>NC_037602.1:8446306-9723689 GCF_003073045.1 Pomacea canaliculata | reverse complement strand
CTACTCACGTTGTGTGTGAGAGAGATAGAATTGAGGAGTTGCATTTATGCACAACGCAATTTAAGATAAAGAATCCGTTTATCGTTTCCTAGATCACATTTTCGACCTTGTTCGAATTTTACATTAATTTACATAGTTATTATTAACATATTTAAATCCCAGAAAAATAATCAGATATCTTTTGATAGTGCAAAATACTTTTGTTTGATGGTCAGTTTCATTCTGGATCTGCGCGCGTTTGTATCGCTCGTTTGTATCGGCTCGTTTCAAGACACGGATATATTTTTTAAAGTTCTGACCACGTGACATGAGGCTAAAGCTATACTTATTCTCGAGCAAAAGCTTTATAAACTTTCAAGAGGTTTTTGCATTGTTAAGAGCTTCACGCGCAGCTGGCTAATAGAAGGTCAAAATGCACCGAGGTCAACAAATTAGCAGCGGGAGTAGTCGCAAGCAACTGTGGTCCGCCTAAAACTAATGGTTGGGGGACACAGGTAAGTCCATGATTTACAGGGCTGCCTCACATTTGTGGCTTACAGGCTATAGATACATGATTATTATCATCCATGACCCCCGTTATAAGGTTGTCTTTTCTAACGGGTGACAAGCTTGTATCTGGTAAGTTACTTGTCCGCTGGGAGCAAAGGTAGAAAGTCAGGTACTCATGACAGACAGCTTTAAGGATGTAGAGGTGTCGGTTTGCGTCACGTTTTGGGGGCTACGTAAACCTTCCTCACCAAGAGACTTACTGTGCGATTTAATAAGATAATAGTATGTAAATAAGCAGCAATCTCGTTTCACGAGCAGTCGCTTTCTTTATTAATAAGGTAAATTGTCTTCAAAGCAAACAAGCAAAAAATAATTAATAATACGAAAGAGGCAATATTTACTCAAAATTATAGCATTATTGAATCATGACAGTTGGTATCGACTTCAACCACGAAATGCCAACAGTTTGATAAGCAGCAGCAGTCACTAAGCTCTGAAATATGTGCCCAAAGATTTTCAGTTTTTTAGCTGATGAAATGATAAGTATAGACGTCGTTGTATCTTTCAGTGAATCTGAGTTAACTTAGAGTTTTGAAACACTTAAAAAATGAGAGTGAACTAAAAAAAATTAGTATATTATGGATATGCCTTAAATGTTTTATTGACTCAACTTGCATATAGGTGTTCTTCGTCGATGTCGATGATGAGAGAGGAGGCCCAGAGGTCGAGCTTACAACCACCATATGCGCCTAGTCTTCTCCAAGATGCCGACGTTCTGATGGCGAAGCAGCACAAAGGTTTTGTACATTCGAAATCTTCTATATGTGTTAAATAATTATATATATTTATTATATTATTATTAGGCCTGTAAAACCGTTCCTGGTTGTTTTCCTGTGCTCCTGTGTGACAAGTTAGAAATGCTTTCTTGGTAATAGAGGCGTTTGATGCCGGGCGTGTCACGTTGTTGAGCCGTGAGATTCTGCGTCAACAACGCCGGGATAATGGCGGAGACAAGTGGAGAAGTGTGCGGTTAATCGGTATGTACATCGTGAGCATTTTCGCCGTCCATCACGTTCATGGAAACTTCGTAGTGGTAGCCAAAAAGGGGGAACATTCAACCAAGTCTGCAGACGCTTCGGTATGATCTTTTAGTAAGTAAAACTGCCCGTAAAGAAATCCAAAATGGGCATACCTACGGAATAAGAGAAGATTCAGATTAAGGAAATAATATCTCAGTACGACATCATATCGATGGACTGCTGGCGATCAGCTGCGAAATTGTAGCTGTCAGATAGGGAGAAGCAAATTTGACGGTCAACATTTAATGTGGCGTTTACTCTGCCAAAAACGTTTGTAATTATTCCTTTTATTTCTGTATTGGTGGTCAATTTACAACCTCCACAGATAGTTAATGTTCTTACTGTGAAGAGTGTCTTGCTATTACTTCACACGGCTCAAGGGCCGAAATCAAGTCAAGTTCATCCCTCATGTTCAGCTGTGCAAAGTATCAGAAACACAAAGGAAAAGCGCTGTAGTATTCATGACACTTAACTCCATTTCAAAAATAGGGTTCACACATCGGGCAGTCTGCCTAGCTCTGGAGCACATGCGCCGTGACCGCGGAGTCGTGGTGGAGTTCTCATAACGTGCATTCTGCAGGTGAGTTCGTCTAATTCCTAAGCAAAATTAAAACTCTCGAATTACAGTTTCTCTTTTTCTTTTACCCACTTTTTACCTCTTACTGTTTTTGTGTTGCCCTCACTAGTTAGCCTTGTCATTGAAATCCAAAATTATAATAATGCTGTCGCACGAAACGTTCTAATTCAACTGCCTAAGTAGAAGACTTATTTGTGGGTTACCTCCATTGTTCTCGAGCTTTTTATAAATCCGGTTACAACATTCGATAATAATCATACAATAGACATTCTTCTTACGACTGGCTAATTTTAAAATTTTATTAGCCCCTCAAAGAGTCAAGCACATTAAGGCGCTCTATATACCGAACGAGAAAGTCGTGGAAAAAAAGACATGATTAAATTACATATGTGGACAAAGTTGTTATAGACAAATAATTTCCTTAAAACCCCACATGGAAGAAGGCCTCTTATCAATAATTGAGTTTTCCTTTCGATCAGAGTAAAAAGCAAAATTACAGTAATGATCTTGAAGCTCTGAAAGTGTTGCCACCGTCCACAAACTCACCCCCGAAGTGTGGGTGCGTTTGCTGAAGCTCTATACCGATATCCATTTGTCCCCAGGCTACACTGCATCTAAAAACTTGCTGCTGATTGTTCACCACCAGCTGGGCGGTAATCAGCCACATGAACTTGAACACTATAGCTACAACATACACATCTTTCTCAATCTATAGTTTAAGTAGTAAAAGCTGTAATTATACATTTATGGTATATCTTGCGATATTATATTCATACTCACTGCGAACTTGTGTCAGATACAATTGACTCATAAACAATACCAACTCCTTATGACAACTCTCAATCCGACTCAAAACTGGTGGAGGCAAAGTGGGAAACATAAAGAGTTTAATTATACTCATATGCTAGATGACGCCAAGAAAGCATTTCGCAAGCAGATTATATATTGTTATACTTTTGTAACAACAGATCACAATGATTACGATTACTACTTTGTAGATGAATCCCTGACCATAAAGACCTATGGTGTACGGGTGCTGCCTGTGTCCTGGACGACCTCCAAACGGAATGGTAGACTTGAAGCGTTGGTGACCTGGACACAGACACCCATTGCGGAGATTTTACAAAAGCAAGGCTTTGGGTAAGTCAAGTTCTCTCAGTCATGTACTACTGCAGAGACACTGAATCTCTATTCAGCATGTGTGACAATCAATGCTTACTCTGCGTGACTACAAAAATGTTACACAAACTAGTTATTAGAGGACATAGGTTTCAATTCACACATCAATTTACACGACGTCGTAATGTCTGCTTTGTTACGAATTCCCAGGTGTAGCAGGGATCATGAAACTAATACAAGATCCAATAACAGCGGAGCCATCTTGAGGTGTCCCTTGAAAGGGGCGCGTTACCGCCGAAGACAGGTTGTAGACCGTGATGGTTTTCTGAGCCTCTGGTGGTGAACGTACGTGAGGAACTTGCTAGGTCCCACGTTTACCGACAGACGTTTAATACCGTGAAGAACTCTCTGTAAGAAGTCGAAGAGAGAGTTGTACTTTTGTGTCAAATGCAGATTGAAATCTTTCAGTCAAGTTTGTTTTATTTATTTCCATATATACTGACATACCAAAAATGCTCTGCAGCATGCATACATAGTTTATATATAAAAATATATTTATTGCTATTCAGAATGCTATACCTATAAGCTGTGATTTTGTTTGTTTTCGTAACAAGAAACTTTACAAAATATGGTGTATTTGATGTTTAAATGATTTCTCTTATAAATACATTCTGATCGACTATTAAATTCCCATTATTTTTACTGTGATTCATTATTTTACAAGTGCCTTGCATTCCACATCATACAAAAATGAAAAAAATACATATTATGGAATGAAAATGTTGACTCGTATCTGCATGATAATGTGCGATTAACGAAATGCATGATACTGTTCAAAGACCAAGACTTTAGCATGTCACTTTTATGGAGTCCAATTATGAGCCTGACAGAGGGTTTATTTGAGCTTTTTGAATGTAAATACCATATTCATCTTATGGTGTAGGATTTGACCGAAGTATTAAAATTAAATAGTAACATTAGTAACAGCTTTGGTATCTTTATTTCATGCCTGTGTAACTAGGCACAGAACAAATTTATAGTTAAGAGGCTGAGTTTAAAAATTTTTTTAAAAAATTTAATTAAAGGTATTGTGATCACAAAATTTTAAAAGACTGCTCTCTTAGATAGACTGATATCAACCTTCATTCTCATTTGTTCATAAGAGAGAGAGAAAGAGAAATGAAGGCAACACATGAAGCTAGTCTTTGAGCCCAATCTGTCTCTTAAACTTTCACCCTTTGTGAACCCCTGTGTGCATGTGATCTGGAATTTGTACACTAAGCTACAGTTATTAAGATACTTCATTTAAAATCCTTTTGCGAACTACCTGAAAAAAAAATTATATATATAAATATATATATAAATTATAATATGGCACACATTCCTGTGAGGGAAAAGCAAAAGACAAAAAAATATTGTAACAAGCTAGCTAGTGCACTAGCTATCATTTATCATTCTGTCAACTATTGATCAATATTACCAATACCTACACAGTTTTTTTTCTATAAGCACCAATATCACTGTGCTTAAATACATGTATTCATACATTGTGTCGCAAAAAAGTACAAAAACTAAAAAAAAAAATCTAATGCAAATTCATATACTGTCTAATCCTCTAAAAGAAAAGTGTAATCATCTAGAAATGAGTGTAAAACATCAAAGAAGCCCTGAATCATGAAAAAAATTTACCAACTACGGCTCTGAAATTACTTGACGATTTTGTTATTGATAATAAAAATTTTAAGAGTCGATCTGAATTTCATAATCATAAGTCATCTTGTAATAAAGCAGACATAAAAGCTTATATTTTAATTGCATATTATAACTATCATTGATAGTTATGCATAAAAATATAAATTAGTAAATAAAGCGCTTTTCATCGAAATGAAAACATTTCAAAGTCTGCAAATCCCAAACTATTTAAAGTGGAAGTCTGAAAATCTCTTTTACACATTATGGATGGTAAACACTGTATAAGTAAAGACACATATACACATACTCACACACATGTTACACCCAAGCCACTAGTCTTTGTGAAGCTGGAGACAAATACATATCCACATGCACATTTCTCAGCAACATGTTGTAAATTGAACTTCCCCACATGCACATGTTTTCATGATTAAGCACATTTTCAGGTGAGTAAGGGGCTTCACCAATGAAAGCAACACTAAGAGTTCTCATTCTTGCTCAATAATTTTTACATTTATAACCGATCTGAACTATTTTCTGCTAAATTATCTCCAACTGAGAAAAAGCATGATCACAATAAATCAGATTGAATACAATATTAAAAAACTGGGGTATTATATAAAATGTCTCTAAAAATAAAATAGCCTCTTGTCTTGGGCACCTTTTAGTTTCACTTTCTCCTTCTAAATAGTACTTTTAATACTTCCTAGAATAAGTTTTATTGTGTAAAGATTACACACACACAAAGAGTCCTAACAATTACATACTTTTTTTCCCGATTTGTACAGCGTCAACCTTAGTGTCAACCATTAATTATAATATATTAGTTTTTTTTATACAATATTTTGCCCGTGCTGCCTCACAACTTTATTAGATCTACTTCCACATGCAAACCATGATATAGCTCTACTATCTGTATACACTATGGATTAAAAAGTGATATCCAGGACTCTTTGTAAAGTGCCTTTGACAGCAGTCTGGATAAAACAGCAATCTCAAAGCATGCCTGATAAAACTCCATACAGTATTAATTTACATGAACTCTTTGTATTATTATTTTTTCACTCTGTGATACTTTCCTCACTGTCTGACTCAAAATTGTGCTGCTTTCCCTTTGCTGGTTTTAAAAATATTTGTCAGTGTCAGTGTCACTGCTGGAATGCTGAGATGCAGACCCATGTTCTGCAACAGGATATCAGAACTGGAATAGAGCACTCCATATGCCCCTCATCTTACTCGCATGGGCTTAGCCCGTTTTCATTATCACTGAGCTGACCCACATTCTTTTTATTGGTGTCAAATGTCTTCATCTGTGGGTCAACATTTTTTTCAGAGACAGTCACCTTCTCGTATCAGAATCACTAGTTTCACTAGTTCCTTGATGCGTCGCTTCTCCTTTGACACGATGTCCTTTTAGTTCCTGTCACCAAAGAAAAAATGAAATAGTTTCCATCTTGTGCACAAAGAGCAAATCATTTTTTCAATTGCAAAAAAATGCTTTTCACTTAATAATAGCATGTTTCATATGCTCAATGACGAAAACTAAGCACAGGATCTTACACCGTGTGAATTTAGTGCTTTATCTAGCTAATAAATGGATCTTACTCAGTGTGAGTTTAGTGTTTCATCTAGCTAATAGAAGCAAATAGTATTTAGAGTGCTAAAGGTAACAAATAAGAGACATCATGACCACCTGAAGCAATAGCAAGGTTCAACAATCTATGACAAAATAATTTTGATTATTTCAAAAGTAACAAAAATGTCTGCTTTCAATGTTTAAGAGGAATTGCTGAAGATACTTTTCCGCATTATGAATTAAAAACAGTATTTAAAGTACTACAATAGTGTGGCCTGTGGCACTCATTCATATTTGGGGAAAGGCATAAGAGTAAGTAATCAATTCTATCGTGATTAGTGTGCACATTTGCACTACCAATGAAAATGTGCTGTTGGGTGGAATTTTTTATGACTTCACTAGCTAGTTACGCCATGAAATTTGGTTATCAAAAAAAAAAAAAAAAGAAAAAATACAAATAAAAACCCATAACATATATAGCTTTATAAGTCATTAAAAATGTTTCAGATTTAAATCTTATTCTGTGCCTTAGTAATAGAGAATGAAAACTAAAATATGCAAAATTTCTAAAAATGTTTTAGTCATGAACTCTGTTTTATAACACTCTGAGGTTACTATTTATCCCTGAATGTCTGACAACCCAAAGTGAAAATAAGATCCACAAGTTATCAGTTCTATGAAACATACAAAATGATGTCCTGGTTTGCTCTCCTTTTTGCTTGTGGTTTCAGATGAGCTCTCAGAGTCAGACTCTTCATCAGAACTGTCTTCTGATCCAGTTTCTAAGGGATCATAGTTGTAACGGTTTGTTCTGTAAACACATCAATAGCCAAATACAGATCCTACAAACTTCATACAAACTGTTTGATAAATGTAACTGTACAATCAATTAAAATTTAAAGACTAATGTTACTACAACATTGGATAAAGGGAGAAGATTCATCTTATTTAACTGACTAACAATAGTAATGTTATATTTTGTTATTCCACAACCAACATTTACCGTTTGTACCACATGATGTCTGGCATTTCTTAAATCTCAGCAAGATTATTCTAAATGTCTAACAGTCTTTTACACCTCAGGAGAAATGGTTCCCAGTCACTTAATCCCCAGACACTTCATCCCCGACACTTCATCCCCTAGACTTTTAATCCCCAGACACTTCATCCCCAGACACTTAATCCCTAAACTAAATCCTTAACCATAAAAATTATGAAGTCAGCGAAAAATTAATTGAAATTCAAATTCAAATCATGCTTTTAACTTCACGTCATTTGACATCTACAACATTAGTTAAAGTTCATATAAGCTAGTAAATTTAATGTTCTTCAACAATATGATATGAAAATTGTTCTTGAGTGTTGGGATGAAGTGTCGGGATTAAGTGTCTGGGGATGAAGTGTCTGGGATTAAAAGTCTAGGGGATGAAGTGTCGGGGATGAAGTGTCTGGGGATTAAGTGACTGGACACCAGGAGAAATGCAACTGTAATAGTAAAAAGGGTCACTTGAACCTCACAATATCCCAGTCATCAGGCAAGCACATTGTGCTGTACGCATAAACAAATCACAGTAATTTATCATGATCACAGATAATTATATCAATAATAAAAAACAATGCTAAGAGTTTCACTGCAAGATGCTAGTAAAGAGTGATAACTAAAGAAATACATTCTGGAAAAATAAGCAAGAAACAAGAGTTAGTAAGTGTTAGTAAGATGAGAAGAATGTTGACAGCAGCATAAGCTGATCAGCTCACTCTTCACTGAGATCAATGATGTGAAGATGAGTGAATGAAGTAAACAAGAGTGAAAAATAGATCATGTCAGTTTGCCCTATTGGTAGGTGAAAAACGGTAAATTAAATATCACCGCATAAAAAGGGACATTAGCATCTACTGGCACAAGTTTTTCAAAATTAATGCAAACACACTTCTGATCTACTTAATAAGCAAAACCAAAATACTTTGAAGAGACAAATAGCAAACATATCAATAAGTAGGGCTGTGAAACATCTACAATGCAGGCAAATTAAATTCTGCAAAGAAAATTAATAAACATATCTTACCCTTTCATAAAATCATTGATTAGTTTCCGTGGCTTAAGCTGAGATATCTCAGATGATTTACAGGTTGTCGAAGAAATGGCATTCCACATCTTGTCCCTCTTTGGCATGTGAAACACCTTCTTTCTCTTCTCTTCGATGCGAGCTGAATGCCGTTTGATATTCTATCAATAAATAAACAAAATGCAACGAATATCATTATTTACAACTTCCACAGTTTGCTTCTGCTTAAAAAATACTACTAAGATGCAGTAAAAACAAAAGTTACATTGTTGTTTAGAGCAAGTGATTTAGTTAATTTGTTGCTCAAAAGAAAAAAAACAAAGCACGACCTGCAACTCTTTGTGTAAAATCTCTTGTGATGGATAATAGGAATTTAAACCAAAGGCAATTTTCATTTTTTTTTCTAAAACAAGCCTCTATATATTTTAAGGATGCTAAAATAAAAGTTCAAAGTTTTGAATACATCTCATAGAAAAAGCAATACCAAATTCATGTAAAACTTGTCATATTATTTAAGATCATTAAAAAAATTAAACTGTTTCATATCTCTTGAGTTCAGTCAAATCCAAAAACTAAAACCTCAAGAACATGCAGGCCTTCCTGACCATGAGTGTGTATGTGCAGACTGATATACATCTGTACACATTATATTCATGTGCACACACACTCTGATATATGCATCTGTATACACTATGGATTAAAGTGATATATTAAGGATGCCTTGCACTTCCACAGGTTTTTTTATATGCTCACATTATCCTCTGCACATCAATGGAGTAAGTTTATAACGATGGATTTCATAGTTAATCTTAAAATCAGCAAATCTTGAGAAATGCATCCCATATCGAGGATCCTTACTATTCCTGATCATATACTGGAATGTGAGTTCTCACTCTTGTAATATGGCCACAGATATGTCATACCTGTATGCAGAATGAATTTATCCGATGTGCCATACACTTGATCTACTCCGCAGATCATGATGTGTAAGCCTTAAGTGGCCTAATGCTATGCACCAACTTTACCTTGTTGCTGTGTACATATATATATATCAAGAACTCTATTCCCTGTAGTCAACACATTTATGTACTCATCTGTATACTGTTAGTATGAGCATTTGTATATCTTGTCTGCTGCCAATGCAGATCAATAAAGTTGTATTGTTTGAAGCTTTGTGACATCTTGCCTGCTTTATTAAAAAATATAGAAACCTATATAAGCAGGCATGTCTACATGGGGTATAAACTATTAGCATTCATTTGTCCGAGATACAATTTTACATTGGGTCAAAAGGAAAACACTTTGTACCTGTCTGGAGCTTGACTTGGGAGTAGTTTGAGATTTTTTACATTCATCGTCTTCTTCTGATGATGATGATATTCTACTGCGTTTACCTATACACTTTCTTTTATTTACAGTTTCATTTTCAGTCTCGTTTTCCATCTCCAAGCTGCCTTTGTCTCCTAATACTTGTGGTTGAAAAAATAATGCTACTGCACTTCGTCGATTGTGTACATAACACCTCTATCGACTAAAACCTTTATTCGTTGTAAATTACTGATCTAAAGTTACTGATTACATACTTCACCTTGGTTACTTTCGGTATTACCAAGAATTTACACGTTAGTTTGACGAGGTAAAAAGGTTTTTATTTGAAATTCGCACGTTTATCAGCTTTTGTAGTCTGTAGTCTCTCTCCGTTACTAAGAAATATTTGTCAAAAGATCTTAAGTAAATACGTGAGAAATATCCCTTGATATTTCAATGATTTTCTTATGATATACTGCAGGGCAAGAACCCTTCCGGATTCCACAATTTAATATTTGCAGCATTGTACTGGATCCCGACAACTACGTAGTACCCTCGGCTGTTGTGGGACATCACTCTTGGCAAGCAACGCAAGAGCGGTCTCCCTTAGATTTCAGTATTTTTAGCCTTACCCTTGTGATTCCTAACATTCGGTATTTATTTATTATTCTTTGATTATTAATTGCAGAGCGAGAAAACTCGTGACATGAATCTAAGCGGTAAACGTGTTTTTTTGACTGGTGGTGCAAGAGGCATCGGCCGAGGAATTTCTGAAGCTTTACTTTCTAAAGGTGCAATGGTAAGTTGGGAAGAGGATGGATTTGATTTTTCTTCTTTTTTTTTTTTGTGTGTGTGGGGCAAAGTTTATACACGTACCAAGTACTCAGAGGGATTCCATAACATTCGCTTGGAAACTGAAAAACATACTCTTAAATGAGTCTATACCCAATACTTAACCAAAACCAGAACCTGAATACAAGTTCTAACCCAACAGCTAATCCTTACCTTAACCCTTGTTCCAGCCCATTTTTTCCAGTTTGTAAAAATACTGTCATGACATCATGCAATCTCCTAAAATAAAGGTTACCCATCTGTGGTCTGTATATATTTTACATTTAATAATCATGATTAAAAAAAAAAGTGAAGGTTTTATTAGGTACATAAAATAATAATATTAATAAAGCTGCTTATTCAAAGAGCACCATAACTTGCCATTGATGGTGGTCTCTAGATGTCTACATACAAGTAGGGACAAACACCAAGAAGAGCTCCACACAAATCTGTAATTTTTGATGTTTTGACAGGTAATGTTTTGTGACATAAATCCAGGGACAGGTAAACAGACAGAGGAAGAACTTCAAAAGCAGTACAGTTCAGACAGTGTTAGTTTCATAAAAGCCGATGTGGCCGATTCTCAGCAACTGAAAGGTACTCATTGGTGGTCTTTATGAAATGTTATTCAGTGTAACTCACTGAAACTGAGCAAAAGATGTTTCATTAATTCATTATTCAAAGTTGTTTTTGAAATTGCATCATAAATTAAAGGATTGTGGCATTTATAAGAATCAGAGTTTTGTTAATCATACATAGTGTCAATGCAATGAAGTCTTTATCGTGATGCTTGTATATTTTGTTTTACAGCAGCATTTGAGGCAGCAGTAACGAAATTTGGAGCAGTGGATATTCACATTAACAATGCAGGGATACTTGATGAGCGAATATGGGAGAGAATGTTTGCAGTGAATGCTGTAAGGTCTTTTCTTTCCCTCACTCATTGTTCTTCCACAAATAATCTTATTTAACTGTCATTAAAAGAAAACAGACAAACCTTTGTACTGATGCTCACTTTCAAGCACCATTGTCTAAAGTAAAACAGACATAGCAATTACATAAAGATGAGGAAGTAGAAATATGAACAAGTTATCTCTATTTATATTATCATTATCTTTTTCTTTTTCTCTTTTGTCTCGTTCACACAGAATAAGATAATTTGAGGTCTAAGGGAAACTTTTACAGCTCATTAAGCAAACTGTGTACTTTAACAAAACCCATAGAAAAAGAAGTTCATCTTTCAGATCGGCACCATCCGTGGATGTCAAATAGCCCTGGAACATATGCGGCGCGACAAAGGAGGACATGGCGGTGTCATCATGAATGTGGTATCTATGGGAGGTGAGGGAGAGTTACATATTATTATCTCCCCTGCTAACTTTGCCTGTCTGCACTTTTTCATCTCAGCATGAGCACCATCCCTACCCTCAGATCTATTGCTACCTGTCCATGTCCATTGCTTTTGCTGTCCTTTCTTTAGTGGTTGTGGGTGCAAGCACTAAGCTTATTTCTCACCTCTCTCCTTCCATCTTCTTTCATATTTAAAAATAATTCTCTTGCCTGCTTTGTTAATAATTCCAGGTAATTCTTAGTTCACTTACAAGTGTGATTTTTTCAGGACTGGGTTCATCTTACTGGTTTCCTGCATACACTGCCTCCAAACATGCTGTCATTGGATTTGTCAACAGCTGGGCTGTATGTTCTGCTGTTTAACAGAAGGCTTTCTACCCTTCTTTTCTCTTTCTTCCTCGTTCCTATTTTCACTTCACCTTCTTCCTATTTCTGTGCATTAGTAAGTGTCTGTAAACCAGAGTGCACTAGAAGCAGGAGCAGGGTTAGCCTAGAGTTTGATTGGGTATTTTTGGATTGAAAGTCTAGAGTAAGTGTAAAAATTACAACCTTATTGAACCTTGAATTTTCTGGACTGGAGGAATGGTTGACCTTACAAATTTATCTTTTAATGATATCAGGTGCTAAATAAAGGAAGCAGAAAAATCCCCAATATGTATGGATACACTGGGGCAACATCCTTGTTTACTGGTAAAGCATGACTATTTGGGCATATATGTCTACACATGCATGCATGAGATGTAAGCCTACCACACAGTTTGTTGTTTGCCACAGGAAAGTCCTTATCAGCCCCAGCATGGTGTTAGATGGGGTTGTGTCTGCCCAGTGTCTGTTGATACCGAGATGCTGAACATGGAAGAAAACCAGATCTATGACTTGAGCGAAAACCAGAAGCATACAGCAACTCATAAAGTGCAGTAAGTACTACTTTCATTTGTTCATCAAGGCCAAATTAGCAAAGCAACAAATATTAATGCTGTAGTCTTTGTTGACAAAATTTACTGAATTTATCTTTTTCCCAGATGCTTGAATAAAAGCATTTAAAACATCATAAAGTTAACCTCCACAAGATATTGGAATGTGAAAAGCTGCATGTTTAATTTCATATGAGTAGCATCATACTTCTTGCTGTTCCCATTGGTTTGCATCCATAAAATTACAGTAACAGATTTTATTCTCCCAGCAGGCAGGTTAAACATGCTTGCAAGAGTGTGCTTTTAAATGTCAGTTAAGCTGGTCAGCAAAGTGATTTAAAAAAATAATAACTGAAAAAAAACGTGGTCATAGTAAATGGTATTTTTTTTTTTATCATAAAACATATAGGATAAGCGATGTCGTCGACGTTTTTATGAAGCTGGTCCAGGACGAAAATAGCAATGGTGCCTTGATGGAGGTCTCCAGAGAAAACAACGGAGTTTACTGCCGGCGACAGCTTGTCTACATGAACAACGTGTCACCACCTTGCTTCATGGATAATCTTCCGTTTCCGGGTCAAACTTGAAACATGCCAGCTCCAATTTTCAAGCAGAATAGTGAAGAGGACGAACATAAGTGCGGACTGCCTTTGTTTGTAAAAAGACCAGTAGAAAGGAACAGCGACAACTCCACATCACCTTGTCTCCCTTTGTTGATGATAGTAAGGCGTGTACTGTTTTTGAGCCTGTAGTACAGGGGTGGGCAATTAATTTTCCCAAGGGGCCGCATGAGAAATTGGGATGGTTTTAGAGGGCCGGACTAATATAGTTAACTCAGTTTTACCCAATACTGTATATATATAGTATACATACTGGCGGGCGGGCCAGCGGGCGGGCCGGTCAGAGACAGGAGGCGGGCCGGATCCGGCCCGCGGGCCGGCCTTTGCCCAGGTCTGCTGTAGTACCTATGTCGCTGACCATGCGCTTTGGTGTGCGTGCTTGTCTGCAAGATATTCATTTATGCCTGTCTTTTTACTCGTGGGTTTTGGAACATTGTAATATCCACGTTGCCTTTATTTTAAAATGGCAAACAATATCATGAAAGTCTGCATTCTGGTTTATAAGAGAAACCTGTTTCAGCTGTAAAACATTCGTTTATTTCATTCGTTTGCTTTATTTTGTGAACATTTTTTCATTTAAACAAGACTTTCAAGCAAACAAATTTTCGAAATCGGTTGGAGAAATATCACGGAAAGGTAAAAGCATGCCCCGCATTTTCAGTGAGTCTTAGGCTTTAAAGTTGTCAGACTGTCGCTATCATTTTTCTTTCTTCAGTCTTTGTCGAGGAGAAATAAACATTGTATTTGTTGTATAAATGGGACCTGGTGTTCCGCTTTTGTCTTACCGTACATTAAAAAAGCTTCGAGCAGTAAGTTACCACGAGGCTGCACTGTGACACCGTCTGTGACCCCGTAAACAGCTAGTATACGCCACTTTAAGGCGCTAGATGGATGCTTATATTAGCAATTAAAATGCTAGCGGTGTACTATGCAGCTGGCTCCTGTGGCAAAAGTTCCGTTGTGAACAGATATTCTAACGCACGCAGCTTCCAAGACTTCTACATAATGTTGTCATTATTCAGCAAAGAATGATGCTTTCTTTTATTGACTTCTCGCTGGAAGGACTTTCCAGGCCTAGGAAATTCTGTTGTTGTGTGTATCACGCCCGCGTTTTGTGTAGTGTGTAGTGCAATCATTGCAACACCACGGACAAGGATGTGGCCACTCCTACAACTTCCCACGCTAACAAAGACGTGAATAGGCTTCTTATGGCCTTGATCTTGTTTACTAAAAATAGCCTTGTTTCTGGGAGAGTTTTCCTAAACAGCATTCGAGAACTGTTGTCACTACAACAGCGAGTAATGCTGCTTGTTGTAAAAGGCACAGAACTTTGAGGTCGTGACCTTCCAGATGGTACGCATCGTCGAAACCTAAGAAAAAAGATTCGTATACATACTCGAAGTTTAAAAAGACTGAAACTGCTTCTGGAATATTTATGACAACACACACACACTTTCTCTCTTCGAAGTGTAACAATGGTGTACGAAACGTTAGTCACAGAAACTTGAGTGTTTGTCTTGTCATATATATATAAAAACTATCAACATTTTACTGCCATTAATATATCATCTATTAAGGCTTATGCAAACAATAAATGCGATTTTCTTTGACTAGAAAGTCAAAAAGATGCTAGAAGCTAAAGATCGAGTAAATTAGTCCAGTTTCCTAGCCCTCGGAAAGGCCACCTTTATGGTCAAAACGATTTTGTAAGACTTGCACCAGGACCGGCGCTAGGGGTGATGCGTAACTTTGGGCAAAGAGAATTGCTGGACCTCTTGAACCCGGCACAAAACACACAGGATGTCAATAAAAAATACGGACTGTCTCATCCCGACGTTGCACTTGTTAGCGGAGGGCCCCCATCAGGCGCGAGGCCTTGGTCGGTCTTCCGCCACCCTCTAGCGCCGGCTGTACTTTTGCCATTAGAAGAAAAAAATGTGTCATTACAATTCTGCCATTCTTCATTCAAACAGTTGTGTCAACGACTGAAAAAAGAGTTTGTCTACTAGTGTTACTAATAGACTACAGCCTGAAGTTAAATCACGTTTGCCATTGATGAAAAACATTTCTTCGTCTTTTTGTCTTGTTCTTTCTTTTGGTCGCATCTTGTTCGACATCAACAACTTCTTTTCTTTCAGTACAGCAGGTACGACCTGCTCTAGATTCACTCTAGATTCACTCCCCCTTTAGCGATAATCCTGTATTTCTTGGGCTCGTGTATAACAGGCAGACACTTCTGAAAGTGCCTGCATTTCTACGAGATGAAAGCAAATTCTCACGAAAGAGTTGCATCCATCAGGCTGCCGACTCTGTGTACCTGCATGCCAGATCAACATACTGAGGCTGTCCTTCGTTGCTTGTGCCTTGCGGCTTTTGAAGGCTACTGTGAGCGAATGAATGTAAGTCTGAACCATGATTGTATAAGTCACTTTGGTGGAGTGGATATGAATGTGTTGTGGAATTGTTTTGTTCATGTGCTTCCATGCAGAGCTCCATTTAATTGCCCTCTGGAATAAATAAAGCTGAATCTCATAGTGATGACGTGTGATGTCAAGTCTATTCCTTGAGAGGTAGTCATATTAATTGTTCTTGAGGAATATGAACTCAAATACTAATTGTGATACAAGAACGTATCACACCCATCTTCAACTGGGACTAGCTTGAAAAAAAAAAACCAGTGCTGATTGAATAACATCAAACGTCAGTGTTTCTTTCGACAACCATCAATTGCCAGGTGAAAAAATACTACACGATGGTTGCAACCGATACTGCTGCATTCTGGTCTGAAAGACAAAACCTCACGGTCAAGTTTTTAAATGGTCTCCAGTGAACTAGGTCTTAGATCACAAGTTGTGAAGCTGTGTACAGGGATTCGTGGACGACGACATCCAAAGAATTCTTCTTACATCGGCAGACTTTCTCTGTGACGACACCGCGAACAACAGCGATGGTGTACACCATCAGGTGCAGAACCGCCAAGGCGGCCATGGCGAGAACAAAGACCGCCAGGATGGAGGCATCACTCCAGTCCATTGGACGGTAGATGAAGTTGTCGCCGTTCATGTTTTTGCCGCCAGTCTCCGTGTAAATGACTGCAAAGACCAGGTAAGTGAGCAGGTACAGGATGGAGTAGACTGCATGAAGAAGGCGTATAGGTGTCGCTCGCACACACAAGTCCGTCAGAACGTAAATAGAATTGAAGAGATGCGTGACGAGACTTGGCAGAGTAAGCTCAGCTGAAAAAGAATGAATAGAAGTACAGATCAGTACAAGTGGCACAATACTAGCTGAGTTAAAAAATATTGTACCAATAGCAGTTGTTATTATATCTTTTTTTTCGTTAATCTCATTAAGCTCGCTTTGATTGCGGAGAAAGGTGTTATAGATATCAATTATATTATTATTATTAGAGAATGGCATCAGGCATATAATTGCTTGTGCACGATGTTGGAGCATAGATCAGCTTAGCTTTAGAACCGACATACCTAATGGCCCAAAGTTTTTTCTGTGTCCAAACATGACAGACCAATAGACGATGGACACAAACAAGCTGCACACGACAGATACTTCGTATGCCAACCAGAGCAACTGCATGAACCATGGCAATTCTTCTGCAAAAAGTCAGAAAGTAGTTGTCATAATTATGCCATTAATCAGTTTGAATGTCTATATTTAGTATTATCAACGTCATGAAAGAATTAAAGGTATTACACTTAACAGGATAAATGTGAACATTTGCATGAATACAAAAGCAATCAAAAAAAAAAAAGTCCAGAAAGCTGACTGATGTAGGAAAAGTAATATTAAAGAAAATAATACAAACAACATAATTAAACGAAAGAGAACTTAAAGGCAAAATAAAAAAAAAATTAAATATGCAATTACTATGAATCATCAGTAATAACGAACATTTGTTCGCTCGTGACCGCCTGTGTGTATGCGTAGGAGTGTGAGCTTGAGAGTGACCGACGCCCTTGATGTTGGTGACGAATGTAAAGGTGACACACCTACTTGTCTACTTGACTCTCTTAGTTACTGAATCACCCACAGGCTGCTATGTTACTATGCCTCATTTCAGTCTTTGGCTGGGTCAAGAGTTTAAATTTTTTATTTGTTAATCATACTTTGTGTTTCGTTCTGTTCTCTTTCTTTCTTTCGAAATTATTTGCTTTTCTTTCATTCCTTTCTCGTTGCTTTATGCTATCTTTGTTTCAGTTGTTTTTGCTATTTAAAGTGCTATTAATTTTTTCGTTCGTTTGTTTTCTGGCTCGTATGTTCGTCTGCTTCACCAATCGTCAGTGCTTCATCCAAAGAGCAGCCATTTAGCCACTTACAGCAATCACGAAATCATACAATAAGCAAATAATGTGATACCTGATCTTTAACCGTAGACAATGTAACTGCTATTCCAGATCATCACTTGTGACTTTATCAGAAAACATCTGAAGTAGTACTCGTGGTCAAGAGCTGACCTTCTTCAGCAACCTATCGACCTTCCCGGCAGTTGTCGACGTGACGTAGTTAATTGACGATGTTAGAAGACGTAGCATACGTCACGGACTGAGTTTAGTGGGGCGGCCGCAGCCCCCAACTCTGACTATGTGCTGCAGTTTAGTTGGTGGTGGAGAGAGTTGATTGTGTCAAGCACGTGGTACTCACACAGCCAAACAAGTGGCGACTACAGCAGTCAAAGAAGAGTGGGGAGAGGCCGTTAGCGTGTCGCACGATTTTCAAGTAGTCCCTCTTGTGGAGAGAGAGAAGAAAACTGCTACGTCTAGCAAGTTTAACATTGTATGATCCATTGCTTTAATCATTTCCGACTCCCCGTCTCTCTTTCTCTCATTCTCTGTGTAGTGCTCAGTTTCTTTTACTTATGCCGAGGGCTAGATGTAATAAATCATAACTTTTGTTTATTCTGTTACCCTCGTAAATAAAGATATGTCTTTTTGTTATTTGTTGTCTCCTTCACCTTGTTTTACTTGATTCTTAAATATATATATATGTCAGAGGAAGGTAAAGAATTGTCAAAGTTGGTTACCTGCAGACGACTCTGTACAGTTTGAGTAGCATACAACTATGGCATCAAGAAGACAGCAGGCTGTCAGCCACAGGAAGGTCCAGTTGGTCAGGTAGATCAGCCATGTCCCCAGGTGAGGATTATTCGTGACGTCATACCACACGTCATACGTCATCCACCCCAAGTGGTACAACGCCCAGAAGATTCGCCAGACTAAATATATCTTTGGATGCAGCCACTGGAGGATCAAACACACGACACCGGCTCTTGTAAACAAACTTTTGAGCAACGAAAAATAATGAAAATTTTCGCAAAAGGTGGACAGCAGCGAAAAGACGAGAGTGCAATTTCATGAATGAAAATAAGAGTACGACACTTCATAAAATCTTGGAAACACTTATCTTCAAAGTGTATAATGGGGAATTGATGTCTCTAGAAGGTCATTTAGCCTTAATATCATGTCATCTAGCTTGCGAGGTCAAGAACGGGGAAAAAAGTGCTGTGGTAAGGGGTTGTACAAAGTGCATTGCTGGCTGCAGAGAGAGAGAGAGAGAAAGCAGAGAAAGAAGGCAAATAGAGGGATAAAGAGAAAGATGCTCTAGTAGTATAATATAATCTGTTGACATTTATAGCCGTGGAAAAGAACAAACAGATTTCACTATTACTTCCGTTTTTCTACCTCACATCATGCACCACACGCATGCACGCAAATAGAAACATGTACACACGCATATACACGTACAAAGAAGTACACCACTCATATTTATGGACAATTATTTACACAAACACTGACATACACATCAACGCCTGCACTCGCGCACGTGCAAGCACACACAATATATTTTATGCATGCACGTATATATTCTACAATTTGCTCACCTGGCTCGAGAAGAACACTTCCCGACTTTTGTGACTGGCTCCAAATTTCCGACATTTAAACTCAGATTTCAGCGAATAAATCATCGTGAATCGCTTCTCCTCTTCTTCTTCGTCTCCTGCCATCTCCCGCACGAAGTGTCTGATGAAATAAATTTGTTCGCTCACCCTCATCCCTGCAACCGGTCTTTGCAGAAAATAACACAGCCGAAAGGGGAGTCAGCTCCAACCTGCAGGCGTAGAAAGGACGCTACAACAATTAAGTGAGTGATGTAGGACACCAACAACCATCTGTGCTTGTAGACTGGGGTATCTGTGACGTCAGGGCGCTGAGTACCGGGGTATTGATTGGGTCACATCAGTACTTTGGCTGCCGTCCGCATCCTCCAGCAGCTTGCGATGCACCGTTAACAGCTGGCGGACGTTTGCTTTGTCGAACAACTGACTTCTCCCCGGGCGAGAACGATCGTTTTGTTTGTACACATAATATTTTATGTGACAGGCGTTTCTGCATGTATGACTAAACCCTTGTGTAATTCTAAGGTCCTGACTCTGGCGTGGTTTTCCACACACCATGACTCACATCCCTCGGTGGACTTTCTGTTCCTGCTGCTGTCACAGTAGTTGATTGTTGGGAAAAGGAACACACGAGATAGTTTGTGTAGTTATACTGGGATCTTTATCATACTCTCCTGAGGATTCACAAAGTTTGTTGTTATGTAATCGTGGAGAATTCTCTGACTTGTAAAAGAACTGACGGGGCAATCCTATATCCTGTATGGCTCAGATCACACCAAGGAGACCATGCAGTCAGGTCGACGAGGGTTATATAGCTTCAGCTTCCGCTCCTGCTATCACCTCGATAAGTTGTTTGTCACTGACCGCAGGAAATTGCAGTTGGTGATAAAGTACTTGTGCAGCGTCTGCCTGGCTCCCGGCATGCCCCGCGACTGCACGTGTAGGCGAGCCCCGCCCACCGCGGCGACGCACAGCTACGTGGTAAGTGTGAAGTGATTGTGAATGCACTTAATACATGTTGCACGGACCAGCACCATGGCCACCAGTGTCCGTGCACCGGCTGGTTTATTTATTCCTGCCAACCTTCGACCCTCCACTTTCAGTGTCAACCACGAGCTTTGGTCGCGGCTGGTGTTCGAGACTTCCGGTCGGGGTCTTGATTTTCCAGCAAGAAATTGTGAATAGGAAACTACTACACACTAATTCGCTTTTAAAAGGGAAAAAGAAAAGACTCATAGTCTAGGTGACATATGAGTCATAGCGGTTACTCAAAGTGTCTACTACTAGCACACCTCAATTATTTGATAATATATTATTTAATTGATTAATGAATAAATTATAATTTTATTTTATTTTGACAAAGCTCTATCAATGTTCTTCTCCTGCATATATTGATGATAAACAAGTGCGAACCATGAAATCACTTTGGATGAAGTAGAATATTTTTTCTAAATGCATGAAAATTAAGTACGATATCTACACAGAGAATGACTGTTTGAAAGTTATTATCGGCACACAGTTCAACCTCTGTTCGGCAGGTCGCACTGTGCAGCTGACGGCCAGTGAGTTCAGGTCAACAAAATTATCGCATGCTCCCACGTGTCAGGTGTCGGATGACTGCACACAGGCGGTGGTTCGGGTCAACGCACTCAGACACGAGGGTCAATGTCGGCGCACATCCTTCGGGCCGTTGCGCAATCGTTGCTGCGTTCTCTTAGAAGTGATCTTCAGAGTTGGCGACTCTGCGGCCACCAGTCGCTGGTCTAATTCGGGGCTAAGAATTCCCGGTCTGAGTCAGTGGTCCGGCAAGAAGAAAGAAGGAATGAGAAAAAGAAAAAACAAAGAAAAGTTGATGATAACGAGGGGGAAGACTAATTGGTGGACGAGCAGCCTACTAAATTAACATCATAACGATATTTCAGATGATAAAAGCCAAAGACTTTAAGAAAGCATGAGCATGCAAGGTACGAACATAGTGGGTTCGATACCTGTGAGGTAGCTAAGGAAAGGAAAGCTAATCGCAAGAAGAGTGTGGACTTCAAACCTCTCTGCTTAGCGACTAGTTGGCGGCCTGCACCTTACATGAAGCCATTCCTTTCTTGAAAGAGTGAATGGAATGACACTAAGATGTCGTAGCGATTAGTTTAGTAGTGTTTCCATGGACACACTCTTCTACTACTACTTTAGACTGCTCTCTCGTAAGTAGACAAATAAGAGAAAAGAAATTCTTGCTTTACACGTTCCAAAGTGGTTTTCTTGTCTTTGGGAATGACTCGACTACCGGATGTTGTTTTGTGGCACCAGGCTTGCTCCTCTTCCCCCTTGGCGTTGGGGGTAATTTCTCTCTTGTGACGCCAGCTCCATCTTTGGTCTGTCACGGCTTTTGGGGTCGTCCATCTATGGTTTTCCATTTGACACTAATGAGTCAAGCCTTGTCCTCCACACAGCGCCTGCGAGGCTTCATCAACAACTGAAGCGTGGGTCATCACATCATAAAGAGTCCTGTCGACGGAACGACACAGTTGCAGACTGACTGCACTTATCTGAAGTTGTCCACAAGCACAGACAGACCGACAAGTATTCTTATGACCAACTTCTGAATTACCTCACAAGTCTAGTTGTATTGCTTACCGAATTGTGGAATTTAGGTTTCAAAGTACTTGTAATTGTTTCACTGGGTCAAGAGGGCGTTTCCATTGTTCTGTTTTGCTTTAATGGCAGTTTTCAATAGGGAGGACTGGAGAGGGATATGAATCCGCGTTACACGCTCGTTCTAGTTAATATGGCGTCATTTTTGAAAATGTATTTACTTTACACAACCTGTCGACCCCTTAAAAACTCCCAAAATTTTCACCCATAATTGTCGCACTCCATAATGCCAAGCGGTTTGAGCTCTGACATTTAGACACATCCTTTTTTCAGCAGCAGGGGGAAGGCCTTTAACCCTTAGGGCGGATCCAGAGCTGTTTGACGGTTCTATGATTTAGGGACATGGTGGCGGTTGGAGTTTACGCCGTGTAAGCAACATGTCAGCAAGAACCGAAGGGAAGCTACAGCCCATAATGATGGACTAGTATCCAAGTGCAGAACACATAACTTGGTGAAAGCTGGAATCGTTTCTAGCAGAATTTTAACTGACAGGTTCGTGTGATCACTCCATCTAGAGACCCGTGACCTGGCTCCTGTGCATTTTATCATCGTGATAGAATCTCGAGTGAAACCCCCGTGAATTTAACTTCCGGCTGTTATGACTCTCAGACGATGCTTTGTCAGAACTACCATTTCTACGGGGTAAAAAATGCTGACAATAATGTATCAGTGTATGGGTAATAACTAATTCATAAGTAATAATGAAACATTACAAAGAACAAAACGCACGAGAAGCATGAACCGGTATCTGATTTATCAGGGGTGGTAAACAGCGAAAGAAGGACAACTACATAGGTAGACCAGTTCGTTGCCATTGGAAATATTTCAGATGAAATATCATCATTGTAGCACCTCGGCATGGCCATAGATCGTTTTTATTAAAGTATGTTTGTTGTTGTCGCATTAGCTGGATAGATGAAAAATGTGTCAACATCCGTGTATTTCAATACTTTGAACTACAGTTACATCCGGGGCCGTCAGGTGATACATCATCTCGTGAGCCAGTGACACAACCAGAAATCCTTTTCCTTTCTGCTTGTCTCTGGATGACTTTTATCAGTTCGTACTGAGAAAGAGAACCGATTGTATTTACAGTGAAAACAGCAACAGCGCAGATAGATGGACAGTTTAATTACCAAAGCAATGAAAGAAGTTTGATAATGAAGTTTTGAAATTTTTTTTTTTTCAAAAATTCTTTACTTGATCACAGAAACGTTTGAATGTTCTGATAGAGGATAGTCTTTGCAATGAATAAATATGAGCACAATTTCATATGTACATATTCGCACGCACATTCCAAATTGCACGCGCAGACACACACACACACACTCACACTCTTTATCACAGAAAGACATTCACAGACACACGCTTACACACACATATACACATGCACCTCTCTCTCTCACACACACACCACTCATGAATGAACGCATAGGCAAATTTTCATAAATTATTAGCGAGCGCACACACATACACCGCAACCAATCATACACGCTTGCATGGTCAAACACACACAGACATACTGAGACACACACACACACACACAGCAAGGAAGAGAGCATGCACGTGCACACTCAGCAGTGTCTGGCTCCCAAACAATTTTAATGTCAACAGCTGCGCCTAGGCCCCGATGCTAACATCAGACATACACTCTTTGCAGAAGGTCAATGAGTGCATTTTCCCGCGCTTTGGCAGGCGGCAGCGTGCTGTTGATGGCGGAGGATGCCAGCAAGCCCTCAATGGTCTTCATCAACCCAGCCTTGACCTCCGTGTCTGCGTACTGAGCCTCCTCGTTTTCTTTTGGCTTTTCTTGCATATTCTTTTGATACGCCTTCATCTGTCAAGAAAAGTTTCCAGTGTGTGCATATTTCTAATCATAATTTTTTTAACAGAGCTTAATAACCCGTCTATATCTATATATGATACTTTGCCACGAAACTGCATTAGTTAAATAATAATAATGCTTAAAAAAAACCAAGATGTCATATTTGAATTAATTTTCATGGGAGTACAGCTACAGTAACTAACTTGAAATCAGTGTAGTAAAAGGTGACAGTTCTATAGGCGTTCGAGACCTAACAGAGTCAATACTCTTTTTTACATCAGCAGCAACATCAGCAGCTGACTACTTAAGTCCCTCACCTCTACGTCACACTTCTTGGGTCCGTTCTTCATGTGGTTAGGGATCTCTTTGGTGCCGTGAATGACCAAGGAAACGTTTGTCAGCACACCGTGGTTCTTATTGTCCGTCTGGAACAAATCACGTGACGAGAGGTCTTACACGAAAATATTGAATTCCCTTTTACTAGGATTACCATGGTGTTCGTAGTAATAAATATAAAATTTAGTACAAAAACCCGGCATCTTCACAACCAGGAGAAACATGCATTTTCTATGAACGTTAGTCACACAAGGTAACATTTAATGATGATGATGATGAGGAGGAGGAGGAGCAGGAGGAGTAGGAGGAGGAAGATTGTAAAGCGGTCATGTTGACTAGAGCTCAGTTCAGAAAGTGTTCTCTGTTGACCTAAGCCGATGTGTTGGGAGAGTGAACTACTCCTCCATTTGTTAGTGACATCAGTGGATTAATGATGTCGCTTGTAATATTAGTCATTCTAAGGCCACCACTTCTCCGCAGTCATCCATCATGTTATCACTAACGACCTTGTGCTACATAATATTGCGACACAACAGTGGAGTAGACGGAGACCTGAAAAATTCTATCAAGAATTAAATTAAGCAGCTTTGTATAATTTGACCGTTTGATCTCTAATGATAATCAATCCCTCACTTTGTCGTAGACCCTGAAGCGCCATGTTCCCTCAGGTTTCTCCCCCCAGAAGTGCACCGCCATTAGAGGCCATTCGTCAAAACCTTCTGATGATCTGTCATACTCTCTGGGCTCCATTAGCACTGTCTCGGTGCCTGTAAACATCAGCCAGGTGTTTGGTACAGACAGGTAACACTTTTACTTTTATCTACAATTTATTTAGTTCATGGAATATCTTTGAAAGTATAGGAAAGGCAGATAGTGACACACACACACAGCAGACCAGAAACTGAGACAGAAAGACTTCAAGTATGTTATTCAATGGAGGCTCGGGGCCCGTGACTAAAGGGAGGTAAACAACTGACTGAAATATTTGCATGCTATAATATAATTGAAGTATAAGGCTGTACGCAAGCAGTTTAAAAACAATAGAAAAACAGGTAAAATCAATGATTGATTGAGAACAGAAAACATAGAACTGGTTATTGCATCAGTGTAGCTAAGTTATGCAGCTAAACTAAGATTAACTAAAGGTATTTGAAACAAAAACAGAAATAAGCAGAGAAGGATAATAAATAATAATAAAAAAACAGCAGAGAGACTAAAAAAAGAGGAATAAACATTCCCATATCAGGAGATTAAAACTAACGAAGACATGACATTATCATAGTGCCGAATGGCAGTGGTTAGAAAGCTGTACCTGATGGCGATACTAGTGAAGCTCCGATGTCACCTCTCTTGGTGTAGGAGAGGGAGAAGACGACTTCTATATGCTCTATGTAGTTCACCTCATTAGGGGTGTCTTCGCACCCGTTTGTTTGTATCTGCACCTCGATGAAATGTCCGGAGTTCAGGTTCCTGCACAGACATACGTGTTGGACAATCCATCTTCAAGCCTCACACGGGGACTTTAAATGTGTTGATGCTAGAACATTCTAGATATAGCAAGAAGACGAGGACATGCTTATACAACAATAAGCTACACATTGGACGAGACTAATAATATGTTTGCGAAAGAATTCTCAAGATATTACACAGAGATTAGCAGCATGGTTACAAAACAAAACTGTAGATATTATATCAAGACTACCCCCGTGTTAATGTAATAAGCAAACATTACATGAACTTTAATAACATTTACATAAAAGGTGGTAGGAGGTACTTGCATGGAGACTTATGCTTGCTGATAAACATTTGATGGAGGTAGTAAACAGTCAAGCCCAGTCATTACATTCTGCAAACAATAAACAGAATGAAACACACACACTACACCAAAGGAGCACATGTGACGTGTCACTCACTGAGGGAGGTTAGACGCATTACTCGCTTTCACTGTGCACGTGACCTGGGGTGGCACGTTCACCCAGGTCTCCGGGTCAGCGGTGACGACCAGCTTGAAAGCGTCCATGAGGCCGAAACCAAAAGCTGGGTTGACGCAGAAGCCGGCAGCATTCTGGAACCATCCACTCTCAGCCTCTAGAGGCCCCATGTTGGACGTCCACGCCACCAGATGTTGCACGTCCCGCCATGTTAGAGAGGGGCTGGTGATTCAAGAGTTATATTTACTGCCTCTCATAAAGTAGAATTTCTCTTAAACGAGCTCTTTTTTCTCTCTGTCATCCACTCATTCTTTCTTTCCAGAACTGTCGTTCATGTTAACTACTAATATAAATTTATAAAAGTGTACCCATGGTCTTTTAATTCTCTCTTTCTTCTCACAAAACCCCTCCACGTCTAGCACGTGTGTGGGTGAGTAAGAAATCGAGGAGGTAAGCATGAATAGTATTCAAAATTACAATAAAACGTTTTGGCAAAACAGTCCTACTTTTTCTCCAGCGCCAGAGCCACTATTCCTGCTGCGATGGGCGCAGCAGCCGATGTACCCGTATGTTGAGTGGTGCACAGGTTGTGGAGGTCTGCACTCACCTGAAAAAGTCCACTTGATGTTTGAAGAAAGAATAGCAATCTCAACACTTGGAGAAGAATATAGCATTTGTCTTTTTTTTCTCACGGACTGTAAACTTCACAGAACCTGGCCCGACTCATAAGTTTTACATTGAATAAGCGTTTATTCCTTTGGTATTGTTGATGAAGAAACCAAATGATAATGTAACATCAACTGTACGACAAACAAACATGAAAGCATTAAACAGAAACAAATTAAAAACAAACAAAAAGGAAACACAAACAAACGCAACCTTAAAACAACAAATAAACCCTGATTTTATTTTTATAATAATTTATATAATAATTATAATAATAATTTTTAAAAAATCAACAAATAGCCATACCAAAACAAATTAAAATAAGGAGGAAAGTAAAGACACAGAAACGCAACCCCATCAGAAACAAATTAACCCATAAGCTGTAAACAGACTTATAAACAAAATTCAAATAACAATCAATCAAAAAATAAAAATAAAAACTTATAGCCAAACACAAATAAGAACACCTATAAATATATAGAGAGGAAGAAAGGATTATATCAGCCATGTTTGTACCACGGAGTGGTCGGCCATGTTGCCGCTGGAGTAAGCGGAGGTGAAGGTGGAGGCGCAGCGCTCGCTGTACCAAGGCTTGATACCATGCTCAGACGCCGACGACACCGACAACGTGTAGATGGATGATGTGTAGCCGTCGCAGTTGCAGTTGTCACGCATGCGCCCGCCATTTCCGGAAGCCCACATGTAGATGGCCCCCTTGCCTTGTCGGCCCTGCCACGACAGTGAGGAGCGGGACGTTGCAGCAGCAGCGGCAGCAGCAGAAATGACACTGACACTGACACTGACACTGACACTGACACTATGTTCGTCGTCAACTCAACGCCATGCACAGTAGTACAGAGATAGACAAGATATACAACCTGAGTAACACCTTTCTGTAGAGCCAGCGACGCCAGTTTCCCCGGGCCTTCTAAAGTGTTGCCATCATCATTGGGACCCCAGCTGGCGGAGTAGATGTCGATGTGAGAAAGGTTGTAGGTCAGGGACCTGGCCTCGATCTCGTCTGTCACCTTGCCATCTAGAATGCGCACACCTGGCGAAGAATGGTGAGATAAGTGTAAGCTTTAGTCTTGTGGCATACATCAAACACTCTTCGATAATATTTACATCTTTATCTCTATACCAACTAAATTGTACCACAACGGGCTGAGCTTTAATCTACCCGGTCATGTTTCGAACTCATGAACTTACCACCAAATTGCCAGATCATAAAATGGACAGAATTGTATATTCATCACTAACCTGTTTATTTACTAGGAGACTGTGCACGTACCATGACTTTGTGTATTCGCCATCGTGTAGTATGTCTACCACCAACCTGTGCATTCTTCACAAACTACCAGACTCTGTACTCACCACCAATCCTGCTCTTGAAGGCGACGCCCACACCACACACACCATTGTTGGCAATCATGGCGATTTCTCCGGCACACCGAGTCCCGTGTCTGAAAACGTGAGCAACTAACGATGTCATCAATAGAGAATATAGATAGAACAAAGATGGAGTCTATAAACATATATGTGTTTATATATACATGTATATATATATAGTGTGTATGTGTTAAGATCAAATTGAGAAGCGATATATGTATATGCAAGAAACAAATGCAATAGAGTATAGACGCAGCTGGCATGAAAAAATAAATTATAGACACAGGTGAGAAGATCTAATAGAGTATAAAAATAAATGAAAGAAGCAGACTATAAAGACCAGCAAACTATGGACATGATAGGATATACATATTGATGGCATGTGACTTTTTAAAAATGTTTTCATGACCTTTTGTGGCTGGTTTGTCATCAAAGTTGGCAACCCGAAGTAGTTAAACTGCAATTTTCTAGTATGTCAATTTTTTAAATACACTTATACCAACTTGTTTTCATTGGTGATGTCATAGCGAGGGAAAGGGTCGTCGTCGTTGTCATTGAGATCACCGCTGGCAAACGGGTCCTGCAGTAAACATTTACAGTGGCTGAGGTTAGTACATCACTGACACACACTTGTTAATCTAACAAATATGGACGAAAGTTGTACCATCTTGCAAAGCTTTTTCATTATGTAAAATCAATGCGAATCTTTGTTAAATCTTGGTCCATATTTGCTTTGTTAACAAGTGCCTTAAACAGTTCACGATTAGAACATTGTAGAAGAATCTGACCAGCTGGAACACGTTACAGAGCGAGATAAACTGACTGTACAGGTGGGAAAAAATAAAAATTATCCTCTCAAGTGTTGTGCAAGTTCATGGGTACAGGGAGAATGTATGTAGTGTTATGCGAGTTGATGCGCGTTTAAATATTTTTCTATTTATCTATCTAAAGTGATTGTCTTTAAAAGAAATCCTATCTACAGAAGATTGTTCTACACTGTACTAACACTGTTTTGCATAGCGATCGTGTGTAGTCAAGTGAGAATGTTAGTCTATTGTAGCATAGATTGTCCAAATCATAATTAAAGTTACTGTACATATTTGCAACTTTAGATACGTACGTAGTTTTGGGCAAGATCCGTATGGTTGTGCTCAATACCTGTGCAAAAACAATAAACCTCTTAAAATTTCTGTAAGTTCTGGAATACACTGATGCTATCTAAACCATGATGAATACACCCACTTCTATAAACACGCTGGTCAGCGTTACATCTGTCAGATATTATCAATAGAGCTGAATATATAAAGTAAAGGAGTAGATAACATATCTGAGGAGGAATTTCTGACAATAATGTTGACCAGAAGAAGACTATGACAAAACTACCGTCGTCCAGAACTGAAAGGACGACTCCTTTGCCCGTAGCTCCTGTCTTCCAGGCCTCTTCGATCGCCATGTTCTTGATGGGACCCTGTCTGCGGACCTGGTGCTCGTCCTGCTTGCCGTGCTGTGAGGCAAGAGAGACCAACAGTGATGTCAGCTCACCCCGATGTAGCCTCGTGAAATTACTAAGGCGATATTTGTCAGAACAGATATATACAAATCAGATAAAAAAATTATTTAATTGGTAATATTAGAGGAGCACGAAATACACAACTGCGAAAGTATTCTGAGGGCTGTCTGTATACCATAATCTGTAAATTATTTAGTTACCTTATTCTTTGGGTAATTTCAAATATATTTCCTTCTATTGTTATTTTACAACATTTCACAGATTGCAATATTTAAAAGATGATCGAAACTGAAAGTGTAATTATAAGCCAAGAGTAGGAAATCGCAAAGCACAAATAAACAGCTCACAAGGTACCACTGGGAGTTGTACATCGGATCATTGAATCCAACACTTCCATCACTTCGAATGTAGCTTGCTTTAACTTCTCTTTTAACACGAGATTTCGACACCTGCTGTTCTGCCCAGATCACCTTTACAGACAAGAACATTACTTCTTGGATTACAAGAACACACACAATCTCTCTTTGTCTCTGTTGCACACACGTCACCTGGCACATCATCTGGCACCTACACAAAATACTTTCTCTAATACATCTAAGCACACCCATACGCACAAGTTTTTCTGCAATTTTGTGTGTGCTTGCTTGCTCTAGATAGATTAGGGGCAGATATAAAGACATATTTTTCTCCATTGCTTTAGACGTAACCCCCTTTGACCTGACGCCATTGGTGTAACGGACCTTCCTGTATTGACTGATGACATTAAGCAGAGAACGAGTGGCTAGCACTGCCCCAAAGCAAATCTGCTCACGACATTTATCGGAAATTGTCATTTAAGAGCAGATTATCACTGGGAATAGCGCACAGCGGGCGGAACCGGAAGTGACGTCTTTAACTAGCTTCCAAAGGACGGACAGTTGGCAGTCCTCACATTTTCCCCAGTGCGCCATGAGATGGGGAGGAAAGGAACTGTGACGGCGGGTGATTTCCCTTGCTGATGAGTTAATTCCACCTTCTGGCTGCGCTTAGTATGCAGTGCAACCCAAGGTGACAGCTGGCTGCTGCCTTTTATTTCAAAGGATTTTATCGGTTGAAAAGCGACATTTGCGACAGTGCCAGATTCGTAAGAAAAGTGCTTTCCGAAAATGATTCGTTCACTTGATAGTAAATTTACTCAACTCACTTCTACAAAAATCAACAATAAAACAAAAACAAACTAAAAACAAACAAACAAACAAACAAACAAACAAACAAACAAACAAACAAACCGGAAGAACAGTAAATCCATGTTAATGTCCTATCAGGTTAAATAATTTGTTAGTATTGGTTTTTGTGCCAATCGACGGGTCATAACTCAGATTAAGACTTCTGGAAATTTGACTGAATAATCGGTCACCAAGAAACCAAGTCTACTAATATCAGAAATTATCAACGATGTTTCTACACTATAAGCAGCCAGTTGGAAAGTGATTATAATAAGGTTTCTTGGACATTTGTGACATTACTCTTTACTCTTTTGCTCATAGTGGTATTATGAGGTTTATATCACAGGAAAGGACAAAAATTAATCACATTTCTGAAGTAATTTCTCTACCTTGTAATTTGAAAAAAAAACTTGTTTAGCATTCCTGAATCTTAAAAACCGTCAAGTCCTACAAGATAAAGCTATCTTATTGTAGTTATAAAACCAAATAAAGTTCAGTTTATTTATTTATTTTGAAAGCACATTAGGCCAATAAAAGCTTTCTTTCTTTATGTCTTTTACCCATTTATTCGTTTGTTTATTTATTCTTTTTCTGAAATAGCACCCATACTAGCACAGCCGTTAGTCGCACAGCTGAGGCTGGTCGACCGCTGTCTACAGCTACTCATTACCTACACCTGAGATATCTGTATTACCGGTGATAAATTATCACCTTTTTTGTGTGAACCATTGTTATCTTAGTCATAGATAGGACACATTAATCTCCTAATTAAATGGTAATAATTGTAATATTGATGCTTTACAGGTATAGTATATTACCACTGTTACTCAAGAGACTGTCAATTAGTAATATTCCCTTCCACTGCAGTTTTTTTTATCTTTTGTATCATCTGGCACCTACATAAAGAACCCTTGACGATTTATTAATAATAGAAGTTTTTTGTTTATAACTACGCAATTTCGATATTTTTCTGGACGGAAACATAGTTTGTAAATAACAACATTAATCTTTTTAAACAGTTTCCTTTCTTTCTTAGTAATTTACCGAACTACAGTAATGGAAAAAACTTCAGACCCCATGTGCAAAGGAACCATTCAAAAGGTGTCTTAATCTGGTGAAGAAGTTTCGAGATGTTCTTACCTCGCTGTCCTCGGTGAGGCGGCGTGTGTGATGATGTGCGCTGCGCTTGGATCTCGTGGGGACATCATCGCGAAGTAAAATGTAGAAGTCATCCAGGTGAGGAATCTGCATCATAATAATTGAATAATTAGAGGCAGGGAGACAAAAAGCTGCTCTTCATTTCTGAATTGTGCAATGCGTCTGACAAATAAATAATCGTTAGTCATTCAGTAAAACAGCATAAAGTACATGTATAAAAGTGTTTTTTTTATTTCCTAGACCTCATCTGCCCACACAGAAATCAGCTTTAATCCTAAATAATTATAAATCACAATGATTTACTAGAAGAGTTTTCTACTTTTTTTTTCAAGAGCCTTGCACATGCAGTAACTAGCCTGATACATGCCTTACTAATGCCATGAAACAAAGGGAGGTAAATCATGACGAGCTTAATAATCCATCAACTATTGTTCAGCTGTCAAAGGATTCTCTCCCATTCTTTCTTGTGTGAAGTTACAAAAGCTGTTTCTTGTAACACCATTTTCTCAATCATCATCAGCCCCAAGCCCCTTCCTCCTCTTAGAGAGCGAGCCCCAAGTCAGCGAGCTTTAGAATTTCAAGGGAGTTAAATCACAAAGTGGCGAGAGTTGACGAGTTGTTTCCTTTGAGGCTCTAGCACGCAGGAGAAACGCGGCGAGGCCAGATGGGAGTTAAGATGCAAATCTCTCTCTCCGAGCAAGAGTTAATTCGGATTTATTTGATTTCCGCCATAGAAAGAGGCGGAGATTTTCACCACGTCAGTGCCCGGGCTTAGGATGAATAACGGGCGAGAAGTTTGTACGCTGGTATTGATTGGGACAGGAGGATATCAAAACCTGTCACCTGCTTTCCTCCTGCCTTTCATAGCGTTTTGCTTGTTTTATTGATGAACAGTAAGTTTTCTGCTTCACAGTCTGATTTAAACACGCATGCGCGACGGCAATGCTTTTCGGGAGTTCCCTCACTTCACCTCCTCAGTTGGATAGATATCAGGTGTTTGTCTTAAACATCTGGTTCACTACCAAGTTAAGGGCAAGTTTATCCAAAGGTAAACTGCCAAAGTTTTCGAATGCGTGCCCTGGACTGCATCCCTCCCTACTGTTTTATCCTCCCCCTCTCATGTTCCTTCTCATAGTCTCTCTTTCTCCTCCACCACTATGCTCACTGGTAGCTACGCCATGATCAGCATCTTAACATCATCGTATTTTACAAGCAGTCTTTACCCAGCAAACAAGCAAGATTCGGCCAAGCTTGGGCCAAGCTTGGCCGAATCTTGCTTGTTTGCTGGGCATATCCTCACACAGTAATCACCCAGACAGCAGCACGAAACCTCTGAAGTGATTAAAATATTGTCCCACTGTAACAGTTGTGCCTCTTTATACAGAGCTGGGATGGGCTGCTGACTATATTTCTATCATAAATTATCTTCATTTTAAGTAGAAAAAATTCAGTAAAATATTTCCTTAAATATAAGTAAATAAGCGTCTACACCGTGACGTCACGAAAGCCAACATAACAGATGGTCGCAGCTCCTTGATTGGCTGTAGCCTTGGTAACGCAAGGACATTCCTGACCATTGATGTAGGATATATTTGTACATGTTTGGAAATGACAATGGCTTTGAAAGCTGTCAGTTCAGACACAGGTGAGACTGACAAACACACAGTCATATACAGCCTATACTTCATTTCAAATGACCTGTCTGTTCATTTCCTCTACACAACTTTATTTGTACCTTTGTTTACTTTTATCTTCTCTTCCTGTGTGTATGTGTGTGTGTTAGAGTGCATGTGATTGCGTTTTCGGACGTGTATGTAAAATGATATCGATGATTTCTACTAATTATTAGACCACAAGTAATATAGACAGGAATTCGACAGGAACGGCAAATGTAATTACAAACCTGAAAGCAATTAATTTATTTACATACACTAGCATAAAATATTTCGTTAAGTGCAGCTAAACTATTATCATTCAACCGACAACATTTCGAACCCAGAGGAAGTTACCAATAGGTATGTAAAAAACTAATAAAGAAAAATCAGCAAATATGTCGGATATCTCATATGCTATCAAACAAGTGGAACATCTAGACATAGATGCAGTCCAGGTGGACTATCGACACGATGCCAGATCGATACTATCTTGTTTGCATGTTCATTTTCTGGTGTATCGTTTGTCACAATCACTACACAGGTGGCAAGGAAATAAAGAAGTAGATAACATTTACAATTAGTTGTCTGTCAGTCGCGCCCGTTTTGGTTGAATAAGTCTCATGAAAAAAAATAGCAGTAAAATGAAATATTGATACTTTTCGTACATATTATTTTATTGTAAATCTACGATCAGTAAATTAAAATACAAATAAACTTTTTTTATTTGTTATATTAAGGGTTTTGCATCTTTTGGATAAGACCTAAGCCCTTTGGATCGTAATGTAGAGAAGTAAAAGCTTTTCTACGGCAGACCTAGCAGTTAACAGATTTTGAGTAGGTCCTCCTTCTATTAAATAATCAATTTAAAGGAAAAATGTTTGTCTAAGGCTGTGATTCAATCCCCAAAAGCACCCTTCCAAACCACCGAGGTGGAAAAATTGGACTGAAGTGTTGAACATCTTGATGCTTCCACGGTCTAAGAAACGCAAACTTTTAAAACAAGAAGGGATGAATACATCTTCATACAAAATCCATTTATTGATGGTGCACATACTAGTCTTTTCTACTGAGCCTCTTAATTTCGCAATAATAAAGAACTATAAATTCTGGGAAACCTTATATCAACAGACGACATTGATCCACCGCTCGGTCAGTCGTCTCCAGTAGACAAACATTTCTTTCCTCTCCTCTAAGCGTGAAATCGTGACAACCTCTTATTTCCATACGTTGCCAAACATTTCTCTTGGTTATTGCTCTTACATTTCAGCAAATGAAAAAAAAAGACCCAATGCCAAGTTTTCAAACTGGAAATATAATGTAGCAGATTTATATATTTTTTAGAAGCAGAAGCAGTCTGTCATGTGGTTAAAATGCAGTGTCTGGAATATTTTCCTGTCTGTAATAAATGGAAATAAATAGCAGAGGATGGGTTTTATGCCGTGTGTCATTTATCTGTCAGTCGCATGCATATAAACCAGTTGAAAATTACGGAGAACTCGTTCCTTTTACATTTTTAGCAACTCAGGGTTTTGACCGTCTGAGAAGTGAATGACGGACTGAGCGACAAAGAGTCTCAGAGAGGTAGAAAAGATAGTGCACCCATCTCCTGTGCTTAGAGTTGTCTCCCTGTCTTGTTTCTCTCTTCCCTTTTTGATATGACCATCTCTAAGCGAAGTCTTAGGAGGAGAAAGGGTATCATGCATTTATGTATCCTTTCGTACAATCCCTTGGCGCGTACTGTCCTGCAATTGCTGGTCCAACGATGCTGGTCATGAGGGGGACTGAAGAGTTCCAGCACTGACATGACTTGAACAGAGGCACTTGTTAAACAGCTTTAAGGTAACCCTGCATGGTTTGGTCAGTATATTCATTTGTGTTTGTCATTCAGTTCTTCCTCTGTCAACATCTGCTTTTACCTTCCTCCAAAATTGAGCCACTGAGTCAAAAACTCGCCATGCTTTTTCTATTAGCCAAACATATGGATACATGGGATTATCAGGATTAGTTAAAAATTCTGCAAAAGGACACGGTCTGATTGGCCTTCATGATATTTCTTACACTAGATACAGTGAACCACTCACCGAGATAAAGTAATTAGAATAAGTCAATGTCTCGATACCATTATGAAAACTTCTTCCTTTTAAAGTAATAAACAGCTGGGTTTGCTCTCACAAATATTGAAGACATATTTTACAAAAGAGCAGATCGTCCTGAAAAATAAATAAATGTAAAGATACACCTTAAGAATACAACGAATGAAAAGAAAACCCTTAAGCTTTTGATCAAACAGCATCCCTGAATCCCTTGTGATCTCTTCAAAGATGTGAAGGATGTTTCATTTCATGATCACGTGACCACGCTAAAAGCTTCTCTGGTGTGGGAGATTTAAAAAAATCTCTTTAATTAAATGATGAGCTTTGTCCTCTGCTTCATGACTTCCTCTGGACGCGTACAATGGTTGACTTTGGTTTTCTTTAGTTTTACAGACTTGGGATAATATGTAACGGTTGTCTGTGACTATCTGCAGAAACTGTGGACATTTCCAATAACACTGTGCACAGTTACGAAGATGTCTGTGCCCAAAGACACCTTGTAGAGCTTTCACTGAGAAGTATTATTCCTCTTCATAACAAACATACGCAGGTACACGGCGCCAATTTCTACCATTCCGCTTAATTACTTTCCGTTAGGTTATCGCACTAACATACTATTTCTGTCTTATACTGGAATACTAACATGCTTGGTACGCTAATTCTGAACTTGCAGTACACAAAGCACTAATTATACCTGATATATTGACATTTAAAAAATTAACAACGAGAAAATTAGAAAAGAAGGGAACAAAAGGAAATTTATGACTGAATGGTTAGATACAAACACACTGCGCACATTTCAACAGAAAAATGAGTTTCTAATAGGAAAAAAAGCATTATTTAAAATATTTTCTAAATGAGACATTTGGAACACAGCTTTATAATATGTAAAAATATTTACTGATGGCGCGATCTCGTGGCACAACGATTAGCACCTGTCACCACGATAAATGTTTCGTGCGCTCAAATCTCGTCTTGGGTATGTATGTATACTGCATCTGTGTACCGAGCCGGCTGACTTGATGTGATATAGAAATTCCACCTCCAATCCCACATTTACTGAAAATATGGTTTGAACGTTTTGCTGTCGAAAGAGATTTCATCTCTGTTCTGAGTGTCCACACATGTGAGTGAGCGATGCTTACGCATCAGAAAATATTAAAGGGACTGTGCAGACAAAAAATAAAACTGCTTAAAATCTCGTGAAATGTAGGATCAGTGTGAATCTCGTCTATTTTCGTGTCTATATGGAAAAAACTGAATATCTTATATGATGTTGTGTTTAATGAGAGACACTACACGGGTCTCTTTTGTTTGCTTCAACGAAGTCTCGTGCGCCGCGGACGTCAACTCAATGCTAGTGTGAGCTGATACAACGATATGGTTGGACATTGCTCATAGCCATCTTGATTGCTAGCAATAATATATATATATATCATTAATCCAACTAACAATACATCACCGACAATCCTAGCAATGACCGACACTTCCTCTCCCTCGCTGACGTCACACAGCACACCACAGCCTTTACTATATCTTTAAGTTAAAAACTATATCCCAGCTATCTGCTGAAGTATACAATATTAGTCCTTCCTGAATTGATAAATTCAGTGTACTGAAATATAAAGCGTAAAGTTATCAGCTTTACTCAAAGAAAGTACAGACCTTAAAAACTTTAGCCCGATCGTGAATGATCGTTGATCAACAGATTGGCTTGCATTTATTGTTTTTAAAGATTCCCTATCATCTTACTACTCGACTCCAAATTGTTTTAAACCTCTAGTGATAACAAACCACTAGGCGCAGGTTTTATTGATCGACTTTCGCATCTCTCGACACGGTTCGCGATAAACGATGTCGAGCGGATGGATGCAACTGCGCCAAGTAGGATGTCAGTCGCGGTTTCAGGAGAGTTGTTTACAAATTTGGTGTCGAAATGTTTAGCGATAATACACCCAGATGTCATCAAATTTCAAAATAATACGAAAAATAACGGCACCACAATTGGCTGGAGTGCTTTAAACATGAGCAATCTAACATAGTTAAAAATGGAAAAAGAACAGATAGCTAAATAATGAAACTTTACATAAATAAATACCAAAGTGTCTAAATAATTATTAATTAAATACTCAAATAACCAACTAACAAATAAAAAATATAAACAAAGGGAGAGCAATAAGACCATAACGGGAACAAAGCCAATAATTAGAACTGTTAATTAGCTAGTGAGTCATCAGCAAAAATGTTGCCGTAGTGCAAGCTGTGTCAGATAAGTTACATACGTTGCTAGGACAAAAGCCAGGTACATTTGTTACAGTCATGATGCTGTCTGATGTGTAACCTGCAAGTCTAGTAACATAAAAACAGTTCTTGTATTATTTCTAACCAGTCACCGTACAGGTCTGCTGAAGTCTCCAGCTTTCACAAGAAATGTTTAAATAATTGCCAAAAATTTCAATTTGAACCCTTTCTGTTCTGTGTGTGTGCGCGCGCGCTCGTGTGAGTATACTAATAATGAAATATGACACGCAAAACCAAATGAGAAACGATATAAAAACAAATTTTTTTAAATGCGAAGCTAAAGAGCAGTTTAGGTAATAAAATGGACCGAGTGACTCTCCCCTTACATATGGCAATTTTCCAAAAGTCGGGAAGCTGTACATCGATCCATTATTAGCTAATAGTATACAATGAACACAGCGATGACAGCGCAGTTGTTCAAAAGTAGGACAAAAGATAGATTAAAGAGACACGACAGTAGAGCTCAACTACTACCATATGGCAGCAAGTCATCGGGGGAACACACTGCCATAGGCATGACCCTCCGGTCGAGCTTGTAATCACACACTGTGTGTGCCATAAGGTATGGATATTAATGTTGTGGCTTTACATAACTTTGATGATGTATAGTGGATAAATAAATAGATAAATGCTGATGAAGCAAACAGAACAGCGAAAAAAAAATTTGTTAAACCGACTTCTAATATTTAAGAAAAGCAGGAAAAAAGAATAGTTGAACAATTTTGTGAAACTCAACTAAAATATACAATAACTCAGAATGATGCAAGAACCACAAATATGCAAGCAAACTAATGATACAGCTTATGTTTAACACACCCAGGCATGGAAGGAGAAAATGGTACTCACGACTATCAAATGATGCAGACTGTGCACAACACACTAATATCACAAGACGACATCGTACTTACTGCTTCAACCAAACTGTATCCATGGCGCTTTGCGATTCTCGTGGCCTGGTCAAGACCACCTTCTATTTGGGCTGCCCATTTGTTGATGTAGTGATTCTCTCCTTTTATTTCACTTCCATGGCAGAGCAGTGTGACGGTTATCACAAGCAGCTGAAATTCTTTGAGCATAATATTGTCCTTACCCTGGTCTTCAGTCAGATGTTTAGTAGTTTTAGAAACCGACTGGACGCCAGTTGAGGTTTCACTGAGATAAATTAGTCCGCTTACTTCTGTCTTGATTTCTGCTGATGTTTATGAGTGTTTTCGAACCTTGAGTTGTTTATTTTTTTAATCTTTTTTTACTATCTCTCTCTCTCTCTCTCATCAAACCCAGCTGATTCAATGAGAGATGTTGTCGGAGAGAGGGCCACTGGTGGGCCTACCGTCACTGTCAGTCTAAGATAACAAATGTACCTCGACAAACATATCGCTGTAGTATCTTCTCAAATCAAAGCCACGAGGCCCATGCGTGCGTCTGTTGGTGTCCACGTTCCACATCTGCGGCTATATCCGTGCGCCCGTGCGCGGGCGTCGGCAGGCAGGCAGGCGCGTGTCGTGGGAAGATGACGCACATGCAACAGGTGACACGGCCACAATGTGCCTGCTCTTTCAGCCGTGCCAGACCTACCCTCACCTTATCTCAGAGTGTCCTTTCCTTTTTTTTTTTGGGGACCAAAACAGTCTTGGTGCGCATTTCCAAAGTCCAACGTCTTTGCGGTTTCATCTTTGTTTTTTCACTCTCTGCCTCAGTGAATCACGTTCGCGGCGTCAAGACACGACGATGCTTCTCAGGACAGCTTCATCAGAGCACAAAAAGAAAAAAAAAATAAAATAAAATAAAAAAATAAATCCTACACACAGGAATATCAAAATTCTGTGACTCGACAGCTGGACTATTAATGCTGTGCCACTTGATGAAATAATGTATTTTTCAGGCAGTATTAAAAAAAAAAAAAAAAAGAGTGTATCGCATACAATTCAATCGTCTTGATGCTAATGGGCTGTTCCCCACTCTTTCTAGCTCACCTTACTCTCCTTTCCTGCGTTCCTTTTATCCACTTTTGTCTTTCTCTTTCCCGAGCCTTTTTATGACTTGAATGCGAGCGACGGCTGTGTGCGTTCTGCGCGTGCAAAGCGTGCAATTGCAGATACACGCGCACGACGTTCTGTATGTGCGCAGGTAGGACTCTCGTGTGGCATGTAGATGTCCTGGGTCACGGCCTGTTGATGACACTGTGGTCTCTGACAAACAAATATAATAAAATGATAAAATATCTATACTTAGTATTCCAATTGACTCTACTCGCTGAGCGCATCACACACACGGACGCACGCACGCGTATATACACACAGAGTTATGTGTAAACACACATACCATCTGGTCCCCCGCCTACCAATACAGGAGGACGGGATGGCCTGTGCTGCAGCCTGCAGTCTAACAATCATGAAGTGTTCGGTGTGTGTTGTTCCGCTCTACAGCTGGCCGGCTTTTTACAGATAATATGTCTCTCAATTATGTGCCTTTTGTCACAAATGGCTACACAAGGTCTAATTGCTGGCTTTGCCCTTTACTAGCGCCAAACTTTTACTTCGAGAGCGTGTAGTACAGTGGCCGACACATTCATGATTGCCTACAGCCAGAGTTCAACAGATTATCTTTCTCTCTTTCTCTCTCTCCCTGTGTGTGTGTGTGGGCGCGTGCACTGAAGTCTGCTTCCTTATGAATCTTTTCATGTGTCATTCCATTGCATTTATGAAGTAAAAACAAATGAATTAACTTCATGGCGCTGACAATTTCCTCTTCCTTAGACATTACACAAAGTCGAGGGTTCTACTTCAATGCGAATTTCCAGAAGGTGTACTCAAAGATCGGCTGCTATTTACATGACAAGACTTTAATACATCAGTGGTATTAAAGGAGAATTTATTTTTCTAGATGATTGTCTCTATTTATCATTTTGTAGAGGAAGAGGACATGAAAGGAAAATACAGCCTGGATTTTATCACTTGTTTCTTGTCCGTCCACAGTCCATTGGTCACTCAGTCAATCTGTCCGTTATCTTGTCTCACAATTTATATATTAACACAATATCATGCTGAAGCCGTAGAGGGAAGTTTTGGAAGGCAAGATCATCTGTTATAAGGCTTATTTAAGCAATTTTAAAAATTTCTTTATCATTAGGGTAATTCTCGAACGCAGTTGCATTTAGCGATGAGATAAATGGATCGAAGTAAAAAAATATGAATTAGCGGCCTCTTCGTGAACCCCAAGAAACTGAATTTATTCTTGTGAAATAAACCCATAACTCTCATTTCGAACTGACTCGGATCACTTTAAAACAATCTTTAGTAAGCTTGTCTTTCTTTAGTTCTTTTATCTCACTCTCTTTTTCTCCTCTCGTCCTCAGTGTCTTACTCTTCTTCTCTTTTTTCCTGCTTGGTATGACAGGCACCGTAGAGTTACTTGTAATAAATAATAACATTTAAGGAGTAACTCCCCCTCTCATGTGTTTTTTCATTGTTTTCGACACAAATTTAATTTTAAGCTTTTAAAAAATTGTCAGAAAAACAGAACAGATAACTGACTCTCCTAATTTATGGTACAAACTTACTGATTGTCAACAGGCATAACTTGTATTACTTACTTTTACCACCCTAAATTCTATTAAGCCCGGATTCAAGCTCCATGCATACTTTTTAGTTTATGTCCAGATGAAGGTTCATTAAGGGGCTGCAACAGGGAGCAAAACGTTTTGTGTTGCTAAGAACAAGTAATGACAAATGTCGGCAATTTCATGATTGTATGCCAGGACAGCTCATACTTCATTCTGATGTCAATAAGAAGGACTAGATGAAGAAAACTCCAGCTGGAACATCAAAAAAGGAGAAAAGAAGAATATATATTAGGAAAACCAGGAACAGTCAAAGATTGCAGTGCAGATAGCCATTATGACTTGTGTTAGGACATTCTTCCCCAGCGTGCTTCATCCTTAGCTACTGATAAGATAAAATGCCAGCAACAGCTAGCAAACTTATAATCTAGTCATATATTTATCCTTACAAAAAACTGAGATATAACAGTAAGCGGCATTCAGCGTGCTCAGTTATAAAAAAAAACAGAAAGAGACTATGTGAGGACTGAAGGGAGAAAAAGGAAAGAATAAAGAAAATATTGATGAAAAGATACAAAGAGACACGTGGGGCATTTGTGACATATGTGTGTAAATGTTCCAAATGATGTTTAAATTTTCTCTTACTAAAAAAAATTGTTCCTACAATAAATTTGGCCTCTTTGTTTGTCTAGTTGAAACTTTAATGAAGATGTAAGCAACAGTGTGTTCAATGCAATGGGAGTAAAAATATGATTTGTATGTGTTTGTTCATTTGTTCAACCACTATTATAATATGTATGAGCTCAAGACCAGTTTTTATTTTTACTGATGAAACCTACTCATGTACAGTTTTGTTCTTTTTTGATGGAGTCTGACAATCAAGCTACTCCTTCTGTACATCTATGCTCGGTTTTTTTTGTGAACTCTACTGATGGAGTTTGGCAATGCTCTCTTGCATATACAGGGTCCAGTCAGAAAAGTGAGGATCCAAAAGGTTATTTCAGGTGCCCAGGGAAACATCTCACCCTGTAAATAAATGCACTGAAGCAATAATTCCCTACCGAAAGCAAGGCTTCTTAAAAAGAGAACAAAGAAACATCGTAGAAGGTCCCTCGTTTGAGAGATTGTTGTGACATTACCACAAACATACAAACACATCTGAATAACAGTGAATATTGGTATAAATTGCTCGTCTCTTGATACTTCTAAACACATTTACAGACATTCAACACTGGATAGTGAACTCAATGCACTTGTACAAGAGAACAGCATGAGAAGCACAAAGTAAAATCTACAAAAACTAATAAAGTATTGGACGAGGAGACCATCAGCTGAAGGTATTCATGAAAACCTCGAAATCTTCAAAAGGCATCATTGTACACAAAGATATAGGCATGTTAAAGACATAAGATTTCAGACCCTGGGGTCAGGTAAGAAATGGAACGTTATCATCATCATCATCATCATCATCATCATCTGTGTCGTCTGCTGGTTTGTATTACACTGGACTACATCGTACGTTGACTCCTGATAGTGTAAACATGTTGATGGCTTTGTACGTGTGTATTCCCGCAATTTAAAGCATCAATCTAAAAAAAAAAAAGAAAATATTCGGCTCTGATTCCGTACATTAGACAAGGTAGCCACTCACAGTCTAAAATCTCTGTTTACACTACCTTGAATGCAGTCGATGGCGTGCAGGGTGTTCCTGCGTGATTTTTACTTCTGATTTAATTTCTACACTTTTCATGCATAACTACCGGCTGCAGCATGTGGTTGACAGTTAAAAAAAAATAAACTGGCGACATCTGTGCTTTATGTGATTGCAGTGTGTAGTTTGACGGTTGTGCTCCGTGCTGCATTGACAGGTACATTGGAGAATGATGAATAAGAGAAATGGAGGATGATCGCTTTATTTATTCCAGGACCACAGCCCCACGTAAGGTCTGACAATGGCAACAATAATATGACTATCATAGAACCAAGGATGTGAAAATGCATAAATTGTTGAGACTAGTTACGAACTAGAACATTCAGCTAACATAAATAAAGGGACAAGTCTGAATTGTTACTAGAATTTGTAAGGAGTGAGGGAGAGAGGCAGAGATAAAGAGAGTGAACATATGTAGACTTCTAAAAGTGCTTGTATGCGTGAATGTATATGAATATTGATAAAATTTTCTCGACTAACACGTCCATATAAGTAAATACATTCACCAGTTATTGATAAGCAGTTATGATAAACTTTGTGAATATGTAATTGGATGAGTCCATGCATAAATGTCCTATGTATAAATCCATACACTTACCTACCTTTCTCATCGCACACACAACACACAAACACAATTAATGCACGTGCTGTCTCATGCACACAGGAATGAAGTGTGTTTCGTGGGATGAGGAACAGAGATCCTTGTCTACCTGATCAAATGTCGATGGCACGTGATAGGCTAACCATGAGGATGATTAGTAACGAAACATCAAAACGGGAATAGCAGTGAGAGAGAGAGAGACTGTGTGAGCGACCGAGAAACAGAAAGAAAAAAGAAAGAAAAAAAAAGACATGTAATGGGCAACAGATATATCTCGTGCTTTGAGTGTGTCTCTCAAATTCTGATTTCTTTGCCCACGATGCATTTTGCCGGGCTCGTCAACCAGGGGGCTTTACAAACCTCGTCCCTCCAGACCATTTTTCAGCTAACCGAACCTGGAGTAGTTTCCCCTCAAGCTTATTCTCACTGGCCTTCTAACATCCCATTTATCGCAGGCTCCCGAGTCCAGATATAGCCCCTTGATGACGGACACATGCCTCTCGTGCTGCTCCAGTCTGTTGCAAATGTTTCTTCTGCCATTCCACGCAAATGAATATCTTTTAAAAGCGTCTCGGGAGCAGAAGTTCCGCCCTTCGACAGGCCCAATCAGTGTAACCGAGATCTCCAATCGATCCTTTGAAGTTCTCTTCAATCGTGCTTCTTCCTTGTCAAAGGCATTTTTTTCTGTTTTATTTTTGTTTCTCATTTGTTCCTCTACTTTCTGACCTGTAGGCGGTTGGCGATAAGGTTGAAGGCGGTAGCGGCTGCTCTGGCTGTCAGTATAAAAGCTTTTGATGTAATCTGATGTTTCTTTATAGAAAGGGATATTTAGATGAAAAGCTGCCAGGGCTTACACAGGGACTGCTAAGAAGCAATCTTTATGTCTTTGACCAAAAAAAAATTTTGTTAAGTCATTAAACATAGTTTCTGTGTAAACCTTAACGATGCAGGTTCCAGGAGAAAATGGGGATTTTTTTCCAGATATACTCTAAGCCAATAAGAGATGATGTACATAAAAAAATGACAAAGGTCAGAAATGTTAGGACAGCTGAACAGATGTGGGTGGTGGTATTCAGTGGTTCATGATAGAAAAAATATGCTTAAATGTAATTAAAGATTCAGTGAGATTTAGTCAAGTATTAGATGGACAGTAAAATGAGGTGAACAATGAAGACAAGTTTCAAAGTTTGTCAGTTTGATGTATATTACTCTTAATTTTATTTTGGTTAGTAAATACTGAGTTCATAGAGTATTTAGGCACATTCCCGGAGAGCTCATTCTTTGCTGTGAACTCAGATTCCTCTAGTCTAAAACCACAAAGGAAACAGCTCTGTACAATAAAAAAAACTGTAGACCAGAAACAATAGAAACAATAGAAACAATAGAAACAATAGAAGCAATAGAAACAATAGAAACAATGATCAATAAACTGGTGAAGCGCGCGTTCGTATTTGAGTGTGCTCTCATATGTTTTATTTTCAACTCGCAAACATGTTGTTTCTGGGGAACAGTCAATGATTTACAATCTTATGCTCGTCATACTTGACCATATTTTCAAAACCCGTATAAAGGGTCAACATACATTGTGACAGAGTCTCTTTCTATCTTTAATTAATCATCCTCCCCTTGAGATGACAAAGCTATTTTCTTTTCAATAAGCACCCTCTGCAGAAGTTGATGGGATGGTTTGTTATATACATTGTTTATTATTATTGTGGCATATTTTGAAAGAGTATAAATTGTTGACATGCATTTAACCAAGACTTTGGCAGATAGAACTTTGAAACAATAACATTCTCGGATGTGCATGGGAAAAGGTAAAAGAATTGCTGGAATGTGCACTTGCCAAACTAACCCCACTTCAATGTCGCCTTCCATTTCTGTACATGAAACGAACTTTAATCCTGTTGTGTTTGAAAGTTAGAATTCAACGGAAACATTCTTTGATCATTTTTTAAAATTTGGGTCATGTAATGAACTAAGCCCAAAATGTAAAAACTACACAAAAACAACACAGTTGTGGGTCGCTAATAATACTAACAAACCAGAGAATTTTATTTCTTTCTTTCTTGTTTACTTGATTTCTAGTTCTTTCTTTTAAACACTTTCCATACTTTCGTTTCGTAATGCTACCTTCATTGCCTGCTTTCTTCCTTCTTCTTTGTGTGTTTGTTATTTCTTTCTTTATATATTTTCTTTTGGTTTTTCTTTATTCATTTTTTTCATAACGATATTCTCCTTTCTTTCGTGTCTGCATTTTCCAGCACCCATATCTTTTGGCTCATTGAAATATAAAGGCTTTCTGTGCTTGCGTAGATATTGGCCGAAGCTCAACCACATTACATCTTAACAAGAAGGTACGAGACTCACAACGCAGATTCTCAGTTATAGGTATTTATTATTAATTTTCGATACTTTGGTTTTGTGAAATATATGTTACTCACACTTGACCTATTGTACAAATTCTTTGAAGCTGATGAAGGGACATTTCATTCTCTAAGTTCATGTCCACTATAGTGAGATACAGTGAGATACAGTGACAGCTACGCCACCAGTCGACATCCTGCAAACGCTACACTTGACTTGAGAATGATGTCTATGTAAAGATTAATGGCATCCTGGGTGCATTCAGCCCTCTCGTGCATTTTTTCTGCCACACAGTTCACCATATTCAGTATAAACCTGAAATCAGACAACAGAAAACTTCAGTTAATAATAAACCTAATAAACTTAAAATCAAACCAGAGAACATAGATGACAAACATAAGCTGAGACCAGACAAACAAAACGTTTAGTATACCCGAATAAACCTGAAATCAGCGAAAACAAGAATAAAAGATGACATCACACAATACAAATCTTTGGGCTATGAAGAGACCAAGATCTTCATAAATTTATAGAGCAACCTTTCGAGCTGACTTTCGCTTTCTTCTGTGCCGCTGTATTTTCTGAGAGGAACTGCATCAGTAGTTTGCTAGCTTGACAATAGAATCTAGTTTTTAAAACAGTTTAAGCAGATGTTTTTTTCGCCTGCGAACTGTTTCGAAAGGTCTCCTGTTTGGGAAATATCGTCAAGGTGATATTTTATATTGTCTTTATCCTTTCCGTTGATAGTAGTTTTACAGGAATTTTCTTGCTGAATGCAAGCATTTAATTTTAAATGATTACTAGCAGAACCTAGAATCTAAGTAAAACATATATTTTAACAGGTATGTTAGCACGATTCATTGTCCCATCACAATGAGTTGTTTTATGTAAAATATATCTATAAACACACTGCCTTGATTTGTAACTAGAACCCCTAGTATAGAAACAATATTAAACGATCGCTAGCACGCACGCACAGACACACACACACCTTCACACGCACATATATACACTCACACACATGCACACAACATTTTATTTTTATCTACACGACACAAAACAGATGAAACGATAAAAAAACTTTTACAAGAAGTAAATATAAAATATACCCACGGACATGGATGGTACGGGTTCATTAGATGGATTCCCATTGGTCCTGAAATGTGCAACTCGCCACAAGAGATGACATCATTCTCAAACGGGTATTCCCAGCACTGGACGCTGGTCGCCACAACTGTAGACAACAAAACAAAACAGATATTAACATAAAAACAAACAACACTTTGAAGTCCCACAATTCTGAGTTTCGATAAGTAAAAAATCAGAACAACAATCTACCAGTTACCTGAGATAATATTCTGAAACATATTTTCACCAGGATATCCTGATTATCTTACATAAAATATCAGCAGCATAGAGTAGAAGCCAACAGTCATTTGACCTGAGTGAGAAAGAGGAACCAATGATACAAACTGAACGCATCCTCAAACATAGTCAAGGTGTATAAAAGGTGCTGCTGCAGAATAAACCACGGCGGACGCAGAAGGCGCCAAAGTAAGAGAACTTATCTCCCTTTCAAAGGTTTTGTTGAGTTTGAGTCTCGCCTCACCGTGGGTCTGCTGGCACAGCCAGGTGAAAAAGTCGGTGTACCTGTTGATTCTCTCCCGGGATGCTGTGTGGTTGCAGGTATACATGGCAGTACAGGCTTGTGCCTGGCTTAGTGTGCTGCAATCAAATATCAGGTTTTTTTTAAAAGTTTTTTAATTGATTGCAGACGTTATACATTTATACATGTGTTAAATTTTCAGTTTTCTTACCTGCAAGCAGAGGGAAGCTGAAAGACGGCTCTTGACATCTGGGCGTTCTGCATGGTGTAGCCTATAGGGAGCAACGATCCCAGGCAGTAGTCGAGAGGAATCAGACATTCAAACAGTCCAGCAAAACCTGTCGACCATTCTGAACAAGCAAACAGCAACATGTTCAGAGACAAGGCTCAGTGAAGGAAGAGATTTGAGCATTCAAACCGACCAATCAAACCTGTAAGACCATTCTGAATAACGGGACTGTAAAGATTCCAAAAAGCAGGTAAAGAAACCAAGCGATTAAAATCTACAATCGACATTCCCGAATAAGGGGGCGCGCTTTTGTCAACCAGCAACTAAGGCTACATCACGACAAATCAGCAAGCCCTGTAAACAAATGTCACATGCAGAAAAAGAATAGCATGCCCGAGACGAAATTTGAACCCGAGACACCAAAACTATATAATTGACGACAGTTGCTAAACTTTGCACAACCGAAGTAGGGACAAAAGAGGAACCACAAAGACAACATTTTCTCCATTATTTAACTATATTGGTCGTTACATAAGACTTACTCATATCCTTGTCCGTTTTACTGTTTGCTTTGCGTTCTTCCAAGCTTCCCTCTCTTAATTTCTTCCTCTTTCAATTACCACTTAAACATGATAATTATGTTAGTGGTCAGAAGCATGATCTTGAATCTCTTTGATACCAGATGCTGTGTTTGCAGTATAACTGTATTCATGCGACCTCGTAACATCTTACATTTGATTTATCCTTCTGCATTTTAATCCGTCTTATTTTTCTTAATCAAGACTGTTGCAAGTTTTAAAATAATAACCAGAATAATTTTTACAATCGTCAATATGGTAATTAGTAAACTGCAGCACGCCAAGTGATATATCTGCGAGTCACACACACACACACGCTCACACATCTGCTCGCACTCACACACATACATACACGCTAAGAAAGAGAGAGAGAAAAGGAATGAATATAGAAAAGAACTACTTACCAAACATCAGCACAATAATCACTTGTAGTACTCCGCTGGAGGCTCTTGCCATGTATGCTTGCCGTAGAGCTACTGTTTCCCAACAACAATCGCAGACATTAAGTCCCTTCCCATCCCGTTGTTACAGAAGCTGAGAGCACAGGCACTGACTCATAACCCAGTTCACTGCACATTGCGCCATCAGACGGTCCTGGCGCACGTCAGACGACTGCGCGGTGCGCGTCAAATCGTCAGCACCAGCCAGGGCAGGGGAAGTAATCAGTCGGGGGCGGCGTCTGGAGATTCTCTACCTACGTAAGCGCTCTACGGGAGGTAACTAGGTTAGTTCCTCCTTGCCTGCTTTCGTGAAGCCCTTGGGCCGCCTTCAAGTTCGCAGACTTGTTTGTCTGCGTAGTTTGCGCTGAGTTTTTGTAGCGAACATCTCCGGCATTATAATATTTTGGGTTTTTTTCTGGCACCCTCTCGCTTTAATCGCGTGTTGTGGTGTTTCATAAACAGGAACCAGATACTCTAGCTGATACCCGTAAACAAACTTAAGAGAAGCAGTGTGTTTACTCCTTTATTCGTTATTTCTCCGACTGTTATTGGCGTTAATTTCAACACAGTCTCAAACCTACTTTAAAGATTATTTTACTTTTCAAATAATTTATTTTTTTTCTTGCTCTCTACTAATGTGTGTCTGTCTTTCAAATTGAATGGTTTTAATGATTTTATTTTCTTATCTGCAGATAGACTAAGTTATGCCTGTTGTGTATTGAGTAAACATGTACATTCAATTAAGTGTGCTTTTAGCAGACTGATATTAAGCTTATTCTGATGTGATCCTATTTTCCCAAAAAGCATTTCTCTTGAAAGAAGATTTAAGCAACCAAACAAAAAACTATATGATGTATATGGAGAAGTGCATCGTGCATATCGGTAGCGATATAATATCAATTTATTTAAAACATGAAATAGATATGAGCAAAAACATAGAAGAATTACACACACACGCGCGCGCACACACAAAGAAAAAATGCGGCAATAAATGCTTTATTTATTTGTTGTCTAATCTCCTCTTTAATTATTTTTCTCCCTTAGTATATCTCTCAGAAACAAACCTATGTACGCACGCACACACACTCTGTAAACGCACTCGTGCGCACGCAAATGCACAAGCATGCAGCTTAAGCAACCTTCTTGATTCTTGTGTTGTCTAATTGTTTTCAGTGTGGCTCTACGCCAATCCGGGATGTCTGTAGCGAGATGCTTTGGACTGATAACCAAGATTGAGAATACTCCATTTCAAAATAAATCTGATGCACACACACACAGACATACATATCAGAATCTGCTGGCTCGCTGTCAAAAAAGCAGCGAGGGGAATCCCTCCTTATCTGCTGAGTTTGGAGTTGAAGCAGTCATTAAGGCCGCTAAGGTATTGTAAAACACACACAGGTAGAATATCGATAAAACGAATTCCTATACGACATATTTTTTACGTGAGAGGTACAACAATTTGCGGTGAGGCAGCAGCTGTAACACACAAGGAAGTGAAGTGAGTGGTGTTCAGTTGAACTAGATGAAACTTGTTAATCGTAGTGCGCTAAGGATAGGGCATCTCGTAGGCATCTCTTTTTTAACAACGCAAGAGCTGATAAATATTTAGCACTGAACAATCACGGAAGACAATATGTTATGCATAAACTTGCTTGAGAATTTAAATATCTAAAATATACAATAATATATCTGCGTAAAGCATAAAGCATTTATAATTTTTAAAAAATTCACTTTATTTCATTTTATATTTATGATTTGCACTGTGATGCTCAGTACTGCTCTCGGAGAGGCAAAAACATATCCCTAAATAATTCACACAATACAATAACTCCTTCTCTCTTACACGAGGAAAATTATATGATAAGAAAGAATGGGCCATACAAAAGACATTGAGATAATGTTAGCCATCAAATCAGTAGACGACGTGGGAAAGCCATAGAAAAATATATACAATACTTGATAAGATCTGGTCAGTATCTGCTGACGAGCAACTCCTGCAAGAATTCCTGGAAAAGAACTGCAAAACCTCAGAAGATTGTTATAACACCCAGTGGCTGCTCTAAGGGGAAGTAAAGCAAAGTTGATCAGAAGGTAAACTTTTTTTTCGTTCGTTGTATGCTTTTTATTCCCGTCACGCGTTGTGTGTACATACTAAACCGCAATAGCTACTACTACTAAACGAAGAAATAATACTATAACGCATTTCTTGTATGTGAAGACAAATAAAGCCCTGTACACGAAAGACTACTAGATGAACCTACAGTAACCATACAACAAATAAAATTAAATAAACGCTAACGAGTGACGCTGGGACTTGACATGAGAGAAAAACTATGCTAGTCCTCTTTTTCCCCCGATGTACATATGTGGGTCAGTCTACTTCAGTTTCGTGCTCAGATAAGCAAAATCGTGACTTGATATATTAAAGAAATAAAAGGAGATTTGATTATGTCTATAAAAAGTTTCATAGAGAAAATCACATTGGAACAGGACATAGAGATAAGGCAGGAAAGTAGAAAGAAAGAAAGGAATGTCATAAAATAGAGAGAGAAGCAGAAGAAAAAGAATATGTCAGCAGTATTGTTAACAGGAGTAAAAATTAACACTAGAATTATACAGTTTTTTTTTCCTTTCCAGACTTCAAGATGATGTTGCTGTTGATTACTGTTGTAATTTGTTGGGGCGCTACAGTCTTTGCGCAGGTAACTAAATAACGTTTCTGCATGTGGAGGTTTGCAAGTTTGTTCTCGCTCATGCATCATCATCATCATCATCATCATCATCATCATCATCATCATCATCATCATCATCATCAACAACAACAACAACAACAACAACAACAACTTACGCTCCGATGAACTTTATTTTATAAAAACCGGAAGTCTTTCAGTCAATGATGTGTAGACGAACATTATCTTTTACAGACACCATTTATTCCAACTTCCGGGATACAGTGTCTCAAGAACGACGACTGTGACGACTTGGAGCACAAGTGCTGCTCCATCACACCTCTGCTGGGCAAACGAGAGGTCAAGGGTGCAAGTGCGACCGCAAGCGACGTAGGCGGAGAGTGGTATCCGTACGTCCACTACTGTCTGCCGTACAAGGCAGCTGACGCACCATGGTGTGATCTTGACCTCCAGTACTCCACTGACTCCCCGAACTACTTCGGTCTTTGTCCATGTGGGCCAGGGCTCAGGTGTATCCCCACTGAAGACCTTGACCCTAAATGGTACCCACGAGAGCGCTTCGGAAAATGCGCTCCATCATAGAGAGAACTCGTTACACTAAGAACTGCCGTACCAAAACAACCGTAAAGCCGTTTATGTGTAATAAAAAGTCCTCATAAAAACTTTGGATCAACATATACTTTTTTATCGATGCGTTGGTTTCTTGTTTTAGTAAAAAAAAAAAGTTATTCTTACCATGAACCCTTTTCCACTCGAGATTAAGTCCCACAGAGTTAACGTAAAACATCCATTTAGTTTCAAAAAGGAGAGTTTTGATTTTCAGAAGTACCTCATATTATTGACAAAACCTTAAATCTTAAAATCATGAATTCCTCGAGATACCCGAAACATAAAGCTATACATTAAATTGAGCATTTATTTGTATCCAGTCATATAAGCACTGAGTAACGGAGAATAGGCTTTATGTAGCAGATACATGTTTGGCTATGTTTTTCATGTAAATGAGAGAATACATACTTTTACATGAAGTAACTGAGGCATGTATGTATTTATTATCTGCAAATATATACATATATAGTGCTGGTATGTTCTGACTAAATGAATGAGCACTTGAAATACCCGTAGTAAGAAGGCATTATTCATTAAATTTCATACAAAATAATAGTGCTACTAAAGATGTGCGGCTTGCGAGTTATGGGAAACCCTGATGCAGAAGAAAAGAAGAAGAAATACTTTGACAGCGATCATGATAAATGGATGTGAAGAGGAAGGTCTGGGTTTCTCTAAATTTTAAACAAAAGGCCATGGGAGGTAATCCAGACCTGCTGTTGTTCTGTGTTGTTGATTACGTCCCGTAGTTAAGCTTGAGGAACAGTGTGGTACGAGGGGCAGCAGAACGCAGAAAATCAATTTTAACAAAAATGAAATCCCCACTGCTGTTGTCATCTTTTACCTGAAATGCTTGACTAAGACTTCCCTTACTTATGCATACAGACCCTAAGAAAAGGGGAAGTAAAGGAGGTAATTACACTTTGATTTGTGTATGCGTGCATCGTGCGCTTCTTTGAGAATTTTTTTAAAATCCTAATGAATAAATTACGACGTTCCGAATAATTGAGCAAAATGCACGAGTAGCGATAATTAAGCTAATAAGTACTTCTGTGCTCATATCAATATGTTGGTAGGGAAAGGAGGTGGTTTATGAGATAGCAGCTAAGAGACGGAGAGGAAAAAGATTTGCAATGAGCGTTTCCCACATGGAGGTAAGCACACAGACTTACAGACAGTGAGCGGTAGGTAATGAGGTCGTAGGACAAAGGCTGATATCACAATGAAGCAGAACATAAACAGTCGGTCCCAGTAAACGGCTATTAATATTAAGTGATAACGGTAAGAGATCGTAATTATATTTCAAACGGATGCTTGGCTAGTCGGAAAGTATAGTCACTTACCACACCTCCCTCCTTTAGGCTACAAACTGTTAAATGCTGTTGAACGTCCTTTTGTTAAATAAAAGTCTGATTATTTTTAACATAACACTTGTGTTTTCTGTTCCATATACAAACGCCAGAGTAAGATTTCTTGTTGTCGTAGAATGAGTGATTTTAGCTATTTACCACATTAAATGCTTCTAGTAAATGGCCATAAATAGAAATAAGAAAGAATTAACTTTTTCTGTAGATTAAGGAAGATATTTTTTTTTATTTCCGTCAGTTACAAATAAATTTGCGTTGTCAAATTATATGTTTGATAGAGAAATATGTAAAAATAATTAGCGAATCCGGGTAAAATTGATCAACAGATGCGTTGACAGAAGCAAATCCCCGTGAAGACATTAATGATGTAAATCAATTTTGCATTGTAAAGACACACACAAGAAAAAATAATCATACGTAAATACTAAATAAAAAATGCAGAATAAAATAATTATTTTCTTGGCACTGACAGGGTAGTTACTGACGGAAAATAAAGCAATACTTATATTTTCCCATTAATTAGAACGTTGAAATGTGTGTGTGTGTGTGGACTTTACTACCATCATCGGGATATTTTTGTGAATGTGTATTTTTTACGCAGGTTGTTGCAAAGCAAGGAATAGCTTTTAACTTTTCCATACACTATTTTTATCCATTTTAAATTTTTTACTCTGTGTATCGGCAACTACTCTGGGATAAAGGAGCGCGTGTAAAAGGTCTATCTCTGTTAGTAAATCAAGTGAAACGTTGTTGAGCTGAACGTTATACCTAAACTAGCTTTAGACAGAGTTTTATTTTAGAGCATTGCTACTTGTAATTTAGTATTGCTCCCATCCTGCATCTTCCACCATCTTCCATGATTTCAACACAGTTGATGACAAGTAGGTTTTTATTTTTTAATATATCTTTCCATTATAATGAATTTTAGTATACGGCTGCAAATACAGTTCAACCTTTACTATTTCTGAAAGGTACATCAATATCACAATGACATCGGGTGAAAAGTATTATTGTATGTCCTTCTTTATAAATGCTCTTTATTAATTTTTTTCTAAATTTGTAATTTTTCTTACATTTTTCGTTATGTTACAGGATATAGCTAATCTAAGATGCTTTTAAAAATTATGTTTTCAGTTGTCTGATATTCTCGAGGACTGTGAACTGAAGAGGTGTTGGTGAATGGAATAGGCATTTTGATATTTCAACATACAGTCTCACTTTTTTTTTTCTCGTGAACACACACACACAAAGATGGCATCAAAGCAAAGTTTAGCAGACGCCATTCCTTTCTTGATGAAGGTGACCTGTCCGACCTTCTGGATCCTTGGGAGCTTTGGCAATATCATGATCATAATTGTATTTCGTCGACTGAAAGATTATTCCGCAATGTCAACCTATTGCATGGCACTGGCTATCTCTGATCTGACATGGCTGTACTTTGGAGCGCTGACAAACTACTGGCTACACTATCAATTAGACGTCACCATAATGTGTGTGCATGTCATCACCTGCAAGCTGGCAGTCGTTCTACACTACATGACTAGTGCTCTGTCATCATGGTACCTCGTTGTCATGACGATGCAAAGAGCGATGTCTGTCGTGTGGCCTCATCGTGTCAACATGGTCTGCACGAGAAAAACGTCGCACTTGGTAACGGCGCTCGTGACAATAGTCATCGCAAGTTTGTATTCACATCCTTTCTATGGCTTCTCCTTGCCACACGTTGATAATTCGTCATGCACTGTCCTCACATGTAGCCCTGTCACTCAAGAATACGCTTACTTTTATTATCACATTTGGCCATGGGTGGATCTAGTGGTGGCCTCCCTCGCACCGTTTCTCCTCCTGCTTGTGTCCAACATCGTCCTGGTGAGAGCGGTGCTTACCTCGGCGAAAAATGTTCGTCACAAGCTAGCGGTCGGTCAGTCCATGCAAGTCACCTCTCGCGAGAATCAAGCCTCCTCTTTGTCAGTGACTTTAATTGCTTTGTCCGTCACATTCTTTTTTCTGACTGGCCCCCTCCGTGTTTATTTGATTGGATATCCTTATTTTAATTTTGATGAGGCGAAGATAGATAAATACATTAACATCGTAATTTTTCTTGTTCTCTACATACTTTTTGGTGCAAACGCTGTTGTCAACTTCTTCTTGTATTGTCTAACCGGCACAAAGTTTAGAAGAGAAGTTATGCGGCTTTTGTGTTCTTTTGGCTTACATAAGTCAAACGAACGTAAGACATCTCACTATTCATCTTAAAACAGTTAATGTATTCGTAAATTTTTTTTAGTAAATTCAAGCATGCACCAGCCTGTGTTTGAGCTTTCGTGTACTTACCTATCCAATTATTTCAACATATTTTAACTAAAAAGAGCACATAAGAGAGCATCGTATGTGGGACACAATGTGACTGGCGTCCGGGTACCCATCGGCCGTTCATCTGCTAAAAATAAGAAAGTAAGGAAAAGTCCCTCTCTCACCCTTTATAGGTCGTTAGGACGGTGTTAGATACTTCACTTTCTTCTGGGCAAGTATTATGTGTGGGTGGTGCTCAACCTCTCTCATACGCTGCCTTATCTTCTCGAACTTTCTTTGGAGTCAGGCATCCATTCCAGACAACTAGGTCGACTGGGTGAAGTTTGCTCCTCCGCATGGGTATCGAACCAGCGCACCGCTCGATTAGAAAAAAAAGGCGAGTGCATTTTTCAAGAGAAAGCGGGTTTTTCCTCTATTGATTGAGCAATTTGTATACCCAGTACTCTTCCTTATGTCTTATATTTATTTTATTCACGTTCTGTATATATTTATTCAAGATTTGGATGGGTGAACTGCTAATTGTGTATAATTTCATATCTCCACACACCTCAAGGGGCGAATGAATAAAGAAAGTCTAGTGGCTTATGTCCCTAATGAGAGGCTAAGGTTTGAGTGCACTGGTCAACATTTTATTTTTTTACAAACGTAATGATACTGAAATAAATTTAGTCATTTCTTATCAAAATTTCTGTGCTCTACACAAATTATAACAATCAAAATGCGAAATAGGCTCTAGTTTTTGTAATCTGCAATAAATGATGCAAATGTCACTTCCTCTCAAATATTGCAATATTCATGCTGGATGCTGATATTATGCAATGTGATGCAATATTGACAGATATCCTATTCAAAATCATAGTAGCAATGTGTAAGCTGGAGGGGTCTGAAGCTGACATAGCCTTAGAATTACCAAAAATCCCAATCTGTACAAGTCCCTTGTAGTATCCATCCTGCTTTGTGGATGTAAAAGTGGAATTTGCTCGTCAATACGGAAAGAAGAATTCAGGCATTCGAGACCAAGTACCTGAGTAGGCTACGGCTGATCTCGTACAAAGAACATGAAGTCACTGACTTTGTACGAAGCAGAGTGCCACACTCGTAGGACACCAGGAACATCTACTTGCCACCCTCATGCGACGTACGCAGGTAAAGTTTGGCCACGTGACCCGACACGACACCTTCTCGACGACTGTTCATTAAGAGGGTAGTCGAGGTCGCGGTTGTCAGAGGAAAAACTGGTTTACAAATGTAAAGGAGTGAACAGGTCGTCTTGTCCAGGACCTGCCCAATATCATCCAAAACAGGCGAGAGGGGCTTGTCTTGTCAGTCGCCGCGTTTATCCATGTGCTTCCAGCCACCGACAGACACCAGTCAAGGGAAGAATGACTGATTGGATGACCGACATCACTGAGTATTGGAAAATTTCTTTCTTGATTCAGAGTAGGCTTCCAATGCTTGAAGAACATTTATTTAATAGTTTTCGAGGTCTGGAGTAATTTTTTTTTTAAGTTATCAGTTCTAATTTGACGTCCTAAGTATTAGCACCGTTTGAAAGATGGAAAAATTGGAACTAGTATCAAATTATGAACAATCGAAATTTAAATTAGTCTAATATTAAGACGCAGATTTCTTTCTCTTTCGAACACAAAACAAAAGCAACAGATGTTGCCTAACTCATAAAGGTCAATGTAGCATGACGCTGAATTCCGAAATTCAGATATCGGAGGAGTAGTAGTAGTAGTAATAATCATAATCATAATAATACAGTTAATTCATATAGCACTTTACACCACCATCAAAAGCAGGCTTAAAGTGTTTTAAACACACACACACATACACATACAAATAAATATGATTGTTGATGTCGAAGACATCTTTTTATTGTCTTTCGCAATAAACACTTGACGTTAGTGAACACGCCACACACCTGACTTACCTCCAGTGCAATAATCATACTCATATTTTCTACACCCGTGGCATACATTAAGGAAGTTTCTGAATTTAAATTCATCCGGAACTCATGGTAATTAAAGATGGAAGACACGAAATTGTAACTGATTATCTTGCCTTTTCTTGGTAATTGCTTGAGACATTTCCAGTAATTTGTATTAACTTGAGCAAAATGCTCGTAGTTCTTTACATGGCGGACTTTCGGTTTGACTACATTAACAGTTATAGAAGTTGTTCTCGAAGTGTTTTCCAGAAGTATGACTAATACTGCTGTAATGCTGTACCGTCCGTTTACAACAGACTGGTTGCATACATGCCATGCTACAACTCACCTGTCTAAAGCCGACAGGAAGGTAACCTCATCCGCCCATCAAGCCATTCTACTGTTCTACCCCACCCACTAGGGAAAGAGTTATTTTTTTGTTGATTTATTTCCTTGTAAAAGTATTATCAGGTATTACAAACTAAAAATCTAATGAAACTGAGTTTTCTTTAAAAGACGGAAGAAAGTTACTGATGGATAATCCAATGAAATAACAAATGTTTTATCTATGTATACAATTACAAATTTAATTTTTCAAACACTATTATGTACTTTAGGTTGAAGGAAGACACAGACCTCATTCATATGATGCAAGGGTATTAGCTTTACCTTTCTTTATTGGCAACTGTTTAAAATGATGTCCTGCTGCGTACAAAATTTAAAAACTCCAAAGTCTATCAGCAATGTCCTGGAATTTTGATACTTGAACAAGGTCCAATCATTTTACTTGAATGCTGTAAGATAACGGACTTACTCTCGTGCAAGGAACTTTAAAAACCCTAAAACGTGTTCATATAAACAGAAATATATTATAATTTAGATAAATACATTTTTGGGCAGTCACCATGACTGATGTGTATACAGTCGATGGTCGCAATCTTTGACCCACCCATCTATCAACACGGCTATTAACATTTGTATGCTCCGAGTAAACTGACTATAATAAAGCTTCTCAGTACAAACAACTTTTTTCGCAGTTGATTTTTCGAGTCTACATACAGCCGATTGCAAAGAATACAAAGCATCAAGCTTTTTGTGATCATCAACCTGCTTTGCTCGCGAATGTATAAATATCCAATTACCGCTTCTGTTATTTAATTAGATAACCAACAGATTGTGTCCTTATGATTATCTCTGGTTGGCAAACTTTTAACTGAGCAAATATTCACGTCCGTCATACGATTTTGTCTACTCTTGTATACACAGTATCTCCGAAAATACAAATTCAAAAAAATTTATTGTAAATATATCACGTTAGAGTAGTGATAAAAGGAACTCCAATAGCAGTTTTGGCTTCATTTTAGTTCATAAGTGAACTTTCTGTCCATCTTCCTATACTTCGCAATGTGTCTTTAAACAGACCTTTTCTCATTAGTCTCATGGTAAGCAGTTTCTTTTTTTCCGACATTGTTTCTGTACTGATGATGATAGAAATAACAAGCACGATCTGCTGATATTTACAAATTTTAGTTATATCAAAATCCTTTTTCGTCGTATGAACAGCCTCTCTGTAATGTCTACATTTTATGTTATTTGCCGTCTCCTACCTTTTGTCGCTGTCTTCTAGATTACTGAATCACTTGAAGACACACCTTTGATTCCAGGTCGACATAGACTGCTGAATTACAAACAATATCTACTGTTCTGTATGGAAGGAGTGTCTTCTCATCATAGTGACTAGATGTCGTTGGGTTGAATAAACCCTGGCTGCAGGTACAATGATTACTTTGTAGTTAAAGTCGATTGTGAACAAACCTTATTTGTTTTTCAGTCGCATTTTCTTTTAAATCTGTTAATTAAAGGAATTTGTGTAGTGGGAAGACTGTTCACATTCCAATAATGTTCTGTCTTCTACCAGCGTTGTGATACGTTTATCTCCAACAACTCATCTTTGGCTTCGGTAGGGCTGGTTTGTGATCCCGGTCTAGACCAAAACTGTTTGTTAGTAAGTTGTCTTAGGATGACTATCTTATCTTTTTTGTAGCCTGATACACCTGGAGCACAACTTCTTCTCCAGTCAAATCTGTTATGAGGTTTTTGTCTTTTTTGTGCAAGCCAAAACTTGTGAGACCAGTTCACATACCTAATACCGCCACACTGTATATTAGAATATCAATTCTACAAAAGTAAATCACCCTTGGTATTGATGATGTAGGTATTGATTCTGCCCCATACCTTAATTTCCTGAGCTGCTTTAATTGCCCATTTTTGTCAGAGACACAAGTAGCAATTATAACTAAATAATCACTATACATAATACAGAAGTTTGGGCAGTCTCATACTGTGAGAGTTTGTTCGACATTTTGATTGTTGTTGCGGGTATTATATTTATCTAAGTGGCAGATATTCTTCATGAATACGAGTATAATCTGGTTAAGAAGGCACTATGCTGACTCTACATGAGACACTATTTGCTGACTTTACTTTTTTTATTTTAGGTAATATGATAAAAATGTTCCATAAAGCTCTTCCATTGACTTTGCTATATTAGACTTTTAGAGAAAAGGCATATAGGCAAAAAATAAAAGTATAAAATTTGCAGCACAGAATGAAGTAAGTTTGCTTCAAGAGTCCACATATGTTGTCTATTTGTTGTTCGGTTATAGGTCGCATGATTAATTGAGCAGGTAAATCTGTACAGACAAGGTATGTTAGAAATGTTTTATCTCTTATTTCCTCCTGCAATATTTTTAAGACATAATTTTTTTTTTGCTATTGCTTGTTAATATTCTGCTTGAATACTGTTTGGATAGACTGTTACTTATTTTTTAGAAATACTTTGAAGTGTACAAAACATTTAAGTAGACAATATTAATATTTATAAGAGTTAAAGGAATTATTAGATTGTCTCTTTTGAAGTATCATTTTACTGCAAAGGAATAAAAACGATAACATTACTACAGTCCCATGTCACCAAGGAACTGAACAACACATTTCAAAAACAAAGGCAGCATCAAGTGATGGTAAAGAAGATTTCAATAACTGACAAAAGATGAGCTCGGACGAGAACCTTAAGGAAGCCTCTATTTTATTATTAAAAATTAGTTGCCCTATTTTTCTAGTCTTAGGAAGTTTTGGAAATGTAACGACGATTATTATATTTTGTCGACTGGATAATAAAACTGGACTCACAACATATTTCAATGCATTGGCCTTCTGGGATCTGCTGTACTTGTATACTGGAGTATTTCGAGTCTGGTTACAGTACCAATTCGATGTGCACATTTTGTGCACTAATAATATAATGGGTAAACTAGTAATTGTTTTAACATTTATAAGTCCTACTTTGTCAGCATGGTACTTGGTTGCCATGACGATGCAGAGGGCAGGATCGGTCGTGTGGCCACATCGAGTGAACGTGGTTTGCACGCGCAGACTGTCCTATGTAGTCACGTTTATTATCTCTGTGATCATCTTTCTTTCATACTCGCATTTATTTTATGGCACTTCAAGCTACAGACCGATTTGCAACAATACTTCGTGCTCGGGGTGCGAATTTGTTATCATTTCTAGTCCGAGCTACAGATATTTCTTGTTTTTAATTTACCCATGGGTGGACACTGTTTTAACGTCGCTGGGACCATTCGTGTTGCTGCTTGTGTCCAATGTTGTTCTTGTAAAAGGTGTGTTTACATCAGCGAGAATTGCGCGTGACAGTCTAGCAGTCGGTCAGTTGATGCACGTCACTGCACGTGAGAGGAGAGCCTCCTCTTTGTCAGTCACCTCATCGCTTCCTCTGTGACATTCTTTGTCCTGACTACTCCGGCTCATGTGTTTCCTTTTGCAGTTAATATTTTACAATTCTTTGACATCAATATAACTTTTAATCTTACTTTATTCATATCCTTTTGCCTGAGTTTAATATCCTCTTCAAATGCAGTTGTCAACTTTTACTTGTACTGTTTAACAGGAGCTAAATTTAGAGCACAAATGTTTCGTTTTTTTGTGCGTTGTAATAAATCCTATTTACATTGAAAACGTGGAATAAAACCATTTTGAACTATTTATATGTATATAAGTTGACTCAATTGTCCATTGCAACAAAGAAATGTGAAAGGTTCGTTTGCAGCACAGAGGTGTATAGGTGGATTGCTGTCTGTCGAGACCAACGCTTGACCTATTGCAAAGTTCTGTTCTTAGTCTCGGAGAGCCTAAACAATGAATGTGACTAAACCGGAAGCTTTATATACACCAGCCTCGTTTTAGTAGTTAATTCTGTTTCGTCCATTTTTTGTAGACCTTTCTCTTCCTTTAGTCACTACACCTTATCACACACACAGAAACAAAGGACTGACATCGTTAGTTTGACTTTGTAATTATGTTAAAGTAAATATACTAATATTTTTGCATATTTGTGCCAAAAACAACTTCAGTTTATTTCATTGTAACGTGAATACCTCTTTGCCTTTACCCCAAACCCACCGACTCAAGTGTACATGTGTGCGAATGCAGTTGGAAGACACAATAGCATTTAGTACATTAGTGAACAATTGTAGATGTTATACTGAATAATCCAGGATTATGCAAAGAGGATGAAATTGTGAATCTTTTAGTCTACTGTTTATGTGAAGTTTTAAAAAATGGTCTTTAAACTTTGGTCTTAAGTGAAAAGTCGAGTTTTTTTAAGGATTGTCTTAATAGTTGACTTTGTATTTCGAGGCTTGAAAGAAAATTCTAAACTTACCAGAGGTCAGAATTAACAGGCTTCGTTACTTACGTAGCCGAGGATAAGGACGACCGGTCCGAGGATTAGAGAACTCACTGAGTTGTGACGAGGACCTTCTAGTGTAAAGCCGTAACCTGCAATGATTTGTAAATTGAAATCTTATATTGATGATTGATTTGAGGTACACGTTTTCTGGATGCGGCTATTGTGGAGTGATATTTTTATTTGTTAATATTAAAGTAGAGAGAGCCTACAGAGACAGATGTTGTTATTGTTTTTGTGTACTGCGCAATACCCGGCGAATGTCAGTCTGCTTGGTGATTGAGACGAGATGCACACAAGAGTGTATGGCAGTGTGACATACTTTGTCTACAGCTGTCAATCGCTTTCCACCAATAGACAACATTTTCTGCAGGTGAGTAAAGCTGGAAAGCAATAGGTTTAGTGAATCATCATCATTATCTTTATCATTAGAGATCCACCACGCAGGTGACTAGGCTGAGGACAAAGTTAAAATTGATCAGCAACATCTTAAAATGAAAAAAAAAACCCATAAACTATGTTCCGGAATAACGAGCATAATCTTGAACTAACCATGGATGACAGTATTCCTCCAAAATGTGGATGCTGACCAGCCCGCGTGCTTCTTCCAAAAAACTCTCTACAACACACACACACACACACACACACACACACACACACACACACACACACCACACACACACACACACACACACACACACACACACACACACACAAACGCACGCGAGAGCGAGCACGCACGCAAACAAGGCTACCTCACTTTTCCACCAACAGCAACTGTTAAACGATAACTCCCAGTGATACAGTCAAACTAAAACTTTTAGCAGAAATAAATAAAAGTGAGAGCTTAAATACATAAAAATTCCTTGCTTATCCCTGGACAAAATTCTTACCGAGATATGACTTAAACTACAGCCCAAAAAAAATTTGAATACACATTATACCAAAAACATATACCAGTGTAGCTCATCTAAAAGGGGCCTAGTACTATCTACTAGCTTTTCCATAAATGTACGTGATAGCCATTAGCAATTAATAAATAAAACCGACTGGTGTTTAACTTTTTGTAAACTGAACAATCAACTTTCAAAATAGTAGGAATATCAGGCAGAAAAATATATATTACAAGTTACATCAAATAAGGACATTACAAACAAAACTCGCAATTTATTTTTATAGTGTGCAACTTGATATTTGCAAATAATGTAAATCTGTTTTTTCTTTCATCAGTCGCCATATGTATACTGTCGTTACCTCAGTGCGTGCGGCGACGATCATTGCTTTGTTTTACATAAAAAAATATAAAATAGAATTTTTTGTGCAGCTTTTAACTAAGAAAATATCTCTGTCTTTTGTATCAAATCAAATCAAATCAAATCAAAACAGACTTTATTGTCTGCCCAGGAGGACAGAAATTTGTCTTTGCTCACATATACAGACATTTAACACACAGTTAGGAGTAAAAAGGAGTAAAATAGTGTTGATTGCACCAGTCCATCAAGGCAGTGTATGTTTATCCTAACAACTTGGTGACCAAGGGCCTAAAAGCAGCTGCTGAACAAAAGAAACATTTTGTTCATCACGGGCAGAAGCCCATCATAGAGAGGACCATGATGCTATTCCGTACAGCTACTAGTTAGTCCGCTTTGCAGTAGATTGCCGGTGGAACGAGTGTCGATTGAAACAGAAGTATATTTGCTCAGTACATAGTTTATCTATTTATCAGACTAAAATTATGTCACGTACGGTAAACATGTCCGCTAAGTTTAATAATAAAAGGGCCTCCGCTGCCAATGAAGTCAGTGTCTGTTGGTCCCCTCATTAATTCACATTGTTTCCTTACAGTGTGTTTATACCTATTTACCACTCACAAGGTAAGATCTTCTCATAATAATAGTTTGTCATCAGCAGTCTCCGTGTGCAATTTAAAGAGTTTTCATGTTTAAATGAATATTCGTAAGAAAAAGAAAGTTATTTCCCTTGGAAAGCTACTGTTGGGAATGGAGTCGCCGTGCTAGTACATGTATCATACAATAGAGTAGCAATAAAATAAATGCGGCCCACCATAGGGAAATCACAGTGATGTATGTACTAAAAAATACAGGAGCGTGAGACTGATTTATATCAGACTTTTACAGCAAAAGAAAACTGTCTACAGCAAGGAACTCGTACCTTGTCATGGTCGTGGATTTAAAGCATATAGTATAAAAACTAAAAAAATCCCATAAATATACATTCTAAAAGAGTTCTCGGTGTTGACGTTTTTCTGCAAATATGCATTTCCAAAGTAGTGGGATAGGTTACTTCTTTTGTATTGATTGACAAGAGTGTTCGTACTGCTTGTATACTACTTGTGTGTGTGTGTGTGCGCCTGAGTACGAGAGTTCTTGAATGCAAATGTGCGTGGCTTTGCTTACTCTGAGATAATCTCTCAAACCCTCAGTTTTTTCCGACAATTATTTAAATCAAATATTTAAATATTAAACATGTATTTGCATGCTGTATGAGAGTATGTGATTACTCATTTGTTCACTGTTTACAGAGAACTCAGGCGTGAACAATGTTACGGCAATATGTTCACGAGATAAAAGGATGTCTACTGTGAAACCTGTCTTGTCTTTGGGCATTCCGACTGTATCACAAACATAGCTATTTGGTTCTACCTCATCTCAGAGCTTATTGTTTTTTTTAAGTCACATTTTCGTCAGTTTGTATCCTACGAGGGAAACAGGTTTCTTTTAAGAGTTTACCAGAGCTGTCTCTGCACGTAATATAAAATTAGATGATTTTTAAAAGTATCTTAGTTACATTAATTTTAGATAAGAGAAAGGGACGGCACAACAAATTATAAACAAATTTAGTTCAGACTTTGGAGAATAGTATGCTTTTCTTGCCGTTTCCGATGACTTTCTACTGTTACTAAAATTTTGCCTTCATGTTATAAAAAAAAAGGATGCAACAAAAACAAACAAATGAAAAAAATATTTTTACAATTATTTTTATTTTTGTCACTTTTTTTATTGAGATTTTTGCTTACGTTCTTTTGTTTCTATTTTAATTTAATTTTTGTCCATTTTTGTTTGTTTTGGGGGATTTTATTTTACTTTGTGTCCCTGTGCTTTTTTTCTCAGCAAAGAGCAAAGATTGTTTTCTTTTATGATTGTTTCAGATACGTGAAATACTCCTGTTTATCACTATACACCACTTAAGAAGAAACATGTCGTCGACTCAGAATTTAGAAGACGCTGTCAGGTTAGCGATCAAAGTCGTCTGCCCTGTTCTGTTGATACTTGGAAGCTTTGGAAATATCGTTACCGTTGTTGTGTTTCGTCGGCTGAAGGACTACTCTGCAATGTCGACATTTAACATTGCACTGGCACTCTCTGACCTGTTGTATCTGTATTCTGGAGGTTTGAGTTACCTATGGCTATATTTTCAATTCCACGTTGACATCGTAAGTGTGAATTCCATCTCCTGCAAGATCGGCGTTGCCCTGCCTGTTATCAGTAGTACTCTGTCATCGTGGTACCTGGTTGTCATGACGATGCAAAGAGCGATGTCAGTCATGTGGCCTCATCGTGTGCACGTGGTCTGCACGAGCAATGTTACTCGCGTGGTCACGGTCGTTATCGGATTGGTCATCATGGTGTCATATTCACATCTTTTGTACGGCATATCCTTCTCTCATGATATAAATAAGAATTTATCTTGTCTTTTCTGTAGATGTGACTGTATCGATGCAGAATATAGTTACTTTTATAGTCATATTTGGACATCAATGGATCTGATCATCGGTTCATTTGGTCCATTTGTTCTATTGCTCGTGTCCAACACTGTTCTTGTAAGAGCTCTGCTCACCTCGGTGAAGAACGCACGTCACAGTCTAGCGGTCGGTCAGTCGATGCACGTCACTGCACGAGAGAGTAGAGCCTCGTCTTTGTCCCTGACGTTGATTGCTCTGTCCGTCACATTCTTTGTCTTGACTGGCCCTATCCGTGTGGTGATGGTTGCTCACTCGTATGGTCAACGTATAGTAAAAAGTGTTTCTATCGAACTTATCCTTCTGGTAATGTACACACTGGTTACTGCAAACAGCGTCCTCAACTTCTACTTATATTTTCTAACTGGTACGAAGTTTAGAAAAGAGACTGTTCAACTTATGAAAGATTTGTTTAATGGAAAAGCGTAAAAAATGTACAGAATTAATCAAATTTAAAACAAAAAGTTTTAACTGCCTTAATTGTTGTCGAAAATAAAATTTTATTTTCTCAATTCAGTTATCCTAAACGGATAAGTAAGTTCTGTGTATTGTTCACTGGGGAGACGACTGGATACAGAAAGTAGCTGACACCTGTCGTGTGTGATGGTCAGCAGGTCTGCATGGGATGACCAGTCCGTTCCTTATTGTTTACAAACTGATGATTTCCTTCTCCTCTTCGGCGTCGATGCATCCTACGGGTATCCTATGAAAGTCCTGTGGGGTCATATGGATGAACTGGACCTGATCGCGCCGCTACTTTATTGTGAGTACAGGACGATTTTTACCCGACATAATTCAGACAGGTCTCTGTACAAAGTCACTAGAAAAGCGAGGTCTAAAACCTCACCCACATCGACCTGAAAAGGTTAGGGGATGACCTTTACCTTACCTTTGATAGTTTCTCTATATTGCCACGTCTTCCAGTAAATATATAAATCTATTTTTACAAAATTTCGTAATTCTGAGGATATCGTGATTGAATAAGCAGACATTAAAGCAGTTGTGTGGAGAAAAACTGGCAGATAATTAGTTCTTCTGCCAAATTTTCTTGCTATTACCTCCATGCGAAAACCTGTCTATAGACTAGCAAGATTTATGTCTGACAAGGAATCATTTTCAGTATTGTTGCAGGCTGGAAAAAGATTTCAAAGGTTAACGTGTTTGTCATAAAAATTTGTGTTTATCTTTTGACTGCATGCGGCCCACGGTGGACTAATTAAGAGAACTGGATACGAGATTAGAATCGCCTAAGTGAGACGGCCATTGGGTACAAAGCAGACGACATGACAAGATTTAGTGATTGTCACGGGAATCAATCTCACTAATGATGATGCAGTGGTGCAGGAACCGAGTGGTGGGCAGCCGCACATCTCAGAAGAAGATACGGAGGAGGCAAGAATGAGAAAAGTGTTCAGTCAGCATTAAGGTTTGCCAACCTTTTTCTTCAAACTAAAATATTAGATTGACATATGTCAATGGCTGTGGCAAAGATGCACATCAAACATTTGTTAAAAGCAGCAGTTTCTCTCTCGCTACAAGAATAGTAAATAACATTTTCCACAAAAAAAAAACCATGACCACGTAAGAGGCTTGTTATACTTTATTAACATTTATCTTTATGCCATTTCTCTAGAAACCAATATTACACAAAATTTGATTGCAAGCAATTTTTATGCAGTTGAGGTTTATACATATATATATATATATAAAAATAAGCAAGATGACAAGGAGAAAACGTTTAATATGTTATAGCACGGTTGCAGGATCGGGCTCAGTTGTTGTCCGGGATAAATCAAATCTTTTTCTGAATTTTAATAAGCGGCTGCCAGACTTCGTGGATGGTCTTTCACTCCTGGCACAGTAGTGGCAAAGACTCTCTGAGTGAAGTTACATAAGGCTATATTCGTGGGGTCTGGACATCTGGACAGCTACGGAAACCAGAAGTGTATCACAGATTTTCCATTTAACCGTTGCAACGACTTAACCTCGCTTCGTGCGTACGGCCCATGAAGAACTAAGAATGAGAACAGGACTCATTATCTCCCTAAATACAACAGCTGATAACACGATATAAGAACAGACTAGTTTGCTTGGAGAGTCAAATCAAATTTGTACACGTGTCTGAAATTTGAAAATTTGCTATCTTTGTTTATAGGTATTTATTTATGTATGCGATGACGTGTTTGACACATCTTTACATAAAATTAATTAATTACTCTTAAATTTGAAAATTTGAAAAAAACCGCAGACAATATATTTAAGCTTTGTAGTTATAGTTACTGGGATATATGGGTAAAGTGGCGAGTGTAAACAAGAGAAAATATATCGACGGCAAGTATTTAGTAATATTGTAACAGCTTTATTTATCGATCGTTGTTTCTACTCTGAGACTCACTTTTATCATGCAAAATTAAATTAGACATTGTTGCTAGTGTTTTGTTGTTTTGTTGTTTTTGTTGTTGTTGTTGTTTTTTGTTGTTCTTTTTTTTTTTGCATTTTAGTGCTGTAAAATGCACAAAACACTTGCAGCTATTCTCCTGAACTTCGTGCCAGTCAAACAATACAGGTAGAAGTTGACAACACTATTTGCGGTACAAACAAGATTAAGTGCACGTATAACTGATAATACTGAAGAAAAGTGAATTATATCATCTTTGTTAAAAGTATGTAAGGAAGAGCAACCATTAGCACACGAACAGGAGCGGTCAGTACAAGGAATATCAACGACAAAACAATCAAGGTAACGGACAAAGAGGAGAATTTCCTGTTGGTAGAAGTGACGTTTGTCGAGGGACCAACTGTTAGTGTCTTACGAACGTTTCTCGCCGAGGTCAGCACCGCTCTCACAAGAACAATGTTAGACACCAGCAGCAGAATAAATGGAATAATGGAGCTTATTATGAGATCTACAGGCGGAAACAAGTAAATAAAGAAAGGGGCGTAGTGAGAGCCGACAGGTTGACATACACAGACGTTGTAAGAAGAATTAAAGTAGACCTGTGAGGAGAGAGACATGCCATACCAAATATGGGAATATGATGCAATGATGACCAGTGTGATGCAGGTCGTGACCAGGTGGGAAACATTGCGCGTGCAGATCACCTTCACACGATGAGGCCACGCGACTGACATCGCACGCTGCATTGTCATGGCAACCAGGTACCATGATGACAAAGCGCTGCTTGTATAGCGTACAACAGATAACATTTTGCAGGCGATTGAATGCACACAAGAAACATTGATGCCTCCTAGTAAGAAAGGTAAACAATATGATGTTATGCTGAAATACAAAAACGAAAGATCCGAGATAGCCAGAGCGATGAAGTATGTTGACATTGCAGACTGGTCTTTCATGCGAAGAAAGACAATGATGGTCATGATGTTACCAAATGTCCCAAAGATCGAAAATAGAGGACAGACTATTTTTGTCATTAAGACTAAATTGTTGGTCAAGCTCTGCTGCATTTTATTGTGAGACGATGTTAGGAAATGAGTCGCACAGTCACTTGACAGTCTCCTTGTTAGTTGACAACTGATAAGTCATCTGACTGAAACAAATTTGACATAGTTCTTAAGAATACATCCTGTTTGACCAAAGATATATAGTAAAGCTGCACCTTTTATGACATCGCTGCGGAAATGTTTAACTTTGTATATTGAGGAAGGACCAAGAAGACATTTATATATTTTTTATAAAGAGTGCTGTATTTTTGCTTTTTTAAAATACTTTATAGACAAGTATTTATTAGTATTTTTTGCATTGATACTGATTGCTCAGTAAATGTACAATATTGTATGTCCTTGGCATTGTGCTACGATTTTTCATAAGAGGCAACTGCTCAGTATTGACTCTGAACTCCAGGAAAGAGTTGAACACCTTACAATATCTACTGTCTTTGTAGAAAAATATAAACGTGCGAAAGGAATATTTATGTTTTGTTGATATAGGAAATAAACTGTTACATTAGTTTATGTTCATTACTGTAGTAGGTAAGCGCTGACCTTTAGAAATTACACTTTGAAAAAGAAAATGCATATAACACGCATAAATCATTTTAAGAAACAACCGTATTATAACGATTCGTTCGAAGAAGAAACTGAATATGAAAAATGTTTTCATCACCTACCTGTATACCAGTGTAGTTGCAAGGAGAGCTGCCAGTAAAGGTGGTTCCAGTGGGTGTCTCAGAAAACCGTCTTAAGACAGCATCGACCCACAGAAAGAACATATAATGAGGTCACGTGGTTTGCGAGTTTACTGCCAACTCCACTGACTCCTCCCAGTAGACTGGGAATGTTAGAAATCACATAAATTTAAACATTATAAGACACAGCGTGTTTGCCTCAATATACAATTGTTCGAAGCTCTTTCAAGAGATAAAATGTCAGTGAAACAGCACATGAAACAATGTCTTTTAAAATTAACTGATTTAAAATGTCACAGAAGTGAATATAAATGTCATTAAGGTTACAGGGGAATGTGATGTGTTATGGTAGGTGATAAAACTGGCAAAAGAGGATTTTATGATTATAAACCAAGGCTGGAATATCAGTACAGGGCTGATGCCTGATGAACAGATGTCAGCAGAAGAGCATCAGATTTTATTTTTCTTTCGTAGACTGTCAAACCTTTTTATATTAATTACCACTGAAATATTAAATTATTTTAAATTGTGACAATTTTATTATGTATTATTTCATTTGACTGGCTGGAAATTATTTTACAAACATTTATTTTTGCTTTATTTTATGAAATAAAACACGAAATAAATTAGCTAATTCGTGTCTAAATTTCGCCCCCGTTAGACAATAGAGGTAGAAGTTCACCGCATTGTTAGCAGCACACTGTATATACAGTACAGAAAATGTTAAATCCGTTGGCGTGTTTTCTTTGATAAAAGTGACATACGGGTATAATAACATGTAAACACGAAGAGGACCTGTCAGAATGAAGAATGTGACTGACAAGACAATCAACATCACTGACAAAGATGAGGCTTTAGTTTCACGTGCAGTCACGTGCATCGACTGACCGCCCACTAGTCTCAGACGTGCATTTCTCGCCGAGGTAAGCACGGCTCTCACAAGGACAGTATTGGACACAAGCAGCAATGCAAACGGTGCCAGACAAGCTACTATAAGGTCGATCCATGGCAAAAAGTATCTTTCAAAAAGATAATAATTTGTACTGAAAGTCTGACAGTGACAAATGGCGCAAGATGAATTTTGGCAGTTGGGGGATTGCATGGAGTATCCGTAGAGAATATGTGAATAGGACACAACGATGACCACTGTTATGATAGCCGTCGTAGCACGTGAAGCTTTTCGCGTGCAGAGCACGTTCACACGATGAGGCCACACGACGGACATCGCTCGCTGTATCGTCATGGCAACCAGGTACCACGATGACAAAGCGCTGCTGGTGTAATCTGCGGCTGTGACCACTTTGCAGGTAATGGTGTGCAGGCATGTGGTGAAGAAGTGGAACTGATGCTGCAGCCAGTAACGAGTGGTCCACCCGAAGTACAACATGCCCATATCAGCCATGGCCAGCGCAATATAATAAGTGGACATACCAGAGTAATCTTTGAGTCGCCGAAACACAATTATAGTCATGATATTTCCAAATGTTCCTAAGATCAGCAACACAGGGCAGGATGCTTTCATCAGTAGACTAATAGCGATGTCTAAACTCTGCTCTGACATATTTTGCTCGTGGGAACTGAAGACACGTTGAAACGTAGGACGCTTTGCAATCACGGTGTGCAGGTAGAGATCAATCTACTAAACACATGAAAAGATTAAGTTTCACATAAAAATTTCTTAGAAGATCCAGAAAACTTAGAAAGAATCGTGATGAAGCTGATGTTTAACTGAGCGTATCATATGAAAATGTAGAGTGGCACTAACAGTGTACAGTAGTGTGTCTATGAGTGCAGAACACGACAAAACAGTTCTTTTATGACTACGTAATAATTATATAAATATCTAGAGTATATATTTTTAAAACATTGATTTCTGGCAAAAAATATATGAATTGTGGTATGTAAACAGGTATATAAGTTGGAAAACGGGACTGTTTGCTCTGTCAAATGCTGTCTAAAAAGGACGATCAAATGGAACTTGCAAGCATGCGCACACACACACATACACACAAAAGCACACACACACACCATGAAATAAAATGACATTTCAAATGCACATTTAAACATTTACACATTAAACTGCACCATCTCATATTTATTTGAAATGCGTGCCTCACCGTGTAATAGGCAATGTACGTGCTGGATGGGTAGTTGACCTAAGGATGTTCCCAACTTGAGCTTTTCCGGATAAATATAACTTTTGTTGACTTTACCCAAATATACTCAACTCCCTGCTATTTTAACAACGTTTTACATGCCATCTATTTTGACAAGTCAGTTTCATTCTTCTGCTTGATGTAAGCATTGACGTATTGGGTTTTTTTAAAATTTTGTTATTTCAGCCATATATTATTTCATTGTATTTTACTTTGCTTTGTTTTTATTATTGTGTAGATACTGCAAATCCTCCTTTTACTAGACTGCTGAAAATGTGCTCTTTATCTTTTTGTTGCAGTTACAAAAATATCTAACCATAAATTTAAGCAGTTGGGCAAGGATTCAGATTAATGTCTAAAGACACGAGGCAACATCGTTAACTATGTCCTGATACAGGAATTCTATGGAAAAAAATTGGAATGCACAAGCATTCAGCTTGAACATTAACGGATCAGTCCTAAAAAGTAAGATTTAAACTATTTTATTTGATTCTGGACCAAGAAAATCAATTTAATATTGGCATGGAAGTGTTTGTTTTTTGAAAAGCTTTGTTGTGTCTTGAAAAGCAGGCAGAAGAAAGGAATGAGAAAACTATTGAACACGAGAAAAGCATTCTTGTGCTCACATAACGAACTAATTTGATGGACGTCAAGCACGTTTGTTTAAATGTCCAGAGCAGAGTAAGAATCGATTTCAATCTCAAGCATTTTTGCTATAGTCTCATCCCACTTAAAAAAAAGAAGAAAACCTTTTTTTTCAATTATCTTTATTTCTTTCTGCTTCAATACAAATCTCGTTGATATATCTACAAATTACACGAAGGCAAATACAATTAAAAGATTTGATGTTCATCCACTAACCCTGACAACAATAAAAAGAATAAGAATAATTTGTTTTGAAGGTCAGTACAAAAAAGATAGTACTCAGTTTTTGACTAGTTGTGTTTAATACGAATACAGTTTTTGCGGACATAACGTAAATTTCTTTTTTCTGTTGCTCCCTATGAATAGTGTATGGTGTGTACACCATCTGTGTCAGCATTGTGGAAGCCACGAGATTAAATGTAAGCTCATTTTCTGTTGTCAACTCTCTCTCATAGGCTGATATTCGAGTTGACCTGTTAGTAAGACTCTACTTCTTTGACGTCGGAAGATTTTTTTCATGTGCTCCATTTAAGCGGAACATTTACAATGAAATTATTATTATTATTATTATTATTATTATTATTATTATTATTATTATTATTATTATTATTATTATTATTATTAAAAAGAAGAAGGTTTCCCCAGCATCTGCCAGACTCAATGAGCTCTACAATCCATTTAAGAAAAGGTTGTAAAATAACAAGAGTTTATAGGCTGCTGAACTGCTTGCACAAAACCAAGATTCCAGCAGCAACAGTCTCTGGGCCAGATGGTTTATAAAGGGTCCAATGGGATGTTCTCTGTGGCTGTTGTTGTCTAAAGAACAAAAGAATTGTTTTCGTTGCCATGGTTATAGGCACAGTACCTAAGAGCCCATAGCGTGTAGCTGGTGAAAGGAGTGACGACGCTGACAGGTAGGACAGGTGAGATACAGTCACAGTCTTCATCACCTTCACAATCGTCAGTAGAGACATTTGGCTGTCTCTCACATGTGGCGAGCACTGACAGATGTTCCTTCTCATCAGCACCAGCCTTTTCTGTGAAGTGACCGCAAATTCAACTCAGTAAAACATTTCAGGGAACACATCTGAAAACAGTACAATCCTGGCACTGACGCAGGGAAGACAAGAGACATGGAGGGAGAAAGATGCAGGAGGACACCAAACGCATCTTATCACCAGACGACATCGTTGAAGTGCGAAATTCGAAAATCTAATTTTCACATGTAGCAACTTGAATGGTCCATCAATCAAATAAAAAGTAGCATGCAAAACCTTTTTATTTGTTTATCATTGCTCAGAAAAGGATCATCTTACCACTACCACCAGCGCAAGCCTCTGTCGCCACTGGGTCTATCCTATTCCATCGATATCCGGTTGAAGCTGAAGAATATTAATCAACCAGAATCGACTTAGGCAATAAGTTAATGAATGTCTGCTTTGTAGAGACTAAGAGCTGTCGTGGATAAGAGCTGAAGACTTTTTTTTAATTTTTACACAGCGAAAACTTAGCACTAAAGCTCTACAAAACTATAGCCCTTGTGAAAACGCCAAAAGATGGTTTCAGTTTATCCATTTTCTTTATGGTTCTAATTTTTTTTTATGTTTGGGTTTAACACTTAACAATAAGCGAATGATTTCTGTTCTAAATTTAGCTCCAGTCAAACAGTACAGGTAAAAGTTGATAACAGCGTTTGCTGCAAATATTATGTTGAGACAATCCCCAACAAAGGACAACACTTCGTGGCTCTTACCTGTGTTTTCTTCTGGGTTAGTAACTAAAATAGACAATATTCGAACAGGAAAGGTTAACATTAGGAATGTGACGGACAAAGCAATTAATGTGACCGACAAGGAAGAGGCTTTACTCTCACGTGCAGTCACCTGCACCGACTGACCGACCGATAATCTGTGACGAGCTTCCTTCGCGGAAGTAATCACAGCTTTTATAATGACAATGTTTGACACGATTAACAACACAAACGGTCCCAGTGAAGCTACGACGATGTCGACCAAGGAGAAAAAGTTAAAAATGAAATTCTTGTAATTGGTGTCAATCAGCGTGCAATTGCAATTTCCGCACGACTGATTGCCACACATGGATGAGTCGATGGCGTAGCCGTAAAACAGATGTGAGTACGTCAACATGATGACAATGGTGATGATGACCGTGATGACACTGGACAGCTTGCGCGTGCAGACGACGTTCACACGATGCGGCCACACGACCGACGCTGCCCTTTGCATCGTCATGGCAACTAGGTACCATGCTGACCAGACAGAGCTTATATGCTTGGAGGCTTTTGATATCTTACAGGTGACATCATGAATGCACGGAACATTGATATTAAATTGATACAGAAGCCAGTTTTGTAGCGGTAATCCAGAAAAAATGAACAGCATGTCCGACAGAGCTAACGCGCAGTAATATGTCGACATCGCAGATTTATCATCCATTCGACGAAATACAATAATCGTCATAACATTTCCAAAAATTCCGAAGACTAAAAGAAACGGGCAAGTGATTTGAAACAATAAATTAGATGCATTGGAAAGATAATGTTCTGAAGACATTGTCACTTGATGTCAAATATTCCTTGATCACCGACAGTTTTTGAAGAGTGTTACCTAGCGACCTCGCCAACATTTACTGAAACAAATAAAATCTGACTTAATTAACGTACCTCTATCATTATGTACATTCTACAATAAAATAATATGAAAGTGCAATAATTTGAAGAGAGCCTTCTTGCACCATTACAGTTTTTACAATGTGTTTTAATTTTGCTTATACATTGACGATAAAAATATATGTTTAATATTTAAATAATTTGTTAAAAATGCCATACTTTTAATTCGTTTGATTGATAGTTGAAGACATCTAAAGAGAAATAAAGGGCATGTAAATAATAAAGAAAAAAGGAATAAAAAAGTAAAAGGATGTTACTGAGCCCCCAAGAGAAGAAAATTTACAAAGCAATCAGCATTATTAGCAACTGAAAATTTTTCTTTTATTATAGTGAGTTGTGTGGATTGACCAACTGTTATTATGTCAAGTGCTTCTTTCTAAAAAAATACATCATGGTTCAAACAGTAGTAACTTTGCAACTTACCTTTCAAGTCCGGACGCACCTCACCATCCACACCAGAGAGTTGTCACCCATCAGGCAGACAGAAGCGAAATGCAAATTAATTTAATTCTGGAGGCTAGGCAAGTAATTCCGCCTGTGTCGGCTGCTTCTGTGGTTAACTTGATTGTGTTCTGCTGAATTATATATGTTCAATTACTGCAACAAACTCGCAAACCATCCATTTACCTTTTTTGAGGTAACAGTTGCTATTCACTCACTTCAAGAACAGCAGTGTAACGAGCTTCTGGTCTTTACACAAACGGCTACGCTTCCTTTCTTTTCAACTTGCAATTTTGTCTCCAATAGAAGTTTAAGGTAAACATAATATTTATGATATCACTGTAATTATGGTTCCAATTAAAATTCCCAAACATTCTGCGTCTTGCAGAAGGTAGCTTTTGATCAGAAAACCTGTCAGCTCCTCTCTTTGAAATGATCCCATTATCTGAAGATCGTTTCCACGGATTTAATTGATAAATCGAGGAAAAATCATCAGTGCAGCAAGCAAACCAATGAAATATCTGAACGCATGATAAACAGATGGACGGATACATTGTGCGTCCAAGCGTAACGAGAGAACGACACACCAAACTCTTCCTTTTCATTTTCAACGAGAAAAACCTTTATTTGCGCCACTGACATTTTCCTTCCTCTGATTATCCATTTTCGTTTTTTTTCTCTTTTAGGTGTGGAATCCATTTTCCTTAATGAAACTGTCAATACTCAAGAGTAATATAAAGAAAATCTTAAAAGTAGTTTGACCCTGGTATTTCGTTAAAAAAGTATAATCATGTAGCAGATCGTAAGACGATAAAATAACTTCCTGTTGCCTACACTGACGTGATACAGAAGCGCGTAAGCTGGGGTCCCTGTGTCACGTGGTTAGTATAATATCTATATTATCTAAATTATGTAATACGAAGTTTAAGTTTGAGTGTATTCAATATTAGCTAACTAAAACGTGTGTGTGTATGTATGCAAGACAATAATGTCAAGTACGACAAACGGTGACAAGGGCTTGGTTTTCTGTGCGATAAGAAAATAAATAAAGTTCAAAGTACTACTATTTAGACCAGACTCAGCAAAGTCGTCTTGCTCTGAGAGACTTATTTTAATGTCATCACATGCACACCATCCATTTTTGGAAGCTAATCCGGGGGAGAAAAAAACACTTGTACCTAACATTGCCACCAATCAAAAAGCCGTTATCATCAACATCTTTAAATCCAGACAATGCTTTATGTAGACACAAAAACAAACGGTCACAATGCCGCTGTCATAAGATCTTTTAACGATCGAAAATAACTTTGTAAATATTTGTAGCAAGCGACAGCACTACAGTAAACAGACGCCAACGATAGATAATGACATACAAGCACGAACGGCAAAAGGTCATCGGAAAGACAATGGCAGGCAACATATGTAAACATAGACAAGAAGCAATACAAAGCTGCCTTAACCTGCTTCTATATTTTCATACACGAATAGATGTTTCAATACGTGTTTCAAATAATAATGTTGTTGTTGATAGGAACTAGTTGGACAAGAACATTCTAAACAAAGATTTGAGAAATTAATGGCAATGGCAAGACGAAGCTTTACTGTTACGTTCAGTGACGTACAACGACTGACCGATTGCTAACCTTGATGTGTAGTGATCCATGAAAACTTCTATCACCTCTTTTAAACCTTGTCTAAGAGAAATAATCGTCTAATTAAAGAAGAAAGGTCCTTTATTACTTCCCTTGAAGATACAACTGCTGTTTAAAACATTTCAAAGTAAATTAATTGATCCTCTCAGTCAAGTGACTGTTATTTTACTATATCTTCTCCTATGATAAAAGCAGGATTTTTATCTGTTTGATTTATTCATAAGGTCAAATTCGTTGAAATACGTAAAACGTATACAGATATTACCCATCAAAAATGAAGACATAAAATCAAGAGATAATATCCAAATATTTCCTACTCTAAGCGACATGAAATGAGTTTAATTTTCAACTATTATCAACAATTTGCTGGTTCACATGCCTTGTTTTAGTTTAAATGCCAGTCATGAGAGAGATTGTGATGAAATCTGTAGTACTGTAAGGCATCAAATTTACAAAGGTCTTAAGGTGCACGTGTATCCAAAGTATTGTTCACTTTCTTCTTTTGTCAGAATATTGTTCTACCCGCTCTCGGCGAGCGACCCACTGTCGTCTTTTAACGAACTGCGACTCTTGGCTTTAATTTGAATGTTTAAAACTTTTCAGTAGCGTAGTAAATGTTCACAAAGTTATCCTGTATGTCAATAAAAACACTTTAACAAGAAAACAATCACGCTGTACTTTTGATATGTTTTGTTGACCTTTGCACTTTTACGCTGCTCCTGAGGTCAGTCGGACACAGTGAATGGTCTGTTAGAGTGGATGCAATTAACCTCACTGACAGAGAACAGGCTTTCTTCTTACGTTCAGTGACGTGCGTTGACTGACCGACAGCTAGTCTGTGACGTGCGCTTTTCACCGAGGCAATCAGGGCTTTGACGAGGAGAATGTTGGCCACAAACAGAAGAGTAAATGGCCCTAGCGACGCAATAAACGTGTCGAGCCATGGTAACAATGTTGCAATGACACTGTGGTAATCTAAACCCGTGAGAATGCACATGTAGCTGACTAAAGATAAATTGACCCCACCTAGGTGTGTAAACAGAAAACCCATAAAATAACTTTGCAAATGTGACAAAATGATTACAGCGACGATGACGGCCGTGACAATGTAAGAAACTTGGCGCGTGCAGACGACGATCACACGATGCGGCCAAACCACCGCTACTTCCCTTTGGGTCGTCGTGGCAACCAACCACCACGCCATCAAAGTACAGCCTATGCTCCATAGTGCAGCCACTGGTTTACAAGTTCAGAGATGCAGAAAACGTACAAGTGAAATTGATAACAAATCCAAAGTGGAATAGTCCAAAACACAGGAACACAAGATCCATGCACAATAATATTTAGAAGTGCTCTGTCATGGTTGGTAAATAAAACTAAAACTTTATTTTAAACATCTAGAAATCAAACTAAGTGTCAAATTAGAATATTTTCGTTGCTGAAGTGCAAAGAGTGATCCCAAACCTTTTTTAGTAGTTGCTGCTGTTGTGTGTTTGTGTGCGTTCGTGTGTGGCGATAAGTTATCTGAATAATGTAAAAAAAAAAATTACATTTTTGCGCAGCTTTTTCCACACACAAAAAAATATTCAAATCGTTCGTGTAACATGTATTTGCTTTTTCTAGAGCCTGTGATTACTCATTTGTTCATACTATTTACAGAGAACTCAAGCTCAAACGATTTTTCGTGAAATCCATGCGCGGACTGTTATAATAAAAGGTCCTAACGACTCTACCAAGCAATCCACGCAACTCCTACGGTGTCCCCGACCTGGCCGCTTGTCTCCCCTATACTGCGCCTTTCTCGTTAAAAGAAATTGCTTTCAAGTTTTCTACTACAGAAGTAAGCGAGTCTTCTTTAGAGTAATATTGAAGTTGGCAAGCTGTATGTGTTCATAATTAGAAATACTTATTTTTAGGAATTTCGTAGACAATAATATTAGGTATGAGGAGGACATGGTTGCTTATAATGAAACTGAAAAAACATACTTGTCACGATAGTTAATAGTATGCATACGTTCTCGTTGCTGTAGTAATGTTTGATAACTTTCTACATTTACTAAAAGTATCATCAAGTTCATTTGGAATAGTCTTTTTTTCTTCCTTGCCTTCCTTTACTTTATGTTTATTTGTGTTTCACGCTTTTGTTTTCATATATCTTATTTATGGTTTTTTGTTTTTGTTTTTTCCCTTTATTTTCTTCGTTCTATTCTTCCATATTTTCGCTACTTTCTTTTTCAGTTTCTACATCTATATCATCAGAGCCGGTCCGTCAAGATTTCTTCATTTATAATTGTTTTAGACACTCCTGACTATTCCTGCGCATCCTTTCTGTCGACGCTGGAAGCAGTATGTCGGAGATTAGGAGCTTGGAGGATGCTGTTGGTTTATTGATAAAAGTTGTCTGTCCTCTGCTGCTGGTCCTTGGAACCTTTGGTAATATTATGACCGTCGTTGTGTTTCGTCGACTTAGCGGTTACTCATCAGTGTCGACATTTTACATTGCACTGGCCGTCTCCGATATGGTGCTACTGTATTCCGGATGGTTGAATCACGCATGGCTATATTTTCAGTTCCACGTCAACATTGTCAATGTGCACTCCATCTCCTGCAAGGTGGGAGTTTACCTACCTAATATGAGTAGTACTCTGTCATCGTGGTACCTGGTTGCTATGACGATGCAAAGAGCGATGTCTATCGTCTGGCCTCATCGTGTGAACGTGGTCTGCACGCGCAATGTTTCCTGTGTAGTCATGGCCGTTATCGGACTGGTCGTCATTACGTCATATTCACACATTTTGTATGGCCTATACTTACCTATAGACATAAATAGAAACGTATCTTGTCCCATTTGTAGATGTAGTCCAGAAAACGCAGAATATAAGTACTTTTATAGTCGTATTTTTCCATTTCTGGACCTAATAATAGGTTCTCTTTGTCCATTCTGTTTACTGCTCGTATCCAATACTGTCCTTATCAAAGCTGTGCTGACCTCGGTGAAAACAGTACGTCACGGAGTAGCGACAGGTCAGTCAATACACGTCACAGCTCGTGAGAGTCAAGCCTCGTCGTTTGACAGTGACGTTGATTGCTTTGTCCGTCACCTTCCTCGTCCTCACCGGTCCTCTCCGTGTGTTCATGATTGTTTACCAGACTACAGAGCTAGAGGCCAGACTCAAAAGCTCTATAGACCTCATCATGTTTGCATTGTACATACCATTTTCTACAAACAATGCTCTTAATTTTTACTTATACTGTCTGACTGGTACAAAGTTTAGAAAAGAAGTTATAAGTGTTTTATTAAAATGGACAAACCGGAAAAATAAATAACAAGTGTAAACTCAGAAACTAGTTCTGATAACGATACTCATTTTTTTTAAAATCAACTGTAATTTTTATAATTATTTTCTTACATCCTTAACTTGTACCAGGACGTAAGCTGGTACTTACTGTCGGGGGAAAATGAGTTGATTGTGAGGCTGAAAATTTAGGCTTATCTTGAGCGGTGGTAAGCAGATCCTGCATGAAACAGTCACTCATTCCGTTATTTTGCAAACAAGTGATTTCCACTTCTGTGTAGACTAAAGTACCCTGAAGGAAGATGTTAAGATTTCATTCCGGACTGCATTGCCAAACCAGCTAGCGCCGGTGGAAGAGAGTTATGTTCACACTGGACTGAACACCCTTGATTGTAAGGGTGGCGATGTACTTCGTACAGTCACTTATTTTACATTCCGTGCAGTACATTCGTAGCAGCCTTCTATTGTCTTCGTCCTTCTCTACTCCATGTAAACGTTTTGTCTAGATCCGTGCAGTAGGACAAGTGACAAGTAAGCAGAAACTTACTGTGAGTATTGTACTCTGTAGACCACATGTATAAACAAATACACTCATGGGAAAGTCATCCTATGGAATAGCCAATTGCTGTACACATTGATGAATGAAAGTTTTATGAAGCTCAATATATGCTCACTGGTGTTTTTGTTAACAATGCACTCATGTTTGTACAGTGTGTCAAAGAGGGAACTATTTGTTTAGTAAAGTTCATGGAAGTCCACTGGCAGTTCTTTGTGGTTTGTTGTGTAAAATGTTATGTAAAATGATTTTGTTATGACGTATATCGCCATACAGTGAGAGTGCAGTGACAACGCGTTTAAAGAAAAAGCCATAAAATACTCAACAGTAGTTGTCTCCCTTGTTAATATGTTCCAAGATCGCCGGAATCAGGTAGAGGGACTTCGCAGCCTTTTGTCGTCAGCAAATATTTAGGAAGGCATCCCGAAACCTCTTTATTTCTAATCAAGTGTTGGTGTCGCGGATCACCCCAGTGTCGCGGGACGCACGCTCGCAACTGCTCACACCTGGCACGAACACACACCCACTCAGACAGAGGCGGGACACGACGTACCTAGCGAACCTAGCGACCACAACAAAGACGAAATAAACGGTACAAATAATAAGTTAATCCAGGTAGACAAAAAAAATGAAAAAATGGGAAAACACACATAGACATACACAAGAAAACAGAGAACTACCCTCACGCACAAGTAAGAGATAATGAGAGACGTTAGTAAGGGAGATAATTAAAAAAAAACTAAGCACCCGCACACACTGCAGCACAGTAAGAGTTCTTGCCCCGAGGCCTTCAGGCATAACGTTAAATATAGAACACCGAAATCTCTGTTTAACAGTGTCTCCTTCGGTTTCTGTGGCTTAATGCACACTTCACTGTCCCTTTGATGGACCACAGTCCGAGCTGCCTCCTTGACCACACAATGCAGGACCGAACGACGAAGTCGACGGAATGAAGAAACGAAGAGAGGACGAAACATAGAACAGTCGAGACTCCGAATGAGATGATGAAATGAAGAAATGCAGCGACGACAAACACAAGAACAAGCACAAAATCGACAATAAATATTACACGAAGAATAAGAATGTAAGAAGAATAAGATGAAGATGAAAAGCCTATGGAGAAAACAAAAGAACAACTGTCACTAGGGGCTTTAGCATGAAACAAATAACTTCCCCCGCCAGACCCACCTATAGCTATGACAGTATACTCTATTACAGACTAGCAGAAAAAGTTTTAACTCTAGCACAGAGCAAATAAAGACTCGAACTTACACATATCCACGCACTCAAGCAGACGACGCATGACGTAGCATGGGCATGACGTCAGGCGTTGCTACACTCAGCAAAAAAAAAAAAGGCCTCGACCCCCGCGACCCGGGTAAAAATAGCCTGGAGTATGACGTCAAACGTCGTCTGCTGTCAGCCTTTCTATCACGCGCTGAGACACAGGCACAGAAACATGGCTGACACGCGACAGATGGCATGTGAGCTTTCACACAGGCGTTCTGTCTGTACGTACACGATGCCTGTATGTAGAACCAGTCATCACCGCAACTCATTCATTCCACGTGCCATTCGCTTGATCAACTCTACTGGCCGCCATCTTGTACTAGCCTGGGGTGACCTGGGGTCACCCACTGTATTTGCTGCTGTTAGCAATGAGAGTGTGTGCGTGTCTGAGTGAGAAAAGAAAGTAAATGTGTGAAAGAGAGACTATTTCAAGATCTACATCTATAGAATTTCTTTAATATAAATTATTTGCATATACAGCTGCTAGTTCGACTACCACTCTCTTGAATTGAAGCTGGTCATAAATAAAGTTCTATTACAAATACAGCAGGTTCCCTTACGTTGAACAACACTAATAAAAAACAGGAAAATGAAATTAAACACTAAGCGTGACATTGACAGACTGTGACACACATCCAGCAAATTAAAGGTAATCAGAATGCCAGAAGAAATATGCAAGTAATAAAAATTAAACGTTAGAATTCCGTTATAAAAAATTCGGTAACATCTCCATTTCAACGTCCACTAAAAGCCAAAAGAGAAATAAATAAATACTAACGGTAACAGTCAGTCCCGGTGACTTTATTATCCACGGTCTTGTTTCAAAAAGAAACAAAATTTTTCATCCTCGCCTCCACCTAACTGTTATAAGAGCAACCTTTCCAGAAAAGAACGAATCCACTCGCCCATGAAAAGCGGTCAGTTGCATCATCTGGTAATTTCGTAATGTACTGTAATATCTACCTCATCACTTTGTGGTAAAGTACTCTTTCATTTCTGTTAAACAAGTAAACACTGGCTGTTTTAAGAGGGGTTTGATATTTATCTTCGAAGCGAATGTGTCAATAAAGCATTTTCAGTGACACAAAGGTTTTTTCAACAAAATATTTAAAAATCGTTAAAATTGTCCATAATAACTTCCAGCCTCTTTTTATAGAGGACAGCAAAAAAAAAAAAAAAAATTTTTGTCAAGTTACAGTCGCTGAGTGTGCAAAAGTATGTGTGTGTGGTGTATAGCGAAATATGGCGTGCTTTCAAGATTGTGTGTGGATTCTTTTAACCTAAAAAAATCCTGTTTTAGATTCTCCATTTTTAAGCGGTTTTTCAATAAGCAAACAGTCGCGTCCTTCTGGTGAAATTATGTGACTATTTACCTACGTGCACACGCCCTTTCCCCAGAAAAAATGAGATTTTTAAAAAATGCATCATGTGTCCATCGACGCGATAAAAAGGACTCTGGTAGATGTTCCAGCAACATCCAGTCAGGACTCGAAACACCGTCACTCTCACCTGAACCTCCATCCTTATACACTGCTGTCAAGTTAAGGTGAATCTGTTTAGCGATACACACTAGTTAAGCACCTGTGTTACTCGTTTTTTGACACTTTCTACGCCACCTTAGGGATTGTGATTTTTGACAATTTGCAGTGTGTTATTTAAAAAAAAGCAATGGATTACTAAATATTTCCTAAACGAAAAGTATTAAATTATATTATAATTCATTTAATGTGCTGCTATTTTAATCTAACGTTGATTTCCAGTTGTTACCCGTGCGAAATTCTGCAATCAGAACAGATGTTTTTACTTAGTACATGTATTAGTATACCTCTGACTACTTTATCACACTTCTATTTTGCACTTCTTCTTTTGTCGATTTTCTATTTTTTATGAAAATGTTTCGTAACGTTTTTTTTCAAACGTTTTCTTGAGAAATGTATTAAATTCCTTTTTATAAATTGTTTCAGTCGATTGATCGGGCCCTATAGATATCTCAAGAGGACGAGTTTGCACCTGACAAGAAAACATGACTTCAGACCAAAGTCTAGAAGACGCTGCTCATTTAATCATGAAAGTAGCTTATCCCTTGTTGTTGATACTTGGAACTTTTGGCAATATTATGACCATTATCATATTTTGTCGAATGAGCGATTACTCAGCAATGTCAACCTATTGCATTGCACTGGCCATCTCTGATCTGATGTATCTTTATTTTGGATGGATGAGTTACATCTGGCTACAGTATCAGTTCCGCGTCTTTATTCTGTGTTTTCACCCCATCATAATCAAATTAGTAGTTGCTGCTGACTTTGTGAGCAGTACTTTGACAGCGTGGTATATGGTTGCCATGACGATGCAAAGAGCTGCTGCAGTCGTGTGGCCTCATCGTGTCAACGTGTTGTGCACGCGCAGTGTATCACGTGTCGTCACGGCCGTTATAACACTCGTCATCATGGCGTCATACTCGCACGTTCTGTACGGTGTTTCTTTAGATGTACTTAGTTGCAACAATTCATCTTGCGACACCTGTACATATGGAAGTATTAACGAGAAGTATCTATACTTTTACGCTAACATTTGGACATGGGTCGATCTGATAGTTCACTGGCTCCATTTGTGTTTCTGCTGGTGTCTAACATTGTTCTTGTGAGATCGGTGCTTACATCGGCGAGAAACGTACGTCACAGTCTAGCAGTCGGTCAGTCGATGCACGTCACTGCACGCGAGAAAAAAGCCTCTTCATTGTCGGTGATGTTGATAATTTTGTCCCTCACATTCCTCGTCCTCACTGGTCCTTGTCGTGTGTATTTGATTGTAAACCCTTCAGTTAATGTTAACGTGGCGATGTTAGACATCGGTATTAGCGAACTGATTTTCTTCATATTGTCCCTACTCGTTACTACAAATAATACTATAAACTTTTACATATACTGTCTAAGCGGTGCGAAGTTCAGAAGGGAAGTCAGGCGACTTTTTTGTGGTGCATCTGACAAATTGTTGCGGCCATGAATATGTAAAATTTTAGTTGAAACAACAAGCAGCTCTGTTGCACGGCGACTAAGAAAATAATATAACTGTACATGAGATACGTACGTATGAATGATATATATATTTATTTATTTATTAATATTTCTTAGATTACGATTCTAGCAAACTGGCGATACTTTAAAACATCTGCAAACTGAACAGACTGTAGGCCATTTGTCAAGAAATAAAACACAAGCTGTTTTGCAGATTGTAGTAGTGTTTTTCATGCCATTCGACCCTTTAATTTTGTTCCTCTTCTCTGCCCTTATTTTTGTCCCATTATTTATTGTGTGTGTGTGTGTGTGTGCAGAATATAGACTGGTGTTGATACTTATAGTTAGCAATAACATTCAATAATTTATACAATAATTGAGAGAGAGCTAAAACGTACTTAGTCGCAAGCGCACTCCCCTCTCCTCCCTACACACACACACAGAGAGAAATATTGCCATGATTATGAAGGAACACTGAGGATTTAGTGTGTGAAAGAAACGTTAAGAGAAACCGATTACAGTAGATGTTTCAGAAAGAAATTTCCGGTCGAGGCTAGAAAACGTGTAGCGTTGTCCTCCCTTCGGAGAGACAGAGGCAGGGCAGTCAAGATAGTAGGATCCAGTGAAGAAGAATGATCTGAGTTCGAAACTCTCTCTCGTCTGATAGTGTGACAGTGAGAAAATTAGAGTGAGCAGTGTCCAGCCAGGCTTTCAGGGCATTGCGAGCAACGAAGCCAAGATTACACACACTCAGACGCGTAACAACACAGTCTAATATAAACAGACATGCATGCAAACACTCTTACATTTGCTTATTTCAGATCGTTTCTTTATTTCATACACTTTTTTTCTTTTATTTGTTTCATTCTTCTTTTTTTTTCCTTATATGAGAACCGTTTGCTCCCCTATCCTTGGTTGAGTCTGCAGGAGTTGTGAACGGAGTTTCTCGTTAATGTTACATCGTTCACTCAGCGGCCTGAGACTAGCATATAGTTGAGTCGCACTGTCATTTATGCAATTTAGTGTACACTTTATATATAGGCAAATTTTATCTTTGACCAACGCGTGTACTAACAAGGCACAGGCACATCAAGCAGAGAAGCGAAGCTAATAATGACGCCATCACGAACTCATGTGTTCCAGGGGATGCAGACTGCCCCGTATGTGTGACCCCTGTCGGTAACTCAGAACACTCAAAACTTTGAATTAAGATTTTAATTGGTGCTCAAGCTTCACGCACTTTGTCTATACATGAACATGTACAAACGAGAGAATTTGTACCATTAAGCTCAAGTAAGCGCTATTCCATGCCAAAATGAAAAAAGTAACACCTTAGGTCAGATGCGGCCGCGGGCCATGACGCGGTGCCATCCGTTCTGCCCAGTGTTGAGTAATAGAAGAAGACAAAAACACTAAGAATTTTTCGTATAAGTATAAGCAGCAATTCGGTAACATCTCCATGTAAACGTCCTTTAAAAGCCAACTGAGAAAGAAATAAATACTAACGCTGTACAGTCAGTCCTGGCGCCTTTATTATCCCGGTCTTGATACAAAAGGAAACATACTCGTTCATCTTCGCCTCCACCAACTGTTAAATGGGTAACCTTTCGGGAAAAGACCGAAATATCCATTCGCAGTTGCATCATGTGGTCATTGCGTATTGTACTGTAATGTCTATTAAAAAACTCTTTAATTTACCTTAAACAAGTAAATACTGGCAGTTTTAACAGGGATAATTATCTTTGCAGGTAGCTAAATGCATGAGTCAACAAAACATTTTCAGCGACTTAAAGGAATATGTAGAATATAAAAAATTCGATAAAAATGTCCATAACAATTTCCGGCCTCTTTCTACAGAGGGACAGCGAGGACGGAGTTAATATTTGTTAGGTTAAGCGTATTTGTGTGGCAGGGGAGGGTTTTTAACGGAATTTTGCGTGTATACACAACTGTGAGTGTGATTCATCTGAACTAAAATCATGTTTGGTTTCTCCTTTTAATCAGTTTTTAACTAAGCAAACATTCGCGTCTTTCTGTTAAAATTATGTGACTATTTACCTTTGTGTGCACACGCCTTTTCCCCAGAAATAAAAAGACTTTTTTTAAAATGCATTACGTGTCCTTAGTGGCTATAAAAGGGACTCTGGTGGATGTCTTAGCAACATACAGTCTGGACTCGGAGCACTGTCACTCTCACCTGAACATCCACCCTTGTACAATGCTACCAAGGTAAGGTGAATCTGTTTAGTGATACACATTAGTTAAACACCTCTTTTACTCTGGTTTTGTTGTTGTTTTTTTTGTTTTGTTTTTGTTTTTGGTTTTTTGTGAACTTCAACGTCCTCGTTAATGTTACCTTCGGGATTGTGAGTTATTCAATTCAAGGTATGTTATTTTAAAAAAAGGCTTTATGATTCAAAATAGACCCCAGCAAAAAACAAATTATAATTCCATTCCATGAATCAAGTTTATTTCAAGTTGTTACTCACACGGAATTCTTCAATCTTTTTACTTACGGTATTAGTATACCTCTGACTACATTTATCAAACTACTCTTTTGCACTTATTTAACCTTTTTTTATTTTTCAGTTAATCATTTTTCTATAGACACTACACTTGTCTTGCTTAGAAAAATCCTTAAATTCTTTTTATTATTAACTGTTTCAGTCAGTTGATCGGACCTTATACACACGATCAAGAGGACGAGTTTGCACCTGACAAGAAAACATGACTTCAGACCAAAGTTTCAAAGACGCTGTTCTTTTAATGACGAAAGTAGCTTATCCCGTGTTGTTAATACTTGGAACTTTTGGCAACATTATGACCATTATCATATTTTGTCGAATGAGCGATTACTCAGCAATGTCAACCTATTGCATTGCACTGGCCATCTCTGATATGACTTATCTTTATTTTGGATGGATTAGTCCAATCTGGCTACAGTATCAGTTCCACGTCTTTATTCTGTGTTTCCATCCCATCATAATGAAATTATTAGCTATTGTAGACTTTGCGAGCGGTACTTTGACAGCGTGGTATATGGTTGCCATGACGATGCATAGAGCTGCAGCAGTCGTGTGGCCTCATCGTGTCAACGTGTTGTGCACGCGCAGAGTATCACGTGTCGTCACGGCCGTTATAACACTCGTCATCATGGCGTCATACTCGCACGTTCTGTACGGTTTTTCTTTAGATGTACTTAGTTGCAACAATTCATCTTGCGACACCTGTACATATGGAAGTATTAACGAGAAGTATCTACACTTTTACGTTATTATTTGGACATGGGTCGATCTGATAGTTGGTTCACTGGCTCCATTTGTGTTTCTGCTGGTGTCTAACATTGTTCTTGTGAGATCGGTGCTGATATCGGCGAGAAACGTACGTCACAGTCTAGCAGTCGGTCAGTCGATGCACGTCACTGCACGCGAGAAAAAAGCCTCTTCATTGTCGTGATGTTGATAAGCTTGTCCCTCACATTTCTGGTCCTCACTGGTCCTTGTCGTGTGTATTTGATTGTAAACCCTAAAGTTCATGCTGATGTGGCGATGTTACACATCAGTATTAGCGAACTGATTTTCTTCATATTAATCCTACTCGTAGCTACCAATAGTTCTATAAACTTCTACATATACTGTCTAAGCGGTGCGAAGTTCAGAAGGGAAGTCAGGCGACTTTTTTGTGGTCCGTTTGACGAAAACGTTGCGGTCATAAAAATGGAAAATTTTAGCTGAAACAAAAAACACGGCGAATAACAGAATAATATAACTTTACATGATATACGTACGTATGAGTAATAGGTATGTATTTTTCTTTACATTTCTTACATTTACGACCTTTGCAAACTGAATTTTGTGTTTATAATTCTGTTAATAGCAAATTGTTTGCATAATGATTTAATTTCCTAGTCTGTAATAATGTTTCATCATGCTGGTAGTAGGATTTTAGTTTCAGTACTAGAATGTTGAAAAAAAATGAAAAAAGAAAAGGGAAACTGATCTTCCACCAACACAACAGGTGTACACATGGTATAAATCCATTGCACTTAAAAAAAACACACTAGCGGAACATATTGATGTGAAGTGTAATTTAATAATGTTAGAATAAAAAAGAGACTTATTTGTTCACACCAAGAACAGCAAACGATAGAGCGAGAAACTGAAGTGCTTTCATCAACATCCGGGACACTGCCACTGAGAGCTGATGGCTGGTAAAGTACACTCAGAATGTGGACTTGGTCACAGACTGAGGGAAACCTTACTATGTGACCTTACTTTATGTCGCTAAATAAACGGACTGAACATAAACTTGAATAGTAGTTGCCGTGATAAGTCCTGCAAAATGGTTCACTTTTTATGATTTTGTTGATGATATCTGCAAGATTATAATCTCCACGTAATCATGTGTTAATTATAATCACTTCTTTTTAGCCGATTTTCCGGAGCTTTTGTCTTCTTTTGCCCAATTAAATTGAGTGTCATACTTCTTTTTGGGGAAACAAAGCTCAAACCAATATAAATATTTTCATGCTGAACCGATGAAATGCAGCTTCATGTATTCACCACAACAATGTCGTTTGCTGGAGGAAGCGCGTGATGGAGGACTGTTGTGATCCCAATTACCTAATTACTACACCTGGATCTCTGTACTTTTGGTGAATCTCTTCATTGTATGTGGATTTCTGTGTTGATGGTGATCTCTTCCATGCTTGTGGATCTCTTTATGTTGCATATGGATCTGTGATTGTTGTTAGACCGTTGATACCGGACTGTTTGGAGACTAGTCTACTACTTGTAGTGTGGATGATAACAAGTATGCTGAAAGTAAATGCCTGCTTAAAGCACTTGTTTTCGTTTGGTAAGATGGTAGATAAACTTGTTTGAGCAACACAAAGCTCTCTTGGTAATCTTGGTAGCTGCTTGTGTCATCGGCGATCGTGTCGTCTTTTTTGTACTGGGTCGATTTGACTTTCGGTGTTGGGAAGATATGGTCATTAGGAGTAGGGGTACGATTTGACAAAAGGCGGGTAGTCGATATGCTTTTGGTCAAAATGACCGAGGACCCAATAAACAAGCAATGCTTTTTTTCAAAATGTTCTTATTTTATTTTCATTTTGTTTTCTACAGTAATTGATAATATAGCGTTAATGGTCGGCTAGAAGCGGTCTACTAAAATGTAAGCAAATTTTTGTTCAACACATAACTTATGCAAAAATGTAATACTAGAGTATAAACTGTGGATCGTGAGTCAGGCTGCGAGGTAGTCGTAATAGAAATAATGTTTACATAGCGAGATTCGTCCGTGAAAATAAATTGGGTGGTATCAAAAAGGAGGTCTCAATACGACAGTTCTTAATGTACCAATATCTGGACGGTGCTTGTCTTAAAAGAGAAATTTGTTTTTTAACGAAGCCTTGTTTGCTACGGCTGTGTGCGCGCGATTGCATATCTTGTGTGACCCACTCTTGACAAGAGAGCTGCAGTATGATGACAACCTTGACATACAACCAGGTGCTGAATAAAAAGCGTCACAACTTCTGACCTTATCAAAACAACACCCCCTGATGGGCTCGGGAGACTGAAAGCCATTTGTCACAAAATAAAACACAAAGGCTGTTTTGCAGATTTCGGTGTTTTTGTGTCATACCATTTGACCCCTGCATTTTAACCCACCCACACCCTAACACACACTTTCATCATTTTTCTGCACAACATAACTTGGTGACATTACATACAGTTAGTAATGACTTTCAATAACTTTTACAATAATTGAGAGAGGGAGACAGAGAGCGCTTGAACGTATCTACGCGCGTGCATACACTCACACACAAACAAACTGGAAAAAATTAGTACAATTGTTGATAAAATATATGGCATCTAGTTTGTTTCGAAACCACGCCTTTCACATTAACATATTTGATGAAAGAAAGTCGGGATTCATCACTCTCTTAGCGACTTCACTCATGGACGTGAATATATAAGCAACAAATAAATTAACTGGGAGAACGTGTCGAATCAGCATGAAAATACAATTCGCAATGGTTTGAAATTTATTTTTATTGCTTTTACTCCCTAACTTATATAGTAGTAGTCAGTAAAGAAATATTAACAATGTAGAAAAGTCGGTCATCCAGAGAATGGCTTTCATTGGCAACTTAGCTTAAGTTGGCAAAACACTATTGTCAGTCTATCATTTAACACAATATTTTACAAATGAAGAATGATCGTTTTAACAGTAGTTCGTTAAAAATGATATTAGACAGTTTCTCGTCATGCTCAGTGCAAGAACCATGACGAGTATATCAGTGGTCTGTATTGCTAAGGGAAATAACTTCGTCACATGCTAAAGCATGGCGCATAAGGGGAGCTAACAATACAAAAGTAAATAGCCAAGTGGCTTGGGCACTGTTCGATATTTGTGTGGACCTTCTGCCAAGCGGTGCTCACATTCTTTTTATCGGGAAACCATAATTATGAAGAAGAAGAAGAAGAAAAACAAAGAAAAATCAAGAGCAAAACTATGTTAAATCCTTCAGGACAGGTAAACCCTATCATCATCTTCTCACCGCCCCTCAGAACATAACTTTTGTACAATCCCACATGGCCACATTTCTTTGAAATGCACCTTTACCCTTGTGGAGGGCTGGATGTGTCTGTAGTGGGTGTGTCAGCTGAATGTTTAAACTAGATCTTGTTAGTTCAGTTCCTTTCTCCCCCCTTCACCAACTATTTCAGCGCCACTTGGGATCGTCTTTTCACTTGCTGCTCGCATTATTCAGGAAACAGGATCCACTGCTAAAACTGCTCACCGAACCGTGACGACCCAGGCATTTGTGAGAAGAGCCTTGCATAATCACGATCTTCAAAATTGAATTTTCTTGAGTACATCGTCACTCGCTTATCTGACTGTCCTTGCCAAGAATATTGTGAATCGTAAACAGTTCTTAATGCTATCGATGCGTAAGTTTGTAAACAGTTCTGAAAGTTTTTGCTATGAATATCCAAGGGTTCAGAGACCGAAAATTGTGTAAACTAAGTAAAAATCATAGGAAAAAAATCCATAAATAACAGTAAAGTCTTTGTTCATCAGCTGAGGTAAAGTAGTAAGACTTAACTATTGTCCTCATGGAATGGAAAAATAAAAATACAAACTTAGAAACATTCTGTTCGAGATAAATCTGCAAAAATGTGATATTACTAGCAAATGGTAATTTAAAAAAAAAATTACATGTAAATATACTATTTCCACATAAAGAGCAAAAATAGTTATTTTTATTTTGAAAGCAAAGATTGCAGCGTACCACTTCTAGTTTTCTCTTTTGTCATTATTATAATTCGTATTTTGCTAGAGTAGGAATACGAGAACATAAAGTCCTAAGTTTGGGCCTATCTACAGTCCCTCAGTACGTGTCCACCACCACGAGGTGAGAAACACCGTCACGATCCACAATTTGTCTTCGACGATAGCGCGCGCCGTGACGACGGTTTATCTCCAAGAGGGCCCCATTATTGTCTGCATCTCGTATCAGCTTAACTTACGCCCTCTGCCACCTGGGAAATTCTGTAAGATATTTCAGAAAAAGGTCAACTGGAAAAGTCAGTGTTTCATTGAAACAAACTAAAATATAAATGTATTGTAAATAAAATAATTCACACAATCCTTTTTAAATATTTGTATGATTCCTGTGTAATTAGTGTATTGCAAATTTTGGTAAGTGTCAAGGTGAAATGTTATTTTGGTAGTGTCGTGTGCAGAGAGGTATTTTAAGTAAACAAAGAAGACTCACTTTAAGGTGCCTTGCTGTTGTACATAGTGCTGGAGGACCTCTGCGTTATGAATTATATCACCCTTCAATGATTCCCGCATCATTTCGCTGTCAAAAGCATCTGGACACAGGCAGCACCACCGCACGCCATGTTCTTTCTGGTCAGGACTCATCTGAAACAGTCTCGTTGTTGTTTTTATATCCTTAACACGATTCGTATTACTGAGATGTTTAAGCCGACGAATGTACATGGTTATCGTAGGGGGTCATTTTAACTGCATAAAGTAAATAAAAACTTCCACGTGTAATTTTAAGTTATAGCTTTGCAAATAAAATAAGTGAATTTAATGCTATAACTCTGTCTAGGTATTAGCATGTGTTGTTTATTCCACACACACAGATTTACAGAAGCAGTTGCCTACTTACAGCCCAGCTGGTGGTAAATCCAACCACAGCATGCTTGCTGGCGACGTAGATCGGCGATGTTGGCATCGACAGGTAACCTAAAAAAGATGATGATCATGAGAAGGGGATAACAATCACACACACACACAATGAACATTGCCAACAACATCAAAAACCCTAAAGGTGAAGGCATAAAAAAAAACATTCAAGGTAAACAAATAACATTAGGCATTTACGAAAGAGGTTTTAAGTCCAGACTTGAAAACATGTAGCGTTCCCCGTGTAGGCAGAGATAGAGGCAGGACATTCCAGCTACTGGGGGGCCAGAGAAGGTGAATGACCTATGAATCAACTTCTCCAGGGTCAGTGAGAAAACAGGTGTGAGCAGAGCGTAGTGGCCGGCCAGGAGAGAGTTTTTTTTGTGTTACTGTTACATTGCTCACTCAGCTTGTAAATTAGGCGCATGCTCATTGTTGAATGATGAAATTTAGTGTCAACAACAAATAACAGTTAAACTTTGAACTTTGACCAGCGTGCAAAATGGCACCGGATGTGTGACTGACCAAGCGTAGAGGCGACGTTAATGATGACGCCACCACGACCTCCGTAGTCACGGCGCATGTGTTCCAGGGCGAGCAGACTGCCCCGGATGTGTGACTCCTGTAGCAAAAGCAGAACATTCAGTTTTACAATAAACTAAAAAATACGATATTTTAGCGTTCAGGCGAAACGCATATTAATTTCAAAATATTAATTGTGGTGAAACCTGGCGACGACAACAGAGACTATCACCTTAAGTGACAAAAAATAATCTTATAATTTCCCGAGTTAATTTGCTAGCGAAAGATTATAATGATGAGCAGCGTGAGTTAAAAAAAGAAATCAGTAGATATGAATTCACAAATAGCTTACAAACTTCTGCAGTCCAGAAAACAACAAGATCTCGACATACCACGTTTATCGGTAAAACTTTCTCCCAGTTTTTCTCGTTCAGTATTCCGACATTGTTAACACAAATTTCCACAGCTCCCAACTTGCACACTGCCGCCTGAAATGCCGCTGTATGAAAAAAATATTACCAGATCAGTGTTATAATTTGAATTTCTATAGCATTACACTGATCACAAAATGTTGATAATTAATGATTACTACATACAAAATACAGCACTAGATATATTTCGTAAATTTTCTAATTACTTTCTTAAATTAGAAGGGGAAGAGCAGCGGTCAGGTGTCTTAATACAGCATTTTCCCGCAGAATGATGTTAATGTGGATGGTCAGAGTACCCCATGGCTGTTATCCACAGGCTCGCCTCCCTGGGGTCAATGTCTCTAAACTCCAGCTTAACAATCGCCACATCTTCCTTCACAGGTATTTGAAATATAATGCTGAGACGTGTCAGAGGTCGGTTTCTGTGAACAAACCTTTGTGCTGCTTCGCCATCCGAGACGTCTGCCGGGTGAAAAAAGACGATGTCGGCGCCATATTTTTCTTGAAGCTCGACCTCTGTCGCTCTGCCTACCTCGATGTTAATGTCACAGAACAAAACCTAAAGACAGGCGAATACCATCGAGCGTAAATACGGGCACTATTCCTTCAAAGTCAAATTAATATCACAACCTGAAGATGGCTCAAGACCATTCAACGTATCTCTAGTGGAAATGTTAAATTTTTTACCCTAAAAAACTGACTAGTCATTCTATGTGTATGGTGAATTGATGCACTATTTTTAATTAGAAGCATTTCCAAATTCAATTTTAAAGTACAGCAGCAATTTTCTTACCTTAGCTCCTAGGGACAGTAATTCTTCCACGATGCCACGGCCTAAGCCTTGTGCACCGCCTGTCAGAAACACGCCTTTACCTCGGGGGTCCATGAATACACTAGTATATAAAATGTTTATTGAACTTGTTTTTGCTACGAGTAAATGCTCCCACTTTCGGAACACGAGGCAAGACAGGTAGCTGTGAAGGTGTGTGCCGAAACTTTCTTCTGAGACTTGCACAAGTGAATCAGGGGGTAGCTGTCACTCGCACTCAGTGAACCGTGACAGGCCCTCCACCTGCTAGCTTTTACTCCTTTATCCTAGACTTTGTTAGTTAATCTCACCTAGATATGCAGCCTATGGGTGAGGTCTCACTGCAGTTTCTGCACCAGACCATGGTGTTTGTGTTCAAATATGAGTACAGGGGTACTTGAGTGTTGTTCGTTAAATAATAATGAGATATAGAAGCTTGTCAAAAGCGTTCCTGGCTCATCCAGTTATTTTCTCTTTTTAAATCACTTCTTTACAAACATGGATCTTCTCTTTCAACTGGAAGTTACAGGATTTCAAGCAGCCGCCACCATTAGAGAAAATAGGATTAAGACAACACCCCAACTATAGTCACAAAGGAAACGACTGGAACAATCAGCAAGAGAGTACGTCTTCAACACAGGGACTTCGTGGGCGGTGGCACGACAAAAAGATCGTGACAGCTGCCACAAAATGTTTCCATTGAGCAACTTAAAGCTGCTTTTTTGTTGAGACTACCGTTGAAACCAAATGTCTGCACTAATATTAAAATCTATTGTGTTCATATCTGCTACTTGTCTTTTAGCCTTAAATTAATTTTGTAAATTTAAATCTGAACGCTTTTTATATTTATGGAGTGTTTTTGTTTTGTTTTGTTTTGTTTTCTTCCTTTTAACCTGTTTACTCGTGAAACAGGTTGCCCGGATCTTGCTGTACTTTAAGCGGGGCGGCAACCTGAAAATATTCTCTTGTCGGCGTTCATTCACGTATAGCAGAGGCTTTACAAGAGGACATTGTACTGGTTGAACTGTAATAAAAGACGTTTGAATCGTAAAAGGTTGACATCCTGTTCAGATTAGGAAAAGTCCAAAGATAAGTGAGATTGAAAAATGACTATTACCCATTGCTATGTGTATGATGTTCCGTATATCACAAGCCATTCTATAAACTGTGTCATCCAATCATCACACTCAATAAAACAGAGAGAAGACTTTGTCCACATTTGTGGTACAGTTTTATACAATCCACCAAATAACACACTATAATACTTCTTCTCGATCTGAATATTACATGCAGAGTATTATGCTCGTTCGTGCTGTCTGGAATAGTACTTAACTAGAGTTTTGAGTAGGTTTTACGAGCCCCTCAGTCCTCAGTACGTGTCCACCACCACGAGGTCAGAAACACCATCACGGTCCACAATCTGTCGTCGTCGGTAACGAGCCCCCTTAGCAAGGGACACCTCCAAGATGGCGCCGTTGTTGTCTGGATCTTGTATCAGTTTTATGACGGCCTGTGCCACCTGGGAAACTCTGTGAAACATAAACAGATCATTACACAATACTGATTGAAAAATATCATGTTGTCTTTTTAATCGCTCGACTGTGTTTTACTATTCTTCTTAATCTTGAAAAAACCAAGAATCACAGACATGTTACTAGTACAAAGAAAAATATCACATTTCTCACGTGTATAACAAAGAGTGTAAAGTTTTCTTGTATGTTTCTGTTATTCGTTTAAAGATATGAATCACTTTGAAAACAGCTAACATGGTCACAAGGAGACGGACAGTGACTTACGGCATAACTCCGTGCTCTTTGAAATACTGTCGGCCAATTCTGGGTGATTGTAATCTCTTGCAGCAATCATTGACGTTTGGATGGCGTCAGGACACAGACAGCACCAGCGAACACCATGGTCTTTCTGGTCAGGACTCATCTACAAAATCAAGCTGATGTCATTTGTCATTGCTCTTAAACATTCTTCTCGTTGTAAAACTAACATGTTTATAGGTGTGTGTGTGTACACTAAACTGTTATACTTCTGGTGGAGGACTGGTGCGCTCTCTTTAGTTATTTATTCTCTCTTGGATCGATAGAGATGATGCGCGAGAGATTAGAGAGAGAACAAAAGAACAAAACCCTGCATCAGTTTGAGGTGCAGCTAACCATAGACACAAACATCAAATGATGACTCACAGCCCAGCTGGTGGTGAAGCCGACCACGGCATGCTTGGACGCACAATAACCCGGATTAAACGAACTTACATAGAGTCCTGATGAAAACATTGTTCACACACACGCACACACGCGCGCGCGCGCACACACACACACACACACAACGTGGCTGTGTATATCGACATTAAAAAAGTAAATGTTCATTGAACAGACAAAGAACAAGCGCATCACACAACAATCATCACTGTAAAGTCCAACCGACTCAATGGCGTCTAGGGAATTATTTACAGTTTTAAAAGGCAGTGAGTGATCTACACTGACTACAGATGCTACTTTAATAGCAGTGAACACGTGTTAATGTTTAACAAAGTGTAGATATCTGATAAATCTCCTACTAACCTGCAAGAGATGCCACGTTAATGATGACGCCACCACGACCTCCGCGGTCACGGCGCATGTGCTCCAGAGCTAGCAGACTGCCCCGGATATATGCTCCCTGTGACAAGAAAGTGCTAAGTATTTGTAACAATGTAAGTGAGAAACAAATCAGTAAAATGAGACTCAGACAATACCTAGGGTCTCTCACTAAAATATGGTCGTTCCAGACTTGTCGTTTAACTTCAGATTTTATGTTTATCTTCTATCAATTTTTGCTTGAAGTTATCTTTCCTGTTTTTGTTATTGATGATAGTTTAATTAAGTAAACACATCTCACATTATTGTATTTGTTCATGACAGTCTTCATATACAAACCGTGTTGACAGCTAGCATTTTCTCCCAGTTGTTTTGTCCATAATCCCAGCATTGTTGATACAGATGTCCACGGCTCCAAACTGTGACACCGCCGCCCTAAACGCCGCTGTTGACCACAACACTACATGTCACGTGACTCAAAACAACACGTTTCAATTTGTTTAGCGACTTTGTATCACGATACAACAGAGTAGCGCAGTCTATCCTGACAGGAGAATGTCGGGCGAGGCTCTTAATGTGAGCTTTGATCACATGGAGGCTTTGTGATTGAGTTATACTAGTGGCAACACCTGCAACAACTGTTTAAGGTCTGCACTGAGATTTGGGTTATTTTGTCGAGAACAGGGATATAGTGCAATATTTTACAACTTTATTGATCCCCTCGGGCAATTCAAGAAAGTGCTCGTATTAGCAATTAATATGTGTGTCTCACACACATTTTCTTCTCCCACACACAGACACATACACACACATTCCTAACGACAGCAAATACAGTGGGTAACCCCAGGCCAACATCAGGCTTGTACAAGATAACGACCATTAGAGTTTATCAAGTGAATGTACGTGCAATAAATGAGTTTCAGGGACGATTGGTTTTGCAGACATCGCGTAACTAAAGCCAGACCGCAGGTGTGAAAACTCACATGCCAACACATGATCAGAAATAGAGAGGATGAGGGATGCCTTGCTGATGACAAAAGATTGTCAAATCCCGCTGCTTGGTTCCGGTGATCAGGAACAAATCTTAACAAGGGAGATAACACTGTTACTGTTCCTGAAACCTTGCGATGAAAGAAAAAGTGACGAGACTTTCAATGAAGAACTGATAGAACCGAGTGAGGATGAAAGCTGACAGAGAAAGATCTGAGTTTCCGTAGGACGTACAGACGTTGTTGGCTGTTACGGAAGATCAAATCAGTATTGATGTCCCATTTAAGCTTGTTATCTAAAATAGTACCTAGATATTTGTAAGAGTCGACTACCTCGATGACATCATCATGGATAATACTTATGACTGCATCAGGCCTTTTCGAAAATTATTTCCTCTGAGGCATTCAAGACACTAATGTTAGTTGAGGTGGGCGAGCGCTTGCCTTGCGACAGTTGGTGCCATTGCCCCGCGCGGTGCACAGGTGGGTGTCTATGAGTCTTGTCACAACAGCTGGCGTCAGGAGATGATGTGTTGCTGGAGACATCCTTGCAAGACCAAAAGGAGCCAGGGAGGATTTGCTGGAAGGTCTCGTGGCTCGCAGTCTACTGGTGGCGCTGCTCCGAGAGGTTGAGAGTTTGACTGCACCGTGGCAAAGGATGGTGGCTTGTTGTCTCCGCAGCCGAATCTGGGGCAGCATCCATGCTGGTAATTATTGATAGAAGCTCTGTATACGTCAGAACGTGGGTGCAACACAACCTTGAGGGTAAGGGACAAAAGAATTGTTTCCGCTGTTGCTTTGGATGATAGTTGCTGACAGCAGTATGTACGCTTCCAATCAATGTTTTAGTAGCAGAAGAGAGAGGTTCTGCAAGGGTGGATAAATGTGTTTGTGTGTTAAAGTGACAGAAAACAAAATGATGTGATAAAGCATTATTTATATGTTATCTGTTTCTGAGTATTTGGACATGTTTAGCCTTGATTTACGTGTTTTCCTTTTCCAACTACGGATGTGGGTTGTTTTTTTTTCTGTAGGGTCAGGTGTATCTTCCACACTCTCCACGGTAGAGTTTCTAGGCTGGAGTGCCAGTCGCCTCCCCAAGGTATCCAACATCTGTCATCGTTTGTGGGAGACAAGTTCTGGAAGCTCTAGCCGGCTGAGGTCAGTGCAAGACAGAAATTGTTTGTGTCCACTGTGTGCATCGCCATGAACACAGCAAACTCTTTACTGAGTAGCTCATACTATATTTGAGCATTTCCTCTTAACGCCTGTTCAACCCTAGTCGAGCCTCTGCACTTGACGTAATGATTAGGCCTGAGTGGGAGGGGGAAATCAAGTACGGGTGGGGGTGGGTAGGTCGAGCGATGCGAAGCATTGCCTCCCTGTTGTGTGTTTTTTGTTTGAACCTACTTTTGCTCCTTTTCTCTATTTACAAATAAACTTTTCTTGTATACTCTTCCTGTTCTTTGTATATCGATTCACATGTTAAAAGTTGTACAGTGAGTAAATTGCTTCAGGTGGATAAACAATGGACGTGCCTGCGAGGGAGGGGCAAGGGGGGGGGGTGCAACCCTAGAGCGACACACGCCAGTACTAACCTGCAAACACCGTCTCAAACAAATCAGTCGTGCATGTTGATGTAGATGTACAGATCCCCCTTGCAATAGTAATCATTTCTCATCACGTGTACATTTAGTTCTTTTAAAACCATAGATGAGCGCCTGTGTACAAACCTTTGTGCTGCTCGTCATCCGAGACGTCGGCCGGATGAAAGAAGACGACATCGGCGCCATATTGTGTTTGTAGTTCAGACTCAGTGGCCCTCCCTCTCTCCACATCGACATCGCAGAACAACACCTGGCAGAGATATAGCACGTAGCAAAAATGTATAAAAGCTTTACAGGTAGTAGAGTAACCTATTTATTTATAACACCCTCTAAACCATTTAAGCTAGGACTTACTGTGTCAGGTCAGTAAGGTCGTGAAACAGACCGGCACACCAACTTGACATTTAGCAATAACAAGCTAGTTAATTGTAGGTCAGGTCAGTCCCATGCCCGGTCCTGTCTTGATTAGTTATCATCAATAAATATTAATTGTAGGTAGGTTAGAATATATCATAACAATCATATTAACATGAAATCCCTAAGTCCATAGCAAGGAAGAAGGATATAAATTTAGAACAATTAAAATGGTTAGAAGAAAATAGAGTTTTCTCGGTCTCAGGTCCGTTACTAAATTTACAGTCACTGAATGTTTCTGACCTTTGCTCCAAAAGACAAAAGCTCCTCCACGATACCTCGGCCCAAGCCTTGTGCCCCGCCTGTCAGAAACGCGCCCTTACCTCGAGGGTCCATGAACGTAGTTTACAAAGGTAGAGCCAGGACTGTGGACAAGACACCTGTTGGATGCAACCTCGTGTCGCCAGACTGTAACCTTCTACTTTATCTCTCTTCCTCCAGCTTGCGTGCGATTGTTTATATCTTTGTACCTTTGTCACAGTCGGTCACGTGCGCTCCCGAAACTTCACGCAGTTGGTCGTACAAATAAAACATTTCAATCTGCTTCCTTGCAGGCCGTTTCTAAATTTAAATAATGGAGAAATTATATTATGTGTAAACCTCAGAATTATAAAACTAGTCAAGCTTGGGGTACTTCACAACCTGAACTTCACTGCCAACAACCAGCTATTGTAAGAGAAGGATGGATTCAGAGGAATCACAAGCTTAATTTAATAAATCTCCAATATCTGCATTCGGGTAAAAAAAATTCGCTGTTCACTCATTACCCATAGATGTCATTGTTCCATCCCACAAGAAATATCATTTAACCGATCACTTGTCTGTATGTTTTATCTGTATATCGCCGCAATTGAGTCCTGGATTTTCGATGTGGACTTTTTTTTCTTGACATATTATCCTTTCCTTCCTTTTTTTAGTTTTTCTCCCAAAGGATTTACACCGTTCTGTTGCCTTTCTCGTATCGATGTGTGGAAACAAAAGGATGGCCATCACCTGCGTCGTATTTTTTTCCCAACGCATGTGGCATCTTCCAGTTCAATAAAACTCGATCGACTGCTGACTTTTGCCCGCAATAGACACGTAACTCATGCTTCGTAAATCAAACAATAAATATAAAAAATATATAAAGATATCAATAAAAATGTGAAATTAAAAAAATTCTATACTTCCTGTTAAAATTTAAATCTTTGCAAACCATTTAATATGTAAAATCGGGTTACATTTCTTGTAATTATCGTCAAGCGTGTGTGTACTGGTTGTGTATATGTGTGTGTAAAAGTCAGTGCGTGCGCTGGTATAATTATACTAGTTTTCTCTGACTTTACTTCCTCTAAAAAAATAGAAAAAGAAAACTCACTAATTTGAGCTGCGTTTTTATATCAGTATGTTCAAATTCCTCGTATAATATATATATTTGTATTTTTTGTAGAGCCGGTAATTACTCCTTTGTTCAAGCTGTTTCCTCATAAATACATCTGGGGACTGAGTGGATAAAGGACCTCCACTAGAAGCTCTGCCTAGTTCTTGTCCATCCAGTAAGTATGATATACCAAACCTTGTCCTTTGTTCCTCCCATCCACACTATGCCTTGTTTTGTGAAAGAGATTTGTTTAATTACTCTAGAAGTACGCGGGTCTTGTTTAAATTAATGTTGAAGTTGAGAAGGTGTTTGAATCTGTAATTGAAACTACATTAAGATTTAGGAATATATCAGACATTAATTTCAGTTAACAGCTGAGAACACACGTTTTTATCATGCAATTTACAAAAAAATAAATAGTATTCATACGTTAATATTAGATAATATTGTTGCTGTGTTGATTTATTTTGCATAACTGTATACTATTACTGTCGATTACATTAAATTTCTTCTTAATTATTTAAATTTTCCACCCAATCATTTACTTCATATTTTATTTTGTTTTTACTTTCTTGTTTTCAAATATCTTGTTTATGTCATGTGTTTCTTTTGTTCTCAAGGAAGGAAGAAGTATGTCAGGGGACGGGATTTTGGCAGACGTCGTTGAATTAATGATAAAAGTCGCCTGCCCCCTGCTGCTGGTTCTTGGAACCTTTGGTAATATCATGACCGTTGTTGTCTTTCGTCGGTTAAAGGACTACTCATCAGTGTCGACATTTTACATTGCACTGGCCGTCTCCGACATGGTGCTACTGTATTCCGGATGGTTGAATCACGCATGGCTGAACTTTCAGTTCCACGTCAACATTGTGTCTATGCACTCTATCACCTGCAAGATGGGAGTTTACCTACCTGTTATGAGCAGTGCTCTGTCATCGTGGTACCTGGTTGCTATGACGATGCAAAGAGCGACGTCTATCGTCTGGCCTCATCGTGTGAACGTGGTCTGCACGCGCAATGTTTCCTGTGTAGTCACGGCCGTTATCGGACTGGTCATCATCACGACATATTCACACATTTTATATGGCATGCATTTACCTACCGACATAAATAACAATGCATCTTGTCCCATTTGTAGATGTAATACTCTGAAGACAGGCTACAGGGAATTTTACGCTACCATTTGGCCGTCAGTGGAGCTAGTAATAGGCTCTCTTTGTCCATTCTTTTTACTCCTCGTTTCCAACACTGTCCTTATCAAAGCGGTGCTGACCTCGGTGAAAACAGTACGTCACGGAGTAGCGACAGGTCAGTCAATACACGTCACAGCTCGTGAGAGTCAAGCCTCGTCGTTGACAGTGACGTTGATTGCTTTATCTGTCACCTTCCTCGTCCTCACCGGTCCTCTCCGTGCGCTGATGATTGTTTATCTCTATGCAACACTAGATGTCACTCTCAAAAGTTCTACCTTGGACCTCATCATGTTTGCAACGTACATACCATTTTCTGCAAACAACGCTCTTAACTTTTACTTATATTGTCTGACTGGTACAAAGTTTAGAAAAGAAGTTATTAATTTTTTATCACAACGCAAAAACATGATTAATAAACAAATAAACGCTTAATTCAACCTGAACCTACTTTTCACTGTCAATTTATAATACAAAATAAACTGTTTTTGTTGATCGATCTAGTCCTTGACTTATTCCTGTTGCCAAACGGTTCTACTTGTTCGCCGGTACTTACTGTTAAGAACAAGTGAATGGATTATGCGACTTAAAAAGTTCACCCTTTAGACCTATTCTGAGCGTTGGTAAGTAGATATTTAAGTATTAAGCCTGAACTTTCTATGTAACAGCCTGTATTTGATAGAAAATATGGCACTGCTTCATTCTCTCCAGTCTAACCATCTAATGGGAACGTTTGTCGAGCAGTCGCCATGTCTGAACTTCTCTCTAGACCTCTTGTCCTATGACTTGCAGGTCTGCTCTATTTGAAAGTTATTAGCGGTACATTATCAGCTGGAGTTGTACAGGTTGTTGCAACATCTATTATCTCTCTATACCACATCACTGCAGTCTAGTAGGTATCCATGGTTACAATCGGTGACGTGTCTGGCTTTAACTGTTTTTGGTGATGGTTTTCACTAACCAGTGAGCATTACTTCTGTTACTTTGGGTTCTTTTTTATGATCCTCGACTAGCATCTTTTGAGTTGCCTTCATTCATTCCTAATGTTGCAATTCACTGCTTTCTACTTGGAAACTGCTATCGGTTTATTTGTCTTTCTTTCTTCAAGGCTCTTTATTTGTTAAAGAGATCAACAATGTAAGTCGCGAGATAAGGTTTTTTTTCTTTTTCTTTTTTTTCGCCATCGCATTTTTCGTAATTCTTATATGTTTTAAAAGGAGTTGTAATATCACGGTCCACCATGCTCAGAGTGACGAATTTACTAAAGACTTTTAAAATTTTGGGGGCTTGCGCCTTTTCTGAAGGACAACCAAGGATGGGTTGTACTGAACTTCGCTTTTATCTTTTCTTTCAGGCTCGCGAGGCCCCGTCGGTGACCATTGCTAATGTCGGCCCTATTACCTTGTTTTGCATTTTTGATGATGGATTTAAAACCCCTTGTAAACAAGGATGAAGTTAGTGTTGTTTTTATTGTATGCTATGTTGCTTTTCTCGATTATCTGGGATCAATGGCATTGGATGAGTAGAAGGCTGTGTTCAAACTCTTGGAGCTGTATACCTCTGTGGTTGTTTTAACATAGGTCAAATGTATCTACCAATCTTGCTCATTGGTTGTTTACGCCAGGGTAATCTTGGTTAGTCGTTGAGAACATGGACGTGTATGTGTGGATGGCTGTCTGTCTGCCAAGACCAACGCTTAGCCTCTTGCGAAGTTCTCCGCTGTTAGTCTCGGCGAGCCTAAACAAATAATATGAATAAACCGGAAGCTTTCTTGTGTAATGCCTCTTTTTAGCAGTTCACTGGGAAAAAAATTCGCTTTCCAGCAGTCCAGTAATACGAGTTCGTGTTTGAGAACGAGTAGACTGATCAGGCACGATTTTTCTTTGTGCGCAAACTTAGATCTTTTCAGGTTTGCAACAAGATGCTGTATATGTTTTATCAGAGCTTTGAACCCCTTGTTGAGAGAAGGCTGGCCAGGAAGGCGAGAGTTATTTTGCTCGATCCAGATCACTCCACGGCACACTGACTGAACTACGCATGCAACGTAGTGGAAGGTTTTCTATGCCGAGGTGTAGAACAAAGCGATTTCGTCGTTCATTCATTCCGGCTGTTGTCAGACTTTTTAACAACAGTATGACCTTTCGGCTGGCTTCTGATTTTAGGCTTTGAGAACGATTCTGCAGGTTATGTGACTGTTGTAGTAGATGTGTGAGACTGAGTAAGTGTGTGGTAGTAGGCGAATGTTGAAGTATGTGGAGTATTTTATGCCCCTGATGTTGACAAATGTATTTCCGCTGTGGATTAATAATAAACTTGTCTTGTCTTGTTCTTCCTGGCTGACGCATTTTTTTTAAGTGCTCATGAAACTCGATTACTTTCGTTCCCTTGTGCCTGGATGTTATAGCAAACATGTACAATGGTGATATTGTGTTAACGATGTAGAGGGCGGGTAGACCAGCGCTTGTTAGGTTTTGGCAGGAAGTGCTGACGCATGCGAGAAAAGTTACTAAAAGGTACGATTGTGAAAGATCGCGAAAATATATCTGCTGATGCATGCGAGAAAAGTGCTGATGCATGTGAAAGATCGGGAAAAGTTACCCACCCGAGAGGTATATAAGGGCAAGAGCTGAGACGCAAGGACAGGGGAGAAAACTGAGAAGGCGCGTAGACAAGCGGCGCAACCGTGGCTGTTGTTCTAGTCCGTGCATTAAAGAGTTGTGCACCTGCTGACAGTTCCTGCCTTTCTGGTTTGAGTGTTGGACTGTTGTGGTCTCTGTTCGGAATCACCGTGTGTCGAAATAATTATTAGAACTAGCTAGAGCTGTGTAGCAGGAATTTTACGTGTATTCAGAAACTTATAATTTTATACTGCCACGTGACGAAGATCAAAAATTTGGTCGCGTTTTTCTTTTTACACATTTAAGAAGCATTTCAATAAGGCTTTTTACAAAATATTTAGTAGTTGAGTAGTTACTCAGCTTTCAATGTTTCTTCTCTCATTTTTCAGTTTCTTAATTTGGTTTTAAATTGTTTGCCTTCAAAACATTTTAACGTTATATCGACAAGTGATATAGACCTGAAAAATAGTTGAGTTTTTCGTTATATAATTCGAAACATTTCCATTGGATTTTTAAGAAATATACAGTAGCTTTAGTAGTATTTATACTGTTTACATCAAAATTTCTTCCATTTTCACACAGTTTAAAAAAACATTTGCACAATTTCTCGGAGTGTGTCTGACCTTAAAACAGCGTCGACCACGGAGTTGACACACCATTAATGTCATTTTACTTTTCTGTCTTTCGACTGATGCAATTGCTGATGGTGACCAAGACGTATTTTGGTCTCCATGTTAAACAGTAATTATACGGGAAATAAATCCAAAGCGGGCAAATTGGATGACAACTCTTTTTTATACAGGGAATAAAATAAATAAGATAAACATTGGAAGATATTTACATTGAGTGCTTCCGAAAATTCTGTTCCTATCACATGTGTTCACTGTTCTCAATTACAAACGGGGTGCTCCTTTTCTTTTATCTTAAAAGCGTTACTTTTACGAATGTTAATACCAAATACATGGAATCTTTTATTAATAACCCCTGATAATCATGCTGTCTTATTTAAACACTTTATCAACTGTCAGACCTAGTAGAAGAAGAATCTAAGGTCTACCTATCGTATGTGTTATAAATGTTACTAACTGCCCTTATCATTTCTCCCTTTATCAACTCTATCCAATGACTATGTTTAACTAGTAAATGCTTGTTAAAACTCCGTTATAACGACATTTTAGAAGTATTTACAGTAGTTCCAACACTGGATTTGTAGTTGTATACTTACACTAAACACAAAATAGTATTCTAACGTATTAGGTGTACACCCTTTGACCCAGCTTACTTCATGTAACTGGACTTAATTCAGCAAGCTTTTTCCAAAAGACAGGATAGAAAGGATGAAGACCTAAACGGAAGAGATATAAACAATAGTATAACATTCTTTGGAAAAATATTTTTAAAAGATTTAAAAAGAGCAATGATATAAAATCTTCTTATTGGAAGCAAATTCTTCTGAAGATTAGGAGATGAAAAAGAAAAAACATCATTTTTAGAGATAAGTAAAACTAGAAACAGAGATTTCAGCTTAGAAACGTCGCAGTGATCTTTGACATTTAATTAAAATGCACGAAGGAAGGCAAAAATAAAAGTATCTAGAGCTATAGTTGCAAACTTTCTCATTCAAAGCAGAAAATGTAACGGTTGATGATAATCGATGACACTGCAGTCAAACGAGACAAGTCTTGTCATCAGGGACCGCCTGCCGATGCCTCGATTACTTCCCTTAGTACAGCTTTGCAGAGACAAGATAAGGAGAAAAGAATGGTAACTGTTATATATTTTTATTTCGTACCAATGTTCTTATTAAAAGATGCTCAACATATCTGAAAGGGTTTGACGAACCATGCTTTTAGTCAAAGGAAATTGCATAGATGTTTGCATAAGTAGTTCCAGCGGAATATGTTTTCAATGTAATTTATTCCCTACTTTAGAGACTGCAAAGCATCACGATTTCATAAGAAAGAATAAAGTAGTCCATAACACTGCAATCAGTAGTTATGGTTGAAATCCCCCCACTTTGTTGACATCTAGAACATGATTTAAAATACAAAGATTGGACTTTTAACCAATTTGAGACATTTGTATACGAAAAAGACTGACATGTTCATCTCTTGAACATCTACTTAGTGAACAGCTTTACTCCAAGAGGACAGACAAACACATCTGTAAATACAAACGTATCTCTAACGCATGCAAACATTTATCTTTATCATTCGCAATTATTGTTTATACATTCTGCCGTTCACACCATTCTTTCTTAAAACACTTCAGAGCATATTAACAGAATCAAAGGCTCACTTTAAGGCCACAAAAACATCATACATCTTATTTCTTCGTAAGTGTTTTTGCACTATAGCAAACAAAGTGAAGAAATCGTCAATAGTACTATAACATTTTGTAAACTCTGCCTGGTCCTCTATCAGCTTTTCTTCTGTTTCCACCGATCTTGACAATCTCTTATTCAGTACATCTGTGTAAATTTTGATAATAACACTAGTTAGTGTCATTCCCCCATAGTTTTATGGTTCGTTTATGTTTCCTTTTTTATGTATTGGTACTAGGGTGGATTTGGACCAATCACACGGGTAAGAGCCTCTTGCAAAAAGAAAGTTGAACAGTTTTGTCAAGAAAGTCAAGAACAGCTCTATTTGCTTTTTTTAACATTTCACTGATAACTTGATCGGTACCTGCGCTTTTCCCAATTTCTACATGTTTAATGTCATTTTTAACTCTTCAGGGGTTATGAGGGCATTAAATGATCCTTCTTCGCTGTTCATTTCATCCCATTCTTTATTTGTATCTTCATTGGCAGAGAAATCAGGAGTATTGACGACCTTGTAAAAATGAGTATACAACTGCTTTTGGTCTCATTTGTCTTCCTGTTGATTGTTGCCCAGAATAGTTTAGGATCATTTATATTATCACCTTATTATATTGTTTGCCTTATTCATGTCGAATAGTTTTCAGTATCGTCTCTACTCACTAGTTCAAGCTTTAGTGTGAGGATCCTCCATTCCCTCCTGGTGTCTGTTTATATTTTTTCGTAATGATCTTTAACAACAAGATGGTCTCCTCAGTAGTACGAACGCGTCCCGCTGTCTCTTTAACACTAAGTACCACGGACCAGCCCGTGCCTCCGCGTTTTTCAGATTATTTTAACCCTTTGCGACTTACGGACTGTGTATGTAGAATGTATGAGAGAAGGAATGAGAACTTTAGATGGGAAAAGGTTAACCGTAAGACGAAGTGTTTGGTGGACCTGGTTCCAGAATTTGGGCGGGAAGAAGGTATAAAATTTACTCAGGACTGGAATAGTGAAAGAAGAAGACGAGCCTGAGTCACGCCATGTAAATCTCCCCAGTTGAGATTACATAGTCAGGTCATCAGACCATCATGTACACTTAGCACTTACGAGGCGTGGTTTGTCTTCCACGTATCGGATGTGTCCTGAAATCGTAATTTTCTTTTCTACCTGACAGTCTAATAGCCTAACCACAGACGTGCGCAGATATTAGTCCGTGCCCTTACTCTAGTCTGGTACCGAACATTTGCTACAAATGTTACACTGTTCAACGAACTTTTCACCTGTAATTTTTTTTTAATGTAATCATCTAAGGGAAGGAACTATTGCACTCGGAAAAAAATCAAATCTGCAGTTACATTTCTTGTTTAAATTTTTACTTAATTGTTTGTGGTGGGCTTATGGAAGTAACTGGTGGTAAGTGGGTGTATAATCGATTACAAAATTTCATCTGAACTCACACAGATGAACATAGGGAAGTAAATAAAATTGCATAAAAAGCAGCTGGTGCGACAGGCAGTCTTTTTTCTCAAGTGATGTATGTCATGTGACCACGTTTATATGTTGGTACTGTTCTCGTTAATATTTATGTTTAAATATTCCTGGTTTCAAGTAGAATGTGAACACTGGGCCCTGGGATCCATGCACATGGGTGACAGTTAACTTCAATTCTCACTACACAAATCAACATAAAGTTGGAGAGGATTCATACGTACAACACTCACACGTTGATCACTTAGTTTACCCCGTGGCTCACGAGCCCCCAACCCCTGCTGTTCTCCGAACAAAACTCGACGTGTGATGTAGCGTATAGAATGACAGATTTATTAAAAATAAAAAACATACAAATAGATTCAATAAAAAAAAACTCGTCTGGGGGAAGTCCCAGCGATGTCCGTGCTAATCGTACTTCCACTATTCCAGTGTTGTTACCTCTCTCTACCATTCATTGTATCACGTTCTCTAACCCAAGCGTCCTTCCTTCCGAGTCTTTCCCTCTTTGTGGTAAAGTAAAGTCGGCTTTAGAGATGCTGGAGTCACTTCGACTGCTGACCAGTGGCTCCGTTCACTCTGACATCGTCCAAAGAAGTGTCCTGCTGGTCCTCCCGTTCCCTATTTTACTTCGCGCATTCGACCGTCACAGGGATGCCAAATATGCGCTCATATCACATACAACACCTCTACACTGGACCTACGCCCCTTTTAAGGGCCCTCGGGCATGTCAACAAACCACCGTAAACACTACTCGCGCGATTGCTACTTCCCCAATGAAGTCTCCACATGACAATTTACATAGCTGCAAATGGAAGCAAAGTATTGGACCCATCGACACGAAGCAGATGACATGAGAAGATGAAGCAATTGTCACGTGAGTCAACCTTGCTAATGATGTCGTTGAAGGGTTCAGTTTCGTCCAGTTCAAACGAGCACTTCATAATAAGCTCGCGATCGAGTAAGTACGAGTAAGAACTATATTATATTAAATACCCCAACGCCGATGTGCACAGAATACGAATAAATTGTTTTATTGTCCATATTTTTCACAAGGTAAAGCGATGAAAGAAAGGGACATTCATCTGCATTCACTTTACGAAAATACAAACTTTCTTTGGTTATTTTACCAACTTAAGTTTGATAAGCTGCAGACCCTCACTTAATAAGTAATGCTTGCTTAATTGCTATTATGGTCTACAAAACTTTGCTTCATTTACTTAATGTAAAAGCTGTTAGAAATATTCGTAATCAAACAGTTGAAGAATCATTATAACAGTCAAATTAGTGTTGCACACAAGTGCTCTAACCTAGGCCATGACATGCAAGATGATCAAATAAAAGTGTTCATAATATGGTGAGACATGGTGAAAAAAAGCATTTAGATAACAATAATTTGCGAGAAGGTGGACAGTGTATTTGTGTTCACATATGTGGACATTGAACTGGAAAGTATGTGTGTCGTGTGTAGAAAAGGTAAATTATTTTTTTAGGAATGTTTATGAAAATCCAACTCTCAGCTCAATGTACAGTCAAATGCTGTTTAGTATTGTTAAGTGCGTGCCACAGCAATGTGAAATCAGAAAAGTATTTAACATATTATATTTAAAATAGTCAACAATGTATAATAATATGATAGCAGTCGAAATACTCTACGGGTGCAAAATACGCTCAGGACAATGTCTTGCAACTAATATCGTGTCCTGCTTGTCGCGTACCAACCCCCAGACGGCGGAGGATGCACGCCCGTAACCGCTCGCACAGCCGGCTCGAACGCGCCACCCCTCGCTAGGCCGGAGACGGCTTGCTGACATACCATTCGAACCCCGGGCTGAGCGCAGACCACACAACGATGACAAAGACAAAGTTTACAAAACAAACAAGTTTATTAACTAAGTAGAACAATTCAAGAAAAACATCTCAAACGTCTCTAACACCTACTTAAAATAAGCAAACAAAAATAAATACAATAAAAACAGCTGCCTTGTGCACAGGCATGTTACAGTAGGCGAAGAAGAAGAAAAAAAAAACCACAACAAGGGAAAACAAACCACCCCCACGCACTGCTGGGTGGCAAGTCAAATGTCCGCACAAGGTGTTCGCTGGCGGCAGCCCGCCCTCTCTGGCCTGTGGGACGCTACAGCGGTGTCCCCCCTATCCCCCCCAGCTGTCCCCCCCTCACTCCTCTCGTCCGGGTAGGCCTTGGTCACTTGAGTCCCTGCTCGCCGGCCCCCACCCTGGGTGCTCCCCCGATGGCTAGGCCGCACACTAGCACAGCAGGGTCGCGCTCACGCGCTGACGAAGCAATGAGGGCGCAGGGTCGACTCAATGGCGGACAGTCACACAAAAGGGGACGACGATACGGATGAGGAGCAAAAGACGTCCAGAGAGATAACGATTACGTAGAATAGGGAGAAGACGAAGTACATGAAGAAGAAAACAAATAGAAGCCAAAAACGGCTTGTGAATGAGAGACCAGCGCCGGCCGCTAGGGCCACGGTCCGGCGCCGTCCGTTGCTGGATGAAGACTCTCCAGAAAAGACAGAAAAACGCGCCAAGGACTCCACGCGCGCTAAAGGCAAGAAAAAAGACAAAGAAAAGGGGGGAAAAGTCAAAGAGAGGAGGGGTTTGCTGCCCCGTCCCGAAAAGAAGATACCTGCGAAGGCCCTGCGAGCAGCTGACGCGCGACGACGAGTGAGGGCTCTTGGGCTCGCGAGACGGATAGGGTTACACAAGGACGGGGTAAACCGTCCCTTGCTTCTCCCCATTCGTGCGCACACACCCAGCGACGGGCCAGCACAACACGGACAGCAGAAAAATCGCCGACACGCGACACTTCTCCTCTGGCAATCAAGTGCCATGGCGACAAGATACAGAAGTTACTTATGAATAAACAAACATTCTAGATTGGTTAATCAATGAACGAACCAATAGCTCACCTCTAGAGTATCAATGAGTATCAATAGTGATGACTGATGCCAGGGAAATGAAAGTCGTGTTATAACAGCTCAGTCTCTTTAGCAATCTCTTTACAGGAGTCTTCATTTACATGAAAAATAAGGAGCTTTGCATCATTGTATAAGTGTCCATTCATAAAATGTGCTCTTAATTTCATAGACTAAAAGGTCAGAGCTATGTATATTCGGGTAGCTGACAAGGCGTAAGGCAGCGGTTCTCAACCTGGGGGGAGCGAAGGTGGTCATTTTTTAAAAGTTTCTTATACCAGTATTAGTGAAATTAGTTTACATTGTGTAACCGATTGGTGAGGGGGCTCAAACTCCAAATCTCTTCTCCCTATTCAAGTACACTGTCTCGGCATGCAGTGACTTCTCACTTCCAAAACTCAAAACACAATCCCCCTCTCAACAATTAAGCCTCCAGTCTCCCTCCTCTCGCCTTTTGCCCTCTCTCTCCCCCAATCTCTCATCGCTGACTCCCCTCTCCCTCTCCAGTCACACATCTTTCTTTTCTTTTTAACATCTGAAAGCCATGCATTCAGAAAACCTCCATCATTCACACCCTTTCGTCCTCGCACGTGCTCAGTCCTAGTACTCTAGGTCCCTGACAGAAGGCCATGACCAGACAGTGAGCTGGATAAAGACAGCAGTTTTAATCCAAATTTTGGATGCGAAGTACACGTGATTGTTCTGAAGAAGATAGCCATGGATAAATTTGTGCTGCGAAAAGGAACTGATTGTGGTGGTTTTTTGAAAAGAAAAAGCGATGTGCAAGTTTTGGGTGCTGGAGCCGATGCAAACCAGAAAGGCCTGCTACGAAAGTAAGAAGTATGACAATGAATACTTGAAAATTGGTTTTACAAACATTATTGTTGATGGTAAAGAATGGCCACAGTGTGTTGTTTGTTCATTTCATTGCACAATATCTGTACCGAAATGAACCTGCATCACTGTCATGTCCAGCCAACACAATGACATCTAGTGAATTATTTACAATTTTACAAGGCAGTGAGTGCTCTACACTGACTACAGATGCTACTCTAATAGCAGTGAAAACGTGTTAATGTTTATCAAAGTGTAGATATCTGATAAATCTCCTACTAACCTGCAAGAGATGCACGTTAATGATGACTCCACCACGACCTCCGCGGTCACGGCGCATGTGCTCCAGGGCTAAGAGACTACCCCGGATATATGCCCCCTGGGACAAGAAAGTGCTTTGTGTTTGTGACAATATAAGTGCGAAAAAAATTAGTAAAATGAGGTACAGACAATACCTAGGGTCTCTCACTAAAATATGGTCGTTCCAGACTTGTCGTTTGACTTTTTATTATGTTTATCTTCTAAACATTTTTGCTTGAAGTTATATTTCATGTTTACGTTTTTGATGACCAACTGATAGCTTAATTAAGTGAACACATCTCACATTATTGTATTTTTCCATGACAGTAATCATATACAAACCGTGTTGACAGCCAGCCTTTTCTCCCAGTTGTTCTTGTCCATAATCCCAGCATTGTTGATACAGATGTCCACCGCTCCAAACTGTGACACCGCCGGCCTAAACGCCGCTGTTGACCACAACACTACAACATGTCACGTGACACAAACAACACGTTGCAATTTATCTACTGACTTTATTTCACATTATGGGAATCGGAGAAAATACATATTTGCAACATGTTGCAATTTGTTTAGTGACTTTGTATTACCATACAACAGATTAGCGCAGTCTATCCTGAAAGGTGAGGCTCTTAATGTGAGCTTTGATGGCGGTACAGCGAGGCTTTGTGATTGAGTTATACTAATCGCAACACCTGCAACAACTGTTTAGGGTCTGCACTAAGATTTGGGTTGTTGTTGGTTTTTTTTTTTTCGAGAACTGGGTTTAGTGCAATACAATACAACTTTATTGATCCCCTGGAGCAATTCAAGAAAGTGCTCGTACTAGCAATAATATGTGTCTCTCTCTCTCACAGAGATTCTCTTCCCCCCCCCCCACACACACACAGACACACACACACATTCCTAAAAATAGCAAATACCATGGTGACCCCAGGCCAACCTCAGGCTGGTACAAGATGACGGCCAGTAAAGGTTACCAAGTGAATGGCACTTGCAATAAATGAGTTTCAGGGACAATTGGTTCTGCAGACATCGCGTGCCTACAGCCAGACTGCAAGAGTAAAAACTCACATGCCAACACATGATCAGAAATACAGAGGATGAGGGATGCCTTCCTGAAGATTTGCTGATGACGAAAGGCTGCGAATTCCTTCTTCCTGGTTCTGGTGATCTTGGAACAAATCTTAACAAGGGAGATAAGACTGTAAGTGTTTTTGTTCCTTAGTGAGAGGACGTGAAACCGTGAGATGAAAGAAAAAGTGACGAGACTTTCAATGAAGGACTGATAGAACAGAGTGAGGATGACAGAACTGACAGAGAAAGATCTGAGTTTCCGTAGGACGTACAGACGTTGTTGGCTCTTACGGAGTATCAAGTCAGTGTTGATGTCCCATTTAAGCTTGTTATCTAAAATAGCACCTAGATATTTGTAAGAGTCGACTACCTTGATGACATCATCATGGATAATACTGATGACTGCATAAGGACTCTTCGAAAATTATTTCCTTAGTCTCTGAGGCACTCAAGACACTAATGTTAGTTGAGCTTGGCGAGCGCTTGCCTTGCGACAGTTGGTGCCATTGCCCCGCGCGGTGCACAGGTGGGTGTCTATGAGTCTTGTCACAACAGCGGCATCAGGAGATGATGTGTTGCTGGAGAGATCCTTGCCAGACCAAAAGGAGCCAGGGAGGATTTGCTGGAAGGTCTCGTGGCTCGCAGTCTACAGGTGGCGCTGCTCCGAGAGGTCTGAGAGTTTGACTGCACCGTGACAAAGGATGCTGGTTTGTCTCCGCAGCTGTTACTAGAGGCTGAGGCAGCATCCACGCTGGTAATCGTTGATACAAGCTCTGTATACGTCAGAACGTGGGTGCAACACAACCTTGAGGGTAAGGGACAAAAGAATTGTTGTCGCTGTTGCTTTGGATGATAGTTGCTGACAGCAGTATTTACGCCTCCAATCGATTGTTTAGTAACAGACGAGAGAGGTTCTGCAAGGGTGGATAAATCTGTTTGTGTGTGATAATGAAAGAAAACAAAATGATGTGATAAAGTATTATGTATATGTTATCTGTTTATGAGTATTTGGACATGTTTAGCCTTGATTTACGTGTTTTCCTTTTCCAACTAGGTTGTTTTGTTGGGGTTTTTTCTGTAGGGTCAAGTGTATCTTTCGCACTCTCCACGGTAGAGTTTCTAGGCTGGAGTGCCAGTCGCCTCCCGAAGGTATCCAACATCTGTCATCGTTTGTGGGAGACCAGTTCTGGAAGCTCTATCCGGCCTGAGGTCAGTGCAAGACAGAAATTGTTTGTGTCACACTGTGTGCATCGCCATGAACAGAGAAAACTCTGTACTGAGTAGCTCATACTATATTTGAGCATTTCCTCTTTACGTCTGTTCAACCCTAGTCGAGCCTCTGCACTTGACGTAAGTGATTAGGTCTGAGGAGGAAGGGGAAAAACAAGTAGGGGTTGGGTGGGTAGGTCGAGCGATGCGAAGTGCGTGTGTTCTTGTTCTCCTCTACAGTATTGCCTCCCTGTTGTGTGTTTTTTGTTTGAACCTACTTTTGCTCCTTTTCTCTATTTACAAATAAACTTTTCTTGTATACTGTTTCTGTTCTTTGTATATCGATTCACATGTTGACGTTGTACAGTGAGTAAATTGCTTCAGGTGGATAAACAATGGACGTGCCTGCGAGGGAAGGGCGTAGATGGGAGCAACCCGAGACCGACACACGACAGTACTAACTTGTAAACAACGTCTGAAACAAATCAGTCGTGCATGTTGATGTAGATGTACAGATCCCCCTTGCAATAGTGATCATTTCTCATCACGTGTACATTTAGTTCTTTTAAAACCATAGATGAGCGTCTGTGCACAAACCTTTGTGCTGCTCGTCATCCGAGACGTCGGCCGGATGAAAGAAGACGACATCAGCGCCATATTGTGTTTGTAGTTCAGACTCAGTCGCCCTCCCTCTCTCCATATCGACATCGCAGAACAACACCTGGCAGAGATATAGCACTTAGCGAAAATGTATAAAAGCTTAACATGTAGTAGAGTAACCTATTTATTTATAACACCCTCTAAACCATTTAAGCTTTATCTGTGTCAGGTCAGTAAGGTCGTGAAACAGACCGGCACACCAACTTGACATTTAGCAATAACAAGCTAGTTAATTGTAGGCAGGTTACAATATATCATAACAAACATATTAACGTGAAATCCTTAAGTCCATAGCACTGAGGAAGGTAGAAATTTAGAACAATAAAAACGGTTAGCAGTGACAAATAGAGTTTTGTCGGTCTCTGGTCATTTACTAAATTTGCAGTCACTGAATGTTTCTGACCTTTGCTCCAAAAGACAAAAGCTCCTCCACGATACCTCGGCCCAAGCCTTGTGCCCCGCCTGTCAGAAACGCGCCCTTACCTCGAGGGTCCATGAACGTAGTTTACAAAGGTAGAGCCAAGACTGTGGACAAGACACCTGTTGGATGCAACCTCGTGTCGCCAGACTGTAACCTTCTACTTTATCTCTCTTCCTCCAGCTTGCGTGCGATTGGATCATTGTTTATATCTTTGTATCTTTGTCACAGTCGGTCACATGAGCTCCCGAAACTCATGCAGTTTGAAGTACAAATACAACATTTAAATCTGCGTCCTTGCAGGCCGTCTCTAAATTTAAATAACAGAGATATTATATTATGTGAAAACCTCAGAATTATAAAACTATTCAAGCTTGGGGTACTCCACAACCTGAACTTCACTGCCAACAACCAGCTATTGGAAAAGCAGGCTGGATTCAAAGGAAACACAAGCTTAATTTAATAAATCTCCAATATCTACATCCGGATATAAAAATAGCTATACACTTATAACCTATAGATAAGTAACTCGTGCTTTGTAAATCAAACAATAAATATAAATATATATATATAGATATCAATTAAAATGTGAAATTTAAAAAAAATATACTTCCTGCTAAAATTTACATCTTTGCGAACCATTTAAGATGTAAAATCGGGTTACAGTTGTTGCAATTATCGTCAAGCGTGTGTTTTCTGATTGTGTATATGTGTGTGTAAAGTCAGTGCATGCGTAGGTATATACGAGTTTTCTCTGACTTTACTTTCTCTGAGAAAAAAGGAAAAGAAAACTTAGTAACTTTAGCTGCTCTTTTATAACAGTATGTTCAGATTCCTCTTATAATATATATTTGTATATTTTTTTGTAGAGCCTGTAATTACTCCTTTGTTCAAGCTGTTTCCTCGTGAAATACATTTGGGGACGGAGTGGATAAAGGACCTCCACTAGAAGCTCTGCCTAGTTCTTGTCCATCCAGTAAGTATGATATCCCAAACCTTGTCATTTGTTCCTCCCATCCATACTGCGCCTTATTTTGTTAAAGAGATTTGTTTAATTACTCTAGTAGTACGCGCGTATTGTTTAAATTAATGTTGAAGTTGAGAAGGTATTTCAATACCTAATTGAAACTACACTAATATTCAGGAATATATTAGACATTAATTTCAGTTAACAGCTGAGAACACACGCTTGTATAATGCAATTTACAAAATAATAAATAGTATGCATTGTCACGACCACGTCACACACTGACGTCACCGCCTCACACGCATTCCAACAACACAAAACACGACGATCTGTCCTTGCGCTTCTCGTCTAATCTTTACTACAAATAGCTCGCTGTCATCTTTGCCGTAAGGTTTCTTTTCTTTTGGCTCTTACTTATCCTCTTTCTTGGAGGATAGATGGCAACAGGTCGTATACACACAAAAAGCAAAGTAAAGATTAACACCAAGAATTAAGTTACACAAACGTTTCTCAAAACTAGCCCAAGTAGACAGGATATTCATCATCCCTTCACTCATCAATATCATCCCACAGTACTTTTCTAACTCAACAAGTCTTGCACCAAGAAACGGAGCGCCGCTCTGGAACTCGGTCCAGAATACAAATGGCCTCCCTGATAATTTGTAGAAAGTTTGAAAACACTTACTGTTACTGTCCACCAGTGTCACTGAGACGCGCGGAGAAAGTCAGACGTAATCTCTGCGTCAGGAACACTCCCACTCAATCCATGAGTGTACAGGTTCACTTACACACTTCCGAAACACACTAAAATACACATTCCACCAGGATGTATGTTGTTGGCACGTACACACTCCAAACTGCTATTCCCAACGCGGGGGTCGCGGAACAACACTTCAGGACGTCGACGGACTGAACTCCGTCCTGGACGCCCGACACACGACACAACTGGAGGACTCACTCTGTCCCCCTTGGCCCTGGCCAACACCTTCGTCTAGGCTTTGCCGTCGTTAGGGACTTCACTTGCACACTTCGTTCTCCTTAGTGGGTCCCTCAGAAGTTCCTTGGCTAGGCAAGTAACTTAGTTCAATTGTTCCCGGTCCCTGAAACAACACTTACAGCAGAACCTTCCGCTCACTCAGTCCGCTTCTCAGCTTTTTTTTCTGTCGTCTGCTTCCTTCCTTTTTCTTTTCTCCAACGTCAAAACTCCAAAATTGCGTCAAATTATGACGTCAGATTATGACGCCAGACCACGACGCAGCAACCTCGCTCACACACGGGTAAGGGCGATAATCCCTGCCTACCTATTCCTAACATGCATACGTTAATAGCAGGTAATATTGTTACTGTGTTAAGTTATTTTGCATAACTTTATAATATTACTGACGATTACATTAACTTTCCTCTTAATTATTTAAACTTACCTTCCAATCATTTCCTTCATATTTGATTTTGTTTTTACTTTCTTGTTTTCAAATATCTTGTTTATGTTATGTGTTTCTTTTTTCTCAAGACAGGAAGAACTATGTCAGGGGACGGGATTTTGGCAGACGTCGTTGAATTAATGATAAAAGTCGCCTGCCCTATGTTGCTGGTCCTCGGAACCTTTGGTAATATCATGACCGTTGTTGTCTTTCGTCGGTTAAAGGACTACTCATCAGTGTCGACATTTTACATTGCACTGGCCGTCTCCGATATGGTGCTACTGTATTCTGGATGGTTGAATCACGCATGGCTGGATTTTCAGTTCCAAGTCAACATTGTGTCTGTGCACTCTATCACCTGCAAGGTGGGAGTTTACCTACCTGTTATGAGCAGTGCTCTGTCATCGTGGTACCTGGTTGCTATGACGATGCAAAGAGCGATGTCTATCGTGTGGCCTCATCGTGTGAACGTGGTCTGCACGCGCAATGTTTCCTGTGTAGTCACGGTCGTTATTGGACTGGTTATCATGACGACATATTCACACATTTTATATGGCATAGACTTACCTATAGACATAAATAGAAATATATCTTGCGCCATTTGTAGATGTTATGGTCTAAACAGAGGCTACGTGGAATTTTACGCTACCATTTGGCCGTCAGTGGAGCTAATAATAGGCTCTCTTTGTCCATTCCTTTTACTCCTCGTTTCCAACACTGTCCTTATCAAAGCTGTTCTGACCTCGGTGAAAACAGTACGTCACGGAGTAGCGACAGGTCAGTCAATACACGTCACAGCTCGTGAGAGTCAAGCCTCGTCTTTGACAGTGACGTTGATTGCTTTGTCCGTCACCTTCCTAGTCTTGACAGGTCCTCTCCGTGTGCTGTCGATTGTTTATCACTATGCAGCACAAGATTTCACTCTCAAAAGCTTTACTTTGGACCTCATCATGTTTGCATCGTTCATACCATTTTCTGCAAACAACGCTCTAAACTTTTACTTATATTGTCTGACTGGTACAAAGTTTAGAAAAGTAGTTATTAGTCTTTTATCACAATGCAAAAACATGATAAATAAACAAAAAAACGGTTAATCATTATGAACCTAGTTTTCAATGTCAATTTATAAGAAAATAAACTATTTTTGGCAATTATAGTCCTTGACATATTCCTGTTGCCAAAGGGTTCTTTTTATTCGCTGGTACTTACCGTTCAGAACAACTGAATTGATCATGTGGCTGTAAAGGTTCACCCTTTAGACCTATTCTGAGCGTTGGTAAGTCGATATTTATTAACCCTGTACTTTCTGTGTAAAAGCCTGTATTTGATAGAAAACATGGCATTGCTTCATTCTCTCCAGTCTAACCATCTGATGAGAACGCATGTCGAAGAGTCGCCATGTCTGAACTTCTCTCCAGACTTCTTCTCCTATGACTTGCAGGTCTACTTTATTTGAAAGTTATTAGCGGTCCATCATCAGCTGGAGTTGTACAGGTTGTTGCAACATCTATTATCTCTCTATAGCACATCAATGCATTATAGTAGGTATCCATGGTTATAATCGGTGACATGCTTGGCGTTAACTGTTTTTGGTGATGGTTTTCACTAACCAGTGAGCATTACTGCTGTTACTTTGGGTTCTTCTTTATGATCCTCGACTAGCATCTTTCGAGTTGCCGCCATTCATTCCAAATGTTGCAATTCACTGCTTTCTACTTGGAAACAGTTAGGGGTTTCTTTGTCTTTCTTTTTTTATTGGTTATAGAGATCTACAAAGATAGTCGCGAGATAGGTTTTTTTCTTCTGTTTTTTTTTTTTCGCCCTCGCATTTTTCATAATTCTTCTATGGTTTTAAACGAGATGTAATATCGCGGTCAACCATGCCCAGAGTGACGAATTTACTAAAGAGTTTTACAATTTTTTGGTCTTGTGGCTTTTCTGAAGGACAACAAAGAATAGGCTGAGCTGAACTTCGCTTATATCTTTGCTTTTAGGCTCGCAAGGCCCCGTCGGTGACCATTACTAATGTCAGCCCTAAGTATTACCTTGTTGAGCCTTCTTGATGATGGATTTAAAACCCTTGTCAAAAGGATGAAGTTGTTTTATTGTATGCTATGCTGCTTTTCTCGATTTTCTGGGATCAGTGGCATTGGATGAGTCGAATGCTGTGTTCAAACTCTTGGAGTTTTATACCTCTGTGGTTGTTTTAACATAGGTCAAATGTATCTACCATTCCTGCTCATTGGTAGTTTACGCCAGGGTAATCTTGGCTAGTCGTTGAAAACATGGACGCGTGTACGTGGATGGCTGTCTGTCTGCCAAGACCAACGCTTAGCCTCTTGCGAAGTTCTCCGCTGTTAGTCTCGGCGAGCCGTAATAAAGAATGTGAATAAACCGGAAGCTTTGCTGTCTAATGCCTCTTTTTAGCAGTTAACTGGACAGAATCGTCTGCTAGCAGGCCAGTAATACGAGTTCGTGGTTGAGAATGAGTAGATAGTTCTTCCTCGCTGATGTATTCTTTTTAAGTGTTCAGGAAACTCGATTACTTTTGTTCGTCTGTGCCTGAATGTTATAGCGAACATGTCCAATTGTGATATTGTGTTAACAAAAATGTTATAAATCAGAGGTGTCGTAAACACATACAATAACAAACAACATTTTAACTGTAATAAAACTGCTGAGAATATTGCATTACTCAGTCAGAATGCGAGCACTTAGCAGGTTTTGTAAGAACAACAGGACGTTTGCGTAAATCCGCCATCTTCTCTTCCGCAGTCGTCGCTCCCTTCGTGTTGCTCCAAGAGTTAGAAGTTTGTCTCAATTTCTTCTGTGTAGTATTTCGCCATTTAGAACTACAAGAATGGTCAAGTGAAAGATTCGGAAATAAACATAGTCTGGGGCAAGGTACACCAGCCATAGCCTGTGACTTCACTATAGTCCCCAGTTCTTACTACATTCGGTGAGAATTGAACAAACATTTTACCTCATGTGTGTTTATATATATATATGTGTGACATTTAATGGAATCAACGTGTGTCGAAATAATTAATAGAACTAGCTAGAGAGGTATAGCGGGAATTTTATACTGCCATGTGACATAGATAAAAAATTTGGTCGCGTTTTTCTTTTAAACACATCTAAGCATTTTAATGAGGGCTTTTTACGAAATATTTAGTAGTTTAGTAGTTACTCAGCTTTCAATGTTTCTTCTCTCGGTTTTCAGTTTCTTGTTTTGGTTTCAAATTGTTTACTTTAAAACCTTACAACTTTATATCGACAAGTGATATAGACCTGAAAGAAAGTTTTTCGTTATATAATTCTGAACGTTGCTATGGGGAGTGGTGGGGGGCTTTTAAAGAAATATACAGTAGTTTAGTAGTTATACTGTTTGAATAAAAATTTCTTATATTTTCAAACAGTTTTAGAAGAAAAAAGTTATTTTGCACAATTTCCCTTATACGATTGTCGATTTTTTACATTACAACACATGGCGTGAGAGGTTCATTAAAACTCCTTTTTCAACTCCCATTCAGCGGCAAAATAGATGATGTAAAGAAACAACAATATCGTTTGAAAAGTAAAATTTCTTTTTCGGGGTGTGTCTGAGCTTAAAACAGAGTCGACCATGGAGTTGACACACCTTTAATGTCTTTTTATTTTCCTGTCTGTCGACTGATGCAATTGCTAATGGTGACCAAGACGTATTTTGTTCTTCTTGTTAAACAGCAATTATACGGGAAATAAATCCAATGCGGGTACAATGACTTTGAAGATATTGCCTTTTACATGGAGTGCTTGCATGCTTTCAAAAATTCTGTAACAGATCGCTGTTTGGGGTGTTACGTTGGCCTCATGTTAAATGTTAACAATCAAAAATATATAATTTCCTACTACGTGTGTTCACTGTTCTCAGTTACGAACGGGTGCTCCTTTTCTTTTATCTCAAAAGCGTTACTTTTAAGAATGTTAATACCAAATACATGAAATCTTTTACTAACATAATTTTAGTCTTCTTTAAACCCTTTATCAACCGTCAGACCTAGTAGAAGAAGAATCTAAGATCTACAGGGTTGTCCATGGGACATATTTTTCTATCCCGTCCAATCCCGTCCCATGGCAATTTATGCCTGTCCCATCCCGTCCCATCCCACGGGATGTTTCCCATGGGATTCCCATGGTATTAACAATCCTATGGACAACACTGAAAGCCACTTTTCGGCTTTTGTTCTATAATTCCTGCTACTTCACATACAATAGATGATTCAGAGGAAAGATTTAAATCCTTGATGAATGAAATAACATTAAATTTATTTTGCAATATCAAGTATCGACTACCATGGGAAATACAAATGTGTGCTGTCCCATCCCATCCCGTCCCATGGGACGTTTCCCATGGGATTCCCATTCCTATGGACAACACTGAAGATCTACCTATCGTGTGTGTTAAAATGTTGCTAACTGCCCTGGTCATTTCACCAAAGAATATCTTCCCTTTATCAACTCTATCGAATGACTATTTTTAACTAGTAAATACGTGTTAAAACACCGTTATAACGACATTTTAGAAGTATTTACAGTAGTTCCTATACTGGATTTGTAGTTGTATATACACTAAACATAAAATAATATTCTAACGTATAGATGTACACCTTTTGACCCAACTTACTTCACGCAACTGGACTTAATTCAGCAAGCTTTTTCCAGAAGACAGGATAGAAAGGACGAAGACCTAAACTGAAGAGATCTAAACAATATTAAAACATTCTTTGCAAAAATATTTTTACAAGATTTTAGAAAGAAGAATGATATAGAATGTTTTATTAGACGCAAATACTTCTGAAGATTAGGAGATGAAAGAAAAAATATCATTTTGAGATATAAGTAAAACTACAAACGACAGAGATTTATGTTTACAAATGTCGCAATGATCTTTGACATTTAATTAAAATGCACGAACGAAGGCAAAAATTAAAGTAGCTGGAAATAAAGTTGCGAACATTCTCATTGAAAGCAGAAAATGTAACGGATGATGATAATCGATGACACTGCAGGCAAACGAGACAAGTCATGTCATCAGGGACCGCCTGTCCATGTCTCGATTACTTCCCTTAGTACCACTTGTACAGACAAGATAAGGAGAAAAGAATGGTAACATTATATTTTTAATTTTGTACCGATGTTCTAATTAAAAAATGCTCAGCATATCCGAAACATGTTTTGAATGTAATTTATTCCCTACTTTAGAGACTGGCCAAGCATCACGATCTCATAAGAAAGAATCAAGTAGTCCACAATACTGCAATCAGTATCTGTAGTTGATATCCACCACTTTGTTGCCATCTAGAACATGATTTAAAATACAAAGATTGGACTTTTAACCAATTTGAGACATTTGTCTACGAAAAAGAGTGACATGTTCATCTCTTGAACATCCACTGAGTAAACAGCTTTACTCCAAGAGGACAGACAAACACATCTGTAGTTACAAACTTATCTCTAACGCATGCAAATATTTATCTTTATATTGTTCGCAAGGCTTTATACATTCTGCCATTCACACCATTCTTTCTGAGAACACTCTATTTCTATCAACAGAATCAAAGGCTCACTTTAAGGCCACAAAAGCAACATACATTGTCGCAAACCTGGGGCGGAGTCCGTTGATTTGGTAGGTGGTATGATACCCCCACCAAATCACGTCGACATTTCACTGCATGCGCTTGTACTAAATTGCATTTACTAAATGCCATTGTTCCGTCCCACAACAAACATAATTTAACCGATCACCTAGTCTGTATTATCTGTATGTCACCGCGATTAAGTCCTGGACTTTCTCTGTGAAATTTTTTTTCTTGAGATATTATCCTTTCCTTCCTTTTTTCAGTCTTTTCCCCAGAAAGGATTACACCGTTCTGTTGCCTTTCTCGTATCGATGTGTTGAAACAAAAGGATGCCATCACCTGCGTCTAATTTTTTCCACAACGCATGTGGCATCTTCCAGTTCAATAAAACTCGATCGACTGCTGGCTTTTGCCCGCAATAGACACGTAACTCGTGCTTTATAAATCAAACGATAAATATAAAAATATATAAAGATATCAATTACAATGTGAAGTTTAAAAAAAGAACTATACTTCCTGTTAAAATTTAAATCTTTGCGAACGATTTAATATGTAAAATCGGGTTACATTTCTTGTAATTATCATCAAGCGTGTGTGTTCTAGTTGTGTATATGTGTGTGTATAAGTCAGTGCGTGTGTGGGTAGATACGAGTTTTCTCTGACTTTACTTTTTCTGAGAAAAGAGGAAAAGAAACTTCACTAATTTGAGCTGCTTTTTTATATCAGTATATTAAGATTTCCTCTTATAATATATATTTGTATTTTTTTGTAGAGTCTGTAATTACTCCTTTGTTCAAGCTGTAAATCAAACAATAAATATAAAAAATATATATATATAGATATCAATAAAATGTGAAATTTAAAAAACTATAGTTCCTGATAAAATTTAAATCTTTGTGAACGATTTAAGATGTAAAATCGGGTTACATTTCTTGTAATTATCGTCAAGCGTGTGTGTACTGGTTGTGTATATGTGTGTGTAAAAGTCATTACGTGTGTGGGTATATACGAGTTTTTTCTGACTTTACTTCCTATGAAAAAATAGAAAAAGAAAACTCACTAATTTGAGCTTCTTTTTTATAACAGTATATTCAGATTCCTCTTATAATATATATTTGTATTTTTTTTAGAGCCTGTAATTACTCCTTTGTTCAAGCTGCTTCCTCCACATTCGGGGACTGAGTGGATAAAAGGACCTCCACTAGAAGCTCTGCCTAGTTCTTGTCCATCGAGTAAGTATGATATACCAAACCTTGTCCTTTGTTCCTCCCATCCACACTGCGCCTTGTTTTGATAAAGAGATTTGTTTAATTACTCTAGAAGTAAGCTGGTCTTGCTTCAATTAATGTTGAATTTAAGAAAGTGGCTCAATCCATAATTGAAACTACGTTGATATTTAAGAATATATTAGACATTAATTTCAGTTAACAGCTAAGAACACACGCTTTTATAACGCAATTTACAAAATAATTAGTAGTATGCGTACGTTAATAGCAGGTAATATTGTTGCTGTGTTAAGTTATTTTGCATAACTTTATAATATTACTGAAGATTACATTAAATTTCTTTTAAATAATTTAAACTTTCCTTCCAATCATTGACTTCATATTTGATTTTGTTTTTACTTTCTTGTTTTCAAATATCTTGTTTATGTTATGTGTTCTTTTTTTCCCAAGGAAGAACTATGTCAGGGGACGGGATTTTGGCAGACGTCGTTGAATTAATGATAAAAGTCGCCTGCCCCCTGCTGCTGGTTCTTGGAACCTTTGGTAATATCATGACCGTTGTTGTCTTTCGTCGGTTAAAGGACTACTCATCAGTGTCGACATTTTACATTGCACTGGCCGTCTCCGACATGGTGCTACTGTATTCTGGATGGTTGAATCACGCATGGCTGAACTTTCAGTTCCAAGTCAACATTGTGTCTGTGCACTCTATCACCTGCAAGGTGGGAGTTTACCTACCTAATATGAGTAGTACTCTGTCATCGTGGTACCTGGTTGCTATGACGATGCAAAGAGCGATGTCCATCGTGTGGCCTCATCGTGTGAACGTGGTCTGCACGCGCAATGTTTCCTGTGTAGTCACGGCCGTTATTGGACTGGTCATCATCACGACATATTCACACATTTTATATGGCTTCCATTTACCTACCGACATAAATAACAATGCATCTTGTGCCATTTGTAAATGCTATGCTCTCAACACAGGCTACAGGGACTTTTACATTACCATTTGGCCGTCAGTGGAAATAATAATAGGCTCTCTTTGTCCATTCCTTTTACTCCTCCTTTCCAACACCATCCTTATCAAAGCGGTGCTGACCTCGGTGAAAACTGTACGTCACGGAGTAGCGACAGGTCAGTCAATACACGTCACAGCTCGTGAGAGTCAAGCCTCGTCTTTGACAGTGACGTTGATTGCTTTGTCCGTCACCTTCCTCGTCCTCACCGGTCCTCTCCGTGCGCTGATGATTGTTTATCTCTATACAACACTAGATGTCACACTCAAAAGTTCTACTTTGGACCTCATCCTGTTTGCAACGTACATACCGTTTTCTGCAAACAACGCTCTAAACTTTTACTTATACTGTCTGACTGGTACAAAGTTTAGAAAAGAAGTTATTAATTTTTTATCACAATGCAAAAACTTGATAAATAAACAAATAAACGCTTAATTCAACCTGAACCTACTTTTCACTGTTAATTTATAATACAAAATAAACTGTTTTTGTTGATCGATCTAGTCCTTGACTTATTCCTGTTGCCAAACGGTTCTACTTGTTCGCCGGTACTTACCGTTAAGAACAACTGAATGGATTATGCGACTTAAAAAGTTCATCCTTTACACCTATTCTGAGCGTTGGTAAGTAGATATTTAAGTATTAAGCCTGAACTTTCTATGTAACATCCTGTATTTGATAGCAAACATGGCATTGCTTCATTCTCTCCATTCTGACCATCTGATGAGAACGTTTGTCGAAGAGTCGCAATGTCTGAACTCCCCCCTAGACCTCTTCTCCTATGACTTGTAGGTCTGCTGCATTGTTGTTTCTAGTCTGTTTATTTGAAAGTTATTAGCGGTCCATTATCAGCCGGAGTTTTACAGGTTTTGCAACTTCTATTATGTCGCTATAACACATCACTACATTCTAGTAGGTATCAATGGTTATAATCGCTGTCATGTCTTTAACTGTTTTGGTGATGGTCTTCACTAACCAGTGAGCATTACTGCTGTTACTTTGGGTTCTTCTTTATGATCCTCGACTAGCATCTTTTGAGTTGCCTTCATTCATTCCTAATGTTGCAATTCACTGCTTTCAACATGGAAATTGCTACGGGTTTATTTTTCTTTCTTTCTTCAAGGCTCTTTATTGGTTATAGAGCACTACAATGATAGTCGCGGGAATATGTTTTTTCTTCTTTTTTTCGCCCTTGCATTTTTCGTAATTCCTCTATGGTTTTAAAGACGATGTAATATCGCGGTCCACCATGCTCAGAGTGACAAAATTACTAAAGAGTTTTACAATGTTTTGGTCTTGTGGCTTTTCTGTAGGACAACAAAGAATGGGTTGAGCTGACTTTCGCTTTTATCTTTGCTTTTAGGCTCGCAAGGCCTCGTTTGTGACCATTGCTACTGTCGACCCTATTACCTTGTTTGGTCTTTTTGATGATGGATTGAAAACCCCTTGTCAAAAGTATGAAGTTAGTGTCGTTTTATTGTATGCTGTGTTGCTTTTCTCGGTTTTCTGGGATCAGTGGCATTGGTTAAGTCGAAGGCTTTGTTCAAACTCTTGGAGTTTTATACCTCTGTCGTTAGTTTTCGCCTGGGTAATCTTGGCTAGTCGTTGAGAACAAGGACGTGTATATTTCGATTGCTGTCTGTCTGCCAAGACCACGCTTAGCCTCTTGCGAAGTTCTCCGCTGTTAGTCTCGGCGAGCCGTAAAAAAGAATGTGAATAAACCGGAAGCTTTGTCGTCTAGCACCTCTTTTTAGCAGTTAATTTGAAAAAAAAAAAATCGTCTGCCTGCAGTCCAGTAATACGAGTTCTTGTTTGAGAACGAGTAGACTGTTCTTCCTCGCTGATGCATTTTTGTAAGTGTTCAGGAAACTCGATTACCTTCGTTCCTTTGTGCCTCGAAGTTATAGCGAACATGTCCAAAAGTGATATTGTGTTAACAAAAATGTTATAAATCATAGGTGTGGTATTCGCCATTTAGAACCACAAGAATGGTAAAGTGAAAGATTCGGAAATAAACATAGTCTGGGGCAAGGTACACCAGCCGTAGCCTGTGACCTCACTATAGTCCCCAGTTCTTACTACATTCGGTGAGAATTGAACAAACATTTTACCTTATGTGTGTTTATATATATATATGACATTTAATGGAATCACCGCGTGTCGTAATAATTATTAGAACTAGCTACAGCTGTATAGCAGGAATTTTACGTGTAATTCAGAAACTTTTAATTTTATACTGCCACGTGACAAAGATCAAAGATTTGGTCGCGTTTTTCTTTTTACACATTTAATGAGGATTTCAATGAGGGCTTGTTTTTTTTTTACAAAATATTTAGTAGGTGAGTAGTTACTCAGCTTTCATTGTTTCTTATCTCGTTTTTCAGTTTTTTGTTTTGGTTTCAAACTGTTTGCTTCAAAGCCTTATAACTTGATATCGACAAGTGATATAATGCTTTTTAAGAAATATACAGTAGTTTAGTAGTTAAACTGTTTACATCAAAAATTTTTCACACAGTTTTACCAAAAAAAATTATTTTGCAAAATTTCTCGGGGTGTGTCTGACCTGAAACCATCGGGCGTTGACACACCTTTAATGTCTTTTTATTTTCCTGTCTTTCGACTGATGCAATTGCTGATGGTGACCAAGACGTATTTTGGTCTCCATGTTAAACAGCAATTATACGGGAAATAAATCCAAAGCGGGAAAATTGGACGAAAGTTCTTTTTTTTTTAATACAATGAATAAAATAAATAAGATAGGCATTGATGGTTTATTGATAATTTGAACAACGACTTTGAAGATATTGCCATTTTCATTGAGTGCTTGCATGCTTCCGAAAATTCTGTAACACATCACTGTTTGGGGTGTTACGTTGGCCTCATGTTAAATGTTGACAATCAAAAATATGTAATTTCCTAGCACAATGTGTTCACTGTTCTCAGTTACAAACGGGTGCTCATTTTCTTTAATCTCAAAAGCGTTACTTTTAAGAATGTTAATACCAAATACATGGAATCTTTTATTAACAACCCTTGATAAATTTTAGTGTCTTATTTAAAAACTTTATCAACTGTCAGACCTAGTAGAAGAAGAATCTAAGGTCTACCTATCGTATGTGTTATAAATGTTACTAACTGCCCTGTCATTTCACCAAAAAATATCTTCCCTTTATCAACTCTATCCAATGAATATTTAACTAGTTAATACGTGTTAAAACACCGTTATAACGACATTTTAGAAGTATATACAGTAGTTGCTATAATGGATTTGTAGTTGTATAATTACACTAAAAACAAAATAGTCTTCTAATGTATTTAGGTGTACACCCTTTGACCCAACTTGTTTCCGCAACTGGACTTAATTCAGCAAGCTTTTTCCAAAAGACAGGATAGAAAGGATGAAAACCTAAGCTAAAGAGACATAAACAATAGTATAACATTCTTTGCAATCATATTTTTACAAGGTTTTAAACGGAACAATGATATAGAATCTCTTTTATTGGACGAAATTTTTCTGAAGATTAGGAGACGAAAGAAAAAAATCATTATAGAGATCAGTAAAACTAGAAAAAGAGATTTCAGTTAGAAACGTCGCAATGATCTTTGACATTTAATTAAAATGCACGAACGAAGGCAAAAATGAAAGTAGCTAGAAATGTAGTTGCAAACGTTCTTATTGAAGGCAGAAAATGTAACGGATGATGATAATCGATGACACTGCAGGCAAACGAGACAAGTCTTGTCATCAGGGACCGCCTGCCGATGCCTCGATTACTTCACTTAGTACCACTTCGCAGCAGACAAGATAAGGAGAAAAGAATAGTAACATATATTTTTATTTCGTACCAATGTTCTAATTAAAAAATGCTTTTAGTCAAATGAGTTTAGTTCCAGCGGCATGTGTTTTGAATGTAATTTATTAGCTACTTGAGAGACTGGCAAAGCATCACGATCTCATAAGAAAGAATAAAGTAGTCCATAACACTGCAATCAGTAGCTGTAGTTGAAATACACCACTTTGTTGCCCTCTAGAACATGATTTAAAATACAAAGATTGGACTTTTAACAAACTTCAGACATTTGTCTACGAAAAAGACTGACATGTTCATCTCTTGAACATCCACTGAGTTAACAGCTTTACTCCAAGAAGACAGACAAACACATCTGTAGTTACAAACTTATCTCTAACGCATGCAAACATTTATCTACATTTTGTTAGCAAGGCTTTATACATTCTGCCATTCACACCATTCTTTTTTTAAACACTCCATAACATATTTCTAGTAACAGAATCAAAGGCTCACTTTAAGGCCACAAAAGCAACATACATCTTATTTCTCAGTAAGTGTTTTTGCACTATAGCAAACAAATTGAAGTAATGGTCAATTGTGCTATAGTCTTTTCTAAGGGCTGCTGGTTCTCTATAAGCTTTTCTTCTGTTCCTCCCATGTTGACAATCTCTTATTCAGTACATCTGTGTAAATTTTTCTAATAACACTAGTTAGTGTCACTCCTCCATAGTTTTATGGTTCATTTTTATGTATTGGTACTTTGGTGGATTTGGACCAGTCATACGGGTAACAGCCTTTTGCAAAAAAGAAGGTTGAACAGTTTTTGCGGAAAGTCAAGACTAGCTACTTTTTTTTTAACATTTCACTGATAAGTTTATCGGTGCCTGCGCTTTTCCCAATTTTTAAATGCTTAATGTCATTTTTTACCTTTCAGGGGTTATGAGGACATTAAATGAATCTTCTTCGCTGGTCGTTTCATCCCATCCTTCATTGGTAACTTTATTGACAGAGAAATCGGGAGCACCTTGTGAAAATGAGTATACAACTGCTTTTGGTTCATTTGTCTTCCTGTTTACGTCCTTGATTGTTGCTCAGAATAGTTGAGGATCATTTATATTATCACCTTATTATATTGTTTGCCTCATTCATCTCGAATAGTTTACAGTACCGTCTGTACTTACTAGTTCGAGCTTTAGTGTGAGGATCCTCCATTCCCTCCTGTTGTCTGTTTATATTTTGTCGTAATGATCTTTAACAACGAGATACTCTCGTCCGTAGAACGAACGCGCCCCACTGTCCCTATAACACTATGTATCACTGACCAGTCCGTGCCTCCGTGTTTTTCAGATTATTTTAATCCTTTGCGACTTACGGACTGCAAGTGTATGTAGAATGTATGAGAGGATGAATGAGAACTTTAGATGGAAAAAGGTTAACCGTAAGACGAAGTGTTTGGTGAACCTGTTCAGTAGTATAATTTTGGCGGGAACGAGGTATAAAATTGTGGTATAGTGGAATTTGTGGAACAGGACCGGAATAGTGAATAGAGCCGGTGTCACGACATGTAAATCTGCAGAGTTGAGATTACATAGTGGACCAGGGTAGTGTCATCGACGCTGGATACGGCGCGGTCCTGACCCCAGGTCATCAGACCATCACGTGGAAGCTTAGCACTTACGGGGCGTGGTTTGTTTTCCACGAATCGGGTGTGTCCTGAAGGCATAATTTCTTTCTCTACCTGACAGTCTAATACCCTAACCACAGACGTGTACAAATATTAATTAGTCCGTGCCTTAACTCTAGTCTGTTACCAAATATTTAAAACAAATGTTACACTGCTCAACGAACTTTTTACCTGTACTTTCTTTTAATGTAATCATCAAAGGGAAGGAACTATTGCACGCGAAAAAATCAAATATGCAGTTACATTTCTTGTTAAAATTTTACTTTCCTGAAAAAAAGATACAATTTTCAAAATATTAACTATTTCTAGTGGACTGTTGGAACTAACTGGTGTTCAGTCGGTGTATAATGGATTGCAAAATTTCATCTGAACTCACACAGATGGATATGGTGAAATAAATAAAATTGTGTAAAAAGCAGATGGTGTGACAGCGTCTTTTTTTTTCTCACGTGATGTAAGTCATGTGACCACGTTTATTTGTTGGTGGTATTCTCGTTAATATTTATGTTGCAATATTTCCGTTTTAAGCAGAATGTGAATCCGGGATCCGGGCACGTGGGCGACAGTTAACTTCAATACTCGCTACCCACGTCAACATAAAGTTGCAGGAGATACATACGTACAACACTCACACGTTGATGACTCAGTTTACCTCGTGGCTCACGAACCCCTAACCCTTGCTGTTCTCCAAACACAAAACTGGACATGTGATGTAGCGTATAGAATGACAGATTTATTAAAAATAAAAAACACAAATACATTCGACATACGACACCTCTACACTGGACATACGCCCCTTTTTCTTCCATAAGGGCCCTCGGGCTTGTCAACAAACCACAGTAAACACTAATCACGCGATCGTTACTTCCCCAATAAAGTTTCATATGACAATTTACATAGCTGCAAATGGAAACAAAGTATTGGACCCATCGACACGAAGCAGACGACATGAGAAGATGAAGTGATTGTCACGTGAGTCAACCTCGCTAATGATGTCGTTGAGGTGTTCAGTTTCGTCAAGTTGAAACGAGCACTTCATAATAAGCTCGCGATCGACTGAGTACGAGTAAGAACTATATTATATTAAACACTCACACGCCGATGTGCACAGAATACGAATAAATGTTTCATTGTCCATATTTTTCACCAGGTGAAGCTATGAAAGAAAAGGACATTCATATGCATTCACTTTATGAAATACAAACTTTGGTTATAATACCAAATTAATTATTCGTAATAAAACAGTAGAGGAATCATAATAACAGTCAAATTAGTGTTGGACATAAGTGCTGTCACCTAGGCCACGACTATCAACCACATGCAAGATGATCAAATAAAAGTTTCATAATATGAACAGATAGGGTAAAAAAAATGCATTTACAGTACAATAATTTTCGAGAAGGGGGACTGTGTACTTGTGTTCACATATGTGGACATTGAACTGGATAAGTATGTGTGTCGTGTGTAGAAAAAGGTAAATTAATTGTTTAGTAATTTTTATGAAAATCCCACTGTCAGTCTCCATTAATAAAATGTGCTCTTAATTTCATAGACTAAAAGGTCAGTGTTATGTATGGAAAAAAACCCATATAAACACTCGTGCAAGATGAAGAGGTACGCAGTCAAACTGATAACATATCCAAGTAGCTGACAAGGATTGGAATAAATTTCCTAAAAGCAGTTAAGAATAGATTTTGAATGAAATAATTTTATATTATTGTTTAAGTAATGTATATAATGATTATATTTTGTGATGTAATTTCGACACAAAAAAACTGAGGATGCTTAAAGCTTCTTTTTTAAATTTCTTGCCGGTAAGACAATACAGATAGAAGTTGATAGAACTGTTTGCAGAAAACAATATTAACAGCACACATGATATAATGTTTCTCACACTCGATAGCAGAAGTAGTTCTGTAGTCACAGATGATGTAAGGAATGGCTATCGTATACACATTACACGGGCCAGTCAGAAGAAAAAATATCACAGACAAGACAATCAGCCTCACGGACAAACAGAAAGCTTTACCTTCCCGTGCAGCTGCGTGCATGGACTGACCGACTGATAGTTTCTGGCGAACTTTTTTCGCCGATATCAGCACAGATCTTACGAGAACAATGTTGGACACAAGCAACAGCACAAACGGAACAAGTGACTGAAGTAGTAGATCCATCACTGGGAAAACGTAAAGGTAGAAAGAGGAGTACTCTGAATGGAGGAAGCAACATATACAGACATTGCAAGATAAATTACCGCCACATGTCAGCACAGGCATTTTGTTGTCTAACAACAGGTGTGAATAAAACGCACTGATGATGAGAGCGATGCCAGTTATCACCAGACGGGAAACATTGCGCGTGCAGATCACGTTCACACGATGAGGCCACACGACGGACATCGCTCTTTGCATCGTCAAGGCAACCAGGTACCAGGAGGATAAAGCACTAGTCGCAAGCCAATTAAAAACTGGCCTAATTTGTAATATTGAGACATGTAAACTCAGAAGTTCGATGTTAAATTGAAACGGTAGCCAGTTGTTTACTACTACATAAACATACAACACAGCAAGGTCTGCGATGGCCAGGGCGATGAAATATGAGGACATGCTGTTGATCTTTCATCCTCGACGAAATACAATTATTGTCATTACATTACCAAACGTTCCAAAGACAAGAAAGAGAGGACAGGTTACTTTCATCATTAAAACAACAGCCTCCCCAACATTCTCCATTGAAGTCATTTCTAAGTATCATGTTTCGACATGATGCCAAATGAGATAACATAGTTTGAAATCTGTTTACACTTTTTCAAGTCACTTGATGGCATTTGTCACCTTCCACAATTTCTGGTAATCAGATAAAAACTGAAATAAATAGAAAATAACTGACGTCGAAGTTGTGTTATACAAACAATAAATAAGTGTAATTAAATTACATTTTCACTTATTTTAATATCACAATTTTTTCGTTTTCACGTTCAGGGAAGCTAAAGTAGTTTTTTCTTATGTTTACTGCTCTCAGTTTTCAAAATCAAAGGTATGTATCCGATTGATAAAAATTGTTCCCTTAATATTAACTGACGGATATTCAAACTAGTAATGGCTAATTCTAATTTGTTTACCAGCTTTGCCTCATATTTAACTAGACGATAACGACTTTGTTTTTATAGATCACCGAAATTCTAGAAATATAAAAAGAATTACAAAAAATAGACAAAACAAATATTATGCGATAATTTAAGAATAACAGGAACATCTAGATTTCTTAAAAATAGTTTACTAACTCAAAAAGTTCACATGCAGTATGTGAGCTGTCTTTTTTGAAGATATTTTCATAGTTCACAATGCAAAACAAGAAATAAAACGATCAGAGTGACAGACATTAAAACTGTATTTTAAAACTCGTTTCATTCGGATGAGGACAAAATGTTTTGTGAAAATGCCAAGATCAAACTTTTCAACCTACCTGATTGCCTGTGCAGCTAATGAACTGAGATGGTCTTCTCGAATTTAATGAATGTTCTCTCAGAAAAATCAGAGCAATCGAATATGTTTCTCTAGCCCCGCCCATTTGACCTCAGCTAGCCACGTGACTCATGCTATAACTGAGACTCCTCCCACAAGTCTCGTAAAAACGAATAACATTAAGATGATATTGAATATTCATGAAGATAACAATTTTAGTTTTCGTACGATTAGACCTTTTTAGGAATGTAACTCTACTTTGTCAATGGCTTATACGTGTGCAGGTATATTAAATATTATATGATTAATTAGCTCTAAAAGAACCTTCATCGGAGTCTGAAAAGTATGTGAAGAAAGGAAATGTCAGTTTGACAAATTTCCGTAGTGTAGAAGAAATAATTCTGTAGTTTACATATAAAAACTTTGACAGTGAGGCAGAGAAAACTTGTTTACAAAGTGATGATAAGTAATTGATCAGAAGTTCGAATCTTGGTTAGGGCAGCGCCTTGAAAACTCGGTCTGTTCCCCAACATAAGTGTACCTGATTTACCGAGGAAGATAAAATGAGTGAAAACAACTGTTTCACCTTTCACATATTGTGTATGCACGTGTGAAACCAGTTAAAGTTCACTGTACCTAGCGATACTATGCTATTAAGATAGTAATTTTTTATTTTAATAACACTACAACGATAATATAACACATTTCTTGCTACATTTATGGTTACAATGATCAAAAGAGGTGTCTTATATCTATGCGTTTTTTATATAAATTATTTTAGGCAATAAACTACACAATAATTTTATACATTCCTGTCTAAATTTTGCTCCAGTAAGACAATAAAGATAGAAATTTACTGCACTGCCCGCAACACACTGTAAATATAATACATAATATGTTAAGTCCATTTCCTCGCTTTTTTCTCTAAAATTGATATAAGGATATACTATTAAAAATACACGAAAAGGACCATTCAAAATAAAAAATGTCACAGATAAAACAATCAAAGTCAATGACAAAGAAAATGCTTTACTCTCGCGTGCAGAGACGTGCGCTAACTGACTGGTCGTTAGCCGCTGACGTATGTTTCTAGCCGAGGTAAGCAGAGTTCTCGCATGATGATGTTGGACACAAGCAGCAGCCCAGATGGTGCTAGTGTGGTGACAACTAGATCGATCCATGTAAAAAAAAACTTGCGGAAATAGGAATAATCTTTGTTGAAAACATCACAACTGCAGGTGTCGCAAGACGAATTGTTGCACGGCTCTATGGCGATGGTGACCTCAAACAAAATGTGTGAATATGAAGCAATAATAACCACGGCGATAAAAGCAGTAACCACACGGGAAACATTGCGCGTGCAGACCACGTTCACACGATGAGGCCAGACGACGGATACCGCTCGCTGCATCGTCATGACAACCAGGTACCATGATGACAGGGCACTACTTACATACTCTGCCGCATAGAACAACTTGCAGACGAGGACGTGCAGACAAGCAATGGAGATGTCGAATTGATACTCTAGCCAGCAGTGAGTCAACCATCCAAAATACAGCACCACGAGATCGGAGAGGGCCAGTGCGATGTAATACGTTGACATTGCAGGGTGATAATTCATTCGACTGTAAACAACGATTGTCATAATATTTCCAAAGCTTCCAAAAATCAGCAACAGAGGATAGACCAACTTAATGAGTAAAGGAATAATTTCTTCTGAACTATGGCTGGCCATGTTTGTTTCTATTATCTGTGAAACAAAACAAGCTCTTTGACGAAAGTCTTGCGATTACAATATCCATGTGCAAATCCAGCTGCTGGAAATGTAGATGTTGAGCAGTCGCTATTAACTAAATATGTTAAGCACCCTCAATAAACTTTGTTAAATATATTTAGAATTATACTGATAAACGAACACTACAAAAAAGTCAATTATTTCTTAACAAAATTTATATACCTAGCCTGATTATGTGACTGGACTAAAATTATTCCAATTTACACTTTAAACTGCAGAGGTTGTCAGCTAGTAAATCACAAATGTGGTTTGTGTATAGTCGCTGCGCATCATATACACTCAAGCACATTAACCACCAATGTTGTATTTGAATAAGTCACTTCACAGATTCGCTCTGATTTTAGAAGTCAGCAAAAGACGAGAAGGTTCAGCTAAACAAATAGTTCCAACAAGCAAAGTCATAGTAAAAGTGAATGGCTGATACATCTTTTAGAGCTCTTTATATTATACGTTGCTTCTGGTGTAATTATTTAAAAATATCAAACTCTATAACACTAAAAAATTGGGTAAAAGGTCTGTGCAATGAATAAATAAAGATATAAGCTGTTTATTCAAGTTAAACATATTTACTCAGTCACGGGCTGCATTAAAATGAGGATCGCATGAGATTTTTATATTTTCTCATACACAAAGCTTGAAATTATCTGTGAACGATAAAAATAATATGTTAGAATATTTATTTTAGGAAATATTTTACTTTGCGCCTGTTTACACGAAACATGCAAAAAATTAATGTGGTCGTGGATATGGACATAACGAGTGTGCAAAAAAGAGCATTAGGAGCTGAAACATTTCTGTTAATCAACCTTACTAAAGAGACTTTTTAACATTATCATAGCTCGTAACATATATAAACAAGAGATGACACTCAGAAACTACCTGAAAAAAACCAACGATGTTGATATATATATATATGTGTGGCAGAGACAAAGATAAATATCAAACCTCTGTTGAAAGCCAGCAGTTTTTTACTTTCGTGCAAAGAACGGTAAACAAAGTTTTGATTGCTTACTTAAGTGAAGGGAAGGTCAATAATCAGGCAGCTAACGATCGGACCTCGCGAGAGTTAAGTTGTTAGCTCTTTCCTCTAAAAGTTCTTTAAGAGCCTTTTATTTTCTGACATGTCAGTACAGCAATGATTTGCAAAACAAGTTGATATACTTTCATACTAAGAGCATAAATCTCTCCAACAAAACTCCTTCTCTAAGTCTTACCATTAGTTAAAGTTTCTAAACATGCCTCTCCCCAAAAACTTGCTAACATAACATTCCAAATAAAAAATGCGGATGCATGAGACATGCGCCGCGACTCAGACATCACATTTGAGTTAACAGAGGTGATCTAACTCTTGCACACATATCACACTCTCAAACTGACCAACGCAAAAAAAAAAAAAAAAAAAAAAACATTTTCTTGCTCTAATACAAAAGGCCTGGGCCGTGGGTTAGGGTCTTTGGGCTCGAAAGACGGATAGGGTTACTCAGGGACGAGGTGAAAGGTCACTTGATTCCCCCTCATCAGCGCGCGCACACCCAACGACAGGCCAGCCAAGTACGGGAAGCACAACACAAAACCGGAGAATAATCGCCGGCACGCGACAGTATATAACAAAACGTCGACTACAACAATAGCAATAAAAAAGAACAACAGCAGCAACAAAATCAGGATTATAATCGCAATGATTATCCCTCAGACTGCTTGTGAATTATAATGCCATCACAAACCTCTGCCATTAGCGCTACTTCTCTGAACAACACAAAGGTAGATAATCCATAAAGCGCAGGCCGCTATTAATACTCGATTACATCCCTTTATTAAAAAAATTCTGCTACTTATTAATATTTAAATACGTAATACAAGATGCAGTGCATGTACGAAAAGGATAAGTGAACACAAAAACAGGAGGCGGCATTTTTCTTACATGTTACTGTCATGTGACTATGTTTTTATGTGTCGATGCTGTACTTTTTAATATTTATATCACTAATTCTAATCAATAACACCTCTCTGAGAAAGTGCAAAATACTACTGATTAATTAATGAATTTAGTTCAGTATTATCGCATGATAATTACTTTGTTATAACAATTTGCAGTACGGTGAATATCGCGAACAAATCATCTATGTATGTAGCTATTAAAACGTTGTTTTTTTCCCCAAAATTTATCTCCATTAACACCAGCCACTTAATGAGGTAACCTTTTAAATAAATCAGTAAGATCTATGTGTGTTATTGTTGTAGGCTTGAAAACGATTTGATGTGCTAAATTATTCTTCATAAAAACCGTGTTTAGTCTTCTGACTGCATACAGCCAAGGCGGACTAATTGAAAGAACTGAAGACGAGATAAGAATCATCTAAGTTAGACAGCCCATCGATACCAGGCAGACGACATGATGAGATTTAGTGATTGTCACGTGACTCAAGCTCGCTAATGATGTCGATGAGTGGTTCAATTACATCAAGACCAAACATGTGCACTTCTTAACAAAGACAGTTTGATAGTGGTAAACTAATTACAAATAAAGAAATCTGTATCAAGTCCTCACTCTGATGTACACATAACACCAAACATACAAGAATTAAAAGATTCAATAGAAGACGACATCAAGGCCGTTTAATGAATGATGTTTCGAATTGTGTCGCTTCAAAACCGTTACTAGAATATTCACAGGAGGAAAGATTTTATAATAAACTAAGGAGAAAAATTGCCATAGCGACAACAAAAATCATGTCCGAAAAAAGATATTTGTTCAAATATACTTCAAGATATTTTTATTTGTTGCGATGATTTAGAAACGCAAAACAATGAAAAAAGGAGACATTGAATTGACCAAAAAAGTTTTCGTTTTTAGCATGGTTATATTGTCAAATGAACTTTGATAGGGAGCAGAATTTTGCCTAATAAATGCTCCTTTCTGATTGTGATTACATTCTACTAAATGAATTCTATTACACATTACTAAATTCATCATGCAAGGACACACAACTTTTTTTCCGAACGTTGCGTCTGTCATACAAAATAGAGGTTGTTAGAATTTTATTTTCACCAGAAGCCGATTAACAAAAGTAAAAGCAAAATAACAGATAAGCCAATAGTTGCAAAGGCTCCAAATTTGAATTGATGTAAGAGCACAAACAGATTTATAGCACGATAATTCATTACTAAGTGTTTGCCGGGAACTGACTGTGATATTAACGATAAATTAATTGCGTAGAAGAAATCTCTGAAGAAATTTTCCCCGAGTGTAGCCTCTTCCAGTTCAATAAAACGCCATCTACTGCTGACTTTTGTCCGCAATGGAACATGCAAGTCGTGATTTGTTATGGTAGACAAACCATAGACAAAAACAATAAAGAAAACAAAGAACTGTTAAATCTATAAAAAAAAAATTTGCTGTTGAAGTAGTCTACAAGCAAAAATTTACAATGTAATATTGTGTTACAATTCTTGTAATTATCGTCAAGCGTATCTATACTTGTTGTGTATGTGTATGTGCATAAGTCAGTGCGTGAGTGCGTGCGTGCTTCTCAGTTCTTCCTGACTTTTCTTTCTGCAAGAAAATTAAAAAATTTTTTTTGAAATTTGATAATATTTTCAAATAATCTTGTATAATATGTTTTTTTTTCTCAGAAACTGTAATTACTCTTTTGTTCGCGCTGCTTACAGAAAACTCAAGCTTAAACGGTGCTAGCTAAATACTATGGTCGACACCGGTGATAAAATAATCTTTACTGACAGCTCTGCCAAGTTTTAGTCCACACTGTGAGTATCGTGTCTCAAAAGTCTGCCCATCCACCACCACCATCTTTGCTCCTTTTTTGTTAAGAAAAATGTGTTCTCTGGGCATCCCTTACACCTGTATGATCGTTCTTGTATTATTTTTTTACGTAACTTTCTTTAAATTAGTATAGATTTTTTTCAAATTATTATTTATTTTTTACATTTTTGCCTTCCTTCGAATTATTTTTCGTTATTTTAATTTTTTTTACTTCTATTTTTCTTTTTCCTTCCACTTTGTTTCTTTATGATTTTGAAATCTTTTCTTTCTTTTCTCAGTTTCTACTTATATAAATATCAACAGAACTAATGTGTCACGGTTTTGTTAGTTTGCAGTATTTCATACACGTTAACTGCTCCTGTGTATCTTTATTCTCAAAGCAGGAAGATAAATGTCTTGGAATGAGAGTTTGGAGGATGTTGTTGGTTTAATGATAAAAGTCGCCTGCCCCCTGCTGCTGGTCCTTGGAATCTTTGGTAATATCATGACCGTCGTTGTGTTTCGTCGACTGAGCGGCTACTCATCGGTGTCGACATTTTACATTGCACTGGCCGTCTCCGATATGGTTCTACTGTATTCCGGATGGTTGAATCACGCATGGCTGAACTTTCAGTTCCACGTCAACATTGTGACTGTTCACTCTATCACCTGCAAGGTGGGAGTTTACCTACCTGTTATAAGTAGTGCTCTGTCATCGTGGTACCTGGTTGCTATGACGATGCAAAGAGCGATGTCCATCGTGTGGCCTCATCGTGTGAACGTGGTCTGCACGCGCAATGTTTCGTGTGTAGTCACGGCCGTTATCGGACTGGTCATCATGGCGTCACATTCACACATTTTATATGGCCTATACTTACCTACAGACATAAATAACAATGCATCTTGTCCTCTTTGTCAATGTCGTTTTGTGGATGAGGATTACAGTTACTTTTTGATAAGTTTTGGCCATTTCTGGACCTAATAATAGGTTCTCTTTGTCCATTTTTTTTACTCCTCGTATCCAACACTGTCCTTGTCAAAGCTGTGCTGACCTCGGTGAAAACTGTACGTCACGGAGTAGCGACAGGTCAGTCAATACACGTCACAGCTCGTGAGAGTCAAGCCTCGTCTTTGACAGTGACGTTGATTGCTTTGTCCGTCACCTTCCTCGTCCTCACCGGTCCTCTTCGTGTGTTCATGATTGCTTTACCAACTACAGAACAAGAGGCGAGACTCAAAAGCTCTATAGACCTCATCATGTTTGTACTGTACATTCCGTTTTCTGCAAACAACGCTCTTAACTTTTACTTATACTGTCTGACTGGTACAAAGTTTAGAAAAGAAGCTATGAGTGTTTTATTGAAATGGAAAAACGTGAAGAAAATAAATAGCAAACGTTTTAATTTAGTTTAAAACTAGTTTTAAGAAACAGTTTATGAGGGAAATATCAGTTTATTTTTGTTTATTCATTCCTTGACTTGTACCAGGTAACAAACGGTTAGACTTTCGTCACCATTGGTTCACCACTTAAGATGATGTATACCGGTTGTAAGCAAATCCTGCAGAAGACGGGCATTCCATATCGTTGGGTATTCACGTCAGTGCTTTTTATGTTTAACCTGGGCGGTGACCACTGTATCGTGAAAGACGGTCTTATAATTGTCGTTCCGGATTGAATGGTTGAGCAAGACCTCACCTTGCTTGTTGACCATTGAAAAATTTTCATTCCAAGGGTTGAGATCATGCTCCGTAGTGTCATTAGTTTAGCGTTCCGCGTAATGTAGAGTTCAGGCATCCGAGAATAAGTGCCCATGCAGAGAACATAGAGCTAACGACTTTGTAAGAAACAAGACTTGCCACACTCGTAGAACAGGAGGAACCTCTACTTTCAGCAGTCAAGCTTTGGAAGTCTTTTATGGCCACGTGACGACACCTTGTCGAAGACTGTCCTTTAAGGCACCTTACAGGGTAGCCGACGCCGCGGTAGCCAGAGAAGAAATGGTTTCCGAACATCAAAGATTGGACAGGTCGTCCTGTACTGGACCTGCTACCTATCCATGTGCTCCATATACCCTAATGACAGGTACCGGTCAAAGGACGGGCTGAGGGACTGACGGACAGACTGACTGACTGAATGACTGCCTGAGCAAATTAGGACCAGCCTCCTTATATACTTGGTCTTCAATGCGCGCAATCGCCTTTTGGTGAAAACACTAAAGAGAACCTTTGCGTCACATCTGTTCAGCAGGACTGGAACTAAAAGGAATTTGTAAAACCTATACTTGGTAGCAAATATAATACTGCTGCATTCTGGCCATTGATGCTCTTGCAGTTGTGAATTCTCATGCGAACGCTTGCCATACATATTCCATCTTTGGAAAGGTTGGCCACCAAGAACTTTAAGCTGCTTACCTCCTCGAGGTGTACTCCACTTAGGGAAATCGACTTTTTTCTTGTAAGTGCTGGTCTTCAGTCCGTACGCAGTGATATTATCTTTTAATTTGTTAAGAAAATTATTAGTTAGCTTTGTGCCTGCCGTCAGATCAATGGTATCTACAAAGTGCGCGACGTCCGTGATGGTGTCACGTGACAGGACGTGCGATAGACGAAACTCCTGACGTCCGCCCACTGTTGAAGTTCTTTGATACTGAAATTTTCAAGTTAGATGTCAATGTTCTGAATGTTAAAGAGAATTCGAATGGTCGTACTTTTTTTTAAAATTAGAACTGTTTTAAATTGAGCCCTTCCTTGACTCTCTTTCAGACTCCTTGTTTCTACTCTGGTTATTTTGGAAGATGTTAGCGTCATCGGTCAGGTCGTTGCAACATCTCATCTATCACATATACATCCCTCAATTCTAATAGGTTTACATGGCTGTCGTCGGCGTTATAAAGGCCAGGCCGCCCACCTGTGTTCCTCGTATTTTATCGTTTTACTACAAAAGAATCTAACAATAAGGGACATTTCAACCTATGAAAAGTATATTTACAAAGCATTTCATCCATTACGAAGAAACTCGATAACGGCGTCTTCACATCTAATGTGGGGCGTGTGTCTGCTCTATAGCCTCATGTTTTCCTAATCTCTCCTCTTAACATTAGCTGAAGATAATTCAATTGTAAAAAATATAAAGTAAGCGGTATTTAATAACATCTTTACACGTCAAAATTATCTCCATAATGAATAAAATTAGCTAGCTATATAGCATGGATTATCAGGTTGTTAAATGGAGTCCCATGATTCTTTTCTGTTTCACTCTCAGCTAATGCGATCGCTGCTCGTGAACAAGATTTATTTACATCCATGTATTAATCGGCAATTATTCAGGAAATTTGAAAAGGCAAATTGTATGAAATATTTTTTATTCAGGAGTAAAAAAAAATATACAAGATATCGTATTCACGCTATGTTGATACTGTGACTGTGAAAATATTATACAATCCTGAGCACTTGCATGCTTCCGCCTCCTGTTTGAATATTTGGTAAGAGCTCACAGACGTCCTTCTTTGTGATAATATGTCACTTCTAAAAACACTTCAATAAACATAGTCGACACACTCTCGACTAGTGTACAAAGACCACATTGAGAGGTCTTACTGTTGATGTCCAACCACGTTCTGTGCTTCAGGTCAGAGAAAATATATTTGTAGATAGGGCTTCTGCTAGTGTTAAAGTACATAATGTTAGTTTACATAGGGAAAATAAAAATAACAGGATGTGTTGAAGTAACATCTGCGCCAGTTATAAACCAAATACAGTGTACATGGTTTTCATGTTAAAAACAGACAATAAAAAACGACAACTGCTAAATCACAACGGTTATCGCATTCAGTGCTCACATATCCGAATGGAGTAATATGTTAAGAATTGCATTCATAGCTGGTCTGCTGTAGGATTCATTGTAACTTACCGATAAATAATTCTCTCAACCCTATGAGCTTCTGTGCCCGTACAGGTGTGGTGAAGGTAGGACAGGCTAAGAAAGCGTCAACGATGGTAGCAGAGGGCGCAGAAACCTGCATAGGTATAAAAATGATGAATGGACATAGCATGGATTTTACTTGTTTAAAATTTAATAAAATCTCTTGAAATAAACATTTATCCAATTTAAATTAGTAGCACAGTTTTCTGATAAAGGATGCACTTTAAATAAATTTTCTGAATTCGGTCCTCTACAATTGTTAATTTGCTCCAATCCACTGCTTAACTTGTACCTCAGTTTGTCCCGTTTTATTTCTTGGTTTGAATTAGAATTTATAAAATGTTAGGTTAAATAAAACATACTTCATGCATCATTTTCCGTCAACAGTCATGTAAGTTTGAAAAAAAATCGTACCACTTCCAATGTTTAGCTGTGGTGAAACAAAGAGCCAACAGCAGTTCATCGGTTGTTCCTGTTGTTCATGTATCAGACCTCAGGGTGGACATCTCTACTTTGTGTGGACCCGGCTCCTGGGGCTGTCACCTCAGTAACTCAGATAAAATCCAGTCGACGTGCACGTGTGTCGTGTGTTTTCAAGACGAGCACTGATTGGTTGAAGTATGAAGGTACTGTAGGAAGCTATATTCTGCTTGTTTCTATCCTCAGTATCATCACAACTCTAGTGGAGTTTTGTACCTACCCCTTAGTAACGTCCCCCTGACTCCTACTCACCAACACATACACATAAGGGGGACAGGGAGCGGGGGAAGGGGAAGGAAAATAGTGTGAATACGATGAAAACTAATCTGTCTCATATTCTAGTAATCACACCATATTCCCATTCTTGTCATTATACCCCATTCATTCTCTAACTTCTATCCATTCTTTTATGTTCTTTTCATTGTTGCCTTACCCTTTGGTGGGAGACAGAGGAAGTTATAACTCCATGAATGTAAGGCTGGAGAAAGAGAGAGGGAGAGAATAAAAAAATTAGAATGATGGAAAGAACGAAAAATCCTTGTTAGCTGAGGATAATTACTAGGGCATAACAGAGCTCTTTCTCCTACTATGTCTCATCAACTTGGAACGGATTACCTGTCAGCCTTTGTCACTCTGATTCCCTTTCCACATTTAAAGGTATATGGTAAATGAGTGACGGCGGTGATAAGGCTGTGATGTACTGTGTGACTTCAGCGAGGTAGAGGAAGTGTCGGTCATTGATTTAAACTCAAGTGATTAGTGGTGTGTCGCTAATTGGATTAGTTACATATCTTAGTGATAACAATCAAGATGTCTACGAACAATGTCCATCATATCATTGCATCAGCTCCCACTGGCATCGAGTTGATGTCATCGGAGGACGAGACTTCGTTTAAGCAAACGAAAGAGACCCGTGTAATTTCTCTTATCAAACACAACATCCTATAAACATTATTTAACTTTTTCCACATAAAGAAATATGAAAATAGAGTAGATTCAAACTGATCCTACGCTTTACGAGATTCTAAGAAGTTTTATTTTGCCTTTACAAACCATTTAATTCTCACCTTAAGACACATCTTTTCAGAACGAGCTGATATTGATGATCTTCAAGGAACAACTACCGCCATCAGTCATTCCTTCTACTCATGCGAAGGCTCTTCTATTAATTGATTACTAGATTAATTAAGCTGATTATTAGTATATTTACTTTGAATAACACATTGCATATTGGCTTGCTTATAAATCAGACACTCCAAACATTGAATGTTTTCAGTACTGAGAGCTTTATTTTTTTTTAATAATATAGATTAGTCGATCTTTGTACGAAATATTTTAACAAACATAAAAAAATGTTCTATAAACATTCTGATTAAAATCACAAACTTGAAAAAAAAATCAGTTTCATGTCTGCTTCATCGTTTAAAAGCGATTGAATGAGAACAGCGAACATGACTGATTGAAAATAATTAGCTCCTCATTTGAGTGATGAACACGACAATATTTAACAAGATTCTTGAGTAAATATACTAAAATCACAACTAGGTAATTTCATTCGTGAAGGACTAATTAGTTCATAACACATTCGCATATAATGCTAGATAATAATAAAGGTAGCTGTGTCGTTATTGCACATGATTTGCTATCTTTGAACTCATCCAAAAGATAAGTGATAAAATATCCACAAGTTCAAATATTAGTTACCCTTTAAAATAGAAAAAAGTCTGTTTCTCCCGACATCTTCCTCTCCACAGTTTGCCATGTAAGAATTGTTCCGTCGAAGGCAAAACTAACCCTGAAGGATCTTTCTCAGAAATAAGAGATTCCAAACTAGTTTCATTAAAATTTTGTCTCTCATAGTCCTTTCACTTTTTATTTTTTTACAATTACACAAAAGTTTCAAAACTTCTTTTCTAAACTTCATTCCAGTTAGACAATACAGATAAAAGTTAACAGCACTGTTTGCAGAAAATAGGATGTAAAGTACAAAATAGAAATCAGGAAATAAGTGGCCTGTATGCCAACCTCTTGAAAACCAACATAAGGGAATACAATTATCAGAACCCGTAAGGGGCCGTCAACAACAAGAAAGGACTGATAAAGCAATCAATGTCACTGACAAAGAAGAGGCTTGACTCTCACGTGCAGTGACGTGTATTGACTGACCAACCGCTAGTCTGTGACGTATGTTTCTCACAGAAGTAAAGATTTCTCTCACGAGGACAGTGTTGGACACAAGCAATAGAACAAATGGACCAAGAGACCCTATCAATAAATCTATCCATGTAAACACATGAGTAAAAAAGTAATGGTAGTCAACTGATAGGACCACATCCACAATGTCACATGATGAATTTCAGATGTGTCTATAGGTATTAAGAAACCGTAGAGAAGGTGTGAATATATTGCAATGATGACCGTTGCTATAATAACCGTGATAACAAGAGAAAACTTGCGCGTGCAGATGACGTTCACACGATGAGGCCACACGACAGACATCGCTCTTTGTGTAGTCATGACAGCCAGGTACCATGAGGACAGAGCACTGCTCATGTAAGGCAAAGTATTAGCAAGTTTACAGAAGATTGTATGCACATTGAAAATGTCTAACATTAAACTGATAGTAGAGCCAATGATAAGTCATTCCCCCAGAATACAGCAGCACCAGGTCACAGAGGGCCAGTGCCATGTAAAATGTTGACATTGATGAGTAGTCATTCAGCCGATGAAAACACAACGATGGTCATGACATTACCAAAGGTTCCGACTGTCAACAAGGAAAGGACAGTCACCTTTATGATTAAATGCGCTTGTGTCTATTAAACTTGCCTTGAGGTCATGGTCTGTGTTTGTTTGTGGTAGGTATATATGTAAAGAATTACGATTTGCACGAGATTTAATGCATCTGAAAAAAAATAATTCATAAATTAGTTGATAGTGATCCTTTTAGCATAAAGAAGTTAAGAACTACAGATACAAGACAAAAAGGAAGAAATACAACAGACAAAATAGAAAAGGAAAAAAGCATAACTCTGTGAAAAAGACATAGGTGGTCAGATATAAACGAACACCAAGCATCAGAATGTGTTCGGTCTATTTTTCCATAGTGTTTTCAAAGATCCCCCATTCAGTGTAAGGTGTAATATTTAGTTAATAAATTGCAGAAACAGCAAAACACTAATGAAGTCACCTCCGAAGAGTTCGCTGAACTGACAAGAGCCAAAGGAAACAGTAGGGATTACATTGAGACGAATAACCTACCTTTTTAAAGCTCGCTGACCTCGCGAGACTTAAAGTTCATTGAAATAAACAAAAACAAAGTGCAAGGGAAGTGGGAGCCTCATGGATAGACTGATGAGTGTTAACTGAATGGATGTCACTAAATCACGACGGAGCTGTCATTAGAGATTTTTTTAATACTTTCAGCCGACCTGTTTACTTTCAAGTTGTTTGAAGTTCCAACCTGGGCAAATTACAAGCACAAAGCTTTTGCCGATATTCGATTGAAATAACAGGACCTTTACAGGAAATGGAGCAATCCCCAGACCCGATGGACAAATACCAATGGAAACGACATGATCCTGTATTTTCTCAGTAAACAAAAAAGCAAGTATACACTCACATCTGCGCCATCTCATGAGTTTACTCACCGATTGTCCCCCTCCCCAATCCTGCTACCCATTTCATTCTTTGCACTCGATTAATTGCAGCCAATAACATGACTAAAATGCGTGTTTTTAATTCTGCATTAAATTTATTTTTCTTATCGTTTTATTAGTTTCTTGAAAATAGTTTATTTGGTAAGGAATGACATATACTTCTAAAATGGTTTTGACTCAGCTTACTCGAAGAGGTTCGTGTTAAACTTTCTATCACGGACTTAGTCAAGCAGGCTATTGCCGGGTTCCACTACTTCGAGGTCTGCATGTTTCAACAATTTCTTAATGGTTGTAAATGCGATCATTACAAGCAGGGTATGAATTTCATAAGGCCGAAAAACTCATTATTGACAAACTCTTCGGAGCTTCTTCATGCTGTTCTTATCTGTTTCTTAGACACCGACAGTATTGGAGCAAGTACAGAAAGAAAATATTCAGTTAATACGAATTCGTTTGAATGACTCGACAACACCTTGACTTTCGGGGAAGTACGTTAGAACATGCGAACTGAATAGACAACATCTCTTTTGCTGGCATGTGCTATTTTTGATAAACCGACAATAATATATTTCTCTGAAGGTTAATAAACAAATATATTAGTTATTGCATATATATATATAATCTTAAGCACTTGCAGCGTCCGCCTCCTGTTGAATATTAGGTAATAGCTCACAGACGTCCTCCTTTGCGATAATATCTCACTTCTAAAAACACTATCAATAAAGCTGTCGACATACACTCGACTAGTGTCCAAAGACCACATTGAGAGGTTGATGCCGACAACGTTTTGTGCTTCAGGTCAGAGAAAATATATTTGTAGATGGGCGGCTGCGAATGTTGAAGTATACAATGTTAGTTTACAGGAAAAATAAAAATAACAGGTATATGCGATCAATGTCACATCTGAGCCAGTTATAAAAGCAAGTTTAAATAGTTTTTAGCAACAGACAATAGAAAACGGCAATTGCTAAACAACCACGGTTATCGCATTCAGTGTTCGCATATCGAAATGGAGTCATATGTTAAGACTTGCATTCATCGCTGGTCTGCTGTAGGATTCATTGTAACTTACCGATAAATAATTCTCTCAACCCTGTGAACTTCGTGCCCAGACAAGTGTGGTGAAGGTAGGTCAGAGCAATAAACCGTCAATGATGGTAGCAGAGGGCGCGTGGAAAACTGCGTAGGAACAAAAATAATGAATGGACCTAACATGGATGTTACTTGTTGAAAATTTTAATCAAAACTCTTTAAATAATCATACTTTACCCAGTCAAAATTGGTAGCGCAGTTTGTTGGCTTGACAAAGGATGCACTTTAAAAAAATTGTCTTAAGTTTGCTCCCATCCACTACTTTATTGGATCTCAATTTTTCCATTTTCATTTCTTGATTTGCCTTAGAATTTATCAAAAAAAATAATTAGAAAACAGAATTCATGCATCATTTACTGTCAACAGTCAATGTAAGTTCGGAAAGAAATCTTACCACTTCCAAGGTTTAGCTGTGGTGAAACAAAGCGCCAACATCAGTTCAGCGGTTGTTCCTGTTGTTCATGTATCAGACCTCAGGCTGGACATCTCTACTCTGTGTGGACTAGGCGCCTGGGGCTGTGACCTCAGCAGCTCAGACGCAGGCCAGTCCAGTTGCACGTGCGTCGTGTGTTTTCATGATGAGCACTGACTGAACTATGCATGACTCTCGGCAGCAATATTCTGCATGATTCTATTCTCAGTATCACTCACAACTCTAGTGGAGTCCCCCTGGCTCCACCTCACCAACACATGCACCAAAGGGGGCAGAGAGCGGGAGAATGGGAAGGAAAATAGTGTGAAATACGATGAAGACTAAACTGCTTGAACATTCTTGAAATGACAGTATGTTCACATTATAATCATCATACCCCATTCCTTTGTTGTTTTCTTTGTTGCCTTACCCTTTGGAGAGAGAAAGAGGAAGTTATGCCTCGGTGAGCGTGAGACTGGAGACAGAGAGAGGAAGATAAGGAAAGAATGAAAAAATCAGGATGGAAGTAGGAAAATCTTTGTTAGGTAAGGATAATTACTAGGCATAACAGAGGTCTTTATATTACCAAGCTCCATCAACTTGGAACAGATTACCTGTTAGCCTTTGTCACTCTGATTCCTTCCTTTTATTAAAGGTGTAGTGAAGGCTGTGACGGCGGTGATAAATCTGTGTTGTGTGACGTCAGCGATGGGAGAGAGGAAATGTCGGTCATTGTTAGGATTTGAACTCCAGTGATCGGTGGTGTGTCTTTAGTCATAGACATATATTATTGATATTAGGAAGGTCCAACCATATTGCATCAGCTTCCACTGGCATCGAGAGGACGAGACTTCGTTGAAGCAAACGAAAGAGTGCAATGTTATTTGTCTTATTAAACACAACAACATATAAAGCAATTAACTTTTTCCACATAAACGGACACGAAAATACAAGCTGATTCTTTAGAAGATTCTGAGCAGTTTTATTCTGTCCTTCAAATCCCTAATAAGACATTGAGTATTAACTTTCTTATAAATTAGACACTCGATACATTTAAGGTCTTCAGTATTGAAAGCCTTTCTTCAAAAAAATAGATTAGTCGATCTTTGTACGAGATATTTTCACAAACTTATAAAAATTGTTTCATAAAAGTTATGATTAAAATCAACAGAAAAAGAAAACAGTTTCATGTCGGAGAAACGATCTCATGAATAGGAAAGCGAACATGACTCAGGTGGAAAATAATCAGCACCTCATGAACACGACATGAACATTTAATATCAAACACGATTCGTGAGTAAATATGCTAAAATCACAAATGGCTAGTTTGTTTCGTGATCGACTTATTAGTTTATAACACATTCACATAAAATGTAATATAATATGAATGGTAGCTGTGTCGTTATTGCACGCGATTTGATATCTTGAAATCACCCAAAAGACGAATTGACTAAGACATCCACTCGTTTAAATATTAAATACCTTTAAAAAAAAGTCTGTTTCTCCCGACATCTTCAACTACACAATTTGTTATGTAAGAGTTGTTCTGTCGAAGGCAAAACTTAAATGTTAGTCATGGTGATCTTTATCAGAAATAAGAAAGTCCAAACTAGCTTCATCAAAAATTTGTCATAGTCCTTTCACTTTTAAATTTTTTTACATTACACAAAAGTCTCAAAACTTCTTTTCTAAACTTCATACCAGTTAGACAATAGAGATAAAAGTTAACAGCGCTGTTTGCAGAAAATAATGTGTAAAGTACATAATAGATAAGACTGAAATAAATTGCCTGTAGGTCAAGGTATTTGAAGATTAACATAAGGGAATACAATCATCTGCACCCGTAAGGGGCCGGTCAACAACAAGAACAGGACTGATAACGAAATCAATGTCACTGACAAGGATGAGGCTTGATTCTCACGTGCAGTGACGTGTATAGACTGACCAACCGCTAGTCTGTGACGTACAACTCTCACGGAAATAAGCACTTCTCTCACGAGGACAATGTTGGACACAAGCAATAGAGCAAATGGACACAGCGACCCTATAAATAAATCTATCCCTGTCAAAACATGAGTAAAAAAGTATTGGTAGTCAGAATTGATAGGACCACATACACAAATATCGCATGATGAATTCATGGATGTGTCTCTAGGAATTAAGAAACCGTGGAGAAGATGTGAATATATTGCAATGATGACCACTGCTATAGTAACAGTGATTACGACAGAAAACTGTCGCGTGCAGATGACGTTCACACGATGAGGCCACACGACGGACATCGCTCTTTGTGTCGTCATGACAGCCAAGTACCACGACGACAAAGCGCTGCTCATGTAAGGAAGAGCTGTCGAAAGTTTGCAGAAGATTGTATGCACATTGAAAATGTCTACGTTAAACTGATAGTAGAGCCAATGATAATTCATTCCTCCAGAATACAGCAGCACCAGGTCAGAGAGGGCCAGTGCCATGTAAAATGTTGATATTGATGAGTAGTCATTCAGCCGAAGAAACACGATGATGGTCATGACATTACCAAAGGTTCCGATTATCAACAGGAAAGGACAGGTCACCTTTATGATTAAATGCGTTGCGTCTATTAAACCTTGCCTTGAACTCATGCTATGGACGTATGTGGTAGGTATGTAAAGAATAACGATTCTAAGGAGTATTTAATACATCTGAAAAAGAATAAAAAATGACATAAATAGGAGGCATTAATCTTTTCAGCATAAAGACGTTAAGAAATACATAGATAAAAGACAAGAAAAAAGAAATACATCAGACAAAGGAGAAAAGGAACAATATAGAACTATGTAAGAAGGAAAAGAAAAACTTAGGTGGTAAGTGAAAAACTAACATAAAGAATGTGTTCAGTCTACTTTTCCATAGTATTTTCTAAAGATGTCCTTTTCAGTTCAAAGTTAAATACTTTTTAATGAATTCCTGAAATAGGAAAACACTAATAAAGTCATCACAAATTACATTCTGACTTACATTTGTAAACACCCCCAAAACGTTCGTTGAGCCGGGAAGAGCCAATGAAAACAATAGGAATCACATCGGAGAGGAATAACCTACCTTTTTAAAGCCCCCTGACCTCGCGAGCCTTAAAGTTCATTGGAATGAAACAAGCAAAGTGCAAGAGAAGTGGAAGCCTCATGGACAGACTGATGAGTGTGAACTGAAACAGAGATTTTTTATCCTTCTTTCAGCCGACCTGTTTACTTTCAAATCGTTTGAAGCTCCATCATGGGCAAACTGCAAGCTCAAAGTTTGTGTCTATACTCGAGGGAAATAAAATGACTTTTATAGAACGTTTGCAGTTCGCCAGACCCGATGGAGAAATACAAATGGGAAATGACATGATCCTCTATTTTCTCAGTAAACAATGAAGCCCATCTGCACTCACATCCGCGCCATCTCATGAGTTTACTCAAGTACAGTTCTCCCCCTCCCCAGCCCCGCTATTAATTCCATTCTTTGCAAACCATTAATTACAGACAATAAAATGACTCAAATGTATGTCTTTAATTCTGGATTAAATTTATTTTTCTTGCCGTTTTATTAGTTTGTTGAAAATAGTTTCTTTGGGAAGGAATGACATGTATTTGTACAATGGCTTTGACTCAGGTTTACTGGAATAGCTCTGTATTATACTTTGATGATGATCAACTTTATTTGTCCCAGTGAGCAATTTAAACATGGGAAGGTGCTCTAGTTACAGTAAAGATAAAAATAAAAGAAGAAGTTCTCTGCAACTTAGTTCAGCCAATGTATTGCCTGGTTAAACAACTTTAATTAAGGTCTGCATGTTTCAACAGTTTCTAAATGCTGTAAACGCGATCGTACAAGCAGGATACACGTTGCATAAGGCCAAAGAGCTCTTAATGACAAATTCGTTGGAGCTTCCACAAACTGTTCTCATCGGTTTCCAAGACACCGAGAGTATCGGAGCAAGTACAGAAAGGAAAATATTGAGTTGATATGAATTCGTTTGAATGACTCGACAACACCCTTGACTTTCGGGGAAGTACGTTAGAACATGCGAAGCGAGTAGACAGCATCTCTCTTTGCTGGCATGTGACATTTTTGATAAACCAACTAAATTATATATCTCTGAATGTGAATATCCAAAAATATATTTATATAAATATTCGTGTTTTCTTAAATATTGCGATGACAGTAATGACTTCAGCTGTTACCGCTCAAAATAAATAGACGACGGAAAATCTATCAAATGTATAAAAAGTTCATCTTTAAATTTCTGAATTTCTGGTTGCATGATCGTGCATGGACAGATGTAAATACGTGGACCTACAGTAAATCCGGAAACGAGGCTGCGCCTGATAGGCTTTTGCATTGTTCTCTTGAGACTTTTTTACTTTCTTGTGCAAAGTTTTCTGTTTATTCGTTTATTCGCTCTTGATGAAGATTCATTTATATGAGAATACGACAGTTGAAGATCGGCTTGTTCACCTGAACGTCCTCAACATTACACTGCTTTGGAAGTCAGAGGAATCTTCGCAGTAATTCACATTAGTACAGCATCAACTATTGTTATACATCATTTGACATTTAATTTTTAATCGGTGTAACCAATGTAGTTTACAAGTAGGTTATGATGACTTCAATCCAGCAAATCAATTTATAAAATATTACATTTAATTAAAAAATATTGTTAATCAACCTTTTGATGCTTTAATAAGTTGATGATTTTGACTTTAAATAGTTAGCTTAACACTCACTAAATTTAGCTACTCTTTAGTCTCATAATTTCTTTGGTTTTTATTTTATTGAGCTTATTTTCGGTAAATTTTTCTTTTATTGTTTTTCTTTGCTTCATAATTATTAATTTTGTCGATGCGCTAGAGATACAGTATTGATCATTTCTTATTAATGTTTCAGACGTTTCATCGGATCTTGTAGACTGCAAGAGCAAGTGTAGAGGTTGCATGCATCGGTGAGAATCATATGTCACGGACTAGCAACCCGTCAGTCGATGCACATCGCTGTACTTCAAAAAAAACCATTTCTTTGTCAATGATGGTGATTGTTTTGTCCTTTACATTCCTTGTCCTCAACGGTCCTTGTCGCGATTGTATACCCTCTTGTTCATTTTAAATTTGCGCGGTTAAAAATCGGTAGTAGTAAACATATATTTTATACTGTCCCTATTTTCTGTTGTATACATCACTATACATTTCTACATATAACATCTAAGCGATGCAAAGTTTAAGAAAGAAGTTACGTGGATTTTCGCTCTCCATTTAATAAAACGTCGCCACCATGAACAAAAATGTGACACAGAAATCACTTTTTTAATCCGACCAACGACCTTTCAAATTATGTTTCACACAAGCGAATGTACACAGATGATAGATCATGCTTCTACGTCAATCTACAGAAAATTACAGATGCTTTAAGGTATACGCGAACAAAAATTTTATTTTTTTTAAACTCTTTTGCGGTTACCTCCCTTTTGTCATCACTATTTGGCTATTTTTCAAAAAAAAAAACACAAATTACTATATGTCACAAAAGTGAAATAGATTTGAATTAGATATAAATATCACATTTACCAGAAATGAGTTCTTTTAGGAAGTGGTATTTTGTTGTTTTTTTTAAAAGAAAATTCATATATATTAGCATGCCTGAAAATGCTTTTCAGATTCGTTTTTCGGAAGTAGAGCCACGCTTAGAACTTTGCAAGTAGGTAATAAGTTTTAGTTATTAATACACAAAAGTAAACTATTTTCACCCTAATGTGATTACGTATTATCCAAAATCAGGAAAATCACAAGATACACAGTAATTCGTCGGATTTTGTTGACAAATCTGACAGAGAAACAGTGAGAATACCGACCCTCACATCCTATCACGTTTCGCTCGCTATACCACAAAGAACTTAAATTTGAAAAAAACCAGATGATCGATTTAAGGCTGCCGTGCACAGATGACTGAATCCAATAAAGTTTAGTGCGAAGACGACAGAAGCTGTAGTAGTGGTGGTGGTGTGGTGGTGGTGGTGGTACTACCATTAGTAGTAGTAAAATAGCAGCAGCAATAGCTAAGGGAAGAGAGATCCACTCTGCCACTGCTCCATTCTCGCCAAGGATAAGCAGCATCATCACCGTGTGGGTAATTACTGAAAATGATATTCACTGCTCATTTAGCTTAGGTGGGAGAATAGATAGCTGGCAAAGGCAAGCAAGGACATTGTCAGTGGATGCAAACATAATGAATTAGCCTTCACCTGCAAGTTTTTAAGGATTACGATTAGTTTGCTAAAAAAAAAAAACATTATAATATCCAGGTATTTGATAGTGTGACATTTCAACTGAGTCGGTTGTGAGAAAACATTTTAATTTAATTTTCTTTTATGTTGAAAGCAGACAATTTAAAACAACAATACCACAGTGGTTATTTGGTGTCCATACATTACTATTCATTACAGGATTCAGTGTAACTTACCGCTAAGCAATTCCTTTAACCCTGTGAACTTTAGTACCCGTAAACATCGGGTTGACTGACGAAGTGTCAACTATGGTACCAGAGGGCGTTGAGAGCTGCGTTGGTAAGTACAAAAATGATGAATGGATATGAACAGGTAATTCAGTGATTTAAAGTTAATCAACACTTTTAAAGAAGCTTCATCTTAATTATTAGAAATGTATTAAGATGTAACTTTCTCTGATTCGCTACAATCTTGCATTTCAGAAACTTCTCTAGTTAAAAAAAAAACTACATTAGACGATAAAGACAAAATTTGTTTCACGACTTACCTGCAGCGACGAAAGAATTTATCTCCCTTTGTTCAATGTGTTCTCATAGAAGACATTTAGGTTCAGATGTTGGGCCACGTCTGGTGTATAATGGTGTTAGATATCCTGTAGATAACCTTCTACTGTATGAAGCTTAAACCTGCAGCATCAGTGACCATGGTATCATCAAAGTCAGCTTGAGAGGAAACGCTAAAATAAACAAAAATTATTGAACGGGAAAATTGCAGAATCACCGTGGCTTGCTAACAGCCATTAGCCAATGTTATAAAGATTTTGAACAATTTTTATTGTTATAGCAATTATATTTAAAGAGTTTAATCACTAATACAAGCGTTATGTACCTTGGTGAATGTAAGCCTTTGAACAAATCATACCTCTTCCAATGTTTAGCTGTGGTGAAAAACAATCGTTGACAGAATTTGAACGTCCGGTCTGTTGACCATATATACATCAGACCTCCGTTTGGACATTTATATTCTTTGAGGATCAGGCACCAGCAGCTCAGATGCAGGCAGTCGACGTGCACGAGTGTCATTTGTTTTCATGATTAACGCTGATTGGTAGAACTCTACAGGTAGCAGTCTGCTGTATGCGTCTATTGTCAGTATTGTTCAGAAGTCACCTGTAGGTTTTTGTATCTACGGTGAGTGGCAATACAGCTTGAGGTCACAAAAGGAGGGAAGGGGTGAGACTGGGCTGGGTAGATGAGTGAGGGGGTATGAAGTACTCTGCCAATTGTTTCACCCTATGATAACAACGTCCCCTTCATTTTCTCATCTTTCCAGTAACCTTGTATTTATTGTGTTTGCTCTGTTACGTTACTCTTTGAAAAGAGAGAGAGAGAGAAATTGAGAGAAGAATAAAGAGAAAATGAGGTAAAAAGTGGGATAAATCCTACTTAGTTTTAGAGAAATATTAAAGTATAACAGTAAGTAGCATGTACCAAAGCTGTTGAACCTCAAAAGAACTTGCAACATGAAGTATGCACTGCGATCTATGACTCATTCGACCGTGTCTTTTGGAAAAAAAAAATGTCAAAAATATTAGTCACAGCTACTTTTCTGCTATTCTTTAAATTCATTATTAATAATATGAATCGGTACATTTACTTTAATGAAGACAGTGTATATTATTTTGCTTACAAATTATGCCGTCTAAAATTTGTTAAAGATTTTAGGAGGTTTTTATACTTTGTTTTTAAAAATTCCTTAATGAAAATAAATTTCTCGATGTGCATGAATTATACAAAAACGTGAAAAGGCTCCATAAAAATCCTAATAGAGAAAAACTAGCTAGTTTCATTATTATTGGAGAGACAAGTTATAGACACGGCCAAGATAGAGCATAATTTGAGTGACATCCCCGACAGTAATACTCGATATTTAGCACAATTGAAAAAATAAATACGTTGGCATCATAACGCGTTAGTTTAATCAATTTATAACATAGTTTATCACATTTACATACCAGATATATACAGGTAGACAGTGCGGTCATTGCACTAGACATTAGAAGGTCACTCAAGAAGACCTCCGTAGCGGTCACTGCCCGGGAATCTACATCACTGACACACCCTGATTAAAATTAAATTATATATATATATTCTTAGCCTACCTCTCCAGATATCGTCAATTATACGAGCAGTTTTCTAATCAAAACATATTAAATTCGGGTTTGCTCTAATAACTGAACTTTACAGGCAGCCACAAAAAGCAAGAATAAACAAGTTTTATTCTGCATATTGTTTTTGTTGGCACTTAAATTTCTCTTTTTATATCTTTAATCATACGACTAGCTTGCGATGCTGGACGTCTTGAAAAAGCTTTAAGCACAGTCTTTGTTTAAAAAAAAATTATCTTTGCAAAACAATTTAAAGATATTCAAAGCTAGTTTTATTATGAATATTTTTTCATGGCGAGTACATTTCTTAATTAAATTACTCAAAAGGAGCAGAACTTCTTTTCTAAACTTTGTTCCAGTGAGACAATAGAGATAGAAGTTAACAGCACTGTTTACATAAAATAGTATGTAAAGTACAAAATAGATAAGTTTGAAATAAGAGGTCCTGTAGGCCAAGGTCTTGAAAATCAACATAAGGGACGCAAACATCTGCACCGGAAGGGGCCGGTCAACAACAAGAACATGACTGATAACGCAATCAATGTCACTGACAAGGAGGAGGCTTGACTCTCACGTGCAGTGACGTGTATTGACTGACCAGCTGATAGTCTGTGACGTACATTTCTCACCGAAGTAAGCACCTCTCTCACGAGGACAATGTTGGACACAAACAGTAAACCGAATGGACCAAGTGAACTTATAAAAAGATCAATCCCTGTCCAAACATAAGTGAAAAAATGAAAATAGTCTGAATCAATATAAATACATGTAAAGACAGCATCAGATGAATTTCTAGTCATGTCTATAAAGAGAAGCCGTACAGATGGTGTGAATACGATGCTATTATGACGACAGCTATAACGGCCGTGGTCACGCGGGACAATTGTCGCGTGCAGATGACGTTCACACGATGAGGGCACACGACGGACATCGCTCTTTGTGTCGTCATGACAGCCAGGTACCACGATGACAAAGCACTGCTCATGTAAGGTAGAGTAGCTTGGAGTTTGCAAGAGATTGTATGCACATTGCAATGTCCACTTTAAACTGATGGTATACCCAAGTGATGTTAAGCCACCCGGAATACAGCAGCACCAGATCAGAGAGCGCCAGTGCAATGTAAAATGTCGACATTGCAGGGGAATCGTTCATTCGAAGAAAACACGATGATGGTCATGACATTACCAAAGGTTCCGACTATCAATAGGAAAGGACAGGTCACCTTTACCAGTAAAGTCAGTTGTTGTAGCAAACTTTGACTGGACGTCATGGTGTTTGAGTGTAAGAGTTTACGTTAGTGTGTATGTGTGCCTGTTGAGAGAGTGAGAGTGTTGTGTATTTGAATATGTGTGTAAGAAAGCTGGTCATTTGTCTGAAAAAAATCCCAGAAATCGGTTCGCTTTTGCAGTGTCAAGAAAATTAGGAACAAAAATATAGAAAGAAAGAGAGAAAAAAGAGAAAGTTAAAAAAGAAGAAACAAGGAAAAGTTAAAAGAAGAAATAAAATTGTTAGATAAAAGCAAAAGATATAATTTGATAAAGGTATTGTCTACAATGTGGTATTGTATTGCTGTCCAAAGAAACAATTAAACAGTATGATGTTAAATCTTTTACAAATATTTTTTTAAAAAACGACACGGTGTAATATTAGCCATCATTTTCTGTCGCAAAGTCTTTATAACTTGCATTATTTTTAACATCTCCGAGAAATTTATTGACCGGACCACAGTAGAGATTACGAATCACTTATTTACAGAAAATTTTCAAGAGCATACTTACCTCAAGAGTCTGAAAAGTTAATTTAAACGAAACAAAGTGTAGAAGCCTCATGGTCTGATTCATGTGTGTGTGTGCTGAGTGTATGGGGCTAAACTACAGCCAGAATAATTGCCATAGCATCTTTTATCCCGACACTCAGCCGGCCTGTTTACTTTAAAGATTGAAATTAATATCAGAACAAACAGCAAGCGCAATGAGTTTTGTCAATAGTCAAGACAAGTAAATGCATATTTACAAGAAAATGTTGCTTGTTCAGTCAAACGCTGTAAAAACTGATCGTCATTTTTTTTCCACTAAACAAAGTACTAAACACACATACACGCACATTCGTGCAAGTTTAAAGGTTAACACAAGTATAACTCCCTTCCGACTAATAGCTTTATGGACACTTAGTATGATTATAGAAAACATTAAATATACCTTTTTAGTGGTACATTATTTGACATTCCATGATTGCTAACCTAACAAGACGAAATAATGTTAAATCATGGAGGTAGTTTTAGCTCGATTTTTTCAAATGTCATCATTAAAAGAGCGCGAGCTTCACAAGGCTGAAAACTCTTATTGACACATTTGTTTGTCCTTTAACAAAATGTTCTCATCGGTAGACGCAGTAAGTAGTGGAGCAAATATAGAAACAACGTTCAGTGTGTGAGGCCACACGACCTTGTTTGAAGAGTTTTGGACAATACGTTGGGACATGCGAACAGAGTAAACAGGTTCTACCTATAGTAAACAGGCTATATATTTTAAAACTACAATCATTTATTTCTCCTAATCACTAATAATTAATGAGGCCAAGAAAAATCTCAGCAGGGAGCAGGACAAGCAATGTTATGTATATATATATTATAATATAATTTTTATTTATCAATTTCTTTTCTATAAGTTGATGAATATGTGTTGTAACGTGTCCTGGATTTCCTCTTGAGCGCAGTGACGTGCAATGACTGACCGACCGCTAGTCTGTGACGTGCTTTTCGCTGAGTTAAGAACCGTTCTCACAATGATTGTGTAGGACACAGCCGAGAGCTCTAAACTGACCCCAGAGATCCTGCCACTCGGTATGTCCATGGCCAGATGTAAATGTAAATGTTGCCTCAATCAACAGTACACAAATGACGCAAGATGAACTTTGTTACCTAGGTACAGGTGTGGAGACACCAAACAAATGTGCAAATATTATGCAGCGATGACTACTGTTGTAACCACGTGACAATGTGGAGAGCATTTCACGTGCAGACTACGCTCGAACGTTAAAGTCACATGACTAACATTCTGACTCCGTGACAACCGAGCATCATGACGAGAACGCACTGTAGTGCAGATAGTTTACACAGACACACGGAGGTCTACAAGGAGTTGAGCCTGTCACCCTAATTAATTGGCTACACAAAGATATCACAACACTGAGCGATAACATTAAAGTCTATAAAACACAGCTATGGCTATGACAATACCAAGTGTTGCAGCGACCAAGAGAACAAAACAGACTTTAATCATTGAAGACATAACATCCATCAAACTTTGACCAGGTTTATATTGATATTATAGACAAAAAATTACTGTGAATTGCATCAGAAGTATTTTACATTCTTGCTGATTAGTCCTTCTTGTCAGTTTTGAAATAACTTTCTGAGCACCTCGAGGTTTGTCTTGGCAGTAGAAAATCAAATAAATTTTCTTTTGAGTCTCTGGTGTAAAGCATCTAAAAAGCCCTCTTTACGATATTCAGATTTACACTTCTGATGGTGGCTAACAGTCTTTTTGAATGTTTGCAACAAGAATTAAAACTTTGAACACTGCTTTGAGTGGACTAAGCAAATTATTACATTATTTATCAGTTTGATTGGATTTGTGAACGTTATTACTCGTAGTCTGATCACAACTCAAGGAAATCAAATCATCACAACAAGTTTCTTTTCTGTGAGTTTCATGCAGTAACTCATTGTCCTGTTTCATGATCTGTTAAGTTTTCTTTCTACAAGTGTTAATTAACTGTCTGTCTCAAATTAAATAGTTTGCCTTTACCTCTGTCTTTCTCTGTCTCACACACAGGCCAATAAAACAATTTTATGACAGAAAAATAGACACACAATTATATATTTTTACCTGTAACAACACTTTGAACTGTAAGTAAGCGAGTGAGTGTTTCTGTGTGCCTGGATGTGTTATAATTTGTCTAAAATATTTGTAACCACCTTACAAGACAGACAAGCCATCGGGAATTTTAAAAAACTGATTTTGTAGAATCGATGGCTGTCCAACTCTGTGTTTCTATTCTTTTAAATAAAACTGAAATCAACCAACGGACGAGTTCGGAGAACACGAGTGATCTCAGCAAGAACGCGACAAAATGTCCATAAAAAGTTCTCTCTTCTAGATGAAACCTTGTTATCAGTTGAACCTTTAGAAAAGCAAATAAAGCACGAAGACCCCGACAAGACAACTGGTCCATCGGCTGTGTAAAGTGTACCTGATCGCCTTGTTTCACAATACTGTTCAACCATTTACCAGCTAGAATTGCTTCTTTTAACAAGGTTTGATGCTAATCTTTACCTCTGTAAGTTCAGCAAATAAAGCGACATTACAATGTTTGCACAGAACTTAAGAAACTAAATGATGTGTAGTTATGTTAAAAGAAAGTAAAAGCATGTATTGTGTTAATGTGGAAAAATACACCTTGACATTTTAAGGTAGATATTTAAGGCTAACAAACAAGTGGATGTTAGAATATAGAGTTTAGTGAAGTATATTTGAGTAACGACGACCAGCGGAGATGAAGGTTTGTGTCAGCAAACTTACTCACCAGCACAGGCATCGACTTTTGAATGTTAAATGTAAACAGTCGTGACACAAGCCTGTATGTGCGTGTGTTTAGTTGTACATATACTAAAGTACGTTTGGTATCGGTCATTTGTTCATATGACACGTCGTGGTTATGCGTTCATGTGCTTGTGTGTGTGCATGTGTGTGTTTGCGTGTGTGTTTGCGTGTGTGTGCGTTAGCGAAAGAAATAACGTGAAAGTGAGAGAGACGCAGAAGGAGAGAAAAAAATATTCGCGAATCCTCACCTTCACGATTCTGTGTGCGATTCTCTTTACTATCAATCACCTTTTGTTCTCTTTTTTTTTTCAAGTAAATATTCACGTAGTTTTGTAAAAGTAAGGGACTATTTACCGACGTGCACGAGTAGTTTTTCTAGAAATAAAAGGCTTTTTTTAAAATTTGATTAGTCCAGATAAAAGGGACTGCCAGAAGCTCTACAAAAGTAGTCAGTAAAAGGTCTGTACTACTCTTACCTTATGTTCTGAATGTTTTTACTAAACATCCTTCTACGTTTCTACATTGCTTCTAAGGTCAGGTGAATTTTTGTAGTAATTCACATTAGTACAGCATCAGATATTGAATACATCATTTGTTATTTCTCACTTTCTAGCTTGATGCCACGATTTTAAAAAGTGTAACGATGTAGTTTACAAGTAGGTTAGGATGACTTCAACCCAACTAATTTACAAAATTATATTTAACTAAATAATCTTATTGTGTTAAAAATGTTTTGCTGCTTTAATAGGGGAATGATTTTGACTTTATTAATACATTCCAAGGATCAGCTCAACATCCACTGTATTTCTCAAGTCTCTTGTTTTGATGTCACTGTTTGTTCTTTTCCTCTTTTTCTTTGTTCCTTAATGATTAGTTTTGTTGACGCGGTACAAGTATTCTTTAAATCATTTCTTATCAATGTTTCAGACGTTTGATCGTAACCTCGGAACCTGTAGACTACAAAAGTAAGGACAGTCCGGAGACAGTGAAGAGGTTTCACTTTTTTGTTTTGCACGCAGCTATGACTTCAGACCAACATTTTCGAGACGCTATTTATCTAATCACAAACGTAGCCTATCCTTTGCTTTTAATATTCGGAAGCTTTGGCAAATATTATGACAATAATTGTCTTTTGGCGAATGAAGTATTACTCGGCATTCTCAACCTATACCCTTGCGCTGGCCTTCTCTGATCTGATCTTTCTGTATTTTGGATGGATAAATCACTACTGGCTACAGTATCAATTCCATATCTTTATTTTGTGTGTTCACCCCATCCTCTGCAAAACAGTAGTTGCTGCAGATTATATGAGTGGTACCCTGACATCGTGGTACCTCGTTGCTCTGACAGTCCACAGAGCGATGTCAGTGGTGTGGCCTCATCGTGTCAACGCCTTCTGCACGCGCAAAGTTTCCCGGGTGGTCACCACCCTCATACCAGTTGTCATCATATCATCATATTCGCACATTCTATACGGTGTCACTATATCAGTAACCAATTGCAACAGCTCATCTTGTGAACCCTGTATATATAACACCGAAGATGAGAACTACAGCTACTTTTTCTTTACAATCTGGACATGGACTGACCTGATGATTACTACTCTAGCTCCGTTTGCGTTGCTGATTGTGTCTAACATTGTTCTTGTGAGAACTGTCTATGCATCAGTAAGAAACATAAGACACAGACTAGCAGTGGGTCAGTCGGTGCACGTCACTGTACGTGAAAGAAAAGCCATTTCTTTGTCGATGATGGTTATTGCTTTGTCCTTCACATTCCTTGTCCTCAACGGTTTTTGCCGCAGTTTTATGATTATGTACCCTCTAAGTCATGTGAAAGTTGCGATGTCAGAAATCGGTATTGTTGAAGTAATATTCTTTATAGTCACCTTATTAGCTGTTGTAAATAGCACTATACATTTCTACATATACTGTCTTAGCGGTGCGAAGTTCCGAAAAGAAGTTAAGCGGATTTTTTGCGGTCCATTTAATAAAACGTCGCCACCGTGAAAAAATATGCGATGTAGGAATCAGTATGTCTTCCATTTCTTTGACTTGCCAAGGGACGTATTCAAGACACGCCTCCGTGCTACGCTTGACAGACTGGTGAATCCAATAAAGTTTAGTGATAGGAGCTGTAGTATATCTGATGGTAGTACTGGTAAAATCAAGAGAATAAAGCAAATAATTCCAAACAATCATTTTCCTTCGTGGGTTGCGAGGATAAAAAAATGAGTGCAAATCTCGTGTGTACAGGGGGATGGACTTAATAGATGTGGAGGGCTGTGATAGTTTGAGTATGTGTGTGAGTAGCTCCATGGGCGCATTTGTGTGTGTATGTGCGTGCGTGCCTAGGAAGGAGTGATTTCACGAAAGCGTTTTGGCAAATTTAACTATAAAACTTAGAAAAAAACATCTATCCTAGTTCATACATTGACTTCTCTCAGAACACACATTCGCTTGCTTCCTATGAATGTGAGTGTCTATTTGCGCCATTTCACACGTTATTTGCAAAGAACTCCGGATGTGCTTAGGATATTCATCACGTGACTGTAGTCTTGATAAAAGGAGCTCTCTTCATGTTCTTCTCTCTTCTACGACACACAGCTACATTGAAATCGTGGACTTGAAGGTACTAATTTATCTTGTTCATTGCAATAGTTTGTTGTATTGGTTCACTTTTACATTAGTCCTCATTGCTTTGATCACTTAAACTTTTATGTTTGGTTCAGGAATTTCATGAGTTTGAGTTATATGATGATACACTTCAAAAATTGCATTGGATCTTAATTTGAGATTTTCTCCAATTTTGTCATTATTAAATAATGTCTCCTCTTTTTTTCCCTACTTTTTCTATCTTTCTTTTCTGCATTTTATTTTTTTATGCACTTCCTTTCTCCTTTTTTATTTTTGGTTATATTTCATTTTTCACTTTGTCTTTTATACCTTCTTTTCGTTCTATATTTGGTTCTTCTGTCGTATCATTTTTTTTATCTTTACGTCTGTTTCTTAGATCTTTTTTTATTGAAACTGTCTTAAGCTTTCTTTATAACAAATGCATGTTTCAGTCAAGTGACCTGCATCTGACTGCCTTGTCGTCAAGACGCATTCCTTAACATCACATACTATAAATCTGTCAACTATCTGCACAAGAAGAGTAAAATGAATAACAATGTAAGCATGGAAGACCCTAGTTCTTTGATGATTAAAGTGGCCAGTCCTGTCTTTCTGATATTTGGAGGGTTTGGTAATATCATGACGATAATTATATTTTGTCGACTAAAGGATTATTCCGCAGTTTCCACCTACTACATTGCATTGGCGATCTCCGATCTGATGTTACTTTATTGTGGAGCTCTGACTAGTTACTGGCTTAAGTTCCAATTCCATGTCTCCATTATGCATATTCACACTATTATATGCAAAGTGGTTGTTGCTATATACACCACAGCCAGTGCTTTGTCAGCATGGTACCTGGTTGCCATGACGATGCAAAGAGCGATGTCCGTGGTGTGGCCTCATCGTGTGAACGTCGTCTGCACGCGCAATGTTTCCCGCGTGGTCACGGTCGTTATAACACTGGTCATCACAATTTTATACTCACATTTTATGTACGGAGTTTCTCTGTCACATACTACGTGTTATAATATATCTTGCTACAAATGTTCGCTTGATTTGCGAGATTCAAACTACTTTTATTTTATTAATTACATTTGGTCATGGGTCGACCTCATGGTAGGTTCACTTGGACCCTTTCTTCTGTTGTTGGTGTCGAACATTGTTCTTGTTAGAAGTGTTTATGCTTCTTTGAGAAGGACACGTCACAGACTAGCGGTCGGTCAGTCGACGCACGTCACTGCACGTGAGAGAAAAGCTTCCTCTTTGTCAGTGATGTTGACTGTTCAGTCCGCTGACTTTCATCATTCTGACCGGTCCCTTTCGTGCAAGAATTATTACATTTCCCTTTACTGTAACCAATTTACCGAGACCAGACTTCTATAGCCATAGTCTAGTATACTTTGTATTGTACGTTCTATATACAGCAAACAGTGTTGTCAACTTCTATCTTTATTGTCTAACTGGAGAGAAGTTTAGAAACCAAGTTTTGCGACTTTTTTCTGTTCATTGAACTAAACTGTAACAACCATTAACAGGCTCCTTCATATAAATCAAACTGTACGTTGTTGTTTTTTTATTGTTCTTATTGTTAGATTTTTTTTCTGTTTCAATCAAAGTTTGCAAACCATGTTTACATTTCCTTTAAACGTTTTGATGCTGTATTATTGGGTTTTTGCTTTGTATAACGATCAGTGACATTGTCAGCTTTGCGTTTCTCCCAACAGTGTGTAGGCTCTCTCTGACTAGAGCTGAATGATGTTAATTTAGAAAGTAAGTTCATTTCGTTGTCAGTGAATTAAGGAATAAATATAAAAACAAAGCAAATGAAATTTTGAATATAAAACTATTTCTGCTTGAATATTTAGTCTGCATAGAATGGTTTACAAATATATAAACCTGTATTTAGTTGATTGTAATAATTTCCCACTATGCCATTACTAGTTTTGTGTGTGTGTGTGTGTGCGCGCGTGGACCTGGGAAGGCGTGCGTCCACAAAGGTGTTTTGTGCGTACGAATCAGATTTAACTGAGAAAAAAAGAAAAACCTATCTTCGTTTACACATTAGTATCTGTCAAAAGACCCATTCCCGTGCTTCCTATGAAGGCAAATGTCTATTTACGCCAGTCCACACGTTGTTTACCAAGAACTCAAATTTTCAGGATTGGGTTAGGACAGCCATTACATGACTTTACTCCTGATAAAAGGAACTTTCTGCTTGTTCTTCTCTCTTTTACATCACACACCTACACTGAAAGCATGGACTGGAAGGTATTTCTTTCACTTTGATCTCTGCAAAAGTGAATGTCCTTAATTGTATTTCAATTCTAATTGTTTTAATCAATCAGCATTTAAGGTTAGGTTTAGGAATTTGAGCATGACTCTGTAAAGGATTGCTTTTATGAAATATTGAGATGTAATATTAACTCCAATTATCTCGCGCTCTTTCTCCAATCTCACCTGATTGTTTTTTTTTCGGTGAGAAGGACACGTCACAAACTAGCGGTCGGTCAGACTCGTTATTCTGACCGGTCCTTATGGTGTTAGAATTGTTACATTTCCCTTTATTGTTACATATTTACCTATTCCAGAGGCCATACTCTATTTTATTCTGTTCCAGCTATATACAGAAAACAAGGTTGTCAACTTTTGTCTTTAATATTTAACTTGCGAAAAGCTTAGAAACCAAGAACTGCGACTTTTTGCTGTATCATTGAACTAAACTGTAACAACCATTAACAGGATTCGTCAACACTCCGTCACACCAACCACCCAATAGGTCTTTCACTGTGGTTAACTCAGCCTGGGCACGAACTAAAATCTTAAGGATTTGGTTCTACTATTCATCACGTGACTTTACTCCTCATGAAAGGAACTCGATGCATGTTCTTCTCCCTTCTGAATCACACAGCTAAACTGAAAACAGACTGGAAGACACTTTTTTCACCTTGATCGTTTCAACACTTGGTAACAATAAATGTTTACACTTTAACATCAGTCCTAATTGTTTTAATCATTTGAGTTTTTTGATTACTTTTAGGAGTTTCATGTTTTCGAGCTGTTTGATAAAATACTGTAAACAATTGCTTCTAGTTTGAGGTGTGGGATCTCCATTTTTCTGACGAACTATATCTATTATTTTCTCATTTGATTTCATTTCTGTTGTTTTATTTCTGATGCCCTTTTTTTCCTTCTGGTGTTTCATTTCATTTTCTTTTCTCTACCTTAAACTTTTCCTTGCATATTTGGTTATTCTCTCTTATTATATTTTCATTTTTTTAATATTTATTTTCTAGTCTTTTTCTAATTGAAGACTATATAAAGATTTGTTTTGTAAAACAAAAACATTTCAGTCAAGTGACCCTTATCTAATTACCTTCTCGTCAAGACGCATTCCGTAAAGTCACGTGCTGTAATATTTTTCGATTATCTTCACAACAGGAAGAACATGGATTCCAATGTAAGTGTCGATGAGGCTAGTAATCTGATAATGAAAGTGGCCAGTCCTGCCTTTCTAATACTTGGAGGGTTTGGTAATATCATGACTATAATTGTATTTCGTCGACTAAAGGATTATTCCGCAGTTTCCACCTACTACATTGCATTGGCGCTCTCCGATCTGATGTTACTTTATTGTGGAGCTCTGACTAGTTACTGGCTAAAGTTCCAATTCCATGTCTTCATTGTGCATATGCACTCTATTATATGCAAAGTGGTTATTGCTATACACACCATAGCCAGCGCTTTGTCAGCATGGTACCTGGTTGCCATGACGATGCAAAGAGCGATGTCCGTGGTGTGGCCTCATCGTGTGAACGTCGTCTGCACGCGCAATGTTTCCCGCGGGGTCACGGCCGCTATAACACTGGTCATCACAATTTTATATTCACATCTTATGTATGGAGTTTCGTTGTTAGATACTACGTGTAATAATGTATCTTGCTACAAATGTTCGCTTGATTTGCGAGATTCAAACTACTTTTATTTTTATTTGAGTATTTGGTCGTGGGTTGACCTCCTGGTAGGTTCACTTGGACCCTTTGTTCTGTTGTTGGTGTCCAACATTGTTCTTGTTAGAAGTGTTTATGCTTCTTTGAGAAGGACACGTCACAGACTAGCGGTCGGTCAGTCGACGCACGTCACTGCACGTGAGAGAAAAGCTTCCTCTTTGTCAGTGATGTTGACTGTTCAGTCCATGACTTTCGTTATTCTGTCCGGTCCTTTTCGTGCAAATATGGTAACAGGTCCCTTTATTGTTAGATATTATTCTAGTCCAGACTTCTACAGCCAAAGTCTGGCATTTTATATTGTTTTTCTGTTATATACAGCTAACAGTGTCGTCAACTTCTATCTTTATTGTCTAACTGGAGAAAAGTTTAGAAACCAAGTATTGCAACTTTTGCTGTTCATTAAACTAAAGTGTAACAACCATTAAGAGACAAAGTTAGATGATCTGTCCTATATGTTACAATCTGAAAGCGTTTACATAAGGCCTTCTCATTTGCTCTTTATGCGCCCTGTATTATAGATAAAATACCTGATTGTTACCACCTAAGTGAGAGGTCTTGGGTTCAGATCTCGTCTCGGTACTCTTTGTACATGACACCTATTTGCAGGGTCGACTGTCGGATTTTTCTCCAGATGATCTGATTTCCTAGTCCTCGTCCTCTCTAAGGGGAAGCATTGTCTGTTCAAACTAACCAGCGAAGAATTCTCTAACTGTGGTCGCCTTTAAAATTTATCACTGGACTTTTTCCTTGTTTTCTTCTTTGCATATTCTATGGGTTTTCAGTACATATCTGCACTGCTGTTTATTCTCCTGTTTTTCGTATGTCGTCCATGTCTCCTTGTCTCTAGCGCTGTATATAAATCAAACGGCATTTTAGTAGTAGTAGTAGTAGTTGTTGTTGTTGTTGTTGTTGTTGTTGTTGTTGTTCTTCTTCTTCTTCTTCTTCTTCTTCTTCTTCTTCTTCTTCTAGTTTACTATTCCTTAAGTTTTCTTCAAAACCTTTCATGCTGTTTTGTTGTTTTTGTTGATCATTTAAATGACCAGTGACATTGCCACTTTTGCATTTTACGCAACACCGTGTGGTCTCTTGCAGCAAAACAAAACTGATTTGTGTTGAATTTTGTCAATTTAGTAAGATGTTGTGCTCAGTGATTTGAGCTATACATGTAAAAACAAAGAACGTAAACGAATTTTTACATCTAAAGCTTCTCTTGCTGAATTAAGCATTTTTTTTTACAAATATATAAAACTGTGATTAGTTCATTGTAATAATGGTAAACTTTGTCCATACTAGCTGTATATATATATCGGGTTGCTGTCGAAATAGTCATGACGCCTTTTGCAATATATGTCGATAGTTTATTTTAGAAACCACTGGAGTCGTTCGCATCTATGTTATTGTATGTCATTTGAGAGCTGACAGTTCTAGCTTTATTCTAAAAGTTGAGTGATTTGGTTGAATTTTGGAAACTTCACAAATTATAGACGAAAGATCAAACTGTGCCTTCTCACATTATTTTGCTGTTTACTTCTGTAAAGAGAAGAACAAGCTTCAAGCTTGAGAAAAGTGTCATAAAGCTGACGAATGCAATGCTGTACAACAGGGATGCACAACCTACGGCCCGCGGGCCAGATCCGGCCCGCGAAACTTCTGCCCACAGTGCAGGAAATCGGCATGTTAGTAATAAAAGAAGACCTTAAAAAAACGAGAAAAAAAAAAGGAAGAAGAAGTATTTATCCCCAAGTAGGGGCGTTTCCCAATCTTTTTTTCGATGGACGAACATTTCGATTCAGTGCTCCGACTTGGTGTCTCTTCGATGAGGCCGGACATTCAGAAGTTGGTTTCGGGAAAACAACTTCAAATATCCCACTAATTACTACATAATTAATGGTAAGTACAACTTGTTTCTAATAAAAATGGTATCTGCTCTATTTTTTTTTTCTTTTTTGTATTTTTGCGGTGAAGTGGCCCGCGACACGGCTGTCCGAAATGGATATGGCCCGCAGGCCGAAAAAGGTTGGGCATCACTGCTGTACAAGAAGGTCAGGTGATCTCGATCTCAAGAACGCCCCTCGGTTTTGGAGGCTAAACGTTTGTATGAATGAGGAATTATGAATATAATTGAATAATAACAAAAGATCATCGAAAAAGGGCGATTTATCATTGATTGATCTTTGTTCTTTATATAAATAAAATGCCTTTAGAAAAACAGAAAAGTGCCTCATGAGTTTTCAGACTACCCAATATATAGAGATATGGAAACCACACCAGTGTGTGTGTGTAGGAGTGTGCACGAATGCAAAGACGCTTTTTTCTTCGATTTCTTTGATGTTTTTGCTGATCAAATGTACAAATCACTTGTTTATCATGTATTTGCTTTCTCGTGTAGAAATAAAATATAATCTTTTCCCTCTTCGTACAAGTGTTGTTATGTTAAAAAAGTTAGGCTCCCGAGCTGTTTCTACTGTAGTGTCATATAAGTAGCAATGCACTTGATGAAGAACTTCATACAGCAGTGAACATTTTACAGTAATACACTATCTTGTGTCTTTTTCGTTTTCTACTGTCTTCTGTATAGAAAGTTTCTTCCACACATGTCTAATAGCCTCGTCCTACGGACAACTGACATAACTGTTTGCTTGTTGAATTACGAGTCATGGCTTTACATTAAGAAAGAAAGAAAGAAAGAAAGAAAGAAAGAAAGAAGAAAAGAAAAGGAAAGAAAAGAAAAGAAAAAAGAAAGAAAGAAAGAAAGAAAACGTCAATACGAATTTTTTGTGTTAGGCAATCGGCTTTATCCTCCCAAAGCGACATCACAGTAACTTAGCACGTTGGCAGTACGATCAATCAGAACATATAAAAGTAGATGATAAAAATACCGCTTAAAAATTATGAACAAAGACATTGTGTACATATTTGATCTTTCAGAGTAACAAACACAGTCAGAAGCAAAGAACGAGGCACGTAAGATAAATATTTTATTTCGTATGCTTGCAACAGTCGTGCAAATGACAATGTTTCCGTTAAATATTGAGTAATATTTCAGTAACGCAACTACGAGCAGGGGGAACAACCTGTACAACGGAGGCTGATAGTTGTACGCGCCTACCTCCCTTAGCATTTCGCGCATTGATTTTGTTCTCCACTGTCAGGGATTTTATTCATTTATTCCTCCCTTGCGGCGCATGGATAGATGGAGAAGCTGAAAGGGCTCGCCCCTCTTGCCTATTGTGGGCCAGAGTCAGCAGGTCCTGTACAGGGCGACCTGTCCAGTCTTTGATGTTTGTAAGTCAGTTCATCCTCTCAAGCCACCGCGCCTTGAGAGTCACATGACCATACAAGACAAGCTTACGTCGCTTGTAGGGTTACTGGTATCAGTATAACGACCATGCTTTGTACAAACTCTTTGGTTTGATGTCCTCTGTACGGGATCCGAGCAGCCTTTTCAGGTGCTTCTTAAACGCCTGAATTCTCCTCCGCATTGTCAAGCATGTTACTGCGAAATTTATTCTGTGAAGCATTTTGCCTTTTGTATATCCTTGTGACCTTCGAGCTGGTCGTTATAACTCTTTTAATATTAACAGGGGAAAACACATTTTACTCTCAACTGTAGTTAAAATACACGTCTTATATTATTCCAAAACGAATTGGTTTTACTTTTATCAAAGTATTAGTATTTCTGTTATCTCAGGACAAACTCTTCTTCAGCAAGTTGATTATTAGTGCTAACAACAGCTCTGTTAGTATGAATACTAAAAAAATCTTGCGATTTGTGAACATGTGTCCACTTCGTAGGGTTGATCTGCGTAAGAGCGTGTCTGGTTCAAGTCATCAAACTACGAGAAGAAAATAAAATAATGGAAGACATCGTTTGATATATTCGACTAATGTACGTCAGTAAAAACCACCATTTCACGATCAAAATGTATGATAAACTAAGAAGTAAGGAATGTAAGCCATACCATTTACATTTACGAAAATGATATACGAAGATTTCAGTTTGAAGTATTTTTAATTTGCTAGAGTCAAAAATAAAATAAAATAAAGCAAAACATAGATTCATAAAATAAAATCTTATTCAATGTGCTGTAATTTGATTTGCAAAACAACGGATTGCTGTACAAAACAGTTTTCCTTATTTATAGTCACATAAACTTATCAAATGGACAGCACAATAACCGCTTAACTTCCTTTCTGAACTTCTCGCCACTTAGACAGTAAATGAAAAAGCTTATAGTACTATGTGCATCAACCAGCAGGGACACTATAAAGTACATCATTTCACTGATACTGAATTGTGACATCCCCACTTTCTTATTAACATCAGGGTGTACAATCATAAACACCCGACAAGGACCAGTGAGGACTAGGAATGTGACGGACAAACTAATTAACATCACTGATAACGAAGAAGCTTTTCTTTCACGTGCAGTGACGTGCATCGACTGACCGACTGCTAGTTGCAGACGGACATTTCTTGCCGATGTAAGCACCGCTTTCACAAGAACAATGTTAGACACAAGCAGAAAGGCAAATGGCACCAGTGACCCAACTATCAGATCAACCCATGTAAAAAGGTAAAAGTAAATGTATTCGTAGATGCCTTCGACAGTGTCATATATACAGGTGTCACAAGACGAACCATTGCAATCAGGGTAATATAGGGAAACACCGTAGAGAACGTGTGAATATAATGCAATGATGACAACTGGTATAACGGCCGTGACCACCCGGGAAACTTTGCGAGTGCAGAAGACGTTGACACGATGAGGCCACGCCACTGACATCGCTCTATGCATCGCCATGGCAACCAGGTACCACGACGTTAAAGTACTGGTCACAAAGTCTGCGCAAGTTAATATTTTACAGATGATGGGGTGGACACAGAGAATAAAAAAGTGAAATTGATACTGTAGCCAGAAGTGAATCATCCATCCTAAATACAAATACAACAGATCAGAGATGGCCAGTGCAATGAAATAGGTCGACATTGCTGAGTAATCGCTCATTCGACAAAATATTATAATATTCATAATGTTGCCAAAGCTTCCAACTATCAACAACAAGGGATAAGCTACGTTTGTCATTAAATGAACAGCGTCTCGGAAACTTTGGTCTGAAGTCATGGTGCCAATTAATGGACTGAAACAATTGAAAAATGAATGTTAAAAAATTTTGGAAAAAATGTAAAAAAAAAAATAATGATAGGAAACAATTTAAATAACATAAAGTTAGAAGAAAGATAGAAGGATGAAAGGAAAAGATCGTTTGATTAATATTGTTAGTCCTACACTGACACTGATTCACGGTTAGTGAGAAACTCTGTTTAGATTGTAGTATTTCTTTCGAGTAAAAACAGCGAATAGGCGTAATTCATAAGAACCAAAAGAAAATTAATAATTAAAAAATTATTTTACTTTTTCGGATTCGGAAGTATTTATCAATCGTAAGCTTGTATTCAAATGACACATACACTGTAAACTTTCTAACTCACACCTTTTAAAAAGATAGAGATGGCATTACTAGCAAAGTTGAGAGGTGTTAAATGGCGGGTATCAAAACTTTCTACAAAACAGACTCACCTGAACTTGGCATCAGTGCGAAAGAAAGGATGTTCAGGTAAGGGTAATGGAGTCTTGGTTCCTGACTGAATGCTGGCAGAATGTCTTTTCGACTCCCTTTTATCGCGACAAAGCAGACATGATACATTTAAAAAAAACCTTTTTATTTCCGAGTGAAATGCGTCAGCAAACAGCTATATGTTTTCACAAAAAGGCGTTACTATTTGCTCAGTTAGAAAGTGCTTTAAAATGAGAGTCCAAACATTATTCGTACTTAATAATAATAGAACATACAATTGTGTGTGAGTGCGCGCCGACTAATGCACACACACATAAACGCACTGTAAACTGACTAATATTTACTGCTTTCTCTTTGTGATTTTGTAGCAAGAAGCCGGTTGTTCTGCTTGACAATTTTACTAAAATATTTTTTATTATTGTTCAGTACCTTTTATGTCTTTAAACAGTGCTTCATTAATATATGCATATACCAGCTGCAAGGATAAATAGCAAAACTCTTTTAACGACAAATATTGCTCACCTGCCTAAAACAGATTGAAGAGCACTGAAAAACAAAGTGATGAGGTCACTTTAGACAGCATTCTAAAGCTAATCTTTGTCAATGGAGATGATGTGGGTGTGTTTTAATTCTTGCCGGGTAACAGTCGTTTGGAGACGTGGATATATACTGTTATAGAGACTGTTGGTACCGAATGCACCACGGCTCATTGTAAGTATAGTACTAGTTTTCTCTTTTTGCTTCTTGACGAAGAAACTCGACTTTATCAATTAAATGTTGCCGAATTCTTGCTGTAACCAGTCATTTTTAAAAACTTTTTCCGTGCATTTAGTTCATGTTTTATATACTACACATATTATCACCTGATGTAAGACAACATTCAAAAATTCTTGAATCTTTCACCCTCTACAATCCTGTAATTCATGAAATACGGAAAAATAAAAGTTTGATTTACATTTAGCATGCTGAGCCCATTTTAGATTTTTTTGTTTTTGTTTTGTTTTTGTTTCTTTTTGTTTTTGTTTTGTTTGGGTTTTCATCTTGTGTTATCTGTAGATGAAGTCTTGTCAATTCACACTTTATTTAGTTTTAAATTTATGTTTGGACACGTATATAGATGTACATAAGTTTCGCTTGGTCCATTCATTCTACTGTCCAATATGTCCTTGTGAGAACAGTCGTTACCTCCATGCGTAACGCACGTCACACACTAGTGGTCGGTCAGTCGATGACGTCACTGCACGTGAGAGTCAAGCCTCGTCTTTGTCAGTGACGTTGACTGCGTTATCGACCATGTTCTTGTTTTTAACCGGCCTCCTCCAGGTGCAATGATGTAGACCGACAAAGGGGTTTTTTTCTATCACGAATAAAACCATAATATTATAATGTATTTCCTTCAAAAAAAAAATAAGGGAAATAGCGCAAGCACTTAATTATTTTACATATTCGAGAAACACTTGTACGAAGAGGAAAAAGACTCGATTTTATTTTTACACGAGAAAACAAATACATGTTAAACAGGTATTTGGTCAGCAAAAACATCAAAGAAAGCTAAGGTGCGCGTATTTGCATTCGTCCACACTCGGACGCACACACAAACTCGCGTTGCTTCCATATATGTATATATTAGGTAGTCTGAAAACTCATGAAACTTTCTGTTTTTGTAAAGGTATTTTATTTATATAAAGAACAAAGATTAATCAATGATATATAGCTCTTTGTCCGATGATCTTTTGCTATCATTAAATTACATTTGTAATTCCTCATTCCTACAAAGACCTGTCTTGAACCACAGTGAGATTATACCCTTCCTCTGAGGAATGTCTGCTCGATATCGTTTGAAGAGAATCGTCACGTCGGGACGAAAACCGTTTAAGTACCACATTGTTGTTAACAATCCACTGCTCATCAGCATTTATCAGGCTTCAAAACGTTGAATGAGCATATCTCAGATGTTTATACGGGCGTCAAATGAACGGCTTTCAGTTCACGAAGAACCCAAAAGACCGTGCTTACCTATCCCAAATTATTGATGAACTTTATTCAGGTGGTCGTAAACGTTTGAATGATGAATGTTCAACGTTTCTGCACTGCAATCTCTGTCACGTGGGTTTGACTTCATCGATTCCTCAGGTATAGGTTAATCAATAGTGGTTCCAAAAATGAACGAGCGCCATATATTACAAAAATTCTTCATGACTATCTGACAATAACCCAATACATACATTTATACGAAGCTACAACGGACATTATTACAATGAACTAACCACAGCTTTACATATTTGTGAACCATTGCAGACTAAAAATTCAGGAAGAGAAGTTTTTGATGTAAATATTCGTTTTCATTCTGTTTTTACATTTATGTCTTAAATCACTGAGCACAACATTTTACTAAACTGATAACATTCAACAGAAGTCAGTTTTATTTTGCTGTTAGAGGCTATACAGTGTTGCGTAACATGCAAAGGTGGTGATGTCACTGATCTTCTAACACAGTGGTTCTTAACCTTTTTTGAGGTACCGAACCCACAAGCTTCATATGCACATTCACCGAACCCTTCTTTAGTGTCATCACGAATTGCGGGTGAGTCTTGACCTCCATGGCGGAGGCTCCGCAGAACCCCTGAGACCCACTCACCGAACCCCTAGGGTTCGAACGAACCCAGGTTAAGAACCACTGTTTTAACACATGGGTGGGCAATCAATTTTCTCAAGGGGCCGCATGAGAAATTGGGATGGTTTTAGAGGGCCGGACTAATATAGTTAACTCAGTTTTACCCAATACTGTATATTTAATATACTGGCGGGCGAGCCAGCGGGCCGGTCAGAGACAGGAGGCGGGCCGGATCCGGCTTTTGCCCAGGCCTGCTGTAGACGGAATTTAGATATAACTAGTATATACAAGAGGTTTATGAACTCTACATTTGTTGTCCTCCATCTACCTAAGAGGTAGTCAAGGCTAGTATCCCTACTTATCAGCCTACAACATATGCAAGTATAAATCACGCGCACATACATACTACTCATACATATGAACATCGCTAGTAACAAGACCACGTCAAGGATCAATCGCTAATAATAATGAAGTTAATTTTTAAGAGTGCTTATAGTTATGTCTAGAAAATGTCACACGGAAGATGAATGTGACATGAGATGAATGTGACATTTTTATTTTCTTCTTCATTCTCACTTCTTCTCTGCTATTGCTTAATGACAACTCCTTGAAGTTCCCGAAGTAATTTTCTTGAACTGTTTTTATTAATTACCATTTTGCAAATAAAAACAAAATCATTCAAATTGCATTTGATAGTTTCTTTAATGAACACCAGTCCAACACATTCATTGCAAAATATCTCAAAAAGAAAACCTGCAAATTCATGCTTTAAAAACTAACACTGGGAATGTCACATTTTTATCATAAATGTCAAACAAACAAAACAAAACAATGTATCTGCTGAAAATTGTTTCATTCTTTGAACACTGCAAACATAAATTTCTCAATTAACTCAGAATAAGAAATTCTTACAAGCAGAAGTAAATTATTCAGTCATTTGGAGTAATTTATCCACCAGTAGGAACAGGAACATCTGCCTATCAAGGGATACACAATGTAATAAAACTCATTAAAAAACAGATTGCAATTATTATGTCATCAATTCCAATGAGCAAAAAGAATCAGGAAGCTAAAAAACCTTCTATCCAAACATTTTGACTTTATTATGTCTATGTCAATTGCAGTGCTCTGCAAAATTAGAATTTTTTTAAAAATCAGTAAAACGGTGCCAATGCAATAAATGAAAATCACTCTGTCTAAAACCGATTGTATTAGATACTTTAAATAAAAAGTAATACTTTCTGTTTCAACAGATGCTATAGGGAGAATTTTATTTTGCAGCAAAACATAATTTGAAAAAGAAATAAAGACAAAACAATCCAAATAAAGACAAAACAATCCACAAGAAAATAAATACAAGGAAAATTCAACAATAGGAAAAGCAAGAGGTGTGCCTCAATGTCTACAACATAAATTATTATTTGCCCCCTTCAACTCTCTGACTTCCTTTCCATCAATTACTATTTTCTTCTCCCCCACACACACAATCCCAGCTCCCATTCCTTAATTTTAGCACATTAGCTATGATTAAATAATACAAAAATGTTGAATATACCTGCACATGTCAATATGATAACATACTTTAAACAGCTGCAAATTTTAATTATTGATGAATTTCTTACAGCCATGTGATACCTGTATCTGATGTTACACACACTGCACTTGTGAGGCTTATCACTGTGAACCTGCACATGCTGTTTCAAAGCATTTGATTTTTTTGAAGGCAACTTTACATATGTTGCACTGGTAAGGTTTATAGTTACTGTGGACTTGGCTATGTTGTTTCAAATAGGATAATGTTTCAAATACAGCTTTACAAACCCTGCACTGGTGAGGCTTCTCATCCTTATGAACACGCATCTGTTGTTTCAAATTGGATAATCTTTTAAATGCCGCTTAACAAACCCTGCTCTGGTAAGGCTTCTCATCCCTGTGAACCTGCCTATGTCGTTTCAAATTGGATAATCTTTTAAATTCAGCTTTACATACACTGCACTGGTGAGGCTTGTCATCATTGTGAACCTGTGTATGTCCTTTCAAATTGGATAATCTTTTAAATGCAGCTTTACATACACTGCACTGATAAGGCTTCTCATCCCTGTGAACCTGCCTATGTTGTTTCAAATCGGATAATCTTTTAAATGCAGCTTTACATACACTGCACTGGTGAGGCTTGTCACCATTGTGAACCATCATGTGCTCTTTTAAAGCATATGATCTTTTAAATGCAGCTTTACATACACTGCACTGGTGAGGCTTGTCATCATTGTGAACCTGTGTATGTCCTTTCAAATAGGATAATCTTTTAAATGCAGCTTTACATACACTGCACTGGTCAGGTTTGTCATCCCTGTGAACCTGCCTATGTCGTTTCAAATAGGATAATCTTTTAAATACAGCTTTACACACACTGCACTGGTGAGGTTCGTCATCCCTGTGAACCTGCCTATGTCGTTTCAAATAGGATAATCTTTTAAATACAGCTTTACACACATGGCACTGATAAGGCTTCTCATCCCTGTGAACGGTCCTATGTCGTTTCAAATTGGATAATCTTTTAAATGCAGCTTTACATACACTGCACTGGTGAGGCTTGTCATCATTGTGAACCTGTGTATGTTGTTTCAAATAGGATAATCTTCTAAATGCAGCTTTACATACACTGCACTGGTGAGGTTTGTCATCCCTGTGAACCTGCCTATGTCGTTTCAAATCGGATAATCTTTTAAATGCAGCTTTACACACACTGCACTGGTGAGGCTTCTTATCACGGTGAACCCGTATATGACTTTTAAAATCAGATAATCTTTTGAAGGCAGCTTTACATGTTCTGCACTTGTGAGGTTTACCAGTGGGGTCCGACATGTGTTTTTTGTGCAAGGATGGAAAATGGAATGAAGACATACACACTTTGCACTTATCAGATTCAACATCACTACTAGGGTGCTGCTTTTCTGACTCAGTACTGAAGCTTGCTTCTGTCACATTTACATTTCTCTCATGCTGAGGACTTTCAGTCACAATATCCACCACCTGTGTATTTTTACATCCAGCAACATCCACATCTTGAAGTTCAGGTGATGATATACATGCTAAAATATCCTTATTTTTCCTGCAATTCCACTCCACCTCCTGTGGTACACTCTGTGCCTTCAAGTGCTCCATTACTGTGGACTGAGTGTGTGATTTTGTCTGCTCTGACTTTACTGCAGAACCAACGCCTTGACCAGAGTGATCTTCATGCTTGACCTCTGAAGTGACTGGTCCTTTTGAATACTGTGTCTTCACTACATAAGTATCACCTTGGCAGATCCAATAAAATTTATTATCACTGTCAAGTTGAGAAATTGCATCCTGGCCAGACCATGATCTCTCAGTCTTTACTACATGATTATTCTCAGTCATATGTGGCCATTCTATCTTCACAATGTGACTATGCTGCTGTTCAGTTTTAATGAAAGAAGTGGAATCTTGAGAATTCATCTCCACTTTCGGAACATTCTCACACCACCAGTTTGTCTGTGCAGTTGGATCAATTTTTATATTATGGAGTTCTTGGCCAAAGATACTTTCATGCTGCATGAAATCATTCTGTAAACATTTTGTCTCATTATAATCAGAGCAAAATGAACTTTCTGCTTTAGGTATTACATTATTGCTTAAGTCTTCTTGTGCCTCACCCATATATTTCGTTTCGGTCTTTATGACTGTACATGGGACCTGCATCTTGCTCTCCATGGCAAACAGATCTTTGTGCTCTCCAAAAATTACTGATTGTATTTATTGTCTTTTGGGTAAAGTACTTTTACACTTACTGTTGACTAACTTTCCATGAAGCTCAAGATCTCAGCTTCATCAACGCTATTCTTTCTAGTGACAATAGAAGACCTCCTGAAGTCTGTTGTAATCTTATCAGACCTGAAACATAACAATTGTAATGATTCAGTTGTCATGGTAATTATAAGCAAACATTTAAAAGCAAGGGAGATTTCACTTAGCCGTTCTCTCTGTTAGAATGAAAGAAAAAAGCTTTTACTGCTGCGGCTTTTTTGAAACACGTAGGTTCTTACTCAGTAGAAATTCTGTTAAATTGCAGAATTTTACGCTATTTTAATCTAAGATTATGTGGTACTGAATGGCTATATATTGATTAAAACCGTCGCCATCTTTAGTGGGCCGGACAAACTACTGAAAATCAAGGCATTTAACCTCTCAGAACAGAAACAAGAAAGTAAAATAAATAAATCATGTCTGCCCGTGCTCAGAATTTGAGGAATGAAGCATACCGTGTAGGTGGAACTTGTGGACGTAGAAGTGTAGTCGTCACACCATGAATCCATGACTCTAGAGTCTAGAAGTTTGAAATCAGTTTTCCTCACGAAGAACAACAACTCCGTATTTTCTTTTTACGAGAGTTACCGCCCATGTGTTGAAAGTTGCATAGAGATCCGCCGGGATGCGTATCACGTGGTACACAATTTAATGGCCGTGACTCGGGTGGAGGACAAAGAAGTCTCCACGCCTTTTTTCTGAAGTATTAGAAATAGAACTCTATTTTCCCGACAGTTTGAACGAGAAAATAACTTCGTCTGTACTACAACAATCAGTGTCGTATACGAAGCAAAAATTAAATGCGATCGACATTGCTGCCGAAGCACAAATCAAATCAGACTTTATTGCCTGTAACTCCTGTGAGGCTCGCTAAAGATGGCTGCGGCATACTTGATGCTGTATGAATGTGGCGAGAAATCTTCGCAGAAACAGAATATTTCAAGATCAAACTAATCCCATCGATTCATGGGATGATTTAGCCCTCTATCAACGATTAAAATTTCGATGTAATGACATCCTGGCGATCGTCGATGACATACAAGGAGACTTAGTAATTACAAATCGGGGGCGCAATGTCACACCTACATTGCAAGTGTGTCTTGCTCTTTGTTTTTAATGCAACGGGTGCCTTTCAGAATATGTGTGTGTGTGGTCTGTGTGTGTGTGTACAGGCGTCTCCCAAAGAACGGTTGGCCACATTACTAACGAGTCACGAGAAACTGAAAATAATACAATCCCTACACAGACTACATTTTTAGTTGGATTTAGTATCACTATTGATGTTCTGATATCTTGATATTTGGGTGATGAAGATGAAATATATTCCTTTTTGTACTGTAGGAATTTCATTTTTCTGTCTGCCTGCAAGTTCCAAGCTTTTTTGTGTTTCACTGTATGCTTCTGTGTCAGTTTTTATTATGTGGCAAGGCTTGTTCTCGCATGGCCATTCTGTCTTTACTGGGTGAAGACAATGTTGCTCAGTTTTAACTGAAGAAGCAGACTCGAGAGAGTTGCACTCAACAACATTCATAACAACATTCTCAAGCTTACAGTTTTAATGCTGAGTCTGTGTAGCCTGATCATTTTTTAAGTGTTCAAGCTCAGTTTTAATTAAACAAGAAACATCTTGAAAGTTTAACTCCAATTTTAGAACATTCTCGTGATTCCAGCTGCATGCTGCCTGATCAATTTTTTTTTTTTGTGTGCGATGCAGTACCTGATCAGAGATGGTATCAGGCTGCACAAAAACTAATGCATAAGGAATTTGTCTTCTTTGAGTCAAAGCTAATTGAAATTTCTGTTTTAAGTATTACATCAGTACTTAGGTCTTCTTCTGTATCATCTACTGTTCTTGTTTCACTCTTAATGTTGAGAGCACATGGGACCTGTGCCTCCCTCTTCATGGCAGACATTGTGCTGTCCAAAATGTCTGATTAAACCCATTGACAATTTGTTCAAGGACTTTCACACTTCTGGTTTACTTCTGATCAAGCTGTACACATGATGTCAACTACTTCCAGTCTAGTGTATTAAATGATATTAAAATGCCCTTTGAAGTCTGCTGCAGTCCACTCTATGTGAAAAGATCTTTATAAACCTGATGCCTGACAGGTTCAACAATTAATTTTATTTCATACAAATTAAAAAATAAAAATTTAAAAGCAATGGAGCTTTTTATCGCACATTGATGATTTGTACTCCATAAAGGTAAAGCATTAATAACTTTCTTCACCGACCCACCCACCCTCCAAAATAGCATGATAAATGATATTGAAATCTACAGAAGGTTAAACTTAGAAAAAGTATTCTATACACATTTATCTACAATATTTTAATGTAAAAGTGTTATAGAATACTCACAGAATAATACACAATTTAATTTAAAGAATATATACATTTATATAAACATATGCACACTCAATAATTATGCATACAAGCAATATATAGCTAAGGAAATAAAACAGTTCTCTAAAAGAGTACACAAACCTCCACCAGCAAAGCATGCCATCCATGTCAAAAAACACAAGAACTATCAATAATTTCTTATTACTTCCTGTTATACACAATAAAGAGGTATATCTGCACATTGAAATACAGACTGCAGGGATCTGCCCTACCCATAGTCTTGTAACTTACACAAATGAAGTTAGCTTTTTACATTTGCTGTATATGGCAATTCTCCTGAAAATATTTTCCCTCCGTCCTTTTTTTCCCACTCATTTTCACCCAAATTTATACACAATTTGTTAAGTAATAATAATAATTGACATATTTACCATTTATTAACCATTTTAATGTAGAGGGCCGGTAGACCAGCGCTTGTTAGGTTTTGGAAGGAAGTGCTAATGCATGCGAGAAAAGAAAAGTTACGATTGTGAAAGAGCGAAAAGTGACCCGCCCGAGAGGTATATAAGGGCAGAGCTGAGACGAAAGGACAGAGGAGAAAACGGAGAAGAGCAGGCGCAAAGTCAAGCGACGCAGCCGTGGCTGTTGTTCTAGCCCGTGCATTAAAGAGTTGTGCACCTGCTGATGGTTCCTGCCTTTCTGGTTTGAGTGTTGGATGCAGCGTGTGGTTATATCCTGAGCGCGCTGGAGGGACCTGCCAGACGGCGAGTGTTGATGCTCCCGCATGACGCGACAGACACCCAAAAAGATCTTGGATATGTTGGTGGAGGCATATGGCGAACGGAAAGATGTCGTCGTTGTTGTTGTTGTTGAATTTGGAAAGGGAGAGTGCTTCCACTTCAAGGCGATTTCGCACTGTGGGAGAGGGGGGCCGGGAATTTTCAGGAAATGTTTGGAAAGGGGAGGGTAACGGTGGTAAGGAGGGGAAGGGAGTGGGAGAAGGGTTGTCGTTCGTTGTTTTTGCTGCAGGTGTTGGCTACTGGTGTTGGTTCCCTTTTGCCATCGGAGTTGCTGTGCTCGTGCTGTCCTGGAGTCCTGGTAAGTCCGCGGTGGTGGTGTACTATCCGGGTTGCCAGATCCTTTTTGTTGCCCTATTTCTATATCCTAGGCTTTTATTTATTTGAGGTATTGTTTTGGCTTATGCTGCCCGCCCTTTTTTTCCTAGTACCGGTGGTTATTCACCAGTTTTTTTTTATTATTATTATTTTTTCCTATACAGTATATATTTTCCCCCCTTATGTATATTTCCCTATGTATATAAAAACTTATGCAGGGTTAGGCTTTTACCTGTTTATATGAGTTTAGCATGCGGGTGGCTCTCCACCGTTGTTACTACTAATGTCAGTATGGTGTGCCATATGTCTTTTGGAGGGTTTTGGCAGTCAGTGATGAGCCAGGGTCACAACCTTTAAAAATTCTTATCGTCGGAAAACAGTGTGAGGCGATATATTGTATACAGTTTAGTTAATATTTATCTGTTCTGAATAACAGACACATGAGTGTAAAGCAGGGGTGGGCAATTAATTTTCCCAAGGGGCCGCATGAAAAATTGGGATGGTTTTAGAAGGCTAGACTAATATAGTTAACTCAGTTTCACGCAATACTGTATATATAGTATATAAACTGGCAGGGCGGGCCGGTCAGACAGGAGGCGGGCCGGATGCGGCCCACGGGCTTGTCCAGGTCTGTTCTAACAGATCAACAAAACCAACAGAAACAAAACAAAGTTTTGAAGAAAGCCCGAGGAATAGTAAACGTTTAGTGATTGAAACTTGAACATCTAAAAACGACAATAACAACAACAAAATACCATTTTACTTTTATGCAGCGCTCACAAATGAACCTGATCTCAGAGATAGAAACAAGGAGACACGGACAACACACGAAGAACAAATAGGAGTGCAGATATGTAATAAAACCTATAGAACACGCAAAGAAGAAAACGAGGATAAAAACCAGACATACATTTCAAAGGAACCATAGAGAATTCCTCGCTGGTTAGTGTGACGAGAAAGGCTTTCCCTTAAAGAGAGAAAGAGGACAAGGAAATCAGATCATCTGCAAATAGGTGTCATGTACAAAGAGTACCGAGACGAGATGTGAACCCAAAGCCTCTGACTACAGAGTTGACAATCAAGCGTTTTATTCCACAATACAGGGAGTATAAAGAGCAAATAACAAGGACATATGTAAGCGCTTTCAGACGGCAACATAATTATAGGAAAGATCATCTAACTTTGTCTCTTAATGGTTGTTACACTTTAGTTTAATGAACAGCAAAAAGTCGTAAAACTTCGTTTCTAAACTTTTCTCCAGCTAGACAATAAAGATAGAAGTTGACGAACACTGTTTGCTGTATACAGCAGAAGCACAATAAAAAATGCTAGACTATGGCTGTAAAAGTCTGGACTAGAATAATATGTAAAAATAAAGGAAGTTGTTACTGCAGTTGCTCGAAAAGGACCGGACAGAATAATGAAAGTCACGGACTGAACAGTCAACATCAGAGACAAAGAAGAAGCTTTTCTCTCACGTGCAGTGACGTGCATCGACTGACCGACCGCTAGTCTGTGACGTGTCCTTCTCAAAGAAGCATAAACACTTCTAACAAGAACAATGTTGGATACCAACAACAAAAGAAAGGGTCCAAGTGAACCTACCATGAGGTCGACCCATGACCAAATGTAAGTAAAAAATTTCAAGTAGTTTAAATCTCGCAAATCAAGCGAGCAGCTGTAGCAAGATACATTATTACACGTAGTATCTGACAACGAAACTCCATACATAAGATGTGAGTATAAAATGGCGATGACCAGTGTTATAACCGCCGTGACCACGCGGGAAACATTGCGCGTGCAGACGACGTTCACACGATGAGGCCACACGATGGACATCGCTCTTTGCATCGTCATGGCAACCAGGTACCATGCTGACAAAGCACTGGCTATGGTGTGTATAGCAACTACCACTTTGCATATAATAGTGTGTATATGCATAATGAAGACATGGAATTGGAACATAAGCCAGTAACTAGTCAGAGCTCCACAATAAAGTAACATCAGATCGGAGAGCGCCAATGCAATGTAGTAGGTGGAAACTGCGGAATAATCCTTTAGTCGACAAAATACAATTATCGTCATGATATTACCAAACCCTCCAAATATCATAAAGACAGGATTGACCACTTTAATCATCAAAGAATAGGGTCTTCCATGCTTACATTGTTATTCATGTTTTTCCTATTGTGGAGTTAATCAAAAGATTTATAGCATGTGATGCTAAGGAATGGGTCTTGACGACAAGGCAGTCATGATGCAGGTCACTTGACTGAAACATGCAAGTGTTATTAAGAATGTTTTAGATAGTTTTCAATAAAAAATCTAAAACAGTCAAAGTGGGATCTTATCAAAAAATGATACGACAGAAGCACCAAATATACAAAGAAAGAGGAAGATATAACGGAGAAAATGAAACTGAAATAAAACACAAGAATACAGAAAAGAAATACAAAAATAAAAAAGCAGAAAACAAAGAGAAAAGAATGAAGGGAAAAAAAAAAAAGAAGATATTTTAAGAGAATGCGCTTGAAAAAATTGGAGAAAATAGCTCACACTTTCAAAATTCAATACAAATTTTTGAAGTGTATCATCACATAGCTCTAACTTATGAAATTCCTAAACCAAACATAAAAGTCAATTGATCAAAGCAATGAGGACTGATGTAAAAGTGAAAACAACAAACTTATTGCAACGATCAAGATAATGGAGTACCTTCAAGTCCACGATTTCAATGTAGCTGTGTGACGTAAAAGAGAGAGGAACATGCCTAGAGCTCCTTTTATCAAGAGTACAGTCACATGATGAACATCCTAAGCAAATCCTGAGTTCTTGGCAAACAACGTGTGAAATGGTGTAAATAGACACAAGTTTATAGAAAGAGCGCAAATGAGTGTCTGTCCATTGTTCGGACAGACAGACACCCAGCGACGCCAAGAGTAATATTAAGCTAAAGGTAAAGACACGTACAAAAATTTTTTTAAAAATGAAACAAAACTACAACAGAAATCAAAGGAAACTCTTCCAAAAACTATCTGTATATATATATATACAGGCTACAAACCTGGTTTGTAAAAAATGTGAAGCTTAGCATTTTGTAACAATCACTAGGTGTAGTCGAGCAAGAAAGCATGTTTTGTGTGTGTGTGTGTGCTTGTGTGGGAGAACATTCTTGCACGCAATGTTGTGGATGCAAAATTAACTCAATTTTAACTAAGCTAAACAAAGATAAACATCCTCCTTCGTACATTAGCTTCTGACGGCAAATAGTCACGTGCTTGGAAAGAAATTAATGATGAATTACTTCAGTGCACATGCTGTTTACCCGAAACTCAAATTTTCAGATATATATATATGCACACACACACATATATATGTCACGTGATTTTTTTTTAAAAGTTCTATTTTTCACATTAAATAACTGAATGAGACCAGGCCTAAGTAGCCAAGTTATCTCCCCTGTTCGCTGCAGTGCTTCGTACAACTTACATTTCTCACCTGGGATCCGTTTGTTCTGATTGACCGAAGGCTTTGTTTGAGAAGTGGATTAGTTCTTAAAACACATCTATTAATACCTATGCTTCTTTTTCTGCATCAGTGAATGGACCACAGGTACGGTCATCAACACTTCATTTATTCTTGTAAACTTATCGTTGTCACTAATATCACAACTCCAGCTGTTTGAGTTAGGCTTGTGTATTGACAATAGAAGGTGTTGGGAAATTATGTCGAAAGATTACTTCATTTATCATCGTTTAATTCATATGATTTTGATATATTATGTTGCACGTTAGTCAAGCTTTTCTATTTATCAGTTATCTTTTATATTTTCAGGTGAAAGAAGACTATTGTCAACCAAGACAAGTATGAATGTGTCAAGCTAAGACAGGTTACAAATGCTAGTCAAACTACTAATAAAACAATACAGATTCATGGTATATAAATTAGAACTGACACGAAACGGTTGATGCAAAAGGACTTTAACAGACTTTAAAGTTTTTTGGTAGAAAAATCCATCGTTGGTAGAAGTGACAAAACATTTCATGTTGGCCCTTTGTCATTTTGATTTATTTTCCAATTCACATCAGTTCATTACATCGAGAAATGAATCCCAGGAAAGTTTAGTGAAAGTAGTAATTTTAATAATAAAAATAACCTGCCCTGTTCTGTTTGTCCTTGGAGTTTTCGGTAACATCATGACTATTATTGTTTTTCATCAAATGAAGGATGACACTGCAATGTCAACATACTTCAATGCACTTGCTATCTCAGACCTTGTGTCTCTGTGTTTCGGGGTGGCATCGCAGTATTGGCTTCATTTACAATTCGACATCAACATCCTTTGTGTCAATACCATCACCTGCAAACTAAGCGTCGCTGTACACTATATGAGCAGTGCTTTGTCATCGTGGTACCTGGCAGTCATGACGATGCAAAGAGCGATGTCAGTCGTCTGGCCTCATCGTGTGAACGTCGTCTGCACGCGCAAAGTTTCCCGCGTGGTCACGGGTGTTATGACAGTGGTCATCATGGCTTTCTACTTGCACATTGTGTACGGATTCTCAACAGTGCCATCTTCGAGTGATGGTTCACCTTACAACACCTGCCAATGTCTTCCTGTGAACGGCATGTACGAACATTTCTATTATCACTTCTTTCCGTATGTAGATGTCATAGTAGGTTCCTTTGCTCCATTCGCCTTGCTGCTTGTGTCCAACATTATCCTCACCAAGTGCTTACCTCGGTAAAAAATGTAGGCAGCAGACTTGCTGTCGGACAGTCTTTATGCAGATCACTTCACGAAGAATAAAGCTTCATCTTTGTCAGTGACATTGATAGTTCTGTCTGTGACATTCATTGTCTTTAACAGGTCCTGTAAGAGTTCAAAGCGGTCACACCATACCTCACTACCTGAACTCTACCACCAAATCGGTTCATCATGTATTTTTATCATGTGTGCTGCAAATTATGTTGTCAACTTTTTCCTTTATTGTCTAACTGGAACCAAGTTTAGAAATGCAGCTGCTCGCGTTTTGTTTCCCTCTCTTTTATAAAATCCGGTTACAATAAATGAGCATTTGTGAATTTTTTTTATAACTACCCGTGTGTAAGATAACTACCTTTGACAGTGTCTCTCTCCCTGGTACAAAAAAAACATTACCTTAAAAGTGAACTAAAACTAGTGCATGGGTCGATGAGTATCATAATTATACGGAAAAGCTAGAAAATACAACCTTCTAGGACTTTATATTTGTCTCGACGATTAAATTTTTGTTGCTGCGTCTCATCGAGAGCCACCCGCCAATGTGACAGGTTCCGGGTGGGCAAGGGGGGCCGGACTGGTCTGTGTCGAACCGATGCTAAGCTTAAGGATGATAAATATGCTGATGATGATACACTCTCTTGCCGAGGTGTTAAACTTATGCACGCTAAGCAAACGCTCAAAAAATGGAAACACAGCAGATGAATATTTAAAAAACTGTGACAGAATTTTTTTATAATTTATAAACATTTTTTGCTTCGGGACAAAGCTACAATTTTGCTTTCTTCTGTTTTCTGGTAATAATTGCTGCGTTAAACACTTCTGTAGGATGGTGGTAAATGGTGAGCGCGAGAAAGAACGTACAAGAGTGGGTGAATAATTCCCATTCTATAAATAATCTAAACATCTATCTATCCTTGTTTCTAAGCAAACATCACCGCCCTGCCTGTTAAAATAAATGTCTGCTTACACACTCTTAGCTCAGACATCAAATGTTAACGATTCTTCTGTGAATACATGGAGTGGGTTTAGGTGTAGTTTAAAAAAGACTGGCCAGAGTTCCCTTCACCTTTTTCTTACATATCTACATAAAGATCTGATTTTGCAATGTAACTTTCACAAGTTATTTAACTCCTGCTCCCCTTTACTCCTGAAGTCAGCAGTCATCTGAGTAATGTAAGTACAGCTCTCAGTGCTCGGAGCTTAATTCTTTCTCACCTGCTTAGCAAGCATAAAATGCAAGAATAATGTGTATGCTGATTAAAGATATAACAGTGGAAACTTTATGTGTAGACAAATTTCATGCAGGTAATTTACAGTTTCTTTCTTTTTTGAGATTCTAAGATTTTTTGAAGAAACAATAATTCCAAAATATTTCATGACTAACTGTCAAGGTGCTTGAAATATTTATTTAGTAAATTTATTTAAATCTTTAGTAACCGTCGCCTTTAGTGTCTTTTATCTACGTTTTGCTACTTTGTCTTTCTTCACAATAACTATGAAAATACCAAGAATGTGAAGGAACGCAGAAATAGGAGTGTGATGGAGAAACGACTGCATGCACAGGACAAGTAAATGTTTTGAAGGATGACTGTAGTAGTCTTCTCTGTATTATCATTTTTAATTGTTTCAGACACCTCCCTCCTACCATTACAACCTAGCTTGAACAACAGCCGGCGACAAGCCCCACGGTTTATATTTAAGTTTATTTCTGACACAGACAAACATGACATCTTTAGGTCAGGTGACTCTTTTAATTATAAAGGTGGCGTCTCCTCTCCTGTTCATCATTGGAGGCTTTGGCAATATCGTGACCATAGTTGTATTCTGTCGACTGAAGGACTACCCTGCGATATCAACCTATTGCATTGCCCTGGCCGTCTCTGACCTGGTGGCCTGTACTTTGGAATGCTGTCCCAGACCTGGATACAATATCAGTTCAATGTCTTTATTGTGTGCCTGCACCCAGTCATCTGTAAAATGGTCATTGCTGTGCACTACATGAGCACGGCTTTGTCCTCCTGGTTCCTGGTTGCCATGACGGTTCAGAGAGCGATGGCAGTCGTCTGGCCCCATCGTGTGAACGTGGTCTGCACGCGCCATGTTTCCAAAGGGGTGACGGTTGGGATAACATTGGTCATCTTGGCTTTATATTCTCATATTTTCTACGGCTTCTCCATGTCCACGTGCTGTAGTTTATCGTGTGCCATCGGTAACTGTACTTGTGTCATTGATGTACACTACTCCTATTTCTTCTATCATATATGGTCGTGGGTGGATCTGATGGTGGGTTCATTGGGACCATTTGTGCTTCTGCTTGTCTCCAACATTGTTCTTGTGAGAGCGGTGCTCACCTCGGTGAGAAATGTCCGTCAGACACTCTCGCTCGGTCAGTCGATGCACGTGACTGCACGTGAGAGGAGAGTCTCGTCTATGTCACTCACGCTTGATTACTTTGTCTGTGACATTCTTTGTCTTGACCGGTCCATTTCGTGTGCAGACGATTGTAGACCCTTTGCTTACTATTGAGGCACCTGCACAAAAGAGGTCTAATGAATATAGTATCTTACCTGCTATACACTGTATGTATTACAAACAATGCTGCCAACTTTTATCTATATTGTCTCACTGGTAAAAAATTTAAAAAAGATGTCGTGCGGCTTTTGTGTGGTTTGTTTCTTAGAAAATAGTAAAAAAATAAAAATCAATTAGAAAATGTATACACTATTTTTAACGACAATTAAAACAATAAACCAGTGATAAAAATGCCATGTATGCCTTGATATTAATAAACAATCTTGTATGAAAAAAAGTGTTTAGGAATATTTAGACTGAAACAATTCACTCAAATGTATCAGTCTATGTTTTTATCAATTGAGACTGTAAACGTTGGCAATTTACAGCTGAACGACACTGAGTACTTAAGTTTATACATTTCAGCTTGTTTTAGTCTTGGACAGACAACTGTATATTATATTTTCTCTATGAACTGATTTGCAATCAGGATATTTGTTACACCATTGTTGCTATGAGTTTGCTTGCTTCTGTGTTTTTGTTTTAACTGCTTTCTGAGGTTTTTTCTTCCTTTCCCTTTGCTAATGCAATAAAAGTCATTCATAAATGTCTTGCGCTGTGGAGTGTTCTGATTTTAAAACAACTATGTATATCTAATTTCCAGAAAAATGCAAACCCAACACAAGTTAGATAGCAGGGAAACACATTATTTAATAGGTATCTAAGAAGATTGTGAAAATAGGTAGATAAGTAAATATACACTGATGAATCCACACGAAAATCCAGCAATTTTAACTGGAAAGTACGAGACAGATGTATGTCAATACAAAAAAAAAGATTTAAAGGGAGGTAAATGCTCAATCTTCTACTCCATCTTTTATTGTACTAGCCTCCCTTTAAAAAGTGTTTCTGTACTCGTCTAAAATTTGTGGACGAGCCCATACCAACTACTAGCAGAATCCTCAACGAATAAATCAGTAACAATATTATAGGAGATTTGAAGTTACATCAGCAGAATTAATATTACTGTCTTACATAATGCAATCTACATTATTCTAGTAAATAATGACTACAAATGCGAATGAACGGTATTGTGACATCAGTAGTAAAACTTTAGTTGTTTCCATTGTGTGCATCTGTCATCTTTGTATCTTGTCCTGTGTTTATCATTTTTTTTATGAAAGACTGGCATATTGAATGAGCAGTTGAACTGTTTGAGTAAATTACAAAAGTAACAAATGGAAGATACAGGTGTAGTCAAAAAATAGTTTCTTTTTAAAGGAATGAAGGTAAAAGCCCTCTATTTTCTTTTTTAAGTCATTGCAGTTTATTTAGAAATCTACACCCACGAAAAATTTAAAAGCTCTGACAATTTAAAGTATTCACGATTTGAGCATTATATCAATGCATTTAATTAAAAGCTTAAAATAATAGCTCTGATTGGTGAGGTTCTAGTCAGTTACAATAATTTGTAGAGCCACCGGGCTGCACTGTTGCACACTCCCAGGCAAAGGGCGTGAAAAGAGAGACTCCCCTAAAATGGAGATGAAAAAGAATGAACAAAATCTGTGTTATGTATTTGCGAGTCATATTTTTCCCCCTCCCAAAATTCAAGAAGAAATAAAGCATTATTAAAAAGGTGAGGTGAAAACAGTGACAAAGAGAATATTAACTACAATAAAAACAGTATGAATGCCAGGCACTGGCCCTAGTTGATGAAACTGGAGCTTCATCTTATTACTATTAAACCTGCAGCAAAGAAAAGACGAAACAGAAAAAAATTTTTTTCCTGAATAAACGCTGAGTCTTCCTCTCCCAAGTGTCTAGAAGTGTATAGTGCTTACAATAATATATTTTTTACAACATTCGCAGGTTCAAAATGGTTTAGAATATTATTACTGGTTTTCAGCGTGTCTGGGGGGCAGCTTGTCAGTGTTTGACAGTAATTGTTATTCTTCTATCGTCTTGAACCAAGAGTGGTAAACATTTTTTTTGCCAATGGTCATTTGAATATTTATAACATTATTTGCTGGACATACCAAACTTACATACCAATTTAAAATTAGCCTGTCAATGTGACCAAGCCATAGTGTACATAGCAACGTGTACACTCCCCGACAGCCTGGTATTGACCCTCCTCTGTCATTTATTCAGAACAGCAAACTCTATACTATTTCTGTTTGCAGAAGTAATAGGCACTTGAAATTGTATGTAGCCCCTTCAATACAGCTGCTCAACCATACACGAACAGACACTTGTGTGTGCGAATGGTGTGTGATATTGGAAATAAGTCTTAGGACACATTTCTGATTTATTATTGCATGTTTTGTATTTTGTCACTTGCCTTATCTCTTACAATTAGCATGTGTTTAATTGGGTACTTTTGTAAGTAAACACACTTCGCTGCGTATAACTGCCTACTGCTGTTAATCAAACTGTCATTTTCGTGGTCAGGTATAAGTGACCTTTTATGCCGTACTGGACATTCCTTGCTTGTCCCTTAAAAATTTTCCTTGTAATTATGATTCACATAATATAAATTTACTTTGCTATGAAAAAAACTAAATTTATTGAACTTAGGGTTCCACAGACATTTGCTTTGGAAGGGACAAACCAAATACTTCATGGGCCTTATACGTCCCTCCGGCAGGACCTCCCCATACTTGTCCTAAACCCATAAGTAACATTTTGATTAGAATTGTCTCTACTGAGTTAGAAATTAAAACAAATCGACACAAATTTCACAGATGTAGAAAACGTTCAGAAGGGAAAGGAATAATAGAAAAAGAACAAAAAGGGAAAAATATTGGATTAAAGGATATCGGTCAAAATTTTTTTTTTTTTTTTTTAAATACGTCCTTTCCTATAGGAAGGTGAAAACAAATCGAAACCAACCAAATAAAATGTTAATGAAACAACAAACTTGTAATAAATAATAGTGATAGAAATGTCAAAGATGTAGAAAGAAAACAAATCAAATAAATAAAACTAGTAAAGAAAAAAACTAAAAGATTTTTAAAACTCACGAGAACAGTTCTTCAAATTAGAAAAAAAAAAAAAGTGAAACGCACTGATTTGACTCTTGTCTCAACATTGTCTGGTAATGGCCGGTCCCTTAAACGGTCAGCAGGGAGATCCGGGGCGGAAACCAAAAATGACTAATCAGGTAAACAAACATTCATCAGTCCAGTCAACACATAAGTAAAATGAGTGAACGTGTGACTCGGCATGCGCGGAGAGAAGCCGGAGACCGAATCACGGAGACTGGGGGAAGGATGGAGCAACAGGAGGAGACAGACAGAACGACGCACAAGCTTCTCCGTGGCTGCAACCTTCCTTGCATCAGCCACTCGCCAGAACCAGCCTCCAGAGCTGCAAACAAAGTGTCATCCGTATCTTGACGAGGGGCGTGGTGATTTTAATCGCCGTAAACACACGAGTTCACTCATGTTCTTGAAACGTGCTTTCTGGTGCGTAAAAAAACGGTTTTAAAAATACCAACGGTAAGGCGAGACCATAAGTCAGGGTATCACGAGGGCGGGTGACGATAACCATTGCACACCTCTTTACTGCCTCAGCGTTGACGTGTCGGTTAGTCTGTATGTGAGAATACGGCAACGCATAAGCACACCAGCCAACTATACCGACGCAAGGAAACATAAGAGACCATCATATTTAATTGCTGTTACTTTCCCTAATAACTCGGATACTTAATTATATCAAGAGAATTGTGGGGAGGATAGGGGAAGTTAATACAAGCAAGAGCAGGTCTTAAAATTTTGATTTTTTTTTTTTTTTTTGCTCCACATTCAAGCACGGTACCAAACAATCATCATCATCATCGTCGTCGTCGTCGTCGTCGTCGTCGTCGTCACGGCATCCCTTTTTATCCACATATTGAAAGATAACGTCATGACAAAGAGACAGGTAGACGCACGCACCACCCAGCAGAAAGACAAATTAAAAGCACAAAGCCGGAACACAGAAGCGATTGTTTCTTCAAATTTCTGTGCAGCACATGATCATGTCTCTCGTCATGCTACTGTTTTGTTTATTCACGTGACCTGGCAAAAGTCGCTGAGTACAGGGGTCATAAATAGGTAACCGAGTTTCAGCTGCAGTGTTTGACGCAGTCCTTTCACAGCTTTGTGACAGTTAATACCAAGCACCTGGTCCCTCGCACAACTGTCCAGTTACATTTCTGTTCCGGAACATTCCCTCACTCACTCTACACCCACACATCAGGAGGTGCGCCATTGTTCTCGGTGCATCTGCCCTTAATTTCTCCTCCAGGCACCGCATCTTCCTCGCGATTCGTGGAAATGTGAAAAAAAGCAGCACATCTCCACAGCAAAATTTTAAGAAAAGTATGATAGTTGTTTCTGCGTGTTTCATTTTATTTCCGGCTTCAACTGTATTTTTATCAGAAATTAATAGCCTCCACTCAAGCTTAGCTTTTCAGAAAGTTATTCTAAATGAAATTATTTTAAGAAATTATTCAGCTTACGAAAATAAAATGTACAATGGCGAAGAAAAAGGCTTAGAAATAAAAGAAATAGTTGTCTCCATTACTTAGCTCGAAGACATCTACACCTGCGCACAGGCCTGACAAGAGGGAGGGGTCGGGAGGGTAGGTGTACCCGGGCCGGGCTTGGCCAGCAATGTTTTTCGTTTATTTTTTTTTTAAACACAAGCGAAGGCAAAAGGAATCAAGAGAAAAAAAACAACAAACAAACCCAAATGAAGGTAGACTTTAAAGAATGTTATACAGCGTAGGCTTCACCCCTACTAGAGTTACTGCTACCTGCAATTATACCCCAAACTGTGGCGACTGTGAAATTACGGATACATTAGGGTGAAAGGTGTAAACCTTGGATTGTCATTAATCTTCTTTTGTTTACTGTGAGTTGTTTACGTCCACTGGAGACATTTTTTTTATAGAAGGGGTGCGAATAGTTTGATCGTTTTGCTTCATTTTCACCCCATTTACTGACTATTCACCTGCACAAAGTACTTTAATGTTTATCTCATGCAGATGCTAGTTGTGTGAACATATTCTAACATTTTCTATGCTACGTTACTAAACTAAATGTAGATATTACCAATCGAATTTTAAACACACTGTCTTAGAATAAAAAATAACAAACGATTACAATTCATGATTAATGCAAAGGGCCTGGAAAAATCGTCTGCCACGGGACCCGTGTTGGGTTGGGTGTCCCTCCCCAGTGCAACCTGAGGACAGTCGCCTGTAAGTTGTGGATATACTGTACCTATGGGAATGCACAACCTGTCGTGGTGAGTAGTTTTATTTATTATCATGCACCTCAAGACTTCTGTGAATATAAGTACCGCCATGCTTGCACATAATGATTGAACATTGCACCAAGAGTCTCATTAACTCAGACATTTAACAGCCATTTGCCTCAAAGGAGGGACAAGACGAAGAGGGCCATAAAAGGGACAGAATTAAAGGAGGATATAAGCAGGAGTAGCCAGTTACACACCTTTTCCGATTTAGTGCATAAAAAAGCTTTTTTTTTCCCTTCTCCGTTCGACATATTTTGCATTTGGTGGACATGTTTATGCGCCGTGATCAGGTGCGATTGTTGTTGGGTGTGTTGGAAATGTGAGACTTTTTTTTTCTATTTTAGGCGGTATGATCATGACACAGTTAACAAGGGTTACTGGGTAGACATTTCGTGAAGGAAATTCTCGACACTCCACTGTGTGTCTCTTCCTCTACATTATGTTTTCTCTAGCCTCGTTATCTGCAGTTTTATCGTGTCTTATTTCTGTGATATCACTCCCACCAGTCGAGGTGTGATGCTCAACCGTTCCCAGCAGAAATGTATATGTTCACTGACTCTGTTCACTTTAACCCTTTGTCAGCACATTGATGACTTGTACCCAGACTATGTGTTTCAGTAAGAATCTTCTTCAGCAAATACATTCCGAATGTATGACTTGCAGTGTTAAAATATTTGTCAACATTTAATAAAAAAAAAAGTTTCTTTCAAATTTACTTCAGTTTTGAAAAATGAATTGTGGTTATTGGTGTTTTTTAGTTTTTGCTTTGTTTTTTTTTTTTTTGTTTGTTTGTTTTTTGTTTGTTTGTTTGTTTATTTGTTGAATATATTAATTGCAGAATGATAATTACATTACACTTTGAAAAAAATGTGAGGAAGTATAATTTTTTGTGCTTTAAAGTCTGACTACCACAAGAATAATTTGGAGAAAGGAATGCTAGGAATGTATCAAACTAGTAAAACATGAAATATTATGATTTTAAAACCTACAGTGCAGTATCTCTTAGAGACTTAGATAAATCTTGACTTTTTGTAACTGCTCCACTGTGTAGCATTAGGTTATTTCATTCTTTCTTTTCTTCCCTACTTCGTTTGTAAATGGTTTACGGGCTATTTTTCTGGAATATACCTTTCTTTCTGTCATGTGAAAGCATCAATCCCACCAAACCTTCATTGTTTCTGTCTTTCCAAACTGGAGGCGAATTCCCTAACACGTTACGATCGAGAGTCAGGCAAGGTTCTTACTTGAATGTTACGGTTTAACAAGCATGCCCCTCCACCTGTCAGTACCGCTGAGCAGCCACAAATATTTATGCTCAGGTGAAGAGTCACAACCCAAGTGTCTATACAGCCCCAAGCCTCGCATGATTAAATTACCTGTCACCTTTATGGTTTTAAGTGCCTCCGGGAGCAGCAGACCGCGAAAGGGGATAAACGTTTCGCTCTCGTGCCTGTAACACACACCCGTATGAGATGTCTGTTGAAGACATGATTCACTGCCGTAAACTAACATTTGGGAACACAGATTCGAAACCCAAGCCCACTTACAGAATCAGTCAGCAGATCATGCTTCTGAAGAAGAATGTCCGCCAACGAGGTCGTATTATATGTAACAAACCTCTTGATGACAGGGACAACGATCACGTCGGTAGCGCGCTCCTATCGCTCTTGGTACACATAGTGTGCCCGTTATTCATCTGAGAATTGGTTTCAGTGGATATCATTAATTAAAGTAATCACAGAGGAAAAAATGTCCAAAAATCCGATTTTCATTTGTTTGTTTAGAGGTGGGGAGAGGGTTGATAAGGTTTATTTTTTCCAACTTTCTTTTGCTGGTTATAAAATTCCAATTATTATTAATTGCATGTTGAAAAGGATTGTGTTTTCGTTCTTTTATTTATTTGTATCGGTATTTGTTTTCAGTAGATATATACATCATCTTTCATCAAAAACTCTCACATGGATATATATATATAGAGAGAGAGGTAGAAAATCAGAATTTTGGTTGGTTTCGTGGTCTGTGGTGTGTTGAGTGGTATTTGTAGTACGTATGTGTGAGAGAGAGATGGAGACCGAGACGGAGAAAGAAATGACTATATCAGGACTTTTCTGCTTTCTGAATGTTAATTTTATGTTTTCCTCACCATGTATAGGAAAAAGTAAGGAGATGTTAGACAATATGTAAGATAGAAACTTATGTGTGCACACACTTATTACTCGGCAGAATAACTAAGTAAATCAACTACAACCTTTTTCGGAAAATATATATCAATTTCGAGTTCGTTCCATCCAGTTGATATCCACCGTCTACATAGAGTCCCTTTGTTCTCAAAACAATTGTTTCTTACTATAGTATTTTGCTATCCCTAAGCAGGTGGCGCTCTCTGTGGTGTTCTTGCGGCCATCCTAAACCGCAGTAAAGCCATCAATCAGCTCTTTGTACATCATCATGCTGACAGATGACTACGTGCTGCAGGTCAAAAGACCACCCGACTACAAACCACGTACCATCCGCGGCGTGTCACCAGGTAGCTCATCAAGTCCCTCCACCCCTTCCCCAACCCCAGTTGACAGGTGAGCAGCTGTCATCGGCACCACCCATCCTCGTGCTTAGTACGGGGGCTCACCAGTCTCATCAGTCACTTCATTACCACCCCCGGTGTCCTCACCACAGTGTCCTGTGACACTCTGACAGTGCCAAGCACCCATTCACTTGTGGGGTGGGGGTGGGGTGTAATGGGAGGAGGCACACTGATGCTCACAGGTATTTCCTGTTGTTTTGTCTCGGTGCAAAGTGTAACACCTCATAAAATATTCTACGTGGGTGGTATTGCTGTCTCTGGGGATAATTAGGTTTGTTGCAAGTTCACTTGCACAGGTTGACAATGTTTATTGTTCTCAAAGAGTGAAAATAATGGATTCATGGCTGATAAACCCCACCTTTCCCTGTTGTTTCACCTGTCCTTTTGTAGTGTTTATTTGTGTTTATTTTTAGCTTAATTGAAATGTCAGTTAATACAGTTGTGTCCTTCCAATAGCAGCAAACAAAATCGTTTTTTACATGAACAGAATATACAAGCACTTACTGCAACTGTACAGAGGTTTGTTTATCTTCCCTACAACCACTGTATTGACTTTTACACAGTATATCGGCTATAATATTGAAAAAGCTCATTACTTGAGATTGTATCTGTCTCTGGTTCCTTCTGTAACGAGAAGATCAGAACAACTCCAAAGATTTGAGAGTCAGTTGGGTGCAGCTGTCTTAAGTTTGTATTTATTTTCTGTCCTTTTTGTTAAGTGATTTTGTTCAAGGGGATTAGAATGGGATACAGAACAAGATTGCGAAACATTTCCCTGGTGCTCGGGTCAAGGGTGAGCATCAGTCAACTGCGCATGTCCTGATATCGCCCACGTGACACAGCGACATCCTAAGGGATTTCCATCAGATGCAGACAGACTCTGTCCATCGGCAGGAGGCTGGTGCGGTGGGCGCCTTATCGCTGAAACCCAGCAAAGTTCCTCCTGTGAGCAGACGGCAATCAGATACCATGCCCACCACAAGAATTTCCACAGCTGCTTGACGCCCTTTTGATGTTCTAAGTGAACATCTGGAACATGGCCAACTCCCTTGCCACCATCTCTTCTGCACTGCATGGCGACCCCCACTTTTCTGTGACTACGAAATGTATGAAAACGAAATCGAGTAGCCACTTAATTTTGTTGTTGCTGTTGTTGTAAATTCTCCTTGTTCTGACATGCTTTTATTGACTGTCAAAACTTCGCAGCACCTTATTATGTCATCTTTCTGATATGAGTTGTGTGCCGGCAACTTTTCTTTTCCAACTGTACTTTATTTCCACAATTAAGTCAAATGAACGAGAAACATCTTTTGCTTATGTTCTTGATGTTCTTGATATGTAGGAAAGAAAGAAGAGTGACTAAAAATAATTATCCTTCTTGATCTTTGACAATAAAAGCATTAAGTAATCAAAATGAAGGAAAACTTTATAAAGTGAATTGTTACCCACAAGTACGAAATGGACATGTTTTCTCCATAATATCCTGTCACATAATTTCTTTTTCAAATTTTTTGCTCTACTTCCATGAAGTTTTTTTCCAACGTAACATTGAAATATCGTACAAAGGGTTAGAGAAATGTAAGAAAAAACTATCACTTATCTTTTAATGACTCACAATCTTTCGTTAAGGCTGCTTAGCTTCGTTTTGCTATACAGATATATGTAAGGACCCAGAAGGCAGGGTTGGGGGACTACTTTCATGAGTGATTGTGAAATCTGAGGGAAAGATAAGACACTGGGAGGGAGCCTGGGAGCAGTGAGCAATGAAATACTACTGGAGGATAGTTTAACATTAAGTAAACATCCGTCGCGAGATGCTCGAAGGACAAAGAAGCTAATCTGGCTTTTCTCTTGCCATCAGTTACCAGCCTACCATGTCTACATTTATCTCCCTACTGCAGACGCTGAAACCGGATTTACACGTGAATGCGTGTGGGAGTGTGTCCTTTCCCCTTTGTCAGAGTGTGTGTTTGCGTGAGTGTGTCTAGAATAATAAGCCTCTAAGAGGAAAAATATACATGTGGGTGTTCTTAGTCGAAGAGTGACAAAAGACAAACACCAATTTTACCGGTAATTGGATAAAAACAAAATAAACGCAACCCATGCAGACATCCTTGAAATTAAACAGGTGCAGTTACTTCCTCTTGTTAAATTTAGTTTAAGTAAAGGTCAGTAAAGATGAACACCCACCTCATAACATACTTTGACAATGGACTGTCATAGTTTTTGTTATAATACTTATTTTAACAAACACAATGTGGAGGGCAAATGTTCTCTGAACTCTGCTAGGTCACCGAAACCATTACATGATGACATATGATGTAATCGTGTTTTATGGGTCTAGACAGTGTTAAGTAGCAGCCACTGTACAATAAATATCAGCGAAAGCAAATGTCGGTCCGAACATGAACCATCTCTCCATCATGACATGCGGAGTACAAGTGCTTTGCTATTTTTCTCCACTAAAAAAAAAAGCAATATGCTTGGTGCAAATGAAATGAGATCACAAAATGACAACAAAATTACATTTAGAAGAGCTAGCAGCAGAAAGCAAGCCAGGTTAAGCCGGGTACACTGCCCCGGCCATAAATACACTCGACGAAAACAGCCCCAGATGTTGTTGTGTAGCATCTCTATACAACTATTAGGTGTGAGGAAGGAGAGTATCAACGATAACATCACAGGAAAGAGACAAAGAAATAACTCTTTATAATCTAACCCATAATTTTAATTTTCTAAAATGCTGTCTTGAAAAGGAAAACTGTTTTAGAAAGTTGCTGATGTTGGATACGATCCTCACACATTTATACTGACAGGACTTGCTTTAGAAAAAAAAATTCTTTAAAGTTAGCCACATGGTTGGTCATTACATCATCATCGTTGTCGTTGTCTTCCTCCTCATCATCTTTCTTATCATGATCATCAGCATCATCAGCATCATCATAATCATCATCATCATCAGCAGCAGCAGCAGCAGCATCGGCGGTGACGGCGGCAAAAGCAACAACAAGACTTGCCGAACATAAGTGTTTGCAATTTGAAATGTGTGCATTTGATTTAAAAATGAAATAATTAAAAATATGGTTGACGCTCCGCAACTTATGACCTACCCTATAATACCAACCAACCAGAACTCACAACCTCCCATCATACAACAGTAGCCTCTCCTCAGATTCCTCCCGTAGGAGCAGACGATCACTATGATAACAGTGGAAATGTTTTGTGATGATTCACAAGTCATCTCAAACTCTTAGTCACAATCAACACCACCCTCTCTTACTCTGAGTTGTGGTTATTCCACGGTGAGCACATACCCGATGGAATCAATAGAATGATGCTAGTCGGCGTTAAGTTGCGGGTATTTCAGGGGTGGCCAGGGGGAAATAATCGCCACTCGGTCTTGTGTAATCACTGAGCCTTGACGGTTGGGTCGTCTGCATCGAATCAAAGAGAAAGCCATCCCCATTCCCAAGAGTAGCTTCCAGGGCAACAAATTATTATCTCCATCGTCTGGCCAGCTCACACTGATCATCTCACCTGTCACAGATGGAGCGTGGTAGCCTCCGGGTCTCGGGGGAGATGATTCAGTTCCACGCGTCACGCAAGCCGATGGATTCCCACTTTTTTTTATTTTTTTTTTTTTTATTCTTTATTTTATTTTTTTTATTTTTTTCGTCTTCGTTGCCGTCCTCGTCTCGAGAAGGATTTTTTCTTTTAAAGTACCAAAATCGTTTGTATTAGTCATGGTTCTTGATGACAATGTTGATGATGAAAGGCGATGATAAGGATTTTACAGTATCTTTAGATACATTTACATTATTTCATTATTTCCAGTGGCACAATGCTTCGGTGTTGTTTAGATAATTAAAAAAAGAGAGCGGGTATTTCCATCCAATTTATTTTTGCTGCCTGTTGACATCGTGGACTTAGTGAACAGGACGTTGTGTGTGTGTCAGGGGTCGGAGGGAGCTGGGGTTGGGGACAGTGGGGCTGTCGCTATGAGTCTGCAACACACGGCCCCCTCTATGGCAAAGGATTTACGAGTCTGTTTTGTCATGTCATTAGGAACCAACTGGCGCTGGCAGTCAGCCAATAATGTTTTTACGCAATTCGCCAACAGGTCGTTAAGATAGCTTGCATCCGCTATATGCCTTCCGTTGTGCGAGAGAGAGGGAAAAGAGGAATAGGAAGAGAAGAGGGGGGACCTTGGTGGTTTAACCCGAGCTAGTGACTAAGGATAAATCACGACAAAGCAGCCTGTAAAAATCTCACATGCTGAAAAAGAACAGTGTGCCCGAAACGAGATCTGAACGCGGGACAGTCAATTCTCGCTGTACTGGTGACCGTTGCGCCACCGGACCGCCCGAGAGAGAGGGGGAAAGTGTATGGTATGGTGAATGTCTTTGGAATAGGAACTATTTCTTTGAAGATGTTGATGTGCTAGGGCTGATCTTAGCTAACCATATCTATGTGTTTTATAGTGTAAACAATTATCCACAAAGGTCAATTTCTTTAAGACATTTTTTGCGCAGGTGCATTCATCGTTATTGTCATCTTCGATATCATGTTAATAATTCAATTACAAAGAAAACAAATTTTTTTTTGGAATGCTCAAGTAAGTTCGTATCTCCTGCTGTAACAACGTGAACAGTTTGGGTACTTTAATGATGATACTCAACAAACATATGATTGTGATAAATAAATATTAAGTGTTGTGGCGGGCACTCGGTAATCTTTGAAAGTTTATCTCGGAATGTATATCTCATTCATCTCTTCATGGTCTATGACCTCACAGGCTCTCTCTCTCTCTCACACACAATTAGTTAATGTGGTTAGCATATTTCATGTTTTATATCCTCGTGTCTTCAATACTTACTGTATTTTATTTACATAATAACCACATTAGAATTCGTCCAATGGTAAAGGTGACCAAAGTTAACTCCGTTGCTCAAATCACTCTATTTAAATATTCTCTTCATAACAGTAATTTATTCCTACGCGAAGGCGCCAGCAATAACCCTCGCTACATAACCTACGACATTTTTGTCGTATGAGTTACCTCCCTCTGTCGTCACATACAAAATTGCAATTTGGCAAATTTCTTAACCTTTCCCATTCCCTCTCTCTCCTTCTCTCTTAGGTAAAAGCACACGTACACACACCACCTCCCTAAGATTCCATTACATCCGGGTACATCAAAAGACTTTATTAAAATCTATCTGATTATTTATCCGCATGAGTGAACACCGCCGTGTTGGCGAGAAGGGAAAAGTAATTCAGTCTGTAAGACGCATATAAAAGAAAATGACTTTGAGCTTGATCTGCAGAATATGAGACCCCTTCCAAAAAAGGCATTCGTGAGCCCGTACCTACCCCTTGCCCTCAAAAAAAAAGAAAAAAAGAAAAAAAGAAACAATTATAAAGGTGGAAACCAAAAGGACGTTTAAAACTTGAATACCATCTATTCATCTCAGTCTTTTGAGGTGTGGACATCGGCGGTGAGGTTACACTGACGAGGGCCTTTGATGGTTTTCTCCTGCTGATGGAGTACAGAGAGTGCTTTGGTGACGCGCACCTCTCCCCCCGAGAGAGAGAGAAAGTATCCACGCAGTATCCTGTGTGGTCAGGAGGATCCGTCATGGGTGTGTGTAGGACTGGGGGATGGGGTGTGGGGATGATTTTAGAGCAGGGTGACAAGAGTAACAGAAAAATCGTCGGCACTTTACAGACGGCAGTGTGATGACTGTTCTTTGTTTCTTCCCTGCGTGTCTCTTAGTCTAAGGCTTCATCAGTGTACTACGTCACTCGAATAGTGTACTACGTCACGTTTGCACACCATTCATGCCAGCAGTCAACACCAATCAGAGAGAGAGAGAAAGAGCGGCAGATGACAAGTCTGCATTTCTCGTGGTTCTGAAAAAAAAACCTGCTGGTGTAGCACGAGAAATGCAGACTTTCAACGTCCCAATAACTCGAACTGTCACTCTGATTGGTGTTGACAGCTGTTAGCGTGACGTAGTACACTCTTTGCGTGACGTAGAGCGTGACGTAGTACACTGTTAGTGGCGCTCGTTGATCGCAGGTGCGAATCGCGTACTTTGCTAGAGGAGAATTAATTAATGAATGGTTTTTGGAGGCTGAAATTCACAGGTTAGGTTTATATCACCTACATCTACCGATATCTGAAAACAAGGCAAACCATTCAGGTTGGTCTTTAAGTGCTAAATAAGTTCGGTTCTCTAGTCACGCTGTCGCAAAGAAAAACACAATCGGAAGCTAGAACTGTCTTTTTTTTTTAATGATGTAAATATGTCGATCTGTTAAGTTGGCTTCTACAACTACTTTCGTAGTCTGTAAAATGTTCTGGAAAATATTGTAGGTCTTACAGGTTGACAAGATCACTAAACTCTATTGCATGGATAAAAATTTTCAACATTTTCAACCAACATCGAACGAAAGACACTTTATTATCCAAATTATAATTATAATAAGTCGAATCATATATCCTCCCACTGATTACACACTTCATATCATTCAAACGACAAAACATTCTGAGACAAATCATAAACAGCGTCTCTCCATGATTCTCCAACAGACCTGTTACTAAAGCACAAAATGATGATCACTTCTATGTCCTGGTGCAACCAAAGATGACCTGAGTTGACCTGAACTAACCCTGACCTTTATAAGAAACGGTCATCATCATTGCCGCCTTCCTGTTCAAATGTTAGCACAACATCCAACCAAATGTCGGCAACACTTAGAATTTATTTCAAGCCTGTCTGCGTCTTCAGCCAGCAAAAGGGTGGAGGTCAAGTGTTTGTGTTGCAAGCAGATACCAACAGCTTCTCAACAACAGCTGAATGTAGTCCTGTATAACAAAGGCGTTGTTCTCGGTAATAAAGGAGATGTTTATAACACATTCCTTTCCCATGTTTCACATGATTCCCACCAAAATACCCTCTCTTACCCTTTCGGAATGGCCACGCTTATATTTGTCATCTCTATAATTAAGGATTTTTGTTATTTTGATAAAACCGATTCAGAAATGGAAAAGGAACAGGAATCTGATAATTTCGTCGTGTATATGTCGCAATACAAAGACCACAAGACTAGGCATGGGGACACAGAGTGTGGGGGAAACTAACAGAAAACAATTAGGCTCGCTCGGGTAGCTCGAGTACACAAATCTTCCTAACAAGACAGACAGCCCCGCCCACTCCAACATCTACGCAAAAGTATTAGTATCATGGGAATTTCCCCCTGGAGGTTTGCCAGGAGGACCCTACTCCCCCGTGACCCGCCGAGGCGGCTGTTGAAATGCACGGCTACCATTTCATTGTTGTAACAAGGTCCAATCAACATCAGGGAGGGCAACTTTGTTTGCTAGGAAATAGTTTGTGTTGACATCACTGGAATATAATTGTCTTGTGCACACGACTTCAACATATAACTTTACAAAAAAAATGTCTGTTATATTTGTGTGGCTGCGTGGATGGTAGGGTTAGATGAGCAAACTGATGAATGACTGGTCAGTTTGTGTGGAAATAATTTAACATGTAACAAGCAATGTGGACAATGTAAATAAGTAAAGATATTTGGATGAAATGGTGAGTGAAATTTGACCAGGTAAACCACATTGTTATTAGAGTCAAGAAAGAAATCATCTAACCCTTTACAAACAAACTTCATACTCGTTGATATCTTCTCAAAATATTACACTTTTTTTAGACTTCCTTACTTTGATAGAAGGATGCCTCTTTTGCATGTCTTCTTCCATCAATGCAAACTTTCGAGAAAGCTATACTTCTTAAAAAATGAGAAGAAAGGAAGAAAGACGAAATGAAACAGCAGATAAATGAATAAATGGATGATTTTTTTTTTCAAATGATTTCACGTTCCGGAAAACACTTTTTTCTAAATACTCGATGATGCTGACTCAGTATTCGGGTGTCAGGATCCCACACACCCGGAGGTCCGTGCTGTAACGACATCTCGTCTGCTAGACCTAGCGGCATGGGGTGCATGGCTGCTTATCACCGGACCAAAAGAACTCTTTTCATAAAAGAAGCTCTGTATACCTTAACACTTATACAATTCTTTGATATTCCCTTCCCATTGCTCAGCTTTTATATTGGACCGGAAGTGTCGTTCATCTAAAAACTACAAAAACATTGTTCAATCTATTAAAAAGTAACATTGGCGTTCGTCTTTGAAGCAAGATGCTAATGTTCATACTTAACTTCAATTAAGGTTTTTTTTCTCACTCGTCTGGGGCATTGAAGGGAGAAAGCAATCATTCGCCATATCAGAGAGAAAGGAGAAAGAAGTCTACAATGACTAACCCTCCTATTGTTACCGTCGTCGTGGCGGTCGTCGCCAACATCTAAGTTTATGCGGCGGAAAAGCTCCCGACATGTCTGCACCTCAGACGACGACAGCAACCTCGTCCGTTAAAAGCTGTTTTCAGTGAAAGGTTCAGTTTTCTATCGCAGGGGGAAAATAGCGGCTGCAGTTTGAATGCGAGGAGGCCTGCTGTGGACAAACCCGGATTTTGGCAACGACTCGCCCCGCAGTGCATTATGGACTCTGGCAGACGTCTGCTCGGGGCGACTGGAGGCGCCGGTGAATGTAGGAGCCATTGTTGTGCACGACATCGGCCGCCACACTGAAAACATTTCCTGTATTTCATAAAACGAGTGCTTGAGGCAATGTCTGCTTGGCAAAAATGACGAGAGTCTAGGCCAGGCCTTTTTACAACACTAACAAAAATCTTTCAAAAAAGAAAAAAAAAGAAAAGAAGAACACAAGAAAGTAAAGATTTTTTCAGCCGCTGAAGTATAGAGAAGTGGTTATTAAATAATAGGAGCGACAATATAACTACTGTTAAAATATTTTATAGGTTATGTTAGTTTGAAGCTCTTGTGGAAGTGTAGTGTTGAAAAGGTTCGGGATTTTTTTTAGAGGGGTGTTTTTTTTTTTTTAATTGGCAAGTGAACTTTCAAGTGCATCAAACTCTTCACACGATGAACACTCGACAGACGATGCCACGGCTCTTGAAATTCTCACCCGTTTTACCCACTGAAAATGTAAAGATTGACGAGTATTGGAAAAAGAATAAAAAGTTGTAATGGGGTGGGAGTGGTTATCATCCTCTGGGTAGAGTGGACAAGTGTTTATAATAACTAAAAAGGGAAAGATGTGTGTGTGTGTCGCATTTGTCTGCGTGTTTTCTTTTATGCATGAGATATTGAAGTGTCAGGGTTACTAAAATAGCCTCTCCTTTAAAATTTGAAACAAAACCTTTCAACGCTAAAAATATTCTTATTCTCTGAATTATTGCCTTTCCACTAAAGTCGATTGATCAATTTTAGCTACACTAAGTATAGCAGTAGAATGTGTATGTTCCTGTTGTCGTCTCCATTGACTGGTTTAGAACTCAAATATGTCAAGAGGCATTTCCGGTGGTGCGCCTAAGTGATGGACAGTGAAGTTAAATTTAACACTTCAATAAGAACACTTTACTTTCCCTTTACTTGCAAGAGCTTCATCAGGCGCGATGCATGGCTACTTTCTTACTCGTATTCAGACCCTGTTCTCAAGTTTGTAATGTAATCCATCCCCTCCACCCCTTAAAAAAAGTCCGGTAAGGAACTAAATGACCCTACAAGAACTTTTTTATGTCTGTAATCTGTGACGTCTATGCTAAGTAAACCGTATCTGCCACGCCAAATGCGACCTCGTGACCTTTTAGCTCCGAAAGACGCCCCCGTGGTTTCCAAATATGGACATGCTACTACGCCCGCTTGGGGCGCTGCGCCAGGAACTCGGCGGAATGAATGAGCGCAAAAAGTTATCGCCACACTAATCTGGGGGACACCCAGTCGGCACTATGTCGCGACACCCAGTGCTGGCACTATGTTCTTTGCGCTCATGTGTATTCTTCCGCTGGCTTGTTTAGAAGCATGACCGCCGGGATTGGAGATGAATTGGTCTTACTCATCCGATGTATATAACTACGGGCCATGCGGTGGTCGACGTATTACGACCAGATCACCTCGACAACTTCGTACCTCGAGGGTGAGGGCTGACATCTCCAGACTGAGACCTGACCTGTTCATCATATTTTCCTCTGTGCACTTTGACTTACAAAGTATATTTATTCCTTTGTATAAAGAACACAGAATTTGTAGTCCATCGTTTCTGGGGAAAAGAACAGGAAGGAAAAAAAGACAACGAGACTTATTGAGAGAGAGAGAGCGAGAAAGCATCAAGGCCAGGTGTGACTAACCCTCAACAATGAAGATGCAGTGGCTGCACGTGACTACAGTCCTTTCCTGCTTCCTAGCAGTAAGTACAAAGAGCATTTTGTCCTTCCGCGTACTTTGTCATCCATCACACGCGTGTAGAGTTCAAGTGTCGGTGTTTGACAGACTAGTCGTTGTGAGAATACCGTTAGCTACGGACGGAGGTGATGTAGTACTTGCAGAGGCAGTTGCTGGTGACGGTGATGTAGATGCTGGAGTGGGGTTGCAGTTTTAAGGACACATATAATAAGCCGCTGATATTAACAACGACGAAAAAATTTTCAATGATAACGAAGAAGTAATATATTTTGAAAAACTAAACTGTTATTTATTATTTCATTTCAAAGCATCATGGCCTTCTGGGATGCCTCTACCCTCCCCACCCCACTAAAATAAAGACTTTGTAGCCGGGATCCTGTCAAAGCAGCAATTTGCGGTCTGTGGTTAATTAAAGGGTTTGTCAACAGAATGCCCATATCATATTTACCAAACCGTTCTGACCTTTCGGGTGCCAGACGTGTCATGGCAGGAACGAAAGAATTTCGCGCCACGGGGGCTGATTAATGAGTCATGTGACCTTCAGCTCGCACGCGCTTCGCTCGCATCCTGACGTCATGTCGTCAAAGGCTGCCAGGCACGAGAATGGAATGATGGGAGCAGTACCTGGCGGCTTGCCGGCTTCTCCATCTTTCATGTCGAGTCTGAGTCAGTCTTTAGTTCTTTCAAGCACTTGGCAGTACAGTCAGTCCGCCAGTTACTCTTGTTTGTTACAGTGTTTTCTGTTTCCCTGATTTTTAGTCTTTCATATCTTTCTGCGATGGAGAGAGAGAGAAAAAGAAAGAGAGAAAGAGTGTGTGTGATCTGATAATGAGGTCTGGATAAATAGTGTGACACTGTATCTCTTAATGCGTCGCAGATAATTTGACCGTCTGGCTGTTCCATCTCTCGAGAAATTACAAATAATTTCCCTCTTATATAACTTTATGTCCACACGATCCAGTTGTTTGCCTCTTATCCAATAATTGCATCTACTTTGTAATTATCTGTCAATAACTACGCCGGCACTAGCCTCTTACATAATTGGTAAGTCTACACCTGACAACGATCGCATCCGTGGTGAGAAGCATGCCGGGAATTTCAACTATGTCGATGATCACCAGTTTTCTCACCTATTGACATGAAACTTGAGAGCAATGGATTCCTGTCTGGATAGTTATTGTGCAATCCTTGTTTTGTGATGCCAGAGTTCTCCTGGAAATATATCTCCAGGCTTAAATATAGACTAAATTGCGAGAGAAAAAAAATGCGCGATCGTCAGCCCCTTTCCCCCTTCCGTTCAGAAAACATCCACGACTACCATAACACAAGATCAGAGAGAAAAGGGAAAGAAAGACGGATGAATAGATAGAAAAAGGACTGACGAAGTAGGCAAACAAAATAAAAAACCAACAGATATACAAAGAAGCAATAAAGAAAGACAAACAGACCTACCGACAGATCCTCTTACAACAAGGTCTAAGTTCTCTTCATCTTTCACTTGTCAGCCTTTTTGTTTGACGATGATTTCTACTGTCCCGTCTTCTCGATTTTTCATCTTGGAATAATGTTACACATCAGCCGGGTACTTCATCCCATTCTATGATCATTAAGTATTCACAGCTCTAACTTCTTGCTCGGATTCCAGTAGTTTTCTGGGTCAGACATATTCTTATCTCGTGTCTTGACACGTACAGATAGTAGAAAGTTGAAACTACCACAAAGCTTTGTTCGGTTCAGTTTTTAAAAAAAATTGCAGAAAATATACACTTGTGACGAAGATCCGTTGTCCACTTAAACTGTTATGTAATTTTACATTTCCTTGTGCTACATCCATCCCTCTGGTTCTTCCAGAGAGCTTGGCCGTCAGCACCGAAGCCATTCCAAGAATGCTCATTCCATAGCAGCCGCAGGGAATTAAAGAAAAATAAACTTGACATATACCAGGCACGAGTGTTTCATTTAGAAATAGCGGGCCTGTATTCGCCGATTTCTGGGTGCTTTATCTCTTTCTCCACTGTTCTTTCCAGTTAAAGAAATAGTGGGAAGCAATGTTTTCAAGTCTAGATTTTCAATTGAATGAAAACTTTATAATGTAAACATATCCGATCAACATCCTATGAAGAGTGTTGTTAACGCCTTTTTGATGATGGTGATGTAGACATGTATGTCGAGAACAGAAGGGATGTCTTCTCACACAGAGCATAAAAGTATCTTGAATACATATTTGGAATAAAAAGTTGGCAAACTTCACCCAAATTTGGTCAAAATAATATTTTGTTTTACCCAATAAGTAGAAAGAATTTTGCATCCTAGTAGACCTTTAATACCAAGCATGAGAACAGTGCGCTTTGTTAACAAAACAGCGTCTTGCTTGTGTCGTCTATTTTTCTTTCTTTTTGCCTTTATTTTTACTTCAGGATCTGATTCAAGGATGATTATGAGATGTGTTCACTCTAGAGGTCTTCCTTATCTCTCTGCGATCATTCGTCATTTCTTCTTTTACCAATAATCAGAAAACAGCAGCTGCTTCCCGCTTCTCTCCAATCCAAACAAAACTTATTCTTTCCCGTCCTCGTCTCCTCGTGTTTTTATTTTCTACCCACTGTGTTTATTATGCCCATAACTTCCGTTTAAAAGACGATGTCTGATTGGACCTTTTTACTTCCAAGGACAGGATTATACTGTATTGAAGGCATTTACTCTTCCCATTGCCTCTCCTTAAGGATGCAGCAAACAATTACCCGGTTCTTCCCTTTTTCATTTGTCCGGTAGTTTTATTTCGGAGGACAACTGTGTTGGCTTAGACGATAAATGCATGGAAAAGTCCAGAGGAAAGATTTCAATCTTGGGGACATTTTTGATACCTGAAAATGAGCTTGTACCCATCCTTTTGCTAGGTTTGGCCAGACGATCTCGTAGTCACGTGATACCTGGTTTCTGCCTGCGAATGGGAGGGACAAGGGAAGTAAGTGATCCGATAACTGCTAGAGGAATGTTTTGTCGCCAAGTTAAGCAGTAAGTTAAATTAATCCCGAGAAAAAAAAGAAAAGAAAAATCAGATAAAAGCTTAGAACATTGATGACAGTCAAGAAGGTGAAGAAAGACCAAAGATAATAATACAAGAAGGAAACAAACGTCAATGAGTGCTAGTCACTTAGGTGAAAGAAACCATTCTAATGTCTTCGGAAAGATAGACACCACTCTGGTACCCGGGCAGTCAGCCTTCCACGAGAAAAGATTCCGTTCAGAGGTTCGCAAGCACGTGACCTGGTCCTGCTCCCCGTAGGCACTCTCGGGGGGAGAGGGGGGGGGGAATAAAGAGTAAGGGAGCAAACCCGGACAGAAAATCAAGAGGTAAATACGAAACACTTTCTTCTATGAAAGCATCCTCCAGGACACGCGGTCGCTGGGTGAAACTTGCTACGAAGGGAGAACGAGCCAGGGACCGGTGCCAAGGCGGTCTGTGGAGGAACTTGGACAGAGGAATGGATGCCGCCAAGCCAGTTGTGCAAAGAAAAGAAGTGTTGTTAAGCAGCAATGTGTATAACATCCTGTTTCGGTCGCAGCCGAGTTTAGAGACATCGCACCTCTTCTACCACCCGTGAGTTCACCTGTGCTGTGTCGCATCGTGTCCCCCTACAACTGGTACCTCCGGCACAAGTGATGGGATGGGAAGAAGAGAACATTGTACAACCATTCCCTTCTCTCTCTGTTTTAGGAAGATAAAAGGGTTAGAGTTAGGAATTAGAACATTAGAACAAAGTATTATTACTAAAAGACCTAACAAATTCAAATAACGGTGTGTGTAATGTATATTATTAATTTGTCCTTCGACAAAAGATATCTTATAAACTCTATTTTCGCTATCATCCTCCATTCTCTGACTGTACATGAAATCATATCACCATTCCCCCACCCGTGTTTTCCTAGCAACCGTTATTAGATCTGATTATAATAAACAATACTTTTTCGTTTCCTTTTCTTGTTTCCCTCCAGGTTCTGTCGTTTCTTTTGCTGGGTGTGATGTGAAAACAAAGCAAAAGCGAGTCAGTGTCAGGCTTATTGTTATATATGAAGGCACGACCTTTGCTTGCGTGGGATGATGGGTCACAGATGCATGCCAGCCACGAAAATATGAAATGCACTGAGAGTTATGAGGGCTAGGAAAGTACCTACTGGTCTAAACATACAGGATACACCCTGCACGCGCTGTAACAGGCTAAAACCACCAGGCAGCCATCCGGGTACTCATCATGTCGTGTCACTCATCATGGAGCATAAATTAGCCCTGCTTCTTCAGTTTTGAAATTTAAAAATTAAAGCAGTTAGCAAGGCATTTCAAACACTAAGACGCCTACAGGCAATGAGGTGAAGGCTAGTCGACATCAGATAAAGCCAAGCAGGGTTAATCCATTAGTTCCGGATCATAGGGATCAGTTAGTGCACCTAACTGCGCATGTTCGTGTTTGCGATCACAATATTCTTATTTTGAACCAGCTTTACAACTTATCTGTCATTTTCAGAAATTTAACTTACGTGCATATGCGTGTTGCAATCATGGTTATTCTTATTTTTCCAGTTATCATAAAAAAATTGAAGTAATTTCTCTTAAAAAGGATTTAACCAAATTGTCACAAAGATCAAACTAGCTTCGAAGCTTGCACAACTTTGAAAAAAGCAGAGAAATTTAATTAACTTCAACTGTTTAACTAGTTGACCGCAAAAATCAAATTCATTATTAAATTGAAACCAATGAGCCTAAACGTTTTGATAAATACTTTGAACATGGAAAATGCTTTCACTTGACTTTATCCATATTCTTTATTTTTGTTTCAGATTTTCATCAAACAATCCCAAGGTAAGAAGATTAACTTGTTTCATATTTAGTTAATGGCGATGTACATGTGTAGTGTAGGAGGTCTACACGTGACAACTCACACATACAACCAGTCTACGAGATTGCACCATCGTATTTACACTATTATTCACATGAACATTAGGTAGTTAAGTAAGTAGTGACCTCGTTTACACCCACACTCAGGGAATTTAATACAGAACAGGTATTGTGAGAGGGTTCAAGGGCCCTTTAAGTGCACCATCCTATTTTGCGAAGTCGACACTGCACCGGTTGACCCTATCGTCAACCCGCCTTTCCAGTCTCATATTCCCCGGGGATTAGTTTTGACCCTGTCCCCATCCCTTACCTGTAATGTACTTCCTCTTGGCGACACTGTGGTACATCGTCCCTTGTCTTGTACAGGTGGCGCTGAATGCCAGGAGAAAGTAGCAGACATCGTCTTTCTTCTGGACTCCTCCGTCAGCCTCTGGCTGAGAGAGTTCGGAGCCCAGCTGGCCTTTGTTCAGGATATCGTCCACTCCTTCACCATCGGGCCCAACAACATCCGCGTGGGCGTCGTCACCTTCAGGTATGAACCCTGCTGTGACCTTAAGTGTAGGTGTCCACTAAAAATAAGTAGGACCTACATTATTCGTATGAGCTGTCGTGTCCAAGTCTCTTCATTTCCAATCACTTATTTATATATCTTATTCATGAATTTTGACATGTTTGTCTCGTACATGTATTTTACTTACCTTATAAACTGCTTGCGCAGCTCGGACGTCAGGCTGGACATTCGATTGAACCAATACATGGACAAGAAGGACCTGCGACTCGCTGTCAGCAAGATCACCGAATGGAGAGTGGCACACGCACCGGGGGATGCTATTCATTTCGTCCACACATCTATGTTCCAGGTGAGACAAAAGGATTTCTCAACCATTTGATTCGTAACAATTTCAGCCTCGTTAAAAGTGTCCATGTTTAAAAGAGCTTTTTATTCAGCTTCATTAAGACTGTGCACCTATTCACGAACGCTTTCAGCCGGAGAACGGAGGACGTCCATGGGCAGCTCACATCTTGGTGTTGATCACGGACGGCTACTCTTACGAACCCAACAAGACTCAGCACGAGGCGGCCGTGGCCAGGGACAAGGGCATCGAGATCTTTGCCATCGGTGTCAAGGAGGCTGCGTATGAGGGCCACACTGAGTTGTACGGAATCGCCAGCGAGCCCAAGGACATGCACGTCTTCAACGTGGACCAGTACGAGAAGCTGAGCAACATCGAGGAGGCTGTATCGACAAGAGCTTGTCAACACCGTTAGTGTCGTTTTCACACTTTTATATTTATGTTTATCTTTCTTCGTATGTTTGTTTGTCTGTGGAGCTATTTTTCACCCACTTCTCATCGTCTAGAGGTCTGAAGTTTTCACTAATTATTCATTTGCGTGTTGATGATTCATTTTAACTTTCCCAAAATGTCTACATTAAAACCCGGCAACTGGATATTTTGTGGGCTTTTCACTTTTTTTGTTTTTAATATATATATAATAACAATAACATTAATGTGCATTGCCGCCAGTTCTGTAATCTTGGAAGAATTAAAAATCATCAAGCGGTCCAAATCAAAGTTGACACAATTCTTCCGGATTAACCTTGATGATTTGTTAGCATACTTGAATGGATAAAAGATTTTTTCTCGAGTCCTTGATGATTTTTTTCCTTATACTACGACTACACTAATGAAATTTGGTCTGATAGTTTTCGATTCAATTTTCTTTCAGAAGGTAATTGGACTCGACCAGAGACAGGTGACGAGGAACAAACCAACCCGAAGACTACTGCCGAAAAACGTAAGAATCTATTCTTTGGTGATTCATGGATTAGATATGTCTAAATAAGTAAAGAAACACTCTAGAAAGAGTTAGTTTCCACTAAAAGTGTTGTTAAAATAAGTACACCTGTATAAATAAACATATTGCTTCCTACAAACTATCAACACCTGTAAAAAGCACATCACACTATTCCTTCTGCTTCCAGGGTGTGGCGGCAAGCCAGCGGACGTCTACATCATGCTGGACAGCTCCAACAGCATCGAGAGGGTGCAGTTTACCGAGCAGCTGCACTTCGTTGCGCAGCTCCTCCATCTCTTTGATCTGGACGCCGACCGCACGCGAGTGGGCGTGGCTCTCTTCAGCGATGACGTCAAGGAGGTCGTCGCCCTGCAAAGTGTCACACACTGGATGAAATCAAGGCTGTGTTGAAAGACACCTTCTTCCTGTCAGGTATTGTGCTACCTATTTATATTTTGGATTGGTCGGCATCGCTGTAAACAATTTGGCGGGATTCGCGCAGTTGATGGAGTTGCAGTTACTGAGGCTATTCCAAGGATGAATGTCTGCATTTTGGAGATAATATGTAGCTGATTTTAGGCCGAGAAAATTTGTGAAGAGTATAAAAAAAAACAGAGAAAGTTTAAAAAAATTTCAGGAATATGAGAGATGTTTAATGAGGCAAACCAGACAAAATATAGTTCTGAATATTAATGTTCCACGAACTAGACCAAAATAAATCTCACCCACTTTCCTCTGTAAGTAGAATAGTCTCTCTGACTTAATTAAACACCCAATTTGGTCAAGATAATGAATTGATTAAAGTTGTATGCAAATCTCACATTAACTAATGTTTTGGAGAAATGGTAGAGGAAGTTCTCTCTTCAAGATTTTGCCCAGAAGACTTTATTTGAGATATACACTTTTGTTCTCCAGGTGGCACCAACACCAGTGGCGCTTTGGAGCACCTCAGGACACGGGTGTTTCCAGCTGCCCGCCGCGAGGTGGCGCACGTGGCCATCATTCTGACCGACGGCCAATCAAAGAACTCGACACTCACGGCTGAGGAAGCGAAAAAGCTACGTGAGATGGGTGTGTATGTGTTCGCCGTCGGCATTGGAGCGCAGACCGACGTCACTGAGTTGATGGACATCGCCAGCGACCCTAACGAGAACTTTGTCTTCCATGTCGACAACTTTGCGAGCTTAAGGAACATTCGAGAGCTCTTAGCCATCAAAGCTTGTGACGGTAAAGTTCAGTGAGATAGAATTCTAGTTATAATTTTTTAACTAAAACGCCATCATCACAGTCAAGTAAATAAGTTACCTTACATAAAGCTATCTCTATCTGATGTAAAAAGTGTAATGAATTAGAAATTCGTAACTAAAGTTGATCGGTTAGACAGTAAAAATTTTTGATGTTAATATATATTTTTCAACGAAAATAATGTTTTGAGTTCTTTATGGTTTTTTTAATTTAAAGGTGTGTACAAATATTTTCAGTTGGTCCGTCAGAGGATGCCGGTGACCAGTCAGAACACAGTAAGTACGAAATGCTTTTTTGATCTGTTTGCATATCTTTTTGTGTCTCCCTACATACTTCTTTTATAGGTATTGTACGTTATAACACTTTTTGAAAACAACTCTCAAATACAGGGTCTGATTTAAAGACGTGTTTATTGTCCAATTGGTTTACAAATCAGTTCTGATTTTACTGACTCTCGTATCAAGTGGATATAAAATAATAAGGGAATGAATTGCCAAGTATGCACATCAGTAATAAATATTGACCAATTTTAATTTAATATTTTAAAATAAATTAATGCATTTCTTTTAATTTCAGACTGTGTTTCCGAACCCACTGACGTTGTCTTCGTCTACGACTCAGCTGCTGTGAATATGGTGGAAAGTGACATCATATCCGGTTTCATATCTGATTTTGTGCAAAATATAGAAAATGACGACGTTGTGAGATACGGTCTGGTGCGGGAAAATTGCTACAAGGGAGACAACATCAATCTCCAGACGGGTGCTAATGCACAGGCCATAGAGGTAAGAGTAGCTTCCCTTAGACTGCTGTCAGCTTACTTTCTTAAAATCTGAAATAGCTGTCAACCCAAAAAGTTCGAAAATATCACTTTTCAAAACAACACACTTGAATACAATAAATTTTTTTTTTAAATTAAGAAAAAAATATGTTGCTTTCCTTCCTCTTTCGCTTTCATAATACTTGTCGGCTTCTCTGTCCATATCTTTTGTCTCTCCCAATTAATGTTATGGAATATGAAGGGGAAGGAGGAAGTTGTTTTTTTATATAAAAGCTAACACAGTATCTATGTCTTTCTAGGATTTCCTTCAAGAACCTCATCAGAACGGCCTGTCAGTGCTTCTCCAGCGCGTTCGTCTGCGTGGCTTCCTCAACGTGTATGACGACACGCGAGCGAGGGCTCAGAAACTCCTCGTGCTCTTTGTGGGCCCCAAGCTTCAGAAGATTTCCGAGGTGGAGAAAGAAATAAAAAGACTTCAGTTTCAGGGTGTCCGTCTGCTGGTGGTGGCTGTGGGTTCAGACAAAGACGTGAAGGTGCTGCAGCCACTACAGGACTTGGCCAGCGCCCCTCTGGTGTGGGCCAGCGACTACGACAGTTTGTCCACACTGACAGGACAGCTAGTCAACCGGTTCTGCGAGGTTGCCAGGCAACGACCAGTTGCTGTTTAGTCACAATAGATACTGAGAGAATCTAACTTTTTCCTGCTTAATTTTAACTTTCTCTGTCCCCTCTGGTTTTTAAAATATTTTTAAAATATCGACAATTTGCTTGCGTATGCATTAAACTTCATTAATTATTTACAAGGAAGCAAACACACTCAAGCACAAACATAGATGTTGAGATATACAATCATCTTTAGTGTTATTTGGATGAAATTTGCCTTCATTTTCTTGTCTAGTACAGCTGAGTTTCCTCTCTTACGAAGCCAAAAAAAAAAAAAAAATCGAAATATTTTTCCTCTGTATGCTCATTCTTGTTTATATTTTTGTGAAGCGGGTCAGGGAACTGCGCAACCCGACTGCAAAACCAAAAACTTTAAAGAGCTTTAATATGGGTATATGTGCAATGTTATTGAAAGTATTTTGCAACTTACCTTGATTCCTTTGACTGGTTGTGAAGTGTACAGATTGATAAATACTTTCCTGCGGTTTATTTACTGCATGCTTGATCTACTGTTTTTAAATATGCTCAAAAGCATTGAAACCAAACAGAATATCTTTTCACTCTAATGTGTGGGGCTACTTTAAGAGTGTTTAATTTTAAAATTATTTTACACTCGTGTTGAAGTGGACCCCATCTGAACACATACTCACACGGACTGTGAAGTTTCTTGTACGATGTCAGTGAAAATGGGAATAAATGAATGGACAGGTAATGAAAAGAAGAATCGCCTCAGTCCTAGACGACAAGAACTGGAATGATAGAGATCACAAATGAAAGAAAGAGAGAGAAGCAGAGAAGTGTAAACTCACTTCTCAAACAACAGCTGAGAGAAGGACGTAGAAGAATGGGGAAAGTAAAGACAGGCTGGAGGGTATGAACTGTGATTACAAGACCAAATCTTGTAGTGAAAAGTATTTGGACACACAATAAGCTCACTCTGTGATAATAAAACTGTGTCCATGGACGCTGTCATCGTTACCATTTGTCTGAACATGTCTGTGTTTATGTGGCAATCTGCTGACTTTGGATTCAAAATGTATATTCTTCTGCGATGTATTTACCTTTGTTAAATATCTAAATTACTCGTAACACTTTTTAAAAAGCATGAATTTCCTGTGATTGACGAAGTATATTATGACACTTCGTTCGCTTATATGAGTATTAAATGTTTTTCACTTTTTATCAATATCGAGTTGTTTTTGTGTTGTATGGGTTATATGTATTTGTAAAGTGCTATACACCTTTAACTTTTAGGCTAGTCATTCTTTTGACAGGTTACAATGGATGTATAACGCTTAAGACAAAAAAAAACCATCACAACATCTCTACACAGGCTCTCGACATTTATGCCTTTCTTGTTTCAACACACAACAAACGATCAGCTCGTGTTTTTTTTTGTTTAATAACAAAAAGAAAACTGTTATTATACCAATAAATAATGAATAATTAAAAATCTTCACCTATCTACCCCCAGGAAAAGCCACCAAGGATGGTGATCATACGCACGAAAATAATTCCATTCAGATCTCACTTATTCTAAATTTTTCGACGGTCGTAAGTTCATGACCAGTGTGGTCCGTGACAACAGCTCACCTCCGCGCGCGAGAGAGACAGTGTGTCTGTGTGTCTGTATGTGTGATCCAATAATGAGGTCTGGATTGACAAAGCGACACTTTATCTTTTAATGCATAATAGTTTGGCTGTTCCGCCTCTCCATAAATTACAAATAATTTTCCTCTTACGTAACTTTACGGTCACACGATCGAGTTATTTGCCTTTTATCCAATAATTACATCTACTTAGTAATTATCTGTTAATGATTCCGCCCGCACGAACGGCTAGAATCTTATATAATGGGTAAGTCTATACCTGACAATGATCGCATCCATGGTGAAAAGCATGCCGGGAATTTCAAATGACGGTAGCTCGGCGGGACGTATGCCTGTGACACCAGTTTTCTCACTTACTAAAATGAAACTTGAGAGTAAAGTATTTCTCTCAGGATCGCTATTGTGCCGTGCTTGTCTTGTAATGCCACAGTTTGATAGTTACGAGAGTGATATGAAAAAGTTCTTCTCTATACAAGGTAAGCCCTATGCGCGCTGGAGCAGAAAAGAAAGCCATCAGTAAGCCATCATGTTACATAATCCAGCATAGAACATATTAATATTAGCACCATAGTTTTTGTTTTAAAATATTAACATCAGTTCAAGTAAATAAAAAATTAAACAGTGCTAATAGTTTACAAAAAAATGCGAAAGTTTATTTATTAGCAGGCCTCTCCACACACAGGAATGAACGCTTCCCGCAGGTCTTGGTTCCTTTTAATTTCTCCTTAACCAGACAAAACACCGAAGAGTCTCGAGGTTCCTTCCTACTTGCAAATGCATAGAAGTTCCTGGTGTTCTACGCAAAAAAGTCATTGGTTTTGTTCCTTGAATAAGCTGCAGAAGAGAATCCCTAGGCTCTAATAAAATGTCTGGATTCTCCTTTCCCAATCCGCGAGAATTAACGTTTCACATCCGTGAAGCAGAATCGGTACTACGATGACTTTGTACAGATAATACTTTGTAGTAAAGCAGATGTATGGCTGTGAAAGACCCTGTCCATCCTCGCCAATACCACTGTTGCTGATGTGATCCTGATGAGGATGTCTGTTGCGGAGCTACCGTCCTTGGGGAGGAGGCTCCCAAGTACTTGGAGCTGTTTACCTCTTCGAGCATCTCACCCCGTTCATAGAGGTTTCTGTTGCGCTGATGCCAATGATCATAAGTTTGCTATTATATTATAATGTGAAAGTAACCTCCTCTTTGGTTATCCAAACGTCTGGGAGGTAGGTCACCAATAATCTCATCCTAGGCACAGTTGGTTAACGTAATGCTGAATAAATATAAAACATCATTACAGTGTAATCCAGACTGACAAGAAAAAATATATCTTCTCTATTTAAACAAGAGACAGTAACAGCAATGAAAAATAATAAGCTGCCGGGACTTCATCGAGAGAAAATGCATCCAACCATAGGAGTAACCAGCCATAGGAGCAACTAATCCTAGGAGGAGATGTGAACAATAAAAATTTCATAAAACAAGGGACCTTCGACGGATCAGTTTTGCTAACACAAGAGTCAGCATTACAAGCTTTGAGTCCAAACTTAAGGCATATTTATTGCAAATTCGCTGCCACCCTGTCGTGAACATGGATGTGCATGTTTCTGTATTTACTTTATGATTAGGTGTGTGTGTGTGTGTTGTAGAAGTGAGCGAGTCTGTTACATGTGAATTCGGGTACATGGTTCTAAGTGATTCAGATTACGTGGATTGGTCACTGCACAATTTTACTAAAAGCTCTCTGAGAAAATCATTAGAAAAGTGCTATATAAATGTTTTTATTGTTGTTGTTGTTGTTGTTGTTGTTGTTGTTGTTGTTGTTGTTGTTGTTTTTGCAGCAAAGAAAAGATGGTGGGTCACCGCATGCTAGAGGCGGCGCCGGAGTTCAATGCCTATTCTCTAGAGGTGGCCGCTTTACTTTGGTATTCTTGGTATATACATATATACATAAGTAGATTCAGAGTCCGCACTGTGTCCTGAGTACATCATTGTGTGAGCGTTGTTCGACAGCGACATTGTGATTACTCACTGAACTATTATTTTTCAGATCCAGACCCCAAACACTTGCTAGTACAATATGTCCGTTAGAATCTTTGGATTGTAATTGAGTTAAGATATTTTCCTTTTCCTTTTATTGTGTTATTTTTACACAGGTAGTTTTGTAACATTTTTTTCATAATTAAAACTTAGACAAGACTGCAAGAGGCAGACATAGTTGTCTTTGTTCAGAATGAATATGTACTCACTAATGTCCGGGCGACTGCCTGAGTGTTGGGCGCATGTGAGCGTCTGTGACAAAAGCACATAACGAACACTACAGACAGTGAATAATCATTAGCATTTTCTGCATTCCTAACCCGTTAGATGTATTTTTTTCAAGTCAACGATTCGATAATTAAACGCGAAATCTCATCAAAATATGCGCAAACCAGGAAACCAAGAACATGATCAGGACTCCGATCATGTCACACTATGTCTTCTACGGGCTGAAATAACACTTTTAGAAAGGACACTCGTGCTGGAAGAAAAACTTTACTAAAATACAGATTGCATATTATTCGCTTAATTAATAAGAAAGACAATTAAAGTCGCTGATATTTGTACTCGGTCGATTTACGGATATACATTATATATATACTTTTCTGAAAAATGAAATAAATAAACATATCGCATTTTATCTTTTAACCACTTTTTAACTTTGCTGAAAGTTTATAAACAATTACTACCATCAAGATGACAATTACGAAGTATCTTAGTGAATCTTAACGATAAAAACCCTAAGGGTTTTAAGGAAAAATCATATAATGTCATACGTCTCACCTGTGTAATAATAAAACTAAAAGCTATACAAACTGTAGCTGACTGTAAATAAAAGTTATAATTATGCTAAGCATAAATTTCTCGCCATAGCTTTCTTGACTGCCGTGTATCGACACAGAAATAAACCCTGAACATACCCTTCTCTTACTCCATCCACCCGACAGACGTGCGGCACGCGAGCTATTTAGTCAACCAACAACAACTTTTTGTCGCGGCTTTGAAATCTTAGCTTTAATCCTCTTAGTAATTACAGCTAAGAGACCAAAATATTAGAATTTCTCTAACTTAAAGCTGTTTAGTATGTAGTATACTAGTTCATTAACGTTGTGCCTAATTTTTCATTTATTCTTTGGGATCCAAAAAACACCCTGCAATAATTCCTAATTGTGTACTATTTGACGAGTTGTTTACTTCGGATGGATTTTCTCTTGTCTAGGGTAAGTCACCACTGTCTTTATCCAGATTTTAGGTAGAACTGGACTTGACAAGTTTAATTCAGGGTTTACGTTTTTCAGGCTTTCAAACAAGGAACACTAATTCCTATAAGACTTGCTGCTAATTGTCTCAGCCTTTTTTAACACATTTTTTAGAACTAGCTATATCTTTTATTTTATAGACATAGAAGATATTGTTTATGAATCGAAACTGCTGGAATCGCCAGACCAAGAAACTGCTTTTCTGCAATGTGTTAAGATTTTCACCGCCTCTGACCGAAACTTGTAACCACTCATGCAATACAAGTAAAAGTGGGTAGCATTGCCGATGACATGCAAGAGGTGGAGGATCGCATAGACTATGTTCATAACAAACATATCAACGTCATCATCGCTTGCAAGAAACTGAATTAAAATAAAAGAAAACGATCTGGGCATATTAGGAGTACAAAGGTCAATGACAAAGCAATCAGAAGCGTTGTGAGTGATGAAACTTTCTTTTCCCGTGACCTGACCTGCACAGAGTGTGCTGTGGATGTAAGTCTCAGTCGTGCAAATGTCACGGACATCAGCACCTGTCTCACCAGGACACAGTTGGACACTACCAGCAATGTGCATGGAATGATGGACGAAATCAAATTTCAACCCAAGTCCACACGTATACATAAAATAAATAATAATGATCGGTTCCAATTATAGCGTTCATTGAAGGATCAAGATATCTAATTATGTAAAAAATGTGAGAGTAAGACAACAGTATTATTCCAGCAATAACGCAGACATTAACTTTTTGTTTCCGGTTCATGTCAAATAAATTAAAACGATGAGGAAAGGCTACAGAGACAGCTCTCTGTACAGTCAGTATCGCCAAACACCACGACGACATCGCCGTGGAAACGCTCAGAAAGTAGTATTTAATTATATAAAACACATAATGAAACCTTTCCATGTGAATATCAAACTGAATCGGTAGCCATATATTTGGGATTAAATCAAGATACAGGACAACTATGTCTGACACTGCTAGCGCCGTGAAGTACACACTCACGTCAGTGCAATATTTCAGTCGCCGAAAAATAATGATGGTCATCACACTGCCAAAGGTTCCGAAGACTAATAAAATAGGACAGGCGATCTGCATCAGCAGCTTTGTGGCTTGGTATATTATAAACATATCTGCTCTTAAAACGAGGAGACGAGAATTGTTGAGTCCCCAGGGCTCATCGGTAATGTTGATCATGGTTCATCTGGTTCCTGACACTAATTAAATATTTCGCAATAATTTCGTTTGTTAACTCTTCCAAAATATAATGCTGTAAGAGCTACCGTTTCCATAGAATCTGTAAAAGCAAAAGTAAGTGTTAGAACTATCGATATCGACATTTTAATATCTAACTGATATAATTGTCTTTTATGCACTCAACTTTTCATCTTATTATCGTTTAAACTTCAGCTTGAGCTCCTTTGTCTTTAGTTAATTGTTTTTAATTACGAAACTGCACTAAAAAGATCGCATACAACACGTACTGGTATTTACGTAGTGTAGCCATTGAAAGAATCACCACCACACTTAGAACAACCATTGTCGCATCACTCCTGTCGTCTGCACTGAATCACTTAGGGCCATGTCCTCTATTTCTAGAGACTGCAGAAAATTAGTTTAGTCAAAGCATTCATTTGAATGTTTGTTAACTTGAAAATTTCCATTCTTAGAACTTCGTTGAGAAAGGTATGCAAACAAGATCTCCGTAAAGAAATCTGAATAATATTTTTTACTATTCCTAAGCAAAGACGAGTATGTTGTCTTCAATATTTTTTGGCTGCCTACCCAGATAAGAGGAGAATTATAAAACTTCAGATATTAAAGATAAATATACAATGATTAGAAACAACGTTGTAATAATTGGTGTAACTACATATTTAAGTGGCAAGTAATAGTTTACAAATAAGCTTATTTACTACAGACCGTCTGTTTAAGTTGTAGGTAAAAGCCTGTCGAAGGAATTTTGAAAAATATTTTAAATTTACAGTAATTTGAGCCTTTATTTATCTTTTTATGTTTCCTACGAAGCCATGTAGAATCTCGAAATAGAGACATTTGTACAAAACCACTGAACGCAAGATAAACAACAAATAGAAAAGATAAAGACCTGACAGCACGTCAATGGAAAGAAAAGCCCAGACCTGTCCAGGTTGAAAAAATAGACAAACTAAGCGACCCACTCAAACTATGTTTGCATTATTTTCAGTTAGGATGAAAATTGTGCTCCGTCGACACAAGATATATTTGCTTCAAAGAAATCATACTTTCATCGAATGACACTAAATACGGTTTCTTTAGAAAGTACACAGTCAGTCTTTTGCAAAAGTTCTCTTCTTAAAATAACGGGGCGTTTATATTTGAGCAATTGATTCATAGCTAGTTCATTGTCAAAAACTGTTTTATGGGCTGTGGGGAGGAGACTGGATGCCCGTGTATCTGGATATGATTGAATGTGTGTTTGTGTGTGGGGAGAGGTGGGTCTCTGTTTGGTTAGGGAGTAACTGAGAAAAGGACACGAGAGAGCGGGACATTCCAATAGTATACCAATTATACCTCTGTAGATGTAGCCTGTTGCCAACAAACACTCGTTTTGAAAAGAGGTTGATAATTATTTTAGAGGATATTTAAGCTATTGATCCTCCGTGTATCCCACAATATATATATATATAAAGGCTCCAAGGGGGCGTTAGCTCACAGTAAATGCAGAGGTGAAAGATGTTTGCACTTTCTACATATGTGGTCGGAAATATATAGAGAAAAATGAAAACATTAAATTCTCTTTAAGTCATATACAAGACCTGAGATGACAACTCGATTTTCTATATTTCTACTTTCCACAGAATTTAATAACATTTAATAGCATCAGGAAAAGTGAGCACAACTAGGATCTACACCACTGTACCTGTTAGAGTTGTGTACATGTGGATGTTCAGTGAATGAGAAGGTAACAAATTACCATACTAGAACTTCTTGAATATTTATCAGACTTTTTTCGAGTTGACGGTCTTGAAGAGATACTAGAAAAAGGTTTGTTGCTTATTTCAGTGATTTATTTTTAATTGACACAGTCATGAAATAGTGTAGTTTATGACATCTACAGTACAATGAAATTAGTAATTACTATTTTATTAGTAACAACATAAAAATAGAGCAGCGCAAATAAATTTCAATATTTTCAGACCACTGGAAGTATCTCTAAAAAATCAATAATTTAAATCGTTGAAATTACTTAGATCAGGTATTTTATGAGATATCTATTTAACAACTATCCATCGATCCTTTTATCGTGACACAATTTCATATGATTTGTCTTTTAATATATTATATAATGTAACATTTTAATAGTGCCGCCAGTCGGTCACTAAGTGCTACCACACGTTTCCTGTTTCTGTCATGTTAAACATCGGAAGTGACATTTGAGTAAACTTGTCTCAGAGGCACGAATGTTGTTGCCAGGTCTCACCCCTGCATTTGTCATTTCTCTCTGCACATGTTTTCAGGGCCAGACTGCCGTAATGTTATTTTGTTGTCGACTCCGTAAAATAGCATCAACCAGTCATCTTACACCTGGCTTGATCTCTTCCTTTCTGTCACTGTGTGTGCATAGGGGAGTGAGAGAGAGAGAGAGAGCGTGGAAAGAAGATTTCTTCTCTTCGCTAGACAATGCCTCAAAATCCTTCTTCTATGTGAGATTATGTATTAAAAATATAAAAGGCTTTGTGACTGGCCTTGTGTAGAATGGAAGTGTTACATCATTGAACATAATTACTTTTATTAATACATCATTCTTTATCCCCTTAGTCATATGCATTGGTGTTTTTTTATCGTGTAGGTAATCGTGTGCTGCTCTAATAAGTGCAAAACTCTAAGCACATAAAAAGAAAAGGACTCGGATAATGTCACAGTTCGTCTGCTTTTTCTCCTACTGACATACATTTTTTGTAAATTCTTACATCTCCTTAAATTGTTACATCTCATTAATAAAGTGTAAGCTGTATTTTTTTTTATTAATACACAGTATGATCATGAAACTAGCAGATATTCTTATGTTAGGTTAATTTACCATGCTATACACATATATTTATATCATTATACTTAGAAATATAGCGTATAACCCTTTTTAACTTCGTCTTTACCATTGGTTTATAAAAAAATTAATATAATCAAGGAGATAATTACCAAGCACGTTATGGAAGGCTTTTTTCCAGTGTTACTATAAAAACCCTTAGTATTTTAAGGTTCAAATAATAAAATAAATTAAGAAATGTTATAGTGTCATGTGGGCAATAATAAAAATAATGGTGAAATAAATTGTAGTTGAAGGTGCACGCTAAACATAAATCTCTAGACATACCAAACCGAGGTTTCAATACAATATAAAACTACACATAATTTTATTCATATCGACGTTCTTGATTAGTTTCTGTACATACAGATACTCGACGTAGTTTATCATTTACAATTACAAGTCTCATTAAGGCAAGTCTGCCCTCGGCAAAATACACAAACGTTTGGGTCTCGTTTATACTGAAATTTTACGAGGTTTCTTGGCATGGCTGTTTATCCGAAAAAAGTTCAGTATTAAACATATCCCTCCTTTACTCGATCCATCCGACAGATCTACCAATCCTCCCTACTCATTACTCCAAAAGAGGCCTGAAGATGAAAAATTCTCTCTTACAGCTATTTAGTATACTAGTTTATGAACCGTGTATCAAGTGTTTAATCTATTATCTTTGGAATCAAAAAAACACCTGCAATATTTCCTAATTGTCTACTATTTTGGGTGTTGTTTACTTTGGATGGCAATTTTCTCTTGTCTTTTGTAATTCATAACAGTCTTTACCGAGATTATATATCCGTTAACTGGACCCGACAAGCTAGATTGAGTCAGGGTTTACTTTTTATTTCACGATTTCAATCGAGGACGAGATTATAACCAGAGACATTCATCTCGATTCTGTTGCTAATTGTATAAGCTTTTTTTACACTCAGTAGAACTAGCAGGTATTGTTTGTAAATTAAAACTGTTGAAATTGTCAGAGAAAGCTGATGTTCTCTTGCAACCTGTTAAGATTTTCACCGCCTCTGACCGAAACTTGTAACCACTCATGCAATATAAATAAAAATGTGAAGCGTTGCCCATGAGATGACAGAGGTGGAGGATGATATAGACGGTGTTCTTCACGAATATATTAGTCTCATCATAGCTTTGAAGAAACTTAAGTATAAATAAAAGTAAGTGATCTGGGCATGTCAGGACTACAAAGGTCAATGACAAAGCAATCACCAGTGTTGTGAGTGATGAAACTTTCTTTTCCCGTGACCTGACCTGCACAGTATGTGCTGTGGATGTAAGTCTCAGTCGTGCAAATGTCACCGACATCAGCACCTGTCTCACCAGGACACAGTTGGACACTACCAGCAATGTGCAAGGAATGATGGACGAAATCAAGACTTCAACCCAGGACCACACGTATACATAAAATATATAATAATAATCGGTATTAATCGAAGCGTTCATTGAAGGATCTAAATATCTAATAAGGCAAAAATTGTGCGAATATGACAACAGTATTATTCCAGCAATAACGCAGACATTAGCTTTTGGTTTCCGGCTGATGAAAAGTGAACTTAAACGATGGGAAAGGCTACAGAGACAGCTCTCTGTACAGTCAGTATAGCCACACACCACGACGACATCGCCAGGGAAACATTCAAAACGTAGTACTGAATTAAATACAAAAGATAATACAACCTGTCAGCGTAAATACCAAACTGAATGGGCAGCCAAATATTTGGGATTAAATCAAAATACAGAATAACCACGTCTGACACCGCCAACGCCGTGAAGTACACACTCACATCAGTACGAGCTTCAAGGCGCCGAAAAATAATGATAGTCATCACACTGCCAAAGGTTCCAAAGACTAACAAAGCTGGACAGGTGATTTCCGACAGCACTTTGGTACCTTTCCATAACATGATCAAATCGGCGCTTAGAAAGTGTAGACAAGAATAGTTGAATCCACAGGGTATTAGTAATGTTAATCATAGTTTTTTTTTATCCTGGCCTATCTATTGAACATTAATTTCAGTTGGTAACTCCTTTAAAGTTTGAAGCGGTAATGGTTACCATTTTCACGGAATCTGCAAAATAAATGTCAGAATTATCAATATCTATATATTAAAAGATCATGTAAAAGATTATTTTGTATAAAGTACACTCAGTACAATATTCTGTCAATAGATATACTGCAACGCTACTTTATCTTTTTTATGCTAATACATTGTCTTTAACTCACTTCTAATAATTACAAACATACACTAATAAAGACCCCGTGCTGCACGTGCCTGTATTTACGTAGTGTAGCCATTGTAAGACGCTCGACAACACGTAATGTAAAAAAAAAAAACAAAAGAACGATTGTTGCTTGACATACCTGTCGTCTGCACTTTGTCTTCCATTTTTAAAGATTGCAGAAAATAGGTTTTGGCACAATCATCGTCATGTCCACTCTGAACTAGTTTACCTTTTGTCTGCTACAGTCGCCGAAGACTTCAGTTGTTTCTCCACTACAAACGTTTTTATAACTTCTCGCATAAGGATTTACACATATTTATGCACTTATTTAGCACAAACTGTTTAAGTTGTAAGTAAAAACGTTTTGTGTGAGCTCTGAAAGAAAGTTGTATCATTTATACGCAGCTTTTCAAGCCTTTATTTGTCTTTCTCTGTTTACCACGAGGACATGAAAAGTCTCTAAATAGAGACGTTTGGCGGATGAAGAAGGTGAAAGAAAAAACCAGAGAACTCTCCGTGTTGAATAAATAGACAAAGTGAGCGACACACTTAAACGATGTTAGCATTATTTTCCAGAAGGATAAATAAAAATATGCTTCGTTGACACAAGGCATATTTGCTTCAAAAGAAAGCCTGTTTTCATTACATGACATTAAACGGATTTTTTTCCGAAAATAGACATTCGGTGTGTTGTAAAAGTCCTCTTCTTAGAAAAAATGGTGCTTTTATATTTGAACGATTATGATTTCTACGTGTCTGCGTTGGAGCAAGAGGTGGGTCCATGTAGCGAGGGACTTAGGGACAAGACAGCAGGACACTGGAATAGTCTGCCGATTACACTTCTGTAGGTGTACCTTGGGTCTGAAATTCTGGTTATAATTACTTTAGAGGATATTTATGCTATCGATCATCGTGTAAAGTATATAAATGATTCCAAAGGCGCTGATTGTCTCACAGTAGATGTAGAGACACATGACCATTCGTACTTTCTGTAAATCTGAAATGGATAGAAGAAGAAAAAACGTTCTAAGGTCATTGTCTTCAAGTCATACACAATGTGTTGACAGTTCAAGTGTCTATATTGATAATTCTTCAAGATTTAATAACAGCAGGAAAAGTGAGCATAATTAGAATCTACAAAAGTGTACATTTTAGAGTTGTGTACATGTGAATGGTCAGTGAATGACAAGAAGAAACAAAATAGGATCAGACTTCTTCCCCTTTCATATGAGGAATCTCCCAGAGTGAGGGAGTTCTGTCGTGTGAACAGTGAACGTCAATATGAGACAGCTTAAAGAAGAGACGAGAACTAGGGTTTAAAGACAGCTTCATATCTTACCTACTACGACTTCCTGAAGTGTAATAAATGTACATGTGTAGTAAACAGTCGGCCTTCCGACACCAGTCACGTCCGGCATGATGAGAACATGATAGCGCTGACCAAACCTCCATACCCAGCCCTCCCTCTACCTCCACCAGTCCACTTCAGCAGACTCAAAAGTCGATATCCAAGTGTGATGCTTTGATATGTGTCCAGACATTTGTAAAAGAAAATACACCGACTATGGCAGGATCCTCTTCACATCGGTGGTCTGGCTACACCAGCTCCCCTCTGCCCTTAGCAGACTTCTAGTCAGATTCTGCGGTAAAACCTATTTAGAAATGAGCCTTTTTCTTTTTATCTTGGGAGATTACTATGTTAAAAAGTGGTTTTGGGTAATTAGTCAACATTGATATCATTATATCATTCGGAGGTTGTTTTATCGACAGTTTTTAATAACTCTGCGCTCCGACATTCAGCAGCATTCGTAAAGGTTGTTGAGAGCCAGCGTTAACACACATCTGAGTGTCACATGAAGATATTGATCAGTCTTACCACTGAAACTTCTTGAGATTGTCTTAATACCACTTCTTATAGTATTTATTAGATATTGATCAGTCTTATCACTGAAACTTCTTGAGATTGTCTTAATACCACTTCTTATAGTATTTATTAGATATTGATCAGTCTTACCACTGAAACTTCTTGAGATTGTCTTAATACCACTTCTTATAGTATTTATTAAATATTGATCAGTCTTATCACTGAAACTTCTTGAGATTGTCTTAATACCACTTCTTATAGTATTTATTTCTGTCTTACACTCGCTTACTAAGGACGTTGGTATACTCGTACTCAGGAAGTCTGGCAGTAAACACATGACAAGATAACAGCAATTGTCCAATGAAGGCCCTGAGGTCTGCACTAAGCTTTGGCAGTTGTTTGATGCTGACCTGATACGGGAAAAGTACTATAGTGCATATACACTTGCCTTAGAACGCTGATGTAAACAAAATTACTTGCCATAATCATAATTGCTATACACATTCAATAAAACCATGGTCAAGTTGGAGTTTTGTAACATATTTTATATTTACGTGCGAAAGCCCGTTTGAACCATATATAAGCACACATGGTTGCACTTAAACGCAGGAATATACATGAATACATTCTTTTATTTGTACTTTAAAGGGAAACAACGTCGGAAAGAAGAGAATTGTTAAACTTCATGAAATTACAGCTGGTTCAGCAGTGCCAGGCAGGCTAGGAATGTACACGTGGCAAAAGTGTTGACACAATGTTGATAATCTCACCACCTACACACTTTTGTTTCTTTACTGTCAACTCTGAGTATTATCTCTCAGCCTCCCTCTACTTGTGAGAGAGAGAAAGAGAAAGAAAGAGCGAGAAAGAGAAAGAAAGAGAGAGAAAGAGAGAGAGAGAAAGAAAGAGAAGGATAGAAAGAGAGAGTGTTTGTTGTGGCGCTGTATGTCTGAAGGTACATTTACTGCCTCCCCTAAGCAATGTGTGAGCTTGAAACCCTTCGTCTATGTCAGTTTATGTATACAAAGCCCTTGAGACCCTCGATAGCGATAAACATCATTATTAACATTATACATCCTTCCTTAATATCTTAGTCATAGGCTTAGTACAGGCCAACGATACAGAGACTGTCATTACCTAAACGTGATTTGTAGTGATATTCGTTTGTAATGAGCTGTCTTTGAATAATTCTCCAATCAGTTAAGCGGTGACCGGTGTCGCAAAGGCAATGGTCTTGTTACCGGATCTTGGCCCTGCATTTGGTCATTTCTCTCTTCCCCTTTCAGGGCTACATGAGTAGTAGTAGTAGTATTTTTGTCGCTGAGTGCGCAAAAAGCCACCAAGCCATCAATTATCTACGTACGTCTAAGGGAAGACAATGCTGCACACAATAACTACCTTCCTCCTCCCGATCCTGGTTTCTTTACTGGCTCTACAACGACATCGAGGTGCTCCACAAGAGATAAGCAATGTTCCCCGTGATTTGCCGGCCGACGTAAAGGCTCCGTTGGAGAAAATAGCCGGAACAGAACAGCAGTCAGAAACATATGGAGACAGGCTGAACAGCTACACGTCACCTAAAGAGCGCAAGATTCGCAGGTAGAGAAACTTTTTGAGAAATTTTTGTAAGCCGTCAACAATTTTGCTCTTGTGTATAATATGTGTCACGTTATATAACATTCAATAAGATGTGTTTATTTATATTTCACTTCAGTCCACCTGCAAACAGCGATGCGGCAGGTGTGTGCGACATAACTTCAATCAGGAGTGAGTTATCCGCCCTGCGCTCTGAGCTGAAGGCCAAAGTCCCTTGTGTTCCTGCCTCAGGTATGTCCAACCCTTTTTTTATGAAAGAAGTAAGATTGAACAGTTAATACTTATTGTAATAGGGGTAATACTTCCTGAAAATAAAAAGCTATGGAACACGACACATATTATTGTAAAGATAAGTATCACTGCAGTAGTGAGTAAAAGTATTATATAAATATCAAGTTATAGAATAAGGTTTACAACATACGAAGTATTCATTAGCATACGTGTGTAGCATAACAACATCGTTAGAAATCAAGGTACACTCGCGACTGAGACAATTGTTAGAAAGTTGTAGACGACTTATATGAAAGTTTCAGCTTTAGAATGAGACGAATAATACTCATTCACTTTACGAGAAATAAAGTATACTTTGCCGACTGTCACAGGTTAGTCTGTGTTAACTTAAACTTGAAATGTTGTCTATCGGAAGGAATGGTGCGATTGTATAGTACCAGTATTGTACTGCAAATATTTACTAGGTTCAAATTCAGGAAAGAAACGCATTTCTTTCATTTTTATATTTCTGTTGTGTTTCTGAGACCATTTAATTACACTCTACCCTCATTTCACATCTCACTTCAATGTCACGCTAATGGTCACATATTTTCTCCTTATTAACTAATAATAAACTTAAAGGAAGGTGTAAATGAACGTGTCTCGAAAGAAAACACAAGCTTTCATCGCATAAATAACGCATTATTACGATTCTTTTCATCCATCTCCAAATAATAATGCAAAATACTTAAACCACCTATAATCACGATTATTGGCTGAAAGCAAAGACATTGATTGCCATTGTCATAATATTGCAATGATCCTAGATAAATAAAGTGCAAAGTATGTCCAAGTAGAGCTTACGTATAAACGCTCTTTAATTCACTGGAATTTTCGAATAAAGACATTGTTAAGGTTAAAACAGTGGGTCTTTATGATATTCACACATTTGATGGTCGAAATTTGCTTTTATGTGGTAAGTCTATATTTATATGTCCTTTACAATTAATCTGTTGACTTCTTTCGTCTTGAAGATTCCACATAATATGTGATAATTGGGTTTGTTTCAAATTGTATTTTGAACATAGAGGAGAGCTGATTATTGTTTTGCGGGTCTCTTTTGTTTTCCTGCCCAAAACACTTTCGTCCCGAAAACTAGAATTTCACGACCAATAAGACAATAGCTTTTGCTGGTGTTGAAAGAATGTCCCTAATTTTGTGACCCTCATCTGTAAAACTCCACACGTGTTATATAATAGTTAATTTACTTTCTAGGCGCTGCCTCTGATCGGGTTGTGGGGCAAGAAAGTTTCTGTCAAACACAACGGTTTTGAGTTTCAAACGCCGTCCATTTTGTTGTTTATCTTGCGAAACTTTCTCGATATTGTCACTGGCAGAAGTCGCAAAGATGTACTGTGTAAGTACTACGATGGACTAGCCGTTATTTACCTCGCAATAATAGGAATGTGTAATACAGCCCTATATCTACTTTATCCTGCAACACTGAGATCAGAGGAAGGTCAAAAATTGAGGAATACACTAAAAAACCAAAAGTAACAGGCAACACAGGTATTTGGTATAATACGTCAAAAGTGAGAGCTGTTTTATTTTATTTTTCATGTATATGCACTTATTTAGTACAAATACATCAATTTACGATCTACGATCTGCGTGATAATAACTATTGAAAGGTTGCAATTCAGAAAACCCCTGTGGAAAACCAGATTTCAAAGCTCATTTCTATTCCAATTAAAAAGTTTCTGTGTCAAGTAAATTGTAGAATTATTTCGTGCCTAAACTGTTAAAGTTTGTTTCTGGTTACAAGGAAATGTTTCCGCTAACCTTCTCAACTTGGAAATTACTATCGAAGAACAGGCAGGCATCATTAAGTCTCTGCAGGACGAGATGCTGAGCCTGAAGACAAGGCTTTCATTTATCGAAACAACTTTACAGAAAAATGGTATGTGTTTTCCTGCTCAACTTTATTAACATTGTAGTTAGAGCACAATGAATATTTTCGATTCCCTGATATCAGCTCTCATCAGCTACACCATTGCCGGTTAGCCTTACGGGAACTTACTTAACTTGGCATGTTTTATAGCGACCTCACACAATGACCTAATCATTCGTTTATCTTATTTAAATATTATCGCTGTAGATGGCAGGAACCTAGGTACAAGTTCTTAATGAGCATAAACCCTGTGTGGAAGACATGTCAAGAGTTCTAGAAGGTAATATTCTATGAAATAAGAGTCGGAAGTGTCTAAAAACTCGCTCTCATTTTCTTGCCTGTCAAAATCCCGGCTACCATACAAGTGTTAAAACCTTCTTTTATTCTTCTGCCTGCAGAGACCTGGTGTCCACCATCGTGGAGTCTGTTCAGCAACTCTTGTTACCTTTTTATTAGTAGGTCACTCAACTGGTTGGACGCTCAGGTATGTTCGCACCTATGTTAATACTATTGGTCAATAAAATATAATCCAACATTTACAATTCATGTATTTACTTAGACAGTTACACTTGGTTGCCTGCTTATAAAAATCCACACCACAGGAAGTACGCTTAAAGTGAGCGAAGAATAAATCTCTATGCCTGGCTCCAGTGATGTTGTGTCAGGTGTTAGCAAGGACAATGCACTATTTCTGTTTCTAAGGTAAAGATTGTAAAGTCTTAAAAACGATTTGGAGAAAAAAAAAGAACAGGACTTATAACGGACTTGAACAAATTGTATAGTTCTATGTTTCGGGAAGAAAATTCATCGTTTATAATCTGTATTTCTGTATGGTGGGAACATTACAATTTCACATGTGCTAGTTGTAGGTTAGTTTACATATTTGAACTTGTATTTATTTTACAACAACGTGTCCCCTAACATTTTAGTTACATTTTACATTTTGCTTACGATTTTTGTGTGGTTTTCATCTACATTCTGAAAAAAATAATACTTACTTCCTTCATAGCCTTACACATGCAACATAGATTATGAAATGATTATGAAACTTAAAAACGGTAAATGTTGTAATGTTACGTTTACTATATCTTTCTTTTCACACAATAAAGAAAAAAACTCATTGCACTACTTGACTCTTTTTAATCGTTGCAGAGCTTTTGCAGAAATTCATGAGTCACCTAGTCGAAATCGACTCTGCAGAAGAAAATGATTTTGTTTACAATTTAATCCGCATGAAAGGGGGTAAGAGAAACTGACAAAGGCTAAGATGAAGATAATCCGAAAGTACAATAAAGTAAATTTGAATAGTCAACCATCTAGTACAGTAGGTTAATCCTCGTCTTCTGCCACCTTTGCGTCGTCTGAATAATCAGGTACCCGTTTCAGCTGGACTTGGTCGACAGAAGTTTTCAAGCCAAGGCGTCGAACCAGCGACTTTCTGCTTCATAGTCGATTACAACATTTACTAGACTAGCAGCAAAGTTTGTAAGGACATATTCAGAACATTTCATGTGGAGATGTAGTCATTCTAGAACTCCCCCTACAAAACGCTGCTAAAAACGTTACAAAACGAGGAAATAATTTGTAAATCCAAATATAACATAGTGTATTTACCCACAAATATAATACCAACGGTTATGTCCCTGTTTAGACTTCAGTTTATAAGAATAAGCTTCTTTCCCTTGCACGGTCGCTAGGAGTGAGAACTTTTGTCTGCTGGTAGTAAAGGTCTGCTTATGAGGTTTTCTAAAGATCTTCAAACTCTTGCTAACTAGTTTCAACACCGAAGACCTTAGCTGTCATTCGTGCTTACTTGTCATATCTGCTCACTCCCTGCTCACTTGTAATAACTGCTTCACCTGTTAAAACAGTTCACTGTCAGTTTCCTTTCTAAATTATTTAGCAATATATGTAATGGCCAGTCCAGAAATTCTACCTGTGATTTTAAATATTAAACATAACCTAGAATTTTCTTACAGTATATGTGGTGAACAGTGCGTGAATGGTTACTATGGCTTTATAGATTAAACATTATTGAGAAAAAGTCATTTTCTTCCCTGGTTTTGTATTTTCGTAGTGTTTTAATGCCTTGACAGTTGACAAAGTCTTCTCTTTTCAGAACTGCCAAACAGTTAAACTTTCTAAAATATACATAACTAACAGGTAGTGCCTTAGGAAAAAAGTGATAGCTGTATACACAAGGTACATTATGGTCGTTTTAATAAGACGAATGAAAGAAATAATCATTTTAGGCCCACAAAAATTACCGCTGAGGTGTTAATATCTTGATTTGTTTTAGTGACAGTAGCTTTGATAGGAATCAACGACATTGCGCACGATGGAAACTGGGTGTTCACCAGCGGAAGACCCTTGTCCTATACCAACTGGAGGCAAGGAGAACCGAATAACTACCTAGGGACAATGGAAGACTGTGGAACCATTAGACTGTCCGGTCTGTGGAATGATGTCCCCTGCAATTACACCTGCAGTTCAGTCTGCGAGAGATGTAAGATGGCTTGGAACAAGTTTTAATATTCATTGACTAAACTTTCGACAATATTTTTGGTAAGAATTGACTAATGTATGCCTACTGGAAAATTATTATTTAAAAAGGTATTGTGTATTTTTATTAATTAAATTTAGATAGTATCAATAAATGGATATAGACCTTCAAAAGAGGCAGAGTTTTTTTGTGAAGAAAAGAACGCTAAAATGTCCAGGCGTCTGGGTGTACTCGAGTGTCTGTGACATATACTTCTTTTCTTAGTCTAGTTCAATTTATTCCAATTTCACTTAATGACTCTGGATTAATAAACTCATTTGTTTCATTTTCAACAGCTTTTTATTAAGAATTAACATCAGCTCAGTGGTAAGTATTCTAAACAAGCCGAGGCCACATGCTGGTCCGTACTAACAGAAAAAACATTTCTGCTATTTTTGACGGGCTTCGATCTACAGTACGTTTTCTGTGCAATGGCTATAAAATTTGTTGTATGAGTGTACTTTTCTGTGTATGACAATTCTTACGTTGCGGTTTTTCTATATTAATTTGACATGTGTTTTGGCATACACCAATGATTTCTATTATTGTCTTATAAGTCTTTAAGTACAAAACATGCAAGTGTATTACATTAAATAAAGTGTAATATTTCGTTAATGTACATTACAATTATTTAAAGTTAAAAACTGTGTCTAACTCATACATTTTTTCTGTGAATCATTTGAAATGTTGACTTTCATTTTAGCTTTTTTTTTATGCTGTTTTACACGGAGGTGTAATGGTTGCCCATAGCTTCCGACACAAGACGGTAAGGGCCTTCACTATTTCTTCTCGCTACATTCGATCAACTCAAATGGGACATTGTCCACCCCGGGAGACTTTCCTCCCTTCGGGCTCCGGATAGCTCTCTCCAACCTCTTCCCATAGGACTTGTAGGTTTTTTCTCGCCAAAAAAAGACACAAACTATAAAACAAGTTAAATCCCAGTCAATTAAGCTGCTGAGCATAAAATAGGGAAAAAAACAACCATTAAATATAATCTAATAATGTTCACAACAAAAAGAAGACCCTGGTACACTGAGCTAGAGAAATACTATAAGGTATACTGCCCATGGGGAGAGAGTTTATGCATACATCTATCGAAAATGCTGTCTGCTACTGACTTCTTCCTTATCAATTTTTTATCTCCACACCAACAAACACGCATATGCAAAAAAACTCAACAAAGAATTTATTTTACTGCTTTATGGAAGCAAAGGTTTAATCCTGAAAATTTTAGTTTTGTTTGTTTAATTCATAGTTTAAACATCAACAAAACAAATGGTTAATTGTTGCAAGTTTGAGCTGAGTACATTCATCCTTCTTCCGATACTCAGCTACAATCCGGATAACTTTTAAGTAGTTGTTTCAAGCCAAAAAGGAGTAGTAAACAATCCCCTGTCTTCTGAAATAAGGGAATCCTGCCCAATCGATTTGAACTATCTTTAGAAGTAATGTGGGGCATATAAAGACGCTCTACTTACCTTCGATAATTTTAAATATACACAGTTTTGTCAAATATACACAGTTCCGTCATATATTCTTTAAAAGTTTAAGTATTATATTGAGGTTTTGGAATTCTAAGGATTTACCATAGCCTTTGGCTTTTATTGCAAAATTACTGGATTTAAATCACAAATTGTCAGTGTCTGTCACATTTTCTCATTCATACCGCTCCATCTGTTTGTACTCTTAAACAAGGAGACAAGTAAAAGACTAAGAACCAAATACCTTTAGCACGTAGGAAGACCAGAGATTTTCGCGTTGGAAAATGATGTGTACTAAGGCAGCTGTGTACTTTTATTAAGTTTTTTATTACTTATGCAACGTTTTAGTACATTAACTTAGTAATTAACAGTGCTTTTGTCATTTGCTTCAAACTGTTCCATATATATCATTTAAAAAAATGTATTAAATGCATCTTAGAACGTGTTATGTTTCTGCTTCAATTTTAGAATTTTGAACAGGAAGGACTAAACCAAATGTGTAAAATCAGAATCCCCGTTATCATATCAAACTTAAATAATACCAATCTTATTGCAAGAGCTTCTCATTTCAGGGTAACAAACCGAAGTAAACAACGTGTGTGGTAGGGAAGAGAAGAGAAAGTGCTTTACTTCCCTTGCTGGTGACAATAGCGCTGATCACAATCTATAATACTACATATCAACTGTTACAGTAAACTTCTGACCACGACATACTTTAATCTTCCTGCACCGTGCGTGACCGTTTCTAAATGCAGACAGAGCTTGGAGCAACGAATGATGACATTTTTATGATATTCTCATAGGTCTAAGGAAAGTTGGACACATTTTTCCACATTAACTCATGTCAGTAAAATAATAGATGATACAAGGTGTGTGCGAATAAGCCTGTAGGTTGTTGAGAAGCCTAGTAGCTTAAGCCTTCGAGATGGTCAACCCCTGAGATTTCAGGGAAAGTAGCAGCTGCAAACACCTATTGACAAACATTTGCCAAGTCTAGAAGTTTTTATTGTAACCATCATGTCAAAACTGGGCCAGTTTTGGTTGATTGTTCCTACAAATTTATTCCTTAGTCAAACTCAGAAGCGGTAGGAGTACCATGCTGTCGGCATTAGGCGCACCCAGAGTTTGTCTTACTAATCGAGAAGTGTATTGCTTATACCTACTGGCTGGCAAGCACGTAAGCCCTGTTGTCTTCCCATGATCCATGCTAACAGGAAATTGCATTTAAAATACATTAAAAGAGGACTAGTTACTTTTCTACTCCATGAGTGCTACTTATGAAGCGAGGTCTTTACCCTGGAGCAACAAAGGGAACACAAAGAAAATCCTCTTGTTTCTGAAATTATAAACCGTCCAGACCCCGTAGATGTCTTACACCTGTAACGCATTTTAAAGCGGTGGAAAAGGTGTTCTGGGGCAAAGTAACATGAAATAGTGCCCAGGGAGTCTTTCTTTTTAACTTCGGAAACAAGACGCTTTACCTTGAGTTTTCCATTTTGCTCCAGTCAAAGACTTATCCTCGCTTCAAAAGTACTGCCGCCATAAGAATCGTCCTACTTTAGAAAGGAATTCGTGACAAATGTACAATTTAGTACAGTGTATAAAAGGTAGCTGTGGGTCCTAACCGGGCCTTGATGTTTCTCAAAGAAAAATATTCAGATATTACAGAAACGTTTGCATATCATTCTGTGACAATATAAAACTACTCAAGAACTACACTTTTACAATAAGATGTAGTAAGACGCACGTACACTTACCTTGCATACGCACGACGTATTACACACACACACAACGCTCGAGCCCCGTAGATGACGATGAGAATAAAAAGATTTGTAGGTAAAGCAAGTCGAAGAGGCACAAGTTTAGAGGAATTTCACTGTGAGAGTCATGGCGGACGAAGACCGATGTTTTTCACCGCTCACTCGTCCATCATACATGACGTCTTTTTCTGCTTCAAGTGACGTGGAACTAATGACGCACACAAGACGTCATACACAAGACGTCATACACAAGACACCGTTCATACACGAAACAATAGGAGATCTGAACACAACTCATTACATGAGAACACCTTTAAAACATTTGTAGATAACAATGGCAGACAGCCTCGTGCAACTTATTCTCGACCTAATCCTACTTCTTCATGAGAAACTACTACTACTCATGTTTTGCCCCTTCACCATTGTTTACTTATCTCAAGCTGATTCTCTTTTTTTTTTATCTTTTTTGTTACTTATGGAACTAGCGTATAGTGTCCGTTCATTCACACTTTGAGATACGACAGAGAAAAATCTTATTTGCCCAAGGCGACAGGATGTTTCTCACCTCAGATCGAAATTTTTGACCACTTATGCAGTACAGGTAAAAGTGTGAAGCATTGCCACAAATATGTAGCACCTGCAGAATAAGAAAGACAATTTTCTGCAATAATGCTTCGTTCCAGTCACTTGGTCTCACAAACTGAAAAACAAAAAAATGGAGACGATCAGGACATGTCAGTGCTACAAAGGTCAAAGACAATATAATCAGCAACGATGTGAGAGATGAGACCTTTCTTTCCCGTGACCTGACCTGCACAGAGTGTGCTGTGGATGTAAGTCTCAGTCGTGCAAATGTCACCGACATCAGCACCTGTCTCACCATGGACACAGTTGGACACTACCACCAATGTGCAGGGAATGAGGCACTCAGTCAGAAGGTCAACCCAAGACCATACGTACACATCAAATAAATAATAATTATCAATACCAAGAAAAAGATTAAGTAAGCGATCTCCGTTTAGGTAGGTAATTTTATAAAAATTGTGAGAGTATGACAACAGAATCATTCCAGTTATAAGGCAAACAATAACTTCAGGTCTCCTGTGCAATGTGTGTGATGATGAGGGAAAGCTACAGATATAGCTCTCTGTATAGTCAGTATAGCCAAATACCACGACGACATCGCCATGCTAACATTTATAACATACTGCTGAAATAAGCCAATTAAATAATGAAAACTTTCAATATGAATTTCAAAACTAATCGGGAGCCATACATATGGTATTAAAACTAGATATAGAACAGCTAAGTCTGACACTGCTAGCGCTGTGAAATACACAGATACACCTCGACGTGCTTTTAAGGCGACGAAAAATAACGATGGTCATCAAACTGCCGAAGGTGCCTAATACCAGTAACACTGGACACGTGATCTTTGCCATCCATACTGCGGCTTGCCAAGCTGTGATTATATCTGCTCGTAGTGACAGTATACCGGAAGAGTTTGATATCGAAAATATACCTGTAACGTTTATCATGTTTTCTTTGGCTTAAGGCGTTAATCCTCTCATTAAATATTTTATTACTCAAATAAGCTATTTTTAACTTTGCCAAGTCTTGTGTTTATCGTCGTAATACTGTCCATTGCATCTGCAAAAGTAAGATATATATCTGAGTTATCAATGTAAAACGACTGTTTCCGGCTTAATATTTTTATAACCTTTTATGTGTATGTATATTTATACCTTATATAATATTATCGTGAAATATTGTCTAATTACACGCTGAGGACCGAACACGAAAAGAGAGCTCAATTCCTTTATACCCTTGTCTTTATATATATAGAAGTAAGAAAACAAGGGAGACCATTTACAGCAAATACTTACATACGATAGCCACTGGTATAAGCAGGATTCAGATTTTTGTTAGAATAGTACCGGATTTTTGGTTTTCAAATGACATGGCGAGAATTTAGTTGAATGGATCTGCTGGTCATTCCATCAGTTGATCGCTCACTGTCCCAAATGCCGTTTTTTCGCTCCATTTGTAAACATCTTGACAAGGCAACGCCGATATTTAAAGATGCATCGTGTCTGCAACGTTTGTTGTGACACGCACGGGAAGAAGGGAATATTGGTAAACAAGAGAGAAAGCTGCAGTTATAAAACAAGTGTTTAAACACGGTACAAGACAAACATACCAGACCAGGATGTTACAGTTTACAAGTACACTACCCCAGTAATATTTACTACAGCAGGACAGGAAGACTAAAAGTATAGAGCCATATTTACATTCTATTTAACGAAGCAGCTTGGAAAAAGGAAAGACAAATAAAGAGCTCCTATTTTTGAGATTGGTAGGATTTTTGTAGCGCAAATAAACGGGAAAAGTTAACTGAAGAAATGGTTATTTCCAAACAGATTCTTTTCCTAAAATAAATAGTTACTTTGAAAAAAAGTTTTTGACAAAATAAGATTTTTGTTAATTTTAAAGGGGTATTCATGATTATCATTAATTTCATGTAAGCTTTTGCGAAATTTGAAAATACGTTAAATCTTTCTGCTTCTGTTTAACCTATCGGTGTGGGTGGTGTTGGAAAGTAGAAGCTCGTGTATCTGTATCTGTGTACGACTGTGTGTGTGTATTTGAGTACGTGCGTTGTTAAAAAAAAATAGGTATTATAAGAAAGAGTGGAAAGATGGGCTAAAAAAATAAATAAAAAGGAAGTAAGGCATAGGCACAGACAATGTTTGTTTATTTTATGCCGTGCCAGCTGGGTCAGACAACAATGGAACTGTTAGATAAAAGTAATGAACAAAGGAATATCCGCTGGATAGACTAATTAAGCGATGTAGAAAATAAAGGCAGAGAGAGAGAATGATCAAGAACGTTTTAGTGGCAGTAAGAAAACTTCTCTCATATGAAAGATGTGTTTCAATGAACGTTTGAAAAATTCAGTGGTAGATAAAACGTAAGAGAAGTTCACTTTCTTGCTGCAACATAACTAAGAACTCAGTAACCACGTACTATTATTTTATTGATATGAGTAGATAGCTTGCGCTGGTCAACAAAGAGTGAAGGGAGCTAGTTAGAGGGCAGGAGAAGAGAAGTTTGGATAAATAGGCAAGTGCAGTCAGTGCAGAAGAACAAATGAATGAGAAACAAACGTGTATCATTGTTGTGTACTTTGTGAGTTTAAGAATAAGGCGTGAAGAGTAACCTGAAAACGTTTTTAGCATTCATAGTTTCGCTTTCAAAAGAAAAATTATTATTGTTGTTGTCAGGTTCTATCTAGAAGCGTACATAGTCACACGTAAGTGTCATTCTTACTTTTTTAAAGTTTCTTATTTTCGAGTTTGCTGGGAAGCTACCCAAACGAGCTGGAGTAAATAATTAATAAAATTGCTTTTTTGCAGCACAAAAGCGTCACAAATCCTTAATTCTCATGATAATTTACAGTAGATAATTAGTAAGGAAAATATCCACAGTGGGGGAACTGAAAGTCAGTATTTATTTGTGGTGAAGTATGCGCTTCCGGTCATATCCTACAATGATAAGTTTAGCGATTTTGTTGACTCAGAAAATCGTTAGTTGCAAGTACGCTTCTTTTGTTAAGATAAGTATATCTTCTTTAAAAAAGATTTTAAAAAATAATTTTTCATGTTGAAATGGCACGCTTAAATTAGTAAAAATTTAGCCTTTACTGCTTTTCAAAATTACATTTGATCTGCTTTGTATGATGAACGGGTTTACTTGCTTTCAGCCTTTTCTGGAACACGTAACAAGAAGACTGCCAAGAGTAGATTAACAGAGAGTCTTGGATAGTTGATAAAAATAAAAGTTTTTCGTCAAAATCACTCCAAGCATTTCTTGTGTACTCAAGAGAAACAGGACACTTTTATTTCCATGTTTAAAGGTATGACATGAATCATTTTACAATGTAATTCTTATTTTCTACACTCCATCTTTAACGTCAAAAAAAAAGAGGAGGAGGAGGAAAAAAAAAAAGGAGTAAGTTGCGCTTATGAAAGCAAAACATTAAAGTATACCCGCATCGATTCAAAATGTAAATCAAGTCGTACAGTGTTACAATTTACATTTGCCAACACTAGACATTTAGGGTATCTGGCTAACCAAGCTAACGCTTAACTAAAGCTGAAACCGATAATATTTGGCACATGTAAAGGGCTCCTGCCATCTGTTATCCGCACTTTTACATGCAAACATCCAACAGAATATGTGGGGAGTCGTCTCGAAATAATACAAACCACCACATAAACAGAGCGGGAAACATTCTTGACACGCAGCCTCCTCAGCGATAGAAGCAAGTGCCTGTCAGACCTACCAGGGATGTCAACAGGGAAGAGACCGACGCCATCGACAGAGTTTTAGCGCGATGAGACATTGTCATTGTCAAACGGCTGCAACCTGTAAGAAACTGCTACAATTTGTTGACGACATATTAACAGACATTCCGGAGAACAGACTTACTTTCTGGAGGTCTCAAATAGAGCGTGGTCCATCTTCAAGTCAGCTTATTCAGGAAGACTACCTTGGGAGATGAAACCTCGAGGTCCATTACGTTCTTCCCCCTCACCTAAATGTCTCCTATGTTACAGTCAGGATGGGAATCTGTTAATGGGTTGGTCAGAGCTCATTATGTAAGATCGGTAACTCTTAGTAGTTAGGAAGCAGTCAGGGGGAAACAGAAGCGTCTAATAAAGTACACAGGCTGTCGCTGCAGGACGCAGGTGTGACCAAGACCCGTTATAACAGACAACCCTAGGGTCTTCTATCCAGAAGGAATTTACCCTAAGATACACTCTACTCACAATTTTTGTATATAATCAAGGAGTTACAACTTCATGCAACTTCACTTGTTCTACTTTCATTTTTTACCTCAACTTTATCATGAGGTACTATTACTCGTGTTTTGTACATTAGTTATTCCAAGATACAAGGTCAGTTTATTCTACTGGTGGAACTGGCGTATAGAGTACGTTCATTCACATTTATCGAACCGGTAAAAGAAAATATCTTACTTGCCCAACTTTTCAGGATGTTTTTCACCACAAATCGAAATTTATAACCACTTATGCAGTAGAGGTAAAAATGTGATACATTGCCACAGATATGTAACAGATGACTAATAAACGAAGCGACTTGCTGCATGATAAATTCGTCCAGCTTTTTTGATTTCACAAACTAGTAACAGCAAAAAGAAAACGATCGGGACATGTCAGGACAACAAATGTCAAGACAATGTGATTAGCAAGGCTGTGAGAGACGAGACCTTTTTTTTCCCGTGACTTGACCTGCGTGCAGTGTGTACGGCGGATGTAAGTCTCAGTCGTGCAAATTTTACCGACATCAGCACCTGTCTCACCAGGACACAGTTGGACACAACCACCAATGTGCAAGGAATGAGGGACGTGGTTATAAGGTCAACCCAAGACCACACATATACATCAAATATATAATAATGATCGGTATCAGGCGAAAAATTAAGTAAACGATCTTTGTTTAGGTAGTTAATTCCATAAAAGATGTGCGAGTATGACAATAGCATTATTCCAGTAATAAGGCAAACAGTAACTTCAGGTTTGATGCGTGTGCAGTGTGAATTAGAACCATGAGGCGAAGCTACAGCCATAGCTCTCTGTACAGTCAATACAGTCAAAAACCATGACGACAATGGCCGTGCTTACATTCAGAACGTATTGTTGTAGTAATCGAATTATGAAATGAAAACTGTTCAATATTGAATATCAAAACTAAACGGGAGCCATATATATGGTATTAAGTCTAGATACAGAACAGCTAAGTCTGACACTGCTAGAGCCGTGAAATACACAGATACATTCCGATATGTTTTAAGGCGACGAAAAATAATGATGGTCATCAGACTGCCAAAAGTACCTAATACCACTAGCAATGGACACGCGATCCTTATCAGCCATAATGCGACTTGCAAAGCTTTGATTATATCTGTTCGTAAAGTAAATAGAGTAAAAATGTCTAATATCCAAAGTGTATCTGTAATGTTTATCATATTTGCTTGCATTTGAAGCACCGCTTCTCTGTTTTTAAAAAGATTGAATACCTCATATCAAACTATTTGCAACTTTTATTTTCAAGTTTTGTGCGTTTATCTTCATAGCACTGTCCACTGCATCTGCAAAGCAAGGATACGTATCCAAATTAAAAATATGAAACAGCAGTTGTCTATGTTTAATACTTACTTTTGTTTGTGTACATTATGTCACGTGTCAGACATTTTTCTGTGTCTGCCTTTCCCTCAGCACTTGGTACGCTCCGGAAATAGAAATTCATCGTAAAGCAGACGACACGTTGTTACAGTCAGCGAAAAAATGGCCTCGACCTTTCCCCGCGACCAGGATAAAAATAGCCTGAACTATGACGTCAAACGTCGTCTGCTGTAAGCGGCGTTTCTATTTCCGGTGCGTCCCACGGGCTGTGAGAAAGGCAGGCACAGAAACATGGCGGACACGTGACACTTTATATATATTACGTTACATATGATTATATCATATTATTGTAAAACTTTTTCATGTTGGGAGCCGAACAGCAAGCTCTTAATTCATTACTTTCCTTCATGGAGATCATTTACAGAAAGTACTGAACTAATCTATCCACTGTTACAAATGGAAGTGAGCTCCCAATTCTTACTATTAATGAGATCATTTTTTTCAACTCCCCTTTGCTATCTAATGACTGGCGAGAATGCAATCGAATTGATATGCTGTCCATCTTATAATTAAGGTTGTTGATCGCTCACTGCCCCAAACGCCTTTTATCCGCTCGAATTTCTTAAACATCTTCACAAGGCAATGAATATTATTAGATGAAGCTAAGTGACAGCAACAAAACCTCGTTATCGTCTGTCTCCAAACTTACGAGAAGATGGAAAATTGTTAAAACTTTATTTTGGTTGCATCCTCACATCAACTAAAGCTACTCTTATGAAATAAAGGTTCTAATCATAAGATGAACCTACCAGGTCGTGATGTCCAAGTTCACAAACACACTAGCCCGTCACTGCTTCTGTTACGACTGTGAGTATTTTATACACTTTTATATCTTTAACAGATTAAATTGACCTTTAATATTTACTACAGCATCACAGGCGCGCTATAATCACATGGCCACATTAACAGTCTATTTAACGAAACACATGTTAGAACAAAAGACAAAGAGACATCCTATATTTTCCAGCAAGATGGAATTTGTGCAGCGCAAATGAACTGGTTTTACTTTATATCCCCAAAGGATAAAGTTGGCGATTTTGTTGACTCAAGAAATGGCATTGCTCACACAGACTACTTTGCTAAGATAAATACAGTGCCTTTGAAAAGAAGGATCTGTTTGAAAGAATAAATTTAAAAAATAGCACACTTATATTATTAATGTTTTATTATCTTTTATTGCATTTCAAAGGTAATCTTTTTTTTCAAGAATACGTTTGATCTGTCTGGGGTTTTTTCAGGTCTAATGGGTGTGGTTGGGGTTGAATAGCACGTGCGTACCTTCGAATGCGCGCGAGTGTAAAAAAATATGCAGTCCATGAAGGAACAGAAAGATGGGCAGCAATAAAATTAAAGTATAAAAGACAATGAAGACACACAGGTAACAAACAATAAAGAAAGATTGACAGAAAAAGTAATTAACAAAGCGTATCGTCTGGATAAACTAAAGATATTTAAAAAAGAAAAATAGAAAGGATGGCAGGGAATAGGAGCAAGTGGACTGTGCTCATATGAATAATTTGTTTTTAAGAAGCGTATACAAGATTCAATGGTGGTAAGTGGTGAAAAGAGAAGATTTACTTTTTCTGTACCATAACCAAGAAACTAGTGACCATACACTATTGTTTTACTTACAGGAGTCGACAGCATGCGCTGGTCAAACAAAGAGTAAAGGGCTCGGCTAGAATTCAGAGGGAAAAGAAGTTTGGAGAAATAGGCAAGGTAAATGTGTTTAAAGAAATCAAAGCAGAGCACATAGAATATGTACTGTAGTAAAGTGTCCTGGGCAGTTCAGTGGAAGGACGCATGATGAAGCTTAGGCAGAAATATGAGGGATTCATGTTCGGAATTCTTTAATATTGGTTCAGCTTTTCGTTAAGAAAACGATCCGTCTGATAGCCCTTTTTTGAACGAAAACAATTTCCACCGCACACGAAAAAAGACACGTGAACTCCTAGATACGAAGTGTCTTTCTTTTTTTTTTCTTTTCTCTCACTTCTACTCTTTTCTTTTCTACTGAGCTTGTGAGGCATAAAACATTGATTTGGTTGTTATTTTTCCAGAGTTTACTGTAAAACATAATCAGAAGACTGCTACGAGAAAGATGAAGGTAGAGTATTGGAAAGAATAAACGTTTGTCAAGCTCACTCCAACACATGTCTACACACATGAGATCTGCATACAATGTCATTCCCTCTTTCATACACACTATCCTTAGAGTCGAAAAAAAGGAAAAGAAGAAGACGAAATGTAGAATTGGATTTAATTAATACGTTCACAAAAGTAATACATTGAAATGTACAAATATAATTTAAAATGAACATCATATGCTTACAGTGTTTCACTTACAAAACAAAAACAAAAACTTGAATTTCAAAAAGCGAATATAATTTTTTTTAAAATTAATCTTCAAAAAGATAAATACTTAACTATACATAAAACACAGGTCCGGACCTCCACCAAAGAACCACGATACACAGTCTTTAAACAGTTGACCCCTATTATAATTCAGTTAGATTCAGCTACCACCCTACACAAACACAGAAAGATAAAAGAATGCAGAAAAAGCCTGGACAAAAAATACACCCTTTAATATCTTGCGCTGTTACTGTTCTCTAATAAGAAATACAATTCCAAAAACTTACATTAAACAAGTTCAAAAATCAAAACCGCGCCAAACACCTCAACAGGTTTCACATGAAAAATGTCCACTTCGTATCGGTTTTGTCAATTTTTTGTCGACTTTACAACTTGAAGTCTTTTCAATACTTAAAACACTGCATTGGAGAAAAAGCTCATGTTCTTCTCCCTACAGACAAGGACACACATCCGGCGAAAAGAATTGCTCTGTTTTCTCTAAGTCGCAATCTTCAACATTTATACTAATAGAGCCCATCAGTGACGCCCTCACATCAAAGAAACATCGGCTATCACTAGAAGCTCTTTCTGTTCTCATTCAAACAAAATTTTTAAATATCTATGTATAATTATATAGAAGGTGTTTGACATAGTCTTACAATGTACCTTTGTTTCCTCACCAAACACTAGAAACTAGCGCTGGGCAACTGAACACACAAGAGGTGGAAGTTACATCAACTACTCTTAATTGCAGAAGAAAATAATACATACAGTGTTCAAACTTCGTTCAGTGAAAATAAATTACATAGCTGTCGAGCTCCATCGCTGTTCTAACCTGAATAAAAGTCTTCACGACGTGCAAATCATACAACATCCAAACAGTGTGTGTGTGTGTGTGTGTGTGAGGTGAGACAATCATTTTGTTGTTGTATTTTTATTATTTTTCGTGGGTGCTTGTCAAGTAGTAAATTTTGTTATCTCTGTTATAGTCAAAGGAAGACATTAGAGACTTATTTTGTTGTATTTTCTTTCAGAGTTGATTACTCGATTTCTTAATGAAAAGCTGCCTATTTCTGCCTAAGTTTCATCATACGTCCTCCACTGAACTGCCCAAGAGACTTTACTACCATCTAGTCATGGCATTCATAAAGGGTTCATCTGTTATCCGCGATTTCATATCCAAACATCCAACAGCATATGTGGGGAGGCGTTTTGAAACACAAACCACCAGTAAAACAGAACATGAAAAATTCGTGGCACGCAACCTCCTACGCTATAGAGGCCACATTAGTGCCTGTTAAACATATCAGGGGAATGTCAGACAAGAAGACTGACTCCAATGAAAGACATTGTAGCGAGATGAAACATTGTCAAAACGGTGACAGGCTGCATCCTTAACACACTGATACAACTTGTTGACAACACATGAACAGACATTCTGAAGAACAGAATAACTTGCTGAAGTAGGAAGAATCAAATAGAGAGTGGTCTATCTTCAAGCCAACTCATTCAGGAAGACTATAGTCGGGGTAGTTTTTTTCGTTCATTTTCGTTAACTATTCCAAGATACTAAGTAAGAACCTAGTTAGTTACTTCTATGGATAGAACTGCTGTTTAGTGTTCTTTCGTTCATACTTTTTGAACCGTTAAAAGAACCGGTTTTATTTACAAAAAATGACAGGATGTTTATCATCTCTGACCGAAATTTGTAGCCACTTAAACAGCACACATAACAATGTGAAGCATTGCCACAGATATGTAACAAGTGCAAAATTGTAAAAATAATGTTCTGCTTAATCCTTTCGTCCAAATCGTCGGTTCTGACAAAATTATAACAAAGAGATAAAACGATCTGGACATGATAAGAGTACACATTTCAAGGACAAAATAATAATCAACGATGTGAGAGATGAGACCTTTCTTTCCCGTGACCTCACCTGCGCAGTTTGTGCTGCTGGATGTAAGTCTCAGTCGTGCAAATGTCACCGACATCAGCACCTGTCTCACCAGGACACAGTTGGACACTACCAGCAATGTGCAAGGAATGATGGATGAAATCAAGACATCAACCCAAGACCATACATAAACATTAAATATCATATAATTCTCAAAGTCAGGTGAAATATTCTTTGAGCTATTTGTGTTTTGATACGTTACGTCATAACCGATTTTAGCATATACCAACAATATTATCCCAGTAATAAGGCTAACAGTAAATTCAGGTCTCCTGTGTGTGCAATGTGTGTGATGACGATGAGGAAAAGCCACAGATATAGCTCTCTGTATAGTCAGTATAGCCAAATACCACGACGACATCGACATGCTAACATATATAATATAATATTGAAATAAACCAATTAAATAATGAAAATGTTGAATGTAAATATCAAAACTAAACGGGAGCCATACATATGGTATTAAGTCTAGATACAGAACAGCTAAGTCTGACACTGCTAGCGCCGTGAAATACACAGATACATTCCGTCGTGTTTTAAGGCGACGAAAAATAACAATGGTCATCACACTACCAAACGTACCAAAGACCAGTAACAATGGACACGTGATCTTCGCCATCCATACCAGGACTTGCCACGCTGAGCTTAGGTCTGCTCGGGAGCTAAACTCAGTTGATTTAAGAAGTATATCTGTAATGTTTATCATGTTCGGCACTGTTGGTGGCATTATTCTTTCTTTTAAAGATTAAATGTCTAACACGATTTTGGCTGCTTTTTTTGTATCTAAGTAATATGTTTTTATAAAAGAACTGTGTCCACGTTTCACTGGATCTGCAAAAGATAAGGTATACATCGGCTTTACCAATAAAATAACAGTTTGATGTGTCATAATCAATCATGAACATTAATACGAACTTTAAGCAGACCATTACTTACCTCCAATATCTTGATTACGAGTAGGAAGTTCACACGGTGAGTTAATAATACTTACTTAGGCCAGCCACTGTTACAAGTAATATTACTTACATAGTCAAGCCACTGTTGCAAGTAGGATTGCTCTTTGAGTGGGATGTCATAGTACACAAATGTACCTGTCTATAACCGTTTCTGGATTACATATAATATACATATATATATATTGCTAGCGTTAACTACTGCACCCCTTACGCTGTAATTATAGATCCTTATTTCATTTTTTAACGAAACAAAAGTTGAGCAAGGAAAGACAAATACAGACCTCACATCTTTGATCAAGATAAAATTTGTATAGGGCGTAAAAACTATTTTTACTTTATTTCCAAACGTTTGCTTCCAAAAAAGAAGAACTTTACTGACATGAAGTTAAACACAGTGTCTTTGGAAACAATGTATGCAGTGTTGGGCAAAATAAAAACTTTTATGTTCTATAATGCTTTGCTAAGAAAGAGCCCGAGCATATTGTAAAGTTTGATGACCTTTTACTACGCTTAAATAATTATTTGGATCTTGCTGTTATGGATGAGGATGGGCGTAGGTTAGTTTAGAGAGTGCAAGCTTGTCAATCTACATAAGGCTTTAAGTGTGCGTTTGTGTGTGTGTGTGTGTGTGTGCGTGCGTGTGTGTGTGTGCGTAGCAGAATGTTCATGTCGTATACTAGCTTTTACTTAAAAAGAAATTAAGTTTACCACGTGAGATCGTGCCATTAAGACACCCCTGTCCGTGTAAACAAAATGTACCTTCAAATCCGAGCTTCTATCCTTAGAGCAGGAAAGAATAACTCGAGCCGGGATGGAAGATGGGAGAACACACGGTGATGACTGGTATATTGATAATGCTTCTCTATCTGTATTTATCTGGTCTGACAAGTATCTTTTTTATCTTTTTATAAATCTACATTAGGTACAAATACTCTAATTATGTATGTATCCATCAGGAATTGAACAGATAGATGAACGGTAAAAGATGTATAGATCAATATAAAATGGAATTGGTAACCTTTGATCTTCAGATGAAACCTTACAGAAGCCTCTGGTAGAACCTACATAGTTACACATAATTTTCTCTTTTGCGTTGGGATTTTTCTCCCATTTTGTGACCAGTCGGGGAACTATACCATGGGGTGTAGAGAGGGTTTATTTTGCAGTTTGTGAGAAATCAATGTGTTTCATTAGTCTGTGTTTTATGTGCCATTATATAAATAAAATATTATTGTCAGTTAAATGCTTCTATGCTTGATCTTGTGCATATAAGGTAAGAGGTACTACTGTTGATAAATTTGAGCTCGGAGGTCCATTGAGTTTTAATTTAAAAATTAAAATTACTGATAGCACCTAATAAAAGAAAAAAAACTGTTCATAAACAACTGCTAGTCGTCACAATAGTGTGTTGACATGAGATGTTTTGATGAATGTGTAAGACAACCAAAACGCAGTCATCCTTTTTTTTACATTCTTCTTTATAATTCCTTTTTGAGTAAACCCAACAGTCCATATCCATACACTGAAAAAGCACCTCTTCGTAAACATTACTCCCAACAACCTTCCCATAATGCTAGCTCTTTTTTCACATCCTTCCTTTTGCAATATCATGCTACTCTCAGCTCTTGCTCTTGTTATTTGGTTCTTCTTTGCGTTTTCTGTCTTTCCTTTTATTTTTCGTTAGTACTGTTGTTTATGCTTTTATAGTTCATATGTTATTTGTATGTTTTCCTGTCCCTCATATCACTTCATGTCTCGTTCTTGTTCGTAGCCGCTAAGAGCATACTCCTTAGGAGTGCCAGTATTTACAAATTTATTATTATTATTTCAAGTGGTCGTCATACAGTAGATACAAATAATGTAAAAAGTCGGGTTATGTAAATCTTGTTTTTATTAAGATCCATGTGCACTTCGTTGAAAAAGTGTGTGTGCGAGTGTGTGTGTGTGGAAATTTTACCATTATTTAACGATCCGTTTGATCGCGGACTGCTCCATGAAAGTCAGTTCTCTTGATAACGGACTTTGTCAACACCCTTTCATTTACATATCTATATGACATGCATCCGTATACGGTGTAATTTCTTGTTTCCTTCTCTCCATCCTTAATGCCAAAAGAAAACCAAAACAACATACAAATATCGATTCAAATTGAATATTTTGTGCATAAAGTGTTACAATTTACTTCCGAATCTTTTGCTGCGGAAAACTGGGAACATAGGTGGAAGTCATATAAACCACGTTGACCAACCCTGTTGAGGTCTGCAGGGAAAAGTGATACAGTGTTAACACGACATTCAGTGAAAATAAAAGACTCGCAGCTGACGAGGAGCCATCCAAGCCCTCCACAGAATAATAAAAAAAACCTTCACGTCGTATGAAACGAAGTGCCACAAAAAAAATTCTTACTAAAAATATATAGGCCTCGACCAGTATAAAAGTAAGATTTAGCACCTGTCAGACTTATCCATGGCATGTCAGGCTAGAAGAAGACCGACACACTTGAAAGAGATTTAGAATGATGAAGCAGGTTGCATCAAGTAATCTACTGCTGCAGCTTGTTGACGACAAAGGCTAGCTGTGTGATATCAATGGCATAAATTTGAAATATGAATAATTTTTTGATAAGAATAAGAGGAATAAGCGTTAATTATTTCCTATCCTTCTTCAAGACCCATCCTACTGCATACAGAAATCAGTGTAATAATATAATTTAATAATGGCATTGGGTGACGATAGTTTTGAATGTACGAGATCCTAAGTAGGCTATACACAGACTAGTGGATGATATTTCCTAAAGGGACTTAAGCAGACATAGCATAAACGTTTATATTTCTTATTTAGATTAATTAATATTAAAGTTATAAATAGCTGCCTTTAAAACTGTACTAAGGTTATATAGGGTTAAAATTACTAGACTGTGAACAGAAGATGCAACCGTTCGTTCACTTCTGCAGGATTAACATTTATCAGTTATTCCATGATATTTTGGGATTTAACACTATTAGTCCGCGCTTAGTTTCTTCTACTAATAGAACTAGCGTATTGGGTCGTTTCATTCATTGTTTTTGAACCGTTAAAAGAAAGGATCTTACTTGCATTAGATGACAGAATATTTATCATTTCTGACCGAAATTTGTAACCACTTATGCAATACAGATAACAATGTGAAGCATTGCTACAGATATGTAATAAGTGTAAAATAGTAAAAACAATGCTCCAAATCGCAGATTCAACCGATCATTAGCTCTCACAAACTGACTAACAAAATAAGCAACACGATCTGGACATGTCAACAGTACAAAGTTCAAGGACAGAATAATAATCAAAACTGTCAGAGATGAGACCTTTCTTTCCCGTGACCTGACCTGCGCAGTGTGTACGGCGGATGTAAGTCTCAGTCGTGCAAATGTCACCGACTTGAGCACCTGTCTCACCAGGACACAGTTGGACACTACCAGCAATGTGCAAGGAATGAGGGAAGCAATCAAGACATCAACCCATGACCATACATAAAAATTAAATAACATATAATTCTCAACGTCAAGGGAAATATTCTTTGGGTTATTTGTGTTTTGATATGTTATTTCGTAAAAGACTTTAGCATATACCAACAATATTATTCCAGTGATAAAGCAAACAGTAACTTCAGGTCTCCTGTGTGTGCAATGTGTATGATGACGATGAGGAAAGCTACAGATATAGCTCTCTGTATAGTCAGTATAGCCAAGTACCACGAGGACATAGCCATGCTAACATTTATAACATACTGTTGAATTATATCAGCTAAATAATGAAAACGTTGAATATGAATATCAAAACTAAATGGGAGCCATACATATGGTATTAAGTCTAGATACAGAACAGCTAAGTCTGACACTGCTAGCGCCGTGAAATACACAGATACATTACGACGTGTTTAAGGCGACGAAAAATAACGATGGTCATCAGACTGCAAAAGTGCCAATGACCAGTAACACTGGACACGTGATCTTTGTCATCCATGTAACGGTCCTCCATACTGTCACTAGGTCTGCTCGTATACTAAAATCATATGGTTTTCGAACTGTATCGGTAACGTTTATCATGTTTCCTGTTGTTGAAGACATTATTCCATCTTTTAAAGATTAAATGTCTCACATACCCGATACTTAACTTTTTCGCGTGTTTAAGGTAGTATTCTTAGTGAAAGCACTGCGTCCACGTTTCTCAAGATCTGCAAAAGAAATCATAATGATCGTGTTACTAATACATAGCAACATAATTTTTATGGTTTATAAACTATCATTAATAATATTCTTGTGAAGTTTCGTTTTGTCACGTGTTAATACAAACAGCAAGCAACCATTATTCGCCTCCCTTGTCTTGATTACAAGATCATAGCTCTCATTTAAACCAAATATTAATACCTACATAATCTTACCACTATTACAAGTATTAATTAATACTTACATAGCCTAGCAGCTGTTAGAAGTATTAGTACCGACATAGTCTAGCCACTATTACATATATTCATACCTACATAGTCTACCCCTGTCGACCAGCCTGTCTGCCAAAATGCGGTGCACTTGTTTTATTTATTTTGTTTTTATTTAGCCTCCGTTAATTTAATTTATCAAGTACAACAGCGTCAGAGCTCGACAGTCCGTAACATTCTAACACAGACAAAGTTTATAGATAACAAATAACACGGCTGACATGTTTGATGGAGTCGTTAGAGACCATCGGGTGGCGGCTGCCTTCAAAGGGGGAGCTGATTTTAAAATTTCATGGTGAGCGAATTCCCACATCTCTTGACACAATAAATTCGGTAAGTGAGCACCATCAGGTACAAATTTCCTGTCTATTCCTTTATCACTAGGTTTGTTTTGTAGTCACCTGGCCTAGACTTTTTGGTATTTTACCTGCCCGCAGCAAAACAGAATTTTGAGACCGGGCCGCAAACAGAAAACTTTGCCACCCCTGGTCTAGCTGCTGTTACAAGTATTAATACTTACATAGTTTAACCATGATACAAAAATTGATACTTACATAGTCTAGCCGCTGTTACAAATCATATTGCGCTCCTTCGAGAAAAAAATACCGACTACTGTATAATTTTCCTTTTGTCTTTCTTCTCTTTTTAGTAATGAGTGAGGATGTACTCAAACATAAACTTGGTACGTTTTGGGTTAATCTAATCTGCTGCACGTCTGATTAGTTTGTTGACCACTGAAACCTGTTAACTGAAACAATTTTTTTTAACATCTTGACAATGCAATAGATACATTTTGTAAAACAATACGTCTCCAACAAAGTCTCGTTATTATTTATATCGACACGAACTGGAAGACGAGAATATTCGGAAGACTTTCTCTGAAACCCTCTTTAATTATACGATTGAAATTCGTTATAACCACAGTCTTTTAACATGACACCATTATAACGGGATGTCATAGTTCATAAATGTACTTTCCCTCCGTTTTTGAGAATTTTATGATGTGTGTGTGTATATATATATAGAAGATATCATACTGACCTTTTAGTGTTGACTACAGCACCATGTAAAACTGTAATGATAGATCCACATTGACAACGAAACAAATGTGGAACAAGGAAAGACAAATAGAGAGTTCACATCTTCGAGCAAGTTAGAATTTGTCGAGCGCGTATGAACTATTTTTCTTTATTTTCAGAAAGGATGGGAACACGTTTAGTTGACCCAAGAATGTTTACGTCCAGAAATAAACTCCTTTTGTGACACGAAGTTAAATAACTGTTCGTTGGAAGAGAAAGTATACAGTTGTTGGCAAAAGACATTTTCTTGTTATAAAATGTTTTTGTTCAAAACGACCCGCTCATATTGTAAATGCTTGATTGCCTTTTACTGCGTTTACATAATAAGTTGGAACTTTCTGTCCCCGGTGAGGATGGGTGTATGTGAGTTTAGAGAATGCAAGCTTGTAAATCTACATGTGACTGGTCGTGCATAAATGTGTGTGTGTGTGTGTGTGTGTGTGTGTGATCTACAAAAAGTTTATATTTTGTTTTACTAAAATGTAAAAGGCATCTAGTACTTATATTTATTTAACAATACATTTAGAAATTCAGGTTGAAGGTACAGCTGTTCGCTTGCATATACGATGTTTAGCAACATTTTTATTAAATAATAACGGCGATTATTTTTTTATTTTATATTTTTTTGTATTGAGTCAAATTCTAGCAATAAGCTATTCACGGTACACTCGATGCACCGGAAAAGTCAACATCAGGATCTGGTGCATTAGTTATATCAAGTTTTCGAAAAACTATAAATCCCTCGTAATGGTACTGTTGCTGAACGGATTTGAGATAACTGCAACTCGAGGACATCTGCAATTACTATTCTCAACAACTACTCAGCATTATCTGGTCTGGTTTCGCCCTGTGAGCCTGCACGACACTGTCGCAGACTGTCCTTGATGGTCCTGAAAGTGTATTTCTTTATTTCCGTTCAAGATACTGAGAGGTTTGCTTTAGCTGTTTATTTGTGTGCTTCCCCTAACGACTCACGCCAGTCAAAGAACGAAGACAAACTGAATGAATCTGAGCATGCTTTAAAATGATGTTGCAGAGAAATCAAAACTATGTCTCCGAATACTTAAAAGGATTGCTATATGATCGTTTTCCTATTAAGAAAAAAAAAAACACAGGAAAGAGAGAACAAAAAAATTGGGAAACGTATAAAGACTCAGATTGACTGACACAGACTGACAGCTACACCTGATTAAGGCATGAAGTATGGATTAGAAACACATTCATTCTGAAGGCGTCTGTAAAGCAAGAATGTCATGTTGTTGAGTATTTAATGACAATATTTAGTTTTCGTGAAACTTCCTTTAACCCAAGTATGCTGACAATTGGCATATGTGAGTCTAAGTACAAAATTGCCTGCCAAAGGTGGGAAAAGGTAAGTTTGCTTTTACATCGCAAAATCTTAAGCAATCATTATAACGTATATTGGGGAAGCAGAGTAGATAAGTAGTAAGGAAACTTCCAGAGCAGGGCGCTGAAACTAAAGGGAGGCCACTTGTACTCCATGAGTGGATAACCGGATGCCAGTGAAGTGTCGTGAGCAGCTCAGTGGAGGAACTACGACGAAGCCTCGGCAGGTCTATGCGGGCAACATGGTTCAGAATTCTTTAAATTTTTTCCAGCTTTTCATCACAAAAACGAACAATGGACTCTGAAGACAATACAGCATCACAAGTCTTTATTGTCTTTCTCTGTCTACAATAGAGATAAAAGTGTACTTCGTTAGAAGCTTCCTTGAAGGATAATACAATACTACTGCAACAAAAACTATCACATCTTTTATTCCAAGATGGGAAAAAATTCAAATGAACTTGATGTCTCCGTTTTCTGAGTTAATCGTATTTACAAGATACTATATCTCGAATAGTATTTTTATTTTGTTTGATGATTTCATTTTTAGTGCCTTGAATGTTGACAGTGAGTCTGATGTTGGATAGTAGGTTGTAGTGTCGGGCGCACTATTCTACAAAAGGATTTAGTACATGTACTTTATGTAAGTATTCATACAAGAGTTGTAGAGACAAATGAATGTTTAAAAATGTATAGCTGTTAGTACTATGGGATTGACAACCTTAGATCAATAGGAGAAACATTATACAAATCTCTTGGTCAAAAATATATAGTTGAACAACTATTTTTTACATTTGGGATACTTTTTTTCTTCTTTTTTTCAGTATCTTCTTCTTTATTGCAGCCAAGGGGAGTTTCATTCGAAAAGGAGGAAAGTACTTTTTGGGTCCGTCATCCAAGCATCCTTTTAATGCAGCTGTGTAACTGCACATCTTTTTACAATAAATTCCTTGTTTGCTACACTCCATCCTAAGCGTCAAACGAAGACGAAAAAAGACGCCTTAAAGCACTTACAAAAGAAAAACATGAAAATATGGAAATACAGATTGAAAATGAATATCATGTGCATACAGTCTTACAATATACGAGTTTCCTCGTCAAATACTAGACATTGTACCTCGACAGCTAGACATATAGGTGGAACCTATATTACCCACTCTGACTAATCACATTAACGCGTTACTGTAAGGAAAACGATACATACGGTGTTCACAGGTCGTTCAGCGAAAATTAATCACACCCAGTTACCGAGCTTTCAATCCTGCTCTTCCCAGAATATTAAAAATATTTTTCTTAATATTATATAGGTTGTTCAAAATATATACTGTACATACATCTTTTGGCACAACTAAAGTACTCCAGTACCATCTTCTATCCTTGCTTCCACATACAGAATTCCAACAGCGTGTGTGGAGAGGTATCACCTAACATAAACCACCATATAAACAGAAAGGGGACAATTCTGTCCACGCAGCCTCTGCCCCTGTCAGACCTGTTAGGAAGCTTTCAGGAAGAAGAAGACCGACACCATCTAAAGAGATTTTAGTGAGATTACTGTGACTAACCGCTGCAATTTGTTGAAACAGGGAAACAAGTACCATACGGGAAGACTGCAGTTGCTGGAAGGGTATGGAACGTCGAAATCAGTTAATCCTTCACGCTCAATTAAATCTCGCACAGAAGATGTGAAGGTTTATTCATCTTTGCTTCTATATTTTTTTAGAAGGAATTCACTCTAAGGGACGCTCTTCTAGAAGATGCCAGTCAGTTTTTTCTACTGATGGAGCTAGCGTATTGGGTCTGCTCATTCATGCTTTTTGAACCTTTTAAAAAAAAGTCTTATTTGCAAAAGACAACAATACATTTATCATCTCTGATCGAAACTTGTAACCACTTATGCAATAAAGATAACAATGTGAAGCATTGCTACAAATATGTAACAAGTGCAAAATAGAAAGAAGAATGCTCCGCATGACCATGTCGGTAAAATCGTCAGCTTTCACAAACTGACTAACAAAATCAAACACGCGATCTGGACATGTTAGGACTACAAAGTTCAAGGACAAAATAATAATCAACGCTGTAAGAGATGAGACCTTTCGTTCCCGTGACCTCACCTGCGCAGTGTGTGCTGAGGATGTAAGTCTCAGTCGTGCAAATGTCACCGACATCAGCACCTGTCTCACCAGGACACAGTTGGACACTACCAGCAATGCGCACGGAATGAGGGACGCCATCAAGACATCAACCCATGATAACACATAAAATTTAAACAACATATAATTCTTAACGTGAGGTGGAATATTCTTTAAAAAAGGTTTATTTTTATACGTTATTTGGTAAAAGTTAATAGCGTATACTAACAATATTATTCCAGTTATAAGGCAAACAGTAACTTCAGGTCTCCTGTTTGTGCAGTGTGTGTGGTGACGATGAGGGAAAGCTACAGATATAGCTCTCTGTATAGTCAGTATAGCCAAGTACCACGACGACATAGCCATGCTAACATTTATAACATACTGTTGAATTATGTCAATTAAATAATGTAAGCGGTCAATGCGAATATCAAAACTAAGTGGGAGCCATACATATGGTAGTAAGTCTAGATACAGAACAGCTAAGTCTGACACTGCTAGCGCCGTGAAATACACAGATACAGTCCGATGTGTTTTAAGGCGACGAAAAATAACGATGGTCATCAGACTACCAAAAGTACCAAAGACCAGTAACAATGGACACGTGATCTTTGCAAGCCATGTTGCAACAAGCCACGCTGTGATTATGTCTTCTGACGGAAACCATTCTTGTTTGTCTGCAGTGCTCATCATGTGTGCCTCTGTTGAAGACATTATTTTCTCTTTTAAGGATGTACTAAAATAAGTTGATTTCGGAAGTGTATCGGTAATGTTTATTATGTATGCTTCTGCTGAAGACATTATTGTCTCTGTTAAAGATAATCTCACATACGCCATTTTAACTTAATTTTTCTTATGTCTAAAGTAGCAAGTTTTTTTTATAAGAACACTGACTCCTCCTTTCTCTGGATCTGCAAAAGCAATCATATAGATCGGCGTTACCAATATAAAACAGTTGTGTAATTAATAATCTGTTATTATTAATTCTTTTGGGAAAGCATGTGTTAACACGAAACGCAATCACATTAACTACCTGCCTTGCGTTAATTTAACGTAAGAAAATTGCTGAACTCATTGAAACCAAGTCTTAATACTGACATGGTCTAGTTGCTGTTACAAGTATTAAATATTCTAGCCACTTTTACATTTATTAAATATTCTAGCCACTGTAACAAGCATGAATACTTACTTTTAAGTAGTGTACAGTCATTTTGTTACCACGTCAAGGGTTAGTCTAATGGCACGATTTAAATTTATTGTAACAACAGTGTTTCCCATGATACTTTATCTTAGATCCGGATGCCATACTTTATAAATGTACTTGTCCATCCATTGTATCTGGATTTTATGCACGTATCTATATATATAGAGAGAGAGAGACAAGAGTATATTGACTCGTTAGTGTTTACTACAGCCACACGTAAATCTGTAATTATGCAGTGACATTTACATTCTTTTTAACGAAACAAAAATGGAACAACGAAAGACAAATAGAGAGCTCACATCTTTTAGCAAGATAAAATTTGCATAGCGCGTATGAACTATTTTACTTCATTTCCAAACTGGATAGAAATATTTGTTTGTCGACCAAGAATGTTTGATTCCAAGTATTATTTTTTTTTTAACATACAGTGTCTTCGGTCTATTCCGTGTTTGGCAAAAGACCCCATTTTTGTTATAATTTTTTGATGGCACGATCATATCGTAAATGTTTGATTACCTTTTACTATGTTTAAATGATCATTTGGAGCTTTTTGTTCTCAGGGAGGATGGGCATTTATGTATTTAGAAAATGCGAGCCTGTCAATCTATATATCTGACTGGGCAAAAATGTATGTGTGTGGTGTGGGCTTAAGGGGGAATAAAATTTAAGAGACGCTTATATTTAGTTTCGATAAAATTTAAATGTAATGTAGGGCTTATATTTATTCAACAGTATATTTAGATAACTAGATGGAAAAGTACAGACATTTTTTCTTGCATTTCTAGTTGGGGTTTTTTTGTGTGCAGACTTTCTATAAACTATGTGATTATTCTTGTGCCACTCGAGCACTCGATGCACTCGCACAAAAGTCTGTACAGAGACAACCTTCTACAGCACTAGAAATCCTTGTAACACAAATAGCGACTTAGAAGAAGGAGTTTGAGAACTCTGTCACGACGGACAAATATGATGGACAAGTTCATCGTTTTTGAGAAATGTCTTGTAAGAATTAATCTACAGCCATCACATTTCTATTTATTTAGGTTGGAGACCTATATGCAATATGGGTTTTGCAGACGATATCGATCTGATAGCAGACACCAACAGTGGATTGCAAGTCGCTACCAATAGATTGACAGACAGTTCAAACAAATACGGGGAAATGGTGTTTTGCCAATCAACAAAGGCTGTATCGTGACAAGACAGTCAGACCTGTAAACAGATGCCACATGCAGAGAAAGAACAGTGTACCCGAAACGAGGTCTGAACCCAAGACAGCCAACCTTCACTGTACTGGTGACAGGGACTAACCGTTGCGCCATTGACCGCCCAACGTTTGGGTAGGAGGAGAGTGATTGTAATTGAAAGTGCTTTTAACGAGGTTTATCATAAGAAGCCGTTTGAAATCACTGAAAGATGTTAGCTGCCGATGAGGGAAGTGTTTCGGGGCAAGAGTGACCAGCGTAGGCAAAGTCTTGCTGTCCAGAAGAGCATCGTACAGTGCGGGAGGAGAACGGAGCTTGAGTTAATGAATTTTTTGCACGAAGTGATGGGAATAAATTCTCAATTTCCAGTGGAGTTTTCCCTTGTTAACGTTTGAAATAAAGACCGATAACTTTGGCTTGCCATTATTTAACATCCACGTCACAGAATATGTACTAAAACCACAGCTCTCTGAAAATGTATACATTGCAGACAAACACACATCATACTTCAATACAATTTTATTTCATAATGAGATCGATCACTACTATTTATTACATTGATATTTTAAGGCTTTAAATACTGAAGAAAGTATTAGAGACGTAACACCAATAGTTCATAAAATTGCAATGTCATCAGATACACCTCTGCAAGAAATAGATAAGATGTGGAGATAAACGTACAAATAGGATATTCAGAATGAATATTTCACACAAAAGGTACTTGATTTAAAATCTATGAACAACTTCACGATTCTTTTTGCACATAATTTTTGTCTGGAGAACAAAAGGGGGTTGATACGTCACACTGTGGCTAAAGTTCGCCTCTGACATACAGTCGGACTTTGCTTACAACTTTATTTTTGTTTTGTTGAACCTGACACTTCATCAATAGATGACTACAGGTTTCAGGCTATATATATGATCATCCTGGCCTTCTGTGTGTTGTTGTTGTTGTTCGCATGTTTTGTATGTTTCAATGCGCTAATTGCGTCATCGCCGACGCCAAAAAATGGCCGGTGAAGATTGCGTCACGTTTGACGTAAATTCTATTCATACTACGAAGTTTCAAACATCCGGGGCACACTGAAACCTGTCACCTCACAAATTACTACAATGTCTACACACAAAGTGTCTGTCAACATGTTCCTGCAAAAAATGAATCCGATCTGATTTTTTTTTTTCTCTTCATCATACTTACGGTTGTCATGGTACTTTGTCTTGAAATCATGGAAATTTTTAATCACGGTGATAATCTCTTTTGTTTAGTAGGCAACGGAAGTCGTGTGTAAATTATGGTTTTCCGAATTCTAACATTGTTTAATGTATGCCAAGAATCTCAGAAACACCAACAGATTAACAACAATATATAAATTTTGCTTGATACTGAAAGATTTTTGTCCAATGGTGACGACCGTAAGATTTCACTGATTGTAAAATGTTGACTTTTTACATGCACAAGAACAAGATGAGCAGTTATCTTTTTAACTACATTTATAGACACTTCATGCCACATACCTGTAACAAATGTAGCAAAAAAAAAAAACCAAACAAAACCACCAAAAAAAACAAACAAAAAACTCACCAAAAAACAAGAGTATTAAAATTAATGTTATGACACATGATCCATTATATGGATCGAACTTTCGTCTCATACTTAAATTCGGGAGAATTAGCATCTTATACTAATCAATATTCTGTTAAGTTTCCGACACACATACAATAATATACAATTCCTAAAGATGACATTTGGGTGGTGATTAAAGGTAATTACAGGGTAATTACAGCATAAAACTTAGCTGATCTACTGTTTTGACTTCATGCTTTTGAACGAATGAATAATTCAATAAAACTAATACATATTTTTGAATTTTCGTTTATCGGTAAACAAATGGGTGAAACATGTTGGTGTTTAGTTTGACAACACAGTGCTCAGCTTGAAAGTTTTTGCAGTAATGGAATCACCAGGGATTCGTTTAACTTTTCTGCAGAATGGCATCATTTTCATCATTTCGGCGCGAAACTTGTAGGCACGGAGGCAGTACAGATAAAAATGCACAACGCTGTTGGACACATGCATGAGACGAAGAAGATGATAGATGAAGCAGCTGATGGGGAAATAATCGGAGCTCAGAAAGGGATAGATCAGGACGAAAACTCGGTCAGGAAGAGCTAAGATGAGGAAGATAGAAGACATAATCACCAGCATCACAGACAGCGACGACGCCTGCTTTTCGCGGTCGTTGACCCAGCTGGCGTGACCTGCGCTCAAGCTCTCCCGCACTTCTCTCACCGACGTCAGCAGCTTCTTGACCAGGACCCCGTTGGACACCAGCAACAAAACGAAGGGACGACAGAGGCTATCAAAAGATCAGCCCAGGACCACACGAACATGTAGAAATACATATAATAGTCGCCCCTATATTGGCAAAAACTGGATGATTTTTCCGATATGTTTTCATCGGTCCAGCTGATGAAGAACATGTGCGAGTACGCGAGTAGAACAATGCCAGTGAGAGAACAAACGACGAGAACAGATTTCTTATTCGTGCATAAAACATTTATGCGTAGAGGAAATATGACAGAAATTGCTTTTTGTGCTGTGATCGCTACGAGAAACCACGAAGATAAAGCACTGCTGACTTGCGCCAAGTACGGGTTTATAACACAAAAGACATTGTACAAGTCAGTAATTTTCAAGTCGAACTGGGTGGGTAGCCATGTCTGCAGGAATAGTTCAAAATACAAAACTGCCAAATCTGAGAGTGCCAGTGCTGTCAGGTACACCGTTGTTGCAGGATTCAACTTCAAGCGTCGGCAAATAATTATTGTCATGACACTCCCAAACGTGCCCAGCACAAGCAGAAGAGGACAAGTGACTAACAAAATCCATTTTCCAGCTTTCCAAAGGTTTTAAATTGATCCCTTTCTGGCAGGTCATTTATTTCATCAGAAACAGTTGTTGACGTATTCATTTTCCTTCCTCTAGCAGTGATATCTGTTACCTGTGGAGGAACCTTTCGGCTTCTTCACTCAGTCAATGGCAGTCATCTGAAAAGAATTTCAACGTATAACTTTTTGACATGAAAAGCAACAAACACAAATTTAAGGATTAAATTTTGAAAAATATAATGTGTCTTGAGTTTTGAGTCCATGAAATGAAACCTTTCTAAAAGAAGGCTACAAAACATTTAGTTCTAATCGAAATTCTACAAAGAAGTTTGCAATACGATTTTTCTTCAACTAGAGGATAGCAGAATCAATTTGAGAGTGACAGATTTCAAGACGGAAAGAAAAAAATGAGAAAAGGGAAAAAGACAAGTAGAAGACACAAAAAAGTCATTAAGTAGGAAATCATCTCTAGTATGACTGGGTTTAACTAGTTATCTCATCTCATCATCTCAGGGAATTTTTCAAAAGAAATCGTTTTAAATCATACATTAAAAATCTGATTCTTGAAATGGCATAAATGAATTTCCTGCTCTTATTTTTCATAGGTCAAGACAGGCAGACAAAAGTTAGATAGGGTTGAAAGATTTGAAAGAAACTCTTTAATTTACATGTCAAATGGATGGTGCTAAATAAGACAGTCGTTATTACCTCTAACATGGAAGCAGTTGTCAGTAACCTCGCGTGGAGCTGCTGTGCAAAGAGCACGCAAAGTACATAAAAGGAAACATTAACTTTTTTGTTGGATTTTTTCTCATTTTACTGGATATATCAGTCTCATCCCTAAAGGTGGATTAAAAACGGAAAAATGACACGAACAGACAATATGCAATGGCGAAACACTATCAAAAAATAAATTGTGTCAGAAGAGAAATTTCAGAGAAGGTTGATGAGTCTGATGCACAGGCTCCAAGGATCAAGTGCTTAACAAACACAAGTTATCAGTCAGACGATGATTTGGCGCGTTTTCATTACATGACCCACGCTAGTGCTCGTGTCATCAAATAAACTGCGGCATGGACCGAGGTATGAAAATGAAGCCCAATAACCTGCAAGGTACCCGCTAAGCAGTTTGGTCATCTCTCTATCAGTAGAGCAAAACATGATACAGCATGATACATTAGAAATAATCATTAAAACTTCTTTGGCCTAGTACAAATACAAGAGTGAATTAATTTGGAAACTTCCATGCATGGATTTTATATAGTTTTAAAATAATCTGCAGTCATCATTCATAAGTCTTTCCTTTACACCTCCCTCCCTTCTATACGTTCATCATTAGTTCATTTTAAATAAGATTTCAGGTTTCTGCATATATTTTCCTTCTTACTATCTATGCCCTGTGGCGGAATTCCTGTTTTTAAACTACTGTTTTAAATTTTAGGTTCCTACTGCTCTAGTCCTATGCTCACACTCGCCCGAGTGTTGAAACAAAGCTGCCAGGACCGATAGTGCAGTTTTAAGTATACTTCCTTTTGATGTCCAAAAAGCAACAATTAGTGATTATAAGTTCTAAACTTTTAGTAGGACACAAAAACCATCAGTCAGTGAGCTTGTCAATAAAAGTAAACAAATACTGAACCAGAAAAAAATTGTCATACCCAGTCGTGCTCCACCAGCTGTTTGTCCATTTGCAGCAACGATGCTACTGATGATGTCCGAGTCTGTGATGCCAACTAATTCCTCGCACGCCTACAATGGCTGATTTTTGCATTTCCATTTATGGTGTAAAGCTGACAGCATATCTTCCGCCAAAAAAAAAAAAAATCACGTTCTATTATAAGCCTGACATGATGTTGACAGAAGGTCGTCTTGCAAACATTTGTAATCACACTGTCAAATGTGATATTTGAGGAGTTGAAGATAACGCTGGCTGGGTGCTCCTCCCTCAATATTTAGTTTCGTGCCATCAACGTGCCATCAGGTAAAATTCCAGAGAACTGCAAGGATATTTTTGGACACGAGAAACTTTGATTTCAGACGCAAGTCTTGTATTTTTCTATTTCGTCGTCGTCCTCAATCAATCATCGTCATCATCATCGTGCACCTAATACACGTCTTCATATTCACCCACAGGAGCATTCAAGGCCCAATAAAAGCGGACAGAAGTTGAAGGGCTAACTTCTAGCAGGTCTCCAACGAACCAACTGCTACCCTGAGCGTGGCAGCCAAGCGTGACCATAGCAAAGAGCGTAGATATAGAGAGGCTGCACTCTGGCAGCATCACGTTTCCAAGGGACGCAACTTTTCTTAACAAGTAAGGACAAAGGTTCTACCCTCTCAGACCATAGTCTAAAAACCAACCAATTAGGCGAGAAGTCTCGCCTGTTGACGATCGTGATACTAAAATAGCAGAAATTTATCGAAATATGTAGATTTGTTTTTAAATCGTCCTATTAGGCATTTAACCGTAGCTTTGCATCAAATGTGCATTCGTCCTGGTCTGACTTTGTACAATACGAAATTTACAAAAAAATAATAATTTTATGTAGTAAAATTCGCGTGTCGTGGTCTACAATTTTGCACAGATTAAAAAAACCATAATATTTTTAAATGATCATATTTGGTATTTAATTGTGAATGGGAGCTTTACGCCGTGATAAGAAAGTTTAAAAAATAGATGAAATAAAGGTAAATGGAATATTGCGAACGTTGATCATGGTCTACAGCTTTGCACAGATTAAAAACAGAAAAACTTAATTTCTGCCTTTATGTCGTGATACGAAATTTTTTAAAATGTATTCATATTTATCATATATTGAAATATATACATAAGCTTATTACATCCGTCGTCAGGGTAACAGGACTTGTCCTCTTGACGTCCCTTCCATAACTTTACAGGCTGAAAGGTTTCTCAACTAGGGTAAGAATGAATGGAAATAACAAAAATCTGTGAACAGTGCGTATGTCTGTTTATACCGTGATGACCATTTCTGTCAAGCTAATATTGTGTCACACGTAAAAGCATTTAGAACTCGTATGCGGTGTATAAATCATATTCAAATGAATTACTTTTGTAATGGAGAAACGCGAAAAATATAAACATTTCCTAACATTTTCCTTTGAAATTTGTAGAAAGAGTCACGATGCCAGCACATCATGAAACTTTGTGGAACCTTCTAGATGGTGTAACGCTGCCGCTGATCAAAATCTTGCTTCCCTGGTTGATGTCCTGACTTCTGGAATTTATTTTTACTTGTTTTTTTTACCCTTTTTAGTACTTCTTTTGTGTGATTTATTTGAATGTTTTCTTTGCTTATTTCATTTTTTTGGCATGTTTGTGATTGTTCCCTTGCTTTGTTTTTTATTTTTTGCTGTTTCCACATCGCCATTAAATTTACAGAACATCCTTACTCTAAAAAGCAGTGTACGGTTATCTGCTCTTGGCTGCAATGCTGAGGACGTTATTATGTTCTTGGTCTGAAGGGGCAACAATCACGACCCAGTGTGCGCTGCACGTGACTTTGAAGAGGGGTGAAAATTAAAGCTGATTGTGTGCATCCTGACCATAGCTTTTGGTTTCCCGTGTGCTCCACTGCAACAACATTAGTTATCTGACACGAGCAGAGACAACAGGAGGAGATAAGCGCTCAGTGGTGATGGAGTCCTCTTCAACGTCAAAGGTCTCTTGGAAGCTCGTGGATATCTGGCGCCAATGGTGGAATTCCTCCCATGCAGAGCCCACAGCTTTTGATCTGTCCTTGTTATTATTTACTAGTTTATGTCCTTCAAGTCACCAACAGATTGCTACGACAATTGTTTGTATAAAAACATAAATTAAGTATAGTGTAGCGGCTTAGAACTTTTGAAAAGAATTTACTTTTATAAATAGCCTTACTCTGTTCTCTAGTCTAAATCTTTATTCAGTAGTTAGCATTTTCAGCATTCTTTTATTTGTAAATTACATTAATTTGATTGGTTCTTTTTGCAACGGGGTACTGCATCGGGTGAATTTCTCCTTTTGGCGCTGATAAGGGATCGTTCATTTATTCCACTGATAAATTTCGGAAAAAAAAGACATAATACGAAAGGATAAATAAAATTTTATTTAAGCTCATTATTAGAAAGCGTGTTTGTAACACATGGATCTTTACAACATTATTTAACATCGTAATTCGAAGTCTACTTATACTTATATAACTTAAATTATGATCTAGAATTGACGTGAAATATCACATTTCTATTACTAGAACTGCAGACAGAATGTAGGAAATAAATTCATTCTCCGTTATTTTTTTCAAATTTTTAAAATGATTTTCAAGATTATCATTAATTAATAAAATCAAGTTTTACTAAATTTCTCTCAGCACAACGTACACATTTTTTTTATCTACAAACGAAAGCTAAAAAAGGTAAGGTTGCCTTTAATGTTTGATGCGGAGTGAGAATTCAGAGACCATATATCTCCCGAGGCAGATGGTTCGACTGGGGAACAAGCATGACAAATTTATCATAGATGTTTCAAATACATTCAGTATAATCATGACCACCCTAGAGTTATATTAGTCGTTACGTGAAATTTTTATGTTTCGGCAAAACGAGAAAATTTTTTCTAGCTCCTCACGGAATTTGTTTCCAGTGAGACAATACAAGTAAAAATGAACAACACTGTTTCCGATGTGAAGAAGATGAAGAACAGCATAAATAATAGTCTTCACTTGATGTGGTATTCCCTCAGACATGGCGATGAGATGAAACACGTTGTCTGGAGATGTCAACAGAAGGAAGGTGATGGACACAGTAATGAGCATCACAGTCAGCGATGAAGCTTTCTTCTTCCGGACATTGGCTTGCATATCCGACTGACCTGCTGTCAGGTGCGTGTGTGCCTTTCTCACCGATTTCATCACCCTGTTCACTAGGATGCAGTTTAACACAAACAAAAGTGCAGAAGGTATTAATGATGAAATAACTATTTCTGTAATTTTTCTCATTTTGTAAAAATTTTGAATAGAAGATGTCAGCACCAAACAGTTAGTAGAGGATGCATTTGTTGCCTGACTAAAGCCACTATCTCGAAAAAGTTCCAGACAGTATATTGGTACTATTATACAGATGACAGCAAGGACAACAAAGCCGGACTTTCTATGTGTGCACAGTACTTGTATACGATGCGGCAAAACAACAGAAAGAGTTCTTTGTGCTGTGAGTGCGACCAAGAACCATGACGACACAGCATTGCTTATGGATGCTAGAATGTCAATCACGGTCCATTTGTCACCCAATGTAATGAATAAGGACAGCCAAGACAGTATGAGCAAATCGAAAATAAGCACGGCCATGTCTGCCATGGCCAACGCCACGAAATACACGGACATTCCCGGCTGCAGCTTCACTCGGTGGCACAACACTGTGGTCATGAGACTGCCGGTAGCTCCAAAGACAAAGAGAAAAGGACAGCTGATTTTTACTGTCCAGTTTAACGCTTCCTGATAATCAGGTACATATTTATCGCACGAAGAATTTGTTTCCATGGAAACAGATGTTGCGTTTTGTTATTGTGGATAGCACGCCTCAGTTCTGCTCTCTTGAAATAGAGTTTGAAAATAAGCTGATAGTCTGAAAATCTCTGCAAAATAAAATATATATATAAAATTTACATACAGTTGATAGATGTGTTGACTTTTTTAAATAGTAAACTGAATTTTATTGGATTATTGATGTCCCAAGAGTGAAAATAGGCAGTTTTTATTACTTTTATTGCAAAGTTTAAGTTCTCCACTTCCCAGAAAAATATAGGTTTCTCGGTCTAATGTTTCCCTAACAGCGGCAATAATAAAACAAGCACCACCCATTGTTATCTTCACCATCTTCAATTAGGCGCTATTGACTTTTTAAGCAATTATTTTTTATGGTGTGCTAAGAGAGCTAAATTTCTCAAACACTACCTGCTCTACCTGTACTGTTTTAATTCAGGATAATACGACTTCACATGGTGGATGCTGTCAGGACATATCGTGACGGGATTGATGAGAGAAGATATATACTCCAACACCAGAGGGACCAGAAATGGTCTCACTGTGCATATCAAGCATTATGTCTGATCATGACTAGAAGAAATGCAACTATCTCTCAAGAAACCCTCACGGCCATGCGAAACAAAACCCAAAATCTCTGCTTTCCCCCTTCCTTTGCACCTTTGTCCCATCTAGCATCCCCGCAATTCTCCTTCTAACCAGAGACCATCCTTTCTCCTTCACTTACCCCTGAAGCAAATGCCCGATAAATTTGTAAACTGTTTTTTTTAAATCATTTCAAGTTATGAACACAAAAATCCATATAAATATTAAGAGCCAAAATGTTTAAAGAAAATTTGTACTTTCTTATTTTATAGACAACACAAACTGATTTTTAAAGAATAATCGCTTTTGTTAAGTCCCTTGACATGTCCAAGTCATCGAAAGTAGGGTAGGACAGGCGTTATAAACAATGTTCTAAGTGCAGACGAGTTTTCAGAAAAATACCCATTTCTCCTTAACCTTACGACACATTCACTGAAAAAGTTGACAATGAAAACTGAGTAAACAAAATAATAAACAAATAAATACCTGGTTAGAGTTCGAGGTCTACTATCAACTGATAAGAATCCACCGACTTTCCTAGTTTGTGAGGATGGCCAATGTGCTGGGGTCTCTGACAAGCTGTCGGGTTTTGTCATGAAGACGACATCCTCTACCTCGTGTCCAGCGAAGACTTGCCACTTATTGTTTGTGGGCGTGCACGACGGCACGACACGCAATCTCCGGTTGTCAGCGCGTGCCTCGCGTCGCGCAGTCGCGTTGTTGACCGAACTCTTCATCGTCAAATGGTCGCAGGCTCTTGATGCACGATGAGGAGCACGCGGGCATTGAAACAGTCTGTTTGAAATGTTCGAGTTCAAGTTCTCTACCCCTGTTTGATTTTATGAATAAATGAAACGAAATATTCTGCGACAGTCACAGATTATTATTGATGATCAAATAAATAATTCGTGCACGATTATAAGTTGCACGTTTGGGGAAACACGCATCCATCTTTCCGTCTTTCCATCCATTATGGAGAGTTGTTTTACTTGTTTCGAAAGCTAATTTTGTGCCCACTATTTATGCTTCTTTACTTTTTTTAAAGACTCGTATATTATGAAGTTTGCAGAATACTAACATTTGGGACTGAAATAGTCTCGTCTTGTCATTTTGTAGTATCTGTGGACAGCAGCCTGCCGCAGAAAAGAGCAAGGAAGAAGAAAATGATTAAAGTGTTTGACTTCGACTTTCGTAGCCAATTACAACCGAAGTTTTAAAACGTATAAAAGGACTGGTTTGCAGAATTATATATATAAAAAAGATAATTACAGCTTTTTTAAACATGTCTGTAAAGGCACAGAGAAAAGAAAAAAGAAGTGAATATTCCAAACAGACGAAGAAAGATCTGTTCAAAGACAAGAGACCCCTTGTCGACACTTCAGTGTCAACCCTTGTAAGAGGCACACATGTCCAAGATAGAAATCTTCTATCAAAGGTCAGTTCTAACAAATCAGCAATTTTCTCAGTTTGAAAGTAACTCAAGAGCAGAAACCTATCGCTGGTGACAATGATCACGTGAGAAATTAGCGAGTGATACAAAGGTTCAGAAATCATTGCCATCTGATGGCACAAGAAGATAACACTTCCTCTCACGTCGTCTTCAAACACTTTGTTTCCAAGCATTTTTAGCTTGACTTAAAACTTGTTTTGAAAAAAAGGTTGAGGGCTTCGTTCATACATTTTGTTTTATTATTCTTTGAGTTTACTACAAGAACAGATAGTTAGGGCCTTGCGGTGGATCCCATGAGAGGTACTGATGAAGACGACGACGATGGTCATGATGATGATTTTTAAAGCACTTTTTGTATGAGGGCGTGCACACTGATCCTACCTATATCATTTCATTTTATCCAGCAACTTGCAGAGGAAGAACCAGAAGTTGTGGAGATATGATGAAGGTTCAAAGGTGAACTCAGCCAGCAACGAGGTCCCCCAGAAAATAGTCGGCCCACTCCTTCACCTTAGCCAGTTCCTCTTGTGATTGAAGATCTGCTAGTCCTACACGGAGTCCCAGCAGGCTAACCGGAGCCTGAAGGGAGGAAAGTCCCCGCGTATGGATGATGTCCCAGCAGAGTTGATCAAAGTTGGCGAAGAAGAAATAGTGAAGACTCTTATCAGACTGTGGTGGAGGATCTGAGGAACAGCGGTGCCCACAGGAGAAAGCGCGGCTGCTGTTTTGCTTTTCGGTCGAGGTCAAGAACACCTCCTTGATATGGTCCGAGAGGGCATCCACATTGCAGTCGGTAAGTTTTAATAGAGAGAGATTTCCCGATCACGACGAAGATGTCCTTTCTCAGTACCTCTCGAATAGCCATCCACCTACATCAGTTGCTAAGTAAAAGGTTACGACAACCAGAAACAAATTTCCTCATTTCAGCACGAAATTTGTTTCCAGTCAAGCAATACAAGTAAAAATGAATAACACTATTGCTTATGTGAAGAAGATGAAGAATGGTGTAAATATCGAAGCTAAAATTAAATTTCATCTTCAGTAAAGGGGCCAGAGTAAAAACATTGTCTGGTGTAGTCAACAGAAGGAAGGTGATGGACACTGTGATGAGTGTGATGGTCAGCGATGAAGCTCTCTTCTCCCAAACGCTGGGTCGGTCAGCTTGACCAGCTGTCAGGTTTGTTCGTGCCCTTCTGGCTAGTTTCAGCACCCTGGTCAGCAGCATACAGTTGAATACAATCACGAGTGCGGAGGGAACTAGTGATGTGATGATAATGTCACTCAAGCTCCTCATCACGTAGTAATTTTTAATAAAACTCGACTTCCATCTGCAGTCATCATCTAGCTCCCAGTCAGTTGCATTATGGGTAGGATGGCTCTCAGTCGGTCGAAGAAATTCGAAGCAGTAAATTGATATTATTATTAAACTGACACCACAGACGACAACAACGGAGGTTTTGTGTGTACACAGTGCTCGTATGCGATACGGGAAAATAACGCAGAGAGTTCGTTGTGCTGTGAGGGCAATCAAGAACCACGAGGACAATGCATTGCTGACTGATGCTATCGTTTCAATCTGGAAATGCTGGCCATCGAAATGGAGGTTGAATTGTACAGGAAGCCACGTGAAGAGAAGCAAATCGAAAATGAGGACGGCCAAGTCCGACATGGCGAGGGCCGTAAAGTACACGGCCATTCCTGGCTGCAGCTTCAGTCGGCAGCACAAAGCAGCTGTCATCAGACATCCAGCTGTGCCAAAGACAAGCAGACATGGGGAACAGATTTGTACTATCCAGACCATAACATCACAGTCTTTGTTACTATGATGATTGCAAAGTTCATTCATAGAAACATTTTTTTTATTTTTCATTATGGATGGTATATTTCAGGATAGCTTCTTTCTTGGATCATCGCATATGCGATGAAAAAGCAAAATCTCAAACCGACAGTCGAGATGTGGATAACTGCTGTCTGAGGACAAAGGTATGCACTTTTGTTGGTTTGATGTTCGGGTTTATTGTCCAACTTGTAAACCTTGCTACCATGTCACGATGTCCACATCACAGGTCTCCACGAAGCTCTCACACTCTGTTATAACGATGCCGTCAACTTCATCATCTCTAGTTTGATACTCTCACGAAAGCTCACAATTTTGTATAACGATGTTGTCAACTTCATCATCTTCAGTTTGATACTCTGATGAAGCTTTCACACTGTTATAACGATGCTGTCAACTTCATCATCTCCAGTTTGATACACTCACGAAATCTCACAATTTTTGTATAACAATGCTGTCAACTTCATCATCTTCAGTTTGATACTCTGATGAAGCTCTCACACTCTGTTATAACGATGCTGTCAACTTCCTCATCTCTAGTTTGATATTCTAACCAAGAATCAGCACGATTTATTTATAGGGTTGCTTATCAGTCTAACACTTCGCTTGAAGGTGTCAAGAGACTAAGGCATGTGCACTTGTAATGTTGACCAAGCTGTTCTCTGTGAAATACTGCAACTCAGATAACAAACCTCAGAAATATCGAAATAATAGCGCAAATGTTAATCTCTGGACAATGTTTTTTACAACAGTAAAGGGAAAATACAATAGCTTCTTATCGAACCCATACCAACGAAGTGAAGACCGTTTCATTAGTTTCAGTTAGTTAAAAACAACTCTGAGTTCTGCTGAGGAAAAAGCCACTATTCTTACACAGGGAGGTCGGTACATTGTTTTCTGACATTATTCTGCCTGAGCATGTAGAAGCCTGATTGAACATAAAAACAAACAGAATGAATTAATTAGAAATATTATTACAGGTTGAGGTTTACTTTTCAAGTGATAAAAACCTGCAGAATTTACTAGCATGTAGCGAGGCCTGAGGTGTTTCAATATGTAACGTACACTTACACACATAATAACTTTCCACATCTTTCTACTGACTGCTGGCCATTGCCAATAAAGATGGAGGAAAATTAAGAAGCAAAGGCCATGAATTATGCACCCGCCACACTTCTCTAATCTTACTCAGATTGGCGAGATACAAGACAGCAGAAAGCATTGCTATCTGATGAACATGAGACGATAACAGATCTTTGCTATCTTCTTCACTCCATTTTATTTCTAAAACATTTTACAAAACAAACATTTAGTTTCAAGGCTCTTGGGATAAAAAAAAACCCACTAAAAAACTTTAAAAAAATGAAGATAAAAAGAAGTCACGATGGTTTGTTGATTCAAATCAGTGAAATGACTTGACCTTTAAATCTGTTTTAATAAAAGTATAAAAGAAAATCCTCCCTACTATAATCACTAATCCGAGTTGATTTAGTTCTTTTTTCATTTATTTTTAATCAATGCATGACAAAGGGAGGTAATAAACCAGAACCCCTCCCCATTAAATTCAGTATTTGTTTTTGCCACATTATACTAAGTATGAGACCGTGATGATTGATGACAAAGATAACAATGGTAAGAGCAATTGGATTTTATGTGCTGTCGGGACAGACACTGTCACTTTGTTTATCTGGAAGTCAATTTTATGGCAAGAAAACATCGCGGGTACGAGACCTATGAAGACTAGACCAGACAAGAGAAGACAAGCATTTTATTCATAATCCATTGCAAGCATTTGGAACAAAAAGCAAATGTAGAGATAAAAGCATCTAATAACACAATATTTATATAAAGTATAATTTAAAAAGCAAATAAATAAAATACTGTAATCTCTATTCACCAATATGTAATAAAAACTATTGTGGCATTCAAAGATCACAGAAATTACCTCTGCCGCGACTAGAAAAGAAAATGAAAAGCAAATAGGCATATCCAAATAATTTGTAAGAGATCAGAGGGCTAACATTTGATGAACAAACATGACTAACATTTACATCCATGACCGTCTGTAAAACATCACAAAATTATAAATAACTACAGTAAAAGAAATGTCTTAAGCCTTCACTGAAAACAATGCTAGTAACATGACCAAGGAGAAGACAGTTCAACCAGCAACACCTTCAGTCAGTTAATTAATAAATTAATGTGCTAAATTTTAACTCATGCTTCTCCCATTCAACTCCAGGCAGTTTTTTTTTTCGCAACTGCGATCTTAAGTCGTTTAATGTGGTTTAAACAGCTACTTAATGGCTGATAGTTTGCACATTTAATTCTTTATTATAAGCCTTCCTTTTCCAGCAGCTGCCTTGAGTAGATTTGCTAATAACAAGCTAATACTTCCTCCAACCAAAGACAATAATAAAGAAACTGTGACAATGGTGCCTCAGTTGGGGTTTGATTAATATCATTCATGTAATCAGGAACAAACAGGAAGTCATGTTGATCATTCGATGATCTTATGTGCCCGTAATTCAGACATAACTTTATCCACCACTTCTTCCTTTGTTCCGCAAGCATCTACCTCAATAATTCCAGGTTCTCGCATTCTTTTGTATGCTGTCAATACTCTGTAACAAACAAACATTGGAGAAAGTGCTGCTTATGTATCAATGGGAGTTTTCATGGGAACTGTGATGAAAGGGTTGACCATGCACAAGAGTCCATGTCACAGAGCAAAGGTTCATTCTAGCTGTTCTTACAACATTTTATATGGATTAATAAAAATGACAAGTACAAAAAGAAGGATATATAAGTATGACATCTCTACACATGAAATTACTTGTCTTTGCTAGGCGCTTTCTGACTGACACATTTTCATGAGTCATAATAACAACTTTGAGGATGATCGACAAGAAAACTGACTAAAAAAAAAAAAAATAACATCTCTGATGAAAACCTACCTGTGTCGAAATTCCTGGTCTCTGGCGAGATTCTTTTCTTCAAGCGTCGACTGCTCTCCGTCACGTCTGTGGAGTCTTGCTACTCTGACCTCCTCTGTCACGGTCAGGAAGATGACCACACTGGGCTGCGGCAGGTCCTCGGCCAACGGTAAACACGGTGATTTGCCGCAGGCATGTCGGCGCTGCTTGCTTCATTGGCAATGGCGTATGCTGCACTGCTGTGCCAGTGTCTTAGTGAAAAAACAAACAAACAAAACGCAAACTTTGAATACGGAAACACTTATTTTAATGTTAAAGACAGAAACATGTATCACAAAGAAACTTTACTTTGTTGGTGAACAACAGCCAATGGTGTTTAAAAACGCTGGAGAAATTAATTGTTATGTCTATCCTTAGTTGTCACTTCTCTGGTTCTTGTGAAGGCTATTTTTCCTCCTTTTGCCCCTCCACTTAAATACTTCGCTCCGACGACAGCATTTTCACTCTGCGTTTGTCCAAACAAAAACAAAGATCCAAAACTTTTCTCCTGTCCATCTCCTGCTTAAAACTCATCTTTCCTGTAAACATTTCTCGTAATATTTTCACTTTTACTTGAATCTCTCTGTAAAAAGATACTGTAGATCTCTCATTAGTTTGTTGTTCGTTGGCTGGATCCTTTAGTTATAATTTTATTCTTTATTTTTTGTATCGCAAAAGTTGCCTGATCTTTTGGGATGAGACCTAAAGCATGCATTTTATTTAATACGTCTTCTAATCTGAACTCCGTATGCCAGTTACTACAGTTTGTTTATTGCGGGTGTTAATAACACATATGCTGGAAAAGAAAACGGGCTTTAAGATAAAATATAAAGGATATTGCTTATTAAAGCTTATGGTATGAAAAAGTGCTCACCTATCTAAAACTACAGGACATCTCTCGCACTCTCTTGCCAGAAGTTCTGCTGCTAAGTAATTACCCAGAGAGTAATAGGCTCTGCGCACTATCTCCGGTTGTTTGTCGAAGAAACTCCGTAAAGGCCGAATAACTTCTATCGGTGAAGTGAAATTCTTGCCTTTCAACTTACTTGCTAGTCCTTGAACCAACGTTGTTTTCCCTGCAACCATTTGTTATTTCTTGATATGAGCACTAAATATGCTTTGACATAAAATAGTCAATAAAGGAATATGTCATAATCAGCTTCATTTGAGCTTAAGAAAAGAGGACCAGAAAGGATAGAAAAGAAAAAAGGTGTGGTTGTGTGGATTGATGGATTGATAAATATTAATACATGTATCAATGTAGACTTATGTTTGTGTGCGTGCGTGTGTGTGTGTGTGTGCGATACAAAAACAGCAAACAGCACAAGCATACTAAAATGCATTTAAGAGAGAGAGAGAACATTCTATACAGAATACTGCTATACCTGATCCATCCATTCCTTCGACAACAATTAGAGGGTGTTTCAGATCGTCCTTCGGCTTTACCGTCCGCTTGCTTTCCTTAAAATCAGGTACCTCATTCAGGACGTTCCTCCAGAGCTCCTTTACTTCACTAAACTCACACTGAAAAAGAATAATAAGTAGAATATAATAGTAAATAATAATTAGAAAGTGCTTTGAGAAACAACAATTAAAAATCACTAAAAATGGGGATAATATAATAAAGAACAACAACAAACCAAAACAAACAAAACAGTCACGCTTAAAAATAGACAAGCAAATATCAACAAACAGAATAATTTACAACGTCCAGCAAAATGCAACATATTAACTTCGAGGCTGGCTTTCCGACAAGGAACAAATCTTTCACTCACCTTCACTAATGAGTCCAAGCAATTTAAAACAACAGCGATGTAGGGAAATAATTCAAACACAAAGCCAAAAATAATGGCTCCTGTTCTTAAAATTCCTATGCTGTACGAATTTTAAATTTTACACAAAATTATCCAGAATATGTGTACGGTTTGGGTGAGATGTTATAAAATATTAAATGTATTAAGCCTAGTTCACAATCTAATTTAAGCCTCCCTTGGCTTACGGATGTGACACATGTAAAGGAAGGAGATGTAAGTGCTGTGTAGTGTTTCTGCAGTTGTGAAACAAGTGTTTCTTTTTACTTGCTGCTATGTTTTACTTCCCTCAATTCTGTCATTTAGAAAGCAATCATTGAAAAGTCTCTTACAACGGGAAGTTATTTCTTGTCTTGTCTTTATTTTAATAGAGAATTATTTATATGTCTATTTTAAAAGGATAAAAGCATAAAATAAGGATAACACATTAACATTTATGGATTTATTTGTAGAGGGAGACCACCTGGTAATGACAAGGTAACACAATTCATCTCCCCTTATAAAATCATAAGGTACAAAAAGAAACTTGTCGCTGCAGGCTGGAAGAAAATAGCTCGATCATTCCACGAACTTGTAACCGTGATCCCAAGCATTGCTCATGGAAGATCTCATTTTTAAGAAAGAGAGACGGTGATAAGGAAATATTATGCTAAGCAAGCGTCCATGACAGTCGTCGATTCTCAAATTCATTCAGTCAACAATGAAGTGTTTGGCTTTTATAAAAGTATGAACTCTTGTTGTCGAAATGATTATGACAGTAGTATAATTAAATTTCGTATTTTTGAGTTTAAATGTTCCAAAGAGCAAATGCAAGTATGCAGGCCCGTTCTTAGCCCCCGCGGGGCCCGAGGCAAAGGGCATGTGCGGGGCCCTCACGCCACGATCACACGGTTTTAGTTGGGATCTAAAGTCCCTTTTTTCCTCAGGGATATCTCGTCTTTTATCATTGACAGCACGCTGCATACACATTACAACATAAGCCTACGATTAATTTATTTGTAACGTTCGTCAATAGGTTACAATCAAAAGCGCGGGGCCCCTTGAAGCGCGGGGCCCTAGGCAGATGCCTCGTCCGCCTGCCCCTAAGCACGGCCCTGCAAGTATGGTTGTTACAAGGATACTCCTAATCAAATTTTTAAAGTTCCGTGTGGAGCAGAGTACTTCCTTCAGCTGAATCAAGAGTTTAGGGATATCTAACCCCAGGGATGGTTGGGGTTTTTTTTTAAAAAAAAAAAAAGGTGGTGAGATGGGTGGGTGAGTGTGAACATCTGGTCCCAATATGCGTGGCTATCAGTTACTTGCTTCCCAAAGTCTGAGTAGCTACAAGATTACTTATACCTTTCACCTTTTTTTCCCCTTTCAATTTTTCATGGATCAAAATAATCTTACATGCAATAAAACTTTGAATTATCTGATTGTTCTCAACTCATTATCAGTAAAATAATAACTGATCTCCAGTGTAATAATAGTTATCAAAGTCAATGTGACATTGGAGATTAAAAATATAAACTTTAGTTTCTATTACTTTTAGTTTACCAACCGCATAGTCACAGAGACTGTTCAATCTTACTGGGTGAAATGACTTACAGTTTTAACAAGAATAAGTTATTATGAATCGCCAGCTTTCGCTTAGTACTCACCATGTCTAACGTTCTGATAATCCTGTTCTTGTCGTGAAAAGCGGGACTCAGATCAACCTCGTTGAAGATAGGAGATATTGTCAGGTCTCCATCCGTGACCGCTTCTAATATCTCGCTCCCTGAGTTAGGGCATCCATCCAGCTCCCAGAATTCCGTAGCACTTGCTGTGGCTGCATGTTTGCGATACATCTTTATTTGAATATTTTCGCAAACATCTTTGGCATGCTCTTCTAGATCCCCAAAGATTTGTGGAATGCCACCTGACGTAGCTTCACCTGGTGGGGTTTTCTCTAAGACGAACAGTTTTCGTCGAAAGATCGACTCTTGACATTTCTCGAGGCCGAGTGCTGGTGTAAAATCGTTTACAGACGATAAGTTGGCTAGAAGCTTTTGAGCTGCTATGCACGACAGTACATAGCCTTTATTAGTGTCATTCTCGTGAGCAGGTGTTGCCTCGCTAGTGCCAGACGACGGTTCAACGACGAACAGTCTAGAATAGTCAGAAAGGGGAGTCTCGGACTCTTTACCTTCCAGTAATGCAGTCTGTTCTGTAACTTTAATGCTGCGTGAGATATCGCGGACCCTTAGGTACACCGGCTCTTCTGTGAGACATAGATAGTACCTGTAATCAAACATTTTTTAAACAAATACCTGCAGAGGCAGCGCGTATATAATGTTCCACAGCCCACACAAACTACGAGCAAGTTTGGGCATGCGCGCCCGCGTGCATGAGCGTGTTATAGATCTTTTTCCTGGACTGTCTATTTTTGTCCATACGTAAGCTGCCTTCTAGTCATCGAAGTCTCTCTAGTCTAGTCATCAAAGGGGTAAATATAGTGCAATGACGTCAGGCCGCCGAGAGCCAGCACGGGCCCTGGAGCAGACGACCTCTACGGGCCCCTTTTATTTGTAACCGTAAATTATTTTCCCAGTATATATTAATATGTTTACAATCGTATTGTCATTATCTACATTTTATTCAGTAACGTAATATAGACTGCAAACATTAGAACAAGTGCACTAGGATTTACATCACTATACTTGCACATATTTATAGTTGTTCACAGGTGAGGGATTAGTAAATGAGAAAAAATAATGGTAAAGGGTCAAACTTGTATTACCCGCTACATAGAAAAATATCCCCAGAATAAGGAATGTTACTTCAACTTTTCTTCAAAACAAAAGGAAAAGAGGAAGAAAAAAAAAACCCCATGGACTGACCAAGGCGGGCCCACTTTAAAGCCTCGGGTACAGGCACACCAGATCACCCCACTCCCCCTCGTCAGGTCTGCATGACATCACAGATACTACTTTGCCTTACTTTCACTTTAGTTTCGTTTTTTTGGTTGCTTGATCTTAATTACTGGGAAGGCAACGAGATGGAATAGCATTAGACAAGTACGTGAGACAGAGAAATCGAAAGTGCAAGATGCCTATAGAAGCAATTAAATTGACTAACAGTACTAACAGTACAAATATGTGCACGCTATTTATAAAGGAATTACAGAATTACATCATATCACAGCTATGGTAATGCACGACTTTTTTTATCTGAAAGACATCTGAACAACTATGAAAAAATAAGATTGAACAAAACGTTTTATATATATACTTGAAACAGTTGGAAGAAGCCTTTATATAGGCTGTTTTAGGATAAAGGCTGCTTCAGGACAAAGGGCGCAAAAAGGTAAAAAAACTTTTAAACAATCCTGATCAGTCCCCAAACTTTAAAAACCATCATACGAGAGATTTTATTTTTACTTACACGTCAACCAAGATTGCCGTATCTAATAATGAAGTGAAAGGTCAGAAGTCATAATTAAGGGAAAGGGTACGTGGAGAATTTACGGGTTTGGGGAGCGGTAATTATCCTTATCGTGCGTTCACTAACTTGCAGGTTTTTGGATTTGTAGGCACGTTCGCACACACTAATTGTGAGTGTATTCTTGAAGTATTTAAAATCCTCGAGACTGCCCATTCTCCTGCTGTGAAATGGAATGGCCCGGCTTTCTGCTACCTTCCTAGTTGTATTGACAAGCGAGTTATGCGTGACCACTGCATAGCATCTTTATAGTCAAACCGTCGCTGTGTAGAGCCTAAAATCCTTGTTTTAGCGGCCTGAGGCACCGTGTAGCGTCAGTGAAAATCACACAGAAAATTAGTCTAAATCGTGCGTGTAGTTTTTAGCGATCTTTATTTTTAATCCGAGAAATGCCAAGATAAATACGTGCGATCAAATCAGTGTGACGTTTGCCAACAGTACGTGAACTGATAATTTAAGTGCAAAACGCGAGATGCATTCAGTCCTAGCCTGAATGTCGTCTTTGATAAATAAAATTTATCAGTTTCATCACATTACATCATTTACGATGGTATTAGTAACGATTATCCGCATCCTAACATGCTTCTTGTCTCCACAACCCACGTACACTATAGCAACTGGAAAATAAATGAAAATCGACCATGTTTATAATAAACATTGTACTTATTTTACCAAAATATAGTAAATAGAACACAAAACCAATTTAAATTAATAATATAAAAATTTATAACATTTTAAGACTATTTATATGAAAATCTTTTAATGTATCGTTTATTTTTAGAGGTCGTTTTTTCCAGTCGCGCATACTTTTAAGTATAGTGTAGTTGGACACGCGTTTCATCATCTATCTGTTTGTTAGTTCTCGGAAATAGCATAAATTAAAGAGAGTGTAGTCAGTTTTGTCTTGAATTGTCAGCGCCAGGGAATGACTGAGGTCGAAAAAGGAATGGATGCTCTGACAGTGGGTAAGCTTCAATTGTTAAAGCGAAGAATAGACAGACCGGCTGGGAAGAAGTGTAGCTTGTGTAAAGCTTCGTGTACGTGTAGGCTGGCTTTAGAGCAACTGGGAAAGGCAGTGCCTTGCAACAGATTTCAAAACAGCATAGCCATAATTCGCTAATAATAATTCATATACGTACTTGACCGTAATTGTTACTAGTAGAAAAGTTTTATACTAGTTTTCCAAGCTACAGGTTTGTAGTAAAATGATAAATATTTGATCTGTTGACAGATTTCATAATCATTTCAGGCAAAAGTGGGAGGGGAGAAGAATGCACATTTAGAGTTTCCACATGTAATAGTAACATGATGTAAGTTCATTACATATGTCGGTGAAATCTGCAAAAGTGAGGACTTAATGTGAACAGTGTTTGAATAGTACAAGGAAAAAAGAGGAATATGTTATGTTTTAAAGCTAAGGATGTTGCATTGTCTTTTCACAAACAGCAGAGATATACACCTCGGAAGCAAAGGGGTGTGATGAAAGTGGAGATGGTTCAAAACAGAAGCCTTTTAAAACTGTTTTACAGGTAAGCTGAGTTCAGCTATCCTGTCTTGAAACCTTTCTTGAAATGTTTTGTAGCTGTCAACATTTTTATTTTAACTTTGTATTTTTCTTGTGAGATATAGATGGTATTTGAACAATTTTGTTATTTCATTTTTAGGCAATGCGTAAGGCAGTCAAAGAGCCATTCCCACCTATTTATGTGGATGGAAAAGAAGGAGAGGTAAGGGAGAAACACAAATTTACATAAACATCTATGAAAACAAATATTTAACAGTTAATAACAGATTTAATGTAAAATATAAAATAACATTGATGAGATACAACTTTATCCCAGAGGGCAAATAGTAGCAGCTCTCTAAGGAAGTAAAGGTTAGAACCAGAGAGCACAGCAACAGTAATACCATAACACATTCATACCTGGCATATCTGACAGTCACTCATATAACCAGACTCACATGTGGTCTATATTTATTTGCACATGGTAGTGTGCCAAAAAACGGTCTGTTGATCCTGCATGCAGACACAAAGAATTGGTGGCCTGACGAAAGTTGATGGAATTTTCCTGATATGTTTATCATCACGTAGAATTGCAATGATGATTTTTTTTGCCTCTTACACATTTTCACTATTCAATTTCTTTCACTCTGTGAATGTGAAATAGCAATAATAGTAACATTCAGTAAATATATGTGTATGTGAATGCTAGATGTACATATTACCCTGTATAATTATGAATGCATGCAGACACTCATCCATATAACTAATACGCGTCTTGTCACCTTTATCAACCATACTACCACACCTGCTGCTGTTAAAGCTCATTGCATGTAGGATTAATAAAAATAGTTATGCCCTGCAATATATACCTCATAGCGATGTTATCTTTTCCTTGTTTACCTTGGATTTATCTGATTTTCATTTAAGTTTGATCTGGTGGCTAAATCTCAGCTGAAGAAAGTGCACAAAATATGGCAGAGAGAACAGTATAAGAAAATTGATGCTGAGGTGAAAGCTGTAAGTACCTGCTAACTATTTCTTCCTCTTTATTCCTATTATTTCAGCTTATGACCATCACACATAAATCCTCTTTTCATACTTCATAATCTTTTCAGTGAATTCTCAACTTAAATATCAGGATCTCTGATAGTGGCAGGTTCATTCTAAAGGTTGCCATGAGGGCTTACCAAAGACATAACAAAGTTGCACATCTTCATCAGAACATATTACATAGAAACCATATAAAATAATTTTTTTCCAAAACCTTCTGGTATATCAGGTAAATACAAGTTTGCATTAAATAACCTTCATGTGACAGGCAGAAGATGCAGACAGGCGTGAAAAGAATCTGGAAGAAGCGAAAAAAACTGTCATTGAATTGGATAACAGCCTACCTGCTCCAAAAAAGGTAGGTGGAATGAGAGTGAGTAGAAGAGAAAAGAGCAGGAGGAGTTGTTAGGGAAAGATAAGAAAGTACTTCCCCAAACAGGAAGACTGCATGTCTTTTCCTTGAAAATTGAGGTTCGGTGTAATTTTTTGTGTATATGTGTGTTCAGATAAAGATCAGAGACACAGTCAAGAACAGAGAAGTGAGAGTCCAGATTTTTGGATGGGTGCATCGCTGCAGAAGGCAAGGTAGATCTAGTAGCTTGAAGTGCATTCCTCAGTGGAACTTTGAATATGCCTTTTTTTTAACCTCTAGATATACTTGTCAATGATAGATGCAAATATTTATTTCTTTCATGATGTAGTCAGAATGAAAAAGAAAAAAATAATGTTCTTTTCTGCAGCTTGCTTAAGCCATTCTCAAATAGTTATAAACCGACAACATTTAATAAAATAAGCATATGCAAATGTCTTAATGTATCTCACTTGTCATTTTCAGGAAAAAACTTGATGTTTGTAATTCTTCGGGATGGAACTGGCTTTCTGCAGTGTGTGATGGCAGATAAACTGGTGAGTGAAATAGTGCAGCAGTTCAAACTTACAGTACATTAAATAATTCTGATGATACTTCACTGTTAATAAAGTGTTAAGATGAGTGCTGTCTTTCTGTGGGGGTTTCCCCCCCTCCCCCTTCTTTATGAAATGAAGAGATAGCCATGTTGATTACATTTAACTGTTTACTTTTTAATTTATTACTAGTTTTCTTATAGGACTTTGCATTTTTATTTGTTCCAGTGCCAGACATATGATGCTCTTGTCTTAGCCACAGAGTCAGCCATTGCTGTCTATGGTACTATAAGTGAGCTTCCTGAAGGGAAATCGGTAACTGTAGTTTTTGATACTTTCTAAGCTTGAAAATCATTTTATCAAACCAGTATTGTGGACTTGGCTTTCTAGTTATAACTGTTGCTGCAAAGTTGTTCAACTATTTTTTGATGTAATGACAAAGTAAATTTTTCGTTACTGAATAAGTCAACTTTATTTTCCAGGTATATTGTGGAATAATTGAAATGTCTCCATCTTCCCCCAGCATACATTTTGGTAGTCTTTGTTTCAACCAGTTTGAACACATTTCCTTGTCATTGCTGATTTTATGGATTTTTTTGTAGGCGCCAGACAACCATGAGATGAAAGTGGACTACTGGGAAGTGATTGGAGCAGCCCCATCTGGTGGAGCAGACAATTTGCTTAATGAAGTTAGAATTATTTGTTTTATTTCTTTTTTTTTTTGTTCTCTTTCTTGTTTTGTTTTGTGTTTTTTTTTTTTTGTCTGTGTATTTCTCAATGTATTTATGTTTCATTTAGAATTTAGAACCAAAAGACAAGAATTTTTTAACAGGAAATGTTATTCCCAAAGCTAAAGGCCTACAACGAAGATTGAAATATTACTTCTTAGCATGATTACGAAAAAGAATATTTTATTTGTATGTTTCTGTTTTTGCTAGTGATATTTTGGACTGTTTCAGGAGGCACATCCAGATGTACAGCTGGATAACCGCCACATGATGATTAGGGGTGAAAATGTGAGTGATGTTATGGAATTTAAAGTGTTATTTTTTTTCTAGAAGGCTGAACTTCACGTGGCAATTTTTTAAATGGTTTTGCCCAGGTGAGGAAGGGGAGGAGTACCCACGGTGTAGTTGCTAGTTGTCAGCACCGCAGTACTCCTACCTTCCCTTGCATAGGAAAAACCATTCTCTTCCTACAGGCTGAAGAAGTTGTGCCTTTAAAGATGTGAACTTTGGTGAATGTGAAAAGCAGGTCCTGAATGTAACATTTTTCGAAGACCTGAATATCTGGAAAATTTAGGAAAGTCTGTTTTGCTATAGTTTGTATGTTGTGGGGAGAGAGAGAGCAAAAGAGAGATAAAAATTGAAGTAAATTAATCTTTCAATGAATCTTGCAGACTGCAAAGGTTCTGAAGATGAGGTCTGTCATCATCCAATGCTTTAGAGATCATTTCTTCAATAGAGGCTATTTTGAAGTAAGTTTGTAGCTCTACACAACTGGCAAAAATTTGGATGTCTAGATGTAAGATTTCCTAATAGACTAATAAGTATTGACTACCAAGAGCGACCTCTTAGGCGGGAAAGTGAAGCCACGCTGACCCTGTTGTATCTGCTGCCACGCCCACCTTCGAAGACTATCAGCAAAATTGATTCTCTTTGGTATCAGTGTTTGAAAAATATGAAAGCATGCACATCTGATTTTTTGTGTGTGCCTGCTGCAGTACACGATCATCAGAACAAAGGTGCAGCACTCCCGAATCTAGTGATATGTACTTGTCTAAACAGGTCTTGGGCTGGAATTTTGCTCTCGTATAACAGGGGTCACTCTTTGTATCCTCTTTGATAGGACTTTTATTTGATTTTCCTGTGCAATATAATGAGCTTATTTTTTTTGACAGTGAAGCACACTTTAGCAGTGCACTTTTATTACTGTAAAGCACTTTAAGTCCTGCTGTTGTTGGAGAAAGGTGCTATATGAATGTGCTTATTAGTGTTATTTTATGAAATTTCTATTTCACTTGCAGGTGCATCCACCAACACTGGTGCAGACTCAAGTTGAAGGTGGCTCTACACTTTTCAAACTGGATTTCTTTGGTCAAGAGGTTTGACTTTTGGCTGTGAAAATACCTGTGTGTGTTTGCGTGTGTGAGTGAACAAGATTGATTTAATCCAGGAGTATTGTCCTACAGAAGGGGAGAGAATAAGACGATGTTACAATCAAAATTAAAAATAGTATACAGGAGGAGGAAGGTTAAAGGTGTAGATGTCGTATATATTTAACCATATTTAAAGATTTAGCTAAATCATACATAAAATCTATACTAACAAGGCTATTTCTAAATGTATAAAATAGAATGGCAAATTCTTTGTTGTTTTAGCACATTGAATTAGGACGCAGGGTGAAATGACCAGTGACCATTTTAACACTGTGTGAAGTGCCATATGTACTGTAATACTATTATCACTGCTGTTAATATGGTAATCCATTCCTGCCATTTGCAGACAATTTAAAAAAATTTCTTAGTAAATATATTAATATTTTTTTCCAAGAAATAATTTCATTTTAATATTAGACACCCAAACTGCTTAGCCCTTCTATCTAAATCATATATTTTATTGTCTTTATAAGGCAGTCTTTCATTATTCATTCTAGTAAATTTTAACCAATAGCTAATACTTTTAGTGACTAAATTCACTCTTACTAGATACTGGTGTAGTTCACCATAAACTAAATCACAAGGTGTGTATCCATCTACACCCAATAACTTTTTTAAGGGCAAAAAGAAATACTTTAATTGTACTACATTTTCTAGGCCCCGATATTTATTCACTAAGATTTACAAGTTGGACGTGCATCAAACAGCTTTAAAGCTAGTATTATTTTTAGGCTGCTATATAGATTAAGAGGCTCTAAGATTTTGCATATAAGATGTAAGTGCTTTCTTCCCTCTACTTCCCAAGTCTTGCAGCAGGAAGAGTCTTGCAGCTTTGTTGAAAACAGATATTTATAAACATTAACATCTGGCATAGCAATAGCATGATAATAACTTTCCCTTGCCCCAAAAGACCCACTCATGGAAAAATCCCACATTACTCTTATGTAAGTTTTCTTTAAATTCGAAGTAGGTGAAAAATCCATGTTATTTAGCTGGTATATGTGTTTTAGAGAGATCCAGAGTGTAAGGGAAGGTAGTGAGTTGGAGAATGTCTGTGTGTTAATATTGTTATTGTATTGATGTTCCATTCTTAGCTGTTATAAGAACTGGTATGATGAAAAAAATACATTGCTTTCTTAACAAGAATTGGCTATCTCAAAATAAAATAACATTCACACTGTTCTGACAGGCATACCTTACACAGAGCTCACAGCTCTACCTGGAAACAGCACTTCCAGCCCTAGGAGATGTCTTCTGTATGGCACAGTCATACAGAGCAGAGCGTTCACGTACTCGTCGTCATCTTGCTGAGTAAGAAATATGATGAAGCTAAATCAGCACAGCTAACAGTATTTCACTGTGCTGCTAGAAAGCTGTTTTGTATTGAGCATTAAAGAGAGGAAATGTATTTGACAAACATCAAAGTTATATTTTTCATTGATTGCAATTTTCTTTAAAGTTCTTATTTTCAGTTTTATTTATGAAAACTAACTAGCATTGCTTGATATATTAGCAGTGAGATCTGCACATACGCAGTAACAAGTAACAAAACCGCTGCATCTTCACCTAGAGTATATACAGGAAGCTGCCTTATAAATAGATTTTATAAAAATAGCAAATATTTCACTCCACCCATTGAATCATAGATTGGTGTGTAATTTGGCTGGAGAGAAGACATAGATTATTGCAAAACTTTAAATAAGACTCTCACAGATTTTAAAACTCTATATGCAGATACACACACTGTGAAGCTGAGTGCCCTTTCATCACATTTGAAGACCTTCTGGACAAGATTGAGGACCTTGTGTGTGATGTCACCGAGCGAATTATAAGTTCTCCTTTTGCCAGCATTGTCTATGACCTACACCCTGTACGGCACATTTGAACCAGTTTTTTTATAGCTTTGCTAGGGGGCTTTCACATGTTTACTATTTTTCATCCAAAGAGGCTTACAATTCTATATAAAAGGTTTTCATAGGTGTGTGCATGTGCATGCTATGTAAATGCCTTTAGGTTTGTTATAAACTGATGACATCACCTCTTTTTAATTTGCTTTCGTGATGCAATGATGTTTCAGGGATTTAAAGCTCCCAAGCGTCCTTTCAAACGTATGAACTACACGGATGCAATACAGTGGCTGAAAGATAACAATGTCACAAAGGATGATGGCACGTTTTATGAATTTGGAGATGTAAGTAGTTTTGATTAATTGTTGGCATACTTAATTTTAATGTCATGCGGATATTTCTTTTGCCTTCTTTCCTGCATACTGTTGTGAAATAATCTCCAGTTGCATAAAGTTAAATTGACATTGTTTGATAAATTTTCTGGAAAAATCTTTTTTAGAACAGTTTGTACATTTTAATATTTTAGTTGCAAAATTCATCTGTTATTGTCAGGACATTCCAGAAGCCCCAGAGAGGAAAATGACAGACACAATAAATGAACCTATCCTTCTGTGCCGATTCCCAGCTGAAATCAAGTCATTTTACATGCCTCGCTGCAAAGAAGACAAACGACTAACAGAATCAGTAATTGGGCTTTTGATCATTTCAGTTTTAGCTGGACATCATTATGAGAAATAGCTTTTAGAAAAAGGTTTTTACCAAGGCAGTTTTTATTTTTCACAGAAATTTAAAAGCTAGTTTTAATAGATGCTAATAATAATCTTGCCAGGCAACAGAGCTTATAGGTGCACACTGACTCTCATTCTGTATTATTGCTGCAAAACTTGCCATTCTAGTACAATAAATGTTGGTTGGTTAGGTGGATCTGCTAATGCCTAATGTTGGAGAAATTGTTGGAGGATCTATGAGGATATGGGATGAAGCACAACTTACAGAGGGATTCAAGCGTGAAGGCATTGATCCTACACCATATTACTGGTACATTGATCAGGTAAGGCAGTCACTTATTTTGCCAAAAAATATTTTCCTAGCAAATACTTTTTTTTTAAATTTGTGTAAAATTAGCATTTAATGAAATTGTTATATGATACACTTAAATGCAGTTATTAATTTCTCTTTTAGCATGCTTTATAAGATTACCAAATCTTCATTTCTGTCAACAGCGAAAGTATGGATCTTGTCCTCATGGAGGCTATGGCCTTGGTGTTGAACGTTTTATGTGTTGGATACTTGACCGCTACCACATTCGTGATGTATGTCTGTATCCCCGCTTTTTGGATCGGTGTAAGCCTTAAGCAACTCAAGGAGCTCACATCATCATCAGCGCCAGCAAAGACAGTTTTAAGAAGACAATTATGATACTAATGCTGTGCTTTTTTCCTGGATCTGCATTGTTTATTGCTTCTGTAAAAAGCAGTTTGTTTATAGCAGTCCGTGGCAAATAAAGGTTATCTTCTCATTTCTATAAACAGCAATGGTTCTCTTGAAAGAACACCCATCTTTTGTTTCTTCAGAGATCATTTGTTGTGTAAAGCTCGTCATTCTTTATCAATAGTTCTCTTGAAAGGTATAAATCAAATGAACAGCACTATTTATTCATTTTTGTGGTGATGAAAGAAACACATTTGTAATCTGCCCAATTTTTGCTCTGCTCTCATGTTTCTACCATCACACTAGAATTTCACGCAAGATTTCTCTGTCAACTCCCATTTGAAGATATCCAGCATGATCTGTATTTGACACTGCGTTATGAAAAAGAAAAACTATGCTCTTTTTTCCTATCTTTTTAAAGAATTTTTGGAAGTAGTTGGTAAGTTCACAGATATTCTACAATCAAGTTTATATACCAGCAGGCTGTAGCAGTGCTGTTTTTTATTTGGCATTTGGTCCTTCACCATAGTCAAATGCTCAAAAACTAGTTTTGTGTTGCCTTTGTGTTCTCCGATATACCCCGAGCAACAAACTGACACTTTTATTAAATGTATTTAAAATTGTCTTTATGTCAAGGATGTTTAGAGACACCTGGCTTTTAGGAGTTCTGAGTGTCAAGAGCATAAATAATTTAACTGGGGTGACATGGAATGCATTTTTTTAATGCATTGGCTTGATCCAGGCATCCAAAAGCATGGTGCTGAAATTTGTTAAACTGTGTGCATCATTCTTCAACTGACCCCATTGCTGTCAATCATTCAGGTGTTTACAGTGTTCTGACCAATACTGGTTTGAGAAAAAACTTGAAAGGTAATAGAGGTTTTGTTGATCGATCTTGCTGTTGCGCTGTTCTATTCGTAATAAAGGCTTTAGATGTGAAGACATTCTGCTTGCTCATGTGTATTGTATAGTTGTATACTTCTGAGATGGAATGCATGAAAAGGCTGAATTCTCTTACTACCATTCATTTGACACAAAAGTTGGGCCAGTGACAAAGATAGTGACTTATTGAGGGGTAACTTGGCAAAAATATTCCTTCTACAAAGTTGGTCAAATAACATGAATTTTGTAGATACACAGTTCATGGTTCACATAAACTTACCAGTGAATACTGATTTGTTTAGTAGTAGACAGCTCTGGGAGGAAAACAACAATGCAATCGTATAAGGTCTTTCCCTTTCTGAAGTACAATAAACTAAAAAATGTCATATTAGACTGATATACTTTACAATACCCATCAATCCATCTACTTTTGAAACTAGCCAACACCGGCTGAGTTCCTAAAGTGCTGTTGGAAAAAGTCAACATTACTGTCTGTTTAGGTGTGCAACCATGAAGATTGGTTAACTGGTTGCTGACATTTACTGTTCTAATGATAATGCATAATAATAATGAACCACTCTCCATTTGCTGGTAACTATAATTCTCATGCACATCAGTCTATTTGCCGACACCAAATCAGTAGTTCTTTGCATGCAAATTTAAATTGTTTAACATCTGAGAATAAAAAATATAGATGATAGTACTGTAAATCGTCTGAAAAGCAAAAATTGTGGATAAGAGGAATAAATCACTTGTTAATGCAAGAAGAGAAAATGTCAAGGGAATAAAAAATAGATTTTAATTGTAAAGCTGTTTTGTAGCATAGTTACAAAGAATCACGTGAAGAGTTGAATGACAAATTATTTCACTTGGTGGATAACCTTACAAAAAAAAAAAATTCATTTACAGAAAAATTGCTTCAAGAAAATCGGATAATACAAGTGCAACAAAGCCACCTTATACAGCGTTACTACATCTATTATTTCTACGTCCATTATATTTATCTTGCAAAACATTGCATCTGCACATCATTTTATATGTTCAGTGCCTATCATATGATGCAGGCGTGTACCGCTCCCATCAACTCTTACTCATCTCACCACTGTACAGAGCTGTCGCATTCCATACAAGTAAATGAATCGGGGAACAATAAGTGTCATCAATTTGCAGAGAAAGACGAGCAGGCGGACTAGTCAATCAACTACAATCACAACTATATAGACAGCTACGTTGATTGGTGTAAGCCTGTAAGGAGTAGTGGCGAATGCTCAGGGAACAGATATTTATGGTGGGAGACTGAACAAGAAAATTTTTACTGCTAAAAAACCAACCACGGACTGCACATTTTTAAAACTAAATCATGTAACAACAAAATTGGATCGTGATATATTGTTACATTAATGGTAACACAAAATCAATACAAAAACGTACTCAAATTCCAATTGTTAAGTAAAATAACATCCATAAATTTGTAAATCTGAAATTTGAATATAGCACTGATGTACTATTTTCTTTATCCTTATACTTCATGGAACATCTATATACCCACATAGACATGTTGCATAATGACAAACATGGGGGGCTACTCTTATGTCGACTGCCAACTTCCTCTTGACATGGCCAACATGGCGTCCAATCGTCAGTATCCAGGTAGTTTATTGAAAGCATTTTTTATTATTTATTTATTTTATCGTGTACATTTCCTTATACTTTACTCTTACTTTAATAGTAAGTGATATAAATTTCTGTATTTAATGGCTCATAAAGATCGTATGTCTACTGTTACTCTCAAAGGTAAATGCAGCAGACGACACCCACTATCATGACTGTTTTTGTTTTTTTTCGGATATTGATATCGTTTCTAGTTCTACCAATGCAAGCCCCTTGATGTTATACCATGAGAGTATTGCTGGTGTATCATCGGAGAGTTTTGTATTTGAATGAGTGCAATAAAAATATGTCACTAAATTTTCTGATAATATTTTACTGTAAATAGACACCGAAGGGAATCCCTTTACCTACATGTTTTACCTTACTTTTTTCTTGTTTAGGTCTTCTCAAGGGAGACATGCTTGATACCAACTCTCTCTTTGAAAAACACACAATAGAGGAGATAAGAAATACAGAAAAGAAAACTCGGTAAGACTGATTGTTCGGGTATACATGCTTATTACTGTCTGTTAACGGATGGGTTTTGGAGGATGAAATTTACAGGTTAAGTTTATATCTTCTGTATCTACGGATACTGTATCTACCAAAACAAAAAAAAAACTCTAACCATTCAGCTTGCTCTTTAATGCATATGTAAACGCTTGTGCTTTCAAGAGCTTGACAGATATACTGAAAAGGAGTTTAAAACTTGTGTTCACACACACACACACACACTCAAAGCAACATCTGACTGCTTGTGTATTCTGCACTTCGGTCACTGTTTTTTTTATAGATTTGTGTTTTACTACCGTAATCATGTTCATTCAAAATATTTTTTCTCAGGGCTGAGATAGAAAAGAAGAAAGAGGATCTGCGGATGATGGTTGGGTGAGCATTAATTTGGGAAGCACAATTTAAGAAGACTCAAGATGAATTATATTTGTAATTTTTAACCCTTAAAATTTTGTAAATGTTCTTATGATTATACAGTCGAACTTCGGTAAGTTGATCTTCAGTAAGTCAAAATTGTCCCTAATTCGATTTTCAAACATCAATTGGTTGGTTTCCCATTAAAACAATTCATATTCAACTTCCGTAGCTCGAATTGGCCTAGCCAAAAACTTCCACAACTTGAATAATTTTAAGCTGGTCAGCATATTTAAACTATTTGAAAATACACTGGAAAGTGTAAAATTGTGTACTCCTTCCTCATCAAGTTTGGGCTCCCATATTCTCATTTCTGTATAGGAAAACGTGTGTGATAAGCACAACTCCGTCTCCACAGGGTGCCAGACAGTCTTTAAAAGAATAACAAGAAATGAACACGTGGTTAAAATTAAACACCCACAGTGAAAAATACGTTCCTTTTTTGATGAACTTTCTTAACTTGAACTTCTATTTTTTTTTTTTTTTCATCAGTCCCTAGAAGCTTCGACTTCTTGAAGTTCGTCTGTATATTATTTTCCTTGCACAAGAGACAAATTAATTGTTACATGTTTGTACACATTGATTTTCTTAATTAATCATCATTTTAATGGCATTCACTGTGTAAATTAAATATTAGCTGCATTTCTCAAAATGTATCAAATCTTTATTTATCAATAAGTTTATAATGTATCAAATGATAAACTCATCAACTTTATGGTTTTTCTAATGCTCATATTTTTTACAAGGGATAAATGGTTAGATACAAGTCATTAATTCAAAAAAGAAAAATTAATTCTGGACAATAAAACTTGTCCATAGGGAGCGGTACAGAGATTTGATTGAAGCTGCAGACACTATAACAGCAATGAAGACAAGTGTGGAAAATGTAAGTGAACACTTCTCTTTCTTCTCACCATTATCCATGCAAAATCCTTTTAGTGTTTTCACAGATGAAACAGAAATCCTTTTTCTCCTTGAAGACTTATTAAACATGTGAAGCATTCTGGCATTTTTATGTTCAAATCAACATAACTAAATTTGGCATATTGTACTATTAAATGGATTATCTTTGGAGCAGAATGTGGCTTTTTAGTCATTTTTACTCTTTTTTACATACATTCAATTAGAAATAATGCCTTTCTGATATTATTGGCAATGTCATAATAACAGGTGATGAAATCCATCACTCATATGGAGGAGCTGTGTCAGAACTTGCACCAGAAACATATGATAAAAGGCGCTTCATATCAACAACCAATGAAATCTGACAACTCCAGGTAAGTTCTCCACATACCTTAGAAACTACTGAAAGGCTTATTTAAAGGCTGAACTTTCATCTTCCAATAAGAAAGAATGGATTTGATACTTACCAGTACAGATAAGAGCAGTAAGGGAAAATTAAGCATTACTGTAGTCATGACTTCATGTGCTCCTAACCTCCCTCCCTTTGGTCAATCAATTCTCTCCAGCCATACGTTAAAATGTAGGCCTTTAAGTCTTGGGAATACTGTCTTTGGCTGTGGGGAATCCTATATCTTTTGCAGAAAAGGAAAGAGAAGCATGCAGGCTTTATTGAGTTTACCTCCACACCCAGAAATGTCTACTATTATTTTTTGATGTTAATTAGCTTAATTTTTTTTACAGATATGTTTTATGTTCTTTGTCATGAAAATGTTCAATGTTTATATTGCTGATATGTTTATGCAAGTAAAGTTTGTTTTCAAATGAAAATGTTTGGTAAAGCATCATCACATTTCTGTTTTAAGCTTTTTATGTTGTCACTGGAACTTAAGCCTCTATTATCCCATCTCTTGTAATTAGATGATCTCTTATATGAGTATGTCTTACTACAGTTATTAAATAAAAAAACCAATCAAAGCACATCCACAAATGTTATTTATTTCAGAAAGCAACAAGAGGCCAACTTCTTTGGTGTTGCTGCACAAATCAAGTTCCTCCTTGATATGCCAGAAAAGGTATGCTTTTACCTCTATCTGTGCCTGTGCTTGCCTCTTTTCTGTCATCTAATGTATAATTTGGCTCATTACAAAATATAATTAGATGGTTCTTTGTTTCCTTGTTTTGCACAGTATATTGTTTTTAAGGAAAAAAAATTTTTTGAATTGCAAATACGCAAGCAGGTTGATCATGTAGTTATTTCAAGAATGTTTGATTTTTATGTGCTTTACTTCTGTGTGTATCTAGATCTGGAGCAGTGTGGAAAGCGGAGATTACCTGGCCAGTACACAGCTGTACCTGCTGGCTCGTCATGTCAATACCAGCTTACATCTGGATAGCCAGCATTCAGCAAAGGTCTTATCGTGGTTTCCTGTCTTGACCAGACAGTGGGCTGCCATCAGTCATTTTAGGTCAACCATTCTGCAGGCAAGTACACCCTTGGTCTTAATCACAGCATGGAGTTTATTCTTTGTGTAAACTGAAAGCCATACTTACATTTTTACTCTGGCATATCCCTTTAATGAGCTCTAGACAGCAGGTATTATATTTTTTTAAAAAAGATAAAGGCTGAAGTCTTTCTAAAAAAAAGTTAGTTTAATGTAGAAGTATTTATTATAAACAACATGCCTGTGACAACTACAAATTCTTAAGTTCTTAGCAGTACAGTGGTACCTCGACATACGAGTGCCCTGACATACGAGTGTTTTGAGATACGAGCCGCCGAGCGAGCGATATTTTGCTTCGAGATAAGAGCAAGATTTGAGATACGAGGAATCGCACACTACACCGCAGGGCGGATGTTGGGGTCGTGTGCAGCATCTAACAGTTTCTCCCACCTCAGACTAGACCTCAGTCTGTGTGCTTGTTTCCCTCGTTTTCGAAGCATTTTTGATAAGTTGGGTTCACGTTTTTTGCTTTTAGTACATTTACAAAACATTATCACATTTATTTTTGTAACCATGGGTCCGAAGAAGAAGATGATGTCTATTGAATTAAAGCGCGAAATCGTAGAAAAACATGAGCAAGGTGTGCGAGTAATTGACTTGGCGAAGATGTAGGGGTGTAGCACATCAATGATATGTTCTGAGCTTAAACAGGAGTTGATAAAGGGTATAACACCAGCTAGGGGCGTTACAATAATTTCTAAGCTCCGGACTTCTCTCCATGAAAAGATGGAGAAACTATTGATTGTGTGGGTGACAGAGAAGCAGCTTCAAGGAGGAACCTTAACACAAAGCATCATGTGTGAGAAGGCACGAGTGATTTACGGTGATTTGCTGAAGCAGATCCCACACACTTCCACAAACGAAGAATTTAATATGTTTTTATAGAATATGTATTTGTTATTCATAAATAAATGTTTCTTCTTGTAAATACACTTTTTCTTATTCAAAAACACTTAACAAAAACAACTGAGGTGGTGTTTTGGGAGCTGGAACGGATTAATGGCATTTCAATGAATTTCAATGGGGAAAATTGCTTTGAGATACGAGCAATTTGACATACGAGCAAGGTTACAGAACGAATTAAACTCGTATGTCGAGGTACCACTGTAGTTCGAATGGTAAAGTGATTTTTTTTTATATAAAATATTCACAACAAAAGAAGAATGGACATGTTCAAAATAATTTGTGGTTTTATTGATGACGTTAATAGCTAAATTTTGATCAATATTTAAAATGTGTTTTGTCATTTTTATTTGGTTATTTTTTTCTTAATGATGGAGTCCAAAAATGCAGAAACTACAACTGCTTGATTCTGAGATTCACAAATAATTATATTTGTCATGCATAAAGTAATGCTATTTTTATCATCAATCTTCAGGGCTGCCGAACCCTTCTGACTGACACAGAAGCAACATATTCTGACGAGGTTTGTGCTTTCTGTATTTTAATATATCATTTACTGTTATTCAGTTTGTAAGTGTTAATTTTATCTATGTAAGCTGTTTATAAGTTACTCTTTCCTTTTTACAGTATCCAAACTAGAGACAAATTATAACTGTAAGATTTGTGCTTTGTGCCAACAGAAAATGGCTCAGATCCTTTGCTCTGTTCTACTGTTAGACGACAGCAATCCGCGGCAAGTCTTTAATGAATTCCTGCTAGCCAGAACAGTAAGTATATGTGGTTCTATTTTTTGCATTATAGCTGCATTCTACATTTTGCTCAGATCAGCTGTTTAACATACATATATACACATGGAAAACATAAATAAATGAGTTATATCTGATCTGGCTGGTCCTTAAACAACAGTTTACATAATGGCAGAGGGACGCAATGACCTGATGCACAATGTTATTTAGATGCTAAATGAGCAACTTTGAATCTTTTTCAGCTTGTTATGATGTTTGTATTAGGGTACAATAATATTTTTGAATTTTTTTCTCTTTTAAAATCATTTTGCTCTTAGTCTGTCAATATTATATGTGTGTATTTAGAAAGCTTTACAGCAGACATTGCACTGGGGTCAACAAGCTAATGTAAAGGACCAGGTGTGTGGTGTCATTCGTTTGCTTAAAAGCACAATTCGTCAGATTCATGCTGTTTTCTACAACCCTGGCTCTGGCACTAGCCCTCAGGAGGGAGGTAAGCTACATTTTATTGTGATTTTTGTGCCGAGTATTTTACAAAACATACACACACACATGTGAACAGACACTGAGTATTAATATACCTGATATGCAAACATTTAATCATTTGTGATTTTATACTCACAGATTCCTACAACTTGCTGCAGAAAACACTTGCTAGCGTTGTCAACACAGATGCCCTGAGCCAGTGTATGTGATTTTTTTTCATTTAAAATTTCTTTTATGCATTAATATCTTTACATTAATTGTTTTGTAAACTACTTACATATGAAAAGAAAAGAAAATATGATGTCTTACTGTCAGTGGGACTTTCAGATCCTTATGGGATTAAATGATGAATATGTATCTTTTTACAACATACGAGGTTTTTTTATTAGTTATCTGTTTTGAATAAACCAAGTTGTACAGTGATTATGTGCACTCTAGATGCTTGCACCAAATTAAGTCTACCATTTTTCCCTTAGTTTTATTACAATTTTCTCCACTTGTTTCCAGTTTTTGGACTGGATGATGTCCAGGGTTCTTTGTCTATGAAATATGTCCCAAAATCTGTGAAAGGTAATTTTTTTAATTTATCTTCAACAGCTCTATGATATGAGTATCATCGTGATTCAAAAAAGAGCAGACTATTCTGGTCATCTAGGGTTTTCTTTCTAAGAACTAATTTTTTATTCTATTTTTCTCTTTTTTATTTTATTCTTTCATATGTGTTATCTTAAGAGTTAATGAATAGCGTAAAAGAGTCTCAGGTTGAATGCCATAGTTATGAACTATGTTCTTAATTTAGTCAACAGTATGTCATTGATTCTGGATGGTCAGCTAAGCTAAACTATTTGTTCTGCAACTAGAGTCATTTTCCTTTTTTTCTTTGGATAGACTTTCGTCCAGCACTTCGCACTCCCGCAATGTCTATCTCAGTGGAAACCTTGCAAGGAAATTGCCAGCAGTGGATAAATACGTAAAATATTTTGTCAACATCTTTTCTTCCAAACACATTGTGTGCATTTGTATCTTTCACAGATATAGCTTTTACCATTACTTGTTTATTTTACATACCTTATTACACAAGACTTCCCCTAGATGGATTAAACGAGGCCTTAAAACTATAAAGCTGGAAGTAGCATTAGACTCAACAAATAAAAATAATATGCAATACCAGTCATTTAAATAATATAATAGGGATTAGTGAAAGGTGGTGCTTTGTTAAGATGCATTATTTATCAAAAGACATACATTATTCTAAGGAGGAACATAATAATGACAAGGCCTCAGCTGATAACCATACATGTCCTATTGTTCTAGGTGTCTCCAGGATGTTCAGGCAGGTGTAACCAAATTATTAAACTATGTCAGCTCAGTGAAACGCCTGGCAGATATACGAGATGATGTTTGGAACATTTTATCTGAGGTATGACACATTTGTTCTGTCATTCAGAGCTGTTTGAGTAAGTGTGAAAAATATCCATCTGTCACGTGATCCATGAATTACAAATGAAGAACTACACTCGCCATAGTGAACAGTAAATTTATGATAAAACCACTTTGGGTAGAGTTTCCCATCTGAACTGAAAATTTTTATGTGAATAAAAAGATGAAGAATTTGCACATTACCACAGACATTTGTCACATATGCTTTAACATATTGTTTTGTGGATGGATTCAGGAGCATACTTAATAATAATCCATAATTTGTAAAGCACCTTTCCCATATGAAGTTGAGTTTAATATGGATAAAATGACAGCATCAACATTGTTTACAGTATAACAGTATAATATTTCTTATGTATACAGGATAACATAACTATTTACAAATCTGATTCACAGGAAGGGAATACAGAGCACTGGGATGTGATGTGCAGGCGGGTTGTGAACAAACCTCTCCACCTGTGGCAAGAATTTCTACAGCCACTCTTTTTAAATAGAGTGAAGGTAAGTAGGTCAAAGATATCTTTCATATTACCACACTGATTGGGCTTTTTTTTGTTTGTTTTTATGCCCTTAGGAAAAGTTTGAGTGAATTCATTTTCTTGTACATTTGTCACAAGCACATGGTATAATGTGTGCTCTTTCACAACACAAAAACATCTTTCCCACCAGGCGCAACAAATATTATACTAATAATAGTAGTAATGATAAAGTGTATAATCAAGCTCACAAAGGAGCATGCTCTCAATACTTAAGACAATTAGAAGGCATGGACAGAATACCAAGGACAGAAGGAGAAACAGCTATGCAGACAATAAAAAACAAAACAGAAAAGAGGAACTTAACATAAGCAAACAAATCATATTTGGAATCTTTAAAGTCACTGTGGTATAGTAACACATACATAGATACACTCACAAATATCAATACCAACATTGACCACCATCTTCTTAATAATTAATTGTTCATAAATTGTCAAATCTCAGGACAGTTTCAATCTATCAACTCAGACTACCTCCCAGTAGATTTGTGAAAAGTTCATCGCTCAGTTGTTGATGCCATAGAAAGTTTAAACACTCTTATGTACAACTGGGGATTTTCTCTTCTGTGAGTCCCTCGTAGACCTGAAGCTCTGGTAAGGTTACAGGTACTCTTTTGTCTAGTCTTCCCTAGCCAAAGAATTAGCCAATGCTAGTAATATGTGAGTGCCCCTCAGGTGGCGGTCTCATGCCCCTCTTCTATGAGACATCTTAAAAATTAAGCATGATTATATCCTCATATTTTGGGAATTATTGTTCTAAAAGGAACTTAACCTGATTATGAGGAAACAATTGTTGCCCCTTAAGGGAGGCTATCCAGTTCAGAAGTGTAAAGATAATGATTTTTGAAGTTGCATCACTGTAATGATGTGATCAATTTTGTGATCAATTTTGCTTTAAAAATTATGGATTATAGTTGACATAAGACGAAGTCTGAAGCATTCTACAGCATGTCAAATCAATGCAAGAAGCTAAATGCCACATATCCTGAAAATGAAGCAGACATCCTATCCAGCAAACTTCATTCTACTAGAAATAGGATGGAACACTCTAGAAAAATTAAAATACAAATAAAATGATCTTTCAGGAAGATTCTTTGTTGAGGATTAGTTTTCCTCAAGCTTTTTTTTATTTTCCAGGCTCTCATTCAGTGTCAACTTGATAGCACAGCAGAAATGACAAAGCGCAGCATGTCAAAAATTATGATGGAAATGGCTTCCAGCGTCAAGACTAGGTCTGTAACTAATAGCACTACAGTATAGGGCCATTAAGCCGTGGTGATTGGAGTCCAAACTGCTTAACTGTGGCTTAGGTGGTCTGCAGCTTAAATATCTTTTGATAATGCATAAATTACAATAAATAATAATGCATTTGGACATCCTGACTATCAGTCCAAAATTGTGGTATTTCCCAGTTTTAGACCAAATATATATATAATAATATAAATGTCTTTCACTTCCAAATTCTTAATTCCAAACTCATAAGAGTTCAACTCACCCAACTGTTTATTTGTAATGTCATATGCATATTAAAACAAATTACCATAAAATGTTGATGTAATACAAATGATTCAATCATAGTAAACCAAAGACATCTCCGTAACTCACTCTACCCTTGATACTTCTACATTGATTATCCAGCCTGCACGTGATCTTACGTTTTCTCCTTTCATTTTCCTTCTTTTTCTGGCAGACAGTGCACCAAAATTTTCACATCCCCATCTTGAGTTCCCTGAAGCCCATTCACTGAAGTAAGCCTCAGATGCTATAAAACATGGTATTGTTTTAACCAAATTACCTAGGTCTGAAATGTTGTTAAAGATAAACAGCATAGGATCTGTATCTATGTTTAGCCAAATGATATATGAGGAAGACCTTGGGCAGTTCCTTTGGTCAGAAGGAGCTGGTGACGTGCAGATGAACTTTGTGTGGCAGCCAGCAGCTTCTCGCTGTATTACTGACAGTGGGGGGCTTGCATATAAAGCGCGGGCTTTCACACCTGCTGTGCAACGGTAGGATTTAGCTGAAACGTGTTTGTGTTAGCTTCTGCCAGCTTCTCATTATTTTTCATGTTGCTTTAATTTTTGAAAGCTTTTTTCCCAACTTTGAGATGTTCTAGTACCATTAATGCACATAAAACAGTCTGCATTCTTTTTTTTTTAACAATATCACAGAGAAAAAAATTCTTTTCCATTTTAATTTGTGTAGATAGCATATGGCAGCCTGAATGCTTGCTTTAAATTGTTTATGCAAGAAATCTTTTTGCAGCTTATGTCAGAGTGTTGATGGGAAGCTGAAGGCCATGCTGGAAGACAACCAGCTTTACGTCCAGCCCTCAGAGGACACCTCAAAGGAACCAAGTACTGCTGGACCATTTGATCGTTATTCAGACGCACAAGACATTCTGCGCTTTTGTCAGGATGCAAGTGCCAGCTGCATCCAGCAGTATGTGTAATCCTTATTCTTGTTGACAATTGGAGTTTATAATATGCGAGGAGAGAGAGATAGTTTAGTCCTTGTTACTCCTCGAGGAGCACAAGGGCAGCGAGGAGAGGGAGATATGTGCACTTTATTAAAATCTGACATATAGTGGTTTCTTGTATGCAGTTTACTATCAATGAAAATACAGGATTTCATCCTTTATTATAACCACAGACATTATCATGTTACCACAGACATTATCATATTACTGGCATTAATGTCATTTTGCAAAAATTGATTTATTTCAGAATAGTTGATTATTTGATGGAGCAACTGTCTCTATGGGAAACAGCACTCAGAGACATTCCTGATGCCACCACACAGATCATCACAGAGCATAAGTAGACAATATTTTTTTTATTCTTTACTTGTATCTTTTGTTGATATCTTTACCAGTAATTAGCATCTTTTATTTATTCTTTGTTCGGACATAGTAGACTAGTTTAAATCTAAGAGGCATGGATTGGCTAAATTAAAACTTACTAACTGTTATGCAGGATTCTTTTTGTGGCTCGCACCTGTGGAGCTCTGTCTGAACTCACTCCTCATCTGCAAAAGTGTTTTCTGGGTGTGACAGAGCACCAGCGAAATGAAACAGGAATGTAAGTGCAATGTTCTTGACTTTTAGAGAGATATATAATGATTTTACACTATGCACATGCTTGTGTGTTTGTAAAGGGCACTTTTTAAAAATCTGTTCTGAAGGAAAGGACTAATTAAAAAAAAACGTTACAGATTGATTAATTTTAAGTTGGGACTAATGATGTGTCTTTTATTTTTTTGGTTTGATTGTTTTTAAATATTGCCAGCCGAAAATCCCGATCTATGCAAAAATCTCCAGGATCACAAGAGTGGCAAGCTGTAGTGCAGAAAATGGAACAGTGTCGCGCAAAGTCGTACAAGTAAGTGTTTTAATAAAATTATTTCTTATGTTTCGGGATCAGGATGAGTTTATTACAGGCATGTCTTTGCTCATTATAAACCAATGTAAGGCATTGTTCTTAGGCAAGAAATAAAAAATATCATAGCACAAAAATAATTATCTTACAACTTAAGTGTGTGTGCGTGTGCATGCATATCCGCATTGATGAGTGGGTAAATGTGCACATCTTCTCTTATTTTAGTCTTTTTTCTTCCCTCAGGATTTGGATAGATCATACAGTTAATAGCATCACCAAAACCTTCACAGAGGAAGTGACAAGCACTCATCACAATTCTGTGATCGAGAAATCTACAGTAAGCTGAAAATTATCTCACCTCCATTTCTTGTTCTTTCATTTTAGTATTTTTCTACCATAAACACATATTTGCAAATACTAGTTTAAGATCATTAAAGAATACTATTTTTTATGATAGAAAAACTTGCAAATAATCATTCCTGTTTGCTAGCTATAAGACTTTAAATATTAATGATTTTTATCTGCATAGGAAGAGTTCAGAAACCTACATGGCACTGTAGTGCATTGATTTATTTACATTCTCCCATTTGCAGCCCCTTCAAGAGCTTGAAGCACGTGTTACTCTTCCTTTTTATGTCATAAAATTAAAATTTGAACCCAGATTAAGGATCTGACTTTGTTTTAAGAACATTAAATTTTTGGCCAAAATATTTGGAGTAGAAAGTTTGCTAGCAGAGATTTATGTTTGATTGTTTTTCTTCATGATATTGGTATTCTGAGTGTTCAGTTTGGTGGTTTTTCCCCTAAGAAAATGCTGTAAATTGTCTTCATTACTTCTTTATTGCATACAAAGAGCACCTCCTATACTTACAGTATAATTTTATTTAGTTTTGTTTTATTTAACCATGGTTTGTAATCCAATACCAAGATAAATGTAATTATCATTTTCTGATATTTCATTGATGTTTATTTATTCTCTTGTAATCTCTGAGCAGCGGTGGGAGGATGTAGATATCATGGAAGAGACAGAGGAAGGAAGAAAACTTTCTTCAAAGATCCACGTTCCCATGCAGGTACTTGGCACATCTCCATCAAAATGTAGGAAATACCAAATCATTTGTAGCAGGAGTAAATACCTTATACATGTAGCAGTAAAAGGCATGAGCTGAATTATTGTAAGGTTTTGAAGTAAATATACTAGTTCAGGTTAATGTTATAAAATGCCAGGCACATTGCAGCTCATCATCAGTGCCTGGTAAGATTAATGACTGCTGAGGTCCTTTATAAGCTCCTGGACTGTTACTTGTCTGGCAGGCATCCTGGCATGTGCATTCAACATTATTCCACTTATGCCAGCAGTTGAACAGAGTCGGATCTCATGCATTTCCAAGGTAATGGCACACAGGCTTCATACACTTGTTTTTCTTAATTTATATTTATTTAAATTGTCTCTGCTTTCATGATGTTGTATTTTTGCATTGTTTAATCATTTTAATGCTTCAGGTAGTTGGCTCTAGTAGTAGTTTCGCTACTGTTCTTATATTCATTTATAGTATTTTACTCTTTTCTCATTTTATAATTTAAAAAAAATCTAGGTCTGGAATTATTGATGTATAATCTTTAAAATTCTGTAGTGATTTTGTTTTGTTTTTTTTTGATAATTGTTTTATTGGAAAGAAGGAGTTGAAAGAGAAAAATTAATGGTCTTATCAAAGGGAGAAAACTCCTTGGTGTGATTTTTGGTTCTCTTGTGTGGACTTTTATTCCTTATTGTAATTCCTTGGGTCATGTGTAAAGTAGGCAATAAATAGATATGCAGGATATCTATAATGCTATGGGATTAATCTTTAGAGGAGCTGCAGTCCAGGAATTGGGCATACATCACTGTTGGAGTACGAGAGAAGTAAAAAATAAGTGGTAAAAAAAAGAATAAGATGAACTAACTTCCCTGTTGTGTTCCATTATATTTGTTATTATCTTGGGGTTTCTTATTTCAGAGTGGAATATGCACAGTTATGGCATAAAGTTTTGCAATATTGTTTCTTCACCATGCACTTAAAACTTCTAATTTTAAAGATCATGCAAGATTTGCAACATATTTATTTATGGTCCCAGTTTAACTGCCACATTCATTCCAGATCTGTTGTGAGAGAAATCCTGCTGAAGATATTGCAAGGTATGCTGATGGCATATGAAAAGCTGCTCACTGTTAGAAAGAAAGGGAGCAAGAGTGAGCTGCCCTTGAGTCAGCAGGCGGCGCTACAAACTTTATTCAACGTGAAATACATAATGAGTATGATACCATGGAGGGATGACTCGGAGGTAAAAGAAGGTCATAGTTGTGATAGATATGTAATGTCTTCTTCACCATTCCCTGCATTACATTATCTCTTCAAAAGCTACTTTATTTTGTGCATACATGAGAACAATAGTGCCCATCTAAATATAATAAGTATTTGTTTGAATCAATATATCATCTGTATTTCTATCAATAGCTTTGAGAATACCAGTCTTCCTTTCTGCTTCTTATTGGTATGTGTGCATGCACGTATGCTTTTGTGTGTGTGTGTACGTGCATGGCTCATATTTGCACTTGATTCTATTATTTTATGAATTGCAGGCTAGTAAAGTGTGGCAACAACGTTGCCAGGTGATTGTGGAGGGCCTTGAAGAACATGTGGACCCATTTGACCTTGACGTTTTTTCACCTTACATGCAGGCCAACTTGATGAAAGCTACACAGCGTAGTGCTGTTAGTTCCTCATTCTCTTTTGTTTTTGGTTTTTTTTTTCTTACTTCTTATATTTGCAGCTTTCATAATGTACTCGACTTCATGCGTTCCAAAACTTTTGTTGAATTCTTTGTGAACATTTTCAAAAATAGTCTTTCTTTCTTGAATTCATCTTAAGTTCAGAAAGTAGATGGTGCAGCTGACTTTTCCAGTCAACCTACATTAATTAGAGTAGAAATTTTTTAATTCAAGTAGAACTGATGGAGGTTTTTGCTATCTGATGTTTAATTATCAACTGTGGAGACTATAGAGAAAGAGCTTGTGTGCATGATGCTGTTTAAAGGGAAGATGTTTTTTATTTCCCTCTCTGACCTCAACTTGATATGTTGACCTTCATAGGTATTGTTAGGAAACCTCTCTATGCTGGACAAGCATGCTATCACGGGTTCTGGGCGACCACCAATAGGAGGTCAGGAGCAGCACAACATCCTGCCTTTAACCACTTGTTCTGCTCGCTTTCCGCTACTGCCACTAGGATCACAGCCTTCACGCCCCAGTCTGCAGCAGACAGTTCTTTCCCAAACCATTAGCAGAGTGAGTTTTCCACTATTACTTTGTGTGGTGGTTGTCCCCCACCCCCCCCCTTGTTTTTTTTTGTTTTTTGTCAGCTGTTCATCGTGAGTGTGTAAGAGAATGTCTTAATTGCATAAGTATGCCTGAATTTTCTTTTAGACAGCAGCATATTTGTGATTTTTGTCCCTGCTATGAAATAATCTGAGGAAAACCTCAGCCTTCAATGACTGTAGCACCAGTTCACTTACTAATAAAAAGTTCATTTATATATTTATTTATTTTTATTATTTTATTTATATTTATATACTACATTTTCCTTTATGTCTATTGTGTAATTTTGACTTAAGTATTGTTCTTTAACTCTTTGGGCCTTGACCTTTGATTCTGATTCACAGGTTTTCATGAATTTGAAGTATTTTTTAAAAAATCACATAATTTAAGCTAAACATGTCAGGAAGATAAAATTATAATTAAAAGTCTAAGTTAAGAGAATGAAAGTGTTCCTTCCTCATTCAATTTTTTGAAATTGCACTTTCTTTCCAAAGGAAATTAAGTAAATCAAATTGTGCATCTAAAAAGAAATTTTTAATACAGGCTTATTATACACAGTTGATGATCATTGTGATGTTAAGTCCTGTATTCAGTAGATTTTAATGGTTAAAAACCTTTTTGGTATGAATAAACATAGCTTTGATGATTTAAAGAAAACTTTAGTATCGGAGATAGGCTTGAAGATGATGAAAAATTGCTAGCCATAGTTGTATATGCACTCGTTTTTTATATCTGGAAAAATTCAATATCTAATTTAATTTAATATCTTTTTATTCCTTTGTTAAGGGATGTAATGCTTTTTCAAATGTGAAATGGCTACATGATTGGATTTCATCCCTTTTGTTTACATAGTTTTACAGTAAAAGTTATTGAATATGATGGGCATAGGTAGGCGGCTCAGACTTAGTTCATGAAGGGCCTAGACTCAAAGAGTTAAACATAATGTACTTGAAAGTGTGTGTGTGCGTGTTGGGAATGTGCAGATCTTTTTTAGCTTTTAAGTTAGCAGCATGTAAATGTTAAACAATTTCTTGATCTATTCAGTCTATAGAATCACTGGGAGCAAATACACTGACATCAGTTGTGGAAGCTACTTTACCCAAAACATCATCCCAGAGTGACTTAAGCAGCTCATTTTATGACAAGCTAGACCGACTTGGTAGCATGGGTTCTCGGCTGTTCTCCAATATTGGTGGGAAGTCATGATTTTTAACTGTGTTCATATGGACCTCGGAACTCAATAACCTTTTTTGTTTTGTCTTTGTTTTTAATTATTGCCCCAGACATCTATGCAGGCACAGCTGCTGCCTGGCAACAACCAGTAGTAAGACATTGGGGTTTTTCCCTCTGTGGGAGTGTTATGAATATCAAATGGTTGTATGATTCAAGTTATTTATCTGTCATCACATGTAAAGGATGGGCATGCACCTTTATGTCAACATATGTGCCTATGGGCTCAGGGTGTGTGGGTGTGTTTGTGTGAGTGAGAGAAAACAAGCATGCATTATACGTTTGCATATATACATATACAGACATTTACCGTTTATAATTAACCTTTGACATTAAGTATGTTGGTGAAAATAACTTACTTTGTCTCTCTAGATTCTTTAAATGTTGTGATCACAGAATCTACCTTTCACATTAATTTGTTACTGGAAAAAAGTCCTTCCCCTAACCCTATTTTATGCCTTGTATAATAATTCCTGAGAACTTAGGACTGTTGCAGAAACAGCATCATGCAGCTGGTAAGACCACATCTTACAGATTATAGATTCTTCTCCTAATGAAAGTATAACTTAAGCTTTAGGTTTCTTTTTAAATCTCTGAGATATATATATATGTGTGTATGTTTAAAGAATAACGAGGGATATATATGTATATTACACCATATGTGTGTGTGTCCTGTCATAGAAAGTTTTATACTTGAAAAAAGGCAAGAAGTTTCTCCCAATTTTTTATTTGATTTTTATTTTTAATGAATAGTAGAGGAGGAGGTCCGAACTTGTATTTGTCGGTCTTCTGTTCAAAAGTAAGCTGTTCAGACATGACAAATCTGAGATTGTGTTTTCTCGTGTGTGTTGATAATTAAGAAGGTTAATTCAATATGGTCTTTGTTCCTTTGTACCATGTTAAGTTTGTCAGTCTGATCACTGACTATATTTTAGTTAGCGTTTCGTACACCTGTGTCACTTCTAAAATGGGTTCATGAAACATAGGTGTGTGGGTATTTTTTTTTTTTTAATGGGCTTCTTGTTAATGTTAATGTTGATCTTTTTCCCTATGTTTCTCTGCCTTTATGTCTGGTTAGCATTGTGCTGTTAAAGATACAGTATTTTTTTGTATATTTTACTCTATGCAAAATATGATGATCTAACAGGAACATTCAGTAGTGGGGTCTGGAGGATAAGCATGTGTGTATGTTGACAGGTGCAAAAATAAAGATGGAGAAAACATTGATAAAGAAGAATTTTTAATTCACGGAGCTGTAATTTTGTTTAGGAGCAAACTTGTAGATGATTTTTCTTCTTTCTGAACTTCACCTTTCTTAACTCTACCCACCTTTTATTTTATTTTCTATACTCTATGCTTTTTTTTTTTAAACAATCTGTTTACATTCACTCATTACAAGTCTAATGTCTTTGAATCACTGGTCTGAAGGTGATGTGCTAGTATCTGGAACTTCTGAAAACATTTATCATATTCCATCAACTTAAAATATAAATATGTATATATGAGTTTTGTCAAGAAGAATCTTTCAGCCTCCAAATGGGTCTCTAGATGGTTCTTTCCTTAGGATAGTGTTGTAATCTAGAGACAGACCTGTAGGGAATGGAAAGAGAAAAATTTCATTATAACCCCTAATAAGTTATATTAAGTGATTGGATCCTTCTCTGTTAACAAAATGCAGGCTGCTTTAGCCACAGTAAACAAGAGCAGATACCTCTATGAGATCTTGTCTGTGTGTTAGCTATTCAGATGTCTAGGATGATGGTGCTGCTGTCATGCTTTGGCGTGAGGGGAGATTGAACATCTCTCTCTCTGATCAAAATCGGATCAGAGCTATCTCTATGCATGTATTTTTATAGCCGCTGTGTCAAACTTATCCACAGCATCCTATCCTGGTGGCTAAGTTCTCATCTTTGGTCAGTGAGAAATGGTAACATTGGATGATCTAAGCAAATTAAAAAAAAAATCTTATTTACTGTCTAGTAAGAGACGCACTCACTCTGTGGTAATTACTGTTTGTCTTGTGCCATCAGTAGTTCTTTTGATTAGTGGCCTAGGGGACATGCGCGCAATATAAATAGGCTCGAAGAGTAGATCGCGCCAAAAAAAAAAAAAAGGACGGATACACGGTGTCTCAAAAATGTATTGCCATCAGCGTACCAAGGGACACAAACCACATGCCTTTGATGCTCCGCCTCCTGTTGGTAGCCTCCCATGTAACATCGATCATGGCAGCGGAATACTTTCACTGAGATGGAGCCAAGAATTTCTCACTTCATTTCTGTTGTTTGAAGCTTCTCTTGGGAGACCTCTACCAAGTTAGGTCTTATTATCTCTAAAAGCCTGTCCAACGATGGGCAGTGTTAGTATGCACGCCACAGTTTTAACTGTTAGTGTTTATTCTCAGCAGATCTGCACGTTTTTACCCTCCCAGCCCTCCCTTTTTGGTGTTTCACTTCGTCTTTCACCCCTTACCAACCCCACATCCATCCATTTGGCATGAATGAAGTTTTCTTTGCAGTTTTCACTGACCACATTTTTCAGGATAATTTTTTTTACTTGTCATATTTTTTTTTAAACTTGTAAAATATTGTGGGGCAGTTGTTGGATTTCTGATGTTTATAAATGTGGGAGAAAATAATGGTGAATTTTGGAGTTGTTATGAGCTAAGAATATTTGACATTTTGCACGTTAAACTGTTTTATTTGCCACAAAATAAAAAAGAATTTATTTTGTGTTTTGCCTGTTGTAATTTTTGGCAGCCATCGTCTCCAATTTATTGCACTTTGACAGAAACTGGTACGTAAATGTATACTTAGTCAAAAACACGTTCGTGGCCTATGCACTTGTTAAAAAAAAAAAATACGCACAAGGAGGGTTAGATAAGAACTACGTCCTTATTGAGCATCGAGTGGCAGTCAGTTGAGAGTTCCTACAGAGAATGAGCAGGAGATACAAGCTCGCGTCTGTATGAAGATAACGCCAGAATGCATCTGATTACAGATTGAGGCTCCACACGTAGGCTTGACATGCTTCCCCATCACCACACTGAAGATCTTCCTTTGTAAGTCGCTCCTCCTGATGACATTGCAGAGCATATTAACATTCTTCCTTGGTTCAAACCTTTTTTTGCTGCCGCCATCTTGTAACGAAATATCATCCGTCTAGCGATATAAGTGTAACAAGCTCGTCCAAGCTGTTTGTTTTCTTTCCTTTTTTCCATCTCATGCCATACAATACTAGATGATTATGTTTTTTTTTTTCCTCTTCTTATTGTTGGTATTGGTTGACAAATCGGCTCAATGATATTCATTCTCTTCCTCTTCTAAACATCTTTCCGCAGTCTGATGATCTATTATCATGATCTGATATGCCACAAAGTCGGTAACGGTGTTTGTGACGCAAACTTGTAACGGTGGTAACCGGTCAGGACTGCCTAACATCACCAAGTCGCAAACGAATTATCAGGTGGCATATTACCGTAGGCAGCTGACAGTGAGAAATCGCTGTCGAACTGCACTCATCATGGCCACGGAGTCTGGAAAGGAAGTGAGTAGCTCTGTTCTGAAAGTCTAGCGAATGGCATTGCCGATTGTCGATGTCAAAATTACTCCCTGTTCTAAGAACAAACAGGACTGGTCGATGGCTTTTTAACAGCACGGAACACGAAAACGAAATTCTTCCCTAAAGTAAAATTAGTTTACGTAAGGTTAGCAATGGATGCTATGTTGACAGACACCAATGGGAAAAACTACATATTTTTAACCAAAATAAAACTAAACACCCTCTTGACCAGTACCCCAAGGATTAGATTTTTTGTGCTTCCTTTCTTCCCTTCATTCTGGTTACAAAGATGTAATATTCTGGAAGGGGTTCAAACAAGAGCCATGCGAAACCTGAGATGATGAGAATAGCTGTGGAATTTCTGTTCACTTCTCATCTGGAGCTCAAGTGTGATAAGGAATGAAGCGCGAGCCTTCAGCGGTATGTTGTGTGTGTGCGCGCGCGTGCGTGCGTAAGTATCCATGTTCGAATGTGCACGGAGAAGTGAATGTGGAGCTGATCCTATTCGGCAGAGGCCGACATCATTTAAGAGGAAAGAGGAACTAAGACCGTGTGAAAAGGAGGAAAAAGAGCGAAATGACAAAATTGCAAAAAACTGTCGCATACATGGATCTTTGATTAATAATCTCTGTTCTCAGTTTTCAATTTGTCATTTTCAGTTCCTTAAAGCTGTAAAGGTTAATTGGCTGCCCTGGGTTCAGCTCTCGTCTCAGGTACACTGTTTTTCCTCTGCATGTGGCATCTGTTTATAGGGCTGGCTGTTTTGCCATGATATAACCTTAGCTACTGGCTGGGCATAAAAAAACACCAATCCCCCCACCCAATCCTCCTCACAGCTGTGTCCTTAACGACTCCACACAGAATCTGAAAAATCTTGATTACTTCCTTTCAGTCGCCATCAATGACAAAGATTAGACAAGGCGTTACTCCATTTAAGTTGACGTTAAGAACAAAAATTCATTAAAATGTTGTTTATGTCGAGGAGCGGCCGGTAGGCCGACATTTGTTGGTAGTTTAAGTTTTGGCGCTCGAAAGTCATCGGCGGTGACTTGCTGGAGCATCCACCTAATGGCGGGGAAGTGATGATGAAGCGGAGAAGGAACTGGTGAACACGTGTCACAGCCAGCTGTTGTTGTTGTCGAGCTTGAAAGGGAGAGTGCTTCCACCTGAAGGCGATTTCGCAGGGATACCTCCCTTTTATATTCTCACTGTACTGGCGACAACTTTCATCACTGCGTCGTTGCGCCATCCTCTTTGACAGCTCTATAAACCTCCCCAATAAAGCCGAGGACATTAGAAAATGATTTGTGGAGAATTATGACGAAAAGATGACAAACACAAGGAATTATGCATATTTGGAAAGCTATAATGCTAAAAACCATGATCGTTTTATTAAAATTATCTTCACTGGTATGGTGGATGAATGGTTAATAAACAACAGTTGCTAAGGTATCGTGATTATCACCATCATCGCTGCTGGCGTCCTTGCTTGCTATTCTTCATTTCAGTCATCAGAGAGGATGGTGGGGGTCAATGTTGTCACTGGAGGTTCTGGGATGGAGAGAAGGACTGCCACTAGGCCCACAATTTACGACCGTGCCGGCATGTCCCGGACAGTGGGAGCAAATGCCGTTGCCATGGAGCCGCGACGAGTGGCGACGCCTGGCTTTCACTGATGTCCCAAAACAGGAGCAGACAAGAACTGTCTGTTATTTTTAGCTAAATAACATGATGGTTCTTTATGGCTGAGCAAGTCATTTCTGGGTTTAGTGTTTTGGGCTGTTTGTTGAGATAGTTAACCTAATTTTACCCGTGAAAATGTCTGCCGTCTAATATTGGGCCATAGTTGAAAAGAACATCAGACGAATGTCACCCTAAAACTGAGTAAAAATTTGTAGACATCTTCGAATGCCAAGTCCCATTTTCATAGTTGAGTGTCTTTTTTTTCCAGTATAATATTTTGAAAATCTTGTTTATATCTTTTTTATCCAGTTAAACTATCAGACATCTTTGCCCAGGCTAATTTTAGGCCTTCTTCGACCACTTCGTCAACCAGCATGCGACTCTTGACTTTTATCACTCCTGACTGTCTGTAAATAACAAACCTGTCATTTATCATAAAATATAATAAAAATTTTCTCTCCAGATATATATATCTGTGTCGACTTTTGTCCAAACCCGCTTGGACACTCGAAGTGAAGACGTCATAGGCTGATGGTCCATCCAGTTTGACACATATGTATATGCCATGTTTTATGGTTCATGCACATCTTTCACTCGACTGAACTTTACCTGAGCTTTAGCAAATAACCTGAGAGTGCATCTTAGGTTTGAAGGCGCAATATACCATCACAAACAAACAGTAAAAGAAGATGGCGAAATCAGACAAACAAAATGGCGGGGATCAGGGAGCGTCAAACCCCGGAATAATCAAAGAAGAATCAGCTCTTGACGCCAAGAAAAGAAGTGATGCGCAGTGGAAGCAGCTCGGGATGCTGGCCGGCAATTTGGCCGCGCGGTCTCTGGCGTGCATTTACATAACCGCTGATGCTTGTTCGCATGATGCGGCACGTGCGCCCACCGCCGCCAAATGCGCGCGCAACACGCGTCATGCCCCTTACTCAACGAGACGGCTGCCAAGTGGAGAGAAATTCCATTTCGTGAAATAGCATTACCCGACAAGAGAATGTTTTATGGAGGAAAACTTCGTTTTGCTATATTGATTTAACCACGGAGGTCATTCACTGGGGCTCGGGGGTGGGACCTACAGCTTTATCATTGTTTAACAGCGCTTTTCCATTTCTCTCTACACTCCCCCAAAACGATGTATTTATTGACTTTTTTATTTATGCATTAAGCTGGTTTTTTTCCTACCCCTTAGACCATCAGAATTTCACTCTCTCTGCATCTCGATATTTTGTCTTTTTTGTGTACTTTCTAAAGCCTGGTTCATTCTCTTCTTTATTAAAGAGTATTTAGTATGACAGGCAAACACTCCTTCGTCTTTATCTTCTGCGAAGTTACGAAGACCAATTAACGACAAAAAAAGTCCTTACAGAGGTGCTTTGATTATTTAAAGATAAAAAGCTTTAGCGACCATTAAAATTTAATCACTTTCAAGTGCTTGACTACTTTTAAGCTTGCTTATTATTTTAAATAGAGATAAATGTCAAAGGATCGTGCGGTTTCCTAAATCGGAAGCTAAGTGCCTAATTTATAAAATTGCTATTAAGTGTACGCCAAGAAGCCTTACGCAAAAAAGCTATTATACAATTTATGCTGAAAGATTTTTTAAATAAAAAGTTTTTCTTTCTTTTTTGATGAAGTACAGACAGGAGAAGACGAACAGCGAGGACAAACATAAGCGCTGTGTGTTGTTCAGTCTGCTGAAAGCAATGTGAAGATTCGTGTTTTGCTGACTTGGAGTGTAAAATGTCTCTTGAAGCAGTTGATCAAACAAATTTCAAGAAACACATGTCATTTCCTTCCAACTTCATTTTTCCTACTACTTTCTTCCAACCCTTACCTTCGAACTGTTTTTCCAGTCACAAGGAAACAGTAACAAGGACGGCAAGACCCTGTGGACCAGTTGAAAGACCTTAACCAACCATACAGTGTCACAGCATCACATTATTCCCCATTTCCTTATAAGTGCCAGCGAAATGGCAGCTTCTTTGTGACCTTCACATAAAAAATTGCCACCACCCCAATATATGTCCAGTTAAAAAGGCCCTTTACACTCGCGTCCAAAGACTTCAATCATGCGGAGTAATCAAACGGTTGTAAACCTCAAAGGCTGTGATTTCCACTTGCACCTCACTCCAGCCACTGGCTGAGAACATCCCACAGAACTCATGCCAACACTTGAGCTGTTTCTGGCATGGATTGTGAAGAAAGACCACCCGACCCCCCCAAAAAATAGTTCTTTTCTGTCTCAGCCTTGAGACACTTTATCTCTGATTTTCGCTTTTTTGTGTTTTTGGTCGGTGTTAATATTGCATTAGTTCTTCTAATCGAGAAGACTGATTGTTTTGCCCTGTAATCTCTTTAATCTGTACATTTCTGAACATAGTAAGATTGGATTTTCATTACTGAATGTATTTGTGTCGGATTTTGTTTGGTATCAGTTTTGTTTATTGAAGTCCAGAGAATCTGAAGTAATAGCAAAAGGTGGTTGAGAGTGAGTAAGGGAGAGTAAACGAAAAAAAGAGTAAGCAGGTGAGAGAGTGAACGAGTGAGTTTGCTGAGGTAGTGAATGAGAGTTGTACATTTACTAAGTGAGTAACGGGTCTTCAATGTTTACATTTACTCAGTCCAACTAAAAGTCTTTAATCAATTTTACTAGTAATGAGCAGTCTTCTAAGTCTTCCTCGGCCATGACTATTCAAAGTTTTTATTTTCACTAATTGAACTGTGAAGTGTAGGAGTGTAAGGCAGTTGCCACTCCTGCAAGCTCCTTTCAAAGTCCGGGCGTGCCGAGGACAAAGTTGCCTTCAGGCTACTAACTGATGGAGATGGTGATATTCCAATCACAGCCCTGGAGTGATCCTCCCTCGAGGAGGGCTGTCGTTGATGGCTGTACATATATTTGTGCCTGCATTTACCTTGGTGCAGGCATTTGTCAAAGTATACTAACCTTCGCAGAAAGATGTCTGCGTGTGTGTGTGTGTGCGTCCATACACATAAACCAAACGAACCAGAACAAGCACATTCAAGAGTCAACAAATAAACAAAGAAATCAACAAACAAATAAAAGATTTGGTTAATCGTTTTCTATTAGCACAAAAAAGAAAGAAAGAAAGGAAGAATCAACGAACGAACGAAACAAAACAAAAAATAAATGAAAGAGAAAAAAAGGTAAAAAAAAAAAATTAAAGAATGAATGAATATCGACAGAATATTTTTTTTAGAAAGAAAAGTCGTGAATGTGTATTAAAATGTATTGTAAGATAATTTTATCGCCTTTTTTTCTAGCAGAATAATATCGAAGAACTGCTGTACGGTGGAGCGTGCCGGGACAGCACCGTGCAGACAGACTGTGGAAATGGGACAGATGTTCTCTCCACGGATCCCAACCCTCCGCCCGGAGGCGTGATACCTGTCGCTTTTATTTCAGACCTTCTTCTAAGCACAGATTACTTTTGCAGACCTGAACGGGGCGCTTGGGTGGAGCCAGACCTGTCTGCGCATAATTCCTTGTTCTGTCAGAGACCTCGCTCCCTTCCCCAGGGCCTGCTGCAGACGCTGACAGCATCCTCGGGTCCCGGGTTTTTATGTTCACCAACGCCGCGTGGTAGCGAGGGTGCCGGGGCTGTGGTGATACATATCACACACTTCACTTTAAAAAGATGTAAAGTGGCTAGAAGTCTTGCTGCTATTCGCAATAAATTTTAAGATTTATTTACTTTTAAAAAAAGCAGAATGAACACTTTTTTCCCCAGAATTTGTGTCTAGACCATAATATTAATGTAAATGGAGAGGCCGTTAATCACTGTTTGTCTGTTAACGCACGAGAGGTATATGGTATACCTTAACAAGTCATCTTTTGCCGGTATTTTGATCATCTTACGAAAGAATATCACACAGCAGGGCGTCTGGTCAGTTGAGACTACAACTGATGTTGCGTTTATCGTTAAACCCTCGGTAGTCGATGGTGAACAAAATTAATGACTGGCGAAAAAAAAACTGCTTTGACACAAAAAGTGATAGACGGAGATATAAGCAAAATACAACGCAAGAAAAGAAATGTCCTCACTAATGTGGATTTTGAAGGCAGTCGGGAAAAAGCTCTCCATTTCAGAGATTGGAATAAAATGAATGGAATTTAATCCGGTAAGGGCTTCCTTGTTACAGGTGGACAACTTAGTTTTATGAATATTTTCTACATCAGTAAATAACGAAAACAACAACAAATGACAACAAGATTTGTTCTACTTCGTTCTTGAAACCTTTTTGTGATGTCGAGTTCGTAAAGATACGTTTCGTTTATGCTTAAACCAGTTGAATTGAATCAGAATGTGTCATAAGTGCTTATGAAATAATGTCAAAACGAGGATCAAGCGAAATATCAATGCCCAAGTATTGATAGAAATTTGTACAACTTCAACCTAATGACCTTCGAAAACCAATGTCCATTGCTTGACTAGCATCCTTCAGTAAGAAAATAACAATATTTGATTTCTCTAAGTTTACAGAGGGTCTAAGGCGTTTGCATGTTTTGCTAGACGGTCAAACTGATGCTGCAACCCTCTGGTAGTATCAGACACAACAGCTTATGTCGTCAGCAAACAAAACAACAACAATATTTATTCAGTCTGGAAATAACTGGACATCATGCTGTTCGTTCGCCATGATCTCGGTAGCATCTTTATTTATTAGCAGAGAGAGAAGAAGAGGACTGGTTATTTCACCTTGCCTAGTCCTTCAGAGCAAGAGGAGATAAGTCCATGAATGCATCCCATAATTTGTTTATGATGTTTGAGGCAGTTTTGGCCATAGTTAACTCAGTAAACATATAATCTACTGTTGTGATCTTTTCTAAAAACTGCTTTGTCTGGTGTAATACATTATCGTCTTCATCCAGAGCAAACAAGCGCTTGTTTATGCTGAAACTATATAATATATAATATATATATATTAATATATCATTTAATGTATACCTCTCAATAGTTGTCTGGTTCATTTAATGCTACCTTTCTTATACAGTGGCTGTGTCTGTCCATGCCTCGAGGTATTGTCCACACACACACACACTTCATACACACGCTCATACAAACTCACACTCACACACACTGTAAGAGAGGAAGAAAAGAAAGGAAAAGTAATAGCTCTTGTTTTCTCTCGTTTCTTTTACTTCTGCAGCTGTTAAAAAAAACCCGAAAGGTTGAAGTTTTTCCCCTAAAGAGACTCAATAAAATTGCCTACATGTTTCCTTGCTTCATGAAAAATAATTTCGCTTTAAGAATTTCCTTCCTGCATCTGGCATCTTTCTTCTCTCTATCTATCTCTAACTCGCTCTCGTCTCCCAATCTTCTCTCCATCATTTAAACATCTCAGATATTTCTGTACCTCTCTCTAGGTCCTGTTTAATCTCTTCACTCCAAAAAAAAAAGCAAGAGAAAAAGAATGAGCTCCCGTCTTCCCTCCACACCCACAAAAAGTGTGATTGTTTTTGCGTGCTGGCAGATGTTCTCACTCCAGCTGCGCGTGCTGGTATCAGCAAACACGTGCGCGCGTGCAGGTCAGCGCGCATGTCATCACTAGGGGGCGTTAATGGCGAGAAAAACAGAGACGAGCGGACAGACATCACCGAGTGTTTTCTTTTGGAGGTTCGGGTTTTCCAGGTCGTTCTCTCTTTCTCTCCAGCAGGCATCCCCCGTGTCTAAAAATAAGTTCGCATCCCCTTCTCCTAGGATCTGTAATAAAATATTTGTGGAACTTGACTGATGAGTGAACACGCGACAAGAAAGAGTGTTATCTAGATGTATCTCTATTTATCTATTCATTTATTTATGTTTATCTTCACGTCATTTTCACCTTCACCCACCCCAAAAAAGTAATAATATTTTTGTAAAAAAAACAAACAAAAAACCCCCAAAAAAACCGTGGAATAATGACAGTTGAAAACAAGTACCAGAACGATTCCCACTCGACTTGCTGCCTCAGTTGGGAGACAGAAGCTCAGCCAGCACAGACTAAAGGACCAGCCAATGGACCGAGGACTGAGAGAATATCAGGATCACTGATGCGGATCGTTGTCCGCGTGTGTGTCGCGCTGCCTGGCTCTGCCTCCCGGTGACTGGCGACTGGCAGCACAGGAATCTCTACAAACAGATGTATGTGCAAACAGCAACAGGACCAGGCCAGCGGAATCGACCCAAAATAAAATTTTTAAACGACGTCCCCGATATCACCATGGAGACGAGTGTGTGCTCTCGTGCACGCGCGGCGCACGGCGCTCCGTCATTGCAAGCACGCATGCGCACTAAAGCAAACAGGTCCGTGTCTTGTTAACTGTTAATTGTATCAAAGGTAATGAGAGTCAGGACATGGAGAAGAGTTGCAGGAGGGGGAGAGAGAGATGGGAAAGGTTGCAGGAGAAGGAGAATGTAGGTCTTCCTTCTCGGATTAGGTTTTCTTGTGATTGTTCTGAAAAGAAAAAAAACTCATAGCTGAACAACGACTGATGAAGTGCTTAAAAATGTTTAAATTCTAAATTCATGCTAAAATAATAATGTTTTTAAAAATAAAGATTTCCGGAGTTCCATGTCTTGACCTGTCAGAGGTACAGAAGTAGAAAATGGAAAAAAAAAAACACTAACAAAAAATCCAAAATGTAAGAAAAGCTAACTCTGCTGGCCCAAGCTGATTGCAAGCCGTTGATAACAATCCATTTTAATAGCAAGAAAATGCATTAATTGCCTCTGTTTAGAATGCAATTAGTTAAAGATCTGTCTGATAAAGAAATACTCAGCGCAAAGCATGCTGGGTGCATAAATATGTACCTCTGGAAACTCCAGCAATCGTGTGTTTGACCACTCCCTGTTGGATATGCCTGGAAAGGACTCTTACTTTACAAAACTGACTGAAAGGCATTAGTTTTCTTCCAATCCGGCGATTGGAACTGAAATTAGAGAAAATGTCTGATTTCTTTAGTGCCTTGAGAATCAGTTAACGATATTTGCAAGGGAAATTGCGGTAGAATTCTGTAACAGCAATTAAATGAATGGCAAGCAGCAGTTACGAAATGAGTGTAAAGTAGGTTGGGTCGTCGGAAACAAGAGCTGAATCTTTAATTTGAAAAAAAAAAAATCTTGTCAATAGTAATGTTAACCCTAGTGGTGTCACATTGTGCGTGGGAAGTCGAAGCCAACAACTGGCAAAAACATTTTCTTCTGCTTTCTTCTGCAGTCACATTTGAATTTTAAAAAAGTTGATTTATATTTTTTGTACAAAGAGCAAAATGAGGATCTTTCCTTCTCTGCGAACAAAAGTCACAAAATAATTACATTTGGACGCAAAAGTGAGTACATCCCTTCTTCTTACCTAAAGGTCCGGATTAGGCTTGTAAGACAGACAAAATGAATGAAAGAAGTGCTGGGAACAGCGCTCATTTACCCGAAAATATTATCATTATTCTAAAACATATTTACAAAGCAATTTACCTCTGGTTCTTATGTACCACCAGACATGCAAGTCTCTTGTTCGCGTGAGAGCATGATGTATTTCAGTCTCTTTCTTCCAGGGATGTGCGGACATTGAACACACGAGACTTCTGAAAAATTGGAAATGATTAGATGGAACGAGCAAGCAAACAGAAAATGAGAATCCTCTATGGTGTTCTGCCAACATGACCACCAGACAAGCGGTGCAGTGTGCAGCCAGCAAGCATCCACATCAGAAGCAAGTATTCAACTCAGAAAGCAGGGAGGAGAGACCACACTCGAGAAATAAAGAGCTGGAGGAGAGTGTAAACAAGCTGAGGGACCGGTGGAGGGCGAGGAGACATATGTTGGTTTGTTTGCGGTGAACGCAGTGGCTGCTGCAGAATTTTATCACAAAACACACGTGCATCCCGCTCTCGCAGCCTGAAAACAAACAAAAGCCTCGAGCTGACAACGGAATGGAAAGAATGGTTCTAGATTTAACAATGATTTCTTTTACTCACTTCCCTTGTCTGAAAACACACAGCGAGGCACAAAAAGTCAGAAACATTGGAAGATACTGTCAAACACTCATAGAAAATGTAAATAAATACAAGATAGTAGACAGGAAACATGTTGTTGCTAGAACTAGTATACTTTCATCGTTCATGCTTCCTTCTTTCTATTATACACAGAGAAGGGCTGCCATGGGACTGAGGGGTAACATGGCAATCTCTAAGTCAAAGGAAAGTTTGTGGGGAAAAAAAAATCCAAGAAAATCTGAGTGTGTTTGGCAATTCTCTGGGCAGGAGTGTGTCTGCTCCTTGATCCACAGCTGTTTGTCTGGGTCCCGAAAGTTGGGGGGGAAGATGAATGGAGGTACCACGTTTCTGCTGGGTACAGCAGGCGGGTTTGCTACGTACATTTCGGGTAATTTCATTTCCAGAATCGTTCACACATGCAGTGCCAAAGTGCTGGCGGTAGAAACGCCATCAGGTTCAAAGGGTATCGAGAATGAGCAAGCAGAGACAGGCCGCGAAGACCACAGACATATCCCCCTGATGGAGAGGGCGATACAGGAAATCAAGCGAGCCACTGACACGGCGATAGGAACCTGAATAGATAGAGCAGAAAATGTGCAGGAGCGGGGTGAGACGGTGCGTCACGTGCCGGGCGGGGTGGCCAACGAGTGCGTCACCTTAACGTTAGCAAGACGGTGACGTCACACAGCCTCGCATCAAGTCTCGTCAGCTTCGTTTTTCCTCTCCCTCGGCTGTCTTTCAGCTCCACTTTTTGTTTCGTTGTCATCCCGAGAACTTAGCTATGTTGTCGTTTATTGGTTAAAATTTATTCTGGACAAGATGCTGGGATGTCGGAGGCTGGTGGTGTCTAGCCTGCCAGACACAACGCAGGCGAACTCAACATTAGATGATCAGGGCAGATCGCCAACGAATACCAGTGCAAATCGGGTGAGAAAAAAGCTGTGACTGTGAGAAATATGTTTCTAAATAGCTTCTGACAATGTCGAAATCCAAGAAACTTAGCGATCTTGGAAAACCTTTTTTTTAATCTGTCTGTCAGCTTGTCTACCTGCCTGCCTGTGTATCTGTTTGTTTATCCGTCAGTCTGTCAAGTTCTTTCTCCCACAACGACTCTGCGATACTCAACATACACACGAATCTCAAACTTTGGAAAAGGCTGAACATATATTGTGATTTAAGAGCGAGGCAACTAATCATTGTTTATGAAAGACTCAACGATAACAGAATGGACTTTTTTTTCTTTTCTCTAACCTTCAGGGCAATAATCCTGGCAGCACCAGACCACACACATCCGTGAGATGTACGAGCAGAGTCTATCGTGAAATTAAGAAGTATAGCAGGACACACTGTCGGTGTGTTTTGCAAGGATTCAGGGATAAGAAGGAGAAATACTGCAGCCGGCAGTAGAGGGAGAAGAGATGGCAACCGACCTCACAAACACCAGCCCCGAGATATGTGTGGTCTCTAACACCTCAAACCCATCCCCAAGGAACTAAAAAGTTTTGGGGAAGACATTTACCATTTTACCAGTATTCAAAGTTCTGATAACACAGCTAAAGTCTGTCTCAAAATAACAAATATCCTCTTAATAACACATTCTCTAAGAGGTTGTCTGCTGAAGAAGAAGTTAAAACATTGATAAAAATATTTATCCTCTTGCGTGCGTGGGTTGCTCGAAAGAGTACAACTGTGAGGAAAAAAAATACATAAATGCACACACTAAGTCGATCAAACACAACAAAATAACAATAACAGATGCAGGCAAGTTTTCTAAAACAAAAAGAAAAAGTGTTAGTCATCAATAAAAAAAAAACCCTGAAACTTTCACACTGCAAACCACTCACCAAACCACAAGAGCATCTTCAATAAAAAGCACACAACTAGGGTGTTAGCAGTCCTGCATTTTTATTGGACAATAGAAAAGAACAACTGAAAACGTGTTGCAGAAGTGGAAGAAGAGGGGAAAAAAAGTCGAGTCCTGCATTTCACTTCATCATCCGGGCTCCTCCAGAAAGGAAAAAAGCAGTGGGATTATGGGGGATGCGACTTAACCGTTGTCATCCGTCATACCTACATTTGCTTAATTTGAGTTTCCCCAGATTTTTTTGTTATTATTTTTAATGTTTTGGTTGCTTTCATCAATTTTGTTTTTAGTTCGAATAAATAAAAATCATTTTCACCAGTGTACTCACGCAGCTCTATGGGTGAACAAAGTGCTTTGTAGATGAACTAGGGAACTGGCAAAAACTACTTCGTGACCGATTGATAATTTATAAATACACGATCGTGTGTGTGAACACAGACGGGATAATTGAATTTACCTCCATGAAATGTAATTTGTGTGTTTTTCCGAAATGTGTGAACCTTACACAAAATAAAAATGAAAACGCTTTCATTCTTTTTTTAAAGGACAAGGCTACTCTAACAACTAAGGAAGAAAATCGAAGACAACAAAGGAAGATGTAAAGAGAAAAAGTAAATTTTTAGGACCTGACAATGTGATGCCCTAAGAATGGTATTAATAGGGGCAGCCTCCAGAAAATTAGAAAGTTTGCCCATATGAACTTCCTATTCACGAAGGATGTAGGAGGCTCGTCACACATCAGAGAGCACCAAACTTTGCCAGCATCATCAACACAAGGCAACTATGGTATGGAGGGTTTTAGGATCCAAACTTTTTCGTAAATCGAGGCCTTTTCCCCCGAGGATGATTGTAGGTGGTGGCAAGACTTGCCTGTGTGTGTGGAGGCTGACGGCCCACCGGTGGAGTATCGTCACGCATGGCTGCACAGCTAGTCGCTGTCTTCACTGGCGTCATGCGAGAGGACAAGCGAGGGACTATCGATCACTGTGCTCTGTCTCCTTATCGATATGCTATCGTTTGTCTGTCTGTCTGTTCTTCCATCTGCTTCGTTGTCTATGTTGATATTTGTCTGTCTGTCTGCCTGTTCGTCTGTCTTTATCTGTTTTATGTGCCGGATGTCTGTCTACTAGCATGTATACCAGGGAACAGTGTGTGCGCAGGAGAGAGAGAAAGAAACAGAGAAAAAACATCATTTCTAGATTGCTATTTGATACCAGTGCACGCCAAGGGTCAAGGTATCGTCCTCTGTGTAGTTTTGCTTATGAATATGATTAATGTGTCAGGCGAAGAAGGATTTGTGTTCTCTTATGTCTCTTATGCTATGTATGGAACGACTGCTTTTCGCTTGCTTCGAAAAGTTTGGTATGCATGAAGCGTTTTCTACTTGCTTGTTTCTGCAATTATGTCGTGGAAAATCTTCCTTCACAATCTTGTTTGTTTCTGAGACATCTGAGAGAGACAGACTTGCATCCGCGCTGTCGTTAACTTACTGGTTGTGTCCAAAGTCTTGGAATAAAATTTAAAATTTATTGTTTGTTCTCTATTAGGGTTTTCCTCAAAAACAACGTAAAATAAATACATTATATTTTAAAGGAAACTGCTTGTTCATTTAGTCACTTGTCATTTTCAATCAAAAACCATGTCTTCCCAGTCACACCGACCATAGCTAATATATAACTGCATTGCCATCTCTGAACTGAGATTTTCACAGCAAAGTTGTGTTTAACCTCAATCTTCTCCTTTAAATAAAAAAAAAGTATTGTGTCTGGTATTTTGGCACTCATGTCTTCCCTGTCGTCGTTTTAACTCCCGCAGTCCACATACTTGAAGCTGGGTCTGTTTAAATTGTCATTTGACCGAGTCAGTCTAACGGCCGGACTCCAGTGACAACGGTTCGAACCCCATCGCAGTGAAGGGGAAGAAGTCCACGTGGCATCCAATTGTCTCTCTTCATGCACCGACCCTTGGCCGTTAATTTTCTGAGGCTCGTTGCTCGTGCACTCGTAACAGCGGCTGAAGGCGAGCATTTGGCGAGCGGTAAACTATTCGTTACTGTAATTAAGTGGCCGTTGTGTCGTCTGCAATTTCCTAGTAAAACTGTCGGGAGCTGCAATATTTCAAAATATATCGGCTTTCCATGGAGACACTTTTTGATGTCACCGGTGGAAACGACATCATTCGGGAAATATGTCAACAAGGTTACTTTTCCTTGCTGTTGAGTGCATATTGTCATAAATAAATAAATTAAGGAAGACACGAGGGAAAGAAGGAATGCATCGATAAGAGAAAACTGACAGATGATAAGTTTATCAAGCGCACTGCAAGAACGAAAGAAAGAAAGGATAGACTTAGTGAATGAATAATCGCAGTACTGGACACATGAGGAGAAATAGTTTTCTTTCAACTTTTTATGTAATGATCTATGCTCTGCTTCCCACCTTCGTTTCCTTCCATTTCTTAAACATAGCAGATTTTAAACAGGTTGTGACAATGTTAACCTCGAAAGTTCAGGGGCTTCCATGTTGAAAATTAATCATTTAAAAACCGCAGACAGACTTTGTTTGTTGGAATGTCTGTCTCTCCTCTTTGTGAATGTAAGAAATACAAATAAATACATTTTATAAAGGACATCTTTATGGAAGATCTTTGTGCTTAAAATTGGATAGACAATTTGAAGAAAGTTTCAATAAGTATTTAAAAACCTACACCAACATGCACTCGTATGAATGTGTATTTGTGAGAGGGTGTGTGTGTGTGCACGTGGGTGTGTAGGACAGACAGGGAGACAGCTACAAAAGGAAGAATGAAGGTTATCTAGAACTACACGCACCTGTCCAGGCGAACACGCACGCCCTGAAACTGGAGAACCCTGGCAAAAGAAATTCTGATGAAATTGGACATTACTTCTCGGTCAGGGTCTTCAGGTTTGTCGTGTGATTGGCAATTTCTGCACCAGGCCGGGCCAGCCTCTCTTTAGGTGCCACGTCAGGCAAGAAATTGCTGGCTCTTTTGTCCTCCGACTGATGGCCCCCTGGACCATGTCGAAACCAGCTCTGCACGCGACAACGACAGAAAATAAACACGAGCATGACCCGTGACCTCCAGGACAGGGGGATGGTACATGCAAGCGAGAAAGTTTCGAGAATTTGCGCGTTTCCCGAAAAAAAAAAAAAAAGTTGCCGAAGAGCAACTGCGTTTAGGCTATCAAGAGGAAGTGCCATGGAGCAGGGGACTTTTGGGCGCACTCAACGTTGCAGAGCAGACAACAGATGACTGATATGACCTTTGACCTGCAGGTAATCGTTTAGAGATCAAGGGTCAGGCTTGCGCTCGAGTCAAGTCGTGTTCGCCGTAATGGATTTATTCATAGAGCAACTTTCAGCGCTCACTTTGCTGTCTCGGAGGATCAGCGTCTTCCATTTCTGCCTACCTCCACAATTTATGCTCTGGTGTTGTTTTTTTTTTCTTCTTTTATTTTTCGGAGATATATTTTTTTCTTCCTTTTCTAGCTTCACGGTTCGCTCTTCTCCGCCTTTCCCGTTCTCAGCCCCACCCTTCTATCCATCCTTCTCCTTTCAATACATCTCTCTCCCTCTCTCTCCGTGGAGCGGGCCGGCTTCCACCCCGAGCACCATTCTGTGCAAACACAATTTCGAGATTGCTTTGACCCCGATCATGATGTCTGCAAATAGTTGATGTAGAAACGACGGGTGTTTAATCTTGGGCTGAATCAGTTCTCATGGAATGCGCACCAGAGCTGGGAGGGATGTTGTTAGTTTGAAGCCAGGTTGGAAGAGTTTATCGAACGCTTTCTGCTTGCTGCTCATTCAGGTTTCGTGCTTTTATAAACTTTTTTTTTCCTATCTGCTGCAAGAAGAGGTTTTGAAAGTTTCTGAAGATCCGCCGCTGGTCAGACGTTTACAGAAATACAGACAGTTTCGCTGGAAAAGTGCGCAGTAGGGTTGTAAAATTACACCCGCATGTCAGCAGGGTGCACCCGACCACCACCCTCACCACACACACGAGTATGAAAGGAGTTGATGAGCGTGGCCAGATGCTACTGTCTCATTCAGGAATTGCAATTTGTGAAATTATTTAAGGGTCTTCTCTGCTGTACATCAAGTGAATGTTAGAGGCTTACCCAGCGGGTGCACGCACGTTCACACACACACACTTTAATATTTATTTCCCGAAAAATTGAGCTTTGAAGAAAATTAATTGTAAAGGACGCAGAGGAAGAATAAGTAGAAGATGCTCGCATTCATTCACCCGTCCTCTTTTTTCTGTCCATTTGCTGCCTCTTTTCCCCTCTCCTCTCTACCCTCTCTTGCTGGGTTGATAACAGCAACTATATGATATTAGATACCTTTTGACAAAACCATCCTTGTCTATTTGAAAATATGCAATAGTTTATATTTAATTTTAAGATCTTCCTTCACTACCTTCAACTAGCAGAACTACCTACATGGGATTTAACCAGTTTGCGTTTCCATGGAAGGGTATATGGTTACCAGAACAGTCTTTCCCAGATGAGAGGGATCATGGCACTAGACGCAGCCCCTGACCAGCCAATCCTGGTGTGACTAAGTTACACGTGACCTTTCCTCTGCTGGACTGGTTGCCCCCTCTATCCTCTGAGTCGAGTGAGCGGAACTGTGTAGTCAGGCATAAATTGGAGGCTGATTCACAAAACTTGACATTTAGGAAACTGTTTGGGCGCCAAATGTTTTGTCATTCCTGTTGATAGAACGAAGAGGATCACTGTGGGGTTCTGGTTCGCTTCTCCACACCGACAAAAGGCCGAGGCCCCAGTCCTGGTCCCCTTGAGGTCGCTGTAGGGGTTATGTCCTTATATCTCCGGTCCTTACAGACTATGAGAATTTGTTCATGGCGAGACAGTTGCTGGAGGGTTGAGTGTTTCTGCTAGTCTTGTTATGATACTCAGTTTTCCTTTTTGTTTACAATGAGTGTTTTGCTTTCTCGACTGATGGACTTGATGCTGGCTGCTCATTGCTGCTTCCTTCTTTTGCTATCTCGTCTGCTCCCTCAGTGCAATCCCTGTGGATGCTGGTATCTACTGTAGGACAATGTTGACTTTTTGAGTCACCTTGCTGATGTTTGTCTGGGATTGACAGACCTCTCCGGAAGTGAGCGGTTGTAGAAAGAAGAGTATGTGAAGAGGACTGCTTTCCTGGGCTTGGCCTGCTATAGACTCTGTAGCAATGATGAGTCCCAGGACATCCACCTTGACAATCCCAGGACAATCTCCCACCGGGTGGTGAAACTCAGATTATCCATCACGGACCACGCAGGTGCCGGCAAGACTGAACTCGAACTCTTGTGCAAGCAATCAAACATCACATCACAGTATTGCTCTTGCTTTGATCAAAGCCCCGCTGGAAACTGCGGCTGCTGTAGGTCAGAACAGAATTGCAGTATAAATTCTTTAAATTCTTTATACCACCATTCTTTAAAGTGTGATTAACATCCCTATCCTCTCATGTTTGCAGCACACGACCAGTCATCGGACAAAAAGTTAATGTTGGCAGCCCATTAAAAGCATCAATCGAGCTTTACTCAAAATTGTCGATTTGGTGCTGTCTGACCGTGGCTTTGAAGTGTAATGAGAGAGGAGTTTAACAGTTTTCCGAGACTTTCCGGATGTTCTGACAAACACGATGCAAAGCGTAACTAACCTCTCGCCCACAAAGTGACATCAAAGAAAATCCACAAGCATGGCAAATGTTTCGCCAACTACAGGTGGTTTTCCTCGCCACAGACTCCACAAACATACGGTCTCTTCGGACAAAGCTGTCCCCGGAAATGACTGTCCGAGTCCAGAAGAATTTTCTGCCCCTTGTCGATGCTGTAGTGGCGCTGCACTCGGTCTGTGTTGGGGAAGGGAGAGAAGGAGGGGGATCAAGATGTCCTCCAGCAATTTCAGCGCGTGAGTCTGAGATCAGCTGTAATTTTCCAAAGTCAATATTTGCAGAATCTTCTATAATCGCCGAAACGAGAATCTGGTCGCCGAGACAAGTTCTGGTGATCAATAAGGCCATGTATCAACTGAACACTCGGATCCTAGACGTCGAGTGCTTCCCCCTTTGCCAAAGGTCCGAGCAGACGGCGCTGTAAACCTCTGCAGCACGACTCATCCTTCAGGCACGACAACCAGATCAGGCAAAACCTCTTCTTGGTTTTCTCTCCTGGCTTCCTGCACAGGCTGGTATATACTGACTAAACTCTGCATTAGGTCCTCTGCAGGTCGACTATTTGTTGGTTCTCTGGCTTCCTGGCTTAGTACACTCCAGGCATCTCTGTACTTGTACAACAACCAGCCTCCTTTCCAGTCCAAGAATTATGAAGAAAATCTTTGGTGAACGCTCGATATGCAGATGTTGAAATTCATGCTCTTATATGATTCATCAATAGCAAACAAGACAATCTTGTAATTTTGTTGTTTTGTGACTAATATAACCATTTGACCCTGTAAGTCTTGAAGCCAAAGCCTTATTATTCACGATCAAGTCCCGGTATGTGATGTTTGCTTTCTTCAAGTCCAATCATGTCCTCAAAATCCTACCAAGAAGCTCTTATCGCTCTTGGTTTTAAATGTTTCAACTGGCACCAATTAATTTTTCTATCAATCGCTATCGACTGTTCAACCTTAACCCACCCGCCTACTTCCAGCCCAACCCCGAAAGTCGTAAGACTTGCAGACCAGTACAAGAAAAACAAACCTGTCAGTCTTTTTGTAAATTCAAAATCGTTCATCCTTCTCTCCTTGTACTCTGCAAATTAATAACTAAAATTGATAATTAAAAAGTTAAAGATTTCAGTGAACATCCAATGAAAGCACAATCTTGCCACCATCTTATCCAAAAAACATAAACAAAACAGCTTTCTCCAAAACAATCAAACCCTCTCCCCATCCCATCCCAAATATATATATATACAAACCTCACAGAAATTAAAATGTGCACTGAGCAATCCTCGTTGAGAACTTTTCACATGACAAAATACTTTTGTAGTCAATTCTCTGTGGTTTGGACAGCTATTTGCTGTTAGGTTTTTATTTATTTCTCTTCATAACACTGTCGAAGACATAATGAGACAGGAGGAGTGCAAGCAATGTTCGCAGTTAATTGTAATCAAGTTTAGACTGCCTTGCCTCCTTTCTGACAAGTGTGTGGAAATGAGGTGAACTGCACAAAAACTAACAGGGCTAAGTGTTAAAAAGGCAAATGTCGGAAAAAACAGCGGAAAAGTACACAAAGACTTCCCTCCTCAAACACAAACCAAAAAAGTGAAGTCCCAAAATACACTTTTATCCTTTCTCCCCACAAAAGAAAAATGAACAAAACCCTCTGAATGTGATTTCCGTTGAAAGAAGCAATAAAACCTTGTGACCGCGGACCATACCCAGAAAAAAATTAAAACAAAAGAACTTTGTAAAGATAAATGGATGTCCCTAACAAAAAAGACAGTGTTTTAGGATGCTTAAGAAAGTTGTGCTACTACCGAAAAAATAATCCATGGGATGTGATCATTTAGAAAAAACGGTGGAAGAAAAGAAAAGAACAGACAATTTAAAAAGCGATCGAGATGCGGACAGACGAACAGGCAGACAGACAGACAGACAGGACAAGATTTGATTTGATTTCCATGGATACTACATACTCGTCGTCAGGTGTGCACAGTGACCGGCCTTTCCACAAATTTGCCAGACATGGCGCTCAGCACGCCGCCTGGATTCCTTGAGAATCAATTCCAAACTCTGCGACTCGGCTTCCACGACACTCGCGTGGTGACAAATTTCAATTCAAGGGAGATTAGCACGATCAAATTTGGCGCCGAACGTGGGGAAGATAATTTGTCTCTGAGCTGCAATAGCTTTCGCGTCCAAGAGTTTCAGGCCGACCGGCAACACGGTGCCGCTGCAGTATCTGTCTTTTGGTTGCTGCTGATGAAGATAGTTTTTGTATATTGCTTGCTAGCTTGTACGCATGCGTGAACACGTGTTAACACCTCGACATAGACATTTGATGTGAGGCTTTGCCACGTTAAGACTACTGTTGGCAACAGGACAAAAAAAATAAAAAAATAAAAAAATAAACACAAACACAAACATGTCCCAACTCTGTAGAAATGTGTGATGTGAATTGTGAATATATATTCGCTGACTTATCTTGCCGTGTTATAATAATAAAAATTAATGATTCCCGTTATTCTTTTGTTAGCGAGTGTGTATGGATGGGGAGCAAGAGACAGACAGACGAACATCAATCCAGTCTGAAAGTCCATCTCTTGAGCTTGACAGGATCAGTCACATCCTACATGTCATGTCCGTTTTCCCCACCCAAAAGCTCATGACTGCTTTTGTGCTGCCCCAGGTGGATTACTTCAACGCTCTATTCATCCACCTCCCTATCCACCTGCTGGACCAACTTCAAAGAGCTCAGAATAATGCCGCGAACAGTGGACCATGCTGCATCCCTCCCTCGCCATCCTCACTACTGCCAGTCCCAGCTGCCATTGATTACAAGATCGTCACACTTTGTTGCCACTGTCTTCACGGTCTTGTGCCAGGGTATCTGTCTGAGCTACTGACGCCTGACCACCCGAGACGGCTTCTTCAGTCTGCTGGTGTTGGTCTGGTCTGTGTGCCACGCAACAGACTGGAGATGATAGACAGACGGTCCTTCTCATCCGTTAGGTATTTTCTGTCCATTTCTCTTTAGGTTGTCTGCGTTTGAAGCTTTCAGTCCTGCTTCAAGACCAACACTTTTCATTATCAGAAGAACTCGTTGGTCAGTGTTTAGGTCTTCATCTTCATCCATTCACATTGCTGTCGTTCAGTTCTCTTCGTTCAATGGTTGACTGCTCGTTTGTAGTGTTTCGTGATCACTGTTGTCTTTCAAACATGGAGGATATGATTGCGCTATGAGCAAAACGAGCGCCAGTGACGGTCCAGTCCACAGTCCGATCCTCCACACCTTCTCTAGTCTCTGTTGCACCTGTCTAGACAGCCAGGTAAAACACTCGTTTTTCCACCACAGAAAACCAACTCCACAACAAAGTTTACACAGAACTACAAGTTTTTGTTTGCCAGGTTTTTGCGTTCTGGAAAGGTCAATAGATTCCTCCATTTCCATGATCCTCCCTTTTGCCTCAGTAGCACCAAGTGCTCAAGCTGGCGATCTGTCTTCCTGATCACCGCTAGGCGGCGTTCCTGCCAATTACATTAAAATATCTCCCTCGCTTTCTTTCTTTTTTATTTTTTTATTTTATTTTTTTTTGTTTTGTTTTTTTGGAGGGGAGTATTTATTTATTTCGCTTACTAGTACCCTAGGAAGCAGAGAGGGTCAAGAAGTTCACCAGACCAAGAGAGTTAACTGTACTTTGAACTCGGCAGACAACTCGGTTAAAGACGTCTTTAGTTGTTGGTTCAGAAGAAATGATCATTTGTGTGGAGATGGGATGGTGGGTAGACATTGTAAAGGTGCGCTAATGGAGAGGATGGAGGTGGGGACAGGTGATTTAACAGAGAGTAAAGATGTCATATATTGCAAGTCAGAAAATTAACTTTGACAAAGTTTCCTGTTTTCAAAGTTACTGTGTGCTTATTTGGCTGTCCTATTGTTTGTTTCCGTTTTCTTTGTCTATGCATTGTGTGTTTATACCAGATGTATTGTTATATTCATGTGTGAGATAGAAAGAAAATATGTATATATAGTAACGATAAAACGGAAGTGAAATATTCAGAGGAAGGCAGACATAAAAAATATAGAATAAAGACTAAATTCTTAGAATTAATATTTGGCCAAAAGTACTCCCGAAACACCTTGTACGTGACATGGATGATGATGATGACGACGACGACGACGACGATGATGATGATGATGATGAGATTAATATGTTTGGGGAATATTAGCATAAAATTGCTGACCTCATAAATGTCATATGTTGTTTTTATCACTTGTCTAAGAAAATTATTTCGAAATTTTCCCTCAAGCCAAGCGATACTGACAGGACAACCTTTAATATTTACTCGGTGAGTTAATCTTACCAAAACAAAAACAACAAAGCCGCGTTGCATCCGGTCTGTTTGTTTAACTTTGGGGCAGTCATTTCTCCCTTTTTCTTATCAAAAATGAAAAAAAAAAAACCACCTCTGTTTTGGATCTTCTCGTCTCAACTTTTTTTTTCTCCAAAAACATGCGAAATGAAAGGACAGGGACACAAACCAAGGAACGAAGCAGTAAGTTCATGCGAGGATGGGACTCCATTAACAACTCAGGAAGCTAAGGCTCTTTTTCCCTTTAATTCCTGTCATTAAAGCCTTCATGCTCCGAACTTAAAAAATATTGATTAGGGAGTGTGCATTTCTCTCTCGTGTCTGGCGAGTGGAGAAAGAAAGGTAATGAAAGCGCCGCCTTGTCGGGCCTGTTGCTATGGTTAACCTCGGTTCACGCAGACAGCCGCAGGGAATACAGTAATTTATGATGCATTCAATGTGCTGCTTGCCGACTGTTCAATTTTTTGTAAGGACCTTATTTTGTCGTGCCTCTGCTCCTTTAGTGGGATGCAATGGTAGGTCCATCTCGGTTCTGTATTTTAGGATGTATTCTGTACAGCTCTCCATTTCCTTTTATTTGTCTCAGTACAAGAACTGCATTAGTCACAAAGATTTCTAACCCTCTTTTCCCAAGATGGAGTAAGGGGGAAAAAAACCTCCGCACGACTTGCAGAACATATAATGACTAAAGTGAAAGACATACATAGAAAATGAAGTTGATTTGTTTTTTCAGAATAAACGCGCACGCACTCACACACGAGGAACGGTAGGGGAAAGGAAAGAAAGAGGAAGACAAAACAATCTGTCAGATAACCATTTTATAATCACCCAAAGGGTAGTTTCTACAAAAATTTAAATTTAAAATGGTAGTGAATGCTCAAATATAAGTTAAAACAAGAAGTTTGCTTTATTCTTTATTCTTTATTCTTTCAGCGGCTTTATAGTAAACTTTCGCCAGGTGTGAAATATCGTTTCGCCATCTTTGTGTACTACCTGTGCAGTAAACTTTTCATGGGTGTGAATTTTCTGTCTTCCCTCCTCGGGTTCTGATTTGTGTTACATAATTAAAGTGCTGTAAATATTTCCCCATCTTGGCAAAACTTTGCTGTGCTTGGAGATGCTATCTGTTGCACCCTGTTATCCCTCCCTTCCGAACACGCCTTGTTGAAAGAACATCTGGATGAAAGTTTGGATGGACTTGGCTGGCTGAAACCTATTTGCATATGTGCGTAGAGATGTCTGGTCTACAAGTTTCTTCGTGAAATTCTTTGCATGATTGAACAGTTCATTTGTATTGCAGAGGTTACGAACCGTTATCCACAAACAAAATTTTAATAAGCATCTGAACAAAAATAGCATAGATGGACCAAATATACAAACAATGCAAACATACCCTATTCAGAAGTTGCATATCACTTCATAAAGTCTGTAACCCTCTCAAAATACTTTTTATCAGTCGCATGTGTCTGTAAATGCACGCTTCGATGCGTTGGTGAATAAATTTCCAGTCATGCATGTCCGAACGTTCGCCGTGGGGAAGGAAGTACAAGCATCATCCGAACTGGGATCCCACATCTCCGGTCACGTGATATTGATTACAAATACGATCGTCTGCGTCACTTTACAACCTGAGTGTGTGTCTGTGCACCACGTCACCAATTAATTAGACCGGCATGCAATTGTTTGTCACGCTTTTCTTTTTCTTTCTCTCTCTCTCCTATCTATTCTATTTATCTGTCTCCCTCCCTGGGCAACTAGTGACGGAACATCCCATAGGAGCCGTTGCAGGCCAGCAAACGGTGCTTTGCGAAGAAGGAGAAAATAAATTTTGACCGCGCGAATTACCAGAATTTGACGCCCCAGCATGCTTTGCGCCGTAGATACCTCCTTAAATCTCGCGCTACTTCCGCCGTGTCGTTTCTTCCCTCCTCGGTCTTTGTATCTCATTTTCCCTCGCAGTCCTCTCGGATTTCTGGACAGAAGACCTGATAAGGACGCGGCACAATTGTGTGGAGATGCGAGGAATGCGTTTTACGACCGTTTGGAGGCAGCTAGTCATAAAGTGACGAGTATCCAGAGCGTCTTTGTCATGTGGCTGCCATGTAGCCCACCAAGAACTCTCTTTTCCATGCAAATTACCGATGCTCGATGGAAGCGCGTGGCTATTCCATTATCTCCTTAGTGGCATTTTACTCCCATTATCATTCCGCCAATAATGTAGCGCCATTAGCTCGTCTCTTTCGAGTGGCGGACGATTTCCATCTGCCAGCCTGTGTGTGTGTGGGCGTGCATGCATGCCGTTCACTTATTTTTCAAAATGTTGCAACGACATTTTTTTGCTCGCAGTGACACCATGTAGCGAAATTGCGAGTCTTTACTACTGATTTGGAAAATTTGCGATGTGAGTTTGTTTCGTTTTGTTTTTTGTTGGTTTTTTGTTTGTTTGTTTGTTTTGTTTTTGTTTTTTTTGTTTTGTTTTTTTTTTTTGTTGAGATAAGCAACATGTCACAATTCTTTTAACTTGATTATTTTATTACCCAAAGAACTATAGATTCTCAAATTACATTTCCATAACACGCTGGAATTAAAAAAGGCTGTTAGACATTTTAAAAACATTGTCTATATATTTGTTTTTCTGTTTGTCCGTCTGTCTACCTCTCCATGCAACCATTTGTCTGTCCTTTGGCAGTCAGGAGTTATTCCTCCTGCACTCGCACCAGTTTCTATTTGACTGCAATATTTCCTTACACATGAGGTCACCCCAGAGTCTGTACGTCTCTCAGTCATTTTTTTTTCTGTAGGTCCCGGTGCCAGACCCTTGATTGTTGAGGCAAGAGAAGGTGATCGCCATTAAAATATAAAGAAATATCGTGATCAAGTGTACGCCACCAGCGCCGGTCCCTCCAGGCCACTTCGCACGCGACGAGCGCGGACCAGCGAGGGCAGCATCCCTGCATCACTAACAAAGGGAGGAGGAGGGTCACATGTTCTCTGGTTGCCTCCCCTGAGCACGCCGCTTCTCTCCCCTTGCGCGCCTTTTGCTGCTGCCGTCATAGGTACTAACCTCTCGTTATCTGACTGCCTCTCCGTCTTGGGAGGTTTCAAACACATCTGAATGATTTGAGCGATGACTGCGGCGTCCTTAGGCAGACATTCATCGTCCAGAGGGAGATGACTGTTTCTGGAAACTGAGTCTGTACATCGTCAGTAGACTTAGTGTCCACCACTGGTGCCACGACACACTTCTTGCATCAAGGCTTTGGTGACTAATAGTGACTATGTCTGAAGCTTTCAATGCTCTTTTTTTGTGAGAACATTTTTTTTTTTTTGGCCACATGTCCGCTTTTATAGTGACTTTTAGTAGCAGTTTTATTTTGTTTCGCCATTTGAGGAGGTCTTTTTCCATAAAGCTCCTTGCTTGCGTTCATTTGTCTCAGTGCAAGTATTGCATTAGTCGGAAAGTTTCATAATTTTTTTACCGCAAAATAGATTAGATGAAATGTTCATACTAAAAGATACTTTCAGAATATGTAGTGATCTTTTTTGGTGCAAAGCGTGCTGAAAGACCAACTCTGTGAACACAAAGTTAAGCTTAAAGTTACTAGCAAGTTAACAAAATATGGGTTAGTTTCCCATACAAGTGTGTGTTGATGCTTTAATTAACTATTTTTAGAAAATCATACATAGATGGACCGTAATTTTAGCAGCTGATTTTACTGGTCCGAAGATAAGGCAAGAATCGTCGAGGTTAATGAGGCCATTGCGCTCGTTGTTAAACCATCCCAGACTTCTATTCGATCAGATTTAAGATATTGTCTATGACTAATTAAACTGGATTGATAACAATTACAATCGGGAAATCCTCAAATACTTCTCTAAATAAAGATACAGGGTGGCAGGCCACGTAAAATCTTCGCACCTCTTCCGAACATCTCGCAGGCGGGGCTACTTTTCATTGGCCCACCCTATACTGTACACACAGTATCAGGACCAACTTTTATCACCCTGATAGAAGATATCATGTATATATTTTCATCTCCGTAATCAGAAGTGTAGGTGAAAAAAAATATGAAAACCGAATGATCTTTCTTTCCTGCTGGCTTTGATGCTACAATTTCGCTGCTGTTGCCTCATATTGAAGGTGACCAAGTCTGTTTTGAAAAGACGTGTTTGGCTTAGTCTGTGTTTTCTTTGACTTGTCCTCCAAGCTTGTAATAATAAAAAGTCTTCAGTCTTACATGAGGAAAGATGGTAAATTAAAAAAGTTATACAAGCATCTGAACTTACATGTGTCAATAACTAACTCTTTCTTCGTCTCGCTTTTACTCCGACGCTCCCGCCCCCTTACACATAAACACACGCACAAATACATCTCTCTCTCTCATCTCGCGAGGACATGAACTCTCTTTTTTCGCCCAGAAACACACAAACATGAGCACAAATTATTAAGAGAAAGAAAAAAAGAGTGAGTGAGGCAGACAAGCACAGTGAAGAGAGAGAGCTGGAGGTACCTCATGTGCCTAACCGACCAGTGCAGGACAAAATGAGGCAGAGAGCAGGTGACCTCTGGCAGTAACCCAGTGAAGGTATATTGACCCTCCCATCCAAATGCTGTCTGCACGTAATGCTATTGGAACAGGAGGGTAGCCCCTACCCTAGACATCGGCCCTTGCCAAGTAGCTCACTGGAATGAGATGTCCAGGGGTGGATTGAGAGTCAGTAGTCACGGATAGGGGTCCTTTAGAGACATGGGTAGGTCCTAGTAGCAGTTAATTGTCTTGTCACTTAGCAGAGTTGGTCAGTGCCAATTAGAAGTGAAAATAAATGTTTATCTACCGCGGAATCTCAACACATTCTTCGCGCTTAGCATTCCATGGCCATGAATATGGAACACACCTTATAGTGGAGGAGTGTAAAATAAAAATAATAATTCTTTCTCTCTCTCAACAAAGAGAATGCAAATGCTTTTTTAACCAAGGACAACATATCCATTCTCCCATTCATTAGTCACGTGACTGGTACCGGGGAGCACTCTTCTCAGACTTGTCTTGTCCGATGGTGAGCAGGTACTGCACGGGACGGCAAGTCACCTCCTTCACTCCTTTCTGTTTGTGATTCACTTCTTCCTCTAGCCACCGCGGCGTTGTCGTCCCTCCTTGAAGGACAATCTTCGACCAGATGTCGGTCTGGGTCACATGGCCACAGCAGACCATCTTACACCACTTCATTGTTTCTAATAGAGGTTTCTAGTGTCCGATAAATGTGACGAACGAAGAATTTGTTTCATGTAGTTATTATGACAAGTTTCTTAAGGTAATCCTTAAACTTACAGGCAAAGTGAAGTGAAGAATCAGTCCTCACTTATTGTGGATGCCAGCTTTTCTAGTGGCGGCGGTATCCATCTCCTCTTCCCAACCCACGAAGTCTGTTGGGATTTAAAAAAAACTATGCTGTGTCAAAACTGACTAGTGTCCATACCTTCCCCACACTTACACGTCAAAGAACAGACTAGACAAGCGGAAAGTGACTTAGACTGACATTTGTACTTCACATGTGAAGACATTGGTGACACGAAAACACTTGTTACAAAACTGGGAATTCAAAAACCAATTAACTACTGACATGGCCAGGACGATTATTTCAAATTAATTCTCCTGAACTCCTACTGAACCAACATCCCCATATCCTCACTTCCTCTTAATAAAATTTCCCCACCCTCTCCCCTTCCTTCAACACCCACACACCCCAACACAAAACACCAAAAAAGTGGCAATATGTTTAGAATTCCAAGTAACTAAATTGATTGTTGGCAGGTTCTTTGAGTACAAAGAGCTCAAACAGCAGGATTTCAGTCCCAGAGACCTTTGTGTTAATTGTAATCCTATTAGTGTAGTAAAGTGAGGCAAGAGGAAAGCCCCAGTGGAGGACACAGCACTGTCTGCAAATGTTTACTCCTTGTCCTAAATGAACTATCGACTGCTTCTGCCAACAGATAAAGTGCATTTAATTGAGAGTGATTTTTAAGACTGTGCCTGCAAGCTGCAGGATGGCTATTTTTGTTATTACTTTCACATTTAGCGGTGGGATAGTTGTCAGCAGGTGGAGGGAGGGTCGGCTGACCGCTGATATTAACTTTGCGCGTGCCGGCAATCGAACCCTGTCTGCGATCCAAATCATTGGTTTCCTGTTAGGACAGAATAATAGCAAATAAGAGATGCCTGCTTTTAAAGCGCGAAATTGTTAGACTGGATTGAATTTCTGGTTATCAATCATATTGCATCCAAGCATTGCTTCCTGTTGGAGACAAGACCTGCTGAGGGAGACAAACATGAAGTCTTGGACTTCTCATTGTTGGTGGAGAGAGAGAGAATGGTGAGTGGATGAGTAATAAGGAAAGAAAGAAAGAAAATAATTTTAGGGAGGGGTACATGAAGTGAAAAATGTTCCTAAAATTGTCTTCAAAATGAAATGCTCTGGGTGTGTATTTATTTCAACATTAGACCAAAACTTGGTAACTCATTCCTTCACCGGATGCATATTATTTTCGCATTTTGTCATTGAATTGTTGGTATGTCTTTATCGCTGCATGTCTCTGCGAGTGTTGCTGACAGGTGAGTGACTAATCTCATTACGAGCAGAGAAAGTAAACTCAGGAAAAGCCGGGTGGGCTAGCCTTACCGGACGAGCTTACTAAGGATTTTTTCAAGCATTCATTACATAACACGATGCCGCTTATAACATCAGGCTGCGATAGGTATTGATCTTGTCAAAGTTTGTGACAATAGCAGACAGGAAAGGATTGTCATACTTGTGAACGACAAACATTTGTGAACACCAAACAGTTGGGAACAATTAAATTAGCCTTTCTGTCTGCAGTAGCCCGGCCTCATGTCTTACTCTTGTTACAAATAAGGGAAATTTGTAGATAAACAACTGCCACTCAAAACATCGGCATGATTGTCTTTCTTTTTAACTTTCTTTACTCGTTAATTCCGGTCTTTCCTTACTTCTGTCCGTTCTTCCTTTTTTGCTCTTTCATTCATTCTATTTTCTTTCCTTTTATTCTTTCTGACTTATCTGCACTCTCACGGTCCCATACGTCACATGTTATTTTTATAATACAGAAAGAATAGGTTAATCATGCTAAACTATTGGAGAATCGTGTTTTTTGAAGGCTCTTTCATCATCTTGATATGCGAGCACAAATCGAATTGACTTAGTTCTTCGAAGCAATATGTCTGAAAAACAATCTTAGTACCAACAGATTCATTTCACTCGAACTTTGACCCAGGGTATGCGTCATGTGTTGTGTAGTGTTCGTCCTCGTCCTACAGGAAAACTTATTGCTGATAACTTTCTAATGACATTGCAGACGCTAACCGATCTGATGTTTCCATCACCAACTGCCTCACCTTATATGGGTGTACATAGTATCTGTGTGTTTTCTGTAGGTGTGTCAGCATTTACGTGCGTGCTTGAATGAGTGATGCGTGTGCTATGTGCATGTCTGTATATTGTGTGTGTATATTGTATATATGTATATGAAACTGTGTATTACAGTGATATGTGCAAACATGTGTGTATATATACGGGTTAACATGTAGTTCTGTGGGTATTAATATGTATTTTATAATTGTATATTTCGCTCGCAGCTGTAGGTTTCCACATTCCACATTCACTTATTATAGGATTTTTACTTTTGTGGAAAAATTGATGATTTTTCTCTCCATCAAGCTTGAGAACACATAAACATAGATAAAGACAATCACTCACAGAGACAGAGAGAGGAAAACACACACACTCCACACAGATAGTTTCCGAGTTTCTTCCATTCCGTGGAAAAAATCGGAATTTAGAGTAAAACAGTAGATGATTGTGCATATAACAGTGAAAATGTCAAATGTTACAGGAAACCTGACTGAGATATCAGGAAAAACATCTCTCATCTCTCTCTCATTTAATGAGACAGTAGTAACCACCTTCGTCAGTCGTGTGGTCAATACGACTGTAAAGTGAACTGTATTTTTAAAGGTGTAACGACTCCCTAGAGCAGACAGGCTTCTCATGATTGCTGCTCTTCAAAACGGAGGAAGGAATTGGATATTTCTGTCCGACATACTAGCCGGAAGCTGGCGACATGTTCACCTGGCCGCCGCTAAAAGGTCGCTTCCCGGCAAGCAGACGGCGGTGATGAGAACAATTACCTTCAATCTATCACATAGGAGAATAGGAAAAAAAAAATCCGAGGAAAAGATTGAATTTTCCCGTGTTTAATGAAACAAAAGTTTGTTTGCAAAAGCGCCCCCCAACTCTCTCGTCATCAGGGATGGCATAAATGTGATGCGGAAAATAAATTCCCTGAATTTTTTTATATGATGAAGGTGACTGGGGGCACTTGAAGACATTGTATGCAGTCACCCAGCTCACGATTTTTCTTGCTTTTAAAGAAAAGGCAGTTCACAGTTAGGGGATGTCCTCAAAGCAGATAGTTTCCTCTGATTATATAAACAGGTTTCAAAGTTCTCGTCTCGTCACAATTTTACTTTCTCTGCCTTTCTTCTCTTTATCATAAGACATAAGATATTATAGGACTTGTATTACAGGACACGATATTATAAGACTCATAGTACAAAATAATAGCCTCTAAAAATATCCTAATCGTATTATATTTTCCTTCTTTTGCGAAGCTGAACTTCGCAAATTTTTCTTTCTCACTTTTCCTCTAATATCTAAGTTATATTACACTAAATCTTAAAAAAAAACCATAAAAATAGACAACTCTTCTCGTGTTTTTGTTTTCCATCTTAAAAAGTAATAGAAATGTTACACTATATTGACCATCGTCATCGACACACATTTTTGTTTGGTAATCGACTCCTTGTACTCTACAGCACTGATACTACAAAAAGTAATCAACAGAAAATAACAGATTTCTTATCATCTTGAAAGATTAGGGATCCCTAACTACAGTGAACCGGGTACATGGTTACAGGACCAGAAATAGCTTGCCTTCCTCCTTAGAGTACACGAAACAAAATCTTTCTCCTTCTTCATAGTTCAAATCGATTGTATTTAGTTTCATCTCATTGTCTGTATTTGCTTTTTCTAATCAGACTGAAGCCAACGGCCGGTAAAAATGTCTAGGGAAAAAAGAGTTATTTCCCCTGATGAGACTGCGCGAGAAGAAAGAGATGAATGAACGAGATCGGAAAGTTTGGTTGTCATGCTAAGGAATCTTACAGAACAATAATAGTCACTGTCCTTTAATATGATGGTTTTTTTTTCTTCCAACTAATCGAGTACCGTGGTCCACGATGTGTCTTGGAGCATCCATCTTGGAGAGACAAGAACATTTCAGAATTGATTAGGGAGAGAAAGATGGAAGGGTGGATGAATGGCGCAGAGCAAGTGCATGGATAGGTAGAAGGATGCATTAAAGTGGATGGGTGCACGGATGAATAGATAAACTGAAGGAGGATAGAATTAGTTTGGAGATTCTTAAGTGTTTCTGATAGTTTATATATATATCAGTGTTTCATTTTGGCAGTGTTTGTTAACTTATTTAAAATAACCGGGTTAGCTTAGAGTGCCAAAATAAAAAACCTGGTACATTTTTTTCTTTTTACTAGAATACTTTTCTATCTACATATCAGACCTGCCTGCTTTAAAGAAAGGGAGCCCCGGTCCTGAAGGATGTAGGTTAACATGTCTAGACTTGATCAAGTCTCAAGAGAAGGAGGGAGGGGGAGGAGAAGGCTGAAGAAGGAGAGAAATGGAGGCAGAAAATGCACGAGGGAGAGGAAGGAGACCGTTCATAAGTAATTATGACTTCATGTCTGGCGTCATAGTTGACCCTTAACCTACAGTTCGTAGGTTAGCATTGATGTAGAAGCACCAACAGAGTTCGGACAGAACCGCAGCTTCGCAATGCCGATGAGATGAGAAAGAAAGAGAGGAAAGGAAGAAAGGATGACTCTGACTGGTTTTTTTTTCAGCAAGAGCGCGGGAATAATATGATTCTAGCATTTTTATGATCTGTTGTGTGTGTGTTTTTTGAGTGTAGATGTGTGGGTGGCTGGGTGGCTGGATGGGTCATCTGCAATTGGTGAGTTGAGGGATTGCCTCTTAACACTGTCATATCATCTTCTTGTTGTTCACACCTCTCTCCCTATTCCCAATATTCCTTTTTCTCTGCTCTTAATATTTCTTTCCCTTTCCTCTTTTTGTTTTCTTTCTCCTCCATGCTCACTCAAGCTTAAACTTTTTATACAAGGTCAAGAAAATAATTAAACTTAATGCTGTGTCTAATCTCACGTGAGTTGAGTGTAAAAACAAAATAAAAATCAATAAAAATTCAGAACGAAAACACCTGAAAAAAATGAAAACGTAACAAAATATTTTCTAATCATCGGTAGATTAGACCAGCTAACAGATGCTCTCCATATTTTTTTCTACGAAGCTTCAGAGTCATAACAAAGATCCTGTTATAGAAAGCAAGTAATGAGAACAGAGGTAAACATGCCCTCATACCACTCACACAGCCTCATATCAACACTTCTTTCTCGACTCTAGTCTTTCCTTTCTGTTTATCTGGAGAAAGTTGTGGGGCAAGAAGCAAGTTTTCATAACTTCAGTGCACGTCTCCTAACGAGCACGTGCAACAAAAAGGTAATTTCATGCCACGCGCGTGCGCACAGCTTTCGCTCAACTACCGCAATTATCTCACGACTTCTGCACTGAAAGTTTGAACAAATACAACACCTTTCAACCTCCGCTCTGGCAGAGTTAATACAAGCAAAGAGATAAAGAAGTGTTTCCTGAATACAAAGAAATAATAACAAAATTATTTTAACATTGAACAACAGTTTTAATAGACTATTTAAAACTTTTCATTCCTTTCTGGGGAAAGTATATTCTTAGGATTTTACAAGTGCATGCCGGGAATGGTATTCTCTGAATACTGAAGGTTTTTTGAAAAAATTAATTAAAAAATGTACAAAGAAACTTTTAGACATACTTGATCTTATGTCCTCTTCAAAACTTATGAAGAAGCAAGAATAATGAAGTGTAATTGTAGGATTAAGTTAAAGATGTTTGTATGGTATAGTCTTCCTATGTGGTCAGTATTATATCGGCTATCTCTGTCTGTATTTTCCTATTTATCGAAGAAAAGTTGAAAATAAAGCCTTCTCATTGCCGTCTGATACATCGTTTCTCTCATTCCCCGCAATTGTTTTCCACTTTCTGTTTTTCCCATTCTCCCTGACCGAGTCAAGCAAAAGTGTTCTTAACGCTAGGTTCAGTCAAATTTTCCAAATTTCTTCCCTCCCCCCTCGGAAATTGCTTCTCTCCCTTTACCAACACTTTTTTCTCCCCTCCAGAGAGATCAATGGCTCTGACTTTCCGCCGGCCCCAACCTTCATGCTTCGTGATTTCCCTGTCCCGCGCGTTTGCAAAGATTTGTTCCCTCAAACGACTAAGCAGATCAGACCGACGGGCGTGCAAATCAAATCAGGGAAGAGATGATAAAGATGATTCGCTGAGACAGGGAGGTCTCTGGTGCGACAATAAGATGTTCTCAAGATTCCTGTCTCACTAGAGCGAGAGTTTCCCGTGATGCTGGTCAAGATTACCAGACCCTGCCAGCCAAGTGTTAAATCAAGTGGAAGATGGACATCTCTATGTCTATAGCGGCCACCCCGAGAAGACACTTGCAAAGATTAACAGTCCTGGGTAGGCTTGGGGTAGGGGGAAATGCACCGGCAGCTAGTGGTGTGAAGTGGTACACAGTGACAAGTCTCCTCACAGACAGAACATACTCACGGACAGAAGAGCTCTGGACAGGGATCCAAAGTTCTGTCTCTTAGTTCCTCCCGTTGTATACCCATATAAACTTTTTTTTTCTAAATCACACACATATACTCTTCCTCTCTCTCAAGGGTGGGTAAAAATATAGAGATGCTGGGAACATATTTTCACAGAAGGTTCTCTCCCCTTGTCTCTTTGTCCAACTAGCGATGATCGAAGACTAGTGAGTTATGAAACTCCGCCATTGCAGGGAAATGAGCGAGTGCTTAAGGATCAACTACAGTTATCGGCAAAGTGCCTACCGGGGCCCCTATAGGGATCGGCACAAGCCTCGTCTGAGCTTCCTGATCTGTTTCCTCAAATAGCAACTGCGATGAAACACGTGCGTGCGCGTGTGCGTGCTTCCGCCCTTCATCTTTCTTCCACCCTGATTCCGAGGAAATTTTCAGTGATAAGGGCCAGTCCACTAAAAGGCAGTAATGCGCAGTAATTTATATTAAGCCAATGGACAATTTTCATCGTAAAAGGACTAGTGGAGTAGTATATCACCAGGGAGCTCTGCCATTAACAGATAAATATCGAGCCAACATTAACGACATTAGTATCTCTCTCCTATTCGCCTGAATGTCGGTCGGTCTGTACGGCTGATCATCGTTCTCTCAATAACACACAAGGGATAAAAGAAAAGGTCATAGGGTCAATGACGGGAAGACCGGAGGAGATACAGAGAGGTAATTTATGAGTTTATATTTTTTGGTTGTATACACAGTGTGAGACACACACAAAGAGACAATAATTTACAATATTACATTTCTGTTCTACAAACAAGCCAATAGAGAGACACAAGATATTTAAGCGCCGACAGAGAATGTTGATTATCAGCTTCATTATTTCTTTTCTTTTCATCGTGTGCATTAACTGTTGTTGACATTTCGCATGCTTTTCTCTGACAAGGGAGAGAATAAGAGAACGAAAGAAATCGCGATGCTCTTTCCCTAAACCTGCCATCAAGTGTAATAACACTGGAAACATTTTGCTCCCCGAAACTTGCCTTCGTTTCGCCTCGACATCGACTATCATGAGCCTGGACGCACTTTCCGTGCTTGATTGCCGATCCCACGAGTGACTTCCCTTGGATCGATGGCCGCTCCCGCGGCGTCCATGATGTACGACCGCTAATTTACAAACAACACTTCCCATCGCGCCGCCATGGCCGACACAGCGGGCACCAGCACTAGCGGCCAGTCTTTTTCCCACCATGCAATTCACGCAGAATGATTTGCTGCAACGTGGGAGCACTTCCGGTGATATGCCACCTGCTGTCTGACCTGCATTTTAATTGCTTCGACATTGGCGCTGACGAGGCTTTGCCCCCCTCTTCCAACTCCCTGAAAAGACAAAGAGAGATAAACTGTGTGTTGGAGTGGTTGGAGGCAATGGTAATTAAATTGTCTCCCTACTATAGTGTAAATTAATATGATCCCATAGTGTTTGACGCAAATATATAAATTGCTGATGATGAAATGCATTTTGGGACTCCAGCGAGTGTCGGATTATGCGCAGAATTTCTGTATACACACCTGTCATCTATTGCTGTGTTTGCTATCCATGTATCCTTGTACCTGTATTATGTTTTTGGTGATCGGTAGGTATCTATCGAAGAATCGAAGTATCGAAGAACTATGTGCATGTATCCCGTGTGTATATTCAAACTGACATCTCTTTGTAGTGTCGGCTGCTTTGCAGTGACATCGGATGCTCTGCTGGCTTGGTGCGAACCACCAATCCTTCCCCCTCCCCTATCTACATCCACAAGTATGTTCCCCAGTCCTCTGACATTCCCCACTCCCACTGTCAGCATTTTAATGAATCTTAGGAAGGATGGAAGGGAAAATCCAAAAGACAAATGTTTGTTACATCTTTGAAGATTGAGGTAAAGCCGGGATTAATGCGTTCGACATTCTCAGCAAGGGAGTTCACTCCATCGTCAAGAGTTCTCACTCTAAGCCTGAAGAAGAGCCATGCACAGGACATCTTGTAGCGGATTTTAGGCCATCGTGACGCTTTATTGACAAATAATATTTTTAAAAGTAGTGTTCTTTCTTTTTTTCTGTTTTAGAGATACACGCCTACATATATCTCAATGTACAAACACATATATCCTTGACGTCAGAAATATTCTTGGATATACCTAATTAACCTATGATCCCAGCTTGTATATTGTTGTTGCCTTGGCAACGTGTCCACGTGTGTTTCTGATGTGTTGTCGACCTCTTCCTGTACATGGTGATGTTCGTCGCCGTGCATCTTGAGAACAGAAGGATGTTAGTCACTCACATTTGGGAAATAGTATTTTATTCTGAACCCAACCATTGTCATGAAAAAAAAACTACACTCTACTGAACCTTTTATTTGTTATTGGATTTATTTCCTGTTTCTCTATGTCCTTCCGTTTCGTGGCACGAATATTACAATCTCATTTTGATAGCCGTTTGGGTAATTGCTTCGCATCTCGTCTTAAAGGTTACCCACTTTTATACTTCTCCGAGATGTTTTTGTTCGAAATCATTTGTTAATTAGTGATGCTAACTCGTGTTTAAACCCAGGGAACTCTATCTTGCTGTACCCCCCGTACACGAGTCTGTCAGGGGAAACACCTATGAAACACAAATAACAACCGGATGAGGAAACGTCGATATTGTTTGTCTGGTCGACCGGAATGTACCGAGTTAATCAAAAAATCCTCTTTCACTCTCTCCTGCGCCAATCGATCTCGGGTTTAAATACAGAACTCGTTACACCACATTCCCTGCAGCCCCGGTCCAGGATCGAACCCTCGTTGTGTCCAGTGACCTACCCAGCCAGGGAGTCAGCGGTGTTTACTTAATAACTTTCTCTTTAGCCCTCGCGGGCTGAAACGACACGGAGCGATTGAAAGCGTCAGGGCAGAACAAACGGGCCATTAGGAGGAGCAGTGGCAAAGAAACTAGAGATGGTTGCATGGAGTTTCCCAGCTCCGCTATATGTCTAAAGGCAAACAAACTTATTCCATTTAACGGTGACATTATCTAAATGCCAGCTTCATTCAGAACCGCACGTCAGCGGCCAGTGAGACTTGTTACCAGTTATATTTATTATATGAGGGAGAATTTTTTTTTCATACCGGAAATTAATGATTTCGTTCTGACAGAAGAGGATACAAGAAAGATGTCTGTCTTGAGTCGTGCCCGGTGACGTGTATGAAAGATGGGGGATGTTTTAAAGCAAACAGATCGTTCGTTCCACGGAGGGACGGAAAGTAGGTGGGAGACGGAAATTAAGAAAAAAAAATGTTGGAATAAAACTTTGTTGGCTGACCTAAATAATGGCGATAGGACAGTCAGTGGGGAGAGACTGGGGGAGCTGGGGAGTCATCGCGGCTTGTTAAAGGAGACTACGACATTAAACATCATACCAAGGAGACATAACGAGCTCTCGTCCACATGGGTCCGTCCCGAGGGCGTAGAGAAATGGAGTTAGACACAGAGACAGTAGAATGACAGAGTGACAAAGTTTAGGGAGGGAGTGGAGACAAAGAAAGTGTGACTGCATTAGCTGACCCTACTCCCCTTACCCACATTGCGTGAGGTCAAAGAGCAGAGGTAACCTCGCTTGAAAATATTTCCTGTTGTGGAATGCTCTTTACTGCGCACTGCTCTCGTGCCAGCCACCCGTTACAGGTGCATGATCGTGGGCGGTGTTCCGGTGCTGCTCCTAAAAATTGCGCAGAGGACATGCCACCCGGAAACCAAGGGATAGCTGCGCAGAGTTATTGCCCCTAATAGCCAGGTATCAGCTTACCTGTAGCGACAAAAACACTTGGTCAAGAAAGAGCCACGCGGAGAAACTAAAACTGTGGGTTCCACTGCAAAACACCGTCAAAGGCAGAGCGAACGTCACACAGCAACTAGCAGGAACGTCACACATTAACCGGCAATAACTTCCAGCAAGGACAGAATGTTGTTGTCCGGAGAAAAGTTGAGCAAATAGGCAAGTAATGTCGGCCACTTCCTGTGCAAGCAGAGATGAGTAAGTGGTGGGGTGGTTACAGCTGCAGGAGACAGGCCAAACATTGTTGCTAACATTTCAGAATATACAAGTGTTGTTCGATGAAAACAGTTGGAAGTCGTTGATAGTTACTTTCATTCATGACTTTCATTTGATGTGACTATTCTTCGACGATAGGATACTCAAAGGGCAGACAAGCGTGTCCTCTTGGGAGCGGCGGGTTGAAATGCTCCACATGTTCCAGAGACAAGGGACATCAAACGCTAGAAGACTTCTAGAAAGGTCAAAGTGCGCACAAAGTGCAGGTCACGACCTCGGCCCCAGCATGAGTGCAGGCTCTTCCAAACCAGAGGGACGTGCAGCAAAAGGCTCGCGCAGTTATCTCCTCTCCTCTGGCCTCATCCTTTATCTGACTTACCTCCCTTGCACACAAGGCAAGTCAGACCATCCTGCCCTTCCCGCCACATACTGCAAGTGTTGCGTGACAAGAGTTCAATCCACAGGGGAGCCGAACCTTCTCGTCCATCAGGAATGAAATGTGGGCTGCTTGGTCGTCCAGGAATAGCATGGAAACTCTTAAATATGCTGGATGGTGATAGTTCGCAGTTCCCAAAGATTAGTTAACCTCAACCCGGGGCTTGCTGACGCATTCTGCTTGTAGATAAGTTGAGAGCTTCTAGGTGCACAGGGACATCTTATCAAATTATTTCAGCATGTAAGCTTCACGGTCGGACGTCTGGGTTTTCCTGCAAAACTTCCTCTAATTCTCCTAAAAAAACAAAACAACATGGTAAACATTTGTGTACGATTATGTACTTTACATGAGATCCACCCATAATTTGTTGTTGGTATTTTGCACATAACTGTAATGTTTTCATGCATTTCTGACTGTTGCATGCACGAGTGAAACGAAATATTTCAAAAATGAGTAATTAGTTGAGTAATATTACTGACACGTCTTAACCATTTAATTTGATTACAACAGCTAAATGTCAAATTCCTGAAAAAAAAAACCAGTTTCGATACGAAGAAGACTTCTTGGTATGGTCCACATTTCAACACCTCCCTTCACGTTTGAGTGGATGGACTTTGATATGCGGGAAAAGAAGAGAGAAAATCGTTCTGAACCTTTGGTTGACACCTGGACAAATGTCACACACTCTGAGTTCATCAGTGTATTCTGATGACTAAAAAGACAATGCATCACCACTGCATCATTTAACATCCCAATAAAGTTTTAAAATATATTCTGTTTCATGGGAGAGTTATGTCGTCTTAAATACAATTTAATTAAAAATAAAATAACCTTTGAAACTCGAAACTTTTATTTTCTAGACTTTAAAAAGTTTACTTTTAAGGAGTTTAGAATCGGAAGTTCAAATTGAGCAAAAAATGTAGCAATGAACTTTAACAGCTCATCAGAGGAAGAAAACTCTGCACTTAAGTAAGAATGTTCGAATCCCACAGAAACATTAATGGATGCTAACTGAAAGATAAAATGCAGTTGAAAGGAAATGTAAAAAATATAACGAACTTGGTATGTTTGTGCATGCGTTCATTTGAATAGAAAGAAAAGAGAGTCAGACGGAGATAAAACGAAAAAGGAGGAAAAAATTGGAACAACTGCACGCGTACACCATCTGTTTCATTGCACCTGACCTTATTCCTGGGATCAAACAGCTGCAGTGCCCTATCAGCGGGCTTCCAGGCCCTCAACCCTTTCGCTCTCCGGCTAGCCGAGCCAGACGATGACGCATGCGTAGTATCAGATACCGTGCTTCCGGTTCCGTTTCCACGCCTGACTAATCCCAGCATCTTGTATGTAAGACGATTCCATTGATAGGTTGTCTTCCTGTGCAGACAGTTTCTATCTAAGTATACAAAACTCGATGCACTCTCTTCTTTTTTTTTTTTTCATTTCTGGCACCTAGCCAGAAACGAACCCATGTGAACTTTTTGTTGATTTTATCGCTCCCCTCGACTTTTTAAAATGGGATTGCTATAATTCAATCATTTATAGCAGCTATAGAGGTGATGCCAAGCAAGTGTGAAGTGCTGCTAACTTGTAGCAACTCCTTCCTTCTTTAACTGTTTCTGGTTCGATGCTTCGTGTAGCTTTTTTTTTTTTTCATGTACAGCTGACCAGACATGGTGTGTGAAGGGAGTAGGAGTGAACTGAGTTGAATGCTGCAAAGGTTTGTAACGGTTACAGAGCAGGGATGGACATTTACCTAAAGAAAACTTACAGGATTCAATTATTATAAATGATTAATCAACACCTACAAGGAAGAATGTTACTGAAATTGTAATTATTGAATTTATATTTGATAGATACATTTAGAGAAGTCAGTTTAATTATTTTTAACAAATATCGCAGTCTGGGAGTCAAAAGATTTTTGTTCTGCTGTGTAGGGTCAGTTAGTACAGAGAATATCTATACTTGTCTCGCATTATTACAAAACATCGATAACAATGAGCAATAAAGCAGGAAGACCCGAAAAAAAGCTGAAGGAGAAAGGGATCCGAAAATCAAGTGGACGGACGACAAAAACACGAGAGAAGATAACAGCGAACAGAGAATAGTGTTCACCTCATTGTTATTAAGTCAAGAGAAGACAACCAGCAGCGGCTTCTTCAACAACAAAATAAAAGAGGGAGGATCACGTGCGTGAACGTTTTCTTCGCAGACACGCTTGAAATCCACGATTGCACGCGCCATTGCCCTCGCAAACGAAGCGAATCATCGCGCAATTCTCTCCCCTTCTCCCTCCCCACAGTCAACCACCTCCGCACCCCATTGTCGCTGAGAAATTTCCGAAATGTGGCGGCAAGCGATTACCTCGCCTGCTTGCTGCAGCGCCCTCTGTGCTGGCGCTCTCCGATCTTGTCGACCTCTCAGCCTTATCAGCAGGGCGCTTTTGCGAAGGCATGGCAATTTATTCATTAGCATTCCTTCGCTTGATTGCCAAGGTAATTAGCGTTGTTGCTGGGTCGTCGATCTCCCCAGCGCGTTGGACTGTTGACAACAGATCGACAGTTTCGAGAGAAAAGCGAGGCGCAGGAGCCGAGGAACCTTCCGAACAAAAGAGTTCGAGATGAGCCAGGAGCGGGGGACTCTCGCAGCGTAAACAACTCGCAGACCGTGTGAGTCGATGCCTCTAAGCGGGAAAAAAAACTGAGTCAAGGAGTCCTGTAATGAAAGATTCTAATTAACTTACATCCAAGACCTAATTTAAAATTTAGCAAGTCTTTTTCCTTTCTTCTGTGTTTCACACGAGCTCTCGTGTGTGTTTGTGTCACCGCGCGCGTGCGTTTGTGTGTGCTTAGAAAACGGTGAGTCTTCAAAAGTACTTATCATTCCAGCAAACGCTATGTGTCATCATCATTATCATCATGTATTTTCCACACAAAAAGAAAAGAAAACTGGCGTTGCTTATTTATAAATGAACCGTAGACATCCTTCCATAGTGTTTCACAAAGAAAAAAAGATAATGGAAAAATTATCCCCCTTACAAAGAAAAAAAAGAAACTTCTTCACCCTACAAATTGCAAGTGACCCAAACACTAAGGCGGGAGGGTGGTGTTATAAAGTCGCCATCACAAATGAAGTCTGAGTTGCTGTGGCAATGAGGCGCACAGCAGCGACTGAAAACAGTATTTATGCCACACGTAACCCTTGACCTCATCCCAGCCCTTGGCATCACAGACACGAAACGGGTGAAGGAGTTATCTGCGCCCTCGCTCATCTTTGCCATCAGTCTTGCGGGACAGGCAAGAGAATGAGAAAAATAAAACTACGTTCTTCCACACTTCATCCTGACAATAAAGCAGCACGAACCAGGACATACCGGTGAATGCCAGGATCAGGTGGCCGAGTTGTGTTAGAACTTTATGAAGGTTTTCTCAAGAAGCAAATTAGTCCATCGAAAACCAATGATGACTGTGTTTTCACACACAAAAATTTAAAGGTTTAGTTTCGCCGGGGATGGGTTCGGAGGTCAGCTGATGAGGTCGATTCTGGCCAGGAGGAGTCCCACACATGTGGCGCTTTCGTGAACAGGAGGGATGGCACTTCTCTGTTTCGCCGCCATGAAGAATCTGACCTCATGGGCGCCAAGATGGAGGGTATGTTTCTTCCTGTTGGCAAAATAAAGTCTTTGAGTATGATGCTGTCTTTGTAGAACATGTTTGCCCCCCAGCTGCACGCTTGCCTTGGCACAATTCTCATAGAATAGCTGCTTCGGCGGGCGACTGTTACGCATACAGACGCCATGTCAGCTCATCTAGTGTGCGATCTCCGCAAGAGGTTGAGGATGCTTGGAATGCAGGCAAGCTTCAAGACTTATGTGTCTCTGATAGTATGACCAGAATTTCTGTATCACTCTCTGGAAACCAATCTGGGTCCAAGGTGTTCTCGAGCAGCTTAGTGGACAGAGAACTCCTGTGCGTTTCTGTTGATCTGCAGTTTGGAGGCAATGAGGTCTTTGTATAATTTCGTCCCACACCCGCCAATCTTGTTCCTGGTGAAAGTACACCATTGAGATACCAATGATTGGTGTAGGGGTGAATCCACGATGTCTTGTTGCGGGTGAGCAGGCAAAGTAAGGGGGACGGCAGGTCATTTGCTACACATCAGAGATCATTGCTGTTACATCTGTACACGTCGTACCTGCCGATGACATCGTCCCATTCTGGGGCCTTACCCTAACATTAAAGTCCATGAGAATGAAGATCTCAGATTTGTATAGCTACGATGAAGATGCCCAGTTCTTCGTGGAACATGTCTTTTGGATTGGTCATTATTGGGACACTGCGCTTCTTATTCTCCAATGCTTATGGGTTATGAGGTGGTCACTAATACCTTCATGGATCTTGGAAAGTTCGCGATGTGACATTTGACAGCAAAGACGACGACGGACTGGTGACCGTCCTCTGTGCTGTTGTCATTCCAGAAGGTGTAGCGAATGCCAATCTCTGCCAGCTACCCTTTGACAGCTACCCATGTTTTGCTGTGTCAACAAAACGTATTACTTAAGAGAAATTAATGATTATACAAACGAACACCGTTCTTCTAACACACCTTATAAATCTTTCCTCCCAAACACTGCATTTCTTGTCTATTCTATGATCAAGGCTTCTTAAAGCAGCGAAAGATGTGCGAATGATCGTGCAGCTGTCTACCCTGATATCGCTGCAAGACACCCAAACCTTCAGGAACTCAACCACGATCTTTCATCCATTGTTGTGTTTTACACCGATGTCCTTGTCGAAACACGTGTATGCTTTTATCTGACATTTTTACGAAAGGCTATCATCAAGCACAAGCACAAGCGCACACATATCCTCACTTAACAAGCTCGTAAGTGTATTTTTTTTTAACCGTATTGTATCGCCCTACCCGCAGATTAAGTTTCTGCTGCATTCCACATCTCCCTACCAACCTTGAAACACTTTTGTGCCGGTGAGTCATTTGACATAAGCTTTCATTGGCACCTCCAGGCAGTCATATATTCTCGGTTAATTATGCATGCACGCACACATATATAATACGAAAAGCACACACATGTCCTAACCTTTATGGTAATAATGGGTGTGGGTTGGCTTGGCTAGGGGTAAAGGAGGGAGGAAATCACAAATGAAAGGATATACACACAGACAGGGAGCAAAAAACAGAGAGAACCATTAAAATGGTTATTTGGTTAAACTCAATACTTCATACAGGAGCAGGTGTAGCTACCCCTTCTTCTTGAGATGCCAGCTAGCAGGACTGAAGAGACCGTTTCCAGGAAGACAAGAGGAGGAAAGGAGGAGTGTGTGTGTGATGGTGTGGAGAGGGAGGGTAGCTGGAATTTGACGGCAGTGCAAAGGCCTGGTTCCTTGTGCTCATGGGGGCAAATAAAAAAGCGGGTGTAATTGTTTGATGAGAGAAACACTCTGCTTGGTAAGCCAAACCTTATTGTCTCGCGCGCCGAGATGATGTCAGCTGAGCGGCGAAGTAAATTACATTACTTGCTGTCATGCACGCTCTGTCGCTCGGCGTTTTCTTCACGGTGTCTCCTTTTATTTATTTTTTTGTCTCCTTTCAAAATGCACTTCTCGTTAAATTTGTTTAGGCTCCTCCGGTAAAAGTTTTTTTTTTCTAAAAGCTTTCTGTTAATTTTTTTTTTTTTTTGTCCAGTTACTTCATCTCTACCTCCCTCCCCCCACAAGAGAGAGAAAATATAATAAAGTAATAAACGTTCACCTTTTGAAGTCTGTTAAAAGTTATATTTCTCTTGCTCTGGAAAAAATGGGACAGGAAAGTATAATTCAGAACGTAAGAAGATCGAATAAAACGTAAATCATTTTGCTTAGTGACAGAAGTGTGAAAATTGTAAGAATAAATTCTGCTATTTTGCTGTTGGAATTGTTGAACACTTCGAAAGGCTGACATTTCCTTTTTTTTTTTTTCGTTTGGAGGAAGGGGATGGGTTGAGAGGCAGAACAGGAAGAATGTGAAGGCGAGACTATCCTCTGGAGCTGATGTAATAAAGGATGAGGTCTTGGAACTGTGAAGACAGAGCAGTTACCGGCCAAAAACTGATAGAATGTTTTTATGATGCCAAACAGGAGAAAAACCGTCCCACTTTTTTCATCACACTTCGAATCTTAACTATTGAACTTTAATTATGTTTAACAGTAACACATCTTTGGTGATCAAAACGTTTTTAAAGACACTTTTATGCTTGACCACGTGTACCTTAAAAAAGAGACAGAAGGACATGCTGTAACATAAGGGTATTGTGGGGCACCCCTTTCTCAGATGAGGCAGATTTAAGGACACAATAATGCATTCTGAAATATCATCGTCGAAGTTGAATGGTCGGATGATCAAAGATCTGAATGACATTTACAGCAGAGAGCTGCCAGACCTCACCAGTGTCAGGGTGAGTAAGAAGCTGAAATATTTCAAAGACCGATGCCAACGATCTGTAGGATTGTCCTTCTAAACCCTTTCAGAACTGAAAAACAGAATAAAAATGCGTTGGAACTAAAAGAACTTTTGAAAAGAGCTGTTTGTGGAGATGATATGCTAATATACATCATTAGGCAGCCTCTAAAGGATAAGTGGGATTCAGAATTTGTTTATAATGATTGAGTAAAGTTGTAGGCAAAATACCTTTTCTTCAAATATGGACAAGTTTCCTTCCCTTCGTTCTCGAGAAAAATGTTCACAAGCATCACCATACACAGGAGATCAACATCACCAAAGTCGGGATAGTGATTGCATACATTTAATTGATGTGTAAGCTTCATCCGATGGAAGAAATAGGAGTGCACTCTATGATGGTCCTTTAAAGCTTTGTACAGAGGACGATGAGTGGACTGGTAGATGGTTCCGTTGACAGATTTGTGTGTAGCTTGGTACTCTTAAGCAAATTCCCTCCTTTCTTTGGTCGCATGGTTGTCGAAAGCCTTGATGGAGGCGTGGGGTGGTAGTCGCATCATGGCTGGACGTGCCACACCTGCCTGCGTCCACGCTGGGCGTCATGACGTCACGCGTATGAACATGCGCCCTTCGTGTTGACACTGGAAACGAGGGGACAAGGAGTAGGAGCGCGTGCTGCATGTACACAGCGGCCACCCGGAGGTTGGCTAAGACAAAATCGAAGGGGGAGCCAAGCTGAACGCATTGTCAACAGTCACGGCCCGCACACGGACGGCTCTAAGGCTTTTTGCCGCAAGCCTCCGCAGCTGCAGCACGACTTCGCGGAGGGTCTGCAGCAGCGCCGTGTCGCAGGGAGGAGGAGATGCTCAGGCTATTTTTGTCGCCGTGGGGCTGCAACAGACTGCTGGTGTTCTTGCGCCTTAATTATCGGCTTTGATTTGCGCCGGACTTTCAGGAATGAGACGACTTTTTTCAAAAGGGGATGAAACGAGGCGTGGTCATGTTTCATGCTCGCAGCTTTTCTGAATGAAGAATGGCGTGTTTCAAGGGGGAAGAAGAAAAACTGAATGCTTTCTTCCTTTTCTTCTTTCTTCTTCTTGATTTTCTCTCTTTTTATTTCTTTTATTCCACTTCTGCATCATCATCGTCTTCGTTTGTGGTCTTTTTATTTTCTATCTTTGTCTGTGACCCAAGGAACCAGCACTAGCCTATGCTTTGTTCTCAGCTTATGTGTCAAATAACCTACTTCATCTTTCTAGACAGACTATATACAGGGCTGAACTATGAACCTTTGAGGTAACAGTAACCCATGCAGGAAAGTTGTGGTATGGACTGATGACAATTTGCACTCACACCCATTTGATTGAACTTGAAATATTTCATGAGCGCTGCTTCTCTGACGATAAATTTAATTCCAGAAATTCATATTTAACTGTTCGGAAAATAATAGACAAATATATGTAAATCGTTTAAAAAGGCTGTTTGTTGACCTTAGACGTACTCGTGAACAATTCAGCAGTCTTGATCATCATTGCTCTCTTTTCTTTTCTGCCTTTCACTCAAAGCTTTGCAGAGTCATTGGTTAAAATATCTTTAATGATAGTGTTTGTAAAGTTGTTTTGTTTGTTTTCTTTTACTTATCCATCTGTCAGAATAGCCAATTAAGTATTGTGTCTTATGATTTTTTTCAAGTAAAATCTTCAAGAAAAAAGTTTACCTAACCTTCATTAAGTAGACCCCTTGACAAAATACATGAGTTCATAATTATACTTTCTTTAGAACCCATATTTTTTCACACTATGTAGTGTATTTTCTGTTTGAATTTCGATCCATTCATTAATACATTGTCTCTGAAGCATTATAAATTGTTAACCAAATGTCCCTCCCCATTCAAGCAGGTATAATGGAGAGAGAGGCTGAAATAAAAAGATTACAAACATGAATACGATTGCCAGACGAAACGGGTTAAGGCGGGGGTGGGCGTAGGTGGAAGAAGGGGTGTTTGCAGGAGAATGGAAAGTTGGGTGGGAGACATGGGAGGAAATTCCCTGACGACGGCGTTGGGCCAGTTCTAATTTCACGTCACACGACCCCAGTTAACCCCTCCGCCACATCGACGGAGACCTGGCAACGACTTTGGCAATTAGGCGCCAGTTAGCGGCCTCGTCCGGCCGGCAATGCCTCGGCGTGGCAACAGTCAAACGGCCGGCGCCATTGTCTCCATCCAGGATGGCATGACCATGATTTACATGCAAAGGGTCGACCAGATGCTCCAACTAGCCATCCCTCGTCCCTAAATTTCATGTAAGTCCCTGGAGCAGAAAGCGGAGACTGCGGAACACAGTTGTCTTCTCGGCCTCCCACCAGGCGTGAAAATCGTGAGGACGAGATTTTTGTCTAAATGGGGAAGAGAGGGTGGTGTGGTTTGAAAGAGAGGTGGTAGGGTAGAGGAACAAAAGGGTGCTGTTGAAACGAGAAAAGATAATTAAGACACTAAATAAGGTAATTAATATTCAACACAAATAGTCTTTTGAAATAATGGTGTCCTGAGCTGGAAGAGATATATTATCCACCCATCAAAGGACCTGTCGGCCGATACCGAAAATTTATGCAGGGCTTCTGCTTACGCAAAAAATTGCGTACAGTACGCATTAAAAGTTCGGAGGACCCCTTCAATTTTCGTCAATGGGGTCCCCTTCAAATTTGGGCGAAGAACAGGGACCCCTTAAAAATCTGAAGAAGGGGTCCCTGGGACCCCAAAGAATTTAGCCTTAGCAGAAGCCCTGTTATGGTAATTTTTTATGTATAAAAAAGAGAAGTCCAATATATTTAAGCCATGATTCGTATTGAAAAATTAGATATCATGAGTTTTTCAGAATTTAAAGTCAAATATATATGTAAAGGTAAAGTTTTGACTCATTAATATTACAGATATAAGGAAACAACCCCACACAAACACGCACATTACATAAATATTCTGACACAAGCATAAACGAACATATAGACACACATGTAAGTAATAGCGAGTATGCACGCACTCTTACACAACCTCGTTTGGGGTAAGAAGATGGATTCCCTCCTCACCCGCTAGCTGAGTTTGACTCACCTAACTTATGGGTGCCCCTGGTGGCACTCTCCTCCGTCTAGCTCTACCGACAGTCTGGAGAAGGCGGAGAAAGACGATGAAGAGAAGGAAGATGCTGCGGGGATGTAGAATGTTTTATGACAACAGAACTTGGGTAATCTGAGAGCACGCATCTCTCTTAAGGATTTCCCGCACTTTTTTTGGGTTTTCTTCTCTGCAGCTCACGTGCACGGAATTCTGGGATAGCTGTAGATTTTAGGTGAGGCAGGCGGCGTCTCACTACCGTCCACCCCATTTCATCCCCAGCTCCCCAGAGCTCATCCCCCTTCCCAGTGGGGGTAGATGTAGACCTCTCTAATAGTCTGCGTCAAGAAAAGACAAAAACGTGATTTTGAATTTTTTTAGGACAGACATGCGCAGAGGGGCCTGAGCAAGGTTGGAGCAGATGGCTCTACTACTCGCATGTATTCATTGGAAGTAATATTTGCTAGCTATGTTTCTGAACTCTTTTGATGCTTTTATTTCATTGTCATTGGAGGTTGGTGGGCCGAATGGGGTGGAGGTTGTTTATGCTGATGCTTGTCTTTTCTTACTTTTCCAGATCGGCTATGAAACCTCATATTCATAACCTTGTGGAGGGAAGCACTCAATATAATCAAAAGCTGCTACTGTTGATACTCTTACAATACATAAATATGACTGTAAGAGGATTCTATCAGTTCGTCCACATATGATGTCCCGGCCACCAGTATCGGCGGAACACACCTTAACCGTCAAGAAAAAAATTGTAAAAAATGTTCCTTTATGTGTGTGGGTTTTTTTTCTACTTATTCACCATTGTAAAATATTTATTGATTACAGATATACATCCATGAGTCTGTGTCCACATTCTCTCCACCATCAGGAATACGCCGTCTGCAACCAGCATCTTACACGCAGATTCTTAATCGGCCGTGAGATTAACAACGGTCACGTCCTCTCTAACTCTTTGTCTCCTCGCTCCCCCACCATCCTCCCACTCCTCCACCACCCTTACCCCTTGCCGGAAGAAGACAGATGGAAGCATCAGGCCAACAAAGACATTACGTCGTTAGGCCCGACACACGGTCCTCGCCCTGCCGTGTAGGCAACAGTGAAAGATGCTCTCCATCATCGTGTACAACCCAGCGCAGTAGAAGCTTTGGACAATTTAAACTCAGCTTTCAGAGAATAAAACTGTCAGTTGTGCTTTACCGATAACTAGCAAACTCGCCCAAGGTCTTCCAAACAATGTATTGTTTCCCCACCCTCTCCCTAAAGCAGTCTCTTTTTTTTGAATTCCCGCCGTGTTTAACGTGAACTTCACGCTTCATTCCTTTTAAATGATATTGCACTGAAGCATCGTAGCTCAAACCTTAAAACTACATTTTCTTTTTTTTTTCTCTCTCCCTCTACCCTGCTCTTAATGTGATGTTCTAACCTAAGATTTACATCAATCCTTATAGTTCATGCTTTTATAGTAAACGCAGGCAGCTATAAATCCTTGTTTTATTCCTCGGTCTTGTGACGATGGTGTTTAAAATAACTGCCACGACCTTCACACACCAACTATCTGCAAAAGAGTCTGGCCTTACTCCGTCTCACCTTTTATTTCCGACATCAGCAGCAGGAAAATCTTTCAACAATGTTTTCATGACAATTGCACGCTGGAAATTTCCTGTAAATACAGATGTCCTTTGACTCATTTATTTGAACGGATATACTCTTACGGTATAAAATCTGCAGTTTAATTTAATTTTAATAAAATTTTCATTAAACCCATTTTTGTTGGATTAAAAATTCGATTCTTTCTCTCCCTTCTCCCCCCACACACCACGTGACAGTATGGCGAGACCGCCAACTCCCCCGTTGCCCGTTTGGCCCAAAGCTGATTGTTCCGTTAAATGGATTTGTGGTCAAACTTCGTTGAACAGCCTTCTATCGCTGATTTACGATGGGCGGCGCTATTTTTTTATTTTTGGGTGGGAAAAATCTATGTTCGACAACACCATCGCTTGATGTAACTCAAAGAACACTTCAGCTTTTGCGGCGACAATCGATGGAAACAGCCCGGCTGGGAGCCGAAAATAAAAGCCAATGTCTGCATGCCTTGATTGCTCACAATAAAATGTCCTTTCCCAGGCAACAACTCATGCCATTCTTGAAATTAATAAATAAATATTTTGTATTGTTTAAACCAAACTGGGATAAAGAAGATAGGACACGACATCTTTTATTATTTAGAATCAAATAGACGACCAGATGGTAGCACTCGATGGTATAATGTCGGCTTGACAAAAGACTGATGGACTAGTCTTGTAATGAGACTAAGATACTGAATACATACGTATATGTGTAATAATATTATTAATTGATACACAAATTTGGTTTGACATGAACAGATTACGAAGGAAGGAGAAACAACTCTGCACACAGGTAATAAAAAAACAAGCTACATAGTTATCACCCAATCATTCATCAGAATAACGAACGATTAGCAAAATACCAATTACTCATCAGGCAACAAATGGTAAAATAAGCCAGTCAATCGACTTCTCAGACAGCAAGCGATAAAATCAAGCATTAAGATGAATGTCAACAACTCCGACCCGCGAAGCCTGCGGGGAATTATGCTGTCATGAAGGTCAAGTACATCCGGGTCCTTTGGACTGGAGGAATAGCAGAGTCGGATTGGACACATCAGGGTCCCTAGCTGACGGACTGGATGTAGAACAGATTTGATGACAGCGGGGGGTCATCTACCTGGAAGGAGCTGTGGATGACACAGGGAGCTGTAGGCTCGCTTAGTCCTCATCGTGTCCATGGTTACTGTTTCAGGACACAACGCCCACCATCCGGGGATGAGGGCCTAGTGATGTATCGACAGTAAATCAACATGGAGGTTATCCAGATTCTTTCCATCTGCTGCCCTAACACTCGAAATGGAACGAACAAGGAGAAGCTTTTCTTTGCAATCTTGGTGATAAGAATCTTCTAAACATTTTGCGAAACTGTGTTCAATGTTCATCCATCTTTGTCCACTTCAGGACATTTCAGTTCAGGATAATGTTATCAAATAAAGCATGTCTGAAAGAAACATTGGGTTGTCGGTCTCGTGATAGGTGACCCGGAAAGGTGATTAGGGTCAACTTTGTGCATTTTTACTTCTTTATGAAAATTAATTTCTTGATCAATAAGCTAACAGGTAAATATTTTGTCATGTTAAAATGGTCTTCGATGAATCTGAATGTGAAGGGAACACTTATCACTCAATTTTGAGACTAGACAGACGATTTTTGTACTGTACAAAATCTGTAAATTATAATTAAATAAAAATTGCAAAATCTCAATTTCCGAGTTAGGTCTCAATTTGTGTTAGCAGGCGACACATGGTCTCCTTATGTCCATTTCTACCATGAGGTCAGTAAGTGTCTAGTTATAATTCAGTAATGTGTAAGAAGATCGCCATATTTGGTTTCCCAATGTGCAGTGGTCCATGCACGACTTCCTCATGAATCACAAAAAAGAGAGATGAGCAGAAACATATAGAAGCTGATCACAGCTAATTGATTCATGAGGATGCAGCCTGCTTAATGAGTGGAATCGACCACTGGTACATTAGCTCCTCTTCCGGCATCGTAAAGAGGGATATTTTTATTTTCTTTTTTTATTATTTATTTCTTTTTGTAAAAGGTCCTGGATTAAACAAATTAGACAAAAAGAAATAAACGAACTATAAAATGATTTAAATAATCATGGCAGTGGTACACAGAGCAAAAGAGTTTTGATGTGCTGATCGTGAGGTAAGTCCTAAAAATGGTTTGCATGATTTACCTTTGCTGGAGGTCTGAACCTGATCGATGACGTCATGCTTCTGGTTCAGTTGGGGAGTGGACACAGGTTGGAGGAAAAAAAAAAAGAGGTTGAGTGAGTGGGAGAGAGAGATAGTGGGAGAGAGAGGGTGAGTGAGTGGGAGAGAGAAAGAGGGGGTGAGTGAGAGAGAGAGAGAGGGGGGATGAGAGAGAGGTGGGGTGAGAGGAAGGATGGCAAGAAAGTGATTCCATGCTGTCAATGGCGCACCTTGTCGTCTGCCCACGCGCCTAACGAACAGTGAGGTTGTAGAGGTCGTCTCGCTCGGTCTGGTTTCAAGCCATTAGCAGCTCTTTGTGCCGTAATGGGCTTTTAGCATCTGGTGTTGTAAGATGATCAATGAACAGGCTTCCCTGCTGCAGCACACAAACCATTTCCTTCAAGACGGGCGGCGCTGTCGTGATGGGCTTTTTATCTCTTAAAAATAGATTCGTCGGTGAGATGAACTATCGGACTTTCCTGGCGAGTAGACAGACTGGCACACGGACTAACAACCGGATAGACAGACAGACAAACTGGCGAAGGAAAAAACAGACTGAAGGACTTTCGAGGGACAGAATTATACATCAACAAATACTTACACTAGTGAAGAAATAGTTGACCATCTCATGTCGCCATCATGCTAATAATGGGAGTGACCAAAGTATTACTAAAGCTCAGACAGACCTTAAACAGACTAAGCTCGTTTATCTTTGGACATAACGGAAATAAGTCTGCTTAATTATACTCTTTTTTATCCCTTTTCAACAGTCGAATCTTATACTTTAAAATAATTAAAGTTAACTTTCCTCAAAGTATAAAACTCTGCCTGGTCATCATTATTCCCAGTGCATTGTATGTTAATAGCAAAGAGCTGGGAAAAGAATTTTTTATCTTATTTACTTAGTGTTAGTGTTTTGTAAATATTGAAAAGCCCATTTTTCTCTTGAGTAAACTTTCTATCTCTTGCAGGGAGTTCATTAAGCAACCAGTGAAGTGGCTAACTGATGTTTTCATACTGAAAGAGGTCGCGGACGAGAATGGAGAATAGTTTTCTCGAGCTTACCTCTAATAAAAAAAAGACCCCCAAGGAAGTATATTTCAAGAAGAAAAAAAAATAAACTTGGCCGATTGATTAACAGTTACTGTCCACAGCCATACAAACTTGTATGGAGGCCTGGTCATAGGACCTGGGCTGATGGCGCAGTTCTAGATGAAGGGGCCCGCCACAGGACCGTGCGGCGAGTATTGGTCTTCACGCATTCCAGAGAGGATGCAGCACAGAATTTTGGGCCAAAGATTGCAGCCTGGGACTGCACGTGCTGTATGGCTAAAGCCCAGGCATATTGATTAGCTCTTTGCTTGATTACCTGCATTGTCCTCTTGCGAGAGGCACATCGAATTGGTAGGTTGGATGGAGAAATGAAGAGAAACCGAGAGAAGCACGAATAAAGGCGGATGGGGGATGTTTTGGGGATGAGGGAGTCGGGTAAAAGTGTTGTGGGGGGGGAGAAGGAGGACATTAAAGCTTTTGCGTGGGCATGATCGTCGTCGGGAAAATGTAGATGTCGGAGGTTGACCCGGGAGGAACTTAAGATTAGACATTCGTAGGAAGACAGTGCAGCGTTTTCTCGAAATAACCGCAGTTTACGACAGCAAGGGCAAAGAAGTGTGGTTGGGGATGGGGCACAGGCATGGGCAGGCAACTTGTTTGCTGCAAACTCGATGAAAGAGTACCTGGTTCGTCAGACACGGCGACGTCAGGAAGACAGGCGAAGGTTCAAAGTTGAGTAGAGTTTGGCAAAGTTTCAACCAACTTTGTTCAGACGGGAAAACATGTGGTAAGTGTTCGTCGAAAATTGGATATCACGTGACCTGGAACTACAGCAAAAAAAGTATTGATATCAGCGACTGATACTCGATGGATGTGAATGACTGATGTATATTGTGCAAAACACACACATACTCTCACACTCTCTCTCTCTCTCACACTATCTCTCTCTCACACTATCTCTCACACACCCATGGCAAGGTTTTTGTCACGGCCGACCTCAGTTGGCGATGCTCATCATTCTAATAATTCCAAAAGGGTTAATGAGCTTGGCCACTGCATCGTTTGGAGCAAGCAAACGTCAAAGGTTTTGGTAACTAGGGACGTGAAGAAGGTTTCAGAACCCCTGGACGCCATGATGATAAAAGAAGGGAATATTTCATACATCTGCATGCATAAATATCCTTTGTGTTATTCCTAAGCCAAAGGACTCGCACGCATGCACGTAAAAATAAACACACGCACGCACCAGCATACACATACACACAACTATACAAACTTACACGCATCCACCCACGGACACACTGACAAAAACACTGACAAAAGTGGAGGGAGTAGGGGATGGAAAGAGGGCGAATTACAGATCTGAGCTGCGGTCGTTTGCCCCGCAGTGCTGCCATTTTGCAACCAATATTTAGCTGCTGGACAAAGATCGATTCCCTGAATTCTAGAAAATGTTTGGATCGAAACGAGCAGAGAGCTACTACCTACGTTTCTGCCAAGTCAGCCCTAAGCCCTGGAATTAAACCCAAGAAGAGAATAAATTTTAACTCTCCAAGAAATGTCAGACAACTCTCGAATAGAGTAGACAACTGGCCCAGAGTTTTTTTTTCTTTTTTGTTTGTTTGTTTTTTGTTTGTTTGTTTTTTGCTTTTTTTGTTTTTTTTTTTTTTTGTTGTTTTTGTTTTGTTTTGTTTTGTTTTGTTTTGTGTGAGTTGACTAAATACAACTGACTCGATGATGTTTTGTTTTGTTTTGTTTTGTTTTTTTTTTGGGGGTTCTTTTGCATTTGAGTTGACCAAATACAACGGCTTCGATGAAGGAATGAAAATAAAAGGTGGGATTTCATATTACTGAAAGAAGAGGCAATGGGAAAAGAATGTATGAAGGTTACAACACCATAAAAGCATTACTGTCAAACACATTCAAACTTGATGTACAAAATCAAAGTCAGTCAATCTCTTTCAAAAAGAACATGGTCTGCACAATCACGAGTGTATTAAAATTTTAATATTTTTTTGAGCATTTTCACAATAAACATGTACGACTTTAATCATCTGTTAAGGACGGGTACACGTAAGTGTCTGAGTGTGGATGGGAGGAGGAGTGTGTGCATGTGGGTTGGAAAGTGTGAGGGATTAGGGTGGAGGAGCATGTGTGGGAGGGAGCGTGAATAAGTGAGAGGGAGAGAGAAGAAGAGGAAAGTAAGAGACAAGACCTACCAGTACTATTCCCATGTCAAGAGGAGAGGCCAGAATGTACAGCTGCTTAATAATTTATCTGGACATGCTAACACTTTTTCTTTCGTCCCACGATCTAACATCAGTGGACGGACCTTTCAGCTCTGTAATAGACAGTACAGAAGTCATACCGCGCCATCTTGCTTCTCGGAATTTAATATAAATCAACAAAAACGAAAAACTCATACAATCTTCACAGTGCATCAAAAATATGAAAAACAGTGGTTGGAGCTCTAGAAACTGTGACACTATCGCCCTGAGTACCAAACTGACCCTTCCACCAGAGTCTGGGTTATTAATTAATTTTGGATCCGTTCTTTCAGTCCATTGCCATGGCTACACCAAGCTTAAATTAAATACATGTATATAAGTAATACCTAAGTAGTGAACCAGTGGTAGACAGGCATTAAGGACATTTTGACTGATCTTTGTTAAAAATAATCATTCAGTTCATTTTTTTTAGTAAAGATACCGTTAGAGCAGCTCGTCCAATGCCAAAACCACTCCAGGGATTTTCCTCGGATCGTTTTCGCTTCGTAAACGTGAAGTAAATTTATTTTAGGGCACACTGGTTGAAAGCAGGCGAACTGTTGACAAACAGTCGATCTGTGCTCATGTCTGCTTTGAAAAAGTGGAGCTTTCTAGTAATGAAGTGGATGAATCATTTCAAAATAACAAAAAAGTTTTTTGACACAGTTTGCAAGCAACGCATGTCTGCTGGCTGGACGGCTGCAATTCCCAGAGTGTGATATCGGTGTTCTTTAAATGTGAGCTGTCGGGTAATCCTGATCACTCAAATTAAAGTGATGCTTTTATAGTGTCGTAACCAGCATGCATTCATTGTCCACTGCCTCTTCTTTCAGTAATAATCATCCTGTGTGAAGCAAAAATGTATTGCAGGTGAGTGTGTGCGCTTCTTTGTCTATTCTTTGTGCACGTCTGTGTGTGTGTGTGTGTGGATCGTTCGTCAGTTGTCTGTATGGTTGATTGTTGGTTTATTCGTAGTCTTTGGTGTGCAGTGCATTCACCTCAAATCCACACAGATAAAAGAACTTTACATATTAAACTTTTATTATTTGATCACCAGACGGCTAGGTTGTTACAGATGTGTGCTAGTGTCCAAAGACTTCAAAGAAAAACTTCGATGGACTATAGTTCCTTTAATTTGAACAAAATTTAAAAACTCGCTTGTTGTGTGTGTGTGCTCCTGTAGCAGTTTCTGAACAGTCATTCCCATTGTCTTTTGCTTTGGAAAAAATTCCCTCCTCCTCAAAATGTTTCGGCTGTAGACTTTCAATGGCTTTTATTTCATCCTTGGAACCTTAAGTAGACTTGACAACCTTCTTTTCCAGTTATTCGATTTGTCTGTCCAAAAAGCGCCTCCCCTTACCGTTTTCATCCGTTACATAATAACTGGTTCATCTATGAATTGCAGAAGCACATTTTCTGCTAGAATGCACATATAGTCATAATGTTTATATCTGCGTTAAAACAAAACAAAAAAAACTTTTTGTAGCGTACAATGGGTGTTGTTATGGGACTTGTGATGGAGACAGGTTTGGCTGCTGGAACAGCGTCGATAACAATCATGACAATAAAAGTGGAAAGCGATAATACTTAACTGCATTACCTGCACAGGTCAGGTGATATAGGAAAACAAAAAAGGATAATGATGATAATAATGATTTCAATGTTGATGACGTTGCTATGGATAGAATCATGAAAATGGCGGCTACTGCCACACACGGACTTGCCGGAAACCTGAGTTTCCTTCCCTTCCTTTATAAACCAACCGCTGCTAACCCCCACTGGTCGTGAAAGAAAAGTACTCAGCTTGTCCATCTATTCTGTAAAACAGCCTGCAGTTGCTAGACATGGGCACCGATCAAGAGGTGGAATGGGGAGATGTATCAGCAAATCCGGGAAACAAGCGTACAGCGAGCTGCGCCTCGTTTTCTTTAAAAAAAAACATTCTTGATTTTCCGCAGCACTGTGCTTCCTCTGCATGGATTCCTCTTGTGTCTGATCGTATTCATGAACTGCAAGACCATCTTTGTATAATGTCAGGCACCAGGTGATTTTCATGAATACCGCAGCCGCATGCCTTTCCGTGCGGCTACTGTCTTTTATTTCCTATAAAACAAAAGACGAGAAAGAGAGGAAAGACTTCGACTTGTCGTGCATTGTAATCAAGACGAGACATCTTTGCCGGGCAAGAATTTCGTGAAAAGTGCGACATTTACATGTACGGAGGACCCGCCTCGGAGCACTCGCATACCTTCTTATGCATCGATTTCAGTAGGAAATGATGCAGAGAGCGGGCGTCCATCCCACAGCCCCATCCTCCCTTGTCCCCCAACCCTTGCCTACCCACTTCGCCTCATTAGACATGCATGCAGATGAGGCTCGCGCAATCCACCGCCTTCTCCGCTGTCGGTTATTCCCCGTGTCCACTGCTAGATTGCCTCCCCTGCTTGTGTTACGGCCAACGTGTGACAGTCTGGCGTTGAGACAGATGGCCGGGCTCTCGTTCCTGTGGGCGCCATTTGTTCAGCATAACGACAAAGTAATGACCAAAACCCCTCCTTCCCCCCCTTACTCCCAACACCTAATCTCCTTTCACCAAATTTGCGCAAGGACTTTGGCATCATCCAACAGGCTGTGCGTCTTCTGTAATAAAAACGGATGGAATGAGCGGTCTGGAAAGGAGCGGAGGACAAAACGTGTGGTCCTTGATTTTTCCTGCAGCTGTGAAAGGGTTAAAATTAGTTTGGTGCTAAGCTGTCGTTACTGGTGCAGCTGCACACTAACTCTCAGTTCTCTTTCTTCCTCCTCCTCCGCCGCCTCGTCAATCGCAGCCTATTATTGGCGACTGAGTAACACTCACAGATTAGAATCAGCAAATTGTCTTCAGTTGGAAACTGAGGGGACTAATTGTGTTCCTGTTCCCATTCCTGTGTTGGGTTGATAAACAAAATTGTAACTGATCTTTTTTGCTCTTTCTTTTTTAAACTTCCCACTACTGCCATCACTTTATCTCAACCCTTCACCGCCATTTCCCTCAACAATTTCCCTTTGTAAAACAAAACTAATAGATTAGGCGTAAAGTGAACAATTGAACTCATTTTTTTAAAGTCCTGGCACGGGCTGTCTGCCTGAGAGCAAGACACATGAATCTGGTGCAATGAGATCTTCAAAAGCAGAAAAGCAAGTGGAAAGGTCGGACAATTTTCAAGCTATTTTTAGGTCTCATACATTTTTGAAACGGTTTTAACTAGTGCAGTCCTCCGCGCCTCACAACACGAGCTGAAACATAAGAAAACCCTCCCGTTTTAGCTCTTGATGTGTGAGCTAACTCATATGCTGAAAAAAAAAATGCAAAGAAAGTGTCCAGTTAACGAAGTCGCAGGTAAGGAGAGGCGAGAATAAATCACAGAAGAGAGAGAGAAAAATAAATAAAAATGCGTTTCACGTCTGCTACCGCCCCGCTGAAGTGTATGAACATCCATCCTATCTGGCAAAGCGCGAGAAGTGACGAGCATAAAAGTGTCCCCCACACACAGTCAGCAGTATTTTATTGCTAGCAGTTCGCTTAAAAAAGTTAATTCATCCGACGGGTGGGCTGGAACATCCGTCGTGACCCCAGCATCAGTAGCCTCCCTTCTTTTTTTTTCATTTTGAACTTCGCTGATATTTCTCTCTAGACCTTCGTTTCCCGCAGCTGGGGATGGAACATTTGCAAGCTGCTAAAAATCAGATGCACCGAGCAAGAGATAGTCCCAGTACGGTAAACTGAAGCAATGTAGTTCGTTTCCGGTGTGCGCTAAAACTTTGCGCAGATCGTCGGTCGGTACTTCCTGGTTACCTGGACTACGCAGTTTCTTTGATGGAGATAGAAAGCTGCACTGAGCCTGGGTTATCGAAGAAAAATCACCGGATATCGTAACTCAGAATGATGACATATCTTATTTAAGTCTAGAATATCTTAGCTCACAACATGAACCTGAAATAATATTCCAGGGATAAATAATATTATTGTTATTATCACCAACTTTACAGCAACAAAAAGATTACCCCACCCGTAACCAGCAGTGTTCACATTTCCGATTTGACAATAAATCAGGGACAGGGTGTTCCTGATCCTGAAACATTAGCAGAAAAATATGTTATTTAATAGGCGAATTCAGTGTAACAAAAACTTGAGATGTTTCAACCAAACATGAATCATCCTTATTCCTCTTTACTGAACGAATTTTACAATTTACATCCTTCACTCATTTCTCAGTTTATAATTATATCTTCATCCAAACTTCTTAACCTCTATTATTTAATTTTTTTTTATCTTATAATGATAACTCCATCCCATTCTCTCGAGTCTAATTACCTATTCCCTAATTATTGTTTGAACAGAACGACTGCAACATTCAGATTTAAATAATGTCAGTGTCTAGTTTCTCTGAAACTTAATATTGTTATTTTCTGGAGTAGTGAAAAGGTGGTCTTCACAATATATATTTTCAAAAAGGAGATTTCGTGTCCAAGTCAGAGCTCGTGTCATCCACCTCTCATCCAAGCGCTAAATTACTGTCTTTAAGACACAAGAACTGCTTCCACCCCATATCCACTCGGCATGAACAGGAAATTAATCGGGTCAAGGTGACTCTGCCATTTGAGAGAGACAGGTTCTTGAAAAGATGTCTGATGTTTCATTTTCTTCCAGTAATTTTTATTGTTTTTAATCTCGGATATTTGATGTTTTATCATCAGGACAAACTGCCTTTTGTCACGTCTTGGTTTTCGATGGACTTGTCATGCAAGTGTCCACAGTTTTGATTCTCTGATGCGTCCTCGTTCTGGGATGAGGCTCTGAATAAACAATTCATTCCAATAAGAACACCAGATAAGTAAGAATAATTGTGAAGAATAATTTCCTTTCATTTGAGAATTCTCGCTGGATATCGAAATTCGCTTGGATATCACCTCATGATCTGTAGAATGTGTCAGTCTGTAAGTTTCCATTTCGCTGGTAAAGGTTTTGTTTGTTTGGGGGAAAAAGTTTTACATCGTCTTTTACTAGTTGTGAGGCGGCGAGCAGCTTTTAAAAAATGCCCCTGGCGACATTTGGCACACTGTTCCAGACATCTCCATCTTCATTTGTTAATTTTAGCCCCCACAGAGAAAAGCAGGTTGTCTGTGCAACATTTCATCTGGAAACTGGTAAACTGGTTTTTAAAAAAAGTTGCAGTGTTTTAATGTTTTGAGGCTCTTTCTCATTAATTAATCATTTCTCTTCCCACATAATCTTTTTTCACTTTCTAGTTGAGCGCCATCTTCCCCCTTCCCAAGAGGAAAACGAGAACCTACAAATGATATCGTAGATAATAAAGACATCGCCAAACAAATGCTAAGCATTATTTATTGAGATATGGACAGACATTCAGGCATTTAGACAAGCAGACAAGTAATAAGAAAGGAAATGAGAGATGAGAAACGGAGTAAATAACTAGACAAAAATGGGCGTTTTTCCTCATTTTTTTCATTCGTTCTCCTTTCTTTGTCTCTCAGCTGAACCCATATTCTATGTAGCGAAAGCAGATTGGTCACTTTCTGCAATCAAACAGACGTTCTTAAAATTAATTTCAAAATTTTCAATCATGTATTCCAGCTTTTGTCTTTCTAGAGACTTGCTTTGTTTTGTCATGTCCACGATGACATATGGCTCCTGTGAAAAAAAAATAGGTCACAAACACAATAAAACTCATCCATAAGCATCCCTTTATTATTTTCCCTAAAGCTTCTCTCGTCTGCTTGCTGATTCGAATTAAAGCGAAAGTAAAATAAAGAAAAAAATACTAGCGGTCGATTTGTCTCTGTGCTCCCGGCATCTGATTTTGAATTGCAGAAATGTCTCCAAGCATGTAACAGAATACCCAGCCTCATTGTTATTTTTTTGTTTTTTACAGCATTCTGGAATAGGTCAGAGGTGAAGCACCATGATCGCACGTTAATGTTACTAATGCCACTCTCCTCCATCCTGGTGTCCATTCTCCTCATCGGGTACTCGCGTGATCCGCGAAGTCGTTGGTGTCCAATCACAGGGTAGCTGACGATACACACACTTCCACCTTCCAGCCAATCGTCGGAAATTGTCACTTTTTAGAAAATGGAGAAAGCTTTTCTTTCGACCACTTTTCTGTTGGTGAGACATTCGTTGTAAAAGAACATTAGGGTTAAATGAGCTTACTGCTGCTTTCCTTTCTTTTATTTATTTATCTTGTGGGTTTTCTCGAGAACTTCTACATTCGGTGCGATCCGACACCTCCATAAATGTTTCCCGAGCAAATCATTTTAGATTTTTTTTAAGTTTTCCCAAAGCATCACGAAATCAATATAAATTTGATGTAACTGGCTGTTATTAGGGTGGCGGAAGAGAGGGATCTTCAGCTGAAAGACACGTGTGAAAGGGAGGGTAAACGATTAAGGGAAGAAAGTGGCAAAGAAAAATGTCACACAGACCTGATAAATTACTCTGATAAACGAACTTCTCTTGTGCAGCAGTGCAGCAGCTAGCCTTGCCGAGGGCAGGTTAGAAATGTTTAATGATTTCATGTGTGCAATTCACGACGAGTGAAAGAGAATAACCTACTAGCATCGACACAGTTCAAAGATAATCACTGGAAACGTTTGATCTATAATAAAACTGTTCCTTTACATACTAGCAAGCACATCCGGTGTTGCAAGAGTGATGTCCCCTGACAAGCTGTCAGCGCTCGGTGCGCTCGCGGACCAGATCAAAAGGCGGAGCGAACGGCAGGCGACAGGTTCGAGCGAAGTGCAGATAAACATTAGCTGCTAGGCGTCTCTTCCTCCCTTTCTTTCGCTTTTTATTTCCTTTTTCTTAACATTTCTGTCTCTCTCATGTATATTTTTTTGTAGCTTTTACTTGGAATTTGTTTTCTGTGAGACTAGGTGCTAACCCGAAGGGCTGGACTGGTCGTATCTTGCACGATCTGTTTACCACCGCTCGGGACAAGATAGTGAAGCTTGTCAACCGCTGCATCCATCCCGTTGTATCCCCCTATGAACAGTACTAGCGGCCATCTTCAGTAAATGGTAGACATTTTTGTCATGTCTTGGTGCCTTAAAATTACTTTTTATCTCTTTCTTCAAGCCCCTCTTTTGGCCACAACCCTCTAGAATATCCATTGTAACAGGCTTTTTTCTATTCTTCTGCGTCCCATCCACTCTTCAGCTGTTGAAAGTAGTACCTATTCAATATTACTTTCAAGAAAGTCTACATAAAAGATCCCCAGTGCTCATGGCAGAAAATTTCCCTTCAACTTTTAGTCTTAAAATTTTTTCTTTAGCCTCTCAGCTTCTCCAAGTCACATTCTGGATTCATCCCCCTTGCAATGCAATAACGGTACAATGTTGTGCTTTGAATTAACCACCTAACATCACTACTTTATATATTCATAGCTCTGTCATTCGTACAAATCGCTGGATAGACACTACCTAGCACAGGTCTCATAGTTAAATGAATTTACCTTCTCCGTTTCCGAAAACGTCTAAAAATATCTTTTAAAAACACCGATTCTGAACAACAACACATTCTTGTAATTTGGCTAGAAAATATTGTTTTCCTATTCCCTTCCAGCATTTCCCGTGTTTTGTCTCTGGCGCTTGCAGCTGCAGAAACTGAGTATTTTACTCCCAGTAATTAACCACAGATTAAATCTCGCGACATCGCTGTGTATTCTTCCGACGCCCCGTCGATCACTTTAAACTGATCAACATTTGCCCAGACAGCGTTCGGGTTTCAGACTGTATCACTCCGCCATCCCTGGTCGTGTAAATAATCCATTCGGCCAACGCTTGTCCTTCTTCCGCCGGTGAGTCCGGAACTTTTCCTGCCAACACTGTGCTCCCATGACGAACACTTCAGTGCAAGAGAGAAGGTGGAGAGAGAGAGGAGAAAAAAAAAGTTTACAGTTTCGAGTTACCCTTAAAAGTATTTGCAACCGATCTTTTTTCAGTCCCTGCAACAAAAGTGGAAAATATTTTTCCCTGCTTTGTCATTCACTGACCGCGCTCTCACAACCACTCTGGTGAAGGAATACACGGATTGGCTCTTTGTGCCGCCATTGATCATCACTGCTGTAGACCTTCGGAGTTGAAGGACAAGCATGCTTGATTGGGGCCGAGAGAGTTAAAGCAAATAGACATGACTAAAGCAAACGATTACCTGCTGTATTCTGGGATTGCCGAGAGGAAAGCGAGGCTGCTGGAAGAGGCGTGGGAATCCGTGGGGGTGGAGAGCTTCAGACATTACTTTAGAAGCTTGAGAACCGCCATTCCCTGGAGGGGTTATACACTAAATATTCTTTGCGAATTACAGATGCTTTCATCTTAACTACACCCCGGTGTAAGTGAAACAGTTGTTTAACAGGTATCGTACTCAATCTACTTCATTCAGTTTCGGAAGCCTGTTGCCTACATCTCTGTGAACAGCAATCAGCATATAGGGGTAGGATGGGGAGGATGGGGTGACAGAACCTGATGCAGGCAAGACAAGCGCGTGCAGTGGCAATCAGCGAAATAAGGCGATTTCTACCGAAAAGGGGGAACTACTCTGGTCCTACAGGGGGATAACTATCGGGAGACGGAGAATTGTGTTGTTGCCAGAACTCAAATGACTGAATAGGAATCGACTGATTTCTCCTTTTTTCCTTTTTGTATAAGACCTGACGCACTCTTATTAGACTGAGTCAAAAAGATAGACTGAAAGGAAAAGAGAAAGAGGATAAAGATGAGGGGAAAAAAGGAGAAAGAAGAGACTAAATGCTCCCCTATTCTCGTGGGCGCAGATTCTGACACGGATAAATCAACTCTGAAAAGATTTCCATTGCCAAGTCATACAATCGGTCCATCACTGCGCTTGACCTACACTGTTACAAGATGACCTGCAAAGGAGCACGAGTTTGATGAATGTGCCAGTCAGGGTCAAGAAAAAGACCGGAGCGAGTGAGACAATATCATGGAGTTGAAGGGACGAACTCGATGTTCCTTCATTTAATCTTCTTCCCCTCCAAACTTTTCCATTGCTCTGCAATATTCACTTGCAGCATTCTTCCTCTTCAATAAAAACACAAAAACACATAACAAAAACTTTAAAAAATTGTAATAATAAATTATTGCCCGGAAGAAAGGCAAGAAAAATAAATAAACAAAAAAAAACTTATAAAGAAAGAATTGATAAAACAGCAAAGAAAGAATGGGAAAATAGAAATCAACAAACAATAAAAAACAGAGAAAATGAAAGAAAGAATAAAGGAGTCAAAGAAAGAGAGAAGAAAGAACAGGGGAAGAAAAAAACATTACCTGCCGAGGAGGGCTCGATCGTTCTTCAATGCTACTAATTTGATTAAGTGCTCGCCGTGGTCCGAAGGATCTCTACCACGCTTTCTTTTGTGCACCAAAGCTAAAAACCCTCCACCGCTCCACCATTTTCTTCCATCATGCATCAAGTTGGGGACTCGGTCACTTTCACGAGCCAGCGGGGACAGCCAGAGCTATTGATTAACCTGTTAGGAAACGTGATGGAGGGAAAGCTTCAGGCGGCGAGATGGGCTGCAGGTGAAGGAGGGTTAAATGAGGTGATGCGCGCCTCCGAGAGAAGGGTGGGGAGAAGGGAAAGGGTTAAAACATGGACAAGATAGAGCATCAACATGTAGGACAGGACAGAATAAACTGGCGCAATTGATAAAGATCAAACACGTGACCTTTGGTCTGAGCCGGGTATGTGTATCTGAATAAAGACAAGGTAACAGACAATAAAATCCACATTTTCAGTCGACCCCAGATCTTCAAATTATTATGTTCAGCAAGCCCTCAAACATCGAAAATAATTTTTTGCAGGTCCATATTTAAATGTAAAAATTATTGGAAAAAACCCAAGGGACTTTGTTTTGAATGTGGAAGTAGAAGTTTTTTAAGAGACAATTCTCAGTTCGTACTCTTATCTTGCGAAGATAATATTATGACCGCGGAAGAGTACAGTCAGGGATAAAAGAGTGCGCAGATAGATTGATTCTTGCAGACTAATACTGAGGTTGATTGTCTTGGAGTTTGATTGATTATCATTCATCGCCGTGTCAGTTACACGGGTTGCAGTGCGGTCGTCTTGAAGGAAAGTGTTGAATTAGCAAGAAGACCAACCTTTGTTGGCTGGCAGAGAGATTGTTTTTGACAAGTAATGCCAGGAGAAGGAAAAAAAAAACAGGAGGATGGGAACTAAAGGATGGGCGAGGCAAAGGTAAGAGCAAACACTGGCTAACCTCCCCTAGCGTCTTTGGAAAGAAGAGTATATGTTCTTGTCTCCACACACTATGAATTGTCTACCTTTCCATCCTCCTTTCTCTTATGTTAGTCTCGGTGAGCTTAAAGATATTTTACACACCTGCCTCATTTTAGTAGTTAATCACTTGTGACTAAACCGGAAGCTTTGTACACACCTGCCTCGTTTTAGTACTTAATCAAATTCGACTAAACCGGAAGCTTTGTACACATCAGCCTCGTTTTAGCAGTTAGCTGGAAAAAATCATCTGCCAGCAGTCCAGTAATGCAAGTCTAATCTCTTTATGTCACTCTATATCTACTAGTATTATGAATGTGCCTGCTCATTGACTCCAACATTAACACACATACAAACGCACATAAATGCACACATATTCAAACACGCGCACATTTATGCATATTTTGAATACCACACACTCGCACGCGAGAGGTACACATACACACAAAACACACACACACTTAGCACATCACACACGCACACAAACACAAACACTCACGTGGAAGGCACCCACGCCCCGTATTGACAGCAATGCCACCGCATGCATAGCCAATGAGCAGACGATTATCCCCGAAGAGCCGGTGACCTGAGCATTATCACGCATGCAGCTCCGGTCCTGTCGCCCCGGTGTCCCGAGGGACGAGCTGATGTTTTCAGAAAACATTTGGCATGAGACCTTTCTTCTGTCGCCTTGTTTTGCTACAGTGACGTGTGTGTCTGTCCGGGTGCCACTACGTGAGAGTGTGCGTATGGGGGTGACTGTACGTCACACTATGCACAGACAGCGCGTGCAATGGGACAGGACAGCGTGTACGACAGCGTGGCTGGCGAAGTGTATGTGTGTGTGTTTGTGTCATATATATATATCTTTATAATATATCTCTATAATCTATTTCATCAATCTTGAATTAAAAAATTTTAATTTTTTTACTCATTTTATTAAGACGCCATTACTGATTCTTTACAAACTCTTGACTTCCAATACAACCGAAGGATCTTGTAGATGGCAATGCCAGATCGTGAGCCAGAACTCAGTTCATCGGCATCTGCGGTGAGACCGAGGCGCATGAATGGAGTGACTTGAGCCGAGAGCAGCCATGATGGAAGCGAGGACTCTCTGAAATGATGGAGGATTTCAGAAAGATCGAATAAGCAAATAAACTGGGTGTAAGGGAACCGCCTGTGGAGATATCTGCATAACTTTTTTTTCTCGCACTCCTCCTTCTAATTTCCCATTCAGCATTCTGCTCGGAGATCGGCCACGGCGCTCTGAACCTTCGTCTGTTGGGAAAACGGCAACCGATGAGTCAAGTATTGTATGAAGCATCATAGCCGCCAGCCTTGGCATACATTTGTGCATCGGACAGACATGCGCAGATTGCTTCTAAATATGTGATGTTTGTGGAACAGTCCAATGCACGTATACATGCTTATTCCTGTAGGGACTGGCACGTGTTTTAATGAGCCAGTGCTTATATATCTGTGTGTGATCATAGATATATAAACAGAAGGAATGAAGGTTCAAGATAATATATATAGAGAGAGTAAGCACAAGCTTTGAAGTACTATTCACATATAAAGATAAATTCTCAAAACTACAAATTTTTCACAAGTCTTCTATGAACGTTCCTGGACCTGACAATCACGTGATTCGAACTGGTCCAACGCTTCCACCATCCGCCATCGACATTCTGCAATTTATTTTCTTTTTTCTTTTAAGTCTGAAAGTTAGGAGACTGGAAGCTACAGCAACGATTTTTTTGTGGGGGAGAAGGGAGGGAGAATATCGGATAGCCGAGTGGTTAAAGCACTTGCGTGGGAACCCGGAGGCGCCTCAGTTCGATATCCGCATGGCGCAGCAAACCTCTCCTTGACAACCCAGCTGTCGGGAGTGTATAACTGATTCCATAGACGGATGGGGAGGTTAAGGAACTGAGGGGAGAGAAACGGGTCTGCTAACATCTCCCGCCGATCGAAAAGTTAGGAGACGACCTTTGCTATTTTTTCCCCATGAGGTCTCTATTGTCTCATTTTTTTGTTTAGTATTATTATTATTCACATTTATTTCTTTTTTTCCCCACTGAGAATTCCTTTTACGTAAGCTGTCTTCGGAACTTATTCTAGATTTCTCTCCCTTTAGCTCTATCGGCATCAAACCAGTTTTTGTTTCACTCAGATACAATTAAACAGAACTTTTGAGGCATTGAAATGCTTTCTCTAACACTCGCTAACGTTAATGTTGTCAGCATTTAAAATAATTTGTTGATAATTTGTGGCGATGACATCAAACTGCAATCATACCTTGTTCTTCTTTAGTAAAAAGTGGAGGTAATTGAAAAGGGTTTTGGAGATGTACTGATCGACATTCATGAAGTCTATTAAATGTCCTTTCTTCTTCTTTGTTTTCTCTGCTGCGGCTTTCTAAAAGGATCTTAACCCAATAAAGGTTTTCATGATATATAGTTTCTTTGGTCTTTTTATTTGCTATCTCTCTGTGGAGATGATAGCAGGATGTGACCTGTTTTTTTTTAAATTATGTGTTTCTCCTCTCTTGTCAGCAATAGACAATCGAATGCTGTTCCTTTGATCGAGGTGAGGCCAGTAGGACAACGATAGATAATATAAACAGCGTGCCATCGTCAGGCAGTCAATCAGGCCAACATGTCATCAACTGCGAATCAATGAGAACAACATGTCGGCAATAGCAAGTCAATGATGACAGCATGTCACGCCATCTTGTGTGTTGGGAAGACACTGCAGCTATGGATACTCAATCACAATAAGTACAGAAAATGGATGATGATAATAATAGTTAATTATTTAAAAAGATTCTTCTTGCAACAAAATTTATAACGTACTCATGCGCGTGCACATATGAACACACACGCGCGTTCGAACGGAAGGTGATGACTATGCAAGAAACAATAATATTTCAGAAACGTGGTGAAAGAAATAAAGTTGGTTTCTGGTGAATATGGAGCGGAAGTTTGTTCAACAGAGTTGACCAAATGTAGGGAGTCTGATTCAAGAAATACAAAAGATGATGAGCGAGGTGTGCAGAAGTGAGGTGAGTCGGATAGAAAGATGGGAAAAGGAAGGGAAGAGCCATTGAGACACAGAGGTCGTTGACTTTGTATTGAGTGAGTTTAGAAAAAGTGAGCTGATGAAGTGTAGCACGGACAAAAATGATATCATCGGGTTTTTTTTTTCACGAGAGATGAGGAGGCGGACATTGAAAAACTGAAGAACGTGGAGGGTAGAGTCAGAAAGACCAGAAGGACGATAACAAGCTTAGAAGTGACATCTGATGGAATACGTTTTCGCATCTGGCTAATGGCTGGAGGTGATAATATCTTTGCATTGAAGTTGGTTTGCAACACAAGTCTCAGCTGTTTGATGCGGTTATACACATCATTCTTGAGATAGAAACCGGAGTCTTTCACAGTTGTGCGACCGATTTGTCTGACCTTATTTACATCCATTACAGACATTTTTTGTTTTATCATCAAAAGCATGAATATAAGCACTGGACGACACACTATCTGTCAGAACCAACAGTAATCCGGGTCCATAGGGTAAAAGGTAATGGAATCGTACAAGCAAACAAACACTCAAAGGAATTGGCGTGTTTATTTACCTGTATACAGCTGTTACCTGTTAATGCACTCAGCTGTAGTTTCCACGAGTCTCTCTACTCCGAGAACAAAGGCGCCAGGTGAGTCAGGGGCAGGTAATCCTCTAGTCCCGAGGGATGGCAGGCGATGTCAGGTAATGGAAAGAAGGAGGGACTTTTCACAATATTTATCCCCTGTTCTCCCACTCACCAATAAAACAATACATCAGAAAAAGAAGAAAAAAAAATAGAAATCAGAAGTGGATGATAACATGATGATAGTGATGACAAAAGTGATCATAGCGAAGAGAAGAAAGAGTAGAAAAAAGCCAGGATCTTACTTGATATAACATTTTAATGTTTGTCTCTGTCCAAATGTTTTAATGTTTGTCATTTAGGGGCTGTAAGAAGTGCAAGACCAATTCCTGTTTACCATAAGCCTTCTAAGCCCTGTCTGCCTTTGACCGACAGAGCCAGATCCTCCAGAGATATGTCCAAGCGTCTGGCAAAGAACGATTCCTCCATTACGAGATGAAACACAGGGTGGAAATTGCTCCAATAAAATGTACAGAACTCCCGGGAATTCCAATGGAAAGAAGATGGTGTAGCTTTTGAAGAATGACTTTTACGAAAATTACCGCTTCTGAAACAAACAGGATGAGGGGTGCAGTTCCGGTGGGGATTTGAGAAGGAGGGGTACACGTGACCACCAGACGGTGAGCAGAATTAAAAAAATGAGAATCAGGAGGACAAAATAACCCCGATGACACTGATGATGATAATGATAATTTACTGAGTATATGCTTACTAATATTCCTTAAAACTGACAAAAATTTGATAACCTACTTCATGGACGAAGCAATAAAAATAATTCACAAAAGTTACATGGGGAGGTAATTACCTTCAACTAACAGGCTGAGATTATCAGCTTCCATTGATTATGTTTCTTTGTTTTGGTTATTATCTCGATTTGGATATCAGTACTGGATCTCAATGTTTGGATTACTTCCGTTGAGTTTTGCTCCTCTCTTCTCTTTCGCAGTAGGATTGTATTTCCTGTCCTCGAGTAAATATAAGTGCGAGCTGATTGGATCTGTTGACTGGATTTCCCCTCTGGTGTATTTTATTAGTGTCAGTAGCGGTGAATAACTTTTTTTCTGTTGACTATGACGTCACTGGTCGATATTTACCTGATACCACTCACCTGGAGATTGTCGGCGATTTGTCGTCACCGTTATGTCTGCAGTAATCGCCCTTTACTACCGGACAGCGAGTGTTTTCATTGTTCTGTTTTACATTGTTGTCACTGTTTCTTGGTATCATTCAGCACAATGAGATTGCCTTGTGGTCAGGAGATTGTGCTATACAGATTATTATTATTATTATTATTATTATTATTATTATTATTATTATTATTGAAGCAGTGAAGAAGAAGCAGACTTGCCGCCAATCCAGCCTATACGCTTAAAAATAATAATAAAAAAAAAGATTTGCCTTTCCATCCACGCATTTATTTCATTAAATCCTTAAAGTGCAGCAGACGACATTCATCACCACAGGGAAGACGTGAAGGAAATAAGGAACCATTACAAAGACAAAACCGCTACATTTTACTTCCCCTTTATTATTTACAGAAACTAAGATATTTCTCTCCCAATCTCTTCAATAAAATAATAAACTACACTTTGCACATTAGTTTAAATATGGACGCCACTGACGCTGTAAGAGATAGTAAATGAATTTAAAAAAAAAAAAAAACAACGCCATTTCTGTTGTTTTTTTAATTTAACGGCCCTGCCAATGACGTCACAGAGCTTGAGGGACGTCGTTAGATTTCCACTGCCAGATCGGGCATGCGCAGCGGAAGTGAAACGTTAACTTTAAAATAGATTAGTGTTGCGAAAAGCCTGAGGGTATAATGAACACATTTTTTTTTTTTTTGGTCTCCATCCTTCATTTTTTCTCTCTCCCTACCACCTTCCTCTACTCTCACACTGCCCCCTCCTTCCTCTTCTGTGCTGCTCGCTTCTGGTGACGGTACTCAGTGGTATTATCTCCATCTCCAGAGTGAAGCTATATGACGATCGAAAATAAACGGAAATGCCATTAAAACTTGTTTGTATGAAGGCTGGGGGTCATAAATGAGTAACGAAGTGTCAGAAGGTTGAAAACTATTTGTCGCCTGCTTTGCAAGTTTTACAGCCAGCGGTGCATGAGCTCCTGCTTGGTATTTATTGAGATTATTTAGTGCAATAGTTTAAATATATATATTGTGTGTGTGCTACCCGAGCTATACCTACATCAAGTATGCATACATGCGTTGACTTTTCTGGTTAATCGAGGGTAACGGGGGTATGTGTTGTGTGATGGAGAGGGGGAGGGTTGGCAGAGGATAAAACTGTTTCATCAGTCAGTTCCTTGCTGCCTGCTTCAGCCTGTCGGGTGTTTTGATGGAAAATACACCTGGAGTGCGGTCTTGGTCTGTAAGATCGGTCTCTTTGGACTCCCCAACGTGTCTTTGATGGATGTAGATAGTTCACTGCTACGTCAACCATGCCCTACATACAGAGTGTTATCAGACTTGCTTACTTGTCCGGTGTTGTGTTCTTATTATACCACAGACTAATGACACATTTACATTAAGAAGAATTGAGGACAATGTCTGACACTTTCAGAGACACATTCTTTGGGTAGGCGAGACCAAAACCACGATAAACCACCCGAACAATCAGGCCAAGATTGTAGAATTAAAAACTCCTTTCAATCTTTTTTAATGAGTGCAAATACTTTTTCTATCTGTTAATCAGTTGCTAACTCTAATTTTTGTATTTTGCTTAACGAATAATATAAAATACTCAGAAACGCCATTTTAATGAAAAAAAGGTGAAGAAATAGAAAGGAAAGAAATCGAAGTAAGAAATAAAGCAAGAAATAAAACTTATTTTAAAAAAGTCAATAATAAAAATGTCATGCCAAAAACTCCTGTTGGTGAGAAAGACAAAAAGAATTCAATGGTACTGCGGCTTGGCCGAGCAGGGGCCTAAAGTCAATACACTAGGGTGGCAAGGGGCAAGTGAAGATCCACATGCAATCAATTCTAATTTAATTACTCGGCAACAGGGAGAGACAGGAAAAACAACACGCGATAATGGTGTTGAGACTAAAGAAAACGCCGCCCTGCGTTTTCGCCAAGATAATTGTTGGATGAAAGGAAGCAGCTGGCTGTATTTGATAAAACAAATGCTGCTTGGTGGGAGAGAGGGAGAGGCGGATGGCTGCAAATGAGAGGTAAAGAGAAAAAGGCGACAGTGCTAAGAAAAAATTTGGGGAAAGTTTGAGGTGTCATTTATGGGTTTGGTTACCTTCTGACTTACATGCAAAGATTTTTTTTTTTGGTCGTGCTAGCGAAAAACTAGGGTAATATTGCTAAATGTTTTATTTCTTTCTTTCTTCCCCTATCCATTTCTGTGGTAATCTTCTAGCAGACACCAGTTTATTCTGACCTCCTGCAGTCAGGGCATATCTGTCTCTGAGATCTCTCAACTGCGTTAAACGCTTGCAAGCACATAAACAGAGAAAATAGAAAACTTGCACAAAGACACAACACAGGGTTCAAGGAAGTTTAGATGTCTAGAATGTCATGAATTTTAACATTTTGCAGTTCACTTCAAACTATTAGGCTAATTTTATAATGACTTTTCTAAAGCTCTGTGTAGCCTGTTTTTATATGGCAATTTTAAATTTAGTTTATGCATTTACCAAGGTCAAAATCACACTCTGATCTCAAAGTGACCTTTTCGCCAAACCATTAACCATCGCCACTACAGTCATCGTCAACGATACTGTCATTGATGGCACCATCTACAACATCAGTAGAGAAGCACTTAAAGCAGAAATTGAATGAAATGGTCCATTTTAAAATGTCGATTCAATCACCGAGACATAAACATGATTTTAGGGCGAAATGGAGAAGGCAGATGGTGTTGCGGACACTACAGCAGGCCAGTGGTCTTCGTTTGAGGTGTCTCCTCTTCTGACCCATCATTTTTTCCACTTGGGATCCATTCCACGCTCTTCCGTGTCAACCATTGGAGTCTCGCCGGCTTGCCTTCAACAGCAGCAACAAAGAAATCGAAGAGGTTTCCGCCAAGGTCGATCACGTGACTTTAGACAAATCCATGTTTTGACCTCAATGTGGCAAGCTGCCAAACAAGGGGTGAGCTAGATGTGTGTACATCTGCAAAAACATGTACTGACAAGAACAACTGGGTTAAATATAATGTTTCTGAACGACATTAGAGGACTGTTGTAATGAAAACAGACATTTCTTCTTCATCCTTATCTTGGTGATAGCGGATCGCCAAGTAACCACGTCGAAGACGGAAGGGTGAGGTCTATACCCTTGTTCAGGAGTGACAGCTAATCCCACTCTACCTACCGTCGCCCTACATTCCATGGCCTTCCCACCAATCACACCTTTCACTCGGAGAAGTTGCTAACTATTGGGAATGGATGCCAGATGGCTGCTCTCCACTGGGCGCTCCTCCTTATGGCAACTAAAACTACAATCCCTGGTCTGGCCTCTCGCTGGGCTTTTGTTGGCAGAATGTTTCGTTTGATGAAGGAAGACCATCCCCATGTCTTCTTGCTTCTTTGGGGTTTGATTTGAACGAACAAGGTTTCCATCCATTCGCAAAAAGCTACTCTTCTGGGTAAGCTAAGTGAATCAAGGTATCAAAAGTATACAAGCATCTTCCTCTAGCCCCGTCTGCTATATTCTACCTTAATGCTTGGCCTGAGCTAAGAAAACTCTCTGGGTGGATGCAAGGTGAGTAGGATAACCCTGTCACGTGACTCTCCTGTCACTCACCACCCTCAGGGCGAGTTACTTCTTTGGTTAATTCGTTTGGTGATGCCACTCTTTTCTCTGTAAGCATCTCTTTGCATCTGAATCGATACGCTCGTCTGTTCTTGGGGGCGACTGGTGTTTACATGCTGACTGTACTAGTCTACAAAATCATCCTGGCACGAGTTCCAAAATATCTGAAAGCTTTTTGGTCAATTGCAATTCATCTATTCTCAGTTGATTACTGCCCTGGCTTTAAAAATACGCAAAAGCAATGCCTCGAAATAGATTAAAACAAAAAGGGATTGCGGAAACTCGACAAAACCTTTTTCGAAAGAAACCTTTAAAAAAATGGAAATAAATGAATAAAGAAAGAAAATAAGAAAGAAAGAAAAACTAAAAGAAGACCCGTGAATCGGATAGCGAAAAATAAAGGAAAGAAAAATCCTACTAAACAATCTAAATAATTTTACGAAAAGCAGTCTTACAAAACATCTTGTAATTGCCTTGGACAAAAATCTGTTACAAAATTTCGGTTAATACTAAAATCAATTTAACACAAAGTTTCTTTTGAATAGATTTTGCTGTAACCAGATATTGTCCTGCTAGAGGATCGATACCTCACGAAAAACTCTTAAAAAGTGACTTCCGGATTTAATATTCGATTCATTTTCTTCATAACATTTACGAGAGGCTAGTCCAGGCGACAGAGGAAGTCAAGCCAATAAAGGAATTTTTTTTTCTCACCTCGAAGTTTTAAGCTAATGACGATCCCAAAATATAATGTGAAGCATTAGGAGAGTGGTCCGATGGTGTTTACTCGCAGGCATCCACAGAACTGGGTATGTCGTTTTACTTCTGAAAAATTAATACCTGGTATTTTCTCACAAACTAAAATTAAGGTGAGCGCAGAAATAAAATAAATTAGTCCATTATCGATCATTAACATCCCTCGTTTTTGTTTAGTTAAATAGGTAAGTACAGCAAAAACAACAAAGTGTATGGATATATACAATTGAACACATTCTTGTAAAGATTCGAACGCATGCTAAATGTTAATAAACGTACATCTCTTTCTTTCTCTCTCTCCCATCCCTTTCTCTCTATCAACTACGAGTGAAAAACGAAATTCATCTAGTGACACATTAATGAACATACAGCGACTAATAATCAATGAATTTTGTTTTGTTATTTATTTGTTATTTTGTTCATTATTTTGTGTTTAGAAGTGACGTGTTCTGTATACTTATGACGTCACTGGAAGCAGCCAATGGTAGAGCTTAATGTGGATGGTAAAAAGCGTTTGACCAATCAGTTAACCAATATTTCTGACATCTTCGTGAACAGTTTATTATTGTTACTTTTTATTGAATTAAATTCATTTACTTGAGCTTTTTACTCTGGCTATAATTAATGTCAGGTGTAACTCACTTTGTAGGCGAGTGCGACAGGTGAGGAAGACTGACAGGTTTATTGTTTTACACTTTCATGAATGGGTGACATCCACCCACGCATAACTGATAACTGACCGCCTTTATGTGCATCTGTCATTCCAGCTTTCTCTGTACATTGGAGGAGTGGAGGAAGAAGGGGCGTGGAAGGCGAGAGGGTTGTTACTCTCTGACCCGCAGGTGTTGTCGACCTCTCCTCGGAAAACCGTTTGATTTATACCTCTCTTTCTCACTACCTCTTTCTTCCCTCCCTTTGCCTGTTCCAGGTACAAAGCAAAAGAACAAAAGCGTGGTTTATGATCTTCCTCATTATCCACCCTCTTGCTGTCGCGAGCGGGTGATTTGCATCGTGATGAGGGAGCAGCACATCAACCTAGCATCTCTCTTTTGTCTGTTACTCGTTCTCTCTCTCTCACACAGATGTTATCCACCATTCACCGAGTGTGCAAACACTCAATCTGTTTGTCTAGTCACCTGAGCTCTTCATGTGAATGTCACCGGCAAGGACTAAAATCAGTAAACAAACAGGTATGTCGGAATCGAGATTCGAACGCGCGCCCTATAATCTTCACTTGTCTTGGCGATAACTGCTGACATCTCCCTCCCTTGAGACCGCCCACAGGGGAGACAACGGCCTGACAATTAGTAGTACTCCCACAGGCCTCTCTGCTTGTAATTAGACCACGTCTCTTGAATGGGATTCACCTCCACACAATTAACCCAGGTCGCCGCACCCTGGCACTAATTGAAGAGTCGTGTTAATGCCTTCCTTCCTTCCCCGGCATTGTGAGATAATACTGTCTCGCCTCCACAGTCTGTGTACTTACGAGAGCATCGGCAAAGAGATATTTCATCCTTTTTTTTTATTATCTTTTCGATGCAAATGACTGCGTGTCACTGGAACACTTGAGATCGTGGCGGCACGGGTCGGCGACTTCTAATCTGCCACGTTGAGTTTACCTGCAGCACGGCCACTCACCTGGGAAATAACGGTGGACAGGTTGGCCTCTCCTGGGTGTGTTCTTTGTGATTGCAAAGTGAGTCAGTGCGTGTCTATGTGTGATTGTGTGTGTGTTGGGAGGAATGGGTGAGTGATGAGTGGGTGAGTGCACACGAGAGAGAAAGACTGAGGAAGAAAGAAACCACCAAAAGAGAATGAAGGAAGCTTTGAAAGCAGTGTCTAGCATCAAAGTTAAACCAAAGGCTGTGCTGAAAAGAAGAAAGAAAGAACAAAATAAAAAGGAAGAAACAAACAAAAAACAAACCCTTGACTCTAGAAGCAACAAGTCCAAAAAAAGCGGGAAATCAGGTTAAAAAAGCCAAAAAAAAGAAAGGTGAGCAGCTTCACTGTCTACACCAGCCTTAGACAACTGATGGCTGTTAAAATTAGTTTGCGTGTGAGGTGCAGAGAAAAGGATCGGTGTTTTCCCGCGCTTCCCTTGTTGGCTTTAAGCAGTTTTTATCGCACGGGCCGTGTCCGGCCTGGTAATGGGCATGAAGCAAAGACAGAGGAGCGGAAGGAACACCGGCCAATATCCAAAGGGAAGCTGTGACGTCACTGCACTTTGATCCCGCGGAGTCGCCGACAGGAAAAAGCGGAAACCCCTTTCTTGTGCTGGAAGCCTTGACAACAAGGCACAGACCATGATTTGTGTATGGAGCTTGTGGCTTCTTGCCTTTCAGATCCTGAATTTTAGTTTTTATTGTGTGAAACGTTTTCCTAAGGTTTCCCTGGAGCTCATGACAAATTATACAGGTTTTTTTTTTCTTTCTTTTCGGGCAAAAGGTGCAGTAAACTCCAAAACATGATTCACGATGTCTTTTGAGCATATTTAATATTTTCAAGTAGTGTATGTGTGTATATTTAATGTAGTGTCATCCAGTATGTGGAAATAACAAAGGTTGTTGACAGGAAGATGATCAATGTCCGTGAACTTCCAGGAAGACTGAAAGCATACAAGGTTTCATGGATCGAGTTTCGCCATGCACAACCTACTTCTCGTCCCCTATCCTCGTCACACACACACCCCACATCCCATCATCAAACATCGCGTGACACACAAACTTACTAAGCACCCGTCGATGTCTTCTCACTGCTGACGGAACCGTTGGTGGAGAGCCTCGTTGGCGTGGGAGTCGTAACGAAATGTCTGGGAACTAATTTCTATGTCCAATTACCAGAAGTCCTTGTCTTCCTCGATCCATGATCTCCTAGAGCATAGCTATCGACTGAACTGCTTCAGCCTGGCGTTGGCCCTAAAACAAAATATCACAACGGTTTGAAGTGTCGAGGACGCTTAGCCTTGGCTTCCCTTAACAAGACGAAGCCCGAGAGATACAATCGGAAAAGAAAACAACAAAATAAATGACCATGTGAACTTTGTAATATGTTCTCTGCAAACACACGCACACACGAACACTGAAACAGATACACACGTGTTTATGTTTATTGTGATATATCGAATCTGTGACTACAGTCGTCAGTAAAGGTGTCTAAAACCAACAACAAGAACGTCACACAGGTAATAAAAATATCGCTACACCTGTTGTCAACCAGACAAATAAAGATAAACAAAGATTGTAAACGACAAACAAAAAAAAAAAAAAAACTTTGCCAAACTTTCGCAAGTATTAAGTTAAGTTTGTCCGGTCAACTCGGACCTTCAAGCTGTCGGTAACTTTAAGATTCGTTTCAAGTTTGACTGGAGTTATCTGTCAGCTCAACAAAGAGCAAACAATCTTGTCAAGAGGGAAAAAAAGCGATTTAACCATTATCCTGCAGGAGTGTGTGGGAGTCGCGGCACTTTGCTCGTTGATGTTCGCCTCTGTGGGTAAACAAAGCTGTAGGTGTTGTCTGCTCTTGCCACCACAACGTCTCATTGACTTTGCAAATAGTCTCCCTTGGCTGTGGCTCACATCCGCCGGGTTTCACACAGCAGACGCCAGAGAGGAAAATGACGTTCCAAGTACTAACCTGATGCCTTCTGAATATTGATGATGACAGAGGGGTCCAGGCACTCGCCTAATACCTCTTAAATATTGATGATTCTACAGACCTCACCCTGCCACCCTTCTTAGCTGTTTGGTTAATATGGACTGTTTGGCGCTGCTGCTTGTTATGTCATCATGAACTTTCTGACATTGCTGGCTGTTGTGTTAACCAGTAATATAAAGCACGTGAGAATTTCATTCATTCATTAATCCATTTTGCATTTACATACCTACATGGTACATATTTTGGGATGAACATAGTTATATATACGTCTATCTTCTTTCTCCTTCATCTACGTCTTTTCTTCATCAAAGAACGGTTATTTCAAAGTTTCAGAATGTTACAAATCCCACACTTGTAAATTATGTACCTGATTAATTTTATGTTTCTCTCTTAAATCCATGTTGGACATTTTATTTGCACTTTTCAGGTTTTTTTAAGATTTTTTATAAGGTGTTGGAAATCCATATATATATACATTTGTCAAGTGCTGACAGCTTACAATCTATTTGTTTGCAGTTGCGTCTGAGTTAAGGAAATTACCTCAAACAGTTCAGTCCGTAGGATAGGTTTTTCATTTTTCTACAGAAGACAATTTTGTCCATTTTACAATAGTGCCTCCATTAGGCACTCCAGAGTAATTTAACAAGATTATATTTTTCTATAGACATTAATATCAAAGAAATTCACTAAACGTCTCTATTTGTTTTGTAGCACAGGTTGCTGGGTTCTAGTGAAGAAAGTCTTTTAGAATATTGGTGCTTCCAAGTAAGAGAGATAATTGTAATTCGAATAAGTCTGTTTTTGAAAGTTCAGAAGGTTTTTGAAGGTTGCCAGCAAGGGAATGAAATGAGTTTTTGTGAAGATGCCATGGAAACGTCTCTCCAGGGAGTCTCACAGTACAACAGTGGTTGCAATTAAAGTTTCTGCAACATGTTTTAGTCAAAGATTTCTGTTTATTAGAAAAAAATTCTTAACTCTTCCTAATGCGCTACTTTTCTTAATGGAAAGAGTAAATAAATCATCAGTTGCTACACATTTTGATGGCAACATATATAAAGTTATGATTATGGATAATGAATTTTGTGGAATTTATTAAAATTTATTTTGGAAAGATTGAAGCATTGAAACAATTTAGATAAAAATTCTAATCGAATGTAATAACACCATAGGCGATGTGACATGAATTCAAGAAAAAGATAAATAAACAATAATCATTGAGCTGTTACGAAGAAAGGAGTTTATACCATTGAAGCCGGGAGCTTCTCTCTTCTCTCTCTTCCATACCCTATCTTCCTCATCCTTGTATGTTCTTCTCTTTTCCTTTCTTCTCACGAAGGTCTATGTTTACTAAAGGAGATGTAAAAGGACAGAAAAAAAGAGTAAAAAAATGTCATATCTTGCTTATGCATTTATCTGGACTGTTTGGGCTGACTGAGATTGATTAAACAAAAAGAAATATTTCTTTTCGTGCATTCACTGAGTGTTGTAAAAGGCTCTCTCTCTCTCTGGAATAAACAAATATATAAATTGAAAAAAATGGAGCCAGACAAAAGTTCTAAATAGGAAGTGCAGGATAACTTACTCTTCCCAGTAGAACAACTCAAAACAACAAAACACAAAAAAAAGAAATTAATTGAATTGATTCGGGATGCAACGAGACGAGACAAGGTATTGATCTTCACTAGGTCCCTCGTCTAGTCGACTGTCAGCGGGGCTGGTATCCCAGCATCTCCTCCGTCCTGACATGTATTAAACACGAGCTATGTGTTCGGCATGCTTCATCACGGCGATCATCCAAAATCTCCCTCCTCCTCCTCCTCCTCCTCCTCCTCCTCCTCCACCTTTCTGCCTACCCTCGCAGCAACGGGTGTCTGACAGAATCCTAGACTCGACCTCGCTGCACGAGTTCAGGAGGAGGATGCATAACAGCTGAAAATCTTGTTATTTCAAAAGAAATTTCTATTTTTGGACTATTTCCGCCTACGTCTGCATCTTCTCCCCGGCATGTAGGGCGAGCATGTCTCCGACATTAATTACGATTCTCGTTTCCCATTTTAACCTGCACAGACATGCTTTTAAGTCTGTCTGTGGCTTGTGAATGTAATTTGTCCTCCACCAATGTTGGTTCTTTAAGAAATTTTGCACTGAGAGATTAAACCGATCGAAAGGACGAAAAGATTTGATCGTGCTTGAAGAAGAGGAAAGAATTTTGCAAGATGTTTTAAAAAAAAGTTCACCGAGACGTTGCCCTCCTTCTTCTATTAACTAGCAAAGACGAGACGCAGAGACGAGAGTTTAAACAAAACAAAACTAAACAACAAACAAAAACTACACACACTCAATCTCTCGTGCGAAACTGAACTTATTGCATATTATTTTTCCGGTGGTACCATATGCTTGTCACCAGTGCGAAGGTTCTAGGTTCACATCTCCTCTCGGAATGCTGTCTGGAGACAGAGAAGTCTGGACTATTTATCTCAGGTCCAGCTAGCCACATCACAGTAAAAGCTTGGACAGATACATGCAGGAACGCACACACACACACACATGCACGTGCACACAAAAGCACTTTCGTCTACAGATAGATATAAAACATTGTTAAGAGAGCCCGACTGACTGGCTGTTCCAGACATGGACATTTGCTGCAAGGAGTTCTCTGTGTAGGAGACTACAGTCGGTTAGAAGGTCTCAGTCACGTGATCCAGTCTCCAAACTAGGAGCAGAACCAGCTGGAGCTAATTGGGGTATGTTCCAATTTACAGGCGGAGTCAGTGAGTTTGGCGGGTCCTTGGTGTCTTCAGGAGTAGAGAAAAGAGGAGAAGACTAACAAAGCCATGAAACTGGACAAACACGCAGACAGACATTCAAACAAACAAGAAACAGATACACTGACGGATGTGAGACATGGCGAGTCTGTGAGCTTTATGCAAGCACTAGAATAACACTACAAGTAAAACACGCACAATGTTGTAGTCAGGAAAGCGAGAAGATAAACAGAGAAATAAAAGTCGATTCTCTCTCTATACTGTCCATACTGTAGTTGTATCAGCAATAACGACTGAAGAAATGTTTTTTCTCCCTGCAATTCCCCAGACATTGTTGTGAATATTACCTACAGTGGACTGCAAATGGGGGCGACAAAAATTGTCTGCGCGGTGGTCGACTCCACGTGAGTTCACCTCAGTGAGTCAGTTAGAAATCGTGTGTGGCCTGGTGTCAGGGAAGAGTTGTTTTTCTTGCAGCGAAGTGGCCGTCTTGTTGTTTACTTGATTAACAACGTGTCTAGCCAAGGATGCATGCACACGCACGCAAGCGTGCGAACAAACACACACACGAAGAGCGACAAAATAAAAGCGAGAAAAATATGAGCAGACTTTAAAATAAATTAAAGGGTGGCATCTTAATCTCACATAGATAAAATAGCGATGAGTGGTTTATCTAAAATAAATCCCCCAGGAGGTGACACACAATTCAAGAAATTTACTTTGTCTATGCAAAATATATATACTACGCATTTCCTCTGAGATATGAGCAGATGACTTTGCGTTATCCGCAAAAAAAAAAAAAAATAAATAAATAAATAATTGAAGCAGTGAACTGTATTAAGCACCACCGTTGGACAGGAAAGACCTAGTCATTACACCACCCAGCATTCAGGACACTGCAGGTAGAGGCACCCTGTAAGCAGTTGTTTAAACACTCGTTTGTCACCGATGCAGTGAGAGGTATTCGCTTCAGATCTCGTCTCGGGACACATTGTTGTGACACCTGTTCACCTGGCCGGATGTTGGTGAAAGGTGATGGGGGTTCAGACACCCTTCACTCCCCTTCTATAGTTCAAAATTCTCTAGTTGGAAGCACTTTCCTGTCAAAGCAACTAACCGCAGTGAAGGCGGAGTGCGCCCTCCTCTGCAATCCCTTTATCAAATTTGAGCTCAGACTTTTGCTGTGTGGGAAGCGACAGTAAAGCAAACTCAATAAACTTGCACCAGCAGGCCTTTCTATCATCTTTCTTAAGTGCCTAACTTGAACAACTTCATTCGATAAAAGAATTTTCAAATAAAGACAAATTGATAAGGAAACAAAACAAGTCACCTTAAAGACCGTTCTTAAAAGAGGAATTATGATTTTCTCTCCTCTTTTTATGAATTAACATATCTTGTTACTTTTTTCCATAATAAAAATTAATTAGAGGTGCTCGTCTTTTGTAAGTAAACACGGCGTTATCTTTCAGTTGAAACAAAGTATGGAACGCCAGACTTCATCAGTAGATATAGTCGATATAAAACTAGCATGAATGTTTCAGCCTCTAAAATATCACCTATATCTATCGATATATGCAAAACAAACAAACAAAAACTAACAACAACAAAACTTTGCAAACCATTGAGAAGTAGGTCCCAAACTTCCTTCATCGAGCTCATATTAAAAGCAGAGAATGTCCGCGCACTAGAGACTGGAAATGTTTCTATTTACTCATTGGAAGGAATCGTACCTTTCAATTCATCTTTCTATGCTCCAATCTAAGTCATCAGCCAGCTCCACAAGAAATATAGCAGACAACATTAAGATAGATAATTATTTTTTCGATTTCTCAGAAAATGTGGTGAGTAAGCATAAATGACCACAGGGACTGTACTTGGCACAGACATTAAAGTCTGTAATTATCAAAGTGTTTTTGGTAGAAAACGTCTAACTGTTTCTAATTTTCAAGTACTAATCTTGATTAAATTTTCTGCTAACTTCACAAAAAAAGCAGGATTCTTGCAGGATATAACCTCTTAATTATGTTAAGTTCCTTTTTTAATCAGGACAGCTCGTAGATGTATTGAAAGTCTAGTAAGGTATCGAGCGTAGTGCGAGGTACTTCTTTCATCAAAATGTGGATGAATAACTCACCTCTGTTCTCGACAAACACCTCGAAAAATATCATGAAAAACAGATACATTTTGTGACGTCACAATTGCCTGCGGATATCATTAACATATTGTCTCAGCTCTCTCGTTGGTTGAAGTCTTGATGTAGATGTACCCAGAAGTAAGTGTTTTTTACTTGACCTGTACACTGTCATGTCGGTAATCCTATGAATCGAAAAAGTAAAGAAACTGGAATATACTCAGATAAAGCAGAAATATCTTGTACGTCTGTCTAATCACAAGAAAATCGTGCTGCACAGTAGCAAACCTTTTAATGCCAGCTTCAGGCTACAGAGAAAAAATGAGAAATTTAAAGGCGGGGAGAGATTTAACACGCGCTCCTAAAATGCCGCGAGCACGTCCACTGCTCTCTTCAATAATTCCTCAGCTGATCCGTAGATTCTCGCATTCAAACCACTTCATTAGGGTTTTGATAAGATGCTTGCAAAAGAAAATATTGCTGACTAAAGCAGATGCTTATCGATCTAGGAATCGATGTGGGTATTACCGAAACTGTGGTTAGGGTGCAGCGGAGAACTTCATGGTCATCAATCACTAATTTTTTTTAAAGAATATCAGGGAATAAGAAAGAGACTAGATTACTGAGTCGGTGTGAAAAATTTATTTGGAAAAAAAATTGATGAGCTGAGATCCGAACTGACGGCACTAGAGTTTCTCTGTCGCTTTGGGCGCTGCGCCTACAACGCCCGCAGATGGAGGGAGAGACTTCAGGTCTGTACTTAACGACTCAAAACGTATGGGGAAGATGATAGGATGATCACTGCTGCTGGGTAAGGAGCCCGGCAATCGCACAACCGTTTGCATCGATTGAATCGGTCACGTGGTAAGGTCAATCGCGTTACGGGCGACCTCGACACGACCTCCGTTACTGCCCTTGGGAGACCTTTAGCCTTGCAGCCTTGCGTCATGCCATGAGTCAGGTCAAAGGTCGTGACAGACAAAGCAAACACTGATCACGAATTTTGATGTATAGGAATTAACCGCAAAATCAGAAAAGAAGCTTCTCATGATGACTAAACGCCATTTTTCAAAGATACTATAAAAATGAGCAATAATAAAAATTATAGTTTTGTAGCTTGGCATCATCAGTGTAAGGAACAGTGTAAGTATAAGAAATAGAAATATATAAGATGATGTGGAAAGTGTATAACATTTTGCACGATTTGTACAAGCTTCATTGTACAACTGAATCCATCCTGATCAAGGCAGCTTCACAAATGCTGTGCAACACTGGAGGAATGTTTATCTGCACGTATGGACACCTTTCTGGTCTGAAGCCACATTTTGCAGAGCAAGTCAGTTGGGAGAGAGGGAGGGAGTAGCTAATCATCGATTACATCACGGGATTCTGGGCACTGGCTTTTATTCCGAGAGAAAGGGCCAGCAGCCCTGTTGGTTCTCCTGCGTGCGTCTGAGCTGTAGTGAGGCATCCTCACGCAGGGCCCCTCGTGTCGTGGTACTGCAGTCAATACCGCACAGCCCCGCAATACCCCTTCACATCCCGGGTCGAACCCAATCAGAGAAAGTATAATTCTGGCCCAATTCAATTTCCAGGTTGTGCTAGGGTGCTTTTCAAACCCGCGAGATTGAACGCTTGCAAAAACCGTACCGTTTTCCCTTTATGCGATTATCTTTTCTTGTTGGCTCCATGGCGGGGCTACAGGACAAGAAGGGGGTAATGTTGCAGTTTTCCTCCGATGCTTTTTTTCCTGCAAACACGTCCCGCTGCCCAACGAGCCTAAAAGACTGTATTTAGCCTCTCGAACCAATAAAATATGATCTGGCCTCCTCCAGAAGAAATTTCAGAGCATGTCAATTCGAGGCTCGGGCCATTGTCAAACTTGGAAAAGCTCGGCTCTGGAGAGTTTCGCGATGTAGTTTTCTCGCAATCCACCCACCAGTGTCCTACCTTCGTGCTTATTAAACTGTCGTGAGCTGTCATAATTGCTCTGTAATTTGCTGACCCCGACCAGCGCTCAGCAGAACGACCTTCACTCTCAAAAATCGTTGTAATCGATTGGCGCAACAGGCCAGTGACGTCATATCCTGCCATGTAAGCCTCGTGCATTGGATTTTCTTGCACCGTCGTGTGCATTGAAATACATTTTCACGCGGATTTTTTTTTTAATATTCATTTCAGGGAGCTTTATTGGTTGGTTTGGAGATGCTTTCGTTTTTATTTCCTTCTTTTCTCTCTTTCTTTCATCATGGGTAGCTCTACGGAATATCGTTTGTTTTTAGAAATACAATTTAGGAAAGTTTGAAACTTCTTTGGATTATTTGAGTATTTCTTGAAGCAACTTTCTTACAATGTTCTTGTACAGAGAGGTTAAGAATGAATCAAACTAACAGGTAACCTGCTCTGAGCTGTAATAAATATCCCCAGTTTTTTTAATTATTTTATGTCACTGTAGTGTTACTGTGGACATTGTTCTGAAATAATTATTCTTACTGACTAAAGTTTAGTGTGTCTGTACTTCGCAATGGTTGGGCTTAAATACAGGGTTAGTCGCTTTATTTAAAAAGATTTTTATCGTTTTCTTCATATATATGTTTTGGAAGGTGACCTAGGGATTGCATTGTAAAGGTTGGATTCAAAAGGATAAAAGTTGAAAATATGTTTGAAAGCCAAATTTATCGTCGAGTGTTTGACTTAATTCTGCCGGCACCGATACACCTGGAGTTATCTCTGACCTGCATGGAAAAGCTAATATCTTACAAAAACATCAGGATCAAGCGAGTTAACTCTTCTCACTCTGTGTTACTTCCCCTAGTCAGCTGTTGCTTTCCATCGCTGAAACATCCAAGGTTGGAGGGGGAAAGTGATCGTTTTATGATCGGTTTTAGGTCCAGAAGAAGAGAATCTCGGCTGATTTCCAACGTCTTCTGGGTGGATGAAGTGTATCCCTCTGTTTTATGTGATGATAGAATTTTGTTTGATGATTAAACTCGCTTGGTAGCTTCTTGTTCGATGTCTTTTTGCTGAATAGCGCATCTACCCTCGAGTTTATGGATATATCCGAGTGATAAACGATTAAAAATATCAGAAGTATATCCTTTGTGAAAAATTCTTTTCATCTCATGATAACTATAAGAAATAACAAACTTGCAAACTGCAACCGATTTGCACATGCAAATTATGGCTTCTTTAAAACAAGATATTCGTGTGTTTGTCTCTCAGGATGTAAAAACTGAACAGATCTCCAAAAACTACGGGTATCGAAAAAAAAACAAATCACAATGTAGAAAGCCAAAAAAGTGTAATATCGTATAACACCTATCCGATACCTGCAATGAGATCACCTGTCAAGAAGGGGTAATGGCAATGCCCTCGGTAGGTGCTAGAAACCGCACCAGCATCACTCCATTAAAAATAACGACGAAGAAATTCAAACACATACCAAAATAATTTCAGGAACATGAAGTAAAAAGCATCAGCAAGAAAGATGACAAGGGAGCAAAAACTCGCACACAGCGAACTGCGCTCACGCCGTCTGGCGAATGTTCCTTTAAAGTGTTTTTTTTTTTTTTTGTTTTGCAAGTCCCTCGAGTGCAGACATTGAGATGTAAACGTACCCGCGATGACTGGTGACGCTGAAAGCAGAGGTAAGTGCGTGCTCGCCGCACGCCACCGTTCTTTTTTTCTTTTTCTTCTTTTTTTTTTTGCGGTAATGGGAGACGACTCTTTTTCAAGGGAAGCTACTCCGAAGCCGGCACGCGTCTGGCAGATGGGCAAAGCAAATGTTTGATGGTTTCCTCTCTTCAGACAAGACTTTGGTTGAAGAGCGGTTTGGATGGACTAGTCCTAGACAGAAATGTAATGCATGGAAAGTGTGTGTCTGTGTGTATGCGTTTGTTTGCGCGTGCGCATGTCGGTCGTGTGTGTATTACGGTTTATCAGTTCATTTAGTAAAGTGATCATTCGCTAAAGAACACAGATGACGTCACTAACACTATATTTACATAAGTACAGAAAAACCCATAAATATTAAAATTTACAAGTGTAACTTGAATTAAACACGTGAATTGTTTTGTTACTTTGTTTACTGGTTCCAAACAAACAAAAGCTAAAACTGAACGAATGTAACGTTGCTAGATCAGGTTTCCGACTGTAAGGAGGTTTTATTTTCCTGTAAATTTTGTGAGGATTGGGGGGGCGATGTGCTCGTTTGATCTGTTATCGCCGCCTCGACATTTTTTTAGTCACAAAGGTTCAGCAATTTTAACGAGCTGCCTATCAGCGAACTCTGCGCCGTCTCTTTAAATCCATCCTGTTCATTTACAGTGGGTTCTGAAACAACGAAAAACAATTGTTCCCAAGCCTGCATCGTGATCTGTTCAAATCCAGTCTCATTTTCTCTTTGCCAATCGTTTGGAACGAGCCGGTTGTCAGATAACAAATCCTGAGAGAAGTCCGGGATGTGAGAGGATGGTGGAGAGAGAGAGAGAAGGGGAGGAAGAGAGTGAAAACTGTGAAATTGACTGATTTTTAACCGTGATTTTTATTTGACGGATTTGGTGCCCTGAAGTGCTTTCAGCTTGCTGGAAACTTGTATGCGAGGACGACTGACTTTTGAAGTGGCGGCCGGTCATAAACAGGGAGGAAAACAGATAAATTCTGCACTAAAACGGAGCTTGACGTCAAACGAAACTTTTCAGAGATTTCAAAGGTTTCCAGTCAGGAAGGAATGGTTAATTTAAGCTTTCTGTCCTTTGGTAAACAGAACGGATTGATAACCTTTCTCCTGAAAGTCGTTTAGTTGCCATAATGAGACTTGTAAGGTGAAACTATCTCAGTTGTCACCGCCGTTGTATTTTCGTATTTTTCGCACAGTTGCGAACTTTCTTCTACGTCAGCAATCAAACTAACCTAAAATTAAATAAAATAAACATTTTCCATAGTTGAGAGAATCAAAATGCATGACAATGGCTTTTTGTAAAAAAAAAAAAAAAAAAAAAATAACGAAAAAATTATTCGAACGGAGAATTACCTCCCCTTGACCACTATACCTTTTTGTTTTACCTGTGATTGTCAACTCCACCTTCCACTAAAGAAGAAGAGCAGACGAGAAGGCTGTACTTTAATGCATTGTAGAACCTGTGGTGTGAACTTCTTCTTCATCATTTCCCCCAGCTCCTACTTCACAGAAGCAGCCATGGTCTTGCAGGAGGCAGGTGCTCAGACATTGCTGGCGTTCCTGGATGGAGATAAGCCCTCAGCCAGTCTGTCAGCCTCGTGTTCCACAGGCGTCGCTGGCAGCAGCAGCAGCCTTCAGTCAACACCCGGCTCCACGCTATTAAAGGCGCACAAATGCCTGGTCAATGTTCTCAGTTCTAAAAGCCCTGCCTCCTGAGGTGTGACATCATCCAACCGAACTTGTCAGCAAACAGATTGTGGGATTTTTTTTTTTTTTCTTGAAAGCTCGTCACGATTACTGTGAAGACTGCACAGGAATGTGTTTTGTCTGCGAGGCCGGCGTCGGCACCTTGCGACAGAGAGAAGAGGTTGTTAGGACTGTGGACTTCTAGGACTTAGGGTAGGAGGAATTTAGGATTGTAGGATGTTGAAGAAGGAAGAAAATTTGGGATTTTTTGTTTGTGGTAGGTGTCTGATTCTTGCTAGATACAGAGAGAGTTGCGGAACTGACTGTACAAATTAAGAATTGTTTGTTGCGGAAGAAGGAAGAAGATGGTTGAAAACGAAGATAAGGAAATTTTATGTGGCGGAAGAGCTGACTGCCAGGAGGAATATCCTCCCTTACAATTTTAAACTCACACCTGCACACACGCACACATACACACCCTTTGTTCTTGTTAAATGCAACTGAAAACCTAGAAGGACTCATCAGATAAAGAAAATGAACCATAAGGATTGAATTCATAAGAGTGAATACACAAAAGTGAACGCACGAACAGAGATACTGGAGGAGGGTCAAAGGTAGACCGAGCATGCTGAACCACACACAATGGGCAACACTAAGAAGACATGTCCTCCCTCTAACACACACACATATTCCTATCTGCTCTCCAACACACACAAATCTTTCTATCTCCTTTTTTCGGAAGATGCACCCGACCGACAGCCGATATCCCCAGCAGCAGCGCGTGTATCTGTCCCAGCGTCTTGGAGATGTAATCAAGGTTACCGCGTGCCCCGGCTCAGGATGGGGCATTGGGGGCATTGGGGGCAGGGACATTTGGAGATCTTTTTTAGAACTCTACGTCTGGCGGATTACAAGGCTACTGAAATGGAAGGCCCCCGTCGAGGGGTAGGAGGGTGTATATCGATCAGCAGGGATCGATCAGGAGAGATAGGCAAGTGATGTGTGATGTGGACGAGCATCCTTTGTGATAAGCGGGCCTTATCGTCTCGCCTTCTGACAGCAGGACTTGGCGACAAAATCCCAAATAGAGGCACAGGCCTAGAACAGAATTATTTACCGGATGGGACAGACCGAAAACCGCGGGGAAAGGCACTGTAAAGCAGAAGAAACTCCATATTACAAAGTTCAGATAGAAAAAATAATAATAATGATTGTGGAGACGGAGAGACCAGCTCGCTAGCGAACACACAAAGGGAGGAAGAAATGAAAAAAAAAGGTGGCTTGGCATTGAACAATCACATCAGAGAAGGAGAGAGAGACAGAGAACTTCAATCAATACCGAACATAAAAGCACACAGTTCAGTTAGATGACCAGCTAAACACTTGTAGTCCAGCAAGAATCCATCTCCACATCATGCCCAGCTCCTTTGGCATCAGCTTTTGTCGATACCCACCGTCTAAACTCCTCCTCCCTTCCATCTATTCTCTCGTCGTTACGTAATGAGTTGCTGAAACTGGTACAAATCGAAAAAGGCCTCACACTAATTGATCCCTGAGTCGTTTGAAAAAAAAACCCTGCTCACCTCGTCCGCGTCTAGCGATTTGCGTGCGCAGCCATCTTGTCTTTCCCTCTCTTCCTCGCCTGCCTCCTCCTCCGCTACACTGCCTGTGTTGCTGGCACGCCAAATATTTTGAAAACAAACGCTTTGCCCGTTAATCGACCTAGCCTACTGCGCCCTACGAATACTGCTGTTGCCCTTTCATCACTCACCTTTCATGTCGTCAGCGACATTTTGTTGTTGTAATTTTTTGTGTTCTTCGCGAACGATCTGAAGTTCTGATTTCCTCTTGTTTTGGTAAATCGTAAAGAAATCATCCAAAGACTAAAACAAACTGTATAGTCTAAGCTTCGTTCTACTGTTTCTTCAAAGAACTCTTAAGATAAAAAGGCAGGCTTTCATAGATAATGTCTTTTTGCAGGTGTTTCGTTATCGTCAATGCGTCAAGACGATGACGACGATGACGAAGAAGAAAGGAGGAGTAGGAAGAAGTAATTTTTTTCACAATAACAACACCTTAAGCTGTACTTTTCCAAATTCTAGACCATCGTCTCAAGGAGATCAGCCTGGCAGTTCATTATTTTTTCTGTCTATCACGTTGGAAAATTACAATACTCCTTAAAAAAGAAAACTTGTACTCGAGACCTCCCTAGTTATTCAGTAGCTTGAACTTCGTCTTGAATGTGTTTCTCAGGATTCTGCCTAGCCGTATGTGGCAGTCTGAAAAGAAGGTCATGCTAAAATTATAAAAAAATGAAAGGAAATTAAACCTGAAACCTGACCGAACTCCTAGAAAGTTCCACCTTTTGCCGTGGAAGCGCTGTCAGTATTTTTTAGAGTGTGGTATTTTCTAGTTTGGTGATTAAGGAAGTCTCGCATTTCACAGCTGCTTATTTTATTCCTAAAATTACGCAAACCATCTCTTCTGCAGTCAAAGATGCTTTGAGCTGTGGTGTGAGGAATCATTTTGCAGTTAATGGCATCAACAGGACACTGTAAATATAAAAAAGATATATCTTCATCGTTATCATAAGTGGCAACGACATAGAAAAATCATAACCACAACAAGAAGTGGCATTCAACTTGGTAGTGAACACTGCTTCTGTACAAGACAGGACTTGGGGAATGGAAGGGAAGGGAAGGGACAGCTCGTCAAATGTGTTTCCAGTGAAATCCGAGCTTCCCTGGCAAAACGAAGCGGTTCCGTTAGTTCTTCTCCGAAAGTTCTCGACGACCTCTTTCTGATCCTCTTGGCGGACTCGAGGGCCAATAACATTGGCGGTTCCAAGCCGCCTTTGTTGCCTCTTGCCGATGAATCAATCGCCAGCGCCAGATTCTGAGGGTCGGTGTGGCGACTGCGCTGTCAGCACTGAACGAGGTCAAGTCACACAGAGACGCTGGCGAGGGCCACTTGACGTTTTGCTCAGACCTTCTGGAGAAGGTTTTCTGTCGGCAAAACCCGGATACACCATGGCTTCCGCTAACTTTCCTGCATAAAGACTTCCAGCACTAGTCTTTTCTCTCTCTCCTTCTCTCTGTTTCTATGCCCCTCTTTCTTTCTCTTTTTTTCTCTCTTATCCATCATTCATGCTTCCTTCTGTTCGTGTTCGAGGGAAGTACAAACATCTAGGATGTTTCCAGCAGGTAATGATACCAGTGTGGTTGTATAGTCATGGGACGGATTGCACGCTTTACATGTTTGTCTTCTCGGTGAAGTCAGGTGAGAAATGTTAGGTATCGGCGATGTTATTTTTGTACAACTGATCTGCAAGTTTGTTTGCTTGCCTGGCTGGCTAGATGCTCACCTCATTGTCTGTCTGCTTGTTGCTGATTCCTCATACGATAATGGCAGACAACCTCGTTTGCTTTCCCTTCCAGCACCTGACCGTGTTCTTCCCGATTAGCTTTCCTGTATTGTATGATGATGTACTTGATGGCGCACACGGGTTTACAGAGTTAACACCACCTGGGTATTCTTGAAAGGAGGGGAGGATGCACAAACATTAAAGCCTTCCTCTGAGAAAGTTGCAGTAAAATTCTTCTCATATCATTTCAACTTTTTACTCTTACACCCTTTGCAATATCTTCCCGCTCGCAAAGAAAAAATATCTCAGCAGACACCAAAATACAGAGATATGATATAAACATGCTGGACTGCCAACGTGTTAGACTGATTTCTATCTTCCAGAGTACAGGGCCCTTAGGTACTGCGTTTCTCGGTCACCGGAAGTACTGCAGGCTTCGGGACGCCAGGTGGCGCTACCAGTCATGTTCATGCACATAACAAACTCACTGGACTTGAGAGAAGGCTCAGACTCCTCCGCCTCACCTTTACGATGTATTTGCCAGCATCTGCGGAGCTGCGCTAACCTCCCTTTAAAATACAGCCGGCATCAAGGAACACGTGGAAATGCCCGGATGAGCCGGGTGCTGGGGGGATGGCATGGTGCATGCGCTGTGGCAATCAGCACGCAGACACTTTGATGGCTCCGTGTATTAATTTGGACTGAGTGCAAGGTTCCTTGATGCACCGCTCTCACTCTCTCCATTACAAGACCTTTCGAGAAGCACAGATTACGTATTTGTATCGAGCTAAAGGTAAGAAAAAAAAGAACATGTTCGTTTTAATCAGCGCATGGCATTGCCTGCACCTGCTAAAGGTTTTTTTTTATTATTATTTCTGGAGAAAAATTTATCTGAGATTGAAACAAACTGCCTTGCCCGCTCCCTTCACTTGTACACCTGACTGTGAGTTCTGATTATTAAACCTTCATTCGTCTACTAGCTGAGTGACCAGAAGAGAAATTGTGGAAAAAGAGACAGACTTATAATGAACGATAGAGAGACCGTGAGGGATGAAAACCAGAGGAAAAGAGAAAAAAAATTATCTGAAACACATGATCGTTGGGCGCAAACTGAAAATCTTGCAGGCAAGAGCACGTCGGGTAGGATGAAATTAAAGTACAAGCCAGCATGGAAGGATAACAAGAAGAGGAGCGGTGGAACTAATCAGCTACATGTGTACAAGCAATCCTTCGGGTGGTAGGCCAGTTAATCTGTATTAAAGGTCGTGCGAGAAGGCAATTGCAAGAAAAGTATAATTTAATAAACAGGAGAGAGAGAGAGGGAAGAGTGAGAAAGAATGTTTTATTTCAGGTTTGGGATCTTGGCCGCAGGTACCACCAGATGTGTCAAGACAATTTTTTTCAATAACAGCAGACCTCCACCAAAGTTAGTAAGTGCTGCTCATTCACCCCTATGCTTCTTGGCGGTGGTCGAGCGACATTCTGCGACTGGGTGGCAGCACCAGTCACTTCCTGCAGATGCCCGCCTCCCTGCCGCAAGATTCTGTGACAAGGGGCAGTAATTTGTTCTGCGCACGATTGTGTGGTGCGGGTGCTGGTCCCTGGGCTGGAAATTAATACAAGGCACTCGGCAAAGTGACTAACACTGTCTAATATCTCACCCGCTGTGTACACTGCCATCGCGCGCTCACTTGATTACATTCATTTATTTTTATTTCTCACGATTTTTTTTTTTTTTTCAGTTTGGCGAAATAAAGATATCGTATTATTTGAATATATTTACCATGCATGTGTGTGTGTTAGGTCCCTTCGCACCAACTGAAGGTCTCTACATTTATTTATGCTTTAATGTAAAAGGTTTACATTTAAATCATCTCCCTCTGATTCTTGGACAATATGCGCAGGATCGAAAACTATTCATGACGATTTATTGCAGTCAAACACACGATAGGTTTACCATCGAACCCTGCAGGTGTAGAGAATGAAGACTATTGTCAGAGGGTTTTTACCTGCGATTCTACACTCGAAGGTCAAGCATGGGCTTGACAGTGAGCACAGCTCAGCCTGCTTGTCCCCCAGAAAAGGTCCTCAGTTGCCAAGCGAGGCGTTGAAAAGCTAAACAACTGGTTAGAGTCGATCGGATGAATTCACATCATTGTACCAGAAATGGACAAATGCATCGCTGATCACTAAGGTGGTTAAAACTCAGTTGTCAAGGCTCTGCTCCACATATTAGTCAGTGGTTGTTAAGGTGCTAACAATGAAACTATGATTAAAGTACTGCAGCTACTAAAATGTAAATAAATGTACTTCACTATGTACTTGGTATTTATTTCTGTTTAAGTTATTGTTTGTTGTCTTTTTTAGGAAGGATGTTGGGTCTGGAGGAGGTTTGAACAATCGTTTGAATGTCTCTGCCTACTTCTTTCTCTATTTGTTCTCATTCATTTTTCTCTCTATTATTCAAACACGTGTTCAAACATGTCCTCAAACTGTTCTGCTTAAAAACCAGAGTTCAAACCTTCCGCTCTCCATCGGTTATTACTGATTGAAAGACTTTCTACCACAGGAGGATGTTCCTGGGGCCCACAGGGCTAGGACAGGACTGGGAGGGGCGGAGTGTGGAGAGCCGAGGCCGAAGACTCCTGTCCCCAGAGGATAAAGAACGCAAGTCCATAAACTCTTTGTTGAGTAGTTTAATCGTCCTAGAGCTTTCTTTTTTTCCTGTGTCTGCTCTACTTCACACCATTCTGATATGCTTGATTTATCGCAGACAATGGTGGGACTATCGGCACAGTATGTGGGCCAGCGTCCATTTCTGTCTCTCCTTATGATCTGAGCTTTTTGTTGTTGTGACATTTACTTTTTTGTAGTTCTTGATCAAGCAGCTTCACCTGATGGACCACTTCGTCCACTAACGGCCTCTGCAGCATGTTCTTCGTCTAAATCCTCTTAAGTTTGTAGGTTTATCAGGATTTATTGTCTGCTTTTCATTTTTTTCTAATTTATGGGCCATGAGCTTTGTCGCTTCATTTTTCCCTGATTAGATTTTTGATATGTGTTTATATATGACATCGACTGAAGATGGAACTCCCGATGATCTGTCCTGTTCATCTGCTTTTAGGCTTGTCCTAATTCCTCTTCTCAGAAGAAAACCTCAGGGACACAGCTTTTTCTGGAATTCTTGTTTTCTTGGAAATCTTGTCTGGAACAACCTACCCCATTTTTTCAATCTCTCCATCATTCCCGATTGTCACATGCTTTTTCTAGTATGGCGTTGACATCTCACCAAAGCAATGCCACATTTTTCTGGGCCCGCTTTTATTTCTACAGATGTCTCACGATCTTGTTACAGAGGTCTAGCTAGATAGCATAGCAGACTGATGATCAGACCTTTTTTAACATGTTTACATCCTGTGTTGTTGTTCACTATCCTTTCCTTCTTTCACAGCAGCCTTCTTAACCTTTTCAACCATCTTTGCTGTCTTTAATGTCTTCTCAATCCTGTTGCTATCTCTCCTACATCATGTTGCTGTGTTTCAAGTCTGCTAAATCCTGCTGTTGTCTTTAATGTCTGTTGAACCCTGTTGCTATCTTTAGCATCTACTAAATCGTATCGATGTCTCCAACGGATGCTGAATCACACCTTTTTTTTAAACATCAACTCAATCATGTTTTTTTTTCTCTCTCATTCTTTGCTGTGTTCTCCATCTTCACGATGTAAATAAAAAAAATCCTCATCTTTATCTTTCTCTCGGTTTATTTTTGTTATCATGAGCTGGAAGAACATGACGATTGAGTAGTGGAGCGGTAATGGTGATGATGTGACGATGGTTGTAGTAGTGGTTCGAGAGAAAGAAGAAGCACGGATGAGCATTGTTTGAAGCGTGTTATCAGACTATCATAAACACTAAGTCTGCTTGTCAGAGGCAGACGACATTTTTAAGCCTGACATTATTCGTCATTATCAAATTACTTACTCCCTACAAATCTGCAAGTACAGACAGGTCGACACAGTAAAGGTCACAAGGTTACAGAAAAAAGGAAGAGAAGACAATAGCTCTACAGCAGGAAATGTTGTGGTTGACAGAACGGTTCTACCCTTGATATGTTCTGTACTCGATACTCCGTGTGTTCTATGTAATATATGTTCTACCAGACAGGACTCAACATATCTCGTGACAAGAGTGCATGAATCCCCTCCAAACAAAATTATGTGCGTGAGTGTGTGTGTGATAACCTGGTCGACGAAAACTTTCGCGATATTCAATTTAAAAAAGAAAAGAGGAAGAAAGGAAAGAAAAAGGATAGTAATCCCTTCTTTGTCATTAAGAAGACACCCTTCCTTTTTTTTTTAAAGTCACTCAGTCGTCTACACGCTTGTTAAATGCTACTCCTCGCGAGCTGCCTACCCCATCGAACCCCCCTAGGGCACAAATAAGCTCAATTGTAAGAAAGCCATGCAGATAAAGCTCTGTGGGTGTTTGAATGTAACCGCTGTTCATTTACAACTGGAGGTAAAAACACCAGCACAGCGGGACTTCCTGGTGCGGCTGATTTCAATGTCAAGAAAATCGATTTCCCGGAGGATCCACCGCGGGGTAAGTGGCAAAGAACTGGTGTGGGTGGAGGAGAGGGAGTGGGAGGGGCCGCTGTGACGTATTTCCGGTGTGCTGTGCGTGTTCTGTGGAGAGGGAAAGGTTCTGGAGAATGTTCTGAGGAGACAGTGTTTTCGACAATAATGTTGTGAGGACAATAAAGTTTTAAAGTTCTCGCCAAAACACATGCAAACAATAGTTTCGAGAGATATAACAACGGACAATAACAAACCTGGAACACAATATTCTCAAGAAATGGTGCTCACGGTCTTCTAAAAGTGTTGTGATACCTAGAACATTCTAACGGGTACATTATTGACAAGAGTATCTTCTCTGCAAGAAAGTATTGTACCAAAAAAGTATTCTGACCCCAGTTAGTATTTCCATGACTTTAAAATACAATCTTTCTCAATAGAAAGAGTGGAGTTCCTTGTCAACAATCAATGTTCTTTTCGCAGAGTCCTCCTTCAGGCAGGTCCAACATCTTCCAAACTGATTGTAAAAATGTGTCTGACATGAACTTTTGTATTACTGGGCCCTCATTGCCCTAAAATACCTCACGGTGCATTCCGCAATGTCCTGACAATCACATTTTTTTCCCCAAACGCTTAGATCACTCCACAGACCCAAAGAACACAAATCGAGGTTGACAGGAAATGTGAGAAAGTGGAGAATGCTTGTGGGAGGTAAGGAGAGGTGGAAGGTAATGGGAGGGGGACACAGAGAGGCTCCTATACGTTTCACATAAACATTTGACGACCTGTCAAACTCTTGCAACCCATTTCCAGCAACCGTCCTCAGAGACTTCGATCAAAAGTTGACGATCAGCCCGGAGGGAGATGAGCCTGTAAATGAGTTTAGCACATAATGCTGTGAGCCGCAACCAAGACCCCTTCGTAGGCGGAAATTTTATCTCTGGCGGTACAAAAAAACCCACCATGTGTTAATTCTCTTCCGCTACTGTCTGACTTTATTAAATTACAGTGTACGTTCTGAGGGAGGGTGGGTGGTCGGTGGAAGAGCGGGGCACAAAGGTCATGCATGGAGGTGTTCTTGGAAATGGTCGGGAGGGAGGTAGAGAAGTGGGTAGGACTAGGGTTAGTGGGGAACGATTGTTTGACACAGAAGTAGGAATTAGGGTCAGTTTGGAGCAGCCATCAAATCCCTAATTTAACATGGAACTAGGTTAAGTGTGAAACAACTATCAAAACGATTTATTTAACGCTTTCCACTTCTTTCGTTTTTCCTGGAGACAAAGAGTCAATGGAACGCATGTCCAAGTCTCATTATAGTTTGTCACTGAATAAAGCATAGTCTTCATGGTGACTTTAGGAAGGAGGGATTTGAACACCAGCACCTTTGATCAGCTTGCTCGTCTCCTGTTTTAGAGAGCTGTACTACCAAGGGCCATAACCCTTTTTTTTTTAAATGCATGCTCTCCTCTCCCCCACCCGCTCTTTCTCTACAAGCTGTAGAATGTGTGATTTAAGATTACAATTAAGAATATGACTCATAGAAAGCAGATGCTTGTAAACATGTTGCCGTGGAAAAGCGATAAGTTTGATACTTTTGTTGTAATATTTGAAGTGAATTGTTTACATATTTTTCTCTAGTATTGACTAGTGATGAAGCCATACCTTTACTCAATGAGTCCTCGAAGAACCGTGGTGAGTGTATGACCAAGGTTGTTGAGACACAAAACAAGATGTGAATCACCATGTAGTAGGTGATTTGATGAAAAATGTTAGGTGAAGATCACACCACAGAGAAAAAGAAGAAAAAAAAAAACATAAACAACAGAGGACGAGATAACAGTTTACAGAAGAAAAAAAGGAGGACGTGGTGAATGTTAAAAATGTGACTAAACAGATGTTCTTCCAATTAAATCTGTAGAAAATGTATCCAATATCCTGAGAAGTTTTTAAAAGCAATTAGGAGATGCAGAAGATAGGAATTTGCATTATGGCAGATTAATGACATACAGATATATACAAAAACACGTACAGACCAACACATACACACCCATGCACACATACACGCACAAACAAAATTATATCATGCTTTAAAAAAAAAAAAAATTGACGAAAAGCCATCACACAAGTTAACCATTTGTTAATCCAATTTTCTGTAAACTCACATAAACGTGTTTTCCAGGGAAGAACCCATACTTGTTTTTTCCAGCGGTACCCTAGGGCTTATTGGGGCTGACAAGCCACACTAAATGACTATGGCCAAATCATCAATAACAGACAAGTCAAACAACGATCAATGCTCGGGAGTAGACAAGAAGATGGATGGCATGCTGTAGGTCGTACACAGGCCCTGAGCGGCCAGTTGCTGACGAACTACAGATGTGAGTGGTCCACCCTCTCCTGCTGCAACCAGGACTTTTTACAAACATTTTGCCTTGGGAGTAAGGGTCGTGGTGGTTAGGGCAACATGTTTCCTTTAAATTTGTTTAATCTTTATAGATTACTACAAATACCTCCAGGCTGCATCATTTGGTTTTAAATAGAAAGACTGCTGTTTTGTTGTTGTGAAGAAGAAACAATAAAAAAGAAGCCTAATTATAGTCATTGTGAATTATTCATAATTTGTTTTTTCCTAATTCTATTAATATCTCATCCACCTATGTTTAACTCGCACAGACATAGGCGAATCATTATTTCCCTACTCTTAAGTCCTTAAAATAAATAAAGATACAAACAAACAAGAAAAAAATATAAACATACAAACACCTAAATAAACAAGCAAACGAATAAACAAGTAAGCAAATGAACACAAAAGAGAAAGTATTATAAAGACTATTGATAGAACCAGATGCCTCGCCCTCTTCCTGTTTTAATTTACATTTTATCTGCAAGCTGTTAATCGCTCATCGCTCTTTCTCAACAGAGGAAATCTGAAATGCAGCTGAGTGTCGCTGCATGACAATAGGCTGCAGCTCCATGGCAGCATCATTGTGAATTAGGAAGTGGAGTGTTGCCGGGTGTCGAATATTATTCACCAGACACTCCCCATTAGATAAACAGTGACACCTGTCTCGACATACTCTCCCTCTTCCTCCCAGTCATCATTTAGATACAAGAATCTGCTGCCGGTATAAATGTACCAAGTGATCTTGACGAATGGTCATCAACAAATTTATTAAGAGACGAAATGAAACAAATACACTGAAAAAAGAAAAAAATTATAACATGGGAATTTTAATTAATGTGATGGTTTAACGCAACTGTTAAAATATAAATTGCATATAATGTGGTTGTCATGGTAACACATGCATCGGTCTCACAGCTAAACATGTGGGCTGGGGCTACTGTTGAGAACAAACCCGTGTTTTTACATTATCAGTCAGTTCAATGGGTTAGATAACTCTCGCAGTTACTGAGGAACGTGGCTGCAAATGAAAGAGAACAATGGGTCCAAACTGAGGCTTTTTGTGGTTTGCCTACAGAGATTGCAGACGATAATTACCGTGGATCGACCAGATGCTCCTAGTCTCTGCTGGTGGCGGCGCTCTCAGGGTTGGAGAGGTGGTCCTCGTTGTTCACCAGGGTGTGCAACGCCACCAGTCGAATCCACCCGACCGTTGCTTCTTGGCTTTCTTCCCTCAACACCCTTTTTGCACCCGACGATGGTTTTTGCCTCGCTTTTGCAAGTGACGGATGATGGCCCCAAAAATGAAACCCACTGTAGGAGAAAAGATCGACGAATCAACATGAGAACTGAGGCATTCCGGCATGTCGTGCTTCAAGCCTGATTTTTGTTTGTTTGTTTTTTTGTTTTTTTTTTTTTACGTTTGTTTGGATGGTTTTTATTTTTTTGGGACAGGTTCGTGTAGCAAAAGAATTCAGGTTTGGTGTCTTTCCTTATAAGTATTGTCAAAGATGTAGCTAACGGGGCTCGCGCTGGTGATAGGACTCCAAAGAATTTGCAGCAAGAAAACATTATAAGAAAAATTTCTCTGTATGGAATGTGCAGCCCCCGGAATCCCCCATTTCTCTTCCCTCCTCCTCCTCCTCCTCCTTCTCTCGCTCGCTTCGTTTACATCTTGTTGACATTCTGGTGCTCTGCTGGCTGCTGGTGCCACTGTAACCCTTCCTTGCCTTATTGCCTGTTCATGTTTCCTTTACTCCACTGCTCCTTTCTCGCCATCTCACTCACACCTACTTATTTCTACTTGAGGTTTTATTTACTTTTGTTTAGGTTTTTGAGCGTGCGATTCCGCTATGTTTGTGATGAGAGCATGAAGATTTGATTTTGTACTTTACTTCATGAATTAGTAACACACTTCCACAAACACATACACACACATTCATCTAGGTATTAATTCAAGCGTGCAAACTCCTAGGCACTACCACAAAGTGTGTACATAAGTTCTGTCTGTCTGTCTGTCTGTCTGTCTTCTTTTGCTGTCAGTCGATTATTGTTCCCCCAATACTTATGCATCAAGTCTACATTTTGACACACGTGCTCTCAATCATTGCCTCCCACATTCGCCACGTCTATCCCTCAAATCGCCTGGAGAGTTCATTTTGCCATTAAATAGTTGTCTTCCTTCCACGTCTGCCCAGTTTTATGGCAAAGATATTTCTGATGTAAAATCAGCAGCAGATGCTCCAAAGTAAATCATGAAGCTTGGCTGCCTCGAGCCCATAAAAGCCTGTTTGAGTATGTTGCCATAGCTTGGTCTCTGGTTTCTGGAAACACATTTGCTCATCCAGATCGACTGTGATTAACCCTCCATGTCCCATTATTTCCAGTATGACTTTAGGAACGATGCAATGTTCTTTTTTTTTTTCCTTTCTTCCCTTTCTTGACTGCGAAACATTACTTCATAAACGCTTATTCCAGCCATGAGTTCATCACATATGTTGAACACAAGGAAAGGCGTTAGAGACCTTGACCCTACATGAAAATGATGAAAGGGGAAGACGAAGTTATTAGCACTCTCATGTATGACAACAAGAAGAAAACATGAGAAAAAAAAAGGTTTACTGCGCATGCGTCAACGTGGTTAAACGCTGGAGAAGACGATTATTTCAGCCATCATGTCCTAACATCTGATTATATTTTATTAAATCGAATGGGAAGGTACTTGAAAGAAAACGTCAGAAGAGAAGACAGAAGACGACACAGCGCATGCGCAGAAAGGGCAGGAAGGGGAGAGTCTCCCTCGTACCATTATCATCGCTGCAAACCGCGTGTCTGTGATGTATGTTGACGGAGGAGGAGTTATCAGCTATACTCAGCTGTTTACCTCCGTTTTATGTGTTTTCTTGTCGTAAACAGAACTCATTTTTTTGTGAACACTCGTTAACAGAGTCTGTGATCGGGGGGATTGTTCGGGGAGAGCTGTGTAAAACAGGAAACAACATTTCTGTCAGCCAAATGCTGATACCTACGACAATGTGTACACTCAAAACAATAGAGATAGAATAAAGATTGATGGAGGGAAAGGGGAATGAAGTGGATGAGTTAACGAGGGAACAGGATAGAAACGCTTCTTGATGACAATTGTTGCTTTCGTGATCTTCATTCGCTGCCAAATCATATAAGAAGTCTTAAACTATGTGGGATAAATGGCTGTCAGACTTGGGTCAAAAGATAAAAAGATAAGAAAACAAAATAAAAAACAAAAAAAAATATTTAGAAATATACTACGAACTGGAAGGTAAGAATTTGTCATTAGTTGTTTTGAAATAAATAAATTTTTGGGTGTGTTTCAATACAAGTTCATTTGACGAGTTGACTGCTGTCCAGAAATAAATAAGTAATCATCAGAAACAGAACACAAAAAGCAAATTCTAAAATGTTACTTGAGAGAGCTATGATGTATGCTTACGGTGATGATCTGACAAACATTGTATTTATCTTTTATTTATCTTTTCCTTGAACATCAGTTTTGACCTTACAGTTGCAGTCTACTATTCATGGCTTGTTGTCAACGATACCCTGCCTGACAGTTGTCGGGTACAACTATACTTTTTACTGTTTTCTAGTCCTTTTGTTGATTCTGTCCCTTTTTCCTTTCCATTCAATACTTTTTTTTAATGTTTTGGACGATTTTGCTGTCGCTTGGTTGAGTGGTTTTGCGCACATCTCTCAGGAAAAACCACTGTTTACGAAAAGATCAGGTTCAAAGTTCACCAACAATTGATTTCGATAGTACGATGAAATGATAGATGATCGCAGTGTTCGATTCTTCATCAAATCCTTTAAGCCTCTTGCGGGATGCGTGTACCACTCCCACTGAAAGGAACAATCCCATCCTTTTTTTTTCTTTTTTTATCATGTGATCAACAACAGTAAATCAAACAACAAAATGAAGACAAACCAGTAAACTTTAATGGAAAGCTCGGGGAGATGTCTTTGCACACAGTCACCTGTCGTGCCAGGCCTGATAATGGATCTCGTCTCAATTTTCATTTGTCAAGCCTAGCTTTCTATTCCTCCCTTTGTGAAATGGAGTATTGCCTTGTCGCCCAATTCCCTCCTTATTAAGTGTTGTGATGTTCCCTTATTTTCTTCCTGGTTTTGCGGCTGTTAAAATTTTCATTTCTTCTCGGGAAGACATTTATTTCCGAAAAAGTCGACATGAGATGTCTTGTCGACTTTACGAGCTGGTTCTTGCTTTTTCTTTGTCTCTTTCTTTCTCTCTTTTTTTTTCTACAACACGATCTTTGGTGTGTGTGTGTAAGAGGGAGGTTAGATAGGAAGTTTTCATTCCTGAATTTTCCTCTATTTCCTGCATGCCATCGAATGTTTGACTTATCTCACAAACGATGGACATAGTTATCCAAATGGTGGCGTTGACGGACGATAACCCTCCTGTTTTCCCCAACTCAATTACATCCAAATGTGCACAGAGACCCTTCTTCAATGATATTTGTTTTCTTTATCGCATCCTAGAAGGGCTGAGCAATAATCTAATACAGCCTCCATACAACAAATGAATCGTCCATCTTCTCATTTGTTTTCTTTCTTCCTCTGTGCGAAGTCACTTAATCTGAGCATTAGATAGGAAATGATTCTCTTTCGGTTTGCGCTAGGGGTTAAGACGAGGCCGTTTGTGTTTTCTATTAATATTAGTCTTGAAATATTGGGCGACAAGGACGATTTGCGTGTACAGACATCGTTAAACTCAATATAGAGAGTGGCTAGCCCTGGCTATAGAAACCTCCATTATCTTTGCTGATGTTTGTAGGATTGCCGAGTCCTGGGATTTTTTTTTTTTTTTTTTTTTGTCCCCTCACCAACGCCATCAGTGACCAGATGACTGCATTCGTGAACTCTGATGTTTACTCATAACGAGAGGAACGGAGAAATAAAGAGAAAGGTGCTGCTATGGTAACCAGTAAAAGATGGTTGATATCGGTATGCGTGGCGCCTATCAACAATACAGTGAGAATCAGCTGTCCTGGGTTCAAATCTCGATTCAGGCACGCTGTTCTTTCTTTGTCTGTCACATGTGTTTACAAGACTCGCTGCTTTGCTGTGATATACTTGCTGGCTCGGTGTACAGCATCCTTTTCTCACCCTACCCCTTCTTTCATTCTGTCTATCCTACTTCCTAGTTATCAGACCTTAGTTCATCATAACTAAAAAATTAATTTTGATTTATTTCAGCATCTTGTGTACCTCATTTGTGAAACGAGCGTAGAATGAGATTTATGACCAGGTCTGTTCGCCATATGAGCGCAGAGGTTGCAGGTGTCTGCCAAGGAGACATTACTCGCGTTACAACTCCAAAGAACCTCTGGTATGTAAACACCAGCTCGAGACGCAGCACGCGGAGGTGGGTTATGGCGCCTGCCTGGAATCAAAAGTAAACATGTCCCCCATCAGTGTGTCCCTTCAAGTCTATGTTTCTGTTTTTCCTTCCGACGATAACCCGGCCAGAACCGTCTTCCTCCCGGGGTGCGCAAGCGATGGACTCGCCGTAGTCGCCGTGAGCGAGGAAACCCAGCTCGAGTCCGAAGTCTGGTGGCTGGAGGCGATGCTTCCTTACGAAGGGGAAAAGGGTGGAGGCGGGTGGAGGAGAAGGGAGATTATCCAGCCGAGGCTACACCCGCCAGTGCACGCGTCAGACGTGTAGGCTTCCAATGTTATTTTACGTTTTTTGAGAGGTCAAAGGTTACTAAGGGAACAGCCCGGTGATGGCCATGTTTATGTTTGCCTTGCACTGCCCAAAGAAGAAAAACACAACATGGATCTGGCTGTCGGAAAATTTTGTGATTTCTGATTTTCGCATTTTTATGGGGTGGGTAAATGGTGGAAACATAACAAAGAAAAAAAAAGACTGTTTCTGTGTCAAGAGAACATGGCATAGCCTGCATAGGCTTCGGAGTTCCTGGGTATTAGACATCTTATTATCCTGTCACAAATTTTCTTTCTCATCCTCTACTTTGACCATCAGGGTGTGGAGAAGAGACTTCAATAAGGATACAAAAATTGTCCTTGTCACAAGCGTTAAAAATTTAAAAAGAGTTCATATTAAAGGGCTGGCATTCCAACAGCTTGCCGCTGGCCAAAGAAAAAAAAACTGTTTCGCTGTGTTCATCGTCTTTAGACTTTAATGAAAATGATTTAAGACCGGGACGAACCCTAATCAACAAAATAGAGTGCAGTGAAACTGTCTCTTGGGGTAAAATGGTTAAAATGATGTTTAAGTTAAATGCTTTTAAAGCGACGATTCTCCTGAATGAACAAAACTGTCTTGCACTTAAAAAACAGGGGAGCGAAACTGTCAGGAAATTTAAAAGTAGAAGAACAAAAAGCGTAAATCAGTGGTCTGTGTGTTGTGAGTCTGTTTGTTTTGTGTGTGTGGGTGTCGAGAGATCTTTATCTATCTCGATGGTCAAACAGGTCTGATTGGTCTGGATGGCTGACTAGGTCGTAGTTGCCAGTGACCTGCTTCTGGTGGACGACTGCAAGATGAAGCCTTTGGCGCCATCGTCCATCGGCGGCTGGCAGAGGTCGCCACCTGCTGCGAGTGTGTGAGGAGCGTAGCCCCAGTCTCAGCAGCACGTGTCATCACCACGTGACTAATTGCTGCTCTCAACTTCTGGCGACAACGCTTTCAGATTTACGTCTTGCAGGGGCCATTACTTTCTACGTCGTTTGGAAGAGTTACCCATCATGTTCTTTCTATTTCTTTTATTTGTTTGCTTCTTTATTCATTTCTATCTTTTAGTTGTTGGGTTTTTTTTTTCTTTCGTATATTGTTTATGTTAGATTTTTGGTCGTTTATTGATTTTTGGTGTTTGTTCTTTTCATCGTTTTGGTTTTTCTGTATTTTGTATCTTTTTGTATTCGTTATAATCTGAGCTTGTTTGATCTTTCAGCCTTTCTTTTTTTTATTCCTCTGTTGTTGTTGTTGTTGTTGTTTTGTTTTTTTTTTTTTTTTTTTGTTTTGTTTTGTGTTCCTTCAATAGATCGATTGTTTGTTTTTGTTTGTTGTTCTTGATTTCTTTCTTCTATTGTTAGTGTGTCGGTTCGTTTGTTTTCTTTATTGTTCACCTTCCTTAATTATATATCTCTTATTCTTTCTTTTGTGCTTGTGTGGTTGTGTGCGTTTGTTCATTCTATCGTTCGTTCCTTCATCCACCCGAGATGGAGCTAGTTTTGATGTATCAGTCATTTGGTCAGCTAGACTTAATTTATTCATTTCATTTATTTCCTTTTCCTCAATTTTTTTTTTCTTTCACTTTTTCTATCTTCTTATTTTCATTGAATTTATCTTGAATTCAGGTGTTCGCATGTGACAACATGTACAGTCTATTCTCAATACCCATAATGTCCACAGACACATAAAATTTAAAACATCTGCATCCCAACGTGACTTTGATTTAAAAACGAACAGCCTCATCTACCATATCGTCCATTTGATCAATCGAGGAAACTGTTAATTTAACGGTAGTCTCCCTTCTGAGCTCTGAACTCTTTGAGGCACCCATGAGCTACTAATGCGATTTCCTGAGCAGAAGTTCGTTCATTCGAGCTTCTTGATGCTCCATCTCTGAGATCACTGGGACAGTGCCTCTCTGAAGTTAGTTTTCCTTCCGTGTTTTCTCCCATAACAGTTGGGTTTCCACAACCTTTTTCCTCCAGCTGTGTGGTTTTCCACAAGCCCTCTGGCTTCCACTAGTCTTTTTCCCACGTGTCATCTGGTTTGAACCTCACCCTGCTAAACTATGAGAAGACGAGCTGCCCAGTGCCAGAATGGAACCGGCAAAGAAAGCGAATATAACTTCAAATCCACGACCAACAGGGTGACTATCATCGCCGAGGTTTTATCATCTTTAGTGGGATGCAAACATTTTCTGACGATAAGGTGCAAGATACCTGTTCCACAAATCGGAGTGAGTTCCCTCTTTTGTTCTCTATAAACACACAAACATCAAACTAAATACATTCAAATGTCAGGATTGTATGTTAACCTTACAACATTTAAATTGTGAATAGCTCTGGAAATAGAATCGTTCAGTGTGTAATATCTTATGTCTCCATGCTGCGAGCAGGCCACGATTATACTAAACACTTCTCACTCCAAAGTTGTTGGTTTTTTTTTTTTTTAATTTCCACAGAGCATCTATGGTTTCCTTCACGAGAAAGATCGCCTGGTTTTGCAACTCTACCCAGCGCCATCATGACTGGACTTCTCCCTTACATCATCATTATCAAGAAAAATAAATGGAAGACACGAAGGCAGAAAAGAACGGAAGAAAGGGCAGAGTGGCTGGACAAGCATCCCCACTACAGTAATAAATTTTTAAGACGGTCTCCGTTTGCGGCGCCGCCATAATGGATGGGGTGGAGTACATAATGGCGGTGAGCGCTGCAGACAGAATGGCTAACACCCGGTTATTGCCAGCTTCCACAGGCGTGAGCACAGTTCACCATCCAGCAGGTGACAGTGTGCACGCGTAGTCTTTGTTAACCCGGAGGCTGACAGCAGCCACAATTAGCCACTAGATAAGAGCACACTGACAAACCTCTCTCTCTCTCACACACACATTCATGAATAAGCATACATGAGCACACACATACACAAACATGTATATACAAACTTGAATACATATAAACCTGTTTCTAAATGTCTGAAAGTGAGGCTTGCGATGTTTGAATGAAAAAAACACTTCTTATTCATGAAGTTAACAAGGACTGAGAGGATGGGTCACGTGATTTACATCTCCGAGAAAAAGTGTGGAGAGGAAAAAACAGATGTGCCGGAAGCGACGATGGGGATGTTCACCTGACATTCTTGACCCAACACATCGTCACGAACAGCTGCGATCTTCTTTTCATAAAAATAAACAATGTCACTTCGCCGTCCGTCCCTCCGAGATCTCATACCTGTTGAGCCGAGATAACAGCGGGATGGCAGACGAGAGAGATAGACAAAGGAAAAAAAAAAGAGAGAAAACCGAAAGCGTCCGACCGCAGGTATCCTCGCAGACGGAAGAACCTTGGCAGGATGCCAGAAGGCAACCTGTGTGGGCCGTGCGCATGTGCGTACGTGTCTGTGTGAGTGCGCACGTGTCTGTCTGCAAAAAAAAAAAAAAAGAAAAAAAAATAGTCTCCTAACCTTTTGGTTGTTGGGGGTGAGATGCTTGAAACCGCTCTTTTTTTCCCGGGGGCCAGATATTTTGTGAGTGGTGGATCGCATTTCCTCTCACTCGTTGCATTATCTTCCCAAACCCCTCTGTCGAGAGAGGTATCCACTTCACAGCTGTGACAAATGGGAAAGTAAGGCTGCGAGGATTGGGTATCGAACCGGCTAGTGCAATATGTATGTGATGTGGGATGACTTACAGATACATTCCGGGACTTAGATACTTGTAATGTGATAAGGTTACATGTACACTCTTAGAAGACAATGAAATACTAAGTATGTACATCTGTGATGTTTGTATTAAGTAAGATAATTACTCGGACATCCGAGAGTAGTATCCTCAGTTACAAACGACATCTTGTCAGTCGAGGGCTAACAAAGGTGAGGCGATGAGGAGATGAACTATTCACTCCTCTACGACTGTAAAATCATGGGATTTCCTTTTAATTCATCTCTTTTGTCACTCGCATTGTTTTGAACTCTTTATACGAATCGATCGCTCAATCCTCAATCACTCCTAACTGCACCTAACGATGACAATGGAACAAAAAATCATTGATGCCATTTTTCTACAGACGACAAATCCTCTCGTTTTAAATTAATTTTTTTTTTTTTTTTTTTTTTGTTTCACGAAGCAGTTATTAACGAAACAGTTCATTTTGCTCGAGTACTCATTGTTTCGTAAGATGTTTTAAGTCTTGCGGGAACTGCAAGACAAGGATTTTTTTTAAAGTGTTTAAAGCCAGTGTTTCATTGGTGGCTTGTGTTTTATCATGACGATGTTTTAACGGTCACTGCCCACTTGCAGATGATGGCTAGCGGCTGCTTCTGTAGATTACATTTCTCAAGAGAAATGATGAGCTGCTATCAAATCACAAAAATAATATTTGGTCGCAGAATAAGATTATAGCTTCAGGAACCATTCTCTGTCGGTCACTATTAGAGGATGAAACGACGCACAGACGAATGAGAGAGAAAAAAAAAAAATCCAACGATTTTATATTTTTTTCCACTCACTTTATGTCAAGAGATTTTGTTCTCTAATTTTACAGCTCTTTCGGGAAAGTACACAAAGGTCAAGAAAGGAAAAATTTCGAAACACTTTTATATAAAATTGAAGACCTTTCACATAGGTATTTTCTTCTTTTCTTTTTATCCAGTCAATTGCTGTTTAAAGAGTCGCTGAAGGTGCAGACCAGAAACAAGTCCCTCTAAACACTGCATTAACCGCAAAAATTGTTTATAACAATTGTTCTCAACCGAACTGCCTGTTTCGAAAACCCGACATCAGCAGATGCATTTTAAAAAATTTGACATGAAAAGGAATGATGTTCTATGTACTTCTTACTAAGTAAAAGCATTACCAAGCAGAGCAGAAAAGGTTTTCAATGTGCAGTGCATGAAGTCCAGAGAGGAACCGAATGTGAGTGGAAAGCCAGAACCAAGGAAAATCTACAGAAATATAAGAAAAAAAAGATGAAAATCGATTGCTTTGCCTTCAGCAGAACACATTAAACAAATAAGAAAAAGATGAAAAAATCCGCAATGGCGTCTTTCTGCAAAAAGTTAACAAATCAAAAATGGAACAAATTAATAAAAAGAAAAAAATGAGCTTTCGATCCTTCGTGGGATGTTTGGTGCACGAACGTGATTGAAGACGGGCCAGGCATGGAAAAGAAATGATTAGAAACAGGAGTTCTCCTCTGAGAGTCACGAAGTATTTCGTATTGAGGGAGAGCCACACACGTTCTGCGGCCTCATCCTCATCCTCATCCCCATCCCCATCCATCCAAAACCTTTCCTCCTCTGTACTCCTCCCACCGCCTCTACAGGGTGTGAACAGTAAAATAAAAACTTACAGCCAGTAGCTAGGACGAAGCGATATAAGGATGTTACCTGAACAGAAAAAAATGTCTGGAGTATACAGGGAGATATATTATCATGTGACTAAAATAACTCGGAGCTTGGGGAAGGACCTGAATAGTATGAATTATGTAAAACAGAACATGCAGCAGTTCTAAAACATACATCAGTGAGTTAGTCAAGGATGTATTGGATGTCAAAAACTTTGAGATTGTAGAAATTATTTTTTTGTGTGTGTCAAAACTATTGAGTTATGATGAATAATAGTTTGCTGTTTGATGGTAGACATTTTCAGAAGAAGGAGTTGATTGTGGTTATATTGTTGCTAAGAGCAATAATTCCATACAAACTCTTCATTTACAACCTTTTTTTCCTCCCGCAGTCCACGCCAATCCTCTTCACAAGGAAATGCCAACAGAAGTTGTCTGGCGATAACACAAAAATTTCTCTTAGCAACAATATTGTTGATTCTAGACAAGTTCCCTCTTCATTGTTTACACAGCCTCGCTTAGCCTCATCTAAACAAAAAAACTCGACAATTGAAGAAGGAATAAAAGAAAGAGACTCCATTAAATTTGTGTTCACAATGTGATTTCTAAAAATAAATAAATAAACAAGTTGAAGCAACCATGATAGCGGCTTGCAAGATGGCTTTTCCAGCAGACGCCGCTCTGCGCTTGAGTCCTGCATCCGGGCATCAGGTAAACCGTGATGGAGTCCCGAAGCAGTGGGATACAGTGTCACGACCTCTTGGAATGATAAGTAGCAGTCATATCAGCTCGCCAAGGCTGTAAAACATTCGCCTTCAAAAAAGGAGGAGAAGAACCCGGATGTGCAGGCCGCTACACATACCAGCTTCTGTGCTTGTCTCGCTCTCTTCCTGTTTGATATCTCGGTCGGACTGGAGCTTCTTGGTCCGTCTGACGTGGGTGGCGACTTGAAATGCATGAAGACTAACATATCACAGGTTGTAGACAAGGTGGACTGTGATCTTCCCTTTGCTATGGATAAGTTGCGTCATGAGAGAGAGAAAGAGAGATTAAATATGGAGAGCTGTCTGCATCATGTCTAACATGCAAAAATATAATTTGTCTGTCATTCCTGGGTTTTTTTTTTCTGACATACTTGATAAGAATAAGCATAGCAATGTTTGGAAGCAACCAAAATTACATTCCTGTGAGACTGTTTGGGCATTTGAGTTTTTAAAAAAATCTTCTAGACAACAAAACACTGCAGAAACATTTTCCCAAATGTCGATGAACTCATAGACAAGGAAGGCGTCAGACGAACAGAACCTAGGCAACAGTCTTTTCATTTAGTATCAGTTGCATCCATGGGATTAAATTATGAGGGTCGTCTTCCCCACTCACATCATTATTCTTCCTCAGTTCACGCCTTTCTGTACTTTCCAGTCTACCGCACCAGAGAGCCTGCGACCCTGAACCGTCTCTAGCTTGACGTACCGAAAGGTCAAAGGCTGAATGTCAGAGGCAAACCAGTGCCGACGAGTCTAAATGGAGAACATTCCGCAGGTGTTTGGAATCAGCTCACAGACAAGCCCGGCTGTTGAGTTTTCACTGCCGCTGCAGGAAGAGTTTCTTCCTCTGTCTTTAATAACCCACGTCGCAGACAAAATAAAGAGAAAAAAAAAGGAATAAAAAATGTTTTTAGAGATAGCCTAGAAATATGGTGTTCAGCAGAGTAATGGGGTGAGAGAGGCTGAGAGAGGAAGCAGGTAAGGTGGATGGAACAGAAGAGGTCCAAGATTTATGCTCCTTCCTCCATCATTTCGGATCAACACATCCAAGCAGCCAGACAAGAAAGCCAAGCAGCGAGTGAAAACAAGTTAGTGGACCTTTGAAAGTATTTCAACTACGGGCAATGGTAACTTTGAAACAAAGCAGACAACAAAGCTAAAAACAAACAAACAAATGTTAATGTTAGCATCTTTCCTCCTTGCACCACATCCTCGCACCTCTTGCCCACCAAGTCTGTGGAGGCTGATGCAAGTACTAAATCGCTGGCTCTCAACGACAAAGACACACATAATGCCCCTTCTCCTCCTTCCCCCGCTTCTTCCACTCCCTCCCTCCCTTTCCCCACCTTCTCTCCTCCCCAAACACTGCACATATTACGATCGACGGTTGGCGGTGGAGTCATTTGCAGCCAGCGTTTCCAGGTAAACACACGGTAGCCTGACAAATCAGTCAATAGCAGGCAGTCGGACACCGTGCGCACTTCAAAGAACTGCTAAGCCAGGTAATCGTTGTAAGCTTGGTATCCTCGGAGAGAGTCAAGCTTTTTTCCTCTCAGCTTCTGATGAGATTTTTAGGGGCTTTGCCGCAGAGAGAGAGAGAGAGAAACAAAGAGAGACAGAGACAGATGCATAATATGCATGCAAGAGTTTATTTTTTTAAAGAGGGAAAAAGTTAACCAAAAAAAATTTCCCTGACAAAATCCTCATCTTTGTGGTGAAGTGACTGGTAATGCCCTGTAATGCACTCTCCAACGATAACTCCAGCCGCGATGTAAGTGTGTAAAAAATATTCAGGAGATTTTTTAAGCTTAGAAGAAGCAGGAGGAGAAGAAGTTATATCATCATACAACGTGAGGTCATCATACAGCCACAAGAGTTTACTAAGCACGATATTCACAAACACAGCAAGCAAGCAAGAGACCAGACTGACATAACAACATAACAACAAACAAGCAAACAAGCAGCCAAACATCCTTTCATCCACAGCACGGACGTCAACATTGTACATGGACACGTGAACATTGTCCATGCTTTAGCCAATGGAAAGGCTAGGATTAAATGCTAATTATGGTTTCTGTATACAAATGTGACGTCACCATTTTTACCTTTCTGTGCATGGTGACGCTTGTAGGATATGTCTCTAGAACCGAATGAAAGTGTTCACCCAGATTTTGGAAAATAACATCTGGCACTGAGCTTTACCCAGTTTCTATAAAAAGCGTTGCACCCGACTAGACCTTTAAACCTTTTTCCTACTTACTATCTGTAAGTGTTACAAGATGGTGTTTTGATGGGTAAGTCAGAAGAGTGTCTAACCGTGCAGCTGTGCACAATTTTCAGAATGTTCTGGAAGGCACAGTTCTTTTTTCCTTGTCTTACTACCATTATCGTCTCTTGTCTGGAGATGCACAGAAGTTAGTTCAACATCTCTGTGCACAGAACGAGGGCCAAATAATGACGTCACGAATGTACGTGGACACGCGCTTACGTCGTAAAGGCTAGAGCCAATCGGAGGACTTCTACTTGATGACGTTTCCAGGTTTTTATTTTGATAAAGGAATGATGCTATTGGATCAGAATTAGTGCAAGAAAGAACAGTATTTTCACTTATTCATTACAGCGCTAATCGTTGCACCATCAACCGCTTAAAAAAAAAAAGAAAGAAAAAAAGAAACGATGACGAGTTTTAACTTTCAGATTTTCAGTCTCTCTCTGTCTCTGTCGCCCGGGTATATGCTGGAGGGCTCCGTTCCATTTCCTTACTCAATGTCTAAATTTACTGGAGAGAAATTCCAACACAAAAGAAGACGAAGCAGAAAAAAAAAACTGAGACGAACGTGCTATGTCTCGGTCTGCACACCCTCAATCTTGGCAACCGTACAACGTGGCAGGGCCACTCAGTAACGCCAACAGTTCTCTGGAACCTTCTTTTGTCTCCCAGCAAGAGGAGGCTGCTCTTATCTGCATCTGTTATCGTCATCAAGGCATGCTTTAATATAACCCACCTCTCTCCCTCTCTCTCTCGCCAGCCTGCCAATGCACTCGTGCCTTTCGCTCTAACACCTGGTTTTGGCTCTCATCACCCCGAGCACCACGCCTGTCTGAAACTTCAGGTTAGGAGGATGCTTTACTCCCTCCCTACCCCCCAGCATTCATTCCCACCCATCCTTTACTCCTGGTGAAGGGGTTAGGGCATACGTTTTCCCTTGTCAGTTGTTTTGCTCTCTTCTACCTTCCATGTTTTCTTCCGCTCGACATTCTTACTAAAGAGACTCGCATCTTTGATGTTAACGGTTCTTACTTATCATGTTTGGACATGTTGCTCTGATGGTGTTTTGTAAATCGTTGGCTTGAGTATAGGAACAAAGAATATTCAGTTGGGAAATTTCTTTTCTAAAGCAGCTTGTTCAATCATTTCTTCTTTTGTTTGATCTCCTAATCTTACAGCTGTTTGTGAACCTAAAAAATACACACTGGATTCAAACATTTCGTTCTTGAAGTAATAAACTTCATTCCGACATGTTGTCGGGTCTATTTAACATGTTCGTCCACTTTTTTCTTCCTTCCATGAGAGGGAAAGATCGAGAGTTTTGACCTTCTGGTCTGTGCTGGCTACAGCGGAGTGACTCAAAGATTCCTCCCGTGGGAAGCTGGCCAGTTCGCCCGTTATCTCTGGTCGTAAAGGGCAAAGGAGGTCATGAATCGGCCAATGACCTCCATGACCCCACTGCACCGATAGTTTGCCGCTTCCTCGTCGGAAACTGTTCATGGCTTTGGTACATTGTAAAATCCTGTAACCTTTATGAGCCTTGAAAGAACAAACAAATGTCCGACACCATGATGGAATGAGTGAATGAATAAATGACAGTTGAGGTAGACAATCTTTAACCATTCTTCACCTTTTTTTTTTGAAGACAATGACAAGAGTTTGGGTATGTGGGTTGCATGATCAACAAATTATTAAATTCTTTTCTATTCCTTTATTTCGTGTATATCGCGCTTTTCATGGACGGAAAGAGAACACAGAGAAGAAAAAAGAGAAAGTGAGGATAGACATTACTCCGAAACTGAATGGAGGAGGAAAGGGATGGACGGATGGACGAGTGTAAAGAACATGTGTTCCTGTTGACTCACATAATACGTTAATTAATCACGAGATACGGGGTCTCGCACTGCGAGGTTGTCGTTTTGAGAGTAGGGGCAGACTACAACAGCTCCCAAGCAGCAGGGGAGTGAAGAGGGCGCTGTCTGCATTTGAACCTCATTACCTCACCAGACAGACCGAGCGCTCTTTTCAATTCCATACACACAACGAGAATCGTATACGATCGTCCTTATCCCAAACTCCTCGCCAGAGGGCGCCGCCCAGCCTCGTTCAGTAAAATGCACCCAAGGGAAACTACTCCCGTCACTCGCGACCTTGCAAGCATGCGCACAAGGGGAGTTCCGTGCTGGCATTCCTCAAGAAACGGCTTGCACCTGTCTGACATTGCTTGCTTTGAAAAGTCTTCATGTCTGTCTGCCTTTGTTTTACTCGTTTCATTCCGCCACTGTCTTCGTTATCAAACTTCGTTTTGTAATCATCATCGTCGTCGTCTTCATTTGAAGAAAAAAAAACTGTTTCTTCTGTTTTCTGAAATATAATAAAGTCGAGCTAAACCCTCGTCTGCCATTACATCGTTCTACAGACCGAGTTCTCTCACTCAACTCACTCGATCCTATTGGCAATTAACAGCTGTTACCTTTAATAAGCCACCATGGAAACAAAACAAAATAACTTCAGTCAATACACAACCCACCGCAACATGACCGACTCTCTGTAGCTCACAAATAGTGCACACCCGCTCTCGCACGTGCACCTGAGATTTTAAAATACATTTCTGTGTGTTGGCGACAACAGCAACGCGTGACACTCGAGCCAAGTGCCGTGGAAGACAATCAGCCATTTCTTCCCATAATTCAATGATCGTGTTAACTCGCTGGACACAAAAGCTACCTGAGAGGAAGGTTTCCAACGTTCTTCAATTTCTGTGAAAAGATGGAAATGTGCTGAAGTAATAACTGTTAAAAGAGATGGCTTGCAGCCATTAACGTGAGGAGGAGGAAAAGATTTGTTTTGGTAAGTGGCATCCATACACCGGAGGTGGTCTACATGGAGAAGTCCAGTACACTGGACATCAAGTTCTGCTACCACCGAGCTTCCTTCTTTCCAACATCGCGACTCAATCTCTTGGTGTCTGTCCTTACACTCTGTGGCCTTCATGGGCAACCATGCTTGGATATGTTTTGTTTAGGATTATGGAAATTCAATATTGTCTGGTGTTGTTACATCTCAGTCGAAATCCCGTTACATAAAGACCGCTGATGTCACAAGAGATGTGTGTGAGTGTGGGTGGATGTCTTCCATACTATGTGAAGCCAATGAAGGTTGACACCACAATCATTCATTCTGCTTCTTTCTTTTCCCTTTCTTGTTATATTTAATTTTTCTTTTTTTTTTTTTCTTTCGTTCCATCTTGTATTTCTGCTTTTTCTTTCTATCCTTTTTTAATTTTTTTATTTTTCGTGGTTTTTAGAAGACACCAGAAAGAGAATGTACGCAATGTTTTTGATGTCACCATTGTGGGGTCATAAGTCAAAATACTCGCTGATGTAAAACTTCCAGGAATCAGTGAAAGATGCAAAGAACGAAAAAATTACCCACAAAATGCACCATTCTTGCTGTTAAAACCAACTGGTGACTGTGTGGCTCCTGCAGATGCTCACACGTCCCTGCCAACAGGAAGACAATTACTTTAGTCACCGGTGCTACAAGGCAAAGGTAAATTGCACACGGGGTAGTTTGTTGACACAAACAATATTGCACGTGCCTTTGTGTTCATGCGCACTTCTAAGCATCCGTGTGCGAAGCTGTCGTGAGTGCATGCTTGTGTGAATTGTTATAGCCTCATCTCACCGACAGACAGAAAACTAGACGATGTTATGTGAAGAAATATAATGGTCTAATAGCCCGGCAGTCCTTTTCTCAGTCGAACATCATCCAGAAGTCCTCGCTTCGGCTTACATCTAGCTTCCCCGACTATCCTTGGACTGATGAACACGAAAACCGCCTTGGCAACGATCACCTGACAACAGCGCCCTCTAGCGAGGTGTTTGCGTATCAGTCTGATGGTAAAGACAACAATGCGCCAACTACACAAGAACCGGGGGAGAGTGCTTCCATCATCCCCGAAGGCCGCTTCTCGACGGTCTCAAGACAAACACGAATCTTGCAGGATCGGTTTCCCGCGTGGGGCTGGAGTATTATTTCAGCTGCTGCAGATCTCTGTGTCTCTGATCATACATCAATTCTTCGGGGATTTCGCCGAGAGAGAGAGACAGAGAGAGAGAAGCGGCTCTTAGTCACCTGCGTGCGCATCCAACAGACCACACGCGATGTCTGGCATTTCGCTGCGAATCTGATTGGGGTGAAAAAATAAAATAAACGGAAAAAGAAATGTTTACAGTAGCCTGCTTACCGGGAAATTGAGTCTTGTGTCTCGAAGGAAGGGATTTTATCAGAGTAATGTTATTATTTGTATTAGCTAAGAAAGAGTCTTGTGGGAGAATTAAGAATCCAGTATTTACTCACAAAAGATATTAGTTGGACAATTGAGTATCGCATTTCAGCTTATGGTAACAGGTCTGGAAGCAAAATTATTTTTATAACTCTTCTGCTTCCATGGTTAAAGAGTAAGAGACCATGGTTTGATGACCTTTAACCTTTGCATGATGTTACAACAAACCTTAAGACCTTCCATGTTGTCCTAACCACCCTTCAACTGTTTAAAAATTGTAATCTTGCCACGACAGAGAAATCTTTACAACTATATCTTCCAGATTTTCACTGCATCATCTCAAGCAAATCAGAATAAATTATTCATTCATCACCACACATACTTACTTTATTTGAAGAAAGAAACTCCTGATTAGGGTCAACGATAAATTGTTTTTGTAACCAAAGATGCGAGCTACTGAACTGGTTAATTCATGCCAGGGAGGGAATTCCACGTTTCCTCTACCATGAAAAATTAATCTGTGTTTGCTGTCTCCTACCTTAGGGTGGGAATTAAGGAATTACCTGTCCCTGTAACGGTCGCCCCACAGTCGGGGTCAGGTCATGTCACACATCGCGACCTCCGAACAGGTCCATCGATCATCCAGCTTTTAGGGAAGGTTTCCCACTTTTTTCTCTCGTCCTTAAGCGTCTCTCTTGTGTGCGATGTAGTTAACAAACGTGGCAAGGGGACAAGAACATAAATGATCGATGGGATTTCCCGCAATAATTTTTACATTCCAAGCCGATTCCCATTTGATTTAATGAAAGCGCTGGAAAAGTGAGTTAGTGCTTTAAAGTTCTCGACATGTCAGTGCACCTAGCCACGTCTCTTTTGTGTCTTGGGAAATGAGAATAAAAAGAAAATTGTGTGAGAGTGCCACGTCTGCTTATTTTTGTGTGTGTTTGCGTGCGTGTGTGTGTGTGTTTGCGTATGTGCGATTGGGTATGTTTTTCTTTACTTTGTGCCCAAAGACTCATATACATCACACGTGAACAAAATGAAAATAAAAATATAATTTTAGGAATTTTTATCTGTCTTCAAACTGCACTTCATTCAAATTTAAAGATAATTTATTGAGGACAAAGCTTCTGTAGTAATATTGAAAATACTTGAACTGTAAACTGTGACAGACATACCCCAAGACATGACATTTTCTTTGAGAGAAAAACTCTTGTTGTTGTGGCTCAGACTGATTACGCCTGCTTCATACATACAGAAACAGTATCCTGCAGAATTCCACCTTCATCTTCGTTTTGTTTGTTTTTGTTTTGTGCTTTTTTTTTCTTTCTTTCTTTCCATGGTTTGCAATCTTTCCACACAATGCCAGCATGCAATGCTTTTTCAGACCACAAGGAATGCGCATTAAGGGTATAATCACACAGAACACGCTTGCTGATGGTTCAGTCTCAAAGTTTTTATTGCTTCAATCTGCGGTGAACAGCAATGAATTGAACAACTTTCTATCGACCACGTCGTCTGCCTGCAGGGGGAAACACAGAAGGTCTCAGATCAATCGTTCATTACAAGGGGCTATGTTGTAATCAAAAGCTTACATGAAGTCTGTTTCGGAAAGACAAGAGACCCATTTGCGGTTGGTCCTCTCCCGCAGGTCTGAACAAATTTGAAGCATGCAGAATCCTGCCATGGCCGGCTGCTATTGTTGCCATCAATTCCCTTCCTTTTAACATAGTTTTCTCGTTTCTTCCTTTGTTTATGGACGATGCGCTAGGTTTTTAAACCGAGGCGCACTCACAATATAATTTACAATGTAATTTTATTTACAATAGACTTATCAACGCATACTCATATTTTAAATTATCTGTCATTTTCAATATTTTTTTTCTTCGGAATTAATCTCTGTCTATCGGAAAGGGAAGTTTCCTTATCCTTTGATCCACCATTAACGCCATCATCTCTTAAAAAAAAATTTAAACAATGTCTTCAGATTTTTGTTCCATATCCTTGGACTTCTTTTGACCAGCCGATGCAGAGTGTATAATAAATATAGGAGTGGATTCTCTTGGCAAAATGTATCCATTATTTGTACGAACTTATCAACAAGGTGTTTACACTTTGTTCTTTTCATTAATCTTTATTTATTTTTTTTCGGCTTGGGTGATAATTGTAGTCACGTAGCAATCCACGTGAGCGTTGAAATAAAGGACAGGGGCGGAAGTATTTCTCCACGCTTCGCTGCTTGCTATTTAGTCACAGGGAGTGTTTAGTTTTGTGTCTGATGTTTTCATTTCCGAAACAAGAGCGCGACAATGGCAGGTAATAGCGGGCGATGATTGCAGAAGAGACTGAACGGCTGCTGATGAAGCACGTGCGCAATGTCTGTGCGATTGTGTGAGTGTCACGATGCTATCGTGGATCCTTCGTGTTTACATGTTCATCGAAGTTGTTTGCTTGTTTGTTTGTTTGTTTGTTTGTTTGTTTGTTTGTTTGTTTGGTTGGCTGGCTGGTTGGTTGGTTGGTTGGTTGGTTGGTTGGTTGGTTGGTTGGTTGGTTGGTTGGTTGGTTGGTTGGTTGGTTGGTTGGTTGTGTGTACGAGTGCATGAGCGCGTGCGTTTCTGTCTGAGTGAGTGTTACACTTACCTAGCGCCCAGTCATCTGTTAGGCACTGGTCCATGCTCTCGTCACTAACACCTGTCCATTAATCACAGATCTCTAATAAATAATGAGGTTGTGATGGCAGCAAAATACTTACAAATGAGGGAAATTTTGAGAGATTGAACATGATTACTTTTTAATGTCGCTGACTTTTTTTCCCACACGTGTTCACCATTTTACCTAAACGCTCACAAACCTATTAGGTATGACTACATGTCTCGACTAATCTTAAATTTAAAATACATCGGCTTTTTGTGTTGTGTAGAAAATTGTTTCACAGAGACTACTCGCGCTATCAAGCGTTTTTTCATTGTCTAGCAGCCAGACCAAGAACGTATTAATGGCAGTCACGGTTAGCCACACAGAGTAGGCGCCAAGACGTATGTGGATGTTGATGCAGACCAGGGTAGGCAAAGTTTTATTTTTTGCAGGCCAGTCTCAAAATTCTCATTTATGCGGTGGGCAGGTGAAAAAACCCAGGCCAGGTGAGTACACAACAAACCTGGTGATAATGGAATGGACAGCAAATGAATACATAATGAGGTTCATTTACACAATTAATTGTGTGAAGTAAAGCTGTTTGAAAATGTGTTTCACAATAAAATTTTAAAACCAGCATTTTTTTAAAGGCAGCCGCCCTCGATGCACTCTAACGGCTCCATCAGACATGTCAGCCATGTTATTGGTTATCTTTGTACTTAGTCTGTTAGAATGTTACAGACTGCCGATGTCTAACGCTGTGGTACTTGATAAATTAAATTTCAATCAAATTAAACCAAGCAGAATAAAAAAATGAAAACAAGTGCATTTCACATTTTGTGGATGGGCCGGTCTGAATACGCCCACGGACCGTATCCGCCCCTCAGGCCTGACTTTGCACACCTCATCACACATGTCCACTCTGATAAAAGTTTCACAAAATATGTAGATTAAAACACAATTTTCTTTGCCTTTCCGCTATTCTCACTAGTAAGCGATTAAGAACTGTTTAGCGAAACTATCCAACAAATATTATCTTCGTTAACGTCCAACAAAAAAAAATATATATATATTAACATTACTTATTTTAGTCTTCCACAGCGATGCTCGCTTCTTTATTCGGTTTCCCAATGACAAAAGGTAAACATCATACAATAACAAAGAATCAGTCTGTTAACACAGCTTAGTTGAATTGCTTTGTCAAAAATCTGTGCTCAAGCTCTACTTGCAAACCTCAACAGCGCTGTGTCCTTTTCCATCTATCTAAGACTGGTCGCTGGATAAGCAGATGAAATATGAAAGATAATATATAACAAAAGTAATTAAGGATTTAAAATCGATGATAGACAATAAATGTTTACCTTGGTTCTTCCTGAATTTGTTTTCCAAAAACTCTAAGTGGTCTACAAAGTCTCTAGCGACCGGATCTCGTGGAGACCGAAAGGGTCTTCAACAGAATGCTCAGTTCTCTGAACATTAATATCTCAGTCAGGAACAACAGTCATGCAACCATTTATTACTCCGAAGAAGTGTAGAAACAATGGCACTTGTGCCCAGAGAACAATGAGACACAATTCCTGTCCCAGAGCACAGAGCTCCTGTTGTTTCCTCAGCACCAGGACTTCATTGGGCGACGAACCTGGCGTAGGCGGCAATAAAACGGTTAGAGCAAGGAAGGGCTGTTCTCGCTCGTTATCAAACCTCCAACCATATCATCTCCCGAGGACCCAAGAAGGTTCCCCTGTCACTCGTACGAGTACTCTTATATTAAGATGTCCTCTAAATCCATCCGGAACTGATTTAGAAGCGATGGTATCGGAAAATAGACAATGGACAAATGATGAGAAGAGGAAAATATTTCTTAAAAATTTAAAGAATGCTCAGAATGAAAAAAAAAATACTGTAGATTAAATTATATACCAGAAGGTTATTTTTTAACAGGATCAGAGTAGCAAGAGGAGCTAAACGCTGACAAGCAGCAGCAGCAGCGAGTCCAGATGATCTCCCGATGCCGCGGGTTGGTTTACACAGACCAGGGGAGATCACTCGCGATAGCCAGGCCGACAAACCCGGATGATGCTGACTCAGACAGGAGGCCCTGCCTTCACGTTGCACCTAAACTGTAGTTCAAACGTAGAAGAAATGGGAGTGGACAGGTGCAAGGAGGTATCTCTTCCACTTACTCCATTTTATTTTTTGTAACTAGCGATTAAAATAATATGCGCGGTGGTAAATGTGCAGCAACATGGCTGCGGTCCACGCGCCTCCTTCCACAAACGCCACGTTGCGGAAATGGCTTCAATATTTTATGTCAAATACATCATGTTTGTGTCTCATAAAAAACATCGCCAACCTCCCCCTCCTGCTCGCTCCAGACGCCGTGGCCATGATGTGGAGATAAAGCTACCCAGGAGGTAGCTGTGGACAGAAAATATAAGACATTCCGTCCTTCTAAACTGCAAGGAAACAAAGACTGGGGATGACAGCAAGTGAAGGATAGGTGCTAGTGCTTCATCTACAGCTGCTGCTTAAGAGCATCCCTTGAGGGCTGTATTAGGGCTTGGAGGCAAAGCAACCTCAGGGGTAGCTAGCTACTTCCAGTCCATAGATTTGGCCCCAGGAGGAAGGAAACCATTGGCATCGTATGGTTTTGGGTTTTCGCTATCTTTACGTGCGTGGCGGCCACTGGAATGTTCAGCATGCCTGATTGGCTCTTATCTGTGCTTCCCTCCAGCACTCTGTCGAGTTTATTTTCGTTGTGCATTTTTTTCTTCCTCCCTCCTGGGCCACTACAAGCTTTGATGACATTGCCTGGGCCTCCCGCAGACCCACGTCCACCCCTTCCAGAACCTAAAGTTCTCGTCTGACTAAATACTCTGGTCCATGTTTGGCAAGATCCAGACAGAAGATACTTGTAAAACCATGAAGTATTTTAGAAAGAGTAGTAAAAATAATAAGGTTCATATATAGTGCCATATCCCAGTCTTGTAAGCAAACGCCTGGCACTTTACAAATAATGATGGAGAAATTTTAAAAAAGCCAAGCAAGAAGACAGGAAAAAAAAACCTGCCGCAATCTTTTCACGTCTGTTTTTCTTGTCAACAAAATGTCTTGAACATAAAGCTACCAAATCCACAAAGACAGATTAAGACTTATGTTAACTTTGTCAAGCAAAACAAACCCAAAGTTGTTTCTAACTTTCATGTTAGTCCTTTCTGATGTGTACTTTATAACCTTATGCCTCATCCAGTCAAGAGCAGAAGCAACGGATGGCGGTGAACAATCAAGTTAGGTAAATTTCAAAAATTTACATTTTTTTAAAAAGTCAAAGACACACAGAAAGCGAACCAGGCGAGAGCGCCTTCAAGTCCTCTGAGGTGCATTACCGGCATGCAAAGAATCTCTTTTTTTAAGAGACTACTTTGGAATTATCTCACCTCAAAAATAAAAGAAGTAAGAAGCGAACAGCTGTCTCGGGAGAACTGCATCATTAAACATTCAAATCATGCGTGGACTCTTGCAGGCCCCGTAAAAATTGCCCACGAGCTTCTTCATTTTTATGCTTGCATTTTCAGCTTTCTTTTTGAAACCAGGCAACTTTTTAGACAGCCTTTTCACTTTTTTGGGTTTTTTTCTCTTTTCTTTTTTAAACAGCCCCTGTTGAAAGAATAATGATTGGTGGACACTGCGCCGTCAAAAGTTATTTTCAAATACAGACGAAGTTCCAGCCTCTAAAATGTGGAACTTTCTCCCTGGAGACCCTTGGCACTTGGATCTTTAAGTTCGCCTTACAGTGCATCAATCAGGAAGGTGTGTTTACGGGTCTACAAGGATGTCACACTTTTTTAAAAAAAATTTGAGCTTAACTTAGTTTTTTTAATGTTTTTCGAAAAAAGCTTCTTTTTTAAAAAAAAAGTGTTTTCGAACAAAATGAGTGAAGAACCTCCAACCACTCCTTTCGTGCACTAAGGGAGGTCAAATCCCTGATGTCAGGAGTGTCCACGGTTATTTTTGATACGTCTACTTGTTTGAATTTTTTCTCTGTTCGTTTGGATGTTTGAAGACTGTATTGTTGAACGTAGGAGGTAGAGGACTTACTAAAATGAACTTTAACAACCAATGCCGTGCACTGAGATATTTGAAAATTAAAATGGTGCTCTAGTAGGCCTTTAACAAACAGGACATCTCCACAAGTCAGCAAGCCACGAGCTGGTCTCTCCTCTAATGCATGTATTAATACATCCTGACACCTAGTGTGCATTTGCTCTTCACTGGAACAACCGAGGTACTTTAAGGTGAATGCTTTTTGACAAGTACTAAGATATGGCGGTTTGAGTTTGCTCGGAGAAATGGAAACTGTTGCGATCTTTCTAGACACGGTGAAGCACTAACAATTTTATAATATACTTTATAGGGCTACACTTTCAGACATTTAGTTTTACTTCTTATCACCAGCCACATAAATGATTTTTTAACAGACTCTTTCCAGAAAAGAAAACAACTGCTAAACTACCTCGTACGACACCTCAGGTCCAGTCATAGAATGGATGATAGGTAGTAAGTCTTTTTAATTTGATGATGCTCATTTAGTTGCCTGCAGTTTGCCTATATTGAAAAACCAGAATGAGTTCACAATCCAGCGATGTAACAGTTTCAAAATGTCCAACTGTTTGTCCTCCTTCATCAGTCGCAAACCAAAAATTTGTCGAAACACTGCGATAATCCTCAAAAATAAAATGAGATAAAGAAGATAGATGTCCACTGCGTGTAAGCAAGAGCACCAAATCAATTCAATAAAAAACAAATAGATATATGAACTGTGCAAAACCTCAATGGTCTGACACTCAGTCCAGTATACAAACCCTCGCTTTCTCCAGGAAGTGCAATGAACTCCTCCAAGCTTCATAAATCAAGGTAAGGTAACTCTACATTTTTCCTGAAGATAAACCAGAATGTTTACGAAAATCTGGCCAAGAGAACCGGCAGAAGACAGGTTCAGTGAAATGAAAGGAAAATGTATAGGAGGGAGTTTTAAAAAAACCTGGGATCGATCGACTCATGCTTTTTCTTTCTCTCTATATGTATTTTTATTCTTCATTTCTCTCCCGCTAATTTTCTTTCTCTCCCTTCTTCCATTACCTTTCTACTCCTTTCTCGTAGACCGATAGAGAGAAAGCGATAGTGTTGAGGAATTTCAGAATTATTCATTCTTCCTGTTATTTTCTTTGCACAGGACTACAGAATTAAACAACAATTAAACTCTGTCCTCCAGAAATCCTGACTTGTTGATCGCAACTTTGCGACAGAAATGGAACCTTTCGTAAGAAGTGTCCACTTTGCGAAGGAGGATCAAAACTTCGGGGGAACGAAAAAAAAAACATAGGAAGTTAGTCGGACCCCCTCTCTCCCGGCCAGTTCCTATTACCACCAGCATCCACAGCACAAAGGAAGGAAGAGGAAATTCGCCTTATCATACAATTTTCTCTTTCTACGCCTTCCTGCATTTTAGCCTCGGCCGATCTGGCGGGCTCGATGGCTGGCTGCCTCACAGACCTCAGTCCGTGAAGTGACGGCCGTTACCAACAGTTGGCTGAGGAGGAGGAGGGGATGAAGGAGGGGAGGTGATGGACTTGGCCATGGCGTGGGTGGAATTAAGATGGAGTAAACGTCTGTTGTCTGTCGTGGAGGGAATTGCAGGTCTTAAGAATTCGCCTTCGTCTGAGTTAACTTTTTTGGAGTTGTTGAAACTTCTTGTTTTATCACCTGGCTGTTGTTTTATCACCTCACTGCTTCGGCTTTTGATCCTCTTCTTGAAACTTCCTCTGTTCTTCCAGTTTGATCATCTTCGCCTTATGCTTGCTGTTGTTTTGCTTGTTCTGTTGTTATTTTGTTCTTGTTTGTTGTTTTGCTATTCTTGTTCTTCACTGTCGTTTTCCTTTGTTTTTAACCAGTTTTCTTCTTCGTTTATCAAGTTTTCACATTGCAGTGGCTTCAGTGATGTCAGATATAGGGCTTTAATCTGGAAAAGAAAAAAATTAAAAATATTTGTCTATTTTTAGATAAACTTGCTTATTTTTTGCTATTGACCCTTAATCTTTAAACTGCTGGCAGTTTAATAAAACAGGAAAGTGCGACTAGTCGATCACAAAAGTGCGTAACGACTTTGTTTTTAGTTAAACACTGAAAATTGACCTTAATTTTAACCAATGAGTTCAAAGAGTTCAGTTAATCAAACTGTTTCCCAGTCAGAGTCTGTTTTTGTGACATCAGAAGAAACGAGGCCATGACATTTTTTTCTGTAAAACCCAGATAAGAATCGCAAAAGTTCGTGTGTTTGAATGTCAAGAATACAGCAGATATTCTTTAGTTTATATGTTGGCAATTAATATTTCATACACAATTAGCCCTTCCTTATCATCTGAGAATAATTTTGCGCTTAGGTAATGTTTGAAGAGAAATCTTATGTTTAAGTGTGTGACACCGAGTGTAGCTGTACTTTAGTGGCAACAAAACACTTTGGCCCCTCACCAACGTGGAGACGAGATGGAAGGAAGCCTGTACTCTGGACTGAACTCTGTCCCGACCTTCCAGTCTTCAACAGTCTCCATGGCAGCTGTGTCTCGCTAATGGATGACCAGCTGTACGAGGGCAGAAGTAATTGTAGCGTCAATACGTGAGAACCTGCACTGTCCTCGCAGTCCTGACGAGGGGTGGGCTTGATGTGTCGTGGGAAATTTGCAATCAATGCTTCACCTTGTACACCACTAGAAAGTTGAGAAAGAAAGAGCAGTGGATAAAGAAGGAATGAGAGAATGGAGAAGACACGAAAGAGGGAGAAAGAGAGAGAGATGCTGCAAAAGGAAACACTTCAAATGGATTGAGTTACCGAGCGACACTTTCAAGTGCATCTGCCCAAATGGCCTGCCAGTCGTGCCCGCCAGCTTAAGGCTTTGCTAAGGATGTGAGAGTCTGGGAGTCCGTCACCACGAGGACAGCGATAGCGAGGCAAGTCGACGTTGCCGTCAGGGGGCAGACGCAGCGAAGGCCCGACACTAAAGCCGGCAGCACACCTTGGCAACAACAACAACAACTACTACTACTACTACAACAACAACTACAACAACATAGATAGCATAAGTCTCAAACAGTGTTGCAGATGCTTAATCCCACCTCGCACAACAGAAAATAAAGCTCGACTCACACAGCAATAGCTTCACCCTGCCTAACACCTCAGAGTTCTTTTCACAGCAGAAGCTAAAGCCTGGCTTCCACAAGACAGTGTAAAGACTGTAAAGCCTACCTCAGAGCAGAAAGAAAGAGGCTAAAGCCTTCTCTTCACAGGAAAAATTAAAGCCCACCTCACACATAAACAGCTCGTGCGCGAGGTCTCTCTCGCAGTCTGCCTCACTGTGGAGTGGAACATTGTGGACTAGAACACTGTGGAGTGGAACATTGTAAGCTAGAACACTGTAAACCAGAGCACTATAGACTGGAACATACCCGCCTAGACACTGTAGACACAAGCTGCACACAATTGCGCACATCGTCGCTAAAGTGCGGTTTTGTATGGAATGCACTTGTGTCTGTTTGGGGAGGGGGAATATGCAGGCATGGGGGAATGCATTCATCAAAAGTACACCTAAAGTACACTGAGCCAGAGGATGTCTCAGGTTGAATTATGTGGATGCTAGCATTTAACTGCAGAATTTGCCCATGTTCTTTTGATTGTTGTGCTTTGATAAAAAAAAAATACTTTTCTTCAGTTTTTTGTGATCACTTACACCTTTTTTGCCACTTTCTCATCATGCCTACAGTTTTTGTCGCTTACTGATTTATTTTTTGACAGCTTCTGTGTCTGTCATTCCATCAACGTCCAGATTCTCAAAGAACGCCGACAGTTAAATGTTTGCGTCAACATGGCGCCTTGCCCCATGGGATTTGATACCTGCTTCTGGGTAGATGATACGTAGCTCAGGATAGTCCAGGTAACACAGGAAGCGGTTTTATCATTTTCCTTAGGAAAACTATTTTTCAGAACTATCTTGGATCAGATTCTGTGTGCACAAGTATTTTTAACTGTCCATCACGAGATCGTCACTCGGGTGGCCACCGAGCTTCCAACGACAGACCAGACTGCACAGCATTCCTCACAATGTCCTCGGCAAACCGAGACTTTGGAAACTTCGAGTGAGGTCGTCGCTGCGTCCCCGCTGGTGGCACGTAGCCAGGACGTTGTACGTCATACGTCGACTGCCCAGACGGCGCGGAATGCTGTTGTTGAAGGGTTCGGAGCCAAGTGCTGTTATTAGTACATTTTTGTAACTGTTTACTATTCCGGAGCAAGTGAGACTGCCATGGAATAAGTTATATTTATCCACCCGTGGAAAAAGCTCCGAAAGCTAGCTGAAGCTATTTCTCAGAACCCTCGTCTTCTATAGCATCCCCTTAACATTTGCAAGAGGTTTGCATCCAGACACTTTTGCGTTGAGGATTTCATCGTCTGCTTGAAATAGATGGATTGGAATGTGTGTTCGTTGGGGGTGATCACATCCACGACGGCTGCTGGCTTCGACAGCCGATGCTCACGAAACCTCCGTAATGCAGCTTCACAGAATTAAAACAATCTTGGACCTCCACAAAGCATCATTAATATATATATGTCTGAGGTTTCTGGGGGAGAGGGGTTTGACAGAGCTCAGGTGTAAGTCATCAGCTCAGACTCGCTGGGACCTTAAGGAGTCTGTGGGTCACTGTGTCACTAGGTCTCGAAGCACTCTTTGCTGTGTCATGGCATCTGAATCTTGAGGTAGGGATGAAAGGGGGGAGGGGCTGGAAGGGAAGCGGTGATGCAGTGCAAAACTTGCGATTTCAACTGTCTGCATCTTTAAACCTCTCCTGGCAAACTAAGAAAGAGCCGCTGGACATAAAAGAAGATAGATGAGGGAGTCATAATGGCTTCCATACACGGCTGTGTACCCGGTGCCCGCATCTCCTCCTGTTGTTTCTTGACCAGATCTTCACAAACACAATCCTTCCTGACGTCAGGAGCCCCATGCAAGGGCGATAAATAAGGGAATGAGGGATTACATGTTTCCGGAAAACAGAAACTGGCTCAGATTCATCCGCAGGCAGCTTTGCTGAGTGCTGTGACCGACGATTTAACACTGTCAGCATCCGCACGTGTCTAATTTTTACAAGCGGATCGATCAAAAACAAGCTGAGTTCAATTTTTCTCCGTAGTTTATTTTCTTTGTTTCTTAGTTTCTGTCTCTGTGCCTTTCTCCCTGTACACGTCTTGTTCCGGTTACCTCTGACTTCACAGATCACCTCTGATCTGTGATATGATGTGAGCGATTTCCACGCATGCGCGAACAAGTGGAAGCGGAAGTAACACCTAGACTGTAGGGAGACATGAAGATCAGACCAATACAGCACCCAGAAATCATCGCAAACTCAGACACGAGCTCTACGAGCGCTCACCCTTCTTGTCGAATCTCAGCAGGACCAAAGAAAAATCTCAGATGAAAACAAATATTCATCTATGAACGGCGATGAACATCTATGAACATATATGATGTAAGAACATTAGACATGCGCCAGAGATCGCTGACACGTGATGGCAAGCTCATCTTCTCTAGGGAAAGGTCTTTGTCGTCTTGCTACTGTCCTTCAGTTTTCCAGATATTTTTTTGGGGGGATGAGGAGTTGTAGCTGATGCAGGTTCGTAGTTGTCTTCCAATGCGCATGTCTGCGCGAGATGGCGGTCAGGAAGCAGGGAGCTCTCTCGCCCGAGGGAAGTCGACGCGTCCTGCAATGGATCCGTCTCGGCAAACATCGGCAAACATCGGCAAACAACGGTAAACCGCCCTTCCCCTGACAGTCCATCGCCAGGCGCAAGAACATTAAGTAATTTGAATTACTGTCTCCTGCATCACATCCTTCTTACTCTCTCCAGTTGGCCTACATGGATGGAGGGTGCAAGGTAGGGTATTGGGGGGTGTACTTCTCACCCAGGCGTGATGTCGGAGATCATCCTGTGAAGAGAGTGATAGGAATCCGGCTTTTTTTATTTTGTTTATTATTTATTTTATTATTTATTATTTTTTTTGAGGGGTTGGTCTCTTTCCCTCCGTCTTAGTCTTTGCTGTGTAGTGAACAAGCTCTCTTTGTTTTATTTTCAAACCTTTGGTAACACTCGCCCTAGAGTTTAATGGCAGGCACAAGAGAGAGAGAGCATTATCAGTACCCACCCACTCCCAAGAAATACATCTTCTACAGGGATGTGTCTACTAATTCCTTCTTCAACCTCCACTCACTGTTCAGATGGCCGATACGCCTGTTACCCGGCAACGGGAGGAAAAGGCTACAGGCGCCAGACATGCCATAACCAGCAACAGCCTGGCGATGAATTATGTAACGAATCATGTCTTGAGGAGTGACTGGGTCTCGTGCTATCTCCATGCCCACTCTCTCCACAACATGTGCAAGGATCCCCATCCCACAATCTGCCTCCCTCATCACCCACATCAGGACCATCTCTACATGTAGTCGCAGGGTGTAATCCTGACCACGTGTGGTGATAATGATGACAAGTGATGACGCCGGGTGGGAAATGCGATGACCGGCGATGAAATATCTCCCGAACAGCACACTGCTGGACACTGGTAATGTGTCTTGTGTCAGAGACACAGGCAAAGTCACAGACTGGTATCTCTGAGATGGTCAGACCAACAGACAACAGGTCGTGGTGATTAACAAATATTAACAAACTGTCAATGTAGAAACAACGATATATCTCGTGTGATGGAGTAATTCATGAAAATTGTCATGTACTTTATAAGTTAATTGACATAATGCGGCACATACCTACTCAAAGATGAAATAAAAAATTTAGAAAATACCAGAGCAGTGTTATTTCTTCAGGAAGAAAACAAAGGCTTCTGGCTTTGTTATCTTCTTTTTTAAAAAAAAAAATAGGTAATGGCTGTCCAACCTGACATCTTACAGTGCTCCTGTTCTAGACATTCAAGTTTTTTTTAAAAAAATTGACTGTTATTTTTATAAAATTTAATTTTATCCTATTCAATAATAAATATTTCCTGTACGCTTTCACTATAGAAACAAGCAATTTCAAAAAAAAATCACCGAATTAAAAAAAAAGCATGAGAAATATTCCCATTTTCACGCTTCTTGTTTGTTTTTTCTTCTAAAAAAAAAACTCTTACGTAAGATTAAATAATCGGCCAGCAGATTCAATGGTTCAAAAAACAAACAATAAATAAAAGAAAATAACAAGCACAAAAGAAGAGGAGGAAGAGTAGGAGGAGGAGGAGATGATCAGTACTGTTACAAAATGTGACTCCAGGAAGTGAGACCTCTGACACCCGACTCTCCCGAGACTTTAAGGAATTTCTGTTCTCGATCATTCAGGGTATCGCTTGATCGCTGATAGTTTTCGATTGTTTTCGATCACTACAGATGCTTGCTGATCATTGATTGTGTCTGACTGTTTTCGATCATTCTCAGCCTCTGATGGCCAGTCGCAAGGCGACGCTCGCTCTGTGACCCCTGACCCTGCCCTCCCGTGGGAGGGACGAATGAAGCGATCGGTTCCCCTGGAAGCCAGAGATCCCATGCTGCAGGATACGGAGGAGGACCAAACTCTTGAATGTTTAGCTGTCCCGGGAGGAGACTCCGTGTGTATATCAGGAACGCGTGTCAGATGGCCAATACAGCAAAGCCTAGACAACAGGACCAGGCCTTAAACAGATACCCAAGTCAGTGCTTGCAATACATGTCAGGAGGGTCCTCCTAAGCAAGACCTTCACAATCATAGGACCTCCTCTTCAAGTTGTCCTATTAAGAAGTTGTTCCTTAAGGTATCAATAAAAAAATCTGATTGCCAATGAACTGCAATATTTGTTTAGCGTTGCATTCAAAGACACAGATGTTTTCTGATAATATCTTGTCGAGGGTCAAACAACAAACCACAAAAAAGTCCATCAATCACATGACCCATATCGTATGCCCCTTACCCTAGTAAATCATATTTATCTTGTCTTTAATTAGAAAACAACATGAATGCGTTTAAGAACAGGTGCTGCTGCAGAAGCAAGTAATAACTTTTTGTCATTTTCGCATGCAAAATGTGCATCATCATCCCCCCACCCCACCTCACAAAAAAATAAAAAGTATTTGACCGCATGCTCTCGTCTAACATTACGCAAAGTGCTCGGGAGGAACACTCCTACGAATGGCCAAACCGTGACGGGAGATTAGGAATGTCTGGGAAAGTCCTTAGGGCTTGACATTAGTGGCGTCTGGGAACGTCTTTGGGGCCTGTGGAGGTACGGAGGAGGCACGTCAAGGGAGGAATCTATGGCTGCGCCGGTCGATGACGACGGTCTAGCTGAGGTGAGGTGGGTTGTGGTGGGCTGGGGTGGGTGGAGAGGTGGTAAGGTACACAGGGAATCGCGAGTCTACATAGATAAATGGTCCGGCCTCTACCCGCCAGACTCTTCGCCGAAACCCGAAGGGCTGACTTGTGATTTGCGAGTCATCCATGTTTTAGACAGGCAGGGGCCGACTTGTGCGGGATCACCTCAGGCAGTCAGATGCGTGGGTAGTGTACCCAGAGAGAGAGAGGGTGTGTGTGTTAGTATATATATTTGATGATGATGATGATGATGACGATGATGATGATGATGACACTGGACTTGACATGAAAGTAGTGCGGTCAGAGATAAATAAAGCCCTCGGTCGACATGGGTATCTGTGTGCCATATCCTAGTCTCTTCCCCTCATCTTTGTCACTTACACACTCACACACACACTCACACACACACTCACGGTGTTTTGCTAAAGAATATCAAACTGCATGAACTATCACAAGACAGGTGTGTTTCAGGTGATCCTCCACACCGAGGCACGTGTGCTGCTAATCATTATCCACTGCAAGACACCTGCCGGGCTGGCGACGGTCCGCTGGGTTGCTAGGCCAGTGCGCCGCGTGATGTTGAAACACTGCTTCCATCAATAGCTCCTCGCGGTAGTGCACACTGCCAGAGTGTACAACACTAGCACACCTGGTGCAGGTAGAGAGAATTCTTCATCTTCCTTCTAACCTTCCTATTTCCTTCTTTCCTTTCCCTCTCTTTCGCTTCTCTTCCCCCCTTTCCTGTTCCTGCAGTCGGTTTTCACTCACTCAACCTGTACACATCTATTGTACACTAATTTCTACATCGTATAAGACAAAAACAGAAGTGCGTGTGCACGTGCAGATGTCAAACGTCACGTGCCCAGGAGGACAATGCCGATCACGTGGCCTCCAAGCGCGTGTCTCCTGATCGCCGGGGTGCACAGCGCAGCATCGCAAAGCGCGTTCTGCTGCGTCCGACATCGACGGGTCAGTGGGAATTAGGCTCAGCTTCAGGCATCGAGCCACCGTCAGCACGCGATGTTGCTGCTGCTGCTGCTGTTGCTGCAACTGTTGCTATCACACAGCGCTAGCGGAGACCGCTGGCAACACGACCCACGCAGCGTGTGGGCCTCCCTGCCCACCAACAGACAACACACGTGTGGGCGGTCCTTGCTCACTCTCTGTAGTAACACAAAGTGTATCGGAAAATAACGACAAGGACAGGTATGCACATCCCACACGTCCACAATAATATTCCTGTAAATAATATTCATTCAATAAAATATCGGTAACAACAGTTGGCATCATTCCAAGTCCGACTATTCACCAGGTACTTGTCGTACTCAGGTAGACCATCCAGGTAAATACAAGTACTTTTAAATACTGAGATACAGGATTGGTGTCTAACATTGTTGAAATAATATAAATAATCCAGATCTTAGGTTCATCGTAGGTGAACGGAATCCGGGTGATTCGCGCATGGAGAGGTCTACGATTAGAAGGAATGGAAGCAGGTGAAGTGTAATGAGAGAACAGATTAGAAATGTGGTTAGGAGCTTTGCCAGGGATAAAATTAACACAGATACAAACAAAGTTGTATTTCAAGTGCTCACAAACAGACAGCCACTGCAGCTTCATCCTACAAGATTGACGATGACGTGTTTTGAAAATAAAATCTTGAACAAAATATGAAATTTTCTGACATGGAGAGAGAGTAGCAGCCAGCTATGAATGTTGATGTAGTCTAGTTTAGACAGTATACAGGATGTGTAATTTGTGTCATAAATGTATGTGTACTTATAAAACAGAAAAATACTCAAAAGATACGATCAGTCTCTATGTTATGAACATTTGATGCTCTGAAGTCAGGTGATAAGTAAAGTTCAGGTGTAGTCCTCCTCCCACCTTCCCACCCAGTAAAAATAAATGTCAACCTGCACTGGACCCACTGGAAGATCACCACCGTCTTCCAACCATCTGTCAGAAAGAAAACATTCGTCATTCTTGTGTTGACGAACTACACCCAGCACCCCACATTGCACTCATAAGGATGAATATCTGTCGAGCTTCAAAAGAAATCACCTTAAATATATATTTCAGGTCTGACAGAAAACTGGCTTTTTGTCAAACGAACCGGAAGTTTCCATCAAAGCCACACTCCTTCTCAAACTCAATAACATTTTAAACAAGTTGTAAATGTTTCATGGCACAGATACATCAGTGACGTGGGGAAAAAATAATTCAGCGAAAAACATATAAAAATAGAATAAGGTCGGTCAAAATATTACTAAAAAATTCTTTTTCTCTTAGTGATGGCATTTGTAGTAATCATATTCTCAGAACAAAATGTTTCTGCTACTCCACACACTCATTCATTCCATTGTTCGTCCATCCCGTTGTTTGGTATCAGTGGACCATCGACCATCGACCATCCCCACTTGACTGCTGACGTGTACTTGTGTGGATGGATACCAAGAGGAACTGCTCCCAGACATGCTTCTGTTTAATCAGGAGGCGAATGTTCCAGGCCTGATTAACAGTCATTCGATTATGACCATCGTGGCGGTCTGTGGGTACCTCCAGCTGAGAAACGTATGAGTCACGTGGCTGTCACGACCCACCGCTCATCATGGCCGGCCACTCCTGTGGACATTCAAAGACTGTTGCATCGTCCTGTCACTGCAGTCGTGTGGACATCCATCCCCCAGACTCTCACAACTTGTTCCCATCCTTCATTGCTTGTCCTGTTGGCCACCTCCTCCTTCTGCCCTCTTATATGTTTAATTTTGTGTTCAGATTTCTGATAAATCTCTAATAAACAGGAAATTTTGCGAGAGCCAATTGCGAGATCGGAAAGAGAAAAATTGAGCAGAAAATAAATTTCCTCTTTATAAGTTTCGTGTCTCATTGTTTGATACACTTGTCCACAGTCGTGTCACTGCACACAATACACACCAGTATGACACATGCCATCTAATTCTTTCTATTTTCTTTATTTTTTTAAATTATTTCCCTCTTGTTTATTTTGCTGTCAAAAGACAAGACAATTAAAAAAATTATACCAAAATTAGTTTTAACATATTTGATTGTTTCAACGATCTTTGTCGACTGAATGGCTTTATTTCTATCTTTCTCATAATTATTAAAGAAAATGTAATTTCCCGCTGAAGAGTCGTCTGTGTATATGTGGAGCTGTTATTATTCTATTTTTGTCATCTGACATACATCAGGCCTGACAGCACAAATTGCCACAGAAATGAAAGGTCACGAAGAGATTACTTCACGGTTTCCACAAATAACATTATCCATAAGCAAGTTACCACATAATGAAATAATGAATAAATGAAAGATCCTAATAAAGAAAAAAAAATCGATCTGTTCCAGCCCGTAATGATTGTATCAAAACACGTCAATCAAATGATTGGTCAGCGAGACGACAAGAGCAAGGAAATGTTTATTTGGCCGTTGTTTTCAAAATTAAAACGAGGTGGCTTCTGGGAAAGACCTCCATCAGATGAATGCCCGATAGAAACACAACACATGTAGATAGATAGATGGTTGACAGCAGCACAAGCAGTGTAACATGCAATACTTCCTGTAATGTCGAGAGTCGAGTTGCTACAGGAAGCAAAATAATATATTAAGGAAATAGCAATTGAGACAATGAAGCTGTTAACAGAACGAGCCACTCCTTTCAACATACATACACATACACAGACACTTACACACATACTTACATACAGACACTCACACACACACATGCATAAAGGGTCACACGCTCTCAAATGCAGATGTATTAAAATAAAAACTGCTCCAATACTTTAAGCCACGGTGTTGTGATAAACATAACCAAAAAAAACAAACAAACAAAAACACTGACATATATGTAGGTAACACGTAGTCTACATGCTGTAGGAGCAGTGCGTGTGAGTGGTTCATCGTGTCTAGAGCAGCGACATGGGGAAGGCTGAATCCACCCATCGCTTTCCACGTTCTTTCTGTCCCATGATTCCCTTTCCTGCACCAGTGGGGTTGGGGAATGGGGATTCTCCCCCACAGCCTTGAGTCATCCATGGTCTGGTCAGTGAAGCGTTCAACCACTCAGCCACGCTCCCTCGTCCACGACATCTGATAGACCGGCATTAGTAGAGATTAGTCATGGCAAGAGAGCTTCCTATCTCTCTTTTTCTTCTTTTTCTTTATCTCTCTTCTTCTGTTTCTTTGTCTTTGTCTGGACGATCTTTCTCTGGCTTTTTTTCTCTTTTCCGTCTTCTTCCCATTCCCTACTTCTCTCTTCTATGTGTCGTCCTCTCCTTTCTTCTTCCTCTCTCTCTCTCACAGAGCAAAATTCACCTCACCGTCTCACCTATTGTTAGGGACTTTGAATGTCAAACATTTCTGTTAGTCTAATCGGTTGTTGTGTCTCTCGTGGTCACAATACCCTATTGTAGTTCGGGAAGAAACTGGATGAACCTGTGGGACGGGAAGATATTTATTTCGATTTTATTCTGACTTCCGCCATGTCAAATCAGCTTGAATGTGATTGCGCCTGCAAAAAGTGGAGAGTAAAACACAGACGGTCCTGCAGTCTCAACACCTGGGGAGGAGGAGGGGTTGATGGGAAGGGAATTGCTGATCAACATTTGTCTGACCTCAGTGGAAACGTCGGTCACTCAACATACACCCGTACCCCGACCAAAGGTCCCGGCGCAGGAAGCCAGGGTCGTGGAAAAACTGAGTCGACACATTGTGCAAAGCAAAATGGAGAGTTTGAAAGCTTTGCACTGGCATAAATTATTTTCTGTCTGAAGGCCTCCGACACACTGTACCCGGGGCGTTCACATACCTTTGACCTCTTGTGTATCGATAGGCAGTGATCAAAGTTGATTGACAACTGAGGGAGGACAGGTTTACAACGATGACATTTCCAACTTTACAAACAGTCGCCTCTCTTGTTTGGAGTCAAACTGCAGGTATTGGAATCGACCACCATTTTCATGTCACGTGACTGACACCGCTTCCGGTTTAATTCTCAAAAAAGCTGGTTTTGACACTTTTCAGAACTCCTTTTCCTTCCATCGTCTGTATGTCTCTAGCTATCCCCTCTCTCCTGCTCTTTCTCTCAAGCTTCCTCTCTTTCTTTTTCTCTGTGTCTCGCTTGGAAAAATAGGAAATTTCAGATTTACCAACAAAAATATTTCTCCAACTGTGTGTTGTTGACATGTACTCAGTCGCCAGGGGACATCTCGTCCGTGTATTTTCCATTGACTTAAATGTAAATTAAAACTACATTTTTTTTAAAGACATCTCAAGCAAACGGCCGGCATGCCTTCAGAAGTCCAGGGAAAAGAATTGCTGTTGATTGAACTGTAGATTTTCCCTCAAGCAATCAAATATAAGAAAAAAATTCAACAAAAATCGCCCGTACAGACATAATTATGTAATACATTTCCCCGATGACCTTTCCTACGCGTGGTTTCTAAATCCAAACAACTTTTTTCTTCCTTTAAATTCTGCAACGATTTCCGCAGCCTTAACAACCCAAATCAATTAAATTAAGCGTCCTTGGTGCGTGCTTGGAAACTGATTATTTCCATTTTCTCGGGGGCGATGGAAAGCATGGGCGTATCTAACGAACTTTTTCTTTTCTTTTTTAAATGAATCATAACATCAGAGGCTTCTTCCCTTATGGATATGTTTATGTGTTTGAAGTTCCTTTGATGATAACGGGCCAGATTTCGAAAATTGATCAGCGATCACTCTTGACGTGAACCTTTTGACCTTTGACCCTGTCTAAACGAGCTCTTTATCGCCATTTTATTTTTTTCTTCATCCTTCTGTGGAACTTGGATAGAGGAGTTGTAAAATATTATTTCCAAAACTGAGAAATATATGAAGGTATCCCAGGTATCTGACTCGCTTGCATGCAATAGTCTACCTGTCTATGATGTTGTTGGTCCCAAGCGTCCACATAACAAAATGCAATGTTGTTTGTCTGTCGTAGAGAGGTGGCGACAGTTGTCGCAATGTTTTGTGAACAGTTATTAACTGTTTGTTAGGGAAGCTGATGTGTCCCGCCACCTGTGCGCAGATAATAGCGATTCACCTTCAGAGACCGACAGCTTGAAGGTAGGAGATGTTTGCGTCCACCATCGGTCCTCTTGTCCTCTTGTCCTCACACCCGCTTCTTTAATTTTTCAATTTTTTTCTTTAATTTTAACTGCAAATGCCCATGCGCATGCGCATGCGCACACACACAATGGCATGCTTATCTTCTTATCGGTTAATTTTTTTTTTATTAAATTAACTCGTGTAAGCTGTATTCACTGGGACCCTGGTCAACTAAATACTTACTGTGCTTTTCGTGAGGCTGAACGCTTGTCGTCGCTATAGGTAACTAGAGTAGGGAAAGGGGGAAGAGGGACGCATGGTGGTGCTCTCCCCTGTTTTCATCTACAATGTCCATGTCCCTCCTCCTCCTCCTCCAGCAGCCTCGTGTGCAGTTGTCACGGCTGGTATGTGCTGATAATTTGTCGCGATACGGCATTTGTGGCAACTGTTGACATGTCAGCAGCTTTGGCTTCCGTTGGCTGTGCCAGGCTGTTGTAACCGCATTACAAAGGAAAATACGTGTAGTGTTTTTTGTGACGTGGTATCGGCTCATTTGATCAGCGCGGCGGAAATGCCTGTCGAACCGAAATGTCTACAAAAGGTAACTAAAGCACCGAGAGAGAGAGAGAGGGAGGGTAGAAAGAGAGATGGATGACAAGTCACGGGTAGGGGGAGCGGGGTGGGGTTTGCATGCGGATGTTGTTTCTGGTGGTGGTGATGGTGTGAGAAGGATCAAGGGAAGTTACACTCCAATGCCACGTCATGCTGCTAACACGTCACGCTATGTCGTCGCTATGTCTAGTCGCCACACGTCACCGTACGAGGTTGGTTGTGTGACGAAACTTTGCGTCATGGGTCTACTCGTAGGTCATGTTACGTCATGGAGCTGGATGCGTGTCATACACCACCTAGCGTTTGTAGTGTCAAGCTACGTCATGGCGCTTGTATGTCACACTATATCATAGGCGCTCGTGCGTCACACTACGTCAAGACACTCCAGCCTATGTTTACCTTAGACACGGTAGCCATGTTGGACATCAATGGATCCCATTCATCCTGGGCAAGTCTGGGAAATGTGTGTGAGAGAGAGAGAGAGGGAGGAGGGAGAAGGGGAGGTATTCGTTCAAGACTGCTGAGTTTGCAGATCTTGTTTTGCCCCTCCCCTCCCCATTCTTTCCCCCTTCCTCCCACCCCCACCAACCCCTTTAACTCCTCGGTCGTCTGGTTCCGCAAGCGGCGGCATATTGCGCTGCACGCGCGCCATCTTGTAGATTGTTCCGGTGATTAGAGTGATTGACAAAATATCAACTGAGCCACTTAAGGTAATCAGTTTCATGACCGCCATTATGATCGCCATGCCACCGGGGAGTACGAGACGCGTGCTAGGCAGGCTAAGGACCGTGTGCAAAGCGGGCTAAGTACAGTGTGCACAACAGTCTCTCCTCCCAGCTCAGTCGATTCCTATAATTTTCTGACCCCCCCCCCCTACCTTCTACTTCCCTCAGTTTTTTTAAAAAAAATATTTGTCCCAACCATCGTTCTTTCTCACCATCATTTCTAAAAATAGCTCTTTGCTTTTCGCTTGAGCCTCGTTCTGGGTAGACTCTGCACCAGTCCCTCCCTGGACACGGAGGAGGAAAGAAAGACAGGAAAACAAAAGCTCTGCGGATCAAGTTAAGAGGCCAAGGACATTTTAGGAGGGAACTTCAGGGATCATAATTCCATCAGAGTTATCGATCCTGGCCACTTTGTCATCAAAAGGTTCCGGCTGCTCTGCCTCTCGCGTCAGGAGAGCTGGCAGCACCAGAAGACATGCGCGTGCAGACGTCATAACGCGACAGGCATCGTGGGAAGGGTTCGCGGCAGACGGATCGACGATCTATGTGGAGGAGGTGTCAAGGAGAGAAATATGGACATTAAAACTGTTTTGTGTCAAATGTGCGAGTTTTTAATGTCTGTTGAATGAGGCGGAAGGGAGGACATCCCAATGATGACGATGTCCTGATAGGGAGATGGGTGAGATGGGTGAGATGGGTGAGATGGGTGAGGTGGGTGAGATGGGTGAGATCGCGATACTTCTGAGATCATAATAACCCTGACTGAGATTCTGGCACTTGTAACTGAGATCGTGATTTTTTTTTTCTTTTTTTTTTCTTTTTTTTTTTTTTTTTTTTTTTTTTTTTTTTAATGAGATGGAGACTTGCTGAAATCCTGTTGGTTCTGAAATCCTGATGGCGCTGATTGAGACCCTGACATTTTCTCAGTTGTGAGGATCTTTTCAAGACAAAATATCATATCTATATGTCTGACATAAATTTTTATGTCAACAAGTCTCACATAAAATCTCATTTCTATAAGTGTCACATAAATTCTCGAATTTCACTGATAATGTCAGTTAAAATGTCATATCATCCCTCTTCTTCCTTCTCTCTGTTTCTCGCTTTCTCTCTCGCTCACACACTCTCTCAAACTCATAAACAAACAAACACACTCACACACCTCCGCGCATTCGGTAATTATACTCTCGTGCTTCATCGACTCCCGCCATTGATTTCATCTTTCGGTTTCACATCCCGCGACCAGAGATCAACACAGGGCACTGGTGCGACCTTTGTACTTCCGTTCATGAGACAGTAACGATGGTGTAGCCTTATATTCACAGATTCCTGTTTCGGTATCGACTAACGATGTCGGGTACTGGTGTAAGCTTGTACTGAACTGAATTGGCCAAGAAAATCCTAATTGAGAGAAGATGTAGACTCGGGTGGCATTTCCACCCGTCATTACGGCTCATGCCTTGTGCATATCGACTTCCCACCGATGCAATGTCGAGTCTGTGTCCTCTCCCATTCCTGTTGTTAATGACACTACTCAGGAACGAGAAGTCTTATTTACCACATTACCGCTCGATGTCTGGTGGCTTTTCCCTGTAATTTTGTCAATTAGGTCATGGTGGCTACGACTGTGGTGTTTCCTTTGGTGGTCCTGCTGCTGCAGCAGTTGTTGAAGAGATGAATATCCCGGTGTTTCTTTTGCTTCTTAAATGAAAGAACATTGATTTTGGTACATGATATTTTGTATTGAAGATCGCAGTCACATATCCAGACTATTAGTTACTTGACCAAAATATTTTTAAAAATCATATTTATTTGTAAGTCTTTTGTCAGAGTTGGTTCAGAGGTCAAAGCCAGCCATTACCTGTAAGGTGGGATGGACGGGAAAGATATATCCAGTATTTGGAAGTTTAGCTATGTGTGTCCGTACTCTGTAACCTCTGATGATTTTCTGAGTTTTGATGCTGGGCTGACTCAGCGTGTCACGTGTCATGATGTCCAGCTATATTGTCACATTCAATCCTCCACACACTGTTACTTTTGATGTTCACTTGACACCATGATGGGAGGGATTCGCCTGATAGTGTAATGGTTAACAATCTCTGCAGTGAGAGGCTCAGGGTTCACATCTCGTCTAGGGTACTCTCTGTGTGTGACATCTGTCCTCATGGCTGGGAGTTGGGGAGAGGGTCAGGGTACTCCTCCTTCTCTCGCCTCCCCCACAGTGCAAAATCACCTCCAGGTGAAAGCGCTTTCCTATTAAATAAACTCACCAACCAAACGACTCCATAGAGGTTTGGGGGAGGTAACGCAGGGAGAGGAAGGGGAGATTAACCCCGCTCTCTCTCTCTCTCAAAAAAAAAATAAAAAATAAAAAGCAGCTAGTCCTGAAAAGAGCTTAGTCTCGGGCATCATCACACTCTCCAGCGACCTGTAAAAAAGGATAGGGAAGACCTTTACCTGTGTTTACAGTAATATTCAATGATTCACACATTTATCGTTATGTTTACAGTTACATCCAATTATTCAGTCGTTGTTGCCCGTATGTTCACAGCCACATTCCTTTATCCGTGGCCGCCAGGTATAGACAGTCATACAAATATTCACACGCGCAACACAGAGAGAGAGATAGAAAGGGAGGAAAAGAGTGACAGCAGGGGCCGGGGGAAGGGCCGATCGATAAAGTAAACAGATCCTCTTACGTGAAGATACTTGCAAATCGAACGTGAGCCCGCGCTGGCTGGTTAACGAAGCCGAAGAAAAGCCCTGCTTAATTACAATGCATAATTCAGGGTGACGTCACTCCAACATGTTTACGCGCTCTTTGTAGTCCCCTGTAATGAGCGCTGGTCTGCGCATGCGTCAGGCCGCTAAATTATTGACACCGCTCCCTTTCCTTGCAACCACCCCCCCAATCTCCCCCGACCCTTCAACTGCTTTGACGTTTTACTGCTCCGAGCTGACCTCTAGCCCGCGGAGGAACTCCTGGCTTCCATGACGACCGTTACCGCTGTCCAGAGGGATTCTTCACTCTGTCTGTCCTCTACTGCCACGCACGCGACCTTTGACCCTGCAGCTTCACCTGTCCGTGGGCGTGAAGTACCCTGGGGAACAGGCGCAGGCCCCTGCTTGCTTGATACTGCTGCTGCTGCAGCCTTTCCTGTCTCTGACATCGTAGATGTGGTTAATGCTGTTGGAAACGTTCCAGTGTGTGACACCAGGGACGTGCTGGAAAGATTCCAGTCTGACATTGGGAATCTGGTCAGTTGGGAGGGTGGTAAGACTCCATGAAAAACACCCTCTGAGGCGGATGATCATCATCATCATCATCATCAGCAGCAGCAGCAGCAGCAGCAGCAACAACAACATTGTCGTTGTCGTCGTCGTCTTCACAATTATCGTCGTCAATATCACCATAACCTAGAAATCTATCCCCTACAATGGCCGGGGAATTAATGTCCATATTTATTGCTCTAGTAGCAAGCAGTCCTGCTCTTATTGCGGGCTCAGCTATCAACTCTACTACAGACACAAGATCACATAATAAACATTTGATGTGTTTGGATTGGATGTCTCTTTGTCCACCTCTTCCCAAACCTGGTGAGCTCTATACACTCGCCTTCCGATTTCTCTTTCGTGGCCCACGCGTGAGCACGACGAATCCTCGGTAACATAGTTTGATCACGACCACCCAGAGAAATGTCGGGAAATTTGCATGTTGCCACCCGGTGGAACTGACCGACCCCACGGATGGAGTGTAACTGTGTTACTGAAGCTGACGAACCTTCCACGGTGGGCGCACATCAACAGCTCGGTGAGTTTGTCCCTGATTCTCTTTCGTTTCCACTCTGGCCCCCCAGTCATTACCTCCGGTGTCTTCAGGGTGAGGCCAAAGCTGATGAGAAAAAACCACAACTCGAGAACACACCATCCTTCTTACATCCTTTAAATGTCTGTTAGAAGACTTTCCTCTCTTCACTAATAAAAACAACCATAATCTTTCAACGAGAAGACACATCGGGTCTTTGTACATCTCGTGTGTGGGTGTGCGTGTGTGAGTGCGTGCATGCGTGATTGTTCACAGATCGGATCAACCTACATCATAGGTAAGAAAAGTTGCCCAAACCAGACTCTGACCCGGGTGTGTGTAACATTCCACGGACTGACAAAACTGAGTCGACTTGAACAAGACCTCCTTCTTTTCTGGTGGGTGAATCTTTGTGTGATCTTTGCCAGCTCGTGAAGTTCAAGGCGATGGTAAGTTATGAATGTGAACTTTGTTACCGCAACAGACTTGTCAGATAAACATTGCGAAAAGAAAACTTGTCTTTAAACTTTGCACATAAAACACGAATTAAAAAAATATTGATAAACACGAGCTTTCACTGTCGGCGCTCGGGTTCTGAGGGCTCAGTGTCGAATGTTCCTGGGTTTTCTTTGTACTGAAACTGTGTGAAATCCGCCATTTGTAAGGATGATTAACACAAATTAACACACGCTTATTAATTGGCACAAACATGGAGGAAACATGTGGAGTGAGGGAACACAAGAATGGAAGAAGTGTGCCAAAGGAGAGGAGGAGGGGATGGGGAAGAAAATGAAAGCCAGAAAGGAAAAGGGGGAAGGAGACTCACTGACCCGAAAAGAAAAAGGAAAGACAGAAACATAAAGCTGATTAGCAATTCCGGTATCCGCTATACAGTCAGATTTAAACTATTTAAAAATTAAACTCCTGGTCATTAACGATGTATGAGTGTTTGTGGGTGGAAATTCAAAAATTTGATCTGCATTCTCATGTTCCCTTCTTCCCCTTTCTCCACCCCGCCTACCCCGCTCATGTCCCACCCCACGTTCATTGCGAGTTTATCTGTCCGCATGCCCGCCTTCCTTCCTTTTCTCCGCCTCTTTCTTTCTCTCTCTCCATACACAATATCAGTTAATACTGTGTTTGATCACGTGATTCCCAGGCTCAGACTTTAATTCCCCCACCCGTTTCTCCGTCATCCACCCTCCCTTCCCCACTTCAACCGTCGATCCGAGAAGAGCCGAATAGGCCTTGTGTCTCGAGTTTTATCTCTGTGGATAAACCAACGGTTCTTGTTTTGCATGCCGGCCATGTTGAAACACGTGCAGGGACGAGCACGAAGGAACGGTGAAAAGTGAAACGCGGTGCAAACATTTGCTTTCGCTGCACGAGACACTTTTCTGCTTCTTCTCTTTCTTTCTACCCACCATCATTCTCTCACTTATTGCCTCCCCTTTCATATGGGAGCGACCAGTAATTCGCTCCTTGTGATGATGACACCCCCCCCCCCCCACCTTTATTCTGTTTAATTATTTTTTAAGGTTAGTGACGATATTGGAGGCATCTCTTACTTTTTTTTTAAAAAAAAATTAAAGTTTGGTGGCACAGCTGGATGGAGTGGCTGTCGTTACAACTGTGAGAATCGAATGTCAGGGGTTCAGATTTCGGTTTCATTACTCTGTGTCAGTGGTTTTCTTCGGGAACTCCGATTTCTTCCTTCCGCCTCTTTGTAAAAGTGTGGGAGGGGTGGGTTGTGAGAAGACGAAATAGAGTATCAGTGTCAATGATTGCAAGAATTTACAATGTAATTTCATGCATGTTTATAGTGTTTGCACGTTCGTCCATCTATGAATGTTAAAGTGCAAGAGTCCCGGCTTCAGAAAAAAGGTTTTATACAAATAAAATAAACATATTTTTGATTTGTTGACGATGTCAACATCATAAAACATATTAACTGCTCGTCAGACCCCAGCCTCAACCCTGCTCATCCTCCCCTCTCTTCTCTCACACACACTCCTCCCTTCACCTCACTGTCCATATTTTCACAGAATGTTTTCGTTTCTGTAACATTACCTCCTTCGGCAGGAACCGTTCTCTTCACAATCTCCGTTACCGTTGGACCAGGAAATCAATGGTGGTCCAACTGCAACTTGGCGCTGGTCCTCATCCTGTAATTGCATGATGCTTTGCGGGCCATCTACTACCAGTCTTTTTATAAAAAAATAAAAAATAAATAATGACAATAAATGAATCACAGCCTTCTTTTATTTCCCCCTTCATCTCCCAATTCCCTTTCTCTGTCTCCCTCCTTTATGTCCGTGAGCGGTCTACCCTGAGTGTTAACTACAACCTTCCTCTCTCTTTGTCTCTCTCTCTCTGTGAGTAAATTATGTTGTGTTTATAGCTTGTTAAATATTAATATTAATGTTATTGTGCCCTTTAGGAGTATTATTATATCTATTGCTTCTTTATTGTTTTAATTGTAGCAGGTTTCGACAAGGTGTGGTGGGTTTTCACAGGCTGTGTTAATAAGTTTCGAAGGGTCGTGGAAGGTTCTAATAGGTTCTTTCAAAAATTCGAAAGATTGTGGAAAGGAGAGAGAGAGAGAAAAAAAAAAAGAAAACTAGGAAAGCGCAACGTCTAGACATCGTATTTAGTTGACACAGTTACACCAGCCTTCCCAGTCCCCTGTTTTCCCCTACATCCCCTTCCCTTTCTAATACAAAAACATCAGCACATTAAATATTAAAAGTTCCGTATCTGTTTTTGGCTATTACCCACGATCAACAGTTTTGCGAAGAAGCGATTAAGTTTTTGTGGTTACCGAGAGACTGATTCTGTAGACAAGACGATAATGGAGGACTGTACCCGGATTGTGATATCTTAGGACGATAAATGGCATTTGCTGCCAAGAACAGCTTGACATGACTGTTGACCCTTGACTTCTGACGGACTGAATACTTCTGACAAGACAGATCGAACAGTTTTGTGTCTGACCCGACAACCTTTGCCCCTGACAGGACTTGTGACAACATCTACTGAATATTTAACTTGTGACACGATGATCCAAACCTAATGTGTAGCCTCTGATGTTGGATTACAGACACGTAGCTTGTGACATGACAGGATGAATTTTTAGCAGAAAGAATATTTTGGTCCTGACAGCTACAACCTCCTGAACCATGTTTGTTTTTATACATCCTCCACCGGCTGTCAGACAAGATATTATTCCTTCGTTTTTAGTGTCTGCACTGTGCAGGGTTTCCTACTATCTACTCAGAAACCATCAGGGTGAGTTCAGACCTTAGGATGTCTTTCTGCTCAGATTGTTGAATGAACGAATAAAACTTCTTTCTTTTCCACCTTCACCCAGCGGTCTTTGGAATTATTTGAATCCAGAATTAGGATTTATCTTGTAAGCATTTAAGTCAGACCCAGACATATGTAACTTTCCTAAACCTACCTTAAAGTGAATGTTATCCGGAAATGCCTAACTTGAGTGGATGCGCATGCGTGTTGTTGTCGTGCACGGTGAGTAGAGTCTAGATAGAACTTAGCACACTATGATTCATCATCATCATTATTATCATCGTCGTCGTTTAACACAACTTCACTGCACATACATATTTATATTCACCGCCATAACACTTCCTTTGCTTCCCAAATAAACACTCCAATTTCTGCAGTCTGCACTTTGGCTTCACCACTCTCTCTCTCTACCCTTATCTTGGAAGACAGTCCTGCTCGGCACATCAGCCAAGCGAAGACATGCGCACTCAGGTGCTGCTGCATCCTGGCAGCTGCAGGATGACGCAGCCGCCGCCAAGCTGATAAGATTCTTTACAGCGGCTTCACATTCCTCCCTTGGCCATTTGTGTTTGGCCCCCAGTCTCTGAGCCTCGGAGCGCTTTCCGAGCTTCGGTTCTTGAGACCGGCTGCTGTACAGTCTTGGAAAGCACACAGAAAGCTCGTTACCTGGCTACAGGGAGAACAAATCGCAAAATTCTTTCTGGTTGTCCGTGGATGAAGACTGGGACAGGACTGGGGTACATCTTGCATTGGGTTACATCATTACAAACCTGACAGAGAACACTCGGCAGTGAGCACCTGGTAGAATTAATTAGGTTACAAAGCGAACATGGACCATTCATCCTCCTTTGGGCGAGGGAGTTACAAGTGTGTTAGGGTCTCGAATCAATCTGCTCTAAACTCAAGGGTCCCGGCCTCTAAACAAAAAACCCACCCCCAGAAACAACGACCACCCTCAAGTCTTGAGATATCCTTATTTTAGTTTTTCCCATTTTTTTAATGCGTGCATCGCTGTTTCATTAAACAGTTGCGGACCATTAGAAAATGTAGTGTTCTGGCGGAAAAACAGACAAACAAACCAACAAACTGCTCTGCTCCTGCATCACAGACCACCAAGACAACAAAAGCACCACCCAACCAAAAAGAAAAATAAAGATAAAATAATTAGGTGAAATAAAATAAAACCCCAAACCGGCTACAAAGTCAAGTTCTTATGGTGATAACACGTGATGGTCCGGATGTAGAATAGTGGGAGTACGTAGTTAGCTCCGGTGGACCACTTCATGGGGTGATACCAGCCAGGCTGTAAGAAGAGCGACTGAGGAAGGAAGCCGTGGAAGACAAGAGGTATTTACGACAGAACCACGACTCAAGAGTGTGGTGGGGTGGATTCCAGGTTTTTGGGTGTTTGCGAGAGAACCCGCCTCCTCCCGGGTTTGGAGGATTTGTGAAGAAAGCCTGTGAGCTTCAGGCGTTGAAGGAGTTAGAACACGGTAAAAAGACATGGAATGAGATTTGCTTTAAGGATTTACTCGCTGTTGTTGTCCTGTTTTCATTCGTCCTAGTCTGCTGTTTTCCTGTGGTGCCTTCTGAATATTCACAGAGGACACAACTGTGCATCTTACAGGAAACTCTATCAGTAATTAACTGATATACACAGCTGGATCGTGCGGAAACATCTTGTTGATGATGTGGACGCCCACGACGACCAGAAGGTTTGGTTTGTAATGTATGTATGGAGACAGGGTAGTGACTCCCACCCTCGCTAAATAATACGAGTGGCTATGGACACCAGTCCCTACTTTCTCCTCTTGGTTCTCTGCCTATCGTGAGTATTACAACGAGGGAAGTCTGAGACCTGCCTATGACCTTTGACCTGCTGTTCAGGAGGTATTGTCGAAGACAACATCTACGATCGGTGTGTTAAACACTTCGACAGTTTCCGCTCCCACCGACGTGTTTCGTCACCTGTTGAGCCACTCGCCTCTTCACCGGTTTACTCCAAGTGCCCATCTTCTTCGCCAACATGTTTACCATTGCATCCACATCCGTGCGGAGTGTCACCCCAGGTCAAGTACCACCTAAAATTGCCCAATCATTCAAGGGTTATTTCCGTTTAAAGTTTTCTTGGCACCCACCTACGTTCACTTCAGAAGTGGAATAAGCGAGGGCAGAATAGAATCACGAAACATCTCGTGTAAGTCTCGTGACTTCCACAACTTCAGCCCCCATCCTACACACCCCTTCCCGTGTCCAGCTGTCTGTGGAGAGAATAGTACAAGAGCAGTGCAGCCGCCACACACATCCTTCACACACTCACATTCTCTTTCACATCTTCAATAAAGTCGACTGGCATAAATTTTCATACCTGACTCTCCTTTATTGGCAGAAAAATAAAACTCTTACACATTAAGTCATATTTATCTCAGCATATATAAATTTCTTGGTATTATGACCCATTTCTTTGCATGGTTGGGCCTTAAAATAAAAAATATCGTATTTCTCTGTAATTCTCTTTCTTCTCTACGTAATGTATTAATAGACTTCCGACTGACGCAAAGTACACGAAATGGTAAATCATATTAAAATAGAAAACACTACACTATGGCTGTGCAAACACACAATGAAGAATCAACTCTTTGAACAGATCTATGTTATGTATTATGTATATATAGCACATCGTTATATGGCATTTATTATGTGTACAAGGCTATGGTGACACCTTGATAACTTATATGGTGGGCTGCTTTCTTTTTTTTCTTCTTTTTTGCTGGCACGCTGTTCCGAAACACATCCACTCGCTGGTACTCCGGGTACAGGTATTTTGGGCTGCAATACGGGTGGAGGGCGTCTACCTACCGCGGCGGGGGTAGGTTGGGGTGGGGAGGATAATAATGTGTCTAAAGGTGGTTTAACGAAGTGCAGACAGCTTAGCGCGGGGGTTGAAAAACTAAGAACGGGGCCCTTGTCGCGACTTAGGACAACATCGTCCGTCCGTCCATCCGTCCGTCCGCATTCAACGGCCAGCTGATGAAATATTCTCGCGATGTGTCAGTCCAGATCCACCAAAACCCTTGCCCTCTCTATAAAGCTACATCAAGTGATTCGTGAGTTTCATACCATTTCCGTGGTTTGGTTAAAATATTTGGTCTTGTCGGTGAAACTAAACAGGCGGCGGTGGGTGAGCTGCGGGGAGAAATAAGGTTTGTAAGGCTCATTCAAAGAAAGGAATGAATGGGGAGACGAACTGTCAAACAAACCTTGATGACTATTCTCTCCAAAACTAAACCGACCGCAAGTCTCTCGGGTATTACAGGTGTCACCACACCACGAGTAGAACAGGAACAGAGTTGTGTTCACTGCACGTGAAGAACATACAACAAGCCAGGTCTCCATCTCTAGTCTGGTTTCTGGCAATTGTTGCCCGGGCAACGAAGGTGTCAGAACTCAAAAAAACCGCCCGAAATCTGGACTGTTAGGGGGAAAAAACAACTATTGTAACCAAAACGAAAAATGAACCATAACTAAACAAGGTTGGCAAGAAGAGGAAAATGTGGAACTAAGATGACACATATATCCAGTAAAATCATCTCTGAGCTTCCATTTGGGTCTAGATGATTATTTTTTTCATACATAAAATAAAAATCGCTCCCACCATCATATTTCATATTTTGATCTCCATCTCATCGTTATATTATTAAACACACACATATTACAGCTTCAATATACAAAATGATAATATAACGTCTTTGTCACAAAAGTATTAATAATAATTAAAATTTTCTTCCTTTGCTTTAAGTTAAATTTCATGAAAGGTGTGAAAACACGGATAAACTTAGAGAATCACACGGTAATAATATTCCCAAAGTTATCAGATATTTCAAATAATTGACAACGTTTCGGTTCCAACGAATTTGCATACTTATGACATATAGTTATTCAATGTCAACACACAGCAGCAACAGCAAATATATAATTAATTAATCAGTCAATTATTATGGAAAGAAACAGTAGGTCCAAAGCTCCCAGCTGCAATGAGGACATACACTGTTTTTACAAAACCATATAAATTACTTGATTGGCTCAACAAGACCAACACGTGCACATAGAATATACACTGGTACAGTTATGTAAAATAATAAAATAACTCTCTTAAGTAATAGTAATATAATACTTTCGGATAAACACATGTACATATCCTCACTTTTGCACTTTACACAAAATAGTCATTAATAATAATAATATATTGTGTATTATTACTGTGTATATATATATACTTATTGATGCTTGTGAACAGTTACTGACAAGAATATAAAGAGAAGGGGGGACAAGTCTGGAGGCTGTCGTATCCGCTGTTGCTATGACAACGTGAGCACGCGAGGTTGGCGGCGCCGTTAGCTCGCACACCTGGCGGTTTGTTGTGACTACGCGCGCACCCACAGGTGCAGGTGAAGAGGAAGTCAGATTTGTCTAAGCAGGGTGGGAAGGGGGAGTTACATCCCCCTCCAACGACGGGTAGCGAGAGGTTCAACAACAAGGACAAGACAACAGCTTTATGTCGTAAAGACTGAAGAGGAAACACAAAGATGAACGAGATATTAAACGCATGCAACCAGCATCGAGAACAGAAACATGGCTAACAGCAGCACATCGCAAACATTGGAAAGAAGAGGTTAGGGTCCATGTCAGGTTGGGGGGAGGAGGAGGAGAGTGGGGAATCAACTTTGTGAGTTAAGGGCTAAAGCAGTTGGGCCACTTGGTGCAATTGGCGGTTACCTGTAATGCTACCAGCAACATCTGGCACTAATACGAGGGTACGACAAAGTAGGTTCTCGGCAAAAGGTCAAAGTGCATCGTGGTTGTTTGTAGTATCATTTGTAAGACATTTGCCAAGTGATTCTTACAGGCCAAGCCGGCGAAAGTGGGTAAAAGGAATATGGGGTCTGTCTTCTGTTATTTACAAGGTCAACATACCCCGGGTATTCAGCGTGTCCATCATCAGGTGTCACTAACTACAATCCAGAAAAATAGCGGAGAGCCATCATCAACTCTCGCTCACAAGCGCACGAAGGCGGCTCTTCACCGGTCAGTCTCACATAAGCACCGAGGCGGCAGATGGAAGCAGAGGGTTCGGGAAGATGGGTTGTCGGGTAGAAATGGGGGAAAGGGGTACAGACCATGCGTACGGCAGCGCGAGTCCCATCAGGAAAAAAGCCATTTTCATTGACACAAAAGTTCAAGCTCGCATCGCATTCGGTTTACATCGGAGTATTGGTGGCACTGGTCTACACTATACATCGTCGTCTACACTACAATGTTTTGGTGGTAGATATCGGGTCTGAGGATATCGCCGATCAGGGATGGTTGTTCTTTGACAATTTTCCGGTGATGGTCAAGTCGGGGTGGAACTGTACGACTGTATGGAAAATGTGTTCAATATCTGCAGCTGTAGGCTCCAACCATAAACGAGGTATTTGCCGTTTTTCTTCAAATGATATGGATGATTTCATCAACAAAATAAAGGCTGCCTCGCGAAACAACAATATATTTTTTTTTTGTCGTGTGATTACCTACTCCGTTCATGTACGCAGACCTTTGAACACTGTTTCCGCGGGGGGTTGGGAGGGAACTAAAGGAGACCTAACCCAACCGGTCCACAAAGACTGGTTAAGAAATACGTGTTTCTGAGAGAAGTATTGCAGCCCTCGACATTCACCTACTTCTGACTGCACTCTAAGCACCTTTGGTGTCACGTGCGCTGGGAGTACTCTGTAGCAGAGCTCCAAAAGAGCATGTGCTCTAATTATTTCCACTCCCAGACTTGGAGGAACACGTGCAATGTCATTACAACGGCCACTTGTAGGTGTCCTCGCCATGGCCTCGACGAGTACGCAAGAGCGAGCACGCGCGCGCGCGCACACACACTGGCAGCCCACGATCGAACAGAATAAATACGCAAGCGAGTGAAGTAGGTCAGTGGATCAGTAGCTCTAACCATGATGCTCCACATTATGCTAAATTCTAAGATTTAAGAACAGAGGAAGATGGAGGTTGGAGAGACTCGCAATCGCAGTCATGATTAGACTTGTCGCGTTGTCTTCACGAGGGTCAGAGGTCGAGGAGGAAAGCGTGCATCGGGCTTTGAAAGAAAAAAAAATGAAAGCGGAATGAAGATGTGGAAGAACAAAAGGGGTTGAAACCCCTTCCCTCCCGCGAGAAAGTGGGCCGCCTTTCCACTAAGTCAACCTTACCGCCGTCTTGCCGCTGGATAGTGTCGCGCGGCGGACTGTGCGGCAGGTCAGTGTAGTCGACTGCACGTGACACACGTTACTTCCACGTATTCACACAAGAGTGTGTATTCACACACAGTCATCAACCACACCACCACCACCATCACCACCTGCAAACCACTGGGCGCCACAACTACAACTCACCGACCACAAGCCAGAATCTCATGGAAGAAATATTTGAGAAAAGAACAGAACAAGATGGTCAATGATGAAGACAGAACAGCATTGTGCGTCTTGCATGTAACTGATGTTTCTTATTCCTTAACTTAGGAGACAGGTGGCGCCCCTAAGAAAATGGGAGCAAACACGGGGTGGGGACAAGGGAAAGAATGCGTTTGTAACAAATTAAATATCATGGGTCTTCCTCTAATCTCTCTTGCGAGTCAAAGCATAAAATACATTCACATTTAAAAAAAAAACTTTGAGCATCTGACCTGTTGGAAGGGTGAGGAAAAGAGGTCACATGACATACACAGGTAGACGTATAGATATATTATATATAGATATATATGTATTGCTTTGTCTCTTCTGAGAACTGGTTAAGGTCCCCTACAGCTGTACCAGTGCTGAACGCCGTAACCAAGCACGGATCCTCCTACGTCACAGTCTCGTTAGCGTGACGTTAACATGCGAGATAAATAGTCACGGCGCACGTGACAAGACACAAAATAAACAAATTTACCGTCAACACGGAATTGAACGATTGCAAAACATCTAATTTCTGAAACAGCGACGAACAACTAAATATACTCTTCGAAATGGAGCAAAGGGGAGAAAATCAGAACCCGTGTCTTTGTAAAAGGGCGGCTATCTACAAATTTCATCTGCCGGCATGTTCAGCGAAATCAGTTCTTTGATGGCAAAAAGGGGGGGAGGGGTGGGAGGATGGGTGGAAGCTATACATGCAACGGATTTCGTTCCTGAAAACATAGAACTGTCGTTCGTGTGCAAGCAACTGCACGTGACATCAAAGCGCGGCCATTATTTTTTTTTCGGGGTTGAGGGGAGTATATGTGGAACGAAAACATTTTTTATAGAAGGAACAGGGAATATACATAACCAATTTTTAACAAAAAAAGAGGGGTAACGTCGGAGATACTGTCGCCATCGAGTACATAAAAATTCCTTATATATTAAAAAAAGATTTTAAAAAACCTGTGGGTAGTGAACACTTGTTGGAAAATTCTCTTCCTGCGAAGGTGTGGCCAATCTTGCGATCTCCTAGCCTTCCTTCGTCTTCCTCAAAAATATCTGGATTTCATCAATCCTTATCCACAGATGCAGGCAAGGGGACTAGAGGAACAAAAGTGAGGTTAACACAAAACATAATAGCAGAGAGTAGAAAGTACAATATCGACATGTAAAAATAAATAAAAAGTCCACAAGCTTCAGCAATACGTCCTTTCTGTTGCATCCTGCATTCCAGAAACACACACGGGTGGCCAAAGGCGAATGTCACACGCAGGACAGAAGCCAGTCGTACAGGCATCAGGGTGCACAAGGACCCCAGACTCCTTCCCACCACGAGTTTATGTGTGAAAAAAAAAAAAAAAAAAAAACCTACATCGAGATCTGTGTGAACAAATGTACGCTGTTGCTAGCAAAACACCATCAACATCCCTTCCCCGAGAAAATAATTAATGGAAAAAAATCAACATTCGATAAATGATTGTTTTCTCTTTTGTTTTCCTTTTTCTTAACTCTCTCGAAATCATTTTGAAGTATGGTGGGTCTGAATGATGTCTATATTGGGTAAATTCACTGGCCGTTATGACAAAAGTAGAGAACTTTTTTGTGTGTCTGTCGCTGCCTCGTCGCCACCCAATACGAATAGAATTTTCGAATTTTTTTTTTTTGTTTGCTTGATTGGCACTGTCAGGACGATTACCCCCCAACCGAAGATACAGGCTCAGAAATTGGCAGCATCAGACGAAGGTAGGAGGTCAAGAGGTCACTCTTAACAGCTTGTTGCAACAGGTTCCAGCTGGCCCTACTTTTTTTTTGAATGACTAGCGAATAGGAGAGTCTCTCTCTGCCTGAAAATTTCCACAAGCAGAAGAAGCTCCCTTACCTAGCGAGATTGACTAGCTTGTTCTCTGATGGCCTCGCGACTCCTTACTGAGCCGGATGCGGATGGCCTGGCTGAATGGCTCGTCGCACGCGGGGCACACGCGCTTCTCCGGCGGCATCTCCAGCAGCTTGCTGGCGCACTCCATGCAGAAGAGGTTGTGGCCGCACGGCACCAGCGCCGCCACTGTGGGCCTCTCGCGACAAACCACACAGCGCCGCAGCTCCACCTTGCCGTCATCCGCAGCACTCATGCAGCAAGGGGCAGTTGGGGTTGCGACAGAACTGGAGCTTGAGCTTGAACTGGAACTGCTGTGGCTGCTGCTGTTGCTGCTGCTGTTCCTCTCGCAGGCGGGAAGCAGGTCGAGGTTCTCGCTAAGGCTGAGGCCAACCAGGTCGACTGGCGGCGGAGAGGCGCTGAGCTCCTGGCTGGAGTGGCTCATCGGGGTAAGGGCCGAGCCGGGATTAGAGGAGTAGGAGAAACCGACAGGCTGCTCAGGGCCGCCGTTAGACTCGCGGTGGCCAGAGGGAGGCTTCGCATTCTCCTTGACGCATGCGCGGCATGTTCCAGTAAGGAGGTCGGATCGTCTCCTGACGAAGAAAAGCCGCTGGAGGACACCGATGGTGGGGAAGTGGACCCGTTCAGGGGCGGGGTGCCAGCGCCGTGGTGAATGCCGTTGATGGCACCGCCGTTGATGAAGTCGCTCAGCAAAGGGGCGGTGGGGGGCGAGTAACGGGCGGTGGCAGGTGCCGAGGTCAAGTCGCTTTCGAGGCCAATGCCGCCTGCAAAACTGCTGGAGCGGCGATGCAGAAAACTGCTGCTACTGGCGATGACGTCATCGCAAGAGGAGGAGAAGTTGCTTTTGCTGCAGAAGAGGGAGCTCAGGGATGTGCTGCAGACGGGGCCCGACCGCGAGGAGAAAATGATGAGGGACGGCCGTTGAACCAAGAATTTGGGGCGAGCCCAGAAGAGGTTCGATGCCGGCCAGGCAGCTGGAGCTGGCGTCTTCCCCGCCGCCCGCCTCGAACCCGTTGGTCACGTGGCCATGGCCGTTCTGCTGCAGGTACCCGTTCACCATGGGGTAGGGCTCGTGCGGCGGGAATACAAAGGCCGGGGTGGCGTCCTGCGGGGCGGTACCCGACAAGCGCCCTATCAGCTCTCCTCCGTTGACGACGCCGCCTCCAGCGTAGTGGCCATATTGCCCGCTGCCGCTAGCTGCTGTAGCTCCTCCACCATCGTGTCGACCGCCGCCGTACATGTAGTCGCTGCTGCTGTTGCCGAAGCCAAGCGCGTCGCCGCCTCCCACGCCGTTGAGGGAGCCGCTGACATCATTGAAGATGGCGTCATGACCGTTGCTGTCGAAGTCGTCAGACATGGAACTGCCTGGTAGGCGGCGACCGTCCAAGCCGAAAGCCGCAGCTCCGTAACGGTCGTTGTGGTGCTGGAAGAGGTGCTCACTCTGGTTTCGGAAGGGGTTGCTGCTCGTCTGAGAATGTAGCAGCCCGCCATTTTGTAGGATGCCGTTACCGCGGATCACGCCCCCGGCGGCAGGAGCATGACCCAAGTGGTGCTGGGAGGCCGAGGCAGTCGGTGACGCCCTGGAGGAAGAGTGCTGCTGCTGCTGCTGTGGTGATGGTGGTGCTGCTGCAAGGGTGTGGGCGGCTGATAGTCAGGTATGTTGGTGGTGTCCACCAGCCCACCCGTTCGGTTGGCGATGTGCGCCTCGATCTCGCGCTTTGCCGCCTGCACGTTCTCGGGCGTGCCCGTCACCTCGAAAATGGGTTCCTTGTCGCGCGAGGGCGTGACGATGTAGGTGTGTGTCTGTTGCTGGATGCGCTTGATGGTCGCCCCCTTGGGTCCCACCACCAGCCCCACCACGCGGTATGGCACAGCCACCCTGATGGTGATCTGGCCAGGGCCCAGGGCCGGGCTGGAGGGGCCCACACTGCCATTACTGCCGAAGCTGGAGGTGCTGGAGCCGCGGCGCGAGGCCCGGATCTGCGTGAAGTGCGCCGCGGCGTTGTCGATTTCTTGCTTGGCGGCGCCAACGTCCTCGCGCCGACCCGTGACCACGAAGACTGGTTCCTCCCCTCTGACGGGGGTCTTGATGTATGTGTTTGTTTTGGCTCGCAGGGCCTTGATTTTGCAGCCTGTAATACACACAAGGGAAGCTTACACTATAGTCTCGTGCACACTACAAATACTTTTCAATATGAACAAGAACAAAAATTATCGCTCTAGGTAACCGAGCTTACGACTTCAAGACACAAATATCTTTATTATTTATTATTAGTTAAAAACAAAATTACTAATAAAGAACAAAAACTAATTTGCTGGAAGACATTAAATGCTACAATTTATGTGATTGAGGAATGAATGAAACTTGCCAAAACTTTTAAGAACACACTTGTGGTTACGAAAATATATCGGATATAGAGGGTCACCAGGGTTCGTGGAAAAGACTGAATGAAGAAAGAAAAACAGACTAGCATCAAAGAAAGAGCTACACAGCTTAGTCACCCAGCCAGAGAGGTTGCGTCTGCACCACACCCACTCACTCTCGGCACGAGAAGCTGGGCTCCATGGAAGCGAGAAATATGATGAAGGAAAGCATCGGAGATGTAAAACACGAGGTTAAAGGTCAAAGTGGGCGGCAATACCTCTCTAGAGTGTCATCTGTATTACTGCTCTCTTGAATGACCGATATGCAAATTTCATGTTTAAGGAATAGGAATAACGATGCTTCTAACATATCCATCCTAAAGGTCGTTTATAGTGTATATATCTAAAGAAAAATCGCATCAGTCGCTCATAATTCTGTCGATCATCTTTTTAATCTTTCACGAGTACACAGAGTGTTCCTATCGCTAGCTTCATTTCCGGTCTTGCTTCAACACGTGAGACTTTTTCTCTTTTTTGAAATTCAGAAATGGGCCACCTGATTCACCCCACACTTAATCCCAGCCCTCGGCGCTTAGTGGCGCCAGCTGGTGAGGGAAGCCGGCAGCAGCGCCAAATGTAATGTGAGCGGAGCTCACTTCGCTTTCGCCCGAGGGCGAACGTTCAACTGCGCCGATTACCTGCCCCAGTTCAGCCTCCGATTGATTTTTCATTCTCTGCCTGACAACTCCTGAGAGGATGCACGGTGACAAAGGTCACGAGTCGTCTTCTTACGCTCGGTTCCGACAAAATGTTAATTACTGATACTTCATCCGCGTGCGGTAGAGAACACGTGTCGCGCGGTGTACGAGACCATGAAGTCCCTTGGTTACTAGTCACAAATTAACGGACGCACTCTTTAAAGACAAAACGGTTCCTCCGCAGGATGCAAAGTGGCCCTGGCTGTGTGCTCAGTTATTACCAGGGTAGTATACGATTTTAGCCGAGTGCTAGGCGCGACTGTACACCCGACCCCTGCAGGATTCATGACGCAAAAGGGCAAAGGGTCACTTTATATTTATCCTCCAATGTATTAAGTCACTTTAATAAAACATCCCTTACTACGTGGTCCTGTTATGCAACAGTTAGTATCTGAAACCAATACAATGAGAATCGGCTGTCTAGGGTTCACATCTCGCCTCGGGCACGCTGTTTTTTTTTTCCTCTTGATTGAACGCCCACCCACCCGTCTGAAGCGACCGGTTCTCACGAAAGGTTAAGACCCTGATGACTATTACTGTCATTTATGGTTAGCAGCCTCATTATTATCCATTATTTGCTATTATATTGCTACAGCATCTTTGATCTACGGTATGTGAACCCTTGCTACCCATCCTCCTGCTCATCCAGTGTGTGTCTTTAATATATCTGCTCTACCCTATTATACTGTTGCCTTTTTAAGTTTTATATGTCAGGGTAAGCGTGCTCTTGATCATAATGTTCCCTGTCGAACCTACTGGTCTACCACATAAACTGTATGGCCTGTCATAGATCACGTGACCTCTTACTAAAGTGTGCTAAAGTACACTATGCGGGTCACACGACTCTCCCTCATTCCCTGGGTCGGACTGTACGGCCAGTTAACCACAGACATCTCAAGGTATTTTCAGGAGGAGTCGCGGCTCAGCAGTCTGTAAACCAGTCTGCAATCCTTTCCCCCCTCAGGCCCTCAGCCGCACCTCCCTGCCTCTCGGCTGCTTCCCCTAACGTTTTCTAGGCCACGAAGTAGACATCAGGAGTCAGACCATCATACCCACCTGTTTCACTCAAACCACTTCACCTGTCAGGATGAGGTTTTGCCAAGAACCCCACTCGTCAGCCGATTCGTATGTCTGGTGTCTGTGGTGTTGGTCAGTAAGTACACGACTGTAACAATGGGTCTGGCATTGCCCCACCGTGTGGTATGTTCAGAATGCTAGACGGTGCACGCGAGCAGAAGTTTCCAGAAGGTCATGAAATATTCACCAGGACCACCAGGCTAATGGTGGCGAACCGACAAAGTGATGCCGTGCCACAAAGCTACACCTTCAACATCAAACTTCTCCCCACAACCACCACCCACTGTCACTGGCAGCAGAACGAGGCTTTGTCAGGAAAGTTCCACGACGGAGGAAGTTGGTAGATAAGAGTGTGGCGGCGGTGATGACGATGATATTGAGGAATGTGGAGACAAGAGATCATCAGTAAAAAAACTTTCTAAACAGAACACACTCTGTCTAATGTTTGGCAAGGTTTTGCATGAAGCTCTTAAAAATATTGTCGCTGGGGCGGTGTTAATTAAACACTTAAACACTCGTCAACAACGGTAAGATCCGACAGGGGAAGTTAGAGGCGAGTATCAGCTTGGGTAGTCATTATCTTTCACCACCTACCCACCCCGTTCTGTGTCCCTGGTAACAAGAAGCTGGTAAAAAATTCTCGGCATCTGTCAAGTCTCGATCGCCAAATCTCACTTCTAAATGTTTGTATGCACAGAGAAGCCTGGGAGATGGATGAGGCCATGAGGTGGCGGCTGGACAAGGTAGGCGAGAAACTAGCTTTCCAGTCTCCCTGTTCATGGGGTAAACATCCTTTTGCTGGGGTAAACTCATGTCACACTGTTGTAAGTCAGAATTTTTTTTTCTCTTTCCACAGACAGCTTGGAAAATAGGATACTTGTAGCTATTCAAATAAAACTTCCTCGTGTTGCATGTCCTACATCCCCCATCTACACACACACAATCACTTATTCACCCCCCTAACCCCTGCTCTCCCTTCCGTGTGTCTGCGAACAAAGTGCTTTGTTAGTAACTGAGTGGGTCATTTTGTTTTCGCTGAATGCCAGGATAATCAACAATCTCAAGTGCGAAAAAATACTACAGGAAATACCAAACTCAGATCCGTTGTCCACTCTTTCGGTTTCCTAGCAATCAGTTTCACTGCTGATGACACCGCCTGCAACAAAGGGCCGACCACTCTAGTAACGGACATGAGCATCGGGTCCTACTCCTCTTCCTCAACCCTCACTCCATGAAATAACTCAATGATGCATGAGTTGGAGTTTACTTCTCAAAACATCTGTTGTACTGTCATCCTCCTCTGTCTGTTCCTCCTTTCAATCTCAGCTACACCTCATGTCTGTCAACGACAATTCGATGATAGCTGACGGCATCCACAACCTATCGTCGCTGGCCATACTATGAACCACCCTGACTTTCGCTGGCCATGCGACATCTTCCCTGGCTCACATCCCCCACAGTGAACCCTCCCCGCTAACCTGGTTTGCTGACAGAATGGCTTGAGTGGATCTTGCAGGAGGAAGACCATCGCGTACATTAAAAACTTTGTTAGTATCACGCTTTTCCCTCCTCCCTCTCTCCAAGGTACCTGATCTCCCATCCATCCACCCAACCACCCAGACAGCACAGCTCCATGGTGCTGAGCGAAGGGCAAGCGCTTTGTTTTGGCTATAACCTCTTGTCATGCACAGATCGATAATGAGATGACGACGACGGCTTGTTGTCATGGCAACCGACACCCTCGAAAAACGCTTGCGCGCCCCAAATCGGGTCGGTGCTTTTGGGGTTTTTTTCAGAGTAGGTGTAACCGTCGGCAAAAGACCTTGCTGCTGCCACCTGTAAGCAACCACCGGCAGGTGCTGGACCTACCCCCTCCCTTCTACACCTTCTCTCTCTCTCACACACACACAACTGTAACCTACAGCCAATGGTTTACAACTAGAACCACACGCTGGCTGAGACACTAAACTACCTCCTAGCATCGTACTCTTCGGCAGGCTTAAGGCCAGCAGCTTAATCCGCCACCCACCGCCGCCACCAAACTAATAAAATTCCCTCGACAAACGCAAGTCTCCTCACACGGCAGTCACGTGACATCAGAAGCTGCTGGAAGGCCGTGTACCATCCAACACAGAGCTCACGGGTGCACGCGGCAATTAGGCCAAAGGTTGTCTTATGCTGCACAGGGCAAAGCATGGGAGGGAAGGTGAATGGAGGGGGGAGGGGAGCGAACCGGAAGGCAGCAGGCGATGGAATCTTTCTAATCAAGTCGACGAGCGCAGGTGCTCCACAGGTGAGACTTCTCTTAGCGGAGAACAACCGGCTCAGGTAAGTGCACACTGCTCACACCCAGCCACAGACATGTCGACAATAGGGAGGGGGCTGGGGTGGGGAACAGCAGACTCGCTGTGGCGACATAGAAAGCCACTGCCGAGAGAAAGATGATCCTGGGAATACACCTGCGGAAACTCCTTGTATTGTAGTAACCAGCGCGATCACTCATGTATCAGACAGCCCCTACACCTCCCAGGCTAGACAGGTAAGATTTACACCGTGCGGAGAACACACAAGATGGTGTAGACTGCATTTACTTTGTGGTGTGTCTGATGATCCCGCACTGTTGTCTGTCCCTTAATGTAGTGACTAGCCTTTCTCTGAGAACCACAAAGTGGAAAAGGAGTGAGATCACCTCCTCCTGCTGTCAATGAAAGAACCTTTTTACTCGTCCATGCTGAAGAGACACAACTTATGAATGGGAGATGCAGGTGTGCTGTGGGTGGGTGTGTTGTTGGAGAGAGGGGGTGGATATGGAGGTCAAGCTATAAGTAAGCGACAGAAGTTAGGGTCACACGCTTTGCCCTCGTCGAATGATCTTGATTCCACCTCTGAACCCTCCACGCGTCGTTTTCAACTCCTTCTACCCTATAGTGGAAGTGGTTTTCACCTACCCATCCTGTGCAGATTAGATTTCTCGTATCTGCCCCCACAATACACCTCTTCCTTCCTTAACTGTTTAGCTTCCTTAGCGCGTGCGCGTGAAGCTTGTCGCCACCACGCCGGTGCATTGGTGCGTGTCAACACACGGTCAGATGATGTACTTGGTGCGGATGCTGTAGTTGCAAAGTCCAATGAGCGCCTGGCACACAACACCAGTCACACGTGGTGGTTTGGTTATTTTTCACCTACCACCACACCACTCCCATGCCTCAACACTACACCTACAACGCGCATGGCCGCCTCCTAGTCACGCGCGTGCACGTGCAAAGTGCCGTAGCCCACGTGTGCAGGTGCATGCGAGTCTGCCAGGTTAACAGCATTTCTGCCCGTGTTTCCAGTTAGACCTACTTCCCAACAGCAGGTAAAAGTTGTAACTGCCGTCAAAGGAAATGATTGATGAACAATAACAACACCTTCTAGCATTTATCCTCTTTTTGTTACTGCCACGTAGGTTATAGAAACTCCTTGTACCTCCAGGCGACTTAGCAAAATGAGGAAACAGGTCATCTCCATGGTGGTAAAAGCAGATACAGGCTGTGTGTTGGGTGGGGGGATAACTCCATATAGTGTGTGAAGTATTTGCCATCCAACCACCTGTTGACTAACCCTGACTCATATAAACCTCCATGCACGCTCGGCGAGGCACCGACACGCGTGTGGTGAAACTATGATCTTATGTTGACACACCTGCTTGCATACTGTGTCTGTGTGTCAAGCTGTTTGTTAGTTGGCGACTTTAAGAGTAGTCTGTCACCCTCAAAGCCGCGGCACAGAGACAAACAGTTGCAACCAGTGCCACACAGCAATGGCGAGATGCTACAGGAATGTAGATGTACAGGAAACAACCTAAATCACAGTTGTTAACCTTTGCCTTGACATAAAGAGTAACCGCTGCTTCCAAAGCCCTGGACTCTCGAGATCATTGACTGCATTTGCATGAGAGACCCTACCATCAAACCGTTAACATATACCTCATATTCCTCCAAACAGAATACACCCCTATTCTGCCCTTTTTCTGAATCCTAATCAAGAAATTCTACATCACCCAAGTGCTACCCACTCACCCACTCCACAAAACTCTGTCCACCCTACCCACTTCGTCCTGAGTCGTGCTGGAGCATGAGGTACACGTATTAGGCATGCTCAGGACATCTTTACAAGCACTAAGTAGAAAACTCGCACCACGGTGGTGCCATTCACATAAACCGAGTACAGACGGGTGGAAGTCGCTACATACAGGTGAGGTCAGTGTAACAGTGTTGACCCAACTGAACCTGGCAGGTGCACCACAATCGTGGGCTTACTTCCTTCCGCCAGTGGAATGCGACAAAAAACATTCACTTAAAAAATAACCTTTAATGAAAACGGGGTGGGAAGACACAAGGACCACATAATGGAAAAGGATGTGAAGAATGCAGAAAACAAGGATTTAACATCCACGGGATTTAATCCGAGTTATACACTTTGTACGAAGACGATATAAATACATTCTGTACCTTTCTGCGCCTTCAATACAACAATATATATTATCACGCGGATGCATTGTTTTGCAATTATATTTTTTTTTTAATTTTTTTTTTTACTTTTTATCAGTACAGATTGCTAGTTTTCTAGGAGCAGACGACTGGAAAAGCACGTGCGTCACACGGTTTTTTAGTATTCAGAGATTTGAAGAGGTGAGGTGAATCGTCCTGGTTTCATCTCAAGTTTCTCGTGTCCTTGCAATTTAATGTCTAAATCATTAATAAATAATATAAAGCAGTCTTTACAGTGTGGTGCATGTACCACCCGCTAAGGGTACGTAGCTCAATGTACGTAGCCTACTTTGTCCTATGTCGCCCCCCCCGCCGACTGTTTTGCCGCCCATACCCGTCCTATCTACACACATTCTTACCGCCACCACTACCCACCGGAAGTGTACCCCTCCCCATCTCCACCTCCCTGGCGATACTCCACTGACTGCGGAATGGAATGCAGGTACACAGCTGATGGCATTCTTTCCCCCATTCCATCCCCCCGCCATCTCTAGCATCCTCTGTAGGGGCGGGAAGTGTTCGCGGGGCTCGTCATGTGCAGATGATAACCTCTCTACCGCCGGCAGGTCAGGTTTGTGTGTGTGTGTGCGCGCGTGCACGCGCGGAATGCCATCCAGGCTAAAACACCATGGAGGTTCCGATGATTGACGATCGATTATGAAAACTGTCGTTTGTCGCTCTCTTCATATAAAGATGTGTGCTAGAGAGGACAGACTTGACGAGGGCGAAGTGTGGAGGAGGGGAAGAAAAACCTGTTTTCGTGAAACGCCAAGCGCGCACAAAGCAGGAATGCAAACAAATGTGGTTTGAGGAAAGTGGTAAAAGTGGACAACGGGTAGGGTAAGGTTAGAAATGTTTTGCACAGCTGATTGTCAAGTCTGAGAACACTCGTTTTGACTTAGCAAAACTCTTACTGTCCATGTTCCTAAATGTTCCTACATTATATCAAAGCGACTTCTTGGGTCAGCAAGTTATTGTCTTCTCTCACTCACAGCATTTCCGCTTAGTGAGCAAGTCTGTCGGCAACACCTGTTCCATGGTTTCCCATCTCATCTACACAAATTCCCGGCGGTTCGGAGTGGAGCTGGTTTTCGTCAACAACGACAGACACCTGAAACTCGCCCGCCTGTTCTGTAGGTGCAGGGCCAGGTGTGGGGGGAAAGTGAGACGAGGGGTGCGGGTGATGAAGGACCGCCTCTTTCATTCACGACCCTCACACAGTTTCCTCCTGCAAGCCATCACACGCGTGTAGCGTCCCTCCCAACTACCTCCACCATTAAACTCTCGCTCCCACGGTCACACCTTCAGAAAAATGTCACGCGCCGGGGTCACAGACCTTTCGTTCTCGTGTGTATGGGAGGGCCGCGAGACTCGTTCTTTCCACGACCGAGGGCCAGAGGGCGACCGGTGGACAAAGCCAGCATTCAAAGAGCGACAACCACAACAATGTACAGAACACAATCTAGTCGTTGCAGAAACCAGACATTCTTTCCAGACCGAAGTTTCCAAAGCTGATTGAATGTCGCGCCAGCACGCACACCTACAAGCATACGCACGTGCTCTGGCATCAAGGCACGCACAGACATGCGCATCCAGGCGGTAGTTGTACGATGCTAACACGTGGGAGGGCTACAAAGTTGTGACATCACCCAGGCAGCTCCACGTTCACTCGACCAAACAGTTGTGATGTCACGCGGAATAATAAGTGGAAAGCTCGTTATAAGTGTGTGCCATTGCTAAAGTCTCACACACCCTACAGTGGCCTACACCTAACCGTGCAAAACTAAAAGCTGTTAGCCTTTTTCAAGGCTCGTCGTTTCCTCCCCGCAGGACATTTTGTAGGTTGATGGCCGACAGCAGCTCATGCGTTTCCCGGTCGACATCGATTCGCAGTCGCGATAGAAAACCGGTTTCTGAAATCAATGTATTGTTACAAAATACTAATATATTCTAACCCTGTCTTTCTGTGTGCCATGTGATCACCTACTTAGTTACATAGCCAAGTCCTTATTTTCCCTTTAGCAGTCAGACTTTCTTTTTTTATTCTCTCCGAGCGCTGGCGAGTGCAACTTGTCCCGCTGACCTGCCTCCTTAAACGCGGCCGTGCGGTCAGCCTCATCAACGGGTCAGTAGTTCTAGTAATACAATCAGCCTCTAGCTGCAGGCCAGAGTGGCCGAAGGTTCATTAAGAACTGGCTCTCATCTCCTCCCCCTCCTTAATCGACAAGACACTTCAAGCTCGCGCCATCAAGTGTTTCTGGTCAGTGAAGGATCATGGGAGACTTTTTCCCTCAGTCAACGAGAGACCATACTTGACGCTAATGTCGCCAACTCGCGGTGAGAGACAGACAAAACTTCATGCTCACATCAACAAGTTCTGGTGGGAGAGAAAAAAGACAGGCTGATTGGTTGATTGAGTTTCAAATGTCAACAACAATTTCCAGCTTGAGCGAGAAAGGGTTTGGACTCTGGAGAAGGCAAAAGCCCTCTACATCAAAGAAACTAGCTTTTTCTGAAGAGAACAACCCAGCTTCCTGATAAAGGGCGCCACAAGGCACTGTCGTCTCCCGCGTCGTCAGTCCCTGTCAGCTCTCGACTCATCAGAGGCACATCGACACCCTCATCGACCGTTAATGCCACACTGCCTGCTCTTATAAGACATTTTTAAAACGATGTTAACATTTACCTGCGAGTAGCAAGATGGCTGAGTCTGAAGTCAACAAGGAAGTACCACCGCCGCAGCTCTCCACCCACCCTAACCCACCATCCCCCTGTGTCGCTAATTAATTAGCCAACTGACCTTTTGTGCTGCTGCGTCCTGTGTGGAATCGAAAACGAAACATTGCAGCAAACAATGCACAAGTCGTGTAGTCACGTGAAACACAATTACGATGAATGTATTGTTGTTTATCTCTGGCTGCGCGAGGCGCACTATGTGCAGGGTAAGGGGTAGGATGTTGAAGGGAGAAGCAGCAATGGTAAAAAAAAAAAAAAAATTATAGCGACTGAGATGCTTTTGCTGTTAGTCACTATCAGGGTCAGAGGACAGACGAAACTCCTGTGTACATGACACAAATGTTATTAGTAAAAAAAAAAAAGAGAGAGAGAGACTGCCATGCCGACAGCAATGGGCAGGTTTCGTGGTTGGCACCTAAACAATAATTTACCATCTGCTAGGGAAAAAAAAGATGTCTGTGGATGCATGCCACAATGTGCCAAAGACTGTGTGCTGTGTTGCAGGCGAACTACGCGTACCGAGGCGGGCGAGGGTCACAGGCACGCGCTAGTCACACCACACTCGCGTAATGAAGTGCTTGCGCTCAACGGACGTAACCCACTTCCAACAGCAACCGACCAAACAACGACCTGCGTGCGTGACCAGCCTACAGAAAACCGAGAATCCTTATCCTCCACCACCACTTCCCATCATTCAGCTTCACGTTAATTTTCCTCTTCCTGACATTTATAATATCAACAACTCATTCACATCAAAGCAGCATATCCTTCCGACATCACAAGGTAATGAAACCAAAAGATTCGACATTCTTCCCGTGATGCTGCAATTGTACAGAGACGTTGGGGTGTATACAAGGGGGGCACTCTAGTAATTGTTAAGTACTTTGTACACGGGGGTTGGGGAGAATCAGGATGGGGTGCGTCGATCGAGCGCAGCGTGACTGCAGCCTGTGTCTTTGCAGCATGTTACTCGCAACACGCGCATGACACAGGGGCGGGGTCAAGCATGCTTTTCAGCTTCCTGTCGGCCAGTGCTAGCGTTGCCCTTAGCAACAACTGTGGGGCACGACTGCTTGTCACGACTAGCAGAAAATACATGCAAATACAATAAGGCTGGCATGACTGTCTGCTCCCCTCCCCCTACTACCACACCAACCGCTCCCTTCCCATCAACCTCCCTTTGCCACCATCACCATCACCAACATACCCCACTGCATGCCAGGCGTCGTTCTACTGCCAGCACCATCACACACTCACAGAGCTGGGCGGTGGAGGGTAGTGCTGCTTCTGCAAGTTATGGCAACGAGTGCCAGGCAGCCCCAGTGTGTGTGTGTGAGACATGTTTAGTGTTCTCGCTTGGCGTGCGTGCAGTGCTTGTTTCCGTCTGTCAATGATGCTCTCAGCGGGGTGGCCCTAGTGACGTAAAGTGTGCCAGTCGGTCACGGCTACCCTCCCGTGACGACCACCGATGGCAAGAGGGCGCTGCTGCCACGTTTGTCCTCATGGACCACTCCCCTTAGCTCCCTCGGCTAGCTCAGACACGCTCGGACCGTGTGAGCGCCCTCGCTCCTGAAACTGGACGCTGTCGTCACTATGCACTGATTATACATCATTAGTGGGGACCAGATGACGGTGAGAAAATGTAAGAAATATCTCAGTCAGAAAGAAGTATAAACATCACTGGATTCCCAAACCATTCTAGTAAAAACCAAAGCTATACAAAGGCAAATATAAAAAGAGAACTCGCTAAAATCGGTCACGACAAGCAAAATATATTGCTGTGTCTAGTGTGTTAAAGGTCTGGGTGTCAAAAACAGCTTTGTCATGATCGATGCCAGCGGCAGCTGAACAAGGTCAGCTACACAACATCAGCAACATATGGGGAGGGGGGATCAGCCTGTGGCAGTACCACAGGGAGACTGGGTGCCACGTCACTTCTCTACAGCATTCTGGGCCCAGCAGCACAACGCAGTCCTAATTTTACCTTTAGGCCTAAATCTCTAAGTTAAATAATTAGTTTTATTATGGAAACAAGACATGACATAACTGTATAACTTTTGAGAATTGTTTTAAATTATATACTTTCGTTGCCGTCAACATAATTTTCCCCGTGAGCTTGTGGAATGGGCAGAGTAGCGAATTCTGCGACAACAAAAACTAGCTTCTAAATATCCATCTCAAGAACTGTTAAGTTTCAAAAACACGTTGTGTCACGAGCCCCTGGTCGTCACGCGGCTGTCGATAGTAGAAGATTCTCAGGTATACTACAGTGCTTCCCTTTTACAGGAGCACGTGACTGGGCTTCGATATTATCAGAGCTGTTATTCAGTTCATCCTTGTTTTCCTCCCATCTTCCCTGGTCTTACACCCAAGGGTGGTCGATTGTTAAATGCGCAATGTCACCACCGGATTTGTTTGTCGCGGGTTCGGATCCCGGTTCCAACAAATCGCTTTTGATGCGACACCTTTTTTTACTTAGCTGACCGTCGGATATTCTCTCGTGATAACTTGAATTTTCTTACCCTGTGTCTGAATGTGTGTGCTCGACTGCTTTTTGTGGTAAGAAACCAATGTACATCATTATTGGCAGCACTCAACGTTGACGTAGAAATATTGATCCACTCCATTGTTTTTCGTTCTTGTCATCAATCTCATCCATCCGGTCGTTTACGGCTAAAATCTTCTCAACAAAGAACGGAAACCTCTCGTCCCACCAAACCCTGCAAAAAGTGTGGAAGACCCTCAACTTCTCATCTGTAAGCTCCTCTGACGATAACCTGGCGCCTAGGCGTATGAACACAACTCACACTGTCATCGGTTGTCTGGTATTGATTCGGGGGGTCACAGTCAGACGACAGCACAGCAGCAGCTTGCTCGCCCTTGACCGCCACACGTTTGGCGCCTGAAGTCGCTGCACCAGTCGCTCGTAAACAAGCGTGAAAAACGACTAAATGCAGAAACAATGGCACTGCGCAACTTCCGCTATTGACGTCACAGGTCATTGCTCCCCGAAACGACATCGACACACCTGATGGCTACCTGCAAGGCCGTTCTCGAACCAGCTTGGTCAATCGTTTATCCGGGTGGCTTGGAATGGAAATAGAATGAGGACCTGAATGAGGCCAACAATTACAACCAGAAGTAAGAAGTGGTCGACCCCAGTCGATGGTAGCTATGCTCGGGATAAACCGACATGAAAAATCACCCGGATGTCAGAGCAGATAGTTGTGAACTGAAGAAAGAAAAGACAAACGGACAATAGGGAGATCCAAATACAGAACCAGGACAATGTCAGAGGAACAGCCTGCCTACTTACTGCACGAAAAGAGGCCTGGTGCCAGACATGGATGGCACACAGCCCCAACACTGGAGCCCAGGCTCAAGGCGTACTCGCCTCAGATGGGGTCAAGGACACCACCAGCCACAGGCTCCGCGCGCCACAGACCCGACAGGTCAAAGGTCGGACAATGCCCCGGTCAGTACAGGGTGTGGTGGGAATTCCGCTCCACCACACCTTGGTTATTTCTGGTGTTGGTTCTTGTGAAATGTGATTGCATGTTTCTGGTCGTGTTACATAGCATTGGCTCAACACACAATGAAGGTTTGAACTATGGAAGGCTATAATGATATACATGGTAAAAGGTCGACATTTGTAACGGCCGACAGGTACTACTGCTAGCGATGGAGTATTGCTGTATCGCAGTACCACAGGATTCTTTGCTTGGCAGTAGGAAGCAGGCACCAACTGTCGATTATTTTCGCGAGGGAAGAACGGTCGTTTTGGTGTAACGAGGAACATGTGGATGAAGGGCTTGCTCAAAGCGCCAAGCGATGTAGAAAATGTGTGGTATGGGGACTACTACCGACCGCTGGCTGCTCATTCCTACATCAGCGGCACACAGCAACGGCTGCCGTCTGCCTTATCGCTCCAGATGACGGCGTAAACTCGGGCTGATGGGTGCCACTCGCCCCCCGGGTAGGGCAGGAAATTTGATTAATAACCTCAGCCACAAGCTCTCGTAGACATCGCACGGTTACGTGCTCGTGCCGACTCCCAGCCTCAGCGGTTAAAAATGTGTGATAGAGAGAAGAGAGCAGACAATGAAAGACTGGCAGGGAAAGGTGACAGGCACGTGGATTCCATCCAACAACAGTATTTTAAGCAACCTGGGTGTCGATTCGTGAAGAAAAGCACCTCAGTAGCCTGGTACAGCTTTGAGACTTGTTTAATCAAGCGTGACTGCTGCTTGCCGGTGGGTGTACATCTGCCTGGCACCCTTTCTCACGCTGACAACCACACACCGATACTACAAACAGCAGTTGCTTTCCACTAATGAGAGAGAAGCCTCTCTCCGCCAAGCCTGACTTCATGCCACGAACCAATGTAATTTTTTTTTTCTCAGGCGGCATTATGGAGCAGTGCACAGTAATCCTTTGTATCCAGGGAGTGAGGTCGCAATGAAAGGTGAATTATAATTATAACTCATCACAAGAAGCCAGTTACCAAAGGTCGAGGGTGTGGCGGGAGCTTGAAAACATGTTGGTCAGCACGCGCACCAAGGAAGACAGGTTGCCAAACTTCCAAACTTGCCCATGCGCACAACACATGCTGTGTCTTGTACGCACGTGCTTTGCGCCCTCGCATTCTCGTAGTCATAACAACCCTACAGTCTTCACACTGTAAAGCATAAATAAAATTGCACCGAGAATACACCTTGCTCGCGATTTGACAGTTGTAGGATGAAAGATTATCGCACGAGAAGCCTGCCACCCACAAGCTTCACCTGTCAAATCCACCTACATGCGAGGACACTGATCAAAAAAGCAAGAAACCAAAGACTGGAAATATCCAATACTTATGAGGTTGTAAAAATATTATTTACGTACAGTCGGTTCGCCTAGGTTAAGCTTTCCGCATGAGTACACCCACGGACCACCAATCACGAGCGTGTCCTCACTCAGTCTCTCCACCCTCCAGACGCGCGCTCACACCAGCGTTGCCTACTGTCGCTGCCCTGTCGCGTATCGATCACTGCACGAGGTCAGGGCACTCTGACCTCCGCTGTCACCACCCTCCTCTCTGATCCGCTTACCCCCGTCAAGCTCAGCAGCTCCCGCAAAACCGCAACCGTGGAATGGACAATACTCCTCCACGAGCTCTGCAGCTTACCTGTTCCTACCTGCTCACTGCTCGAGGCAGGCGATCCGTTCACTGACCCTCCGGCAGAATGGCCGATTTGGCTTACAGGTAGCACAGGCGCTGGCCACGTGGACAGCAAGAGTATATGTACCTCTCCCCGTTCCCCTTTGGTCGTTTGGGGAGTAAAAACTACAATTCATCAGCAGCTTTGTAATTGGATGGTTGGGTACTCTTTTCCTCGCTACCTTACTTTCCCAAACCCTCTATGAGAGTCGGGTACAGGCACACATTCTCACATAATTGTTAGACTGTGAGAAAGTTAATTGCGGCAAGTGAATATCGAACCAGTGACCAATCAGATCTTCTTCACAAAGCGTTGGTAATATTATTATTGTGTGTTAAATAAAGTATTTAATGTGACTGGCAAAACATTATCAGACATATTGCAGTCATAACTAGTTTATGTATATGTAAGGATCTGTCGATGAAAGCAGACTGTGATACATGCGGATGTGCTATCAGCTTCCGCTGGACTATTTGTTCCTCGCAGCAACTCAATTGTCAACCTCTATCGACGACACGGCAAATAAATTAATGGACTACAGTCGACAAGACAGTTTATGTGACGGTATCAACAAAGCACTACATAACACCATCTGCATCCTTCCTTCCCTGCCCACACCGACCTTTCCCTCGCCGCTACCGGGGAATCTGCAAAACAAAAGGCGACTATCCTCCAGTGGGAGGGCAAAAGGTCGAGCATGGACACCAGTATCAGTGCGGTAGGTGAACAGCCACTCCTTCGGACAGGTCAGCTAATTTATGGGAATCCACCTCAACCTATCCTTTTTCCCCCAACCCCGTGTACAGGTACTGACTCAATGGCTCCCCCGAAATGATGAGGAAAATATTTGCGGAAAAAACCGAACTATACATTTTATGTGCTCACCTCTAATTAATTTTTTTCTACCTTGCAATCGAAAAAAAAAGCCATTACACTATATTCTAGTAGTGACACTCGCGCAATGAACGAGCGCAAAGGAAACAAATAATAAAGGTTCGAGCAATAAATGTCTGAATGTTTCTACACGCAGTTACAGGTGAGCTCGAGCTGCCCGTGTGCTCTCTATGCCTCTCTTGTCATCATCTCGCAGACCACACGCACCTGCTGGCGGAAAGCTGTTGTCACTTTTGTCGCCAAAACCCTTCCACCGCCAGACGGCGCAGCTGAGTGGTCGGGCAGGTCACGTGACACCCCTCAGTCGTTGCATTGTATCTTTGCAAACGACACTCCTCGTGCCCTCTAGGAACGATGCTAGCCTGGCTCCTCCTACCTGTTGTTGACAAACAATGCAAACGCCGCTGTTTCCTTCAAGAATGTCAGTTGTTTTCACAATTTAACATTTAGCCTCCGAGGGCTGTCGGCAACGTCAGTTCTTTGTAAAAAGGTGGGGAACCTCCCATTCTAAAGGTGCGGGTAAACCGACCGTCACAGTAAGGGGTTGCATCTCACCCACTTTACCCTCCTCGCTCATACCTCGCTGTGACGAGGCTGCACCTGCCTCTAACCTTCCGTATCCAGCGTCTTCCAAAAGAAGAATTAAAAAAAAAGCGCGCGCTGGCACCCAAATGACTTGAGCACTGATGTCGAAAGCGCCCTCGCTAGACAGGTCGCCGGGTTTCCAACGAGCGATTCCGGTCGCTACCTTGACCCCTGCAGCAGGTCATGACTCACAGACCTGTGTGCGCATAATCACTTTTTTCATCCCGCTGCCCTTAAACCGCTTTTCTCCCGTCACACACGCTGAGTTCACGCCACAGCTGTGGATTATTACAGAGTTAGTCGTACAGCTGAGAGAAAGTCGATTGATAATAATCATCTCACACGCAAAGTGCAAGACACGCGCATGTGCACGCGCACACAATGATACAGTGTCGGCAGTCACGTGGGAGGGGAAGAAGCGACGAAGTATCTGGAAGTGACACACCGCCGTGACTATTAATTATCTCCTATTGAACTCAGCAAGAGGCGGCTGTCCCTGTCCCATCCTCTCCTCCCTCACCTGCTGGTCAGGTTTTGTACAGCGGCCTCGCCTCTATGCTGGAAATTCCAGACGGTCAGGTTACAGGGCTCCCCTCCGGCTTTCCTCAGATGAGCAGGGGTTTGTAGCCACTCAGTGGTTACACTTTGGTTACACTTCGTCTAACTTACAGCTATAAAGGTTTAGTATGTTCAGATACACGTTTAATTAGAGAACAGCTGGTCTGGTATGATCACGTGACAAAGCTGGACGAAAGGGAGGCTATGCATCAACTGTCCACGAGATTTGATGAGGGCACTTGTTATACTCAGCTGTCCGGCAGAGCTCATTTCCTCTGTGTGAGTGTTGGCAGGGGTGAAAGGGGAGTAAGGTCAGCTGGTGTCGTGATGTACGAGCGAGGGAAATGGCCGGCGAATGTACACAATCCCGCGAGTGCTTTAGGGAGGGTCCTGAGTGAGTGAAAGAACAGATGGGGGGGGGGAGGTTTTTGGCGGGAAAGTCTTCCACCACAACATAGTTTCGCATTAATACGGGAGAGGGAAGAAAACCACGGATGGTGGGCCCTGCGAACTACTGTCACACACAGCGAGTGGCCCAAGATGGGATCTGAACCTACAAGCCCCTAACTACAGTGGTGTCTAGCCCAAACATGTATAATTCAGCCTGCAGTGCGAAAAGGGCAGATGAGACCCCCTGCGGTATTACATACACCACACACACAAGTAAAAAACATGACACCCCCCTACACAGTCTGGGCATCCGCTACCACAAAAGGGAATTTGCCCCGCACAGGAAGTCTCCACTTTTCCCCTCCCGCTACCTTGAACTGTCCCCCGCCATGATGTCCCGGGCGGTGGTGGGAACAAAGCCTTTTGTCTCGCTCGCCCCGCTCGACCCTCCCACAAAGCGGACGGGTGAGCAAAAGATAGGGTCCGGAGGGAGTGGTTGGTCACACAGCCACACAAGGTACCCCGAATACGCACCCGATTTTAACTGCAACAAAGGCTGATGTACACGGCTTTTCCATCTAGCTACAAGTCAGCAAACAACTAAAGTGAAAGTAAATTCATCCAATCGTTTGATACCTCGTGATACCCTCTTGACCCTCTGTCCTGGTCACTACAATGTCCCTCCTATAGACACGCGTACGAACACACACGCATCACGCATTTGGTGCCGATACCTCATACATATCTGTTCAACAAAATACAAAGAACAGAGTCTGCACATGTTTTGTAAAAGATTTCTGACAAAATGTCACCTCTCCCCCACACCATCACTCCTCCCCTTTCTCCAACATCTGTCACCCTCAATGCAGAAGCAGATGAATGCGAGGCCAGGCGCTGTGCGACAGGCTGCCTGCGTAGCTTCGACAGCGAGGCTGCAGCTGCTAACAATGACCAGCTCTTCCTGGTGAACTAGCCAGTGGAATCACCTTCCATCCCTCCCCCCAAAACACACACACACCCTCCCTGGCATCCCATGACAATGCGACTTGTATACAACATCCTTCGCTCCCCACCCAGCCTGACATTTCCTGCTTGTGCCACTGCACCTCGGGGGGAGAGACCTATGACCCCGTTCTAACAACTATAATGCCAATTTTTCGAAAACTAACGGAAGTCATGGCGACGCCGTTTCTTTTCTGGTCCATAAACATTTAAAAACTCGTTTACTGCAAGTTTCCACCTGCTGGAGGCCCCGCGCTGTTTAGATTAACCAACGGCGCATCATAGCCGCCTATTAATAATCAATAAAGCAGTGAACCAAGTGAACAATGCAGGTTCAGGTGTATTCAGGACAAACACAAAGGCGGGTAGCACGGAAACATTAGTTATTTTCAGCACAACGATAACCCACGGCAGCACTCAGCACAAGATGACATAAAGGGGCACTCATACTGGTGCACCCTCCACTTGGCACGCGGGAGGAGGAGACGGGGAAGAGGGAATCTAAGTTAACTGACAAAACAGAGCTCGTGCGAATTGTTCAGTTTCATGAGTATCAAAAGATACACGACGAGTCCCTTAATCTTCCGTTGTTGTGCGACTCCTCCCTCGTGCCTCCAACACCCTCCAGTAAGCAAAGGTGCGATTCTAGAAATATTTACATCATCTGATGAGGATCCACCGAATCCTGTCACCATTACAATTTGCTGATTGGAAATACCTTACAGAATAAAAAGCGAATACCTGTAGGACAAAAAACCGATGACGACCAACGAAAAGAAGTGCAGATGACTTGAAGAATAACTAACCACTGCTGGCACTGAAAAATTACAACTATACATAAACTTACTAATTCATAGATGGGAAACAATCTTTTTAACCGTGATAAACAAAATGAATGCTGTTTTGATATTACTACAACTGCTTCCAAAAAGAGGCTTCAGCTCAAACAGGGTGTTGCCGCTCTCAAGCCATCCGGCTTATCAACTGCTGACGATGAGCCTGGCGATGAAAATAGTCTAGCCTACAGTGGCAGGAAGCTGGGAACAGAGAAGAGTAAATCCCTGTTCACGGTGAGCGGCATGAGTACACCCGGAAGTGAGGTAGGATAATCGAGAAGCCTGATGACGAGCTTTATCGTGGTCATCGGCACGGCTTTCCCGCCAGTCATCAGGGTTGGGCCTCGATGCTGGGCGAGAGCGAAACACAGACCGCATCAGTCAGATTCTTGAGGTGTGTGGGTGTGTGACTGACTTCTATGTGTGTGTAGCTGAGTTCCGTGTGTGTGTGTAACTGAGTTCTGTGTGTGTGTCGGATGCTGGTACCGCTCACAGTCTAGGCCGCGCCTCTCATCAGTACCCGACATCCGGTGTGGCAGACAAGCATCTACAGCACCGATAGGGATGGTGAAACTAGTCTGCGCCCAACTCGGCCTCCGGGCGTCTTGGAGTGCGAGTGCGGAGAAGAGAGATAACTTCTGCCACTACTGGGAGACCGACAAGGGTCGGTAATTGCCTGCACGTGCGACTGGAATGTACTGTTTGGAATGAATGAACCCCTTGCCAGCGACTGCTCGTATAAATGAAGGGTATGCGTGCGTGGAAATAAAAAAAAAAAAAAAAAACTGTTGTACCATCAATGCTATTATTTTATCAAATAAAAGAACTGAGACAATGACAAATACCTACCCGCCGATGGTTCAGTAAAACAAGATGCTCATGACGATGAAGCATGTAACTGTTTCGGGTGCCATGAAATCAAAGTTGAATAATATAGCTAAAATCTTGCCTCGTGAAACCTTTCTTTAGTACTTGGCCATTATTGTACATAGACCAAGCGTGCCTCGCGAGATTCCCGTTACTGACGCACGTTCTTATCCCTTAAGCCGGCTAATACAGGTGCGACAAGGTATGTACAGGTAGCAAGAGGAATCCTGTCATGCAGAAGGTATGCCAACACTGCTCTGCCTTGACTGGTGCTGAACTGAGCCTCGTACTCGTGGAGTTTTATAACTGATACCAGCGGTGGTGATAGTTGAGGGGGAGGGGGTAGTCAGGTCAGGTTTGGTCACCTGACCCTTGTTACCTGCCGCAGGCCCAAAAGACGGTGCTGTATCTCACCACCTATTGGCGATAAAGATACAAGCCCCAAGACCTGCCCCCGCTGCCACTAACCTCGTTCAGTGATGTCTTGAGGCTCTCGAGCATTGACGAGTCGTCAGCGGCATCAAAAGACCTATTATTGCCGATTACAAAATGCCTGACTTGATCCCCATCAACCATTTTTTTCCAGGCACTCAAAGACAGTGAGGAGGCTGATCTGAAACCCTTCAGATGCAAAACACCATCAGAACCATCACATCTTCTCCCCCTTGCTCTTTCCGCCCCCACGTTTGATCGTTCAAACCTCGGTGTCTCTCATTCCGCGGCCTTACGTCAGCGCTAATTTGCGTTTCCAAACAAGTCTGCGTCACCAGCACACTGTGGGCGACACAGCGCCAGGAATAGCGGCGGCTGACCGGGGTTTTGAGACAAAAGATGCCTCCCACCACCAGCACCACTACCCATGCCTTTTGCTCGGTTTCTCCTGCCATGACGTGTACCAGTTCCTTCATCCTGATGACAGTCCACCCCAACCCGTCCTCTTCTCTTGTTAGAGATGACGAATGGTTCAGGGAACTAGTCACCCTTCACTTTACCCTCGGTCATCAACGTAAAGCCCTCGTTGCGTAGAAACGTTCTGAGAAACGAGAGCCAGACCGTAGAGTACAGACTGCGCTTATTCCAACATGTCTCCGTGTAGTGAATGTTAGCAAAGATCTACCACTGAATGGCAACAGCCTATCTGACATCTGTCTACAACTAGCGGCAATAATGTAAATAATATTCTGACACAAAACACTCATCTTCTATATATTCATATTGAGCAGCTGCTGTCTCTCTAGTTATTATAGTGTTTTATATACATTATATATGTCTGTGTATCCCCACCAACCAAAGCTGGCCTTACATTTAACAGTTAGAGCTTGTGCTACATCAAAATGCGTCTTACAAATTAGTTCACCTTCGTAACCTTTCTTACACACACGTGCTATACTTTCTCGATGTTGGTACTACGACGTTTCTACACTGTTCTGTCTCGCCAAGCATCGACCCACATTAACCACAACAGTCGGACTACGGTACTTATAAGTCTTATGCTTGTTAAATCCACCGAGGTTTTTATATTTGTAAAGAAGGTATCTGGTGTGCCCGTGACGAGGGTAATAGCGCGGTCTCGTGCGCTCAGTCGATGCAGCTCGTAAACAAGCGCGCGACACGACGCAGAAGCAGGTGGTGGCTGCAGCCAGCAAGGTGGACCAGCGGCTTTGGCTGTTTTCTGCGTCACACAAACCTGTGTACAGCGCCACACGCGGCTTGGTGCCGGAGTACTTGAGAGCAAGCTGTGGGGGGGTTGCTGTGTGACTAAGCCCCTTGTTCTCTTTCCTCGCCCCGAAACAAGCATCGCACGAGCAGACCTTTCCTGTAACAGCACAACGTAAACTGTTCTCTCGACATGATGGCCGAGGGGAGGACGACATTATTATATGTCAAGGCCAGCGGGGCTCGTGAGAAAGCGACTTATGTTCCCAGAGAAGTGTGGGCCGGATACAGAGATGACCTATACTCTGGGAGGACAGACTGGAAGGTAGTTTGGACGCCTGCAAATCCTCCTGTAACTAGTCAACATCCGTTACTGACTGACGAGTGCACAAAGCTTGTTTGCAGAAGAATAAAAAGGAAAACAAAAAAGTCAGTCCTCAGGTCTGGAGACAACTTTTACAACGAAATAATGATTATTATGGAGGTGTTCTTACTTCTTAATTAACAAAGAATTTATCTACCAAGAACTGGAGTAGCAGAAATGTTAAAAGTTCAAAGTGGACTAAGACGAAGGTGAGAGGACAATAAAAGGGATCGGAATGGGGTTTGGGGGACAAGGTAACCGAGTGGGACAGTCACTGTTGGTGTTGACGGAAACGCCAACAGCACGTGAAGACGGGGCTTCCCCGCTCAGCCTTCACGAGACGACGTTCCACAGGCTTGCAGCAGGTCTGTAGCATCAAGACAGGAAAGAGATTGGGATGAATAAAAAAAGAATAGGGAAAAAAAAAACCCACTCGAACCTGACCCTACACAGCTTTTCCGTGTCGGCATAACTGCGTTGTGCTCTTGGCCTATCAGGAAAACCCTCGACAATGAAAAAGTATATGCGCCAACTGTCGCCAGGTTTAAAGCAGGATTACAGTTTAATCACGAGTTGTAATGTTACAAGTCTTAAATAAAATGAGAGGGGGGGGGAGGTGTAGAGGAAAGTGCCTTACCTTGTCTGCCAACGATCTCAGCAACGTGTTCAGAGCTGGGTACTCTCACGCACTCCGTCATGTTAGCACTCTTTTTACCCTCCTTAGTCCGATTGCTATTATCATCGAAAGCTCCTGTGGTAGGCACGGATGACGGCGATACACCTGCTCCTCCATTCATGCTGGAAGGCTGCGCTTGTTGCTGCTGGTGGTGGTGGTGCTGCTGGTGGTGCTGAGGGCTGTAGGAGAGGAAGGAAAGATGGTTCTCCACATTGTCGCTTCCGTCGCTGGCCACTCCGTTCCTGGCGCTGGTGGTGGTGGAGGTGGAGGAGCCTGCAGAGCACAAGAGCGACAACTTGTACGCGACTTGGCCGAAGTGATCGTCTTCTAAACTACTGCTGCAGCCACTGCTGCTACTACTACTACCACCACCGCCGCCGCCGCCACCGCTGGTGTTGATGGTGGTGGTGGCGAGGTGATTGTTGCCCACTATGCTGACGCTCATCTCTGCGAAAGGGGAGGCCGGCAGTGCCCGCATGGCCGAGGCTGCTGGTGGTGGTCAGACGACGCTCGGGAGACTGGCACCGGAGGTATCGCCCGCATCCGACAGCTTACACGAGAGAAGGCTGGCTCGTCTGGCCTCGCTTGCTCTGACGGGGGGGTTTACGGTCCGTGGGGGGAAGGGAGGACTGACTGACTCGGGCTCGTGAGGCGAGCTAAAAAGGACCTACACAAAGTCGTGGGGGAAGAAGGTTTGGCGTGTGTCCGCGTTTTCTTTGTTACAAAACTGGCTGGGCCGCTGGCAGGCTGGGGTGGGGGGGACCGGCGCGGCAAAGCAGCCGGAGTGTGCGCTCGCCTTTCTCCCCACACCGCACAATGCACAAAAGCAATATGGCCAGGGTGACGTCATTACCCGACATGCCGCGTGAAGGGCAGCCACATTATCAAGCTACGCGCCTTGCCATTGGCTGGGCCGCCGAGACGAGGCGGAGCTAACCTTTGACTGCCTGCCTCCGCTTCCCTTTCCCCCACCCTGAGGGTTGGGCATTGTCAAAACATTATCCTCCGATAGAGAACCAACTGCGCGGTTTCAAGTTTGAACAGTTAAAAAAAACAAAGAAAAAAATAAAAACAAAGAAATAAAAACACAACAAAACACAGAAATGACTTTCTGACTTTCGATACGTGAGGAAAGCGCGTGGCAGGCCGATCAGCGCTGACTGCTGCAACGCGTCGTCTGCTTCCTAGACCGCTCGCGGCGCGTGGCGCTAAATATAGACGGCAGCGCGATCGCTGGGCCGAAACGCGCGAGCGTGCGCTGGGCACGTGTCGATGTGCATGAGTAAAGACTCGTAGGCCGCCAACACCGTGTCTCTCTCTCCTCCTCTTTCGCTCACTCGCTCGCTCTTGTCGTCACATGCAACATCAACATGCGCAAAGAAGAGCATACCACGCGTCAAGGGAGGTAAATGTAATATTTAACCAGCACGATTTCAATCTTCCTCGTGCTGAAAGTAAAACAATGCATGAAAATTTTTACAGGAAATTACCAGCTTTTTTTTTTATAACAGGGACGTACGAAATTTTGCTCTCGATATTCAGTGCGCACTCACGAAGCAAGTTCCTGTTACAGGGGTTAGAGGTCATTTATCCTAGTCATCATTCAAACCAAATTCATTAAATATGATCGTGTCTCTCCATAATTGTAAAAACATTTCTCCTCAGATACACACCTACAGACTTCTTCCGTGTTGTTAGCAATTTGGGGTTTAGTTATGACCTGCGCTGTTTTCCTAGTTTGACCCACGTATGTAGGAGAAACACTTTCATTGGTGTCCACAACTGTTTAGGTCAGGTCACTGAGTACATTATTACAGAAGAAAGAAACCTGCGTAGTTTTGTACCATTTACAGTGTTTCTCCAGTAATGTGAACAGCTTACAAGCAAATCTTTAAAGACCAATCGGAATTTTCTTTTTGGAAAGCTCGTTAGCGACAAGCGGACTATCTGTTCACCTGATGTACTGGGTATGCGATACTTACGAATGACTTAAAAACAAAAAGAGCACAAATTTTACCTCCCCTCCTGAAAATCTGTCTTCGGGGTCCTTGAGAACAACTGGACACACTGCTCATAAAGGAACTTTGTTGATATCGCTGGGGGTCGAGGAACTGAGGCGAGTCAGCGGGTGGATGGTCAAACTGTGGGGCTGTCGCACCTTCTGTCGTCCTGTCTGTGTAGTGGAAGCTGAGTCCATAGTCACTCATACCTGGCATGCTCTCGTACAGGTTCTGATCCTGGTACCAAGGTCTGGCACATGCTGCTGACGACGAAGTGAAAGGGTTTGTCATTGTCTGAAGCAGTGATCTCTGATCCTGCAAGCCATCGAAGGGAAACCAGCTTCTGTCTCTGCTGCGGTCACCGGATGCCAGACTACTTTGGGTATCTCTGTCAAATTTTTGGGGTGGAGCACTTTTCTCCTTACACAATGCTTTTTGTTGGTCTTCTTTCGAAGTTCTCGACCTGCGTGGCTTCGGCTTCTTTGCTTTTTTATCCTTTATGGTCTTAGGTATTGTGGACCAGATGCTAGGAGTATGCAACCAGCTGTTTGACGAAGGAAGAGGTAAAGACGGCTTCTGCTCGTTATCGAAAGACTCGGCACCTTCCGGGTCGGAGCCGATGGTTTTGTCCAAATCTTCCTCCTCTGACATGGTTGCTGAAGCGAAAATATTTTCCTTTTCGAGAACACTTTTTTCCTCAAGTCGTTCAGATATTACATAATTTCCTCGCTGCAAGGCGGAAATGCTGTTACAAAAAGCAAAACACTCCGGCAGTCGAGAAGGACGCAGTTAACACAACTTAAATTGTTGTCTTTATACTCGCGACCATAAAGGTCCTGTCCAACGATGTTGACTGAAGCATAGCAAAAGGTGTAAATTCATTAAAGCAAAGCTTGTTCGTCAGCTCACAATGTTTCACATCATATCCATCGTCAGGTGAAGAAAGTGTATCCACCAAGAAGTACTTTCGTGCGATGGCGGGAACTGTTGGTTGGTTGATTGGTTGGTTTTATAAGCAGAGCTGGATGGAAGTCACGTGACATCTGGTAACTAGCACGTTGACCACGAATGGACTCTCTTGGGACAAACAATAGTCGAGGCTTGGCCACGTCCGCCCTATCGTAATCGCTTGTCCATGATTAGGTCATACTGCCTCAGGACGTGTCCAGCGACCCCTAGCAAGTCCTCAATGGGTGGGTGCCATCTTTGTGTTACGTCACTGAGGGTCTAAGGCTCTGACTAAGGCAGTTATCATGAGCTGATATTAGTTAACGACTAAAACCACTGACCAACTATAGCTCCCGTATATATATATAAACATAGATATCATAGAGAGACTGCCTAGTAGAACTACTTCATTTTTTTCTTTCATGTTTCTTCCTTCACCCCCCTCCCAAGTGTGACCATGCATATATAATTGGTTGGTTTGACTGCTTCCACCTTGGGGCGATTTCGGAAAAGGGTGGGGGAGGAAATCGGAGTACCCAGAAAAACCCCGAGGGCCAGCTCTGCGAGCAGGTTTCACTTACAGTGTTCTGAGGAGAGAATAGATAATTCTGCTTGCAAACGCATACATCTAGTTATTGTCAGATATCCACTCAGTACATCACAGTTCTGAGCCGCACGCTGAGCCTGTCTCATAAAATGACATTTAGTATCAGGAATATATTCAGTGTTATTCTGTGTGCTCGTTAAAGATTTCATTTTTGTCCCACTAAAAGTTACCGAAAACCTTATTGTAAGACAGCACACATACAATCAGATGAACTGTGGACAGTCACTGCCTGTAACACACTGGGATTACAAGAATGAGAGATTAGTTGGACAAGTTGAACACTCGCCATCAAAGCATCGCTAATGCAATGACACCTGACGGACACGGATAAGAAACATAAATGTTCGCTCTAAAAGCTATTTTCGGCAAGTGGGCTCCGTCTACAGCCTGACCTCTTGACCTGACTCATGTAACATTATGACGAAGGGACAACAAGTAGGGATGACCAAAAGAGGCTGTGACCGTGTTGTTATGTATGTCCAGCCACATGGGCCAGCTGGACGAGCACGTGTTACTGCCCTCGTCAAGCCGCAGCCAACGATTTGGTTGAGTGGAGAAACACACCTGGGCGCCGGCCTTCCCTTCACACCGCGCGATGGAGAAATAAGGGTTGCCAGCGGGTAGATAAAATTGAATGTCGGGGGTATTAGGAGTGGAAGAAGAGCAGTGAAAACTGTAGACAGGAATATTGACTCTCAGCTGGTCTGACCCCAGGCAACCACCGTAAAAACGTGAAAGCTGAGGTGGAGGGCCGCACCGAGAGCCTGGAGTTTTCATTAGAAGTAAGATTGAGTCGATGGTAGGTAAAACAACGCAGACAGCTACGCAGTATTTTGCAATGTGCACTTGGGTTGAGAACTGGGAGGGTTAGGTGGCTGGGTGTGGGGAAACCAGAGTTGAGACTTTAGATATGGCATTTCAATGCACGATTCCTGCATTTCGACTGCTAATATGTACAAGCCCTCGACATGTTTAAGACAAGCCAACACGGCTGGTTGTCCAGATTAACAGACTGTCTGATACTCCATCCCTAGATGTTGCTACTATTAAAACGTCGAGATATCCGCTGATGGTTCGTACACAGCTCACAGCAACCAGTCCGCAACAGGGGTCACGACCTGGACCCCCTTGAGGCGCGTGTGGTTATCAAGTTACTTCGTGGATTCGATGACTTCAAAGGTCACGTGGCACGCGCCTTGCCTCGCCGTTCCCTGGCGGCCTTCAAAACGCTGTGGAGTGCGGCCCAGGCTTTCAAGGCTGACGGCAATAATGCCAGCCATTCCTACAGTTGCACACAAAACACACATCTGGCATCAGCAGTCTGTCAAGTTTTGCTTTGATATTTCTTCTTTCACTTCCCTTAGTTCACAACTGATGCAGAAGCAAAGACAACGCGAGAAAGATAGAAAACGACATTCATCTTTCTTGGTAATGAAGAAATGAAGTTCCCGGTAATGAAGTAATTAAAAAGATAATTTCACGCATTTACAATATCATATTTGTCACCACATTAATTAAATTATTGAGTGTTAATTTTTCGAGACATATTCTCACTTCAAACTAGACTTTGTAAAAGATTATTAAATAATTTTCTTAAACATGTTTCATTTTAAAAAGGTTCAACAGTTCGATCCGTTTCAGCAGCAACCAGACAGATCACGTGCTTCAGGTCATCGGGTCACTGTCGTTGCTAGGATCTGTCATCACATTGAGTATGTTGTCTTCCCCTCTGTCGTGCATCACAATGTTGTCGCCGTTGTCGCTCGTCCTTATGTAACCGGTTCTTGCTCTCATTCACGGCTGCCTTGGGGCGAAAGTGTCACCCCGGCAACACTGCTCGTCTTCTCACAACGAGGCCTTATTTTAGTCTACCAAAACATATATGTTTCCGGATTTTTGGCTGGTCCTAAAGCCCCATGGGGTCGTAATGCGAAAGTTCGCGGCCTTGCTTATTCCGTCTCCTTCAGTTCTTTAACGGCTGGTTCTTGTTTTTTCGTCTGGCATCTCCTCCGGTGCTGCGGGCATGTTGAGCAAGGTTGACTGGAAGCTGCCAGCACTTTCCTTCATCTTCTATCAACTTACATTTTCAGGAACTGGCGTCTGCGGCGTATTTCAGCGGTGAGTGGTCCGTGGCTTGTTTCTGCCCTAGAGTATGGCTAACCGTGCGAAAAGATTCCATTCGGTGGCTTTGTGATGGTTCTGTCTGATTATTGCTGCAGTCCTCTCTGTAGAATGTAGAAGAGGGATCAGCGAAAAATTCATCTGAAGGAAGTTCCGTCGTCTGTTGCTGTACATCTATTTTAAGCAGGTCTGGTTTTTGTTTCAGTTTTGTTTTCTGTTTCCACCTCGAGTCAAGGCAGATCAAAGAGAATATGGGAAATGGGATGAAGACAATGGCACCAGTTCACCTTTGCCCTCTACAGAACAAAGACTCGAGAGGTAAGCAGCGCCAGGATGTTACTAGAAACCCTCGTCATCCTCACCCGACACCTCGCTCATTTCACGGCTCATAAGGCTTAGCATGGTCTAAGTGTGAAAAAATTGAGGGAATGTAGTAGAAAAACTACTCGTTCTTCAACACTGCGGAGATAAGCCATGGGTTCAGATCTCGTCTCAGGATTTTTTTCCAAGACCTCCGGTTTCCTTTTTCTTTATTTGCGAAATCACCTTTAAGTGAAAATACTTTCCCAAAAAATAAACATACCGACTGCTTCAGCGGCTTAGTGCGATTTAAGTATGAGCAAAAATGGTGGAAAACATGTTTTGTCTGACCTCTTGATGGACTTGTCTGTCTCATTCCTCCTTTAGGTAGTATTACTTATCATCTTACATTATCCTCACATAGACTGGACACGCTCACCAACATATGGTTTTGATGCCTTTAGAATGCTGACTTCTTCCTGCGACTCTTATGTTGTAGATTATCACAGTATCTCGCTCACTTGTGTCTGCACCAACAGCGGTAACATCTTTTTGTAGTCTGCTCTTATCTCGTATACGACTCAAGATGAATGCCGTCTGCAAAAAGACTTGCATTATTCCAGTTGGAGGTCTGTAAGGAAGTCCCACACTGAGATTACCCGCTGGACCAAAAAAGCTCGTTAAAATACCAACAGAGAGCACGTGCAATCCTAGAACCATCTTCCCTTAACCCCGCAATTCTCGTTTTTATTTATTGTTGTGTTGCTTGACTTTTGTATCTTGCGAATCTTCTTCATCTTCGACATTCATGATCTTTTCATTTTGTTCTGTTGTCGACAGGTTCAAACCCAGAACAGGACCTTCAAGTTTATCTACTTCAACTACATGTAAGCCTGCACGCGCGCGCGCACACACACACACTCACACAAGAGCTGAGACAGTCAAGAGAAATCGCCACTGTCTTTCCCTAGAAAGGAAACATTTAACTGTTTGACAATCTATCTTCTCTCTCGCTTGAAAACACGAATCACCTGTCCCTTCTCGAAGCTCTTGCTTACCTTGGGGCGTAGAAAACTGAAGCTCAAAATGGAACATTGCAACTAATTTTTATATCACCATGTCAACGACAGTAAGATACCTCCCCTCTGGGAAATCCCCGTTCTAATTCTAGCTGTTCCATGTTGTTGTTGTTGCTGAATTATAAACACTAGTACGAACTCAATGCTTACCATGTATATAACTTTTCATGAAACTAGAAACTATCGCATGCATCTTCGAACTTTCCTGACAGATGAAACATAAGATCTTCCGCCTATCGTCACGAGGGGACCCAAGTGTAATAAGTAAAAACATTAAATTATTTTCCTTATAATGCACCAATCAGTAGTTAATGCAAGTTGAATCTTCCTGACAGCACAAGGAAATGTGAACTTTAACCCGCACGGGCAGAAGGTGTTGGAGGTGTGTGGGGGAAGGGAGTGTAGGGGGGGAGCGGCTGAGATACACGATGTGCGAAATAAACCTTGGCTTAGTTCCAAAGGAATATGTTAGTCTATCTCAGAACATATGTTTCTGCTCGCAGAAATGCCAATACACATAAATTGTAAACACATCCGCCCACAAATGTTGCCTTGTTAAATCATCTCCAGTCATTTCTAGCATCCCATCGGGCTTTGCACGACATGAAGGCCAGAACTAGAAATGAACTGGAATCGCTTAATACTTAAGATTTTATTTGGGGGAAGAATTTAATTTTTACTAAGATACACACACTCAGCAAGGAAGAAAGGAGAGAATGGCAGAATGAAGATTGGAAAGAGTGAGAAGAAGAAAGGTAAGGAGGAGAAGAGCATTACCGTACCAGAGAAGGCTGGCAGTCTCAACCAGCCAGGGAGCATTTGAAGGAAGGTGTTTGGATATTTCTTGCCGACAAACAGTCAGTAATGGTGATGCCTTGCTGGAGTCCCAGTGTATCCTTACCAATCTTTTGCACAAAGACAATCTGCTACACACCGGAGACGTGGACAACAACAGACTGCACGATGACACGGTGTCGTCTGCCAACTGACCGGATGTCACGAGACACACATGGAAAGAGAAACTAACACGCGCTGTGCGAGCGGAAAGTTACCAAGCAGCTGGCTGTCTTATTTTAAAAGTAAGTTTAAAACGTGTGCCTTCTCTGTACAGGTATTTCCAAGGTCCAGGTCAACTAGCACCTTTCGAACGGGTTTCACCTTTTGCACGAACTTTCCGAGTTGCACATTTCCTAGCTTCCTGGAAGACGCCAAAGACGAAGAGAAAATCCTTGAAGATGATTGGTCGAGGAGATTGACATGACACTTCCTCGCACGGAGATCATGGCCGGCGGTCTGCTGCCAGCTGCCAATGATGCATGTTGCTGGTGCCTGTCACCTTGTCTCAAGCTAAACATTTCTTTGGTTCTTAATGTTTTTCATCTCGAATCTCGATTTAACAGAGGAAAACACAAACACTCCCACGCACACGGGCACGCGCTGTCTGTTTCTCTCTCTCGCCGTCCTGGGCCTGCGACTGACAAGCTTGACCCGTTGATGTCACCTGATTATTATTTTTAATTTTTTTTTTTTAGACTACACCATGCCCTACTGACTTCAAAGCCCATGCCATTGAAAATTTATAAAGGTTCTCTGTATGTTTACACATGTACCTGATGATACTCTACCTGACATTAAGTAAAGGTACAGAATTATATTCTATAAATAGTAGTGCGTGTGCACGCGCGTACGTTTATTATTATTACACGGACATTAATATTTACATAGAAGAGCATCAACAGGACAGTTTGTAGGATGTGCGATGTATAAGCTTCCCTGAATTGTGACTAGGTGGCACACCAGTAGTAGCAACACGAAAGTATAGTCATGAGTCGGTGTCATGTTGTGATGCACCATTGACAAGGCAATTAACGGACTCGACAACTGTTATCGTCACAGGAAATTTTAAAATCACATTTTAACAGAAACAGTTGACAGCACTGAAACTGAAAATGAGAGTTACAGTTGGTGAATCACTATTGTGACACCAAAGTGACAAAGTGATGTCAGGATGAAAAGTATAATAAAAATGTTTTCTGTCGTCTGAGGTGAATTTGTTTGGGTGGCTGGGTGGCTGACAGTGTGACTGGATGCGAGATTATCTGATTAGCATCTGGCGCACGTGTGTGTGCATGTGTGTATGCATGTTTGTTTATATGAATGAGAGGAAGGGGGGAAGGGGAGAATTACACTAATAGGCAAGAACATCGGAGGATTAAGAAAAAATTAATGAAAGATAAACATCGACAGGGTATTTATGTACGGTATGCGGTGCAGCCTGCCAGAAAAGTCGGTGGGATATCGCTGCGCAAAACTTTTGAAATGATGTACCACTTACATGCATCAGAGACTTAATGTTATTAGTAAACATTGCTACAATCCCACACCCCGTTAGGCCTCCTTCTTAATCAACAAACCCGTTTTTCAAAGGTTTTCTCCTTCTCTTATCATTGCTAGCTTCTAGGTTCACTAGAACCCTGCCTTCCCACCCCGCCGCCTCTACCCACCCTCCGTCCTCCGAGTACCCGCGTAGTTTAGGTGCAGGTGAGTGGGTTGTGGCAGGTGTATCCCAGCATCTTCTTAACAGTGTGGATATCTTCAAGGGGCTGTTGCAGCACACAAGTGGGAGTGTAGTTAGAGATGCTAGACATCTTTATCTCAAAAGGACACGTCAAGACTTCTCAAGCCTCGGTCTGGTCATCATGTTGTTATCTTGAGGATGTCACCCTAGGGCCGCCGCGAGCCTGCACGAGCTCTGGGGCAGACGACCTCTCCAGGTAATTGTAATCGTAAATTATTTTCCCTGTATATATTAATATGCCTACAGTTCGATTGTCAATATCTACATTTCATTCAGTAAGGTAATATAGACTGCAAACACCAGGACAAGTGCACTAGGACCTACATCACTACTTGAACATATAATTGTTTACACGTGAGTGGTTAGGAAATGAAAAAAAAAAAACATTAAATGATCACGCTTGTAGTACCCCGCTCCATAAAAGAAAAATAATCTCCAGAGTGAGGAATGTTTCATCACCCTTTCTTTAAAAGAAAAAGAAGGAAAAAAAACCACTGTCTAATGCCGGGCCCCCGTCACAGCAGCAGGTCCGGGTACACCCTACCCTACAACCTTTTCCAAGTAGGAGCGGCCCTGGAATCGGTGGCCCCTTCGATCGCCCCTTCGATGTTAATAAAACCAAGTGGCGGCCAGTGATATTCTCATCAGCAGACTAATTAACAAGATGCACAATGCTTTTCGGTCACATTGCCGTCAGCTGTATCGTTATTTTATCTTTCTGTTTTATATTCAATATATATATTGGCGTGGTGGCCCCTGGGATTTGGCGGGCCTGTGCAGGTGAACAGTTTGCACCTGCCGAGGGCCACTCCTGCCCTCTTTTTTTCTTCCCCTACTCTCCTCTCGTCAGGCCAGCGCCATCTTCCAGCACTGACATACACTCGGGGGATCATGACTGTCTGCTACAATGTACAACACTCCTGTAAAACAGGTTGACAAAACTGTTTGTTTGTTTGAATCCGATGACTTGTCATCGTGTTGGCCACGCTCATGCCAGCCTTTGCTCTGATGCGCAGAAACCCAGACAACTCGCATATCATCGCTCCCACACCCACAAGGGCACTTCCAACAACATCATTCTCATCACCAGCAGCTGTTTACTGCTCGTGGCAATCCCTCTTTCATGGTAAGGCCCCCATCACACAGTGCCAGATTTGTCAACACTCGGACATACAACAATACAATAAGACACAACACCTCGGGCAACTCGCCTCGGATTCATTGAATCCATAAAAGGGACTAACCCCAGCAGCTTTGTTTGTTGTCCTACTACAGGGGCCGCACGAAGGTCATGCTAACACCAATCCCAGAAAAATCATTTCCTGGGAAACAACAGGCGAATACTCTGACAAGACTGAGGATATCAGGAGGTAGCCACCCTCACACCATCTCATGTCCTCTGCCTTCATGAAGACCTGAAGCTGGTCAGTTCATCTCCGGCGCCGCATCCAAGTACAAAATGATAAACAGTCCTGCCAGTCCATGTAGGTCTCTCCTTCCTAGTCTCCACACAAACATGTAACTACCTACATGGCCGCGAAATAGCAGGAAAGGAAAGAAGGAACAAAGGAATTAAGGTAAGCAGAAAATATAGGCGGAAGGAAAGACACAATGGACAAAAAGAAAGAATAACTCAAGAAAAGGAAAGAAAGGAAGTAGAAATGAAAGAAAGTATGAATTAAGGAAGAAATGCAAGAATTACAAACTTAAAAACGAGGTTTCAAAATCGTTATCAACAAGAATGACAATTTGATGCATGCACTACTCTCACTCACCGCTTTCAGCTGAACACAATGTTCAGATTATGTTGTTTGTTTTTGCAATCATCACACATTTGTATAATGTAGCGATCCCCTGAAATTCGAACCGCATTTGCCAGATTTATACTCGGGTTTTCACCCATCAAAAACTCCTGTCCCACAGCAAACTAATAATCCTGTCTTCTGATCGTCACTGCCCATTCTGAGAAACTTTACTGTAATTGTATCTGTTCTTCTTATGCTAATCTTCCAGAGAATTCCTGTCAGTAAAGTTCCTAAGAAGCCTGTCAAATTTCAGGACTGGAATTTAAGATGTTATTTCTAAAGCTTTAAATGTAAATACCAATACGAATCAATGCTATTTGAATGATAATTTTCGTGAGTGATTTATAAAGGTTTTTGAGAATGCTGTTGGAATCTAGTATGAGTGGTTTATAAATGTTTATGATAGTTGGATTAATTATATGCACTTAAAACCAGCCCTGGAAATGGACGGATGCTTTATTAATAGTTCGTCACACACACAAGCTTAGGCAATGTTATGTGGGTGAGTCCGAGATCACGTGACTAAATCTTCCTCTCTTTCTCTCCTGACTTCTTCTCTCGCCAGCTGGTCCTTTGTTCACCAGTGTTCACTTCATGTAACATCCCCCTCGCTATACCCTGTATCCTCCTTACTGCCATTGGTCACCCCGACCTCGTTACTCACCTTGACCTACATAGTCAGAGGCATTGACCCGACACGTCACGTGCGTTGACTGGATGGGTCTCGTGACGTCATAGCGACCGCTTCTTTCCCCAACCAGCGATCGCATCTGACTGTAGACCGGGTGAGTGTTGGGTAGTGGGTGCTGGGTGGGCCAGATGAGGGGGTCAGTGGGTGCCGGGGAGGTTCCAGCAGCTATCTGGGTCACTCAAGTCTTACTAACAGCTTTCCCACGACAGAGCTCGATGATGCGTGTCTGACACAACGTCCTGCCAGAGGTCAAGGCGGTGGTGAGGTTGACCTGTTTTAGTGACGCGCCACAACTTGTTTAGAGTTGAGTTGTCCTGTAAATACAAGCAAGCTGACTACTAAGATCCTCGAACCCACCATCCTTGCTTTACAGCAAAGTTCACTAGCCACTAACAGGCTAGGTACCCTTCACAAATTAGTCTCTCAACATGATTAAAACAAAAAAAAACTTATCAAAGAAAACTGCACCATTTCTGTCGGGCATCGACAAGACCGGAAGGGAACGAAATTTGCGGAAATTCATTTATAACGGCTGTTCCGCTCTTTCGTTTGTTTTGTTTATTTTCATATTATTTTAGGGTTATTGTTGTTTTGTTTTGTTTTGTTTTTTGTTTTTTTTGGCAAATAGGTCTCCAAGAAATTTGTCTATTCTGCAAGTATAAAAAGGTTCTATCATTCACAGAGTTTTGTGATTCATAATTAAGTAAATAAACTACGTCGTTTCTTTCAGTATGATATTTAGAAACAGGTAATTGAAGGATTTTACTTTTTGAAAATACACCAATTGTTTTTTTTTAACATTGACAGGTGAATGCTATGCATGCAGTTACATATGTAGTTGTGTGTCTGTAGTTACGTGGCTGGTCTAACGACATCGGCATTGTCGTTGAGCGGTCATCGCTGTAACTCGCGTAACACTGACATGAGCTACGACTGTCACGTGACATAACGGTGCCAAGAGGCGTTGGTGGAGTTGGAAGTAGAACTTGCTTGACCACCAAACCTTCTAGACCTTGCGGCTGCTAGGCAACGCGTGGAGTGACTGTAAGCCTTCAGACCAGTGATGCAAGATGTTGGTGTGTGTGTGTTGGGGAGTGGAGGATGCAGGGGGATGGAACTGTAAAGCTAGCCCACGATCTTTCTGTGTTGTATAAGTCCAGAGGTTGGCAACCCTAGGAACTGATTATAAAACCAGGGAAGACAAAGAGAAGCAGACGGTCACGCACGCATAAGCACACATAAGGTGCGGACACACGAGAAGCAAAAAGCGGCTTCGCAAGCTTGGCTTTCGAAGCAGCGCTTTTCCGAGCCCGCTAGCGGGCTGCTTGATAAGCCGGCTTGAGGGGGACCACTGGTCACACACACGAAGGCTGTTTCGGTCTTAAATTGTTTGTGCCTATATTTAGGCCGTCTCGAGTCCTATAGCTCGCTATGGGAATTAATTAATTCGATCAAATGAACGGTCTGGTCCTTGCTGAGGTTCGCCAGAGGCCCTGTTGCTTTCACAGCCATGTGGAAACGCGTGGAAAAGTAGAACAGGTTCTAAAGCGCGAAGCAGGCCGCAAGCTAAAGCCAAGCAGGCTTGCGAAGCCGCTTTGGGGATAGCTTGCAGTGGTGGTCACACGGCAAGCAGGAAAAGCAGGGTTGCTTCGGAAAAGTTTCGCGCTTTTTGCTTCTCGTGTGTCCGCCGCTATACGCTTCAACCATGGATGTGTATAGGTGGACTGCTGTCTGTCTGCCAAGACCAACGCTTAGCCTCTTGCTGTTAGTCTCGGCGAGCCTAAACAAAGAATGTGACTAAACCGGAAGCTTTGTAGTCTCATTGCTCGTTTTAGCAGTTAACTAGAAAAAAATACAAGTCCGTGCTTTAACATAACCGTTTGACTGCGTGTAGGAGGAAATATACAATTGTAGAAGAGTATACTCGGAGTACCAGGATACTTTCTATAACAGCCAATCACAACAATGGCGTCCAATGGTGCAGTTTAATTAAACAGATTGCTTTAATTCTAACCCTGCTGTTAAGTTTAAAAATAGCAAAAGTGTTTGCATGTCAGAGTAGCAATCGACTAAAACGTTTGCAGGTAACTCTATATTCTAAAACACTTGCTGACTGCAAAGCAAACACCAAGACAGATCGTAAAGGACCAAACATGATCCCTACAACAACGGCTTAAAGCATTTGTAAAATAGTGTCACGTGCAGAACCCTAATCGGCTTCAATCCACAAATGGCACTAATGCATGGAAAGAGTGTTCAAAGCACTCATCTGCTAAACTTTCCTTCATCATATCACAGTAACCCTTGGAGTTTTTTCTTCGGGTGTGAGAGCTTTTGCTACACCCCGAGGACAGGAATGATACTCCGAGGGTTCCAAGACCGGTCCACGGGTGTGTGGCACAAAAACACACAGCATCACGTGGTATGACGCACAACCACAAGACGAATAAAAGATTAAATTAAGCCTGTATTTGCCCGGATGTTATTACAGGTCGGGGAAGCGAAATGACTTCTGTCATCTAAACCACGACCTTCCCGAGACCTGCTTTGAAAGTCCGGGGCTTAGACCCGGGGTCCTCGGCGCTTCTTATCTGCTCCAAGAGGCTGGCAGTAGAGTCTGATGCATACCCTGGGTTATCAACCTCATCTAAATGTGAGCCCCGATGTCGCATGCGTTGACTCTGAGCCACGGGAAAACCATGGAAACTGCGCAGATGTCGTCATTGCTATAAAAAAGAGTCACGTGTTACTGGGTTGATTGCCGAGTCCTTTTAAGTTTAGGGTGTGATTGTAATTATCTTTGGTGGCACGAGCTACTTGGAAAGGTAGTTGCGTCCTTCTTCAGGCCTTCCACTCCCTCTTCATCCAAAACTATTTTAGTTCATAATGAAATCTTCTGCTCGTGTTGCTTGCTCTTGTTTGTTCGCGCGAGCGCGCTTGTGCTGTCGTCGTCACAGTCGAGATTCCTTACGACGTCGACATCTGATGTGGGAACGGGTGGAATGAAATTAATCACTGATTAACAAGAGCTGGTGGTTGAAAAGGTACAGTTTCTGTAGACATAAAATAATGAGGCTCTTCGCTGATTGGCCAAGGTGCACCAGGTAACTATTGTCATGCGCGTACGCACTTTTCTTTTGATGTTCCCTCGTACGGGCTTTCCCCACATTTTCCTCCTACCTATAACCAATACATGCTGCCACATCTCAAGATAGAATCATTCCTCTACCAATTAAGCCACCCAACCAATCAGTGACTGAAAGACCGAAATCCTCCTCTTCCCCATTACACTTCCGGATGATCTTTCGCAAGAAAGTAGTGTACACTGACTACTTGACGGAAGGAGAGGAAGAAAGACTGTCAGTCAAAGTGTTTGTTCACTGAAGTTTGTCCGAGACGTGCTATCTGTTTTTTTAAACGAATCTTTTGATTGGCTAAAAATGGCGTTTGGACACGTGGTTTGACAGATTTATGAGCTATGTGTGGAGCTCAGCGGGTATTACAAGTGCACCAAAAAGAAAGTCTTGCCAATCTCTGACAAGATTTATCACAGCTCGCTAAAAGCAGTGTCTGTGTGTTTGTGTGTATATGTGTATGTGTGTGTGTCTGTGTGAGAGAGAGAGAAAGTGTGTCAAAAGCACATTCTCCACAATTTAATAAGGATCACGTGGCAAGGGGACATAGCTTCAAGTGGACAGTAACTACATAGTGGCTATGTAGCTATATTCTGATGAAAGATCAATGATAGCTATCCGAGCGATCATTCGGCTTGCACACACACACACACTTGTACCTCTTCCTTGCGCTTGCATATTGACTGTACACCTAGGGTAAATCGGATATATTACCTGCGACACAAATGGAAAGACCACGTGTCTTTCCTTATTTTGGGGTATGTTTGGTTTTTTTTCGTCTTCGTTGTCCTTATCGTCGTCATCATCGTCGCCGTCTCATCGTCATCAACGTGTGTTCTTGTGCGGCTGTGTTTATGCTTGCTCACATACAATTTCCCGAAATGTAAACAAGTTTCATCGATCTGTCCGCCACGATGCAGCATAAACTTTTGAACCCCAGCACGGGTCAGTCGCTGGTCTGCGAAGTGTTGACGTAGTCCTCGCTTCTGAGACCTCCCCTCCCTTAACCCTCCTCCTCCTCCCTACCTCAAGTATGTTCGGCTGTCCCTTCTAAAGAGGAGGTGGTGGTGATGGTGGTGGTGTTTGTGGAGGAAGTCACCGTTGAGAAATGAGGCATGTATTGGCGATGGACCGATGCCAAGACAAGGAAAGGACGAAACTGCTTCTTATTTTGCGGCCCTGTCGCATCTCTGATCTTTTCTAACTTTTTTCTTTCACGCCTTCCTGAAGACGATGTCCGATGGCATCCATATTATCCACATGCTTGCCTAATACACATTTACCGGGCCTCGATGTAAGGGTCCCACAATTTAGTCTGATCACTGCGCACTTTCTTCTCCGTCGTCTTGAGTGTCATTAGAAATGTTCAACGTCCATCGCACTTTGGGTGGTATGGTGATTTGGCGAATGCTGAATGATCTTGCGACTTCCTCCATACATCCTGACACAAAGTGTGACCCAGTATCACTCAGTATTTCTTCTGGGACTCCAAATTGACTGAAAATGCCAATCAGGGCTCCCATGACAGTCTCTGTATCGATCTCCTTCAGAGGAACCGCTTCAGGGTATCTGGTAGTACAGTCCGCAAGCGTCAAAGGGTATCGATGCCCATGGCAGGCCTACCCAGCCGACAGCAACCCGCTTGAAGGACATGTCGATCACCGGCATCTTCTGCAAGGGTACACTGGGTACTCTACCCCTTTGCACCGTTTTCTGGCAGACGTCTCATGACCGAGAGAAACGAGTTACATCCCCGGAAATGCCAGGCCAATAAAATGCTGCCGTGATTTTGTCTCAAGTCTTTTTGATGCCATGATGGCCATCCACGATGGAAGAATGTGCAATGTCCATCACCGACCGCAGCAAGGAAATTGGAACCATCACTTGGCGGATAGGTTCTCGTTTAATAAATGTTCATTCACTGAACTGCCTGTACAACACTCCTTTTTTTCTCAGAATCGGATTTTCCTCGTCACCCTCGGTGAACATGATGTCCTGGGTGTGACATTTCTGCAGAGTCAGATCCTTTTGTTGTAATTCGATAAGTTTCTTTGTGTCGATATCGCTCATTTTCACTTCTATGATGATCGCTAAAAGTTTTGCTATTTCCTTTTCCTGTGTGACCTGTGACCTGGCTGTCATGACACAAATATGTCCCAAGTCCTGACTAGGAACATCGGCAACTCTTGTACCTTTGATGGTAAGGATGATGAGGTCATACAGCGACCTGTCCTGGCATAGTGCATTCACTTGACCCCTGACATACGGCGATGACACTTCGACCTCTGTACTCGGCACACTCTCACTGTCCATGGCAACATGGTCCTCACTCTTTCCCCGGTGAGCTGGGTGGTGAAGCGCAACGAGTAGTGTCTGTCACCAATAAAGTGAGGATTGGGTGTCCTGGGTTCAGATCTCGCCTTGGGGACTGAATGTGACATCTATTTACAGGGCTTGCCATGATATAGCCTTAGTTGTTGGCGGCGTAGAAACCAACTCTCCTTCCCCCTCTCACACAAACATACCCCTTCATCAGTGAACTGGTATCAACATGAGGTTTTGTTGTTTTATTTTTTTATTACTTTTTTGGATCGATTCTTTAAAGTAAAACCAAACAGGATCTTGCAAGAGTCAAGGCTTGTTTTCGCAAGAATCCTCAACAATCACCAACACCATCAAACATCAACTAAATTATTGACAGGATGGGGAAAAATCCATCCACAAAGCTTTTGTGTTTCATTCACTCTGTTTCATATATTTATACTGATCGACTGTTCTTGATCATAAAAAAGCAACACTTATTACCCTAAGATATAACCAGGAAGATTTTAACGCAGGAGAATGCCAGTTCTTTAACAGATGTTAATTTAAAATAAGTTGTTTACAGAGTTATCATGAAATGTTATAAGATGTTACTTCTTCTTTTGCGATATTCAACAAACTACATGATGCAAGCTCTTAAACCGATCGAAAAATCGACAGAAACTTCATCAGCAACGAAAATATTTCATTTACATGAAAAACAGTCACCTCCATTTTATGCATACTCGCATGCGTGCTCTCTCACTCTCACACACACAGACACACAGACACAGGCTCGAGGGGACTGTCCTCTCGTCCAAGGACCTTCATCATCTTTAGTGTGTCCCGTTAATCAGTGCTCTTTGTTACCAATCTTCTGGATTCTTCTTTCTCTGCCTGCGCCATGCCATTTACATTTTTACAGCACTTAGCCAACTAATGGTCTCTGCACTCTATTCTTCGTCAGCAGTTCTTCGCGATTCATTGTTCGCTACTTCATTGAAATTTATTTTCTCTGTAAATCATGCAATCTTTATTTCTACTTCCCGGACTTTTTACTTCCTAGTTACATTGTCTGCGGATGTGATTTCAGATGTGTGTGTGAAAAAGACGACTGAACGGAGGATGAATGTTTTTTTGTGTCATCCTGCGTCCTGCATCATGTTTGTAAACTGCATTGGTGCCCGCTGATGGGTCTTCAGAAACAGGAACTGATGACTCTTCCCATCCTAAATTAATTTCACACAAAATTTCCAGTTCAATGCTCAAAGCAACCTTTCGTTTTGATTGTGAGCTCTCGCACATGCCGTTTGATGTTTTGTTGTTGTCTCTGTCTGTTTATTTGTTGTTATGTTTTGCCTTTTGGTTTACTAACGCTTACAGAGGGCATGTTTCTTGAATTTTCTGTTACTTAGTTGTAATGTTTGTACAACGGATTGAAATATGCCATAAAATATACTTTCTTCTTCTTCTTGTGATGATCAATTTTATACACCCACTCATATTCTACGCCGGCACACAAACGGACAAGCACCTACACACTCAAATGCATGTTCGCGAGTATATATACCTGTACCATTGTATTCACAAACAAAAGGAAATCAACTTTTGCATTAGTAGACAGACAATGTCTGTCTTCAGAACGCCTCTCATGGATTAAAAAAAAAAAAGCCTACAGACCAGCGAGCCTTCACAACAGAACTTTTTCTCTAAAGGACCGTGAAGACCTCCACATTTTTCCTCCAGCATTTATGTTCTTGGAGAGACGGTAAGTGAAAGCGGACTGGGGTCGATGCAACTTAAACACGGGAAAAATAATTACAGTTCGCCGACCTGCCGCGGGATTAATTCGATTACGCCATGTATCTTCTCTCTTGAAAAGGTCTCGGTTTTCCCCTGCAAGTGGTATGGGACGGGCGAGCGAGCAAGCAAGCAAACAGAGAGAAGTGAGTGGTGGGGAATGGGGAATGATGGAGGAGAGAAGGGAGAAAGCGGTGAGTGGAGAGAGAGAAAAAATGTACAGGTGTGCAAACAAAATGCGAGAAGTGTGGACAGGTAGGTAGACGGACAAACAGTGGAAATAACGTTTTAGCAGAAATCGATCAGCAAACCTTTGCGCGGACTCTTTTCTCACCGACTCACTCTTCCTTCTCCTGCCTCCACAACACACGGACAGCGTATCAAAGGTGAGTCACTGCACCTGAGTCGGGAGGGAGGCCCACTGCCTGCTCTCCTTTGTGTCGCCGACCAACATCGATTGCTGGGACCTCAAAGGCCGTGCGGGGCCGACTGCACAACAGTGTATTCGCTGTCGGTCTAAATTATTTAAGTGCTGTCCTCTCCAATATCGGAATGATGAAATGTTGCTCTCATATAATTTTCATAGCATTCGAAGTTTCGCCGTGGGGGCCACGGGAAGGCATGGGGACTATTTGTTGAAATTCAAACAGAGAAATGATTTTCTTTCGTTTTTAATTACTTAAATAGAATTTCTTTGAGCAGACAGGGAATTGACTCGGACAAGCGGACAACATTTAATACAAACTCAGTGAAAAAACAAAAATGTTTGTGAGCAAAGGTAGACATCTGGAACCATGTATGCAACACACCGACCTGTATGACCTGTGAACTCTATGAACTGGTTGCTAAGAGAACTACAATGACAGAATAAGTGTTGTAAAATAAAATATATAAAAAAATCAGGCACACTCCGGCAAGATTAGATTGTTTGTTTGCCCAGAACACTAGGACAGGAAATGTCAAGCCTGCCTGGTTGGGACTAGAAAGAAGGCCGTAAAACAACAATCATCCTCCATGCAGACGAATTAGGTTTCTGATTGTTTACTCAAGGACCTGTTACCAATGTTTACCTCCCACTTACACTTAACATCATTTCACGTGTTTTATTGTGAGGATGTTTGCTGTCTGTCCAATAGCACTTCTCGATCCCCTGCCTGAGAAAATAATACTTCTACGTGTCTTTCACTTTTATGAAGCTTGTTTTGGCATTTAATCTTTTTTCTTTTTATTTTCTGATTGTTTCTTATTGCAAAGAGGGGTCGGGTGTTTTGCTTGACTGCCAGAACACTGACAGACTTTGTTCTCGGTCTGTTGCTTGTCTTCTTCCGGCACCAACACCTTCCCTCTGTGTTCTGTTGCTTGGCGCCACTTTACAAAAAAAAAGAAAGAAAGAAAAAAAGCCCTTTTGTTAGGCTCTTCCTGTCAGGTGAGACGCCCTTAACAGATACAGGTGCGAAATAACAGGTCAAGGCCATGGAATGAAAGAACGGATTTAAACAGAGACCGAGAAATATCTGCATGTAAATTTTGTCTGTCCGTGCGTGCATGACTGAGCGCGTGTACGGGTGTGTGGATGTTTCCGTGCATTTGTGTGAAATGAAGAGAAAGTACACACACACATACACACGGAGGAACCAGTTCTTTACTCAGTCTATCATTAACTTTTGTGTAACGTCGGTAATGTTTTGTTCTCACCCCACTCACCTCAAAGCTTCGATTTCGCATGGGCCCATTCTCCCTTAGATGCATCAAAAACAAACAGAAACGGTCCACTTAGGGTATTTGTTCACACGCACTTGAAAACCCATTAAGCACACACCGTTTGACACCGTGCGGGAAACCTGGGGGTGAAGAAATAACTCGCCATCTGTCTCTCCAGGGTGTGTGTGGGATGTGGCGTGGGTGACATCAATTTTTCATTTTCCAATCGGAAACATAGGTCTTGTCTGTACTGAAAGAAAGACGTGCCTTCTATAAATAGAGGTCTCTGACCAATTTCTTGCTTGCCAATCAAAACAAAAAACTTGGTTTCTATGTAATACAGAAAACCGAACACACTTTGCCTTGCTTTGGGTCATGTGCACGGGGGTTTTTCTCCTCTTCCTCCAGACCTCTACCCCTCTGTCCTGAATATGTTCCTCTCATTCTCTACTAAACAGCTTTTTTTCTCTCTCTCTCATTCGACGCGAGGGACAAAGGGTGATGGAGAAGCTGATGTTGGGGGAAACGGGACGACACGGGCAGGTGCGGGTGTTCAACGACATTCCTGCGGTGTGCCAGGGCGGTGAGTCCTTTTGTGTCGCCTATTCGAGGGTTGAGGAGGTCGCCCTCTTCCTTCGCTGTTGTTCGCCCTGGGTTTACCCTCCTGTAGAGCGACGGGTGGGAGTACCTCCGATGTTCGCGGGGCGACCTGCTCCGCACGCGACTACCGATGGTCTGCGCATGCGTAAACAGGCAGGTGGCACGCGCCGAACCTGTCCTGCACTTGTGTGTGTGTGAGCACGCGCGCGCGCGAAACTTTTGTCACTTCAAAGTTAAAGATGAGAGCACGAAGAAGCCTATCAAAAAATAGAAAACCCTTCCCGCTACCGACACCAACGTCACACCGAGGGGTTGGGGCAACAGTCACGTGACAAACGCTTTTCGCGACCTCCTCTTCATTGGGGCCGCGAGATTACAATCTCGTTGTTAACATTTTTTTTTTAAACTTGGAGTAACTATGACACACGGAATGAGGAACCATAAGAATAAATAAACGAACAACAAGAACAAATTGCGACGGATGAACTTTATTCTTTAACCTCTTTTTTTAAAAATTCTTCTCCGTTTAAACGTCTTCTTTCTGTGTATCACGACAAAAAATGCCAAACACATCAAACACTCATCCACCTCACCATATATATATATCGCCTTTCTTGTCGAGTAACTTGCTACATTTCATATGAGAGAAAGTCTTCTTTCTTTCTTCAGCTCTTTCTCTTTCTTATTGAATTAACCCCTTCAAACGAGGGGAAGTCGCGCACCGATGTTTTTCACATCAGACCGCAAACCTGCAGGTGAGAGGTGAGATCAACATTTTTTTAAAGATAGGTCTGAGGACATTTAGCCCCCAACCCTGCTTTTCAACTAGAGTAGTTTGTTCGGATCAGAATATGTTCCTCGTCGTTACGGCCATTCTTTCTCCTTTCGTTTTTAAATACCTGCTCCCTGCTACAACCACTTGCATTTAAATTCTCTTACCTGTCGCAAGATCGTTGGCTGGTCCGATTCAATGTAAAAAATCTCGGGAATACTATTGTCAAGCAGTTATTGTAACTAACTCTCATTAGAAGTGGAATCCTCTCTCATGAGCTGGTCTTCACTTGTGCGGAAGAAGGAACTGAATGATTGAGAATACAAGATGTTCGATGGCGTGAACTGAATTGTCGATAATTCTAAAATAAAAAGAATCAGTTTTAACCCTTCGCAATTTACTCAGTCACTAATTATATCGAGCCATTTAAGTTGTAATTGAGAGGTACAGGTGTCATTAAAGGGCTAGGGTTATTTCCTAAACTTAAAACTCTCTTCTTGGGTTGATTAACCCTCACCATTGTCTCACTGTCGGTAAACCCACAACTATTTCACAATAGGTTTTCTTGTTGTGCAACATCAGGTTCGTTTTGTCTGTATGTGTATTTTTTTAAAAATTTTTTTTCGTCTTCAGGAATAGGTGGGGTCGTTGAGTGGTTACAGATTAACTGACTTATCAGCGTGTCATGTGACCCAGGTCAGATGTCGAGGTCAGAGGCGAGTATATAGTCACGGCTGTGAGCAGAGTCCGGACATGTTGAAGGCAGGAGGAGGAAGGTGTCAGTGGTAAGACTTTAAAGTGTCAGCGAACTGGTGTGTCGCTGTGCTTAGTAAGGTCTGTAAGTACCTGCAGCCACACCTGGGCAAAGCGTCCTTCTGTACCTTTGTCTACGTGGAGCAGGTAAACAGTAAACCGCGAGGGGTGCTCTACCTGCGGCTCTACTTCGGGTAGATGCCAGGTAGATGCACGCATCCATTCGCACATTCTTCTTCTTTCGCATTCCTCACGCGGCTTCGTGCGTGTGTGTTTGTGTACGTGTTTACTTGCTTTTGTGTTTGTAGGTACACACGCGTGTTTCCACACTTACTTGTGTGTGCGCATGCGCGTATGTGCGTGCATTTGAGAACAGATAATTTTGAATGTGTCTCTGTGGGTGTGAGTGTGCGTATATACTTGTGAGAACATGTTTGAACTTGTATGTGTGTGTGTGTAATCTACATTGCGAGTTCTATACAAGTCTAGTCTATACAGGTACTCCACTTTATTTGTCAAGCATTACCTGAAAGGTAGATTCATCCATATTAAACAGGAACAAATCTTCTCAGCGAGCACCAGTCCTGGAAGAAAAGTGAATCATATAATATTAATTTAATTTGTAAAGTGCATTTCCCCGTGTTGAGGTGAGGCGAGTTCAATGAACTTTACACAAAAGACTACAGACGAACCGACAGTCAACCATGCAATAAACACAATGGATGACACCGCGACAAAGTCAACACATGAACAAAGTGTGGGTAAAGAGATGGAACTGAGATGTGAGCAAAATAGTGCGCTTGACTGTAAATATATTTCGTAAGAGATCATGTTTAAAGATGTCCTAATATGTCAACTTGCTTTTGTTGATATGCTTTTCATGTGTTTGCATGTGTCAGTGGCCGTATGTACGCATTAATTGTGCCCCATGACAGTGTTTGTTTCCGCAGCCTCTTGACCTTTCAGTGCCGCATACATTAGACTAGTTTCTCATTAAAGGGTTCTTCAAGAATGCTCACCCAAACAGCTTATCAGCAAATTCAGTCCTCGAAGTTGCAAACAACAAAATAAATAGGTCGACAAGGCTTGTTCCCACCCCGCTAACCTCGTCTTAACCTCCCACCCTCACCCCCTAAAAAAAACTTTTTACCCACCCAGGAGTGTATGAGTCACGTGACTTGTAAAAAAAAAAGCGCCACACTCCGACCCCGGTCTGTAAACTAGGGTGTACTGCCCCCCGGCTCCATCATGTTGCTACCCTTGTTGTGACTCATCGGTATCATCATCTATACGCTCTGTCGCCGTCAGCTGACCCCTGGTACAAGAGGTTGTTTATCCTCGCTGCGTGTCAAAGCACTCTTCGCAGCAGAGTCGACGCTCGCTCGAACGCACGCACGCAGCCTCCGCCGTGACCTCCGCCTCGTTAAGTTCATGGACACAGTGATTGTCCTTTGTGATACCATCAGACGAGCGCTGATCGTCCCGTTAAATAAATAAATTACTCTGTGGAGACTGCGAGAGTAGAGAGCGAACACACTCACACCCCTCGGCTCTTTCTCTCTTTCCTTCTCCTTCTTTTCTTCACTGAACAAAATCATAGATCGTTTTAAAGGATATTTTCAAAGAGATGTTTGATATGATGCCAATGAGCCCTCATAATTTACTTCATGTCCAGTTGTCATTATCTCCAACACAGCGAGATGAAAGAGGAGGATGCCTCAACTGCCCGCGAACACAGCTCATCGTATAAGTAATGGTAGACAGAAGTATGTCACAGGTAACGGGTACAGGTAGACGTGTTGTGACCCAGCATCTTATCCTTGAAACATGGTCGCCACGAGCTGCGCATGGTAATGTATTGTGCAGGTCAGGTTAAGGTGAGAAAATAGATATACATGGCCACGGATATTCGTTTCAGTTGCAGTGTGAGTGTGTGATATATATATCTATGCGGTGAATGTTTATATTAAAATGTGTATATTGTTCGTACCTAGACGTCTTCTTATTTATGTTCTTTTTCTCTCATAATTTCTCGGTACTGCGACCAGTCTTTCATTTTCTTTCTACCGGAGTTAATTCAAATTCCTCATGTCCGTCTGTCGCTATTTCTCCCTATCTGTGGATTTGAAAAAAATATATAATTAATGCTCATATACAAATGAGCAACAACTATCGGCTGAGATAATATTTTCATCAGCGCATTAAACTTCATGTTTAATAAAAATGATTTTTGCCATTCGCAATCAGCCATGCAGGACGACACCTTTAGAAAGTGAACAATTGCTTACCTACATCTGTAATGCATTTTTTAGTATTTCAAACATTGAGCATGTATTGTTGCCGAGTTCAAATCGAGTTCTTCTCCCCCTCTCGTCTCTTCTGAACACCCTTGCTGTTCTCTCTCTCTCACACACCTCTTCCAGCAGCCGGCAGACTGATGGCGAGCACTGCAGTCGGTGTTATGTCGATCACAACAAAGCTGTTTCACTCACGAACCTTCTCATTCACGCTCTGGCACTTTCACAAATCTCATTCCTTCTCTGGAGGATCCACCACCCTACTTCCCTTATACAGCCTGCATTGTTGGGTCTGACGCTGGTGTTGATACCCCGACCTCACCGCCGTCGCTTCCTTCAAGGTAAGAATTCTTTTCAGAGTTGCCTCCCTTGGAGCTGGGAGCTCTCGCTGTTCTCTCGTGTGTCTCGCAAGACAGCGCGGAGCACACAAAGGAGTCTTTTGTCTTGTCACGGGACGGCTCCCTAATCTGTCAAAACACATACCTCCCGACTGTTTCTCGATAATTGGTCCCAGTCGTCTAGATGCTTCGACTCGTCCCGCGCCATGTCTGGTCTGGCAGCAGCGCCCCCCTCCCACACACACACCCTCACCCTCGCTACATCACCCTCGTCGTCTGCTAATGGAAGCACAACAAAAGTGAGAGGAGCGAAAATAAATTCCAAGAAGCGAGAGGCCGGTTTAGTAGTTTTGACCTTTCACCTTCTCTTAGTCCGCTAGATAGACACGACGGGAGGGGAAGGGAGTTTGTGTCCACCGGGGGATTTACACTTCAGTAACAGTTGTGCTTGACTTTGTGCTTTGACCATGTCAGGGGAACATAGTGCAAGGCTTTGTTAAGGTCGAGTGACTTCAATCAGTGTCCACACCTTCGCGGATAACGAAGTTGTTAGAGGAACGGGATCTGAACCCCGAAGGTTCGATACCCGTCCGGTGCTGACCACTCATCTGTTGAGTTCGTGCTTGAGGGTTGGGGAAGGTAAAGCAGTGAGAGGGAGGAGATGAGCACTGCCTCAACAAAAACCTGCCCCCTTCATGTGGAATCTGTAATACCTCACTTCCTAATGACCGGGATTTATTTTCACTTTTTTCTGTTTTCGACATCTTTGCTCGGTAACTCCTCGTTTCCAGGAGAGGTTATTTTTTACACTTCCATGGAGGTAAACAAGCTGCAGATGGAATGTCATTGTGGCTTCTCGCTCGTCCTGACAAAAGTTTGCTGCACCAGACAGTCACATCCTCCGTGCTGTCCATTCTGACCATATTCTATTTCCTCCGATGCCACCTTCATGCCCGACTGTGCTTTCTTCAAGCAGGTGGTTTGTTTCCTGGAGGTGTCTGAGGCACTTATGACAGCACCATAACGATAAAAGGGTTGATTAAAAAAATATGTGAATAATGCTGCTTTGCAGCTCACATTGATGAAATATTCTTAGTGCAGATAGGGATGGGAGGAAAGGGCGAGCCGACGAACTTTATTAATAATACAAACGACACACTTCAAGGAGTGGTTTATAAACAGATGACAAGCTGGGAGAGTTTGTCCTGACATCCAATGTCACAAATCAGAACAATACAAGACAATAAATTATCATGAACACATATAAAGCATTGTAAAATTTCGAGAACAATTAATTAAGCACTAAAATACTTAGTCATAGATTAAATACGGTTTTAGTAATTTGAGCGCTAAATAACACAGTTAATTAGTTAATGTGAAATGTCTAAATAAATTTTCTCAAACATTTCGAAAACATTTGCATCAGAGGGGAAGGATGGAGAAAGGGAGAAGGAGACAGAAGGTTGAGGTCATTAAAGGGAAAAATACAACCATTGTTTAAATTAAAAAAGAGAGATTGATGGTGTCTGGGAGTGTTTCAAGTAGTGTGTAAAGGTCACAGGTCACTTAGCGGTATGGAGGTGCCAAGAAAGGTGGGTAGGGGGAAATTCAACCCATTACAGTCAGAGTAATAACGAGCAAATCAAACGTAAATAAATATAAATAAAATGTCTTTTAAAAATCCAGCTAAACCTAAATATTAAATAGAGAATAGAGATCGTAAGATGCAATTTTTTTTTTTAAAGTTCTTTGCCGCCACATCATGCATAATGTATACAACCAATGAAGGGGAGGTGAAGGGTCTAAATTAGTGATTAATAACTCTGATTAGTTAAAACTTGTTAGGCCTGTATGGGAGGAATTCCTCTCTCGCCCCCCACATAGCAAATCACGCGAGCAAACAGGTTAATTGTCAGCCCAACCTTTAATGAGGCTCCATAGTCTTGTCCAGGTGTTGCGAAGCAAGTCCAACATGAACAACCAGACTTTTCTTGTTGCCTCCTAATGCCTGCTCTTTGTCTTTAAAAAAAAATTCGTGTATAGTGTGAACTCCTCTGAGCGAGACAAAAATAGAATAAAATGGTGACCCGAGAGAACAACTTTTAAAGGTTAGGACAAGATAAAAAATATTTTTAAAAAATTTGGATATACAAGATTTTCATAATTTACGCGTTTTGAAAATGTCTCAGAGCTGCAGTTACCACTTTGACAACAATGTAGACTTTCTCGCTGACAGCGATAAAGTGCACAGAATATCATGAAGTATTTTCATTACATTAAATACCGCAGTGTACATTTTTTTTCTGGTGGATGAAGAAGAAAAGAAGATACACTGCTTGTATCCCATAGACAGGCAATGTGCGTAATGACTTTATAAGACGATCGTTTAAAGTTGTTCTTTTATCAGTCTAATGAGTCACAGTTTCACCTACGGTTGTTATTGGTCCCTGTGATTTCGACATTTTTGTAGAGTAGTTCTTCATGGTTTAGAAGCTTGCAACAGTAAATAAAAAAAATAATAAAAGACAGATGGATGGATGAATACAGACCGACGGTTGTTAAGATAACAAGTAGGAAGAGACATGCAGACGATGCCATCACCCATACCTCCACCCCATCCACCCCTCTTTTATTATTATTATTAAGGTCATGTGTAAGTGCAGACGGTTTCTTTGATTGTCTAAAGACTAAGGTCGCCAGCTTAGACGGAAGAAGGAAGCAGACTTGGAACGGGACCAATCCATCATGGATTCCGGTCTTTGCTTGACGACGTTTGGCAGACACACGGCTACCTGGAGACAGTTTGTCCAGACAGGACAGGGCTAACAAACGAGCAGGGAACGGAGAAAAATGTCTTCTTCTTCTTGCTGAAAGACGTGATCTTTCTATTTATCTATCAGTCCATCTATCGGCACACGTTCTTTCTCTTTTAGTGCAACGGACGCAGTCATGTCTTTATCTATACTTTCCCCTTGACTGTAGCTGCTAATAACCAACATTGTCAGCTGATTGGTATTGTATTTGTGAAATATGAGCTTGCTGCTTACTTCCTCCATTAAGTTTTATGGTTATTAAGACTATTACTTTTTATAGTCCTTTGGTCGCTTGAACCAAACCCTTTATTTTTCTCCGAGTACTCCATTTCTTTCCACTCCTGCTCCTCCTTTTGTTATTCCTTACTCTTAAGTGCTTTAATTAGAAACATTTTCCTGCTACATAAACTAATCAACCGACCCGATGGTAGTTTATGAATGGAAAATTCGTCCTGTGGAGACAGAACAGAGATTTGATTTTCTCAAGAAAATATCCGGTCCAGCCAACACTCATAGGCATCTTATTTTATCTAGAAAGGTCAGAAAAAAAGAAAAGGCGAAGGTTGCAATCGGCTTTCCGTTTGCAGTACCTTAGGCACAGTGAGCCGCTTATTTTGGATGCCAAACACCACTCAGATACAGGATCCACTTTCGTCATGACTCACACTTCCTTCCTCCTCTCCCTTTCTCCAACCCATACTCCTCGGTTCGCACGACAGCTTGTCGCAAAGAACTAAACAAAATGATGTACAAGGGAGATGGTCAAAGAGAACTGTACCGATGGTGGTAGGACAGACGAAAGTCTGGTAAGATTTGTTTAGGACAAATAAGACAGATATGAGTGATGTTTCAACAAGAGAGAGGTGGAGAGGGAGGGAGGAAGAATGTGTGTTTGTCCGAAGCACCACGATCTTATCAGCTAACAGGTTCGCAAAGATCCGACAAGCACTCAAAGAGGCTGGAGGATGTTCGCAATAGCCCCTGACACTCATAAAGCATGGCTTGCAGGGTGGGAGGATGAGGAGGTGAGTGGAGGTTGAAGGAGGGAGAGAGAAGTTTGACCAGGAGAGAAAGCCAGCGAGAAGGCCACGTAAGGACCGGCTTAACGAGATTATGTCAAGCAGGATCCCCCCCCCCCCATACCACGGGGTCAAAAGGGCACTGTTACGTGTCATGGCCTCAATCAGCTGACGAAGGATCACGTCACCGTGACCTAACGAATACCTCAGGTCAACATCCAGGTTTAGAGCGAGTTTAGCAGGTTGACTGATCCACTGCGAGAGAGAGAGGAGTGTCATGATAAGAAGATAAAACAAAAGTCCTTAAAAATACATTAAAGAATTTTTTTTATGCTGGTTACACACACAAGATGGAGTCTCTTCATCAGTGCTTTCAGATGTTCACTGAATATGCGAAACAGTTGCAGGTGTATTCAGTGCATCGATGAGAGGACGAACTGTTTACAGTTTATCATTTGGAATTATGTAATCCTTGACTACCCGGTAAATGTATGTCTTGTATGTCTTTATCTTCATGAAACAGTTCCGAGCCATGTGGTGAGATATGAAAGGACGATGATAGTGCTCATCCCGGTTCCAATACAAACTCTCACGAGGCAAATAATTATAGCCACATCAGAAGAATTCCAACAAAAATGTCCAAATCTTTCTCTTCTAATTCAGCACCCTGACTGCTCTTCTTGACAAGTTTGCGCCTGTGAAAAAGAGGTGCATTACTGAGCGTCCTGATACCGCGTGGTTTACTCCAGAGGTACGCCGAGCCAAGAAGGTCAGGCGTCAGGCGGAGCGCAGATGGCGCAAGAGTAGACTGGAGGTGGATCGTCAGATTTATCGCCATACAAGGAGCCAGTGTTCAGCCATCATTGTCAAAGCTAGGTCGCGGTATGTTATGAATAAGCTCTGCAGTTTCTGATTCTCGCAAGATGTTCGCAGTTGTGAATGGTCTCCTGGGTAAAGATGTGACTCAGCCTGTTCTTCCAGAGATGATGATGATCAGATCGCTGCCAGTACACTAAGTGCTTACTTTGAAGACAAGATAAAGACCATCATGGACAGCTTCAGTGACTCGGTTGCTACTGTGGAGCAAACCAGTGACTTGGTTTTGCGGCACGCCCCTCTCTAACTTTCAACCAGTGACAGAGGATGAACTATTGAAATTAGTTCGGCGTTGTCGCCCAACCACGTCTGTGGATGATCCTATCCCCACTAGTGTTCTTCTCCAGCACCTTGACATTCTACTTCCTGTAATAGTTCGCATAGTCAATGCTAGCCTTTTCTCTGCCACTGTACCCAGACAATTTAAAACTGCTGTGATCAAGCCTATCTTAAAGAAGCACAACTTGGACCCTAGCTTGTGTAAAAACTATAGACCTGTTTCGAATTTGCCTTTTGTTTCGAAACTTGTGGAGCGTGTCGTTGCTCAGCAGTTGACATTCCACCTGGACCGCTACAGCTTATTGCAGGGGTGGGCAACATACGGCCCGCGGGCCAGATCCGGCCCGCGACGGGATTTTGACTGGCCCGCAGACTGTTTCTGGTCGTACATGATAATGTGGCCCGCGGCCACATTCTGCCGCAATCTCCCACTGCTAATTACTTGTTTACTGCGTCGAATAATAGTGACTGTTAGTTATTCTTTGCTTCTTTGTTTTCAGTTAGAATTAGATTTAGAAGTCGGCAAGAAAGCAGTGTGTTTGTTGTGCAGTGAAAGTGTTGCCGTGTTTAAAGAGTACAACAGTAGCCGCCATGATGCGACGACACATGCAGGCTGTGGTAGGCTAAGGCAGGCTATGGTTGTACTATGACAGGCTATGGCAGTACTTTATCAGCAGCGGAACGGCAAACAAGAGCAACAGAACTGGACAGAAAACTTGTAAAGCAGTAGAATGTATTCGTAAAAACCAAAGTAGCCCAGAAAGCTGCTATTCATGCCAGCTTTGTGGTCGCATACAACATTGCCCAGCACAGCAAATCGTTCAGTGATGGTGAATTTGTCAACAAGTGCATGCTCCATGTAGCTGATCAAGTCTGTCCACAACAAAGAAAGAAGTTTGAAGAAGTCAGTTTGTCGAGAAGAACTGTGCTTCGCCGCATTGAAGCAATTGGTGAAGACCTGACATCACAAGTGAAAAGGCGGGTACCTTCATTTCAGCTGTTTTCCTTGGCATTGGATGAAAGCACTGACATCGATGACACTGCACAGTTGCTCATCTTTGTACGAGGCATTTCAGAAAATTGTGAAATCACAGAATTGCTGTCAATGGAATCAATGAAAGACACTACTACCGGAGAAGATATTTTTAGATGTGTGGAAAATACAATGCAATTACCATGGCAGAAAATGGCCAGTAGTACTACGGATGGTTGTCCATCTTTGACAGGAAAGAAAGTTGGTCTACTGAAGAGATTGGGTGACCGTGTTGCAGAGGTCGATTGCACCAGGGAATTTTACATTAAACACGATTTATTCCTTGCATAGGTAGATAAATACGCGATTAAGGTATTGATCCAGTAATCTGGCCCGCCAAAGACTTAATTTCCCCATATCCGGCCCGCCGACCGGAGAAGTTGCCCACCCCTGGCTTATTGGATAAATTCCAGTCGGCGTATAGACCCAAGCACAGCTGTGAGACAGCCCTTCTGCGTCTTATGAACGATCTTCTGTGCAGTGCGGATGCAGGGAAAGTGTCTCTTGTGGTCCTCCTTGATCTGAGTGCGGCCTTCGATGTCATTGATCACTCCACTCTACTGACTCGTCTCCAAATGGAGGTGGGCATTGGTGGTTCCGCCTTGCAGTGGTTCCATTCCTACCTCAGTGATCGCACACAAAGGTGATGGTCAATCAAGCTTCTTCAGTGACAGTTCCACTGCTGTGCGGTGTCCCGCAGGGCTCTGTTTGGGCCCGGTTCTATTTTCTATTTACACATCTCAGCTTGGTCCTCTCATTGAGAAGCATAATGTGAACCGTAAGATGTTTGCAGATGACACTGAACTCTATTTTTCATTTAGTACTGACAGTGAGTCGGTGCGTGAGGCAGTTTGGTGCTGTAGAAGATTGTTGCTTAGAGGTCAAGTCATGGATGCTGAGGAATAAACTCAAGCTTAATGATGAGAAGACAGAGGCGATGCTATGTGGTTCCAAGCTTAGCCTTAGTAAAGTCTCTCTAGACTCCATCCAAGTGGGTCAAGCTAGAATTCCTCTCTCCAGCTCCGTACGGAACCTTGGACTCTATGTTGACAATCTTCTAACTATGTCTGATCATGTCAGTTCTGTAGTCAAGGCATGTTATTTCCATATCCGCACTCTTGGACGACTCCGACCCAGTCTTAATAAGAAGACTGCAAATGCAGTTGCTGTGTCCCTCATCGGTTCTACATTAGACTATGCCAACAGCTGCCTCTGGGGGATTTTCAAAGAGCGAGTTGTCGAGGCTACAGCGAGTGCAAAATACGGCTGCGAGGATAGTTGCAGGAAAGAAAACAACTGACCATATTACTCCTGTACTTCGTGACCTACATTGGCTTCCTGTGGAGAAGCGAATTGAGCATAAATTGTTAACCTTAACCTATGGCTGTCTTCACGACCTTAGCGCCTGCCTATCTGCAAGAACTCATTCGCTGTTACCAACCCCAGCGGAACCTTCGTTCAGCAGCACACTTCAGACTTGAACGACCGAGTGTTCAGTCAGGGAATGCGAACAAGAAGACTGCGGTTTTCAGATCCTTCTCCAATGTAGCCCCGCTTTTGTGGAACTCGCTTCCCCTCTCGACCAAGGAGTCTGATAGTAATTGGATCTTTCAAGAAAAAATCTGAAGACTCACTTGTTTAAACTTTGAAGTTTTCATTTGACCTGCAGTTTGGTGGCTGCTGGGATCACCGCGCATTGAGCGCATCTTTGTGATGCGGATACTGGCGCGCTATAAAACTACATCATCATCATCATCATCAACTCATATTATTCTTTTGCCGGGAATACCTTACACTTTTAGTTTCAATCAGTTCACTACGATCCAGGTCACAATAGAGTTTGAAGCCAGAAGTGTTTTATTGTGAACTTTAGGATGCTTTTGAAACAAATTTTTCCATCTGCACTACCGGTATTTTATGTTTGTAATTAATTTCCTTACTCCACTTTATGCTTTTATTCTGCTGTCGTTTTGTCTGAACAGCTCTTCGTCTCTTCTGTTTTGCTTCTTCTGGGTCATTAGCAGCAGGTCTGTGAATAGCTGCTGACCCTGGTACTTCATGTGGCAAGGCACAAGGCAGTAGCTGGACTTCATCAATTATTTCAGAAATATCAGAATATCAGAAATATTGTCAACCTTTTTTGGAGGTAACAATACAATGTTGGCAAATTCATCACTTTTAATCTGGTCCATGGCCTTTGGCAAGTGTTCGTATTCGTCAAACGTTTCACCCTCGTCGCTAATGAGGACATCCTCAGTAACAATTGCTGCTACCACTGCAGATGAGAATCACTTTTTCGACATTTTCTAAACTGGAAGCAATATTATCAATTTAAAAAGTAAATTTTATAATTGCACCAACCGTCCCCATTGTGCGACTGTTCTCATTTGGGAGAATCAAAGAATTGTATAATTGCTTATAAACTCAGTTTGCAACCTCATCTCTTGATATTTTCCACCCCAATCACCACCTTTCCCTCCCCCTTGTTCCTAATATGGAAAACGGACAGGTCATGAAGGTCACGATACACGACTTTGTCAAAGACTCAAGAGAAAGAGGCGAAGCTTGAGAAGTAAAGAGACTTGAGAGCTGGGAGGAACCTACATCAGGAGGTGGGTATAGCGGGTAGATAAGGACCAGAACACGGACCTACCAAACGATAAAAGGACTAAGATCCCTGGCTGTGCAGACAATCCTCTGCTGCTACTGCCCTGGCCGGTTCCAGATAAACCAAATGAATCCCCCGTCTGTGGTCGGCGGCCACACCTTGGGGGGAAAGCCACGGCAGGGCTGCTGACAAGATAACCGTGCCTCCCTGGCTTTCATCACCCATCGCCGACCCGCTTTCCTGCCTTGTGAGGGGGAGGCAAGTACAGTCTAGCTTCATCCGGCTGGAGGAAAGACCATCTGTGGTTGCCGACAACAGAGGTGGCCAAAGTTTGCCCTTTTCGTCCAGCAGATGGCACTCCGCTAGTCGCCAGCGGACCTCTCACTTCAAACAAAGGAGCAGCTGAAACAGGCGAGAGCCATGCAGAGAGAAACTCCACCGACAGGGTAGGAAGCCAGGTGCATCTGTTTCCTTTCGCATTCTGCAACAGTTCGACTGGGGAGGCATGGCTTCAAAGGCCTTAACATTGAATTATGCTTACTCACAAGCTCACACACACACACACGTGCACATCTTTCTTGTTAGAACTTTTTACTTTGCCTACAACAAAGATGTTTTGCGCAAAGAGACCGCAGGTGTTAATCATGTGTACAGTTACACCACATGTCATTGTCTTCTTAAAAATCGAGAATCAGGAGGTGAAAAAAAGCGCGTGCGAGTTGAGTTTCATATAAAAGTCACACCTGCAGACAGGTAGACACACAATTTGCCTCAAAGTGAAGACACCACATCAACAACGACTTTAACGGTATCCTCAATGTTCGCTTCTTTCCTTTAGCTTTCTTTTATGTCAATGCCATTTTTATTCAGCGAATTTGGATGAGAATGAAGAACGAATTCCAGTCAGTTTGTGAGTTTGTATGTGTCACTAAGTACAAACAACGCTGAGACACTTTCTTGTGATTGTTCCTCAGTTTCAAACAGTTGACAACTGCACATGAAGGAAAGATTTCTTCTGAAGAGTGATAAAATTAAATGAATAAATAGTTTAGTCCGTGTCACAAATGTGCATAAGGACGAGGACTTAATACACTTATTAAAATAATATATAGATACGGTTGGACGATCTGCCACAGAACAGCCAACAACTAAAGTATAACTCGACTGCTTGCAGACGACTTTTCCACGTTAACTGCTAGAACGAGTCTGGTTTCTGCTGTTCCCTTCCGGTTTAAACCATCAACATGAAAAAGAAGAGCAAGGGATGCAAGCTCTCGTGTTGATGGAGATACAAAAGCTAGACATTTTTTTGGTCTGTTTTATTTACAGTTTATTGGCTTCAGTCCCAGAAGTAAAGGTCGACGACTTTTGTCCAAAAAGAAAGCAAAAGGTAACTGCATGACAAAGATATTGCAAGTATATTTCTGACATTTAAGAATTTAAAGCGGTTGCGGATATTAAATTCCGAATCGCTTGACAACCCAAAGTTTCACAAAAGGCTAAGAGTTGGTCTCAGCAAACCGCCAACAGTCCAGAAGCCATTTAAACTTTTAAACACTTTTAGGTCTTAAATTATTTAGGTAATTGATAAGTGAACTGGAAAACAGTGGATGCCACAATTTTAAAACTTTTTCATTTACTCTGTTTTAAATAAGATAAAAATTTGTAAGAGAGACTTTCGTTCCTATCAGTACGAACTTGTGCAACGCATCTACATAATTATTTATGAAAAGTTTTTTTTATAATTTACTTCTTTAGAAGAGTGTTAGAAACATGTGTGACTAACCCTAGAAATGTATATCTGTGAGCAAACGGACATCACCCTTCCTCCTCTCACTGGTCCCTGCTGTTGTCTTCCCCTCTTCTGGAACCAGAAGAGCTCGGCTGTTTCCACCTTCCCAACTGGACCCTCCATTTAGTCGTCACACCCTCCACAGACTAACGGCCTGGGAGGTTGGTGCTTGTTTTTACTTGACTGGTAATGGACGTGTCACTGTTGACAGATTCCGATGCTACAAGCAAACACGGGAGTCTGGATGTCCGCGGCTGTTGCAGACTGAAGCAAACTGGAGGACGTGACTACGTGAGCCACAAGCCGACTTCTTCACGTCTTCACGGCTACGTCGCTTTGTTTACGCTGGAGGCGTGTGGAGTGATGCTTCCTTGTCAGCCGAGGGTCGGCACCAGGGCTGGAGTCTGAGGAATTCTCCATCACTTGTGTTGTAAACGACTGGGAGACTGTTCCGGATTGCAGACACCTTGAAATGTGGTTAGCCTCTCGTTCGTGGGTCGGAGTTATCCGTTTAAAATCTGTTTAAAACTTAAGTTAAATATTTTGTAAAGTATAGTTTAATTTAAACTGTATTATCTAGCGTTACAATATTCATGCAAATAAAAAGAATTATTTATTGACTGATAGTCTAATATAGAGTATCAAACAGTGTAGGTGGCATGCAATTACTAACTTGGAGAACCCATCTTCGCGAAAGAACAAACATCATTCAGACATTGTAGGGGCGGGCTTAAAAAGATGGAAACAAAGGATTATAATCATTTATTTTTTTCCCTTTGAGCTGAAGCCTGAGGATATGGAACACAAGAGGTGTGCTGTTCAACATACACATTCGGAATGAAGACCCGTTACATTAGTGCTGTTTGAGATTTCTAGTCAGGTGAATGGATGAAGGGAGGCCATCTCTGCTATTTCTCTTCATGGTCCCAATGTACAGTCCAGACGCACCAAGTCTTTCTCAAGATGAACAGTCTCTTTCTTCTTCCCTTCTTTTTATTTCTTTTTTTTCCACAGTGTTGTGTTGATACTTTTTGTTCCATGTTCCCCATCCCCACCTCCTCGCCGGCTGTGCTTTACCGTTCTCTTCATCACAATAGGCCAGTCTCCGGTGTCACGTGACTGCACCACATGCCGCTCAGGTCAAGGACAAATGTTCCGTGATTGGCAGCTGTAGGCGTCAGGCTGGAGATCGAGAAAGAACAAACATCAGGAAAAGCCCGCCCCTACTACAGCTGTTGTACCACTCACCTTGCAACATCTTCCGAACAAAGCGCATGTTGCATAAAACGAACAAAAGATACAAAGAAAAAAAATGTTTCAAAAAAATGACAATCATGTCCTCCGACTTGGAGCCTGGCCCGTTGTTTATTTTCTCGATGATTAAAATGATTACTGTCCGTCCGTTGTTTGGTAAGCTTTTGTCTTAAGTACTACATCAGATGATGAGTTCTGTTCATTTGATTGGACGGCTTGAGTACAGGTTATAACTGTCTGGTAGTTTCACTCAAAAGAAGTTTATTTTAGTAGGAAAGAATGTTCGCATAGTCAGGAAAAAAATTAACATCTATGACTGGCTCGCTTTTTGCTCAGCAGCCGACAAAGTTCTTATTCTGCTGCGCACATCATATAAACTCTGGAATATTCGCAGAGAAGTAAAGAAGGAAGCAGTGGATGGCATTACAAATATAATACCGACAATGTCAGTCACGTGGCATGTCTTTCTATGAAGATCATTACAGAGAAGCACACCCACACTGTATTTAATTTTTTTTTCAAAGTTAATTCGCAAGAAGCAAGAAAAGACGATGTATATTCATCCCCGACATCGTTTCTTTGCATCCTCAGATGAGGACTGTTGTAGAAGTCGGTTATTTGCCGTTAGGCTGTAACAATATCTAACTGAAGCATTTCTTTCTCAAATGTCTTTATTTGTCTTTGAATACAGTGCAATTATGTTCACTGATTAAGGCATGCGACTAGGATACACACATCAAATAAATAAAGAGATCCCGGCAGTGGTATGTTAAGATGCTTGGTTTTGGAGAGTAAGGGGCAAAGTTCATACTGAAAGTGATCGACGTTCACAGTCTTGTTTCTTCAGTATTTTCTGGTTTGATATTAATTATTTGCTATTCTGCTGTTTTGTAATAAACTTATTTTCCTCCTCTTCTGATGCTGACAAATGAAGAGGAAGAAAGATTAGGAGAGAGGGTGATAGAAGGAAGGAGAGAGAGAGAGAAGCAGTATGACACTGTATAGATTCTTCTTGGCCTCCAGGCGTTTGACAATATCTCGCTGTATCACCGGAGATTTCCTCCTTCTCCAGTCTGAAACAAGAAACACCAGCAACAATTAAGGAGAAAATGTGAGAAAACAGAAGAAAAAAGGGAAAAAAATCTGGACACGCGTTCGGAGGAAAAGCAGTTCTTTACTACTTGGGTCCCTATAATTTTCAGTGTCCCCGATAGAAGCTTCCCTGCTTCAGGACGGAACGGGTATAATCAGCTTCTCTCTAAACGTGTTTTAAGCGGGTAAAAAAAGGATGAGAAGAATGAAACACCTCGAGGTGACAGTAGTTGGAGCACTACAGTGAGATGTCAGTAGATGGAGCACAACAGTGACAGTAGATGGAGCCCTACGGTGATGTGAGAGTAGACGGAGACTACAGTCAGATGACAGTAAATAGAGAACTACAGCGACCGGAAGTTGATGAGGGACTATGTCAGTGGGGATATCTTCCGGTCAAGTAGGTGCAAGTGAGTTGTCGACCTTGCTTGCTGATGACATCTTTCTTTTCCTTCTTAATTCTTGACGAAACATGTGAGCGAGTTGCTGATTGAGGTTCTTCTTTTCTTTTGTCATTTCCTTCTTTATCTTTAGTGACACAAATAAAAAATAAAAATTTTCATCACTGCCACTGTATATAGTCGACACGAAAACACCTGAAACTAATATATATATAATGTTAAATGATATAAAATACTGCACCTAGTCGGCACATCAAAGACCATCTGATGATTGCAAATATCACAATGTGAAGAACTGTTTACCATGTCCATAAACATACAACCACAAGAAGGATTTGCCAGTCAAGAATTTGACCTAGTATCTACAATTTAAACGAAAGAAGAAAGTATGATGAGGGAGTAATGGAGTAGTGTTGCTAAAATAATTCTTGTGGCAAGAGCGGGGCACCAACAGGACCTGCACTTGAGGACGACCATTATTCACGATGTCAAAGAAAGCTGGAGCTATCACAAAGTAATCTCGAGTCGTCCTGTGATAGGAAACTAGGGACACGACTAATCTCTGTACTAACCGCGCCATCTATAACACTATCGCCCGTGTCGAAACTACTTAAGACATACCTGCCAGCCTCGCAGTTCCTCCCCATCACCTGCACCTGACATCAAACGATTCCGCCCGCTTCCAATTCATCTGTCAAAGTCGACACAGTCCAGCGTCCGACGATAATGTGTCGGTGATAGTAGAGACAAGCAAATAGTTGTCTCTTCAAAGACTGTTTCTGTCTCTCTGTCTTTCTCTCCCTCTCTCTCACACACACACAGAGAGCTTCGCGCTGTTTCTCTCTCATTTTTTGGGAAGTGGGAACAGGGAATGACACGATGAAATATCGGAGCAATGACATTTGAAGCGGTCTGCAAATGGGAAACAACCCCAATGACCTCAAAGAGATAACCTGCACTGTTTAAAGGAAAAGGCAAGTGAAATGGAAAATTGGGCTTAAATGAAAGATTCTGACAATCTTCATCGTTTCCACAAAAATATTGTTGGGTTTCAAATGAAGTTTACTTACAATCGTGTCTGAAATTATTTTCTGTGTCACTTGCCTTTCCCTTTAACAACCAGTAAGCATTGGTGGCTCGTTCCTCCCTGTTTGGACCGAGTGCTTGCCTTTAGGGCTAAGTCAAGGTGAAGGCTGTCGGTCTTAATTACAACAAGACAGCGCCGAGAAAACAGTTCGTGATAGTCAAGAGAATCGGGTATTTAATCTCCGGGAACAGAGGGTTGGCAGAGAGGAGAACGCGAGGAACTGTTCAGTTGGAAAGGAGAGAAAATGGATGGGTCTACAGTCACACTGATCGTTTCGAAGCGAAGAACTAAAGAGAAGAGGGGTCTAAGGAGGTTCTAAGAAAATTATTGTAGAAAAAGTGCCGTTGAAGTCATCTGTGTCTCTTCTCATTTAATTTGTTATAATAATAATAAAATGTTTATTGATAGAGAACCTACACTCAAAACGTTTTAGGGCTCAAAACGCTTTCGTACATGAACTCGCACGACCAAATTCATTTTATAAATTCATTCAAATAATAAGTACTCCTTACATCCATCCACCCATCCCCACAGACACTGTGGAGGACACTGAAGTACTCGAAGAACCTGTAAACAGGTGTCACATTAAGAGATATGAACGTCGGAGCCGAGATACGAACCCACGACCCCCAATTTTCACGGACGTGATGACACTGAGCCACCCATGGCCTCCATATGAGGCTACAAGTTCCCCGAATGTCTTCACCTTCTCTCGCAAGCATCTCTCGTGACACAAACGTTTGATGCCAACGCACTGCTACCTCCTCTACACCTTCTGTACATCAACACACGCGCACGCAGTTACCTTCCCACGTATGCATGGCCGTACGCACAGTTACCTCCCCACACACACATCGGCCGACGCCCAGTTACCTCCTCAGGCCTTCTTAATCGTTGTTTTTAAATACAGGGATCACAGGCTTGGAGCGAGCGACATCAAGACTGCGGTGATTTCCACAGGGATCGCCGCACATGCCACCGGAAATTGAAGCCCTATTTTCCGCTGACCCCTTTCGTTGATGCAACGCCTCCCATTGGACGTCACGCCTCGAGGGACGATTTGATCTGAACTTTTCATCCCACCCAGTTTGCTGCCCGGAGATGGCATCCCAAGACACACGAATGCGATCTTAGCCTCGGTGCGGATTCCGTCCGTGGATTGCGCACATCAGACTGTGGGAGTCCGGGATCATAAGTGTCGCGCCCACTTTGGCCCCTGCATGTGTACAGCTCTCTTCCATTAATCTTGAACTACTTGAATTTCGCCAAGCCGACAGTGGAAGTTTCCTACTGCCTGTTGCCCTCAAAGGTTACCTTTTGCTGAAACTGGCTTGTCTGGTGGAGGGACGGAATAAGGAGGATGCGAAAACAAGTCTCTGGTTTGTTGCAAGACTTGCCAGGAGATGAGTTCAGAGGCAAATAGCATGCATTCCATCTTGGTGATTATAAAGGTAATATTTGACATACAAACTTATAAAGGTAATATTAATTAATGCTAATACTTGACATGGATATTTATAACCTAACCTACCAATGTGTAAATTTGTAAAACCATTTAAAGACACAGACGCTAGGTACACGTGTCCTCAAACTGCAACAGTCAAGTCTTTTATTTGAGCTTTCAATGGCGAATTTTTAGTGTTAACTTAGTAACAAAAAGGACTTTGTTGCTGTCATTGAAAACCAATAACATCAGATTGAAGTCCTTTTTTCATTTCATGGTAATGATTGATTATTTCAGACCTATTACGCCTTTTCAAGACAAAACCATGAAAAAGAGAGAACACACATACACAAGTGCAAGAGAGAAGAGGACAGGAGACTGAACCACTGAACCACTGAACCAACTCCTCCTGCAGCAGGTCATCAGCTGGTACCCAGCGATCGCTGCCGACAATATCCCATCAAAGAGCTAAAAGAAGTGCCGGTATTTGCATTCCATCGCCTGACTATCTTATCAAGCCTGTGCGGACAGCGCTGGGGTCTGAGACTGTATGATTCCATAAGGTTCGGCACCGTGCAGCCAGACACGCGATGGGTGGACACGTGGATGCCGTGCTGTAGGCGGACCGTCTGGCTTGTACGACACCTACATTTGCAATGGCGTGCCCCCAGTGTACGGCAGGCCGGCCGTCTGGCTGTACGGCAGTGCAGTGGTGGTACTAGCACGCCACGTCTTCACGAGGACCATCGACTCCTGAAGACAATGTCCTGTTGAGCCAATGGGTGGAAGGACAGAGGCGAGCAAGGACAAGTCCTTGTAAAGAACTAGAGAAGTCTCTCGGTCGCTAAATTACTCACCTGCGTGTATATCTGAACTTGCAGACATACTGGAGGAAGTGTACCTGACTAACCCCGTAGCATACAAGCTCAACTAACCCCGGTAAAGTTGTCAAGAAACTAAAAGCTTCAAACAAACAAATAAACAACAGGTTCATCTATGTGACGCTAAACGACTGGTGGATTGAGTGCGCATGCGTGCGAATCCACGCTTGCTGCAAGCAATGGAAGCGAGGCTCATCAAGTGTGACGTCAGCGGCGGATCTGGGCTCTCAGTAGAGACGGAGTGATTAGGGCCATCACGCCATATGGCAATGCTTGCTCTAAAAAATCCTTTATGATCCTCGACGAAAGCTCTCAATGCCATAATCATCATCGATCTTTATCAAAATGATGCGCAGCAGGAGAAACTGACCGCAGCGCGAAAAATCTTACATATTTTTTGTTTGTTTGGTATAATCAAAGAATTATGTGTATTGCTTGTTTGCGTGCTTATGTGTGCGTGCGTGCGTGCGTGTGTGTGAAAGAAGAGAAAGAAAATGATACTTGCAACTGTTTGTGATAGGTGTCGAAAAAAGAAAACAAAAACCCAAGAATAATTATGTTCATCATCATCATCATCATCATCATCATCATTACTATTGTATTTAGAGCAGGTGATTAACTTAAGAACCGAGGGAATAAATACGATTTTATATTTTTATGGCTACCTAAACTCATCGATCAGTTCGGATATCACGTGTCAGCAAAACGTTGTCAACGTTAACACTGACATACTTTTACGTCTATTAATGTCACGTGACCTGACCGGTCTGACAGAGAGAGAGAAAGAAAGAGAGAAAGACAGAGAGAAGGAGACTAGTAGCGTGGTCTCAAAGATCCTGTGTGAGGACCTGTGTGTGGTCCACGGTGTTTTCTCTCACAATGTGCGAGGTTCTTGTGAGAAGTCACGAGCGCTCCGGGGCCGAGACTGGGTATGTGTGTGGATTCCATCAGGCCCCAACACCGTGGGTCTGTCAAAGGAATGCCAGAAGGATGGCTGCAGCACGCTCGCGCAGGCATGTTTGCAGGCCTCTACAGTTTGAAGTGCTTGGCACTTTCACAACGAGGCAGGTTTACCCGCCACAACACCTCACAGGATCGAAACCGGAAGACAAGGACCCAGCAGATCACTAGGCATATGATGGAGAGACAGGCCAGTCGTCGCTGTTGTAAAAATAAATAAATCATGCTCAAAACTCTTCCATGAATGAACGTTATGCATGCATGCACGCACACAGACACTGTTTCTCTCATCCATTCTTTTTCTTTCTCTCTTTCTTTTTTTTTCCAGTCTCATTTTCTCTATCTCTTCTTTGCTCTCTTTCTATCCCCGTCTTTCTCTTTCCTCTCTTCGCCCTCCCTCGATTTACCTTTCTCTTCTTTTCCCCCTCGCTCACTCACTTTATTACGAAACCTTGCCCTTGGGTTATCTCCCTTCTTTTACACCTCTCTTTCTTTCTCTGCTTTCCCTTTCTTCCACCCCTTTCCTTTTCTTCATCAGCATAAAGACGTCGATAGAGCCCCGAGCATTAGGGATGCGACTTGCACCACTAGCAAGCACGACGATGTCCCAGCCTCGTTTCCGCTTTGAACGCGAGCCTTCCCAGTGTCCCTTGGGACTCACACAGGCAGCGCTCAATGCGTCAAAGGCGATTTCTTTTCTAATAGCTCCAGGAGACTACACGATAAGTATCTTAGCAAATCAATCACTTGTGCTCCTTTTAAGGGTTTTTTTCCCGTCCATCTAAACTGAAGCATGTTTAGAGGTTTTATAGGCGAAAACATTTTTTCTTGGTTTCCCAGCAGGAGACAGGTCCAGAAGCACCGTCCCGTTTTGCTGAACGCAAAAGGTTAGAACGAGGGAGGAAAGCTACAAATTGATTAGAAAAAAACTCAATTCAAGGTTTCTTGCACCAGAAACATAATATTACAGATTGTAATTTGAGCAGCAAAAAAAAAAAAAAAAAAAAAAAAAAAAAGAAACACACAAAAAACCGTAGCTCAGAAAGAGAGAAAGAGAAACCGAATGTTTCGCGGATATGTGTGTTTGTGCGGTTTGAAAGGTTCTGTCTATCTCATAGGGTCATGTCATACATTAAACATAGATATTATGGATTTATATTGTAATGTTAGAGGTTTTAAATAGTGATTATTGTTAGATATAATGTTATGAGATGCTCAGTCTTAAAATTAAGGCTTCAAAGCATTGAAATGATAAAAAGAAAAACATTTTGAAATAATCTATCTTTGTAGGTAAATCGATGTGGTATATTTTTTTACAACCATCGGGTCAGATAAAATAATCACTGTTGCATGGAATACATTAAAAAGGAAAAAAAAGAACTACATAAAAACCTGGTGGTACAGAAGTTGATTGCACTGACATAATAGAAATGCGAGAAACGATCGCTTAGAGTGTGTTTTTGCCAGGAACTAGCATCCATCACCTGCCTGCAATGAAGGGACCAGGACACAGATATATTCTCAAATGTATATCTTACGGCCTCTTATGACAGTCCAGTCCCGGCCGCAGATGAATCGCAAAACAGCAGAAAAGCGATATTTTTTTTAGCACTTCCGAAGTAAACAGAGACTGCCACCTAATTCAGTAAAAGATTTTTTTCTAAAAATTCAAACTGGACATGAAGTAGAATTTTTAACAAGAAGAATTCTTTCTCCCACATATTCCAAATTCTACACAATAAACAAATACTGAAGTATAAAGGGAGCAAATTCTCCATCATTACACGAATACCCATAAATTAATTTTTTTTTGTTAATCAACAAAGTATTAAGTAGCAAAAGTGTTCATCTGTCAGAGAATGCGTGCATCTGTCTATCAAGACCCTGAAACGGATCACAAGTTGATGTCTGTATTCGTACCAACCCACGAACATTTTATAACAACCCACACCATCCTCTGCCTCAACTTGATGATGCCTGGCAGTGTAAACATCTATTGATCCTCTGAACACTGCTGTTTACTTACAAGTGAGCGCAGGGTCCCTCACAATGGTGTTTCATGCCTCAAGAGTCAGTTCAGTTTAAATAATGTTCTGTGCTCAAACTTAAGGCCGTTGTCAGCAGGCAGAGCTTTAAAAAGTCCAACTTTTGTTTTGTAGAAATTGCGTGAGAAGAGATGCATGATAGGGTGGCCCCCTCACCCTCCCTCATGTCGCCCGTTAAATTAAGCAAACAATGGCAAGTACACAATTTCTACAGAGACGTTAAGCGTTTTTCTCGGGTTTCTTTGATGTTGGAAACATAAACATCGAGATTTTATTTGCTTAGCTTGAAGTATCGAACCTTGTACATTCTAGCCACTAGCATATTTTTCTTTTGTTTTGTTTTCACGTCCATAATACCAAAAAATACACATTGAGAAACGGATGGTGCATGGCGAATTAATTCTTTTTTTGTTGTTACAGCAATTCAAATTCAATTTTTATAACCCAAAAATATGTTGATACCCATTTCTGAAATTGGCTTTTATTTCAAGTGCAGTGAAGACGAACCTCCCATGCTCCCAGTAACGAGAATGTATAGGTGTCACGGAATATTTGTGTGCAGGTAATTTTCTTCTTTTTCTTGACTTGCCCACTTAAAGAAAACACGTGGTAGATAGAAAGAAAAACAAAGAAACATCGAGAGTTCTAATGTAGACAACCCAGATGAGTTGACGGGTGCTCACCGACTTCGTTGGCACACTTGGTGTTAAACTTAGACAAGAGAGGCATTTCCACCCCTCCATCGACAAACTGAAAATATAAATATATGAAAATTAAAAAAAATATATATATATTATGTTTTCGGTCAAGACTACGATTGTTTCGATAATTGCCCGACCCAGTGTATGTTGTCATCTCCACTCCTCCGCCGGTAATTATCCCAGTAGATAAGAGGGCGGATAAGTGTCCCCAAGACCAGAGCCTCGTCTGACGGGACTACCCAGTACTTAGCCGGCTTATCCGCTGGGTAAACTGTCATCATTGCCGCAAACCTTGTCACGGAAGTAAATCCTCCGTGTCTACCCCACCAGCCTCGCTGTCGGTGCCCGTACAAGGCAGTTTACCCCCGAGGCATGGAGATAAACGTTCCGCTTTACAGTCCGTCTCTAGAAGACAGAGCTGAGTGGCAGAGTCATTTCCAGCAAGCCGTGACAGGTGGCTTTCTCCATTATGTTTTTGATGGGTACTCGCCAGTCTGTCTGCTATTCTTCCTTTTCAATTATTGCGGTAAATTGTAAGTTACTGTGCATTAAGGACGCGTGTCCTGAATCTTGATTGGTCGAGAAGTCGGTGGATCGGTAAGTAAGACTATGTTTCTTCCCCTCCATCTATCTCTGTGTGGAGATAGAGAAGTGTGTAGACAAATAATTTTTTTCATCCTATATCTGTTTCTCTCTCTCTCTTGCACATGAACATCAGTGGCATCCCCTCCCCTACACACATTCCTTCACCTGCCGACAGAGCAGTGCAAGCTATACGCTTGGAAATAATACAGGAACAAGGCGTGACGTGTCGAGAGGCAAAGGCGAGCAGGAGGTGACGTGTGCTTGGCCTGTTTCCTATTGATTATGGCCACTAATGGCCGCTGCCGTTTAGCAGAAGGCAGCGGAAGTGAGTGTTCACGGCTGATATGCGCAAGCAATCAGTGTTTTGTGCCGTCCAGACCGGAAGCGCAATCTCTGTTCTGTCGTTCTGTTTGTTATCTTCTTCAGGTGGGTTCGCCGATTGTTTTCGCTTCGTTGGGCTCCAGTTTACAGTTGTTACACTCTAAACCTTGTCTGTTGTCGCCGCACCCGCCGTTGTCGTGTACAATGTCATCGTCAAATGTTGTGGCTGTGGTTGCCGGTGTGAGGGGGGAAGGCACATTCTGATGTCTAAATCGATGATCGTCATTACGTCCACAATGTAAGAAAAGAATTCAGGCCAGGTATGTGCTAGAGAACCTCCCTTACACCGTTACCGTTGCCAATTGCAGCCTCCTCTGAGTAGGATCACCAGACTTTTCAGCATTTTCTCCTCTTCCTCTTTTTCTCTCTCTCCACTGCTTCTGTAGTTCTCGTCCTCCCTATTGTGATCTGTTTTCCGTGTATCATGTACCGCATCTTAAGCGAAGGGACAAGGGAAGGCAATAAGAAGGGATTCAGCGTTAGAGTGACGGGTACGTGTGAGTTCGGGTAGCGCCATGGAGACAATGATAACATACGTGCGTTATCATCAAGTGAGCGAAGATGACTGAAGCATCTATTTCATATCGCAAAGGGGAAAAAAGTCACGACACGCAGCGTATTCCTTTCTCCTGATTCAAATAAAAGTTAAAAGAAAATCCAATTTTTAATGAGTAATAAAATTAAAGGCTTGTGCTGACTTACATCTAATTTTTTTTTTTTACAGTTCTAAATATTTCGTTCTTCATAAAATTTCATATTTTTCTTTATTTTAATTCAACATTATATTCTTATTTATTTTTTTAAATATTTATCTTTTATTTTGATTGTTTCTTTTGAAAAGGTAATTTTAGGCATAAATTAAAGGAGTGATTCTCGAAATGCATTTAATTTGTGTTAATAAGGAATATAACCAGTAGAGGCGCTCGCACGCGCGCACACGCACACACACTGCATGACACTCATGCACGCGCTACGCCCATGCACTCGCACGTCTCGGGCGGAAATGAAATGATGATGAAAGCCGACAAGTCCTGGGTTCGTCTTACGGATAAGGAGGATGCGGCTGTAGCGATGGCTGGTGCACTTTGACCTCGCCTCTTGTACTCCAGGCGCGCAGAGGAGACTGCGGCGGACCGCCGGCACCATTTGATCCCCACGATACCTGCCGGCCCCGACTGGCCAGACTCGCCAGGCTCCAGACCAGGAAGCTACACGCGACCCTCACGATGTGGGCCACCACACTTCTCGGTGGCCCAATTCTATGGTCAGCTCGGAAAGGTTTGTCCAAAAAAGAAGCTTCATTGCCAGCCGCGACTACAAGACAAAACTGGATTTACTTGTGATAAAAATGTCTTTTATTCACTAAAAAGACCAAGGCTAACATGCTGCAGCAGTATAATGAGTCAGTCTTCATTAGTCTGTTGGTTCACACGTGTGTCACTTAATTGGATTTTTTTCTGTAGGGAAAGGAAGGTGTTTGTGTTGGTTTATGTGTTCATCTTTGTTGGTTAATGTGTGTCTGTCTTTGTTGGTTTATAGCTGTCGGTCGTAGTCTGTTTTTATTTTATTTGTCACTCTTTCTTTATTCTGTATTGGTTTATGTGAATATAATTTCATGCTAGTTTAATGCCTCTCGTCATTAGTTTTAAGTGCTTCAGACTGTTTGGTTTATATATCTGTCGGTCTTGGTTTTTAATTTGTTGACTTATATGTGTTATTTTTGTTGACTTTTATGTCACTAGGTTGATTGAAAAGGATGTCGGTCTTGATTGGCTTTATGTGTCACATTTTATTGGTTTATATGCCATTTTTGATTAGTTTATTATATAAGTATCATTTCTTGTGAATATATGTGTCCGTTATTGTTCGTTTGACCGTATGTGACATTTTTGTCTGTCTATATGTGTCTCATTCTTTGGGTTTTGGATGTTATGACCACTCCCCGATCTTTCCCTTCACGCTCCCTTAGAGAGATTATGTGTCGGGGTTCTTCTCGCAGACAGCAGTAAGACAGCCAGCCCAAGTACCATATACAAAGACGGATACACTGGGAAGAAAGAGAAAAAAGTCAGTTGACCTTAGGAGTGCGCTCCCTTTGTTAACTCTTCCTTTTATGTTCGCGACATGTTAGCCATGCTAGAAGAAAGGTACCCCCAGGAATCATGGATAAGGGCCTACACAGACGGGTCAGCCACAGACGCTATCCAGAGGGGAGGGGCCGGCGTGTACATCCAGTTCCCAAATGGACAGTGGCAGGCAGCAGCAATACCAACTGGCCTCCACTGTACAAACTATAGAGCAGAAGTAGAAGCCCTGGTCCACGCAGCAAACATCATCAGCAGCAGAGCAGACCATGACAGCCAGGTCGTCTTCCTGACCGATGCTCTGTCGGTGCTGCAGGCAGTCAACAATAACAAACTGCCAGACCTGGAAGCCGCGCTGCTAAACATCAAGTGCCTCAGAACGGCTCTGCAGTGGATCCCATCACACTGCGGGATAGATGGGAATGAGGAAGCTGACAGGATGGCTAAGTTGGGTGCAGAGGACGAGCAAGAAGACAATGCAGTCAACATGTCAGAGATGAAAACATCATTAAGTCTCTGTACAGGCCACAGCAACCACTGGACAGTTACCATCAGCTGTCCAGACCGGACCAGGTCGCTATCTTCCGCCTCAGGACTGGGCACAACAGGCTGCTTCACCACCTACACAGGAAGTGCCGTCCCGAGATGCTCTTGTGGAGAGGCAGACCAGACTGTAGAACACATCCTACAGGACTGTAGGAATCTCCGTACCCTGAGGAAAGAGACGTGGCCACAGTCGGAGACCCTGCACAACAAGCTGTACGGGCCGGTGGAGTCTCTGCAGAAGACCACCGATTTCATATCAAGAGCTGGTCTCCAAAGTGTGAAAGAGGCGAACGACAAAAAAAAAAAAAAAATGTTCGCGACGTCGGTGGCCGTTGAAAAGTAGGACATGAACAGTTGTAGTCAGAGGTGTCAGCATCAGCTCATCGCTGGGTTTTCCACCAGCGCTGGCCACGTCACAGTTAGGGGCGGAAGCGGGGGGAGAAGAAGGACCTCACTCTAGCGCCTGGGGTGACAGGTTCACAAGTTCACAACTCATTGTGTGGGCCCATTGTGTGAGCGTGTTTAAGGATGGTCAATATTATGTAATATTGTATGTTTTGTGTTTTCTTTCATGTATTGATTTCCTCATCCTGTTCTTCTATCACCTGTCCGGTTTTTTTTTTTTTTAACTGAGCATACTTTCCAAGATATATTTGGAACTAATAAAGCTGATCATCTTCAATTCATTGGTGACTACCGATCATCAGTAGCTAACTGTGGTCACAGAGTAACGTGGGGCAAAAAACAAAAAAAGCAAAAACAACTGTTAATAGTTGCTGTTCCATTAATGTACAAATTAGTTATGTAAACTGGAAGCAGGGCCGCCGAGAGCCAGCCCGGGCCCCGGGACAGACGATCTCTCCGGACCCCTTGTACTTGTAATCGTAAATCTCACGACAGGCCCCAGTACCCCGAAATTGTATTCTACAGACTTGAAACTCAACTTCTGCATGTGTAATGCTTGGGTGTTCTGTCCTTAGACCTTTCTTTAAAAGAAAAAGAAAAGGAGAAGAAAAAAAATCCACTGACCAAGGCCGGGCCCCCTTGACAGCCGCGGGCCCGGGTACACCAGACCCCCTGTCCCCCCCTCTCGTCAGGCCTGACTGGAAGCCTGAAACACACCATGGGTCTAACCGCCAGCAAATGGATGTACGTCTGTGGTATAACAATCAGATGCTAGACATGGTATGACCATTATGCGCTGTAGTAATCATCATAAACTGTATGTACCTCAGCTGTATGACCGTCATAAAATGTATTTACCATCGTATAAATCAGTGGTGTGTGAACCGAGGGCGCGTGAGGAAGCAGCACCCTCAAAAAAGATACTGCGGAGGCAAAATGTGAACGCCGTTCACTGTTAGCATGGAGTTTGTCCCCAACCCCTCACACACACACCAAAGCCCGCATCTTTCTACCCCACTGTTATAAAGTGTCTAAGAGGGACCAAAGATACTTGCCTGCAGATCCTGACCACCCCAGGGAGGGATCACACGGCACCAAGAAAACTGCTAAATTCTGATTGGCTATTGCCACAGTACACCTCTCTAAACAAAAACCTTTTATTAGTGGACGAAAAAAAGATTCAGTAGACGACGATTTTATAAGGTCTTCCTATCTTCCTCTTTGCATCCATTTGTTGTTGATTTTGTTGTTGTTGTTGTTGTTGTCTATGTTCTTGTAGTTATCCGCTCTGGCATCTCTAGTGTTTAATGTGAGTTAACGCCCTTTGTATACCCCAGTCTTACTCACCTTTCCCCAACAGGGGGCAGCAGTGCAGTCAAATAGCCTGACGACACGTACACAGAAAAAACAGTCAATGGCGGCCTACGAGAACACCAGTGATTGTCTTTTGTATTTTAACTTCCATTGAAATTGTTGGCGGGATTTCATTTCCTATTTGATTTGAGAGTTCGGAGCGCCATCAATCTGATTCTGTCTCAGCTCTTCTTTTTCTTTTGTGTTTGTCTGTCGTTCTTTTAACTTGTTTTGCTCAGTTGTCTGCCCATCTGTCCATCTACAACCACCTCTACTTAACCTTTGCTGTCTCTATGTAGACACATGTGAGATTTCAAAAACCAGAAAGATACATGCATCTCCTTTTCATAACGATTTGGATTTTATTTTATGAATGTGAGCCCTCGTGTGTTGAAAGTGTATTTATTGCATGAATTTTAATTATGTCCTTTGCTTCTTTGATGAAGCAGAACATATGCTTACTAGGGTCAAAGTTCGATTTGCTCGGAAGGAAATAGCTCGATGGGTGGCGCAAAATATGACAGAAAGTTCCAGATGATATGTGCCGAAATAAACATTCATTAGGTAGCATGAAAAAAGATTAGGTATTTATGAATTTTCGCTTGTGTGTGCGCGTGCGTGTCTTTCTGCTACCCTTGCTCGATTTGTCTGCATTGCTACCCGTGAAAGCCCAGACACACCCACCCCATGATTAATCGACTCACCCGCACCGTGAGAGCGCCGCGCCTTGACTCAGCCTATGATTCACGAGTCCGTCTAGGTCCGGGCTCCACTGGCGCTCGGTGAAGAAGAAGCAGCAGAAAAAAAAAAAGGTTCGAAGCCCCTGAGCTCTCACAACACGGGTGACGATCTACTCATCGGCGCCGGCCCTTTGAAGCTGCTGATTACGTCACGACGCCTGTGATTGGTGAAGCCAGGCACGTGCATAATTTAGCCAATCGTTTCGGTCTTACGTTGAATGCCCATAAAAAGGAAACATGCAGTCACGAAAACACGGACTAAGAAAAACAAACCCTATACTGAGGATTTGGGTTTTGATGATGGAGAGGAGAAGAAGGAGGATGATAAAGAGGAAGAAGAGAACGGTTAGATGAGAATGAAGAACAAAAGAAAGTCGACTTTTATTGTCGTTGTTTCTCATGTAAACATACAATTTTCTCCCCATATCAAAAAGATTTTATTGCTCATCTCTCCTTGATGTTTGTGTTTTCCCTTCTGCCTACGGCTAGGAGAAACAAGCAGCCAGCCCCACACACATTACTATCATCTAGACGAGGTTAATAGACAAGTAATTAACATCAAAGTTCGGGGACGAGTAAATTAGCACACACCTCTCCTCATCATTCAGCTGTTTCCTGTTCCTTGAAGACAAATAATTTTATTGGAGTTCATATGTTACTAGGAGGATTAATGCACCTTTTGCTGGTACCTAATGAGCGCTGATGTCGGCACCTACAACTCCCTCCCTGTAGGTCTGGCACTTTCTCGTGTTTTGCCCCATCTATCGAATTAGTGCCCTTTGGAAGCGATAGCAATCATGGTCACCGTCTTGTCACGTGATCTGTAAGTAACGGTAATAAAAGCGACAGACGGAAGGAGTAACGAAGTTTTTGCGGTGTAGATGAACACGCTGTTTGCTATGGACCAAGAGAAGCTTCCCAGGGAGAGAGACCCACTGTGAATAAGGAGGAGGCTGATCACTTCATGTGTCAGCACCAGCACACTTGGATAAATAAAAAAATGGCACTTGATCGGGAAAAATAATATTTGACTAATGGAAACGATTCAAGATAGGGCTATGGCTTTTACAGACTAACGAGACTGGACTGTGATGTCTACATGACTGTACTATGGGGTGTACAAGACTGTACTGAGGGGTGTACACGACTGTACTATGGTGTGTACATGAGGTATGTATGAGGTATACATCTTCAGAAAACAAAGCGCAGGCCATTTTGTTTTGCCCTCCATGGCGGGGATGGCGGGGACGGCGGGGATGGCGGGGATGGCGGGCACAGAGACAAATCCGCCCAATGAACTATCGATTTTAATAAATATTTCCTTCATCAAGCTTAGGTGTAGCTGGCACAGGGAGGGGTTGGGACGCAAAACAATCGATATTTGCTTTCCACTCTTTTGATGAAGAAGCTTCTCGTTACAGAAAAAACTGCAAGCAGACTCGCTTACAATAACATTAACTTTTCTTTGGCTTTTATTTTAAATAAGAGGCGACATCGGAAGCTAGATTTTTTTTTTGGAATTTGTGTTTTGTTTATTTGTTCTTTTTTTTTTTTTACCTTTCGTTGCACGGGAAGATTTTGCTGCTGGTGTTGCCTGTGGTAAGGACAAGATGGCTTTGAATGATTCTTAATTAACAAGAAGCTACTTTCATCATAGAAACTCTCATTTTTCATTCATCTTTACTTTGTTGTTTCGTTTTTCGATGCTTACTTTTTTCTTTTATCGATTGTCTATGCTTTCTTTCATTATTTTTTTTTCTTTCTCCTCTCTCTCATCTTTTTCTTAGTCTCGTATTTCTTCTTCCTTTTCATATGGTCTGGGATGGAAGACGAAATCAGAATTTTAAATAAATAAAATTTCAGAAAAAGTACAAGTTTTCAAACTGCGAACTGTGTTGTAAACACAGTTTAGATGTAAACACTACCGCATATTGCAAATAAAAAGAAATATTTTTTATATTGCTTATGGCTGTTTTCGATTGCGATACCTTCTTAGTGAGCAATAAAACAGATCCATGGCTTCGCAAAATATTATGACACTTCCTCGCTTCATTTTTGTCTCTATGGCAACGAATCCAGGACTGGCATCCGTTCCTGAAGCTAAGTCTTTCCTCACGAAATGCTGCTACACGCAAAGGAAATACTTGGAAAGCTAAAACTGTAAATTGCAAAAAAAAACAACCCCGTTGAAAATAAAAACCATTTTGTCAATCACTTTTTTGTTAAGATTATTTCTATATTATTCTGACTCTAATGATAATAATATGCAATAATATAAAAAATTTTGAGTGAGAAAATGATTTTTATATGGAATTGGTTTTGACATGAAATTGTGTAGTGTATACATTGCATTATGTCACTTCCACTGAAAGAATACAAATATTGATAAATACAAAGAGAAATATACAGAAGAATTTGATAGTGATGACAGGCCGAATTTAAAGTTCATAATCAAGAACTTAAAGCACCATAAGTAAGGAAAAGATTTTTCCAGTATCATATGTAGTTCCTGACAATCAGTAAGTGAGATGAGCCCTCATTATTTAAAAGCGAATAGTTCGTCGTGTTTATCTCTAACAACAGGAGGAAAGAGAAGAATACTCCAAGACAGAGAGAGAGAAAAAAAAAAGAGAGAGAATAAATGAAATAAATATTAAAAGTGAAAGAAAAAGTGAGAAAGGTTTAAAAAAAAGATAAAATGGAAAAGAAATGCAGAAATATAGACAGAAAGATACAATGAGAAAAAAAAATAAGAAAAAAATAAATATTAAGAATGAAAATAAAAGGCAGAAAGAAAGGAACAATAAGAGACAAAGAGCTTGATACTCCCCTTCTCCCTTTTAATTTAATTTTCTTGTGGCCATCCAATGGTAGCGTCTCCATCAGACGATAAAGAACAGAAGAGTTACACGACGATCAGATAGAGGGCGCCACCAACGTACAAAGACAGATTGCTGGCTGAGTGGCATCAGTACAAGAGCTGACTTGTATGCCGGAGGAGACAGAAGCCATCACTACGAGGCGCGCGCCCCCTAGCGGATAGAATTTGCATAGCGAGAGAAAGATGACGTGTTGTGTCCAACAAGGGGACACAAATGGGACAGGAAATCGTAAACGGAGTGACACGGACACGCATGCAGGCAAGAAGGGAAGAAGGAAAAAAAAAGACAAAAATATAGTTGTCTGCTCTGTTATCCTGATGTTCCTCGTTATTTGTATTTATCCCCCTCTCCATCTTCCCGTCATTCAAGCGTCTGTCGGAAACGTTTTGATTTCGCTGGTGGTGTTGACCACAGCGAGATTTTCTCTCCTTTTTTTCTTTTGTGAGACATCGCGAAGCCAGCAAAATAGTCCTCCATGACATTTGAATCCTTGTAAAGCTGCGACAGTGTTGCAAGCTGGGAAGGGAGGAGGCGGGGTACGGGGTAGGGAGGGATTCTTGAGCCCAGCACCGGTCGGTCGTTCGGTCGATGCAGGTTGTCATGACCGGCCCCCGATGGTCCACCCTCCCGCTGTATGTGTGTCGTAAACCTGCAGTCGGGGCGGGGTGCAGGGGATGCGGGGTGCGGGGGATGTGAAGTGTAGTCAAGGTGAAGTGGGTCGCGTGATGACGCACTCTTGTGACGTCACGAGAGAGGGCGAGAGTCAGCGTCGGCCGGCAGCGTGCGGCGGGAGGGTACCCCGGGTAGCCATCAAGATATGCTTGAAAGGAAATACAAACCCTCGAGGGCTTCCTCCACTTTCCATCTGTCTTTACACATCGTTAAGATGTTTTGTGTCGCGAGTAAACAAGATTTGTCCTTGCGTACTAACGGGAAACCAACTTAGTGACACGTGTGTGTACGTGCACTGTATCTGAAAAGACAGATGGACAAAATAAAACCCTATACACCTCCCTAAACACAACCACAACTACCAATCACAGGAGTCAAGAAACACCTTCAAAATTTTGTTTTTGACAAGCGCGCACACACACACACAAACACTTGTATGTCTGGCTCCTCTCTTTATTTATCTTTTACATCCGCACACACGTGCGTGCAATCCTGCAATCAGTCCACTCACCCAACTGGAAGTCAGTTGCCCCGGAAAGGTCAAGGTGGAATCAGCTGGCGTGTCCAGCTCACCATGTGACTCACAAATCGCTATTTGTGGCTGATGAATGTCAGCAAAGCATGTCGTCTGCTTATTTCGCATCATCGTTCTCTACCCCGCCCCCTAGCTCAACTACCCACCCACCCCTAAGTAGCTGCCGCACACGAGTAGCTTACTAAGGGGGAGAGCTTTGTTTCTTTGTTTATTTTATTTATTTATTTTGTGTGTGTGATGCTACTGGCTGAATACCGGGGGTTAGTTGTGGCAAGACTTTGTTGTCTTCTCTTCTTCCACCCAACGACTGTCCGCGATGTTTGTCTCGGCCATCGCTGACTTTCGTGACTTCATCGTCTCGAATGACGGTGATTCTTGTTGTTTAGTGATGATGGTCGATACTCACACCCTCATCAGGTCAGTGGGTTAATTTATGTCCAACTATGCGGGTCTATCGTGTCCGTTGGGTAGTAGGTGGATAAAATGCTGGCTTTTATCACTGCATCGCGGATCGCAAGTTGTCTTTTCAAGGATTATCTATTCTCCATTTACCAACAGTGCCAGCTGAGTACACTTATTTACCATTCTCTCTCATTTCATTCGGTTCAATTTTTCTCACAGCTGCGATCTCGGTAAATTAATTATTCACCTTCTTTCGCTGACTGTCACGTGACAGGTCAACATTTTTCTCATCTTACTAACTCGTAGTTTTTGCAGATTTTCCAGCATGTGATTCTGCCGTTTAATCTTGGGTGACCTCTTCTTACTGCCAACAACAACAACAACAACAACAACAACAACAACAACAACAACACACATATTGTGGGTAGATCCACATCACCGTTTAATATAACTTAGCTAGATATTCAAATAAGAAAACGCCGATTTGTTGTTGTTGTTGTTGTGTTGGTGGTGGTGGTGGGTGGTGGTGTGGTGGTGGTGGTGGTGGTGGTGGTGGTGGCCGCAGCAGGACGGATATCCGCACACAGCGCTCCTGATGGCGACAGGATACAACACACGTGCAATGAGAACCCAATTGCGTCACTGAAAACCTCCGCCAAGAAAGCTTTCCCTGTTTGGGGAACTTTCCACGCAAAACCCCTAGACAAGCGCCACCTGTCAGGGGAAATAACTGCAGGTTGTTTCCATGCACTCTCTCCTTGTCTTTTGTTTCGCTTTCCTGCTGATCTCCTCTTCGGCAAGTCTGGGGCGATCTTTGCCATGATCAACAGCCAAAGAATCTGACGCATTTCGTAATGAATGGAATATTATATAGGGAGGGGAGTCGTTATCCTCCACCTTTAGATAACAACACTGAGGGCTGAGGTGGGAGGAGACGTGTTTTGCACTCCCGCCTAACAGTACACATTGAAGCCACGGGGTGCAGGAGCCGGGTGGGTAGACCACCTGCTCACCAGGCTGACAGTGCCAACACTAACCAGCTCCATTACCTCTCACCCACCCTGTCATGTCCAGTTAACAATGATACTTCGGGGACAAGACGCTGACCTCTGTGAGATGTGACTCACTTCACTCGTAAACGGACTAAAATGTTTGATGACCACTTGTACCTTTTTTTTTATGACTACAATCCAAATGTATCTCATCCACCCGCTCAATCCCTACTCCAGATAAAAAAAAGGTTTAAAATACAATCCTGTCTTATTTCAGCATCGACTTTATTTCAAACTCCTCCCATTTTACACGGTGAACCACTTACAGCTAATTGCCACCGGCTTTCAACTTTAACAGCACAATCCAGCTTCGAAGTTGTGTTTGAAGAGGAGGGTAAGCCCGAACAAATTCAAGCACAGCAACACAGTCTGTCCCATTCCCTTCTCGCTGTGACAATATTTAATAGTAACGACTGGAGTTTGTGAGTTTGTACACCCGAGTCCCACAGAGCTGCTTGAATGCAAAACACACAAATTGAATTTTCGTGTCAATGACTTCGTTAGTCGAATACCTCCCTCTCCTGTTTCTCTTTCCCTACAAAGCAAGCACACTGAGCAAAAAAAAAAAAAAAAAGCAAACAATGAGCAACAGAATAATAACAGAACAATTATCAGGTCACCAAAAAAACACGACAAAAATAAGCAAGGGTTCGAACCGCCTGCATTACGACAGTCGAGCAGGCTGAACACTTGACACGGAAAAGGTGGAACGTGGAGGCTGAGCTTCATCGATAGCACGATCCTCAGTGAGTTTCGATTTACCTTTCAACGCCTCATTGTAAGGACACGCTCGGTTGGCACGTGCGTCACTTCACCTTACAACCATGGAAAATGAGCGCATGAACGCACGCACGCACACACGCGCACGCACACACGCGCACGCACACACACGCACACACACACACACTCACGCTTTACGCACAATGAACACGTCGATTGACTTCGATTGACAGTTTCGACCGGGTCATTGCAGCCGCTTGATGGTCGTGCGAGCCCCGCTCCAGTGATCCGAGTTACACCACCGGCCGTCGGTAACAGGTCACCGCGCGCGCGCGCCGGGTCACGCCGGTGACGTCGTTGGAGTCAAGGTTCAAGTTCAAGGCTGCTACTCTCGCGTCATGGCATCGATCGCACATGCAGTTCACTGCAAAGTACATCGATCTTGCAGTGTGTTTGTCACTTGATCTTTCTCCTGCCTCTTCTCTCCCCCTCCTTCAATCACCACCCCGTCCTCCATCCCTGACTTCTTCACAGCTTATCTTGATATAGGTTTTATGTTTATATTTTTATTTATGTATTGTTCATTTTGAAATGACGTACTCGTGTCTACTTTTTTTTTTTTGTATAAACATTTTCCTAACAATGACTCTACTTCCTGAAAGTATCCCAGAACACAATTCTCCAGAAATCGAAGAGCCAAAAATTTCTTGTGACTTCCGGGTGGTGTAACCCATGGCCGGGTGCACAGTCTGTTAATCTCTAGCTCGATACTATTTAGCAGCCAGCTAAACAACTAATATTTGTATCAAGAGCTTAGCAAGCTGCTAACATCACAGCTAACATCTACAAACACCAGCATCATTCATGTCACCTCATAAAATGTTTTTTTGCCCTCTGTACCCCCTGAAGCGTGTCTGGTAGAACTGCTTCTGTTCCTATACCGAGTAAACAAGCTCAAAGAGCTGGATTATTTTCCTTTCACAAGTTCAGAAAAGAGTTACTTCCCTCCTTCCGTTATCTACCCTGGAAGAAATCTCTAAAGCAAACATATACTGTAGTTTAGGTCACTTTCTTTTCCTGGCTTCTCTTCTGCATCGTTGAATAAGAAAATAAAATGTTGTTGCAGATTGCACATTTTTTATGAACAGTTGTAATCTACCCGGAACGAGCAATCTTACAATATTACTGAAGCTTCCTGTCATCTTCCTGATAGCGCCAGACTAATCACTTCTTTTCTTCACTTCCTGTTTCCCCCTTCTTCTCGTTCGCACTACTCTCCTCCACCATTCGAAACTATCTGATGAGGGTTGCAGTCTTCCTGTATTCGTCGAGGACACAAAACTGCCCTCTGCACTTTCCGCACCGTGTCGACCGAGGGAACAGCGTGGAGTGCAAAGGACTCGAGAAGATGTCGGTAGAATAGAGTGTAACCATGCTCTCAGCCGGAAGTGACGGGTCTCGGCGACCCATCGACTGCAATCTCGGCCGGAATGGCTCATTGTGCCAACGAATGCTGTGCATCTTTGCTCGGCTAGACAGCTAAGGAACCAAAGGAAAACATAACACGGTGACAAGAAAGAAAAAGGGAGGAGGGATGAAGTGGAGAAGATGAATCAGGTTTGATCTCTAGAGACATAATATAGGTTCCAAAAGCTGTAACCCGTGAAAATTAGTCAACAGAAATGTTATTCATACCACAATTTTTAGTTTTTAAGATTTCTGGCTAGGACACTGAAATGAAGGTTGACCCACCCCGGGTTACATTAAAGTGTCTATACCAGTACACAAAAACAAAAGGACATTTGAATAAACTGTTGCAGACGACCGAGTAAACATTCGATCAGCTTTTCGACACTTAAAAATACCTATTATTACTTCCAAGAAAATTAAAATTTACTAAGAAAATAATTTTAAAGACAATGCCGAAATACTAGCTGTATTTATTATTATTTAATTAATTATTAAAAGATAAAGAAAAACAAAATGCCAAGTAAACTAAAATTTCTTTGATATCCACATGCAAAACATGGGATTGTTATGTCTTCTCCGTTGTCTTATCTTATTTATCTTCGATTGAAGGGACCTATCTTATTTGATAAATAGCAGAGTATTACTAGGTTGATTTTTTTACAAGTTTCTCAGTTCCTTTTCTTTTATTTCTGTATTTCTCTAGCTTCCTTATTTGAATTGCTGGCTTTATGGCTATTCTTCTCTCTGTTGATGAAATAGATTGTCGACTTTATGTCTGGTACTTTGTTTTATTGCTAGTCTAGCTAGCTTAGCAGCCTCTTAGCCGCATTTTATTCCAATATGACAGAGGATACAAACTTTATGTTTCTATATTCTGAGACAGTATCTCATTTACAATGTCTTTACTGTCAGATAATTTGTTTTTAAGCGTCTGGAGTGCTGACAGTGAGTCTGATATTACAAGGTATTGTCTTTGTCTCATGTCCTTCATTTTTGGCCATAAAGTGTGAAGAGCTGTGTTCATGGCAGTCACACTGGCTGTGAAGATAGAAGTATGTGTCGGGAGTCACCGGAGCTATCAGTTTATTCTATGTCTAGTCTTTATACATAGTTTAGTTTAAGCCTTGTTTCCGAAGTGGTTTTAGTGTTGGTTTTTGCTTTGTTTGGTGAGGCCCAAGTGTCTGTGGATGTGGAAGTGTTCAGGGTGGTGTTTGCATCGTGGAGAACGGGTAAGTGCTTGTTTCTGCTCCATTTGCGTTTTTTTTGTGCGTTCGGTGTCCTGTTGGATAGCGAGGTTGTGGTGTAGGTCGACCTGTTCTCTCCCTGTCGGGACTGTGTCTTCTCTTACAGTAGTTGTTGTCTGTATTTTCCTTGGTACTAGTTAATGGCTCTGTTAAAGGATGCTTGGTTTAACATTTTTTTTTTTATTTGGGCTATTTTGTGTTCTGGTTTTGTTCAGTAAATATTGTGCCGGCGTTACAGGGGCTGAGAGTTTAAAAACATTAAGTTTGAGCCACTTCTATAGTTCATTTAGGTACTTTTGGATCTTACGTATTCTTACGATTTTAGGCCTTTTTGGGCTACTCGGCTTCCGTATTTTTACTTATCCTAGGATAGATGATTCATCGGTAAATTTACATGCTTGACATTTTTGGGGAGGTCTGCAATCATTACTTGGCTAAAAACACTTCCTTCTAGTTCTCCATTGTCAAGCGATACCTCTTTGAAAGTTTGGACTTCGACCCCTTCTGATATTTCCTGTTTAACAACGGGGATTTAATTAATTGAACTATGTTATTTGGAGTTCCCATGGGGAAGCCTGTCATAGGCCTTCTCAAGGTCCAAGAATACGCCATAGAGAATACTTTTTTCTGTATGGGCGTTCAGTTATTTCCCATATTTCTAAGTTACGTTTTCTGTTTCTACATACCTTTTCACAATGTTTGCTCCATCGGTCCTGACTAGAACATTGACCAGCTTATCATTTTCTTCTGTTAGTTGCTGATTTGATTGTTTGATGCTTCTGTTTGTCAGATTGTCTATCTTGGTGTCGATGTTATCTTCAGGGAGCGATTCGTCACTCATTTTTTGTTGGGGACATAGTTTTTGTATGTTGTTTGTTTTACTTTAGGGATGGTCTTATTTCTTCTACATCTCCTGTACTTATTCGTGAGGGACCTGCTGAAAGAAAATTCTTATTTTCCTTCTCCAGGAATACCACCATTCGAAACTTAGAGGATGCCTTTAGTTGTGTCTCTCAGTTTTGTTCTACTGAAGCAGCAGTTTTGTATTCAAGCATGTCATCGTCATCTGTGTAGTGGACATCTTCATCCATTTTCTCGTCTAGAGAATACTAGTCGTCCATCTAGCACTGGGTACAGCAGTTGGTTATTGCTTGTCTCTCTAATGTTAAATTTATTTTCCAAAGTTATGTGATTATATTGTTTTGAAAGGCTCGTGTTATTCTTTTCTCTGTTTCTTTTTCTATTTTGACCTTCCTTTTGTTTGATTTGATGTGGGTGTTCCCCACAGTTTCACATGCAGCTGCCTCTATGTGTTGAAGAATTGTTAAAAAAATATATAAACAAATAAACAGGAAACTATTTTGTTATTATTTGTAGTACGTTTTGGAAAAACCACGTTGCCTTTTATACTTCGATTCTGGTGGTTTGTATTACTGCTTTGGTTAATTTTGCATTATTTTTGACATCCGCAGTAGAGAATCCCTTACCGCTTAGTCCACCACCCGGACTGCGCCATGAAGTCGCCGACTAAAGCAGACAAAGCCACGGAGCTCAGATTCAATCGCTGATGACGGGTGCGATGTCTACACACCCCTCGCTAACCATCGAATATCGTATTTATTTGTTTGTCCTCTAGAATGGTTATGAGCTTTATTTTCAAATCACATGTTACGTAGAGTGAATCAGTTTAGAAGAGGCATGCATGTATGAGCGCGTGTGTTTGCGTGTCTTCTGTGTTGTCTCCGGTTAAGGGGAGGGATGGTTGTGGGGGAAGGGGTAGCACTAGTCATTAATTAGAAAAAAGATAAAAATGCAAAGCACCAATTAAAACGAGTATTTATAGTTGACTTGTGGGACTTAAGAAGCAAGCTTTTATTATCGGTTTAAACGAATAATTTATTCATATTACTCTATTGATAAAGCGAATGCCAGGAGAGAAAACGCCATTACAAAATGACCATTAAGACAAATAAACAAAATGTCTGCCGATCTGAGGAGAAAATGACGGGTGGACAAAGAGTTGGCTGGGTGACAGGCAGCATGCCAGACTTCTCCATCATCACAAGTGGTATATTCAATGGAGAATGGTGAAGAAGAAGAAGAGAAGAGTAAGTAATGTTTGGCGGCTAGCATGCCCTCCATCCGGGCCCCTCGTGCACACGATGTGGGATGCGAGGCAGCAAGACACCGCAGTGGCGGATGGGTGGGCGGAAGTCGTCAGAACGGGCGTGACGTTTGACTGCAGATCGAAGCTCTGCTGACCGCGGGGAGGGTTGTGCGTGTGGTAGGTCATCTACCCGAGGCCTGCCTTTGACGTAAGAGCCTCCTTCTTGATGGAAATTGGGGTCAGAGGGCAATGCTTGCGTCGAGAAGGTCATTCCAGTCTCAAACGTTCTTTATTCAAATGAAGGGAAATTGCTTTCGTCATAGAGACATGAAGGCTGCCTGAGCTAAAAAAAAAAAGAAAGAAAGAGAGAGTGTGTGTGAGAGAGAGAGAGAGACGAATGGTAAGACTGACAAATGGACGTAGGGAATAAAGGACGAATTGAAAAGAAACAGCACAGAAAGAGGAAAAGATCAGTAGGTACTGTAAGAACAACGAGAATGCGCGCACAGCCATTCTAGTTACTTTATCTTCTCTCTCTCTTTCTCCATGTCTTAAAGCAACTGTATCGCTCTTTCTCTCTTTCGACACCTCCAAGAAACTACAGCACTCTGATTTTCTTCATTTCTCTTCATCTCCACAAAACTTTACATCTCTCTTTATTTCTGTGTGTGTTTTCACGTCCCCAAGTACCTTCATCTCTCTCCCTCCGTCTGTACAAAAACTGTTTCCATATTTCACGAAGAATTGCCTCTCTCTTTCTCTCCTAACGTGTTCAAGAAACTGTCTATCTGTCTGTCTGTCTGTCCGTCAACATCTCCAAACACTTTATGTTGATGGCCTGACGATATGGTGGACATGCCGGAGACAGCTTAATGCATTTCACCACAGCTCCAGACTTGCCTCCAACTAAAAACTCGGTTTGTTCTTTTCTTTTCCCCCAACAGAGAGGCTTTCTGTTTGTTTCGTGCACCACAAGGTATCACGAGCACAATACTGTCTTTTTCTAGAGATGAGCCTGAGCTTTCCTCAGATAAAACTAAGATCAAACCCACGGGAAGTTAAGGTAAAACTAATGCAAAATTCTAGTGAACTAAAGGTAACATTTCGATATACCAACGGTAAGCTAAGGTAGATACAGTTCCCCTATCAGTATGAAACTGTAATAAAATACAAATATCTTCCAAGCACAGAAAGAGGTCAGAATCGTGCCGTCACGTTTTTACACGTTTCATTCATCTTACTTCTTTCTTTCCTTATTCTTTTTTTTATTTCTTCCTTTTCTTCATTTCCTTCCATTCTGACCTCGTTATTTCCTTCTTTCCCACATTAGGGCGGATGGCGACGGAAAGCTTTACTTCTTTTGTGAATCGTTAATTTTTAAACACAGAGGCAGGAACAGATCAAAGAACAGTTCATACATGAACTATTAAAAAAAAAAAAAACTACAAAAACTGCTGTTAGGCCTGCCATACATATTGCTAAACGAAGTTTACTCTGTGGAAGGAATACAGACCTGCCGTTCAAACAAAGTTTTTTTAAATGTTCAGAAGTTTAAAAAAAAATTAAAGGAAAAAATGTGTTAAAGTAATTAACTCTTGAGACAACCTCTGTGATTTCGATAAACAGAACGATGGTAGCTTTCGACAAAGCCCTAGGGTGCAGGCGGGTGCAACCCGCGACCTGGATTGAACCCGTCATGAACCCACGGTCAAGGTCGTTCGTACAGAGGGCACGATAAAGGTCACGTGAGCTTCGAATACATAGGAATCCCTACCATCCACCCCAACCTCTTCGTCGTACACTACTCTTCTCCATCTGCTGAAAACTATTCAAGTCGCTCCATTGACATAAAGCAGGGGAGAATAATCTGTCAGAAAAGGAAGGAAGTCTGTAAACTATACCGTCTGGGCATGCGCAGTTCTGTGGACGGAAAAATCCCCAAGCCCTATCTTCTTCAGTACAGTCCAGAAGTCTGCTGTGCGCATCCTCCGATAAGAAAGATGTGTGATGACCTAATGATCAATGTCCGGGGGAAGAGAGGCAGGGGTAGAAGGGAGAGATGGGGGTGAAACAATCTTCTGACCTTTACCCTTAAAGCCCGTCTTGTTGTACTTGCTGTTCTCAAACTCGAAGAACGGTTTCATCGATAAAAAAGACAAGGATGGTGGGTGTTGCAGCAAAGATTTCGGTGCCGGCAGCAGTCTGGCCCATCAGCCCAGCTCGTCGTGTGCTCGTGCACTCCACACGGAGGACTCTCAACCGAACGCAGCATCCCATCTCCACGCAGTTTCAAAAAGGGAGGTAAGGGGCAAATAACTGCTCTCATACAAAATTAGAGTGCAGGGGTTGTACAAAACTAGTTCGAATCGACAATAACACCCTCGAATAAGGTGAGATAACTCTCAGAAACTTTCGTTTCTCGTAAATGAGCAGCGAGGAAAAAGCAACTCCAATAAACTGAATCGATGACCGGCGAGACGATCGCTTGCCAACATTTATGTCCCTTTATCTTCTGTGGCTTTTGTCCTCCTCCGGCGGAGAGCGAAATAGCCAAATCGTGTTCGGTCGGGTCTCCGGCCATGCTCCCCTACCCTCGTCCCCCCCGAAGGCGATACGTCTGAATCGATACACAAATGAGGGACTCCGCAAGAATTTGAAGACGAGGAAGAAAACTCGCAGGCCGCCAGGACTAAAGCGAGGCTCATGTAGTTCTTTTCTTGTTAGCAAACATGTTGCATCCAGGCTCCCTAGTCAGTCCCATCCAGGCTCACCCAAGCTTTATCCAGGCTCGAGACAGGTTTCTACCTGTTCTTCTCTATTGTCATTTTTCACTTTAAAAAAATTATTGTGTATAATTTGTCCTGAAAGCACGAACCTTCCAAAACACACATACACGTCCACCCCAGAGCTGCTAACATCCATAGTGGTAACTTGTACTTCAGCAAGTTTCAACCATTTCAATGTTTTAGTTATCCCTTCTTCTCTCTAACATTCTTTCTCTCTCTCTTTCCTATCTTGTTTCACCGACTCTTTTCATGCCAGGATTTTCACCAAAAATAAAAGACCTTTCTACACACTTGAAATTTAATGGGTTTTTTTTTTTATATCTCTGTGTGTGTTTTGATTCTGCTCTGAGGATTTTTTCCATGTCCGTGGTTTTGATTGCTTCCTCAGCTGGAAATCTGTTCCTCCCTCCAACTGTTCTTTCTCTTTATTCCACCACCCCCCCTCCTACGACCTTGCCCTACCTTTCCCTTTATAGAAATCATGTGACTGAAAATGTTTACCTTTTTTCTTTTTATAGACACGGATCTCTTTTACTTTTTAAAAAAATCTTAAAATAAAAACAAACCAAATTTTGCGCTGCCCGTCTCAGGCTGTTAGTCTTTATCTTATCTCGAATCGGTTATTGGCCTTTTTACTTGAAAGCTGTTTTTTCACGGCTCACATAAAACCTCAGTATGGCTCCCCTTTGGGGGTTTCTGAAGTGGAAATTATTTTATTTGGAAAAAGCAGGGCTACCCCACCGCTGTGCTGTCGACGTGACCTGGATATCTTGAGGGATATCAGCAAATTGCCAGCTTTCTTGTAAGACGCCATTGCCGACTGTTAAACAAGTTCTGGTGCAAAAAAAAAAAAAAAAAAAAAAAAAAAATAGAACAAGCAGAAGTGGGGGATGTATCCGGGGAGGTGCAGGCTGCAGAAGAAGACGAAAGGTTGGTATGCTGCGCCTTGTACCTGGTCAACAATTTACATTCATTGCCTCACCTGTCGTTAGGACCAGGCACCGTTTATCTTAGCTTTAAATTTAACTTAAAGAACTACTGGGGTATAATTTTTTTTAAATGGCAGATTAAAGCTCAGTTCGAGCTACTATTCTCAAAATCTTTGTAAATCAAGATAAAAGGGTACAAACAGAATCAGGCACAGTAGGTGAAAATCCTGACATACTGTTTGTATGTGCACAGATGAGGTTAATAATTTATTGACATGTGATCCCAGTTCTCCCGTTAGTTAATTGCGGTTTCCACGATATTAATTCATCCATGCACTGTCCTGGCGTTTGCGTGCTTGATGTTTGTAGGCGCGTGTATCTCGAGAACTGAAAGGGAGTGTTCACCCAGATTTGAGGATGTAGTATCTTGCACTGATCTTTAATCATTGTAACCAAATTTCGACCGGTCCTTTAGGGAGTTTGGTGTGTAATGATGCTTTTAAAGTAGTATTCCGATACACCTACACACTCCATGTGCACAGTAAAGACTGGGCTAGACACATACACACGCCACTCTATACTAACAAACACAACGGATGGAACGACAAAAAAAAATACCATCCTGCTTTCAGTTTCTGTTTGTAATCTTATCTTCCCATTTTTTTTTCTCCCAATATTTTCACTTTCTTTTTATTTCTCATAATCAATCACATGTAAAGCAACCATATATGGCGTTACGAAATAAATCACATCACATCACTGTGTAGAAGTACTTGCTTTTTCTTTTTTTCTTTTTTTCTCTCTCTTTTTTTTTTTTTTTTAAAGCCTGCTGTGCTCAAAGCTCAATATTTGCGAGAGATTAGCATACACGCGGCAAATGGGAAAATCATGTCACGGTATTGGTTCCTAGGGGACGGGTGGCGGGTTATCAACCAACAGCCATCAGAAGCTTACAAGTGTTTACGTCATTCGGACATGGACAGCGCCATGATGCTCTCGTCCGCCTGCTCCTGGGAAGGAGGGGTGTAAGGTCTTTTTTTTTATTTATTTATTTTATTTAAAAACATTATTTTTTACAATTTTGTTCGACTTTCTTTTTATCTTTCTTTTCCTTCAACCTCCATTTCTTTTTTGCCCTTTCTTTGTCTTTGTTGTCTAAGTTTACATAGAAAGCGGTGTACCGGAAGTCAAATCTGGATTCCACAAAATGTAAACATTTTTATTCAGTCTAGAGTCTAAACCGTGTGAATGTCGCAGCTCGTGCTTTATTTAAAAGTGATTGTCTTCATGTCTCAGTCAGGCTAAGAACAATGCCAGAAACAAAACTGTTGCTAGAAATGAAGGATATATTTGTCATATAAAATCAGGAAACCCTTTTGAATGTGTCGCAGGTAGACCTTTGAGGCACTGCCTTTACGTTTCTTTTTTATTTTGCTACCCCCTTGGTCACTCTCAGAGTTTTGGTTAATCTAGTCTCAAGAATCTGCAGTAGAACTAATTTTTTCATTGACGCAGGGTGAACAGTTCTTTGACGATTACTTCCAGCTTCTCATATAAAAGTTTCCGGACCCAAGTAGGAAGCAATAGAATGACTTAAACAGTGTTGCTTAGTTACTGAGTTGAGGATAATAGAATGAACTTGCTGCTTAGTTAAGCTGTTGATAGCGAGGAACCGCTGAATGACTAGAAGACGGAGGCGTTATTGTGAGGTCCCGAATATGGACGTGAGGTGGTTGGCATCATGTGCAAGTGAGAGTTGCATCCATCCCGGTTCATCGACTTTGTACATGACTGGGGTCTGTCCACTGGTACTGAAGTGACCATGTGGACTGATCTCATTTGGAACTCTTACAGTTATCTGCCCTATCTCGGTAAACTTCATGTCTTGTTGACACAGCAGCCAGGATCATTACAGGTATAAGTCGGTGACATTACCTACAAATTACTGTGTCCAATAATTAACAGTTAGGACAGTCAGTTAATAAACTGTTTAATAATTGAGTGTTTTAGACCTTCTAGTGGTTTAGAACACACACACACATTTCTAAGAAGTGCAAGACAATAAAAGATAATATTTGGACCACCTCATAAAATGAAGCAACCAAGCAAGCAGACTAGTCAAGACGACGAAAAACAGAGCTTTTCCTTCTTGGATAACAATGGCTCAACAAGTTTCAACAGAACAAATAAGGAAGCCTCCCCAGAGAAGGGTTGAAGGACTCGACCGTGCTCGCAGGGTTAACTCAATTTCGTTTTCTGGCGCTAGAAACATAGCAGCTCGCGAACAGATAGAGAAATCGGTGTAGAGCATGCAGCTGGGCTAACAGCTTCCAGAGAACCGCTCCTACACGTGGTGCAGTCGGTTCTGGACTGGGACTGGACACGACGCCATTGATCCCAGCGTCCGCAGAGGGGCTCCTTCTTTCAAAGTCAATTTTCCTCCTTTGATTTTATCGTCTCGTCTGCACTTTCCTGCACGCTAGTTCGCACCGATTCCAGCCTGCCGCAACACTGCAAGGAACGACTGGCCATCAGGGGGGAAAGGCACCAGACCCGGCTCGCCTTCTTGTTGCCGGAGCGATGGGCAAAAATCAAAAGAGGCCGCAGCAGACTTTGTGGTTCTGATTAATCTTTGGGAGTTGTCCCAGAAGTCGCTGAACTGACGTAGCCTACGAGAGGGGGAGGAGCTGACCTAGCTGACTAGATGTGGTCATGGTGCCATAGAGGGAGGCTGAATAAAGCAGCAGAGCTAGGGATGCGATAAGCAGAGGAGGTTGTGTGACTTCTGCTATCTTTTGAATAATAATGCAAGATCTGGGACCTTGTTGAAAGCCAAATCAGGTGAGGAAATTCACTGCCACGATTATTCTTTGCTCGTAAATCCAAGACATGCAACTGAGGTCTTTAAAAACTCCATCCGGGGAACTAGGTTACTGGGTTACTGTACAATCCAAAACGTTGATGCGTTAATGTTAAGCTATTCACAACTTCAAAATATGTCTTCAAGCTATTCTCCACCTCAACCTCCATATTTTAATGCTGCATTCTTGTTTTTGTATATTTGTTGTTATGTTTTGTTTTGTTTATGCCAGCTTTTTTTATTTAGTCTATATTTGTAGAATTGTTTCGGAAGCGCTTTGTGACTACTTTAAACTACGAAATAAGCTATTCAAATTAATTTAGTAGTAGTAGTAGTATGCACTTTGAAAAGAAATTAATACTTTGTAGTTACTTCCAATCAGTCATAGAATCATTACTGTGATAAGTTATAATCCTCTTTCCGTTTTCCAGACATCCTCACCTTTCCTTCTTCACACCATTCTCTCTCTCTCCTCTTTCTATGTGTGTAATCAACCATAAAAATTTTAGCTGTTGAAAACATCCGTTAAATTTGAAGCCAAAACATTATTTAGAGCTCCGCTCAGTTCCTTACCCGCCATGCACCATCAGCAGTCATTCAGCAGCTATGGTGCACCAGATGGCCTACAGAGAGGAATTCAATAAATTAAGCTAAAACAAGAAAAGCCTTACTTCCCTCTGAGGCTGACTAATCAAATTAAACGTCTCGCTGCACATTCATTTCCATCTCACAGCTCACCGTTGTTTTAGAAACAAAATCAAATAACCAAACAATACAAGAGGCCTTCAAATCTGAGAATGCTCCATTCTGGACAGCTGAAGCGGGAAGGAAAGAACAACAGGAACGGCAGAGCGAGACCAAGAAAAACAACATCGGCTTGGACACTAACAGGTATGTGAGGAGAGATTCGAGCAGCAAGTGTTCGATTAGCCAGCAAACCTGACAGACACAACAGATGAAATAAGTATTACTTGAGGCAACATTACCAGACGTGGAACCTAAATCATTCCTTCCACTGGCCAGGTTCGTCCTCCAGGGAAATGTTCGTCTTGACGAAAACGCAAGGGAGTCTGTCTCTTAAAGGAAATTGAGATGAACCTGTTCATAGCTTGGATGTGACTATCGAAGTTCATTTTGTTTCTGATAGTCGAATTTTTTTTTTCATGTAAACGAAAAGGTTTTATTCGCCCTTCTTATCAGTCTTTTGACGATATATGCTCTCATTCTTTTTCTATTTTTCAATCTCGACCTTCTATTAACCCTCATCTTACTTTCACTCTTTCTGTTCGTTTATATCGTTTCCTTCGCAAAATGATCGTATTAAGATATTTTACCACTGAATGTTTCAGTATTTTATCTAGAAGATGAACAATGTCATCTGTCAGAAGGTTTATGATATTACAGGACTCAATGTTTCATTCCTCCTCCCTGTAATTTTTGATTGGTCGGCTAGTTTTTTTCCTAACAGACAATTACTGGTCTGATTTCGAAGATTACGTAACAACTGGCTGGTAATTACACACAGAAAAGTGCAAGTGAAGTGTCGATGATTCATTTGCTTTTTTTCTCATTTTTTTTCTGTTGCAGGTAAAGTTGGTTTGCTGACTCCATGTTTTACACCAATCATGGCCGCTTGAAAAGAATGCGATGAAAGCAGTTTTTTTTCTGTTTTTAGCTGATGCAAGCGGTGAAAGCTGGGTAGTTTTCTCCTCGTTACCACATAACCACTTTCCCTTGAAGGTTTTCCTGTATTCTGTCACCAACTTTCGCCAGTTTCCGCATGCCTGTCCTCCACACTAATCCATGTTCTCCAGTACGAATTTAATTTTGGTCAAAACTTGTCATTGATACAGTGGCAGAGAAACAACAAAATGTAAGCGATAGACTCGAACACCCCTCCTTCAGTTTCATGACGTCACTAAATCCATTATTTCGTGACGTCATTGACCTGTCAGGGTTCACTCGTACCGAGAGTTCATTTTCTTGTCTATGACATTCCGTAAGAGCCTAAAGTTGTGAACATTCTGTGTTATTTATTTTTATATATATTATTATTTGAAATCTCTACAAGTTGTGAACATTCTGTGTAAAGTATTTATAAATATTTTTTGAAATTTCTGCAAGTTGTGAACAATGGCATGCAAAGTTCGTCATCTGTGTGAGGTTCTAGAATTTTCTTTGAAAGAACAAAGAAATAATTAGTCCTACCTTGTCATTAATTAATGTTGCTTTAAATTAAGATGTTGTACATAGTTATGAAAATTATACAGGCACATGCATGTACTAAGCACACGCACTCACACGCACTGTCATATGCAACTAAAATGAAAACCCAGATAGGCAAGTCGACAGGCAGACACACACACACACATTGTCTGCTTGCTGACTGAGACGCTAACGACCGTTTCTGGACATGAAAGCGTTTTCTACGCTTGCAGGAAATCGATTATCTGACACCTCTTTCATCGGCAAATTGTAACCGGAAATACATTCAGTCTTACTGGAAACAGCTGCTCGTTAAGGAACACGAGGACGAGACAGGGTCCAGACGGCGGAACACCGATAAATCCATAGGAGAGGTGAGAGCTGATCTCTGCCGCAGCCTGCCCTGCTGTAGGACTCCGCCAACGATCCATGCACACTGCAGCTGTACAGCAGCTCCTCGGCAGCTGCAGTGCCTTGCTGGCAACTTCCACCTACCTTTGTGAAAGAGTTTGAGAAGGACAGGTCAATAAAATGCTTATGTTTCTTTTGGGACTGGTGTCTACACATTTTTTTTTCTTTTACAGTTACAATCATAAACCGTTGTCATTTACAATCGGGAATGTTCATTTATAAATTTGAGAATTTTCATTTATCAGCTTGAAACTTTTTTTAATACTTGAATTGGTAACTTGTACTGTCATTGCCATCATCGTTGTCATTGTCAACTGACATTGCTGGTTCCACGGTTGGTTGTGACTGAGGTCAAAACGAGATGTCAAGATTTTTTTTATTGCATTGACTTAGAACAAAATAAAAGTATTACTTGAGTAGTATAATAAATCCAACGCTTTCAAAATTTTATGAACTTGTTGTCGAATAGACCTTGCTGTTGTTGTTTTGTTGTCATCGTTGTTGAAACTAAAAGGATTTGAGAGTGATGATACAAATAGGTCTGAGAGTCCCAATAAGAAGAGATGATGTTTTCAAATGAAGGTTTAGTGGGACTATTGCCATCAGCCAAGATGTACTTTTGCCTGACGACACGCAAGCCCCTCGCACAGTCACGTGCTCGCGTACAGGAGCTGTACACAGTCCGTCAAGTCCGACTTTAAACTAGTTAACGTCCGCCCGCCCAGTGGACCAGACACTCAGCAGCTGCCAGCCGCCAGGACGCCAGGGATGCAGAAACCCTATGTGGACAATGTGACCCAGATAACGAAGACATTAATGAACAGATGAACAGAACAGACCTTCGGGTGGGTGGATTTGTTTAGCACTTAAAACTAGATTGCCTTCTCTCTTTTCTTTCTTTTGTTTTATACTCTCTTCCAACCTTCCTTCCATTTGTCTTTGTCCCTAAACTTAGTTCTTTTGTTATTTATAACTCCACATTGTGTAATCATTCTCTCTTCATTCATAAATCATATTAAATATCGCATGGCTAACTAGCAAACTTAGAATGCGTAAAACACAATTTTTTCAAGACCAATAAACTAAGACTTTAGTGGAGATATCGTTGTCGCCGTTGATTGACATTCGAAGACATGTTCTGTTTATATATCTTCTTCTCATTATGTTCCTTGAAACTGGGACAATGCAAAAAAAAAAAAAAAAAGAAAAGAAAAGAAAAAAAAACCCACAGATGTACATACACCCTCATATCCATGCCCGCCCACAGACCTGCAACATAAGCATGCGCACTTAGAGAAAAAGAGAAAGAGAGAGGGAGGAGGGGATGGAGATTGAGAGAGAGAGAGGAGGGCAAGGTCATCCTTATTTTGTGCGGCCTGCATTACTGGCGATCGTTTCTCTTGCTTCCCATCATCTTTGTAATTTAGTTATGTTCGAGTTTCTGTCTTCCATCAAAGCACGCTCGCACGGTGGACGATGGCACCTCGGAGCTTTGCGGACTGTGGCAGGACGGCCGCCGCGCCCCCCAAGCGAGCAAACACCGTCGCGCCGCGGATACCAAGGGGACACCACTCTGCAGTCGGTAATTATTTTACATTATTTCCCAGCATACATCTGGTAAGCCAGAATTCAATTAAAAACATGCAGACATGGCTGATTGTGTAACGAGACATAATGCAGTTTTATCTACAAACTCCAGAAGTGTTTGAAAAAAAAATTGTGATGACTCTTTTTTCGAATTTGAATCGCTCACGTGAGAGTTTTTCTTCGATTGTTAAACAATAATAAAGTGCAGGATCATAGCAAGCAGGATAATTTTAGCCCCTGAATATTCTGAACATTATCATGAGTGAACATGATTGAGAGACGGACCTTTATTTGTCTGAATACATCGATTAGAGTTCAAAGTTTAACCAGGAGATAGGCTATCCCTTCTTCTATACCTTTGCACCTTGGATAAATCGAAGCCTCCCCGTTATCTGCTTTCTCTTTTCGATGAAAGTTTGACGTTTGTGATGATGTATGAACGGTCTTGACTGGAATAAAACTGTCAGATCGGACCCAGAAACAAGGCAAGGCAAAGGCAGGTGGGGTAACGCTCACCTCCTTTCACTCTCACACCACCCAGTGCGCCTGCGCAGAACTGTGACGTCAGTAAAGGGAGAGCACACGAGGATCACAACACTCGGCGAAGTTGGTGCTGCATGCCATAAAATGGCGAGCTCCTTCATTTCTTGTAATCTCTCAGGGAGCGACTGAGTCGTAACGCAGATCGATGTACAAGCACTCGGTACCACATCCGGTAATATGAAGGCGACTTCTCCCGGTGGAGTGAGTGGTCGTAAAATGGTTATTAACCCCCAAAGTGTGAATTCTGTCGGTTATATCGTCCTTAGTATCGTATTTAGGTCCAAGTCACCGGCAACATCTCCGGAGGAACACCAAAAGGTACCAGGGGACCGAAGTAAGTTTGGAGTCGCTACTTACCCACCCCTACTCATTAATCGCTTCATTAATTACACATTCACTAATTATATATCTCACGGTCAAGCAGGTTAAAACTGACATCATTCAAGGATTAGTCAGGAAACGTCCCTGGGGAGATGAAAAATTGGTTGTTACTATGTAGACCATTGCCGTGGGCGTGGCGTTGTTAAAATAAACTTTTAGTATATCCACAGTCTTCAATAGTAAACATCGAGGGTTTATCATCGTCTTTTGAATAAAAGACTTTTGTAAGTGGCTTAAATTCACTTTTGATCACAATTACAAAGGCAATCTCAAGCATTTTTTCATCTGTAATTTTATTTTTATCTGTGATATATTTACTTTTCATACCAGCACAAAAAATGCACAATAAATATAGTAGTTTGCTGTGTGTGTGTGTTGAGGGGAAACTTCATGAAAAATGGAGTCTCTAGATATAACAGGTACAGGTCAGGTAAAACTAGTTAATGAGGCAGCAAACTAAACTTTATAGAAAAAAAAGACCGGTGGTGTCTGTAAACCTTAATTTGGCCCGTGTGTATGTGTGTGTATGTCTGTATGTTTGTGTGTGTTTGCATGCATGCAGACTGGTCTCCCTCTCTCTTTTCCCTTCACTCCCTCCGTCTGCCGACAAGACACGTCAAATTACGCGCTGAAGAGGAAATGACGTTGAACAGTACGCCGTTGCTCTCGTTAGGCATTCTTGAGTGCGGTCACGTGATTGATCGGATGTTTTTCCTGTCGATTATTTGCCTTCTCCTGAGTCACCTCAAAGAACGCTATCACGATGTAGCCCAGCACGGCCAGAGTGGAGCAAGTGGACCACGAATCGGCCATCTCAGGGGCGGCCGACATGAAGATGAAGATGGGCCTGGAATATTCCACACGGAGCAACAGATGTGAACAGATGTGAACAGCACCATGGCGAAGATGGAGGAATGGAACGTGAAGAAGATTTCTGCAGCTGGTACATTTAGTTTTGTATTTGTTTTTGTTATTTTGTTCTCTCTCTTAGTTTCTGACCTGAAGACGCTTGACCACCGAAGGGTGGATGCGGCTCTCACATCTCTCAGTCCGCAGGCTGGTCAGTGTTCCACTGATTTATAGTTTCGCTCGCAAGATGAAAGGGTCAGCGGATGTGCCAGCGGGTGCCAATAAATCTATCAGGGTTAATTTACAGTCCAGGGGTCAGGCCTGGACAAAGAAGGGCAAGGCACTGGTAGCCTTTAACCTATAAATTTCAGAGCGAGGCAGAAATCTCACATTTCGGAGCGGCACGCGCCTCGTTTAGACGCGACCCTAACTTTTGTTTACTGTTTATTTACAGTGTTTGGGAGACTTTGTCATGGCATCAGTGTATTTTAGTAAGAATTACTGGGGACTAAACTGTTCATGAGAAGAAAATCTATTCTGTTAACAAACCGTGAACAAACTATCAAAAACTGTGAGCTCGGCGGGGAAGGGTAATTTGCAACGCCTCGGAAAACTATCCAAGATAAGTTAGCAGTGTAATTTGTGTAAAAAGAACATTAAACTGATATATCATTAATATTTTTTACTTTATTCAATAATAAGATTTTTTATTGCGTACAGTGTATTTTGGAAGTTCTTTTGTTTTTATGTTTTGATTTGTTTTTTTTTTTGTTGTTGTTGTTTTTTTTCTTTTGCTTTTGTTTTTTACTCAGCATGAGAATGTGAGAGTGTTGAAATGTAAGCAGCAATTTTATTCATTCTTTACACAATATTCCTTTCCTTAAAATTACTCATTAACAAATAATAATATATATATATATAAAGTAAAATAAAACATCGACTTGTTTGGTAGGGAAATCTGGCCTTACAACACAGGCACACACACACACATACATACACGCACGCACGAAAGTACACACACACGCCCCTAAAGCCCATCTAAACCTACTCCACGAAAATATAATTTTTGGCTGGTAACCGTGCCAACCACCAAGAACGCCAAGGTGATTCCCGGATCAGGAGTCGTTCTTGTGGAGCAGACTGTCAAACAAATACTACTCTCGCCATTCTGCAAACAAAACTTGGACCATCGCTTCTCCGACTCCATGGCTGTTCAGCCCAGCATAGATGACAGACGATTGCAGAAGTCCTTTTTTTCTTCTTGTTCATTCTTTTTTCTTTTTGAAAAAATAACTTCTTGGGTTGAAGAGCCCTTGCTGATATGTCCGTCTAGACGATCCTCTCGCCTACCTCCAGAGAACACGTCACACACAAAAACCTATAATTCAAAAGCAGCCGAGCTCTAACACCATCTCAGCCTCGTTCCCAGCATTCCGCGGAGGTCTTGCGGGCCAGGACCGTTCTCCTCCATGATAACATCACGTGCCCTGTCGCTTTAACTGCTCGACTGAAAAGCTACCTGTCAATCAAGCTGTCGCAGTAAGCTTTCTTCGCAGATTTTACTCTTTTAAATCTTATCAGCAAGAGTAAATACAAGAAACCCGCCGAGCGATTGCGGCTACGACTTCGTTGGTTTTGGAGAAGCCGTGGGTAGCAGCGGGTATCGACGAAACTCCAATCTGTCGTGTTCTTGGGTTTTCAAAAGTCGACAGATTTTGTAACGCCTATTGACTTTCGGTGGCTAGTTGGGAGGGTAGGGACAGCTATGGGCATAAATATGACTTTTGCTTCTGGTGACGCACAAAGTTGCTTCTGTTTCCATCGACCCACCCACCTACCCAGAGAAGTCGAAGACGGAACTTTCGTTAACAGAGGACGAAAAAAAAAACCAAAAAAAAACAAATATATACTGGTAAGGGACAGAATGGCAGGAAAGGTAGTGACAAATGGACGAAGTTGGACTTATGACTTCAACATGATGGTTGTAAGGCTACATCTGATAATCCAGGTGGAGTTAGCTATGCGTGGAATTATGTTTACAGTTTGTTAAGAATTACATAATTTTCAGCCAACCCGGCTCAACAGAATTTTTTTTTTTAACACTTGTGAATGTCCTCTACAGTTTGGCCATCCAGGTTCCAAGACATCATTATTACAGCCTCGTTTTCATAAAAATAAAGAGTCATAGGCGAGGGATTGCTTGAAAATAAACCAGACTTCAGCGTTTTGATGATCGCCAGTCCTAGTCTATTGAAAGGAAGGAATAGTTTGATACAAGCACACAATTCCAGTGACTGTTGCTTTTCAGTACAGCTATAATACAACTTATTCGGGTCCAATGTCGAATTTAGGGAAATTCGGGTACACTGGTGACGTCACAAGCACGAGAGCATTACCCGGGGACACTAGCAAAGACAGTAAAAGTATTCTTGAAGCTAGTTCCACAATTTCCTAAAACTTAAAACCGCACTAACAAAAATATAAACCCTATACCCTATTCAAAAATTGCTCTTATACCACTTACATGCGATTAACAAGCGCTGGTCTGCTTGAAACAGTTTTATGGTATTTAAAATCTTAAATTGTGTTCTCCGTTGTGTTTCTATAAAACTGCTTTATCTAAATATATTTATGGCCTAAAAGGTTGTAAAACCAGAAATGTGTTGTGAAGCTGGACCATGATCCTTTACTTCACCCTAAAATTGTTCTTGATGTCCAACATTTTGCATAGCTCTAGCTATCGAGGTTTTTTTTTTTTTTTTTTTTTTTTTTTTTTTAAAAAAAAAGCCAGAAAGCAAGTCAACACACCAAAAACAAACAGATTAATTTACCTTTTATTGAAATATATATCAAGGTAGAAAGATACGGAGCATGTAATGTTCTTAGCGATATTAAACCTGGGACAAAGCTAGTAATTATTTTCTGGGAGAGACAACACAAAAAGGAATTGTGAGATGTCAACCAAAAACAAAAGGCTTTGAGGCTTTTTTCCCCCTTGTATTGCTGTATCAGATTGTGGCTCACTATTTATCCGAAGTGGTGGAGGTCCCTATTTGTTGCACAAAATAAAGAGAAGTGGGGTTGTGACGGGACAGCAGTGAAGATAAGGTTTCAGCTTCGACTAGACACATAGTCTGCCCCACAATCCTTTGCAGATTATGATCTCTGTCTTGCTTTCCGACAGCCTCCACACCAAGAGAAAGGAAGAAGCTTCCAGAGATGTCGCTGCAGCAGGCAGCGGGTAGACGCCGGCCTATGTACATCATAGTGCAGCACAACAAACATAGTAAATTATCTTCCCCTTTTACCCATTATAACCTCCCCGTTCTCTTTTTGTATTGTTATTGTTGTTGTCTAGCAGTTTAGCATATTAATCTCTTTTTAGAAGGGAGATTTCTGCCAATTCTCCCATCCCCGTAAATAAAGAATCGCTAAATCATTTGTATTGGAGGGAAGGAGGAGACACAGAGAGTATCACTGAAGTGAGTTATCTTTCCCTACGAGTATCTTGGACGTCCTAAAGTAACCCCAGTAATATACAAGTTGCATGGCTCCATCGTCTGTGGCTGTAACCTTAGTCACGTGACCTAGAAATGGTGCTGCTGGTGTCGGACTTGCAGAAGTTTTCTGTCGGTCTGGAAGGAAGGGGAGGGTCTGCGGAGGGAACCATGGGATCGATGAAGAGTCTCCAGCGGCCAAGCGAGGAAGATATTTGCTCACTATATTCCATTTCTCCTTGGAGTGTGTTCCTGTGGGACCAAGGAAGCTGCTGTGTGCGGACCTCACGTGGAGGCCCACCGTTCGCTGTTTGTCACACACTGTTGTCCATGAGCCGCAACACGAAGCCAAGCTCGAACACAGTCATCCAAGGATGGCGCTGTGGGAGTTGAAGAGCAAACTGTAGTAAGCTACTCATCTGTAAGTATAGATGGGATGTAAGCTAATTGTCACGCCTTGAAGTGGCATCCTAGACAAAGTTTCAAACTCCACGTGAATCTGGAACTTTGACTCTCTCTCTCTCTCTCTCTCTCTCTCTCTCTTTGCCAAAAAAAAAAAAAAATACAGGAGAATACTTAATTGATTTATTTACTCATAGTTATTGCCCTCATTGTTTCAATCCGAGACAGCATGGTAGTCAGAATCATGCATGGACATTTCATTTGTCCCAAGTAGTTAGGACTAAGGTTGGTCCTAACTTTAAGGGTGTACCACATGTTAGAAAAAAAAAAAAGATTCCTTATGAGTGATGAGTATTGTTTAAGGTCTGCAGAACTGTGAACTAAATTATCACTCCCGAATTGCAGGCATTCTTACTCGCAGGTCTGCACAGCGCGTGTTACGTTCGCAGCCGTTACAACCGTTGGCCGTCGGATAGTCGTACATCACTCTCCATAGTCTTCTTGCCATATAGTCATACAAAAGTAAACGTGTTCATCTCTGTAAATGTCTTTGACCAATCCAGTGTTCTCTTTATCATGAACGCGACCTTCAAAGTCGAAATTACTTGCTGTCATTGCTGACAGCTAGCGCCACCTGTTCAGTCCTGCGAAATAAACAGTTCAGAGAGAAATCTCAAGCATCGCAGAGAATGCGACAAAGAAGCGCAGACAACTCCGAAGGTCCGATGGAACTGTGGCAAAAAGGGAGAAATGAAGGAGAAGAGGGTGGAGCGACGAAGGGATAGGGTGGGGTAGGGTAAGGGTAGAGCGGGGGGCTGTGCTCTTTGGAGCGAAGAGTCCATTGACTTCTGACTTTTCATTCGCGATCGTGCTGTGAAGTGTGTTTGGCTTGGCTACCTCAGGGTGAAGCAGGAGCCTTTTCCTTCATTGCTTTTTGTTTGTCTTTCAACCCCCACACACCCAGCTCTTCCCCCTTCTGACACGTCTGTCTAGCTGGCTCCCTTCCCCGAGGGTATCACTTGGGTATAATGCTGTCTGTCTAACTGTCCTAAGCCCGGCCTTTCTTACAGACAGGGGCTACGGCAGCCGGGTCAGCAGCCGCCCCAAGATTAAAGATCGGCCCCCGCTAAAAGAAAATGATTAATCTTCAGAAAGTAAGACATAGAAAAAAAAAACTCATTTACGACTGCATCTACAAGCTGCCAAGATAAAGGTAACGGTCGTCCCCTAACCTTTTTTTGAGGTCGTTTGGGGAGTGAAGTGTTTAGAGACTATTTTTTTTGTGAGATCATTTTTTTTTCTAATCCTCTATGAAGTCGGGTACCCTTTCCTTACAGCTGAGTTGACTGGGTAAAGTTTGCTGCGCCACACGGGTATCGAATTGGCGAAATCTGGTTTCGGAATTCCATGAGTGGTTAAGCTTAGTTATCCGGTTCCAAGATATAATAAAATATTTGATGATGATGATGATGATGATGATGATGATGATGATGATGATGATGATGACCTCACTTTCCAGTAAAAAATATATCACAAGATTACCTTTACCTTATATTACATATAGTCTCACACACACACACATGTACACACATACAAACACTCACACATCACACACACATGACTGCATGCTCACAGATTTTTTTTTCTTTACTTTTTTTTTTTTGCCTCTCTTCCTCTTTATCTTTCCATTCCTCACGTGGTTGTCAGTTCTGGCAGACTAGAATTTTATCATGTAAACCGGTTAATGCGGCCTCCTACAGATAACTGATTAAGCGGGCTATTTTATCTCCCTTTGATCCTTTTTCTTTCCTTTTTGTAGTATGCCGGCTCTCTCTCTCTGTCTGTCGTCCTCTGTGTCCTGCTCTTGTGTAGTAACACAAAAGCTCTTTGCTCAAGAAAGAGTGAGTGATTAGTTGCGGACTAGATGAATCTCGAGTAATTAAGTTCAACTGAGAATACTGCCCAGTCAACCCTTTCTCTGCTGTCGATCTTCTGAAATTAGTTGGTTCAGCCTCTCAGAAAATTGTATCCTGTTGCTGCAATTTTTCATTTTAATATTCCGCAGGCAAATTCTAGACCTTTCAAAGGAGGAGCAAAGAGAAGGGGAGGGGGAGAGAAGTTTTTCGATCCTTTTTTTTTTTAATAACGAAAAAAAAATCCCACTTAACTCGACGATTACTCGTAAAGTACACATTCCGTTAGTTCATTCTACCAGGGGTCATGAGGTGACAGCAAGAAGTATACACTTCTCGTGACTTCATCTTCAGGGTTGGCACTTTAAGCAAAAGAGAGACAAAGGCGAAGAGAAAGGGAAAGAACATAGAAGAGGTACATCGGGAAAAAAATAGAGCTTTGGAAAATATCAAACTTCGTCTTATTTGTTCAGTAGTATTGGGAAATGTCGGCTAATGCTCTTTAATATGAATGTTTCCAATGTTTCTAAAGGTCAGCGTGGTGTCTCAGCTATGAAGGGTTATACACGAATAAGTCAATGACAACTCTTTCGAAATGGTGTCTGGTGAGCATGTATCTCACCCAAGTTTAGTAAATTGTGTTTAAGTAGTGGGGATCCACCTCCAGTGCTTGTAGATGTAAGAAATGCGGTTTATCATCAGAAAAATGAAAAAATCCATCTGATGATGATCTTTGTCGATAGAATGACATCGGAGATGCATACACGGTTTCTATGGTGATCTGAATTCTGTGGTAGACAGGTCTAGACTTCAAGAAATGACTAACTACTGAACACTATTCACTCTTGTCCACAGCAATCATATACTAAGAACAAACAAGATAGGTTTGTGCTGAATTCAAAATAAGGACAGGGCCATGGTAAACATCTGTTTATGAATGGTAACTCCAACATGAATAATTAAATTGCACGGGGTTCAAGGTTTGTTGGTAAGTAAGGGTCACTATGTTTAGCAAGCGCGTGAACTTGTGACTGCGGCGGACGGTGTCTTCCAGCATTATCGAATTTCAGAAGAAGTGGACGAAACCACAAGCGGAACCCCAACCACCGGGCCTGAGGGGCGAAGCGAGTTGCTCTCAAGTTGAATAATTTGCTGCATTTTCAGCTGCTGCATACCCGTGTCTAGACAGCGATTTACCCGATGAAACGGTAGATGACCTATCAGCATTCTCGTCGCACTTTTCTGCGGAGAGGTCAGCTAAAGAAATGTAACTGTAGGTACAGTTGGAAACACACTCGAGGATGCAAAAATCACAAACCGTCACACACACGTACACACCTAGAGAGAAGGCAGTCTTGTAGATAACACGAAGACAAAGTAAAGGCAGAGGGAGGGAAAGCACGAAGGCGCAGAGAGAGAGAGATGGAAAGAATAAAGGCACAGAGAGAGACAGAGAAAGAAAGAAGGCGTAGAGAGATAGAAAGAGGGAAAAGAGAAAGAAATAACTTATTTTACGAGCGCCAGCTTCAAACAGAATCAATTGCATGTCAGCGTAGAGTGGTCGGCCCTGTATGACGAAACACGCCAAGATGGCTCTCACGACGACGCCCTTTCATATTTCCTTCTGACGATGCTCCAGCAAAGTGACCGTTGGGGGAGTAGCTGGGCGGGGAGGGAGGAGCGGTGGATGGGGGAGGTAAGGAAGCGAGGAAGATGAAGTAGGGGGAAGTGCAACTCCCAAAGACTCAACCTTCAGGATGATTATCTCCCCTCGCCCGGCTCACCACCCAGGGGCCGCCGCTGTCTGCGAGTTTATTAATTTTCTGTGTGTGGTCGGATGTCAGTCACGTGACGCTAATGTACGGCCGAACAGGGCCAAAAGTTACCTGCGTTATGGACGTGCAAAATCAAGCAGTGCGCTTTTTGAGAGGAGTTTTGACGGGAGCTAGAGACAGGAAAGTAGGGCCCGGCTTGATGTTCATGTCATATTCCTCTTATTTTTTATTAACCTAGATATTTTTACGGCCATCTTTCCTCTAAACCTTTATTTTTGTTTAGCACAGTGACGATTGTGAACACGTTTGTGTGCGTGTGTGTTGCTGTGAGGCTGTGATATATAGAATCTCAAAATATGTTTGTTTCAGCATGTTTCTCAACACTTCCGCAATATTTTGGAGCCACCGAATCGCTGTAGACTCCATCCACTTCCTTGTTTTTACGATGCCCTCCCTCCATCCTCACCTCGTGGCCTGACTGGAGCAACTCGACCTCAGACACCAAACTGGGGTGAAAGGTCACCGCAGACGTGATTGCATAGCAAGTGAAAAGTCGCTGATTTAGGACAGCTTCCGGAATCAGAAGTCAGTTAAATAAGCGCACTTTCTGCTGGGTCAGCTACTGTTTATTATTTTGTACACTGTCATAATTATATGTGCCAAAGCTTTTTTTTTCTTTTTTTCTTTTTTTTTCCTTTTTTATAACTTGTCCCTTTTAATTAACCGAGTTTTCCTAGCCCAAGTATTTCCAAGTGTTTCTGTTCAGGAAGATTTTAACGCACTTAAACACACACACACTCTCTTTCTCTCATTATTTTATATCGCTCTCACGATCTCAAAAAAATAAAATAAAATAAAACACCGGACTGATCTCCCCCAATCGTAAAGCTATTTGATATTCATATCACCACCTATTGAATTCTCATTAAATTTGCCTTAAACTTGCAGAGTACACAACGACCCAACACACTCTTTATTTATTCATCCTACCGGCCTCATTTATTCTCAAAGTACAGTATACATTATGTCATAACGAACACGAGACATCGTACAACTGTAGAGGAAGCACCCCAGACCTACCTTCACTTGATAAAGCGCTCAAATACTGACAAAGTATAGTGAGACCGCAAAAAAAAAGGGAAAAAAAAAGAAAAAAAAAAAAGGCAGAAAAATTGCGTCTTTCTTCCACGCCTGTGCTTCAATCATATTAGTTCGGTTTCTAAAAGTCTACCAGGAGGACCAACCCTTTCGGCGGCTCTCGGCTCGATAAATCTGCCATGTAACCAGGGATTCTCCTACAATGGCGGCGATTGCAAGCAACAAATCACGGGCTGCTGACACGTTTTCCAAAGCGAGGCTCGTGCCGGAGAGGGTTTCGCGCCAATTTATGTCCATCTCATCGATTTTGAAAGGGAGATTTTGTTGATAAAACGTACTGCGTCCGGACGCCGAGCAACCCAGCATCTTTGCTCTTCGTTTTTCTCGGCAAACGCTTTACGGCCATGTTACGTCTGTGACGTCACGCGCGGAAGAAGGAGGGTTCTCGGGTTGCTGCCGCCCCCCTTTTAGTACCGAGAGCCTTGGTCCCTCGCTTCCTCCGCACCCCATCTCTTTACTTTGTCTCCTTTTCAAATGTTCACCGATTCTTCCCGTGAGGACAGAGAGGATTCGGAATGATTTTTTTTTCCCCGGAAGGAGAGAGGTGTTCTAGTGAAAGGCATCTAAACTAACTTCTTCGTGTTTGCAGTTCAATGAGAGAGGATTTTATTATACCCGATTTGTTGATGATAACGGTGTCCTTGGTTCTAGCTTGATAACCTGTTGTCCATCCTAAAAGAGACTGCACTTTCTTGTCTTGAGTTCTTAGAATGGACCAGCAGTATACTGAGGATTGGCTGTCCTGGATTCAGATCTCGTCTTGGGCACGCTGTTCTTTCTCTGTATGTGACATCTGTTTACAGGACTGGTTGCCTTGCCGTGGTATAGCCATAGTTGGTGGCTCGGCGTCCCATTTAGAAGGGACGAGGTATACAGACCGAGAAAATGTAACCAAAGAGCAGCCCACAACTCAGCCAATCAGATCGTGAACTTTGACATTTTCCCCCAGGTAACGTTCACCGCCGATGCCAAAGAAAATGTAGACTAGACGAGTCTAATGAATGCTTACGCATGGACGACCTTTGACCCTTTGCGGTCTCGCTTGTCATCCCCAGAAGAGCAGACGCCACGCTGCTGTCTCAGGACCAACCGAAACATCCGAGGTGCAACACAACCAACACCTACAGGGTAATGGGATATCGCTTTCATAAGCTGCCGGGTAGGTATCAGTATAGGGCGAGGGTAAGGTTTCAAAACATCCCCGGAACAAAATAAACCACAAGTTCCTACTTATTTCAAGCCATGACGTTTTCTCTTCCTTGTTTTTTTTTTCTTTCTTTCTTTCTGAGCAGAGGAATACATCAAGTGCACCAGGAGGTTGCAAGAAATGTTATCGCTGTAATTATATCTTGTCTAAACATTCCTGCATTCTGGGATAGGACGACAAACGGATGTCTTGTTTTGACGTCAGAGACTTGGAGCCGTTGCCTCATGACCTCAGGAAATGAAGAATAAAGCAAAACATTCAACCGGAGATAAATAAAACCCACTGCCCTAGATACATTAGAGGCTTTCACTCTTCCACACACACACGCTGATATGCACATAAAGAGTGATCCGCTCCTTCCTAAATTTTGAAACTGTAAAATTAAATAAATAAAATATATGTATCGTTGATATGCAGGTATAGACCACTCAGAAAGACATCAAGGAAATTCTTGTTAAATTCAAATAAATTTTACTGTTTTGATGAATGTTTTATATTCGGCACGAGACGCTGAAGTCCAATCGATGTCACCGGGTGCCCTCTTTCAAAATGATGAAGACGGTGGAGAGAGATCTTCGCTATCGTCTGGACGACAAAATGAAAAATAAAAGCCACTTCAGAAAAGTAGAAGACAGGATCGATAATTTTCATCATGACTTAGTATGCAAAGCTTGGGTATGAAGGGGGTGGGAGTAGGGGGTGGGACAAACCCCATGCTGACAGTGAACGACGTTCACTTTCTTGCCTCCTCAGTATCTTTTTTTGAGAGGGCGACCACCCACTCCCCCTTGTCCCCCTGGTTTCTACTCCACTGGAGATGTCAATGACCAATTAAGCTCTAAAATAGAGAGGTTAATATGATTAATTAGCTTATTATGAACCACTCTTTGACTTTCGGTTTTATTGTTCTTCTTAAATTTTCTGGATAATTGATGTCACAAATAGTTTGTAATCAGTCTAAGACGACGCTGGATTCCTTGAGAGTTTACTATTTTTAAAAAAAGCAAACTTTTCATTCATCTTTTTATACTTGCTTCATCCCATCATCAAAGGTTAACTCGACAAAAAATATAAACATGAGTTTCATGTCTCGTCCTTGTCTCAAGCACCAAGAGCATGCTCCTTACGAGCGTGAGTATGTGCTGAATAAATCACACGTTGTTTTTTTATTTTTATTATTATTATTATTATTATTATTAAAGTCATGAGCACAGAGGTCAAACGGAACAGAAGCCATATTCATTCGAACTGCATCGATCGTGAAGTCTCCAAGTCCAGATGGAATCGAAGCCATCGACACGGATCGAAGGGGTATCACGATCCAGGCCGGTCAAACACACACGCCAACAACAAGTTAGAAGAAGGGACATCACTCTTTCTCTATCTTTATTTCTTTTTCTTATTTTATTTTTCGCCTCATTAATTTGCTGGGTGTTAGCTTCTCTTCTACTCTTTACTGTCTTGATGATTGCTTCTAAACACCATGCCACGCCTCCCTTGTTTTCTCCTTTTTAGACCTGAGAGCGAAGCACGCGGTCTGACGTCTGATCAATTGATGCTGATTCCTGTCCTGACGTCCAGCTCGCGGGGAATGAAGTGGGAGGTGCACTGGTGGGTCTGCCGCACGCACAGGACGCACCGGCAAGCTGGTGGCACCCCGGTGGGAAGGGGTGGTAATACTGGTGTGTCTGCTGCACGCGAGGTGCACTGGTCTACAACATGTGGGGACAACAAAGGTCTACAACATGTGGGGGCAGCACTGGTCTACAACACGAGGGGGCAGCACTGGTCTACAATATCTGGGGGCAACACGTGGGGACAACACTGGTCTACAACATTTGGGGGCAGCACTGGTCTACTTTAAGGCTAGACTGATAATTTGGGTGACTACAGTTTTAGACACTACAATGTATTGATTGATTGATTGATTGGCTGTGGTATTACGCACGTGTTCTGATATTTTTTCCTTTAAGCGTTTCAATTCGAGAGGATCGCTTAATGCTGCCGTCAGGACCATAATCACTGCATCGTTTGCAACTCTCGCCCAACTCTCGCCCAAATCTCGAAAAGCTAATGGTTTGTCACGACGGCTTCGAGTGGGTTTCCAAGTCACTTGGATAAGCACTTAAACTGATGCGCCTGGCGAAGATGGCGTGAACAGATTAACTTTGTCGAAATTAATGGAATTCGGGTGACAACGCTTTTCACCTGGCTGTGCTCACATCGGAGCTCTTTCATCAGGACGGTAACACGGTCTTTGAACCGTGTGTCGCCCAAAGGTTGACCGACAGATCAGGGACTGGCTTTCTTCCACCGGAAGAAGAGGTGAAAGGTTAATTTCCTGCTTGCTTGGTGCAAAATGGAGATGCGTACGAAGACAAATGCAATAGGTCGGAAATCCCACAGACATTACACTTCTTTGTCCCTTGCTGGATAAGATCCACAAAAGTTCTACGGCCAAACAGAACGTGAATTGCAAGGGTACAAGAGAGAAGCAGGAAGGAGTGGCTGTGATCAGTGAACTCAAACGATAAACAAAGGTCATGTAGACGAACAAACAATGCCAGCGGCCATGTGTAGTGGTCTTAACAAACATCTACTTGGCCGGCAAACAGACAATATGAAAATAAACAACAGACAGTGACAATTGCCATGACCAATAAACAACAGATATGAACATCGCCGATGGACAAATAACATGTCGGCGTATTTACCAGTACATTTGATATTGTCGATAATGAACAGTAAACAAAAGCACGAAGAACTAACAGGGTGATGCACTGTGTACCCAAGAAAAAAGAGGTGAGGAGTAACATTGGATATCAACAATAACCACGCAGAACATAAACAACAAACAGGAATAGAAAGAACACGAGCAAATCATTCAAGGAAGGGGGGAAAGCAGTGGTCTGTAGCATGAGATTTCTTCCTTCAACTGTTTCCCCATCCTGAGCTCAATGCTGCTTCTGTTACCCTGTCACGTGTTCTTTAAATGGAACACAAAAATCTCTAGACTAAAATTAACCATGCGTCCTCAGAAATAGAATACTCGTATACAAGCTTTTGGAGAGCAAGTAAGCCGGCCAATCAGTCGGAAATCAGTCAAGCGAGAACAGCCACGATCTTCCTCTGTGTTTGTACTGACTGATGATTGGTTGAAGACTGCTAGCTGTTCGTCCAATGGGATCCATGATTGTATATTATGTGTGTGAATGTACAAAGTTCAAGTAAGGGAACAAGAACTTTTCGAGCGTTTTTCGGCATGTCAGGACAAGGTCAGCTTCTGGTCAACAATTCTTCGAGGTGGAGGTAGACACACTCTCAGCTTCCTTCAACGGATTTTTCCCCCAGAGAGAGAAACTTGAGCCAGGAGGCAAAGAAAGTCAAAACGCTCAAGGTTCGTGGTCAGAGTTGCACCATCACTGTGTCCAAATTTCAGAAGCCAATGTCTGGTGTTTGACGAGAAACGCCGACACATTGTAAAACTTCATTGACTAGTGTCTCTCCACTCTCTCTCCTGGTATCTTGCTTTCCATGTCAGTCACAGTTTATCTTCTCTCTTTCCCCTCAGTAAAACCACAAAATCATAGACCTTATAGACTTCACTTTTCTCGGGGTCAGCTTTTACACGAAGGTAGTTCCCATCTCCTTTCCCTCGATGCCTTACTTTCCCCAACCCTCAATCTCGCCTGCTGGGCTCACTGGGGTAAGTTTGCTGCGCTAATCGGGTATTGAACCACCCCTCTGTTAGTTCGGAGACCGGCACTCTAACCACTCAACTATCCGCTTCCCCATGTTTGTGTGGTTTGATATTCCTCTTCTCAGTTTGTATTCGGAAGATGCTTAGCGGGAGATTTTCCCTTTCTTTTTGAAAAATATTATTTTTTCTTTGTAAAGCTTGATGAGCCTTTCTTTGGCTGAAGATCATCATCATCGTCGTCATCGTCGTCGTCATCGTCATCATCGTTGCTAATAGATACCGAAATAAGCCGAGATGGGCGCGCAATATGATCGCACTGGAAAAATGTTGGGATATTGATTAGCCGGCTGAAGATAAATCGGTGAGAAAAATACGTAGGTTAGATAAGGATGGCGAGAGAGATGGCGATTGGATCGCAGGCGGAGAGGAGAGAGAAAAATCTAAAAGCGAAATTTGACGGATGACTCCAGACGTGAAGCTGGGAAGGAAAGCATAAAACAAACAGCACCGGACGGCATGTCATACATCCTTGTCACTTTGCGTTTGATTGCACCCCCATATGCATGTTGGAAACCTAAATAAAAGCCTTCTTGCTGTTGACCTTTCACCCTGGCCTATGAATTCTGTGACGCAAGAGGCGTGATACATGCGAGGAAATGAGAACTTTACTTGAGGAAAGCCGCACTTTTTTTTTCTTATCTCACTCAGCCTCGTGGCTGGTAGGCTGCTCCTTTCCATTATTTATTTATTTATTTTTATTATTATTATTTTATTTGTTTTTGGTGCTATTGCGTGGCTGTCACTTTGTCCCCACGCCACACATCTTAATTCTTGTTTCCTTTTCTTTTTTAATCGCACACTCCTGCATGCACACACATTCAAAATAAAGAAACACACACAAAGAGAAAGAAAGAGAGAGAATAAAAATCCGGATAAAAGCTACTGATTTCGAAGACAGTTCAATTGGAAGTGTTTATCATAAACATACTTTGTAATCTATCCTAGGCTATTGTTTTCTTTGACTTCCATTGCTTAACTGTTTTCTGGAAGGTGGTTTCAAATCCCTTCAAGAAATTGTGTAAAAATTGAGGCAAATTTGATAAAAGCATTCAGCAAAGCACACGCCTTCTGCTAACAGTGGATCTTAGTTTCTCTCTTACAGAGGGAGGTTGAGACATAACTAACGGTTTGCATAAAATAGTTCTGGGCAGATAACTACTTCGATAACTCCGCGGCACAAAATGGAGCTCTTCTGTGAAGGACGTCCTGACAATGGCTTGCATAAGCTTGAGCCCAGAGAGCCACAAGTCCGATAAATCGTCAGCTCCAAGAACAGCTCTTTCAAAAAAAAAAAAATAATAATAAAAGGAAAAAACTTGCTATCATAAAGAAAAACGTGCTTAGAAACAGAAAAATCACCTGCAGTCGGTCATGTGCTGATCTTTGTAAATTTCGTTTTCGATAATTCGCGAGGATGTTGCAAGGTCTGTGAAAAAGTGTCAGCATCATTTACCAACATTCTTTTATTTTGATTCTTCTTGCATTAGAAGATGTGAACACAATGTTTCTTCACACAAAAAGTCGCATTTCCGGGAAAATACATCTACGCATATGTGATGATGGATAAGGCTCTGGAAATCGCTGGTGTAGAAGAAAACATGAAAATTGCTGATACAGGGATTAAAAATTGCGGAAAAAGAGGAAGGGCAGAAGATCGTTGACAATTTAACTCTGAAATGTCTTGACTGAACACTGTTCATGAACGACGATTGTAAAGATGATGTACAACGATACACTTCGGAAATAAGACTGAGTATTGGAGAAGTAGGGACAAAGGATAGCAGGAAGAGACTAACAGAATTCTAAAACACCATAGGACCAAACTTTGTTGACAATATTGATGACATAGGGACTAAACATTGTAGAAATATGGTAAGCGCTTCAAATCAGGAAGTAATGATGAATACAATCGTTGTGGATGTACAGTAACCACTGAAGTCTACACCAGTAAAGGACTGAGCATATTTTGACACAGGGCAAATCGTGAAAAATAAGATAAGAATCAAAAATCGTTTAGGACTGAAAATGTCTGACATAGAGACTAAACATTGTGGAAATACAGACGAGACAAATCAAAGGCACGAGGCGGAAGCTTATGAAGTCTGCCGAGGAGAGAAGCGACCCGACAGCTCAGAATGTCAGTGTGTCATCGCATGGAGATGAAAACGTCTGACATTCAAAATTGACGCACGCGCAAGAGATTAAGGTAAAAGGTGACAGAGAAAGTGAGACAAAGAGAGAAAGTGAGACTGGGAGAGAAACTGAAAGGAGAGAGTGGGGGATGGGTAGCCATGGGGAGAAGAGAGAGAGAAGATGTGTGTGTGTGTTGACAAGAGGGACTGGGGGTCAAATCAGGTCTTTCATCTTTAACTGCCTTCGTCAGGGTTAAAATCAAAGCACTTACTGGTGAGGCTTATCGGTCTCTTCCTTCTTTCATACTTCTCTCCCTCCCTGTTTTCTACAGTTTATCCTTTTTTTTTTTTTCGAGTACAGCATCCTTCCTTCCTCCTTTCCCAGTGTCTTTCCACACAAAGAAAGAAAGAAAAAAATGAAGAACATTGCTGAAGCTATCGACCATAATTCTCAGTGTTGTAGAGTTTTATATTTATTGACGTAGACGTGTAGTCGCATTGCAATGCCATCACATAAATCTTACATCGTTATCATGTACAAAACAATGTCATCGCATAAATATTACATAGTTAACAACTGGAAAACAATGCTTTCTTACCACAAGGATGTGCCAAATGAAAAGATCAAAGTTAAATACAAGCTTGGTATTTATGTTGGTGAGCAGCAGCAGAAACTTGAAAATTAGGCGAGTATCTAGAAAAATGTTTAAGAGATGCAAACAGACAATGGATGGGACAACGCAATAATGTTGAAACTGGGAATAATTTGGTGATTACCATATAACTTCTTTGTAAGAACTTTTCTTACATAAAGTGAACCGTGTAAAGAAGATATTTTCTGGTGTGTGTCGGGGGACGACATAACAGTTTGTTATTTTCGTGAAAGAAAAAAAAATTAAGAAGAGAGTGGTGCAGCAACTCTGACAGCCAAAACTTTGCCGGCGATGGAGGTGTCTGTCAAGAAGAAGACTGAATTTGTAGGATTAAAGTGAACAGTTCTTAGAATGATGTTTAGTGCAAATGGCTTGTCTTTTAGCGCCTTTGATCATGGAAGAGTTTTTTTCCTCCAAAGCGTTTTTTTCTTCTTTTATTTGTCATGCGCGCGCGTGTACGTGTGCGAGAGACAGAGAATACCCGGAGAGAGCACCATTAACCGTACCGTGCACAGGTACCTTACCCGTTGGTTGGGAAAGTCACCAACATCATAAAATACTGGACCTGAAAAAAATGTAAGTAGTTTATCAACATTATATGATTGGTAAACAGCACATGTCCTTCTTGGCATCTTTGCACCTCAGCGTCCACTTGCATTTAACTACGTGTCCGCTACGTATTCTTTACGTGTTTACTACGGGTCCACTCCAGGTCCATCCCATCACATCTTAGAAACGCCCTTCTGAAGCACCTCTCTCAGTTCTTACACAACATACTTCAGGGTGGAGGTTCGGGTAGGTTTTTTTCTGCAGCACGCGTTCAACCACACTACCTTCCATTGCCCTGGCACAGGTCTGGCTCCTTCTCCTCCTCTCCAAGTGCTGATGGATTTAGTTTACATAAAAGCCCACTTAGCATTGGCCAGCTTTCTCTCTGTGTGATCTCACAGACTGGTGCAGCAGTGAGATGTTCCATCTCTCTCTCTCTCCATATCTCTCTTTGTCTCTCGTTCTCGGCTCAGATCACTTTCCTGTCGAAAGGTTTTGTCGGGTCTGTTCGAGATCCTTTTCACGTTCCTGTGAAACACCTTTCGGGTCTCGATGAAACACTTTTACGGTTCTGGGTCCCTGTGAAACTGTCATTGTTTCAAATCAATATGAAAAGTTTCAGGTCTTCGTAAACTTCAAATACATTTTCGAGAAAATGTGAGAAAATAGTGTCAGTGAAGCATTGTTCCCTCCCAAACGAGTCAGGGAAGAATTTGCGAATTTCGTTTCCAAACGTTACAGTGGTAACTGTATTCATTACATGGGTTTTTTTTTTTTCTTTTTTAAAAAGTCTGAATGTGTGCGTGCATGTGTGTGATTATATATATATGTTCGTGAGAGAGAGAGAGAGAGAGAGAGAAAGTGTGTATGGAAGAAAAAAGAGCATGCGTGTGTGTGTGGCCGGGTGTGAGGATGATGAGTGAGGGATGATTGATGAGCAGGAGGATAGAGAATGTGCAAAATACATCGATCATGTTTCTTTGACTCTGGCCGCGGTGTAGCAGGGACAAGATTGAAAGATTTACTCAGAAAAACTTCAATTTGTGCACGTAATCTCGTCTGCTGTTTACGAGTTTGGCTGTGTGCGCACGCGTACCTTCCAAAACCTATCCATTATTAGTTTGAAGACTTCTATAACCATGGAGTTTGTTCAGTTTATGTTTCAAGTGCTCACACACGTGCTTTTAGAATGCAGTAATTTCATGTTTTGTCTGGATGAGGAGAAAATAATGAATTTCCTGTAAACTTCACATCTCCGTCCTTCTCGTGGTGGCGTGTCTTCTTCTTCTGTTTGACTTCTGTGTATCTATTCTTGCCTGTTCTGTTCTGGATGGGGTCTTACTCTCCGAACAGATTGTGGGGTTGACCAAATGAAGGAGCTGGCTAACTTCTGAGGATGGACGATCTGCAGTTTCATTGCCCGGAAGGCCAACATGCGCAGGAATCCGCCGGATAGTGGTTGATGTTGTTGCTGATAGCGTGGAAAGGGAAGTATTGACTCAGGAGAATCTGGACTTGAAGGCCTGTCCTACTATCTGTGATAGATGCATCCTATGTTTTTTTTCCGCAGGAAGACCCCTGCTTTTGAAATCGCAAGGACTTTTGCTTTGAAGCTGGAGCAAGGCACTCCCGCTGGAGCCGAGATGGACACGGATTCTCCATCTGTGAATGAGATAAAAATGCAGCTCTGTTGGTGCTGTTGTCTTGTGCTTCCTGTGGGTAGACATGGGTCCACATGCTTTGTGGGTAGAGGCTGTCAGTCATAGCAAAGTGAGCATCTCCGGGGCCTCCTCTCATCTTCAATAGAAGCTGGTCATATGAACAAAACAGTAATCATCCCCTTCTTCAAGAAAGGCAAAGATGAAAAGGATCCATGCAATTAAAGAGCCATAGGTTTCTGAGCTGCAAGGGAAAACTTCTAGAATGATTGGTAAACAGCCTCCTGGAATCCACAACATTCTCATGCCTACCCGGGCAAGTTACAGTAAATTGTAGTGGTGGTGGTGTGTGTGAGAGAGAGAGACGGAGAGAGGAGTGAAGAGGGAATATTTAAATTTTATTTTATCAGATGTAAAATGTGCAATAAAGCTGAGTGAGTGACACCACCCTGTTATCACACCACCATTCCAAATTGCTCCCTTCATAAACAAATCTTTACTTTCCTCTCCAAGCGATCTCAATTTGGTGGTCCAACGCTGCTTTCGATCACTCTCTTGACTCTCATGGCCGGGGCTCCAGGCTTAATTTCTTACTTACCAACTCGGCATCCCACCCTGTCCCTCACTCTCACCCTCGACTGACGATAGAAACGTCACAACCCGGCCCAGGTTCACGCTAAGAATACAGAGGTCAGCTCGGGGTCGTTTCCATAGCGCCGCCCAGGAGCAAATCGAAATGGTGTCGATAGAAACGCCTTTTCAGCAGAAGGCGAGTTATTGGCAAATGTTCGAAACTACGGGAGGAGAGGTAAAAAAGTTTCTTCTTCATTTTCTTCTGCTCATCCTCTCCATTGCTGTTCTGCCGTTCAGCAGTCTACAAAAACCAATCAAGCGTTTTCTCTCAAGGTTTTCTTTGGAGGCTTGAGTGCAGCGCTCCAGTCTTTTTTTTTTTCTGGGGGAGAGAGAGAAAGGTGGGAATGTCGACTTTTCTTTCGTTCGTGGGCCATGCACTCTTTCTCTTTCCATTTCTCTTTTTTCTGTGTGTGTGTGTGTGTGTTCGTCGATCTCCAAATCTCCGTTACAGATATTGTCATCCATCGTCATCCGGGTCTCGCCATTATCACTCGACATGCTTCCAAAATCTTATGCTTGGTGATCTGCGCTTATCCCAAGCGTTTGTATGCAAATTTGTCGAGGAACATTCAAGCGTTTGCATCAAGTCAAGCATCGAAGCATTTACTTGCAAATTTTCAGAGGAACGTTTAAGTATTTGCTTGCATCTTCCAGGGAAGGAACATCGAAGCATGCAAATGAATTTTGCAAAGTATTACCACTCAGGTTTGCAGAGTGATCACGGAATTTCTTGTATGTTAATTTTTAGTGAGTACATCAAATACTGTGCATGCTGAATGTCATGCAACATCCATCTTTTTTTTTTGGCAACCATTGTTGGACTTTTTCTCTTCTGCCTGCTCTTCTTTACATGTGCTTTGAAGTAGACATGGTAAGTCTTTCGTCGCTCAGCGTTCTCGGAGTGACCGATAACTCATAAAAGGACAATTTGGAAGTCAACAGTTTAGTGCCGGAAATTTTTCATCGACGTCTGTAATTTGACCATCGTTTATAGCAGTCTGCGTTTGATAACAACTTCCGCTTTTCTTGTAAGTTTGGAAGCCGCGTTGCTAAGATTGATCGCAGTCCATAGTCATCAGCGCACCGTCGCGCATGATCGATTAACATGCCTGATATTCAGTCAGGCGGAACAGATTCGCCAGGGTGTCGTGCGTGCGTTGGTGGTTCTTTCCCACCCGACGTCCAGGCGCCGCCGATAGCCGTTCGTGGACATTATGCAATATTTCCTATTTTCTATTTCTAATCTTAAGTGTCATTGCGGATGTTGTGTATTGGATTTTAAAGTGTCTGCAATAACAAGATATCTCTTCTCTCTCTCTCCCTCCCTCTCACTTGTTTCCTCCAACACGTCTGTGTGTGTGGGAGTGTGTGTGTTTATGCTAGCGCGCGCGAGCATCCATCTTTATGTCCTTTTCCTCCTAAAAGTTCCGACGATGAAGCATCATTGCGGCTGGTGGTGGTGTCGATGCGAATGGTCACTTCCGGTGGTCAATGTGGACGCGGTGGTAGCAGACAGTTCCAGAAGCACGGAGGAATCAGGTTTTGTTGTGTGCAAGAGTTGTCCCATCCCTCATCAGCGGGACTCTCGCCTCACTGCGGTGTCTTGGACTCCAGACGATGCACGTGAAATCTACTTGTACGTATATTGAATCACTGTCACTGGCCGTCCTGGGGGAAATGGGAGGGTATATGCAATGTTTGGACATTTATATGCACAGGAAAATTGGTTTGCTGTATGCTGAAGTCGTGAACACGGATTCACCCATGCATTCTTCTCTCTCTCTCATACACACACAAACACAAACATGCGCACGCACGCATACACATTCTTCCCTCCCTAGCCCCTTTGAGCTTATCAACTTTGTCGGTGGTGTGTCTGTCCTTCTCTTTCAATGTCTATCCTCTTTTAATTCACTTTGTCAATCCATTCTTTTCACCCAACATAAATATTACCTTGCATTTTTATTTGGAGATTAATAGACATGTCCTGGTCCAAGGCTTCTTCAAAGTCAGCAATTTCAAACTACAAAAATTTGCATAGTTCATTGTCTGTTTATGGACCTCAGCTTTCAAATTCTCTTCCCTTTGACATCCCGCATTAGCAGTCAGAAGCATCTTTGAAGGCTTAACTGGTTCTCTTATTAGTTTCGTTACCTGTCGCTTTGTGTGACTGGCTGCGCGTGCATCCCTTCATCCCCAACAAAGCTTTATTATTGTTGTTGTTTTTGTTATTAACTACTGCAGCAAGCATTGAGGATCAGAGTCACAAGCATTTGTTTTTAAAGCAAAAATTAAGAGAAACACAACAATTAGGGCTAAAAGCAGAGATGTGCAGATTTGAGGCTAAAATTCGATTGCCGTTAAGTAGACCAGACACAACGCATGCGCTAACGAAGAGGGTCGTGGGACTGGATGGACAGGCTAGATCACGTGACCTGAGCCAGCACTACATCAGGAATACGTTCGTGAACAAGACGATGATGAGCGGCTTCCTGGTGCTGCTGGATCAAGAGGTCAGCAGAAGAATCACCACTTGACCGTTGGGACATCACGCAAATGTGAGATCACAGACAGCAAGCGAAAAAAAAAACCCATTTATTTTTTTTTAATTCCTAGGCAAGGCAAACGCACACGTGGTGAGAGAGGGATGGTTTAGAAAGTTCAAAAGATCAAGAGGTCGCGTGCTGGACCAGCCACTGGTAGAAGGACGACAGGCGGATGGAAACAGCCGGGTATCTGCCTTCGCACCCTATACCCCAGGAAGTCGAGCCGACGATGATCCACCGGCCACCCGAGTAACAACGGGTAGGACCACCGCTGTCTTGCTGCAAGCAACACGTAACAAGTTCAAATCACTGGTTTTGAGAATTTTCTTTCGCACAAAACTGATCCATCTCTGTTCTCTCTCCCCCCTACCCGTTCTGTTTGGCAACCAGACCTAGAGAATACTGGCAAGCAATATAAATAATTATACATAAATACACCAAAACAAAAACGTTTTTGAGGAACGTGCTTCCTTCGGGAGTCGGCGGATGTTGGGGGAAATCACTTCTGAACTGTACTTGTTGTTTATACACATAAATAAAACTTATCTCCTTCGAACTTTGTATACGTAGCGAATTGCTGTTCATGTTTTGTCCATCATTCAGTGATCTGTAAGTGTGATAACTATTGGTAAAAGCTGAAAGGACTCAAAACACGCAATGGATGAGTGGTGGCAAGAACAAAAAGATTGGTGGTAGCAAAACAGATCGGCAGACAGACAAAAAAAATAATATAGACTGATGGCAGACAGAGACAAGGACGAACAAGATGGCATGCAGACAGACCTCACGATCAGGACACACAGAGACAAGCAATACAACTGTCAGCTGCAGCTGTACTCACACTGCACGTGTCTTGTCCCAGATTCGCCTTTGCGCAGATGTGAAAAGGGTAGACCACGGCACCAAACATGGTACCGATCTCTTCTTCACACACCTCGTTGCTCAGCACCGTCATGTTGAGCTTCTTCAGGTAGTTAGCTGGAGCCCCGGATGCTGCAGGTACATGGTCACCTTGTTACTTTTATTGTTTGTCATGTCCTCATTCAGCTCTTCTCTTTCTTCCAACACCCTTTTACTTCTCATTTTATTGTATTGTTCTTTCCTTCTCTTTTGAAAGTTACTACTTATTTATTCAATACTATCGTTTTGTAGGGTAACAGGTTTTGTTCAATTGTGCAAGGTATTCCTTATTTATTCAACAATTTAGTTGATAGGCTTGACTATTTTTATAAACTATTCTCAATTAAACAAGGAACTTCATTTAACGCTTGGTTGACAGGGCCATAACCCGATCAGTGTTTTCAAATATTCCTTACAGATCGTTTTCTTCCATTGCATAAATATTATTTATTCAGTGAGAGGATGAAGTGGCTGTGATGTGTGGGGAAACTGCGATGGTCCCACCTCCAACGACCCACAAACAAAGGGTGCACTGTGCAGATTGTATCCCCCACCCCACGTGTCCTTTTTTTCCCCTTCTTACCTGTGACACCCCATCCGGTGACCTTGCACTCTGAACCGACCCAGTCTCCATGCGACCCATCATCGATGTCCAAAGGGTGAATAAAGTCGCTGAAAGGAATGGCAGTCTCCGTGTGGCAAAGTGCGATGTCGTTCGGAAATCCGTCACCGGTGGGCAGCCAGTCTTCATGCTGAAGAAACAGTGTATTGTAAGACAAGATGTTTAAGAACCGAAAGTTTCTTATAGACTACTGACTCAGATCACGTGATCCCGAAAAGTTTCAGACCTGACAGGAGAGAGCGGCCACCGTTTGTGTACGCATACGCATACGAATAGTCTACACAGCGTTCAAGGAAGTTTTGGTGTGATTACACATGAACTGTTCACTGCTCACCCTCTACTTCACCTAGGAAGGATGACTTCACAATCCTGTCGCTAGGTGTATTAAGCTTTTCTCAAAGTGTGATATGATCTGACAGATCACCAAAATGCTTGTTATTGAACATCTTTGAATGAGATGTTGTTCAGTCACGAACACCAAGATCAAGACAACACAATGGCTTCTTATTCAAATCCAGTGACTATCAGTAACAGGTGGTTACAATACTTACTCTTGTGCATCTATAATTACTAACCACATATCGACAGAAAGCTTAGCAAAATGCTAAAACAAGTTGATTGACAATATATGTTGTAAACGTCCATCAAACAGTTTTTTTTTTCATTGGTGTTTTACTCATTAATAGATACTAAGGTATTGTCACGGTCAAGCTAACTGGAAAGGGGCCATGTGCAGAAAAAAAACACGTACAGAGAAACAATTTGAACCTGTTCCCGATCCCACTGGCTTGATGACCACACACACACACTCAGAAGAATATTAAAAAAAGTAGGTGGGCATTATAGGTGTTAATTTGTGTGATTAAAATGTCAATAAAAATGTTGTTGTTAGACATCGTGAAGTCAGGTACAAGTACAGACAACAGAGGGAGTTGAGGCCGCCAAAGCTACAGACAACACGAGACAACAGGTCAGTACGTCACTTCCGCCCCAGTGACCTTACCACTGTACAGTTTTGATGTTGATGGTAACCTCGTGCTCGTCTGTACTTTGAAGTCGGTATTTTCCGCACTGGATTCGCCTGGGCCTGCAACAGTCAGGGTTTTTTTTGTAACACCATGGCTGGCTGTCTGCACATTAGTTTTTTTCACATTGTCGTCAGTCGTCACTATGATCTGTCGTCAACTTTATCAGTCATCTTTCTAATTGGGCGCTCGGCGCTATCAGTCCTCTCAGTGCATCCTAATCAATCGTTGTAGTTATCAATAGTCGTCATTTTCATTGGTCATCATCTTTATCAGCCATCATAATCGTCATCATCATCATCATGTTCGTCGTCGCCGTCATCAAGACTTGTTGAAATAAGTGGTTGTCTTATAAATAGTTGCAATTAACCGTCATCATCAAATCATGAGTCATGGTCGTCATCGTCAATCTTCGTCGTCAGTCTTCACATCTAACATACTTCAAGGGGTCGTCGGCGCAGTGAGCTGACGTGATGACGTTGTGCGCATTGAAGATGGTGGCGCCGCAGTAGTGGTGCCAGGAGCCTGCCGTGAAGACCTGGAGGGTGCAGATATACGGGTGCTCGCCATAGGTGGAGATGATTCCGCCCACGATGAGCGGAGACAACTCACCGGCTGCCACCTGCGCCGCTGAGAAGGGAAACAAGCATGAAAAAATTTGTAGTTTTAAATTCTGTCACACACCTTTTTTTCCACGCTCTTTCTTTTTATTTCTCTTTCTTTCTCTCTTTCACTCTCTTGTAATGTTAATTGCAAGCAACGACGAATGTATATCCTAAATTTTATATTAACAATAACGAGTGCAGGCCTTTAATTTCACATAACTGCTATGTCTTATTCCTTTCTATGTCCATTGTATGTATTAGAAGTGCAGTGTATTTTTCTTCATAAGTAGATTTTGGTTATTTTGGAGCCATCGGGAACATCCCAGAAAGTGGACGAAAGAACAATAAAATTGAACATACAACAAACATCAACCAGAGAGGATCTTCCCATTGACAAAAAGAACATTTTTCGTAAATTTTGTAAGTCTTGGACAAGCAATGCGGATTTACAAGCAATCCCACAGAACTAGAAACACACATTGCCACAATCTGCTTTAAGAGATGTACTGTTGTTGTTTGGCATGATTACATGTACAACCTTTTATTATGGTCTGTCACTCAATTAAGGGAATTGTTACAACCGCTAGAACTTAGAGAAACAATAAACCGACAAATTAGTATACACACAAGCAGCTTGAAATAACTGTAGAACGAAAATCATACCAACAATAATGAAAGAAAAGAGGAGATAAGGTGAAAAATCTTACGAACAAATATAAGAAATGACACGAAAATAATTCAAAAATAACGGAAGAAAATGGGAGATATTATGGATACAATTCGGAGGAGCAAATATTGTTAAAGAAAGCGTGAAAAATAGTAAAAGAACTAAAGAAAGAAGGAAAACATGAAAAAGGAAGCAAACAAAGATATAAAACAAGAAAATGAATGCGTATAGACAATCAAGTCGTCTCGGATGAAGCAACAGAGTTCCGACACTTACCGATGTAAAGGCCGATAAGAAAGACAATCCCGCTCATGGCTACGTCAAGATTACTGTCCACCCTTTGCTTTTATTCGATTAAGCGAGGCGACCCAGCTGACAGGGTTACACGCAATAAAAGTATTGACACTACAACAGTATAACACACTTAGTGCCACACACCATCCTCCCGCCTGCTGTCAGCCTTGCGGAAATCCTACAGCAACCGACAGCAGCATCGAGCAGACAACTCGTGCAATCCGCGTTTAGCAGCTCCACTACTCAATTTTTCACACCTGAAGGACTTCGGTTTCGGTTAATTTTTTTTCTAAAATTTAGCTGTAGAACACGTCTCAACTGGACATACATAAACAGGAAGATGGTGAAGGAGGATGTCTGTATCTGTGTACAACTTTTTTTTTTTCAAACTGTTGTGTTGAAGAATTACCTCACGAAAAAGTCCCAGTGGGACAATCTTCAGGGGTAGTGGTTATGGAGAGAGGGTAAGGGGAACATTGGGGAACGATAGGACAAGTGTCTTGTTTCCGAACTTTTAAAGCAATGTCCAAAACCCGCGGATGTTGTTTTACCCTCGGGGCCGTGGTTATAAAGCGGTGGCAAAGATGCCCTGGGGTATACAAACATAAAGTAATATCCGCGGGGTCTGGCAGAGCATTGTGACTGCGAAGACTGGACCTTTTCATGACTTACCCCCATGTTGCCATGGGAAACGACTCTCACTAAATAACTAGGATACCTGCTCTCATGGTCTCATCTCACCATCTCTATAATTAGTGATGCATTCAAAATAACACACCCGGACAAGGATGTGAATCTTACAATCACAGTTTCATATGTAATACAACTTTTAATGTATCACATAACTGTGTCATCAAACTGTTGTGTCGTGAAACTGTCGAACGTGTCACACGACAGCTGGAAATGTCATACAAAAGATGTATGCACCAATATAAAAGGCTCCCTAATCAACCATTTTCTCTTTTTTTTTTTTTCCTCTCAATTTTCGCAGATCGTGCAATAAATTCTGCTGATGAAGTGTTGCGGTAAACACAGGGCAGTAAAACTTCTTGACGAGAAGGAGCGGAGGAAACGACAGCTATGGCGGGGTGTGGGGTACGAACCAGTCGGTGGAGGAGAAAATAGGATGAAGTCAAGTTGAGATACAGCAGGTGTGAGGCTGGAGGCTGAAATAAAAGCTAGATACATACATATGAGTAGATACATACCTATGCAGGCAGACAGGCAGGCAGACAGACAGACACGGTGATACATATGCCGTTAACGATTTTCCCAACGTTTCCGCAAACAGCAGATTATGGACGCTACCTTCATGTCCTCCTGTCCATTACTTTGATCTGTATTTTCTTGGCTAACAAATATCCTCTTACAAACAGCGAGCCCCTGGCTAATGCATGGCACAACATTCAGGCGGCCTGCACGCAATGTCACTGTTCACCACCCTCAGCGACAACAGCAACTTATTGCAGACTGGCAACCTGCATGTCTCTGATTACACAGCCTTGGAAAGCATTCCACTTCTGACTAATTAATAACCCACAGTGAAGAATTGACCGTCAATGTTCATTATAATTTCAAGTTTGCGGTTACCTGCTTTAAAGCTCAGCAATAGATTTTCCACCCGACCCCATCCACCCCAACCGTTGGACATCTGAATGACATGGCGTCTTTGGAACCAGAACGCAGACAGACCCAACAATCCCATCGTTTTAGTTTCAATCATGCATTTCCCGAAATGCTGGGGAGAACCAATTTATTTCGAAAAGGGGTATTCTGTGATACTTCCACCAGAAGAAAGGCTGCCATCGCCGCTAAATCCCATCTGGTTTGCAGACCGTTATGCCTCTAAACCGCCATCCAAGCAGGACGTGGGTGACCAGAAGATTTTCAGCTGATTGAATGTCCTGGAGGGACTCAAAACAAACGGCAGGTTGGGGAGACTGCCCAGAAAGAATATGTTCTGTCTACAGCAATACTTGTCAGCAATATTACACTCCTCGCCAATGCTCACGCAGGTCATTGTGTATTGTTTTAGGAAGTATTTTGCTGCTGTTTTGTGGTTTTGTTTTGGAGACAATCTGTTTAGGCTTTGTTGTTGTGTATACGTACTACCTTCCTTGTACTTCATTTTGAAATTGTGTGGCTATAATGTTGTTTTCTCCATCGATATCCATAATACTGAAAAGTTATGAAGACAGAAGTGAGTTAGTATTTTATTCGTGGAATAAAACATTGAAAAATATCCATTGGATGTTGACTGTCAGCTGCTCTAAGCCACCTTGCGGTTGTCGCGGCGATGGTGGCCATCGTCATCAGGCGCCTCCCCAGCCTCCGCGTTGCCGGCGTCGTGTGATTCCCGCCTCCTGTGCTCGAGTGCTCACATCGTTCGAGGGCTTTTAAGTGCAGCACGCGCAGATGACTCGTTTTGCAGCTTGTCCCAGGCGATCCCACTTTCTTCTTGACTCAGCTCTTTGACGCATGTGATTCCGTGTCTATCAGATGGTCGAGGTCCACTTCCCACACACTTAGCTCAGCCGGCACTCATTTTCTTTCTTTTTTTTTTTTTTTTTTCTTTCTTTCTGGTAGTGGATATCCGCAGTTGACGATCCGTCCCGTAATTTCCTGCGACACGATTTTGCCGCAAGGGTTTACCCCATTATCTCCCTCTCACAAGCTTTACGTTGACCAAATCTTCGAAGGTAACAATATACGGGGGGTTGAGAAGAATCAGAAGAGGAGGTAAATATCGCTGAATCCAGAAGAAAACTCGACATTGAATGTCGACTTAATAAGACCACGGTTATGAAGGGTGATAATACTTATTTATTTTGTTATCATGAAATAAGCTTCCTTGCATCTCTGTGTTGACATGAAGCACACAAAAACATTGTCCTGTCCTTCCATTGCAGATAAATATCTTTGGTGCTATGTATGAGCACATCTCTCTATCTCTCTCTTTATCTCTCTTTCTGTCTTTCCCTCCATTCTGTGTGTATATGTCAGAGTATGTGCGTATCTGTATGTGGATGTGCATGCATCTGTATATTGCACTAACTTGTTTTCAAGAATCCTGTTGATGACTGTGGGTACAACACTGCAACATCTAAAGCAAAACCCATGATAAAAGAATCAGATGAAAAAAGAGACTGACCTGAAGACACAAGCCTCTAAAGGCCCCTGTACCAGGATTTGACTATTTAATCTTACTTTTAATTGAGGGTCAACAATAATTTCCTTAATTTTTCTCGGGACTGTCGTACATCAACCTTTGATGATAGACACAGGCACAAAGTATTTTTGAGTTTTTGAAACAAGTTTTAAGGATTGTACTGATCCGTTGGCTTGACTCCAGTGTTTCTTTTTTTGTCTGAATTTTGAAGATGATAAAGTCTGATACATATTTTGCTGAGTATTATACGACGGTTTTTTTTATATAAAACATGCAGTTTTCTTATTTTCTATAACAGATGCCGTGTCATGTATTTTTCTGTACCGTTAGGCAAGCAACGCTGCTTAAAAAATAAACTAGTCCAATATTCAGAGAATCGGAAGTGGAAAGCTGAAGTGGGTGCTAAATTATTCATTTCGATTCCTTTTTTCTGTCATCTTTCTTCCTATTGATTACCTCTTTGTTGATTGCTCAGTATTAAACTGTGCGAACATTTAATGGGTGCAGTTCCCTTCTTTCTCTCTCTCTTTCACGTTCTCACTCCTTTCCCTCTGAGTTTGGGTGGTGTGTGTGAGAGAGAGACAGACAGAGAGAGACAAAGACAGAGACAGATAAACCGTCAGATAATGTCATACATCAGTAAACAATGTCTAGTAAACACTTCTCACAAAAGGAAGCAGGACAAGGAACAAAGGTTCGTCTCACACTATCCTCAAGCTAATGTTTCCCAGAATCCCTCACACTTGTTGCTGATGTCTGTTGGGAGGGACAGACAGTACCTTGCCGACACTGACATAGTCACGTTGACCTCAGGGTCTGAAACTCTGGTGGATGTTACCTCCCTTTGATCAGACAATGGTCAAAGGTCACCAAGCCTTGTCGTCCTCGCACTAAATAATGACGAATTGATGACTAGAGATACATTTCGGATGGGGGCAAAAGGTTTGGACCAGCGGTCAACAAGTAGGAAAAAATGTCCTGTCGGTAGGACGCTATCGAATTTCCTCCCCTTCCTAAGTCTGCGATGTGATTACTACTCCTCCCTGGTGCCAGAGTCAGGGGCATGACCAATGTTCTTAGAGGTCTCTTGAACAGTACTCTGCTCTTCTTGGCATGAAGAAACGCGTACGTTGATGAGTAGATAATTACAGGAGAGAGAGAAAGATAAGTTAAACGAAGGACAAAAGAAGAGAAAGAAACAAAAAGGAAAATGAACAACAACAACAAAAAAAAAAACCGCTTCCATTTGCTAATTTTTAAACTTCTGGATTAAGGAATAAGCCAAATAAATGAAATCAAAAGTTTTAGATACCCAGTTTTTATTAAAATTGCGAACCATTGACAAAAGAGAATTCTTGAATTCGCTGCATTCAAAGAACAGAAATAGCCCATAAATTTGAATCCATAAATGAGCAGCTGTTGGAAAAAAAAATGTGTATGAGAACAATTCTGAAAATGAGGCCGTTGGAAAATGGAGCAATGCTGACTGTCTGCCTGACTTCCTGCAGCTGTTTGTCTATCTGGCTGTCTGGCTGGCTGGCTGGTTGCCTGTCTGCATGCCTGTCCGGAGGCAGTCAGTAGTGGGAAGACCTCTTTAGCAGCCACAGGCAAAAAGAAATAAGTGAACCGGTTCGTTGAAACTTTGACCTGCGGTTTCCTGTCGTAAACTTGACAGACCGCAGCTCCTCGCAATTTTCATGGCTGGACGCCTCGCATCCCACACACACGTGACAGCGGCATTGTCATGGTGTGAGCAGCACTTGAGATGCCCAGGGCTATTTTATTTTAGCCGCAAAGTGCGTCTTTCAAGCCACACACACATGTGTGTTTGTTTTGTTTTTGTTGTTGTTTATTTTGTTGTCGTTTTTTAGTTTTTGTTTTTTTGTTTTTTGAGTTTTTTTTGAGGGGATGGGTTTGTTTTTGTTTTTTTTGTTGTTGTTTTTTTTTTGGGGGGGGGGGCCTTAATTTCAATACCTCAAACAATTGCCAAACATGGGCAAGCGAATTAGCTTTGTCTCTCCCAATGACTTGACTCAATTTTTTTTTTTTTTTTGTCCCCATCCCCAAGTATTCATATTTATGAGCCGCTGTGTAATTTACTTTAGCTGGAGAAAAGAGAGAGAATGTTTGATTTGCTCGCAGTTCTTCTGACACTTTATGGCAGGTTCAAATCGCAGACTTTTTGCCCCTACCTTCTGTCGGCAGAATTAGACAGACCCTATACTAGTCTCCTGGAGGAATGCAAAGCTAAAATTCCCTTTACAGAGGATCTGTCGCAGAAACATTCTACAGCAGCCTAACTACATTAACCAACGGTTGACAAAAGTAGGGATGCTCCCCCTACTTGCTGCTTGAGGGTGAGAAGAAAAAAAAACAAAACAAAAATTGGAGCCCGATCAGGTTTTTTTTTTAATTTCTCCTTTTTTCTTTGCTTCTTTTTGTGTGTGTCGCTGTCTAAGGTCAGCCAATCAATAGCGAGTGCGGAAACAAGCCTCTCGTTTGCCTACAGTCACAACACGTCATCAAGAGAATCTTTGCCATCAGTTGCTGCAGCTCCGCTAATGGCGTTAGGCAAATGTAGTGAAGTGTGCAAGGCACCGGCAGTTAGCCAGAATTGCTTGCTTTTCATGGAAATTGCTTGGTATAGATTTTTTCCTTAAGTTCTCCTCTGTCCCCTTTTGCCATGGATATCTCTCTCATTCTCCTCTCTTTCTCTCCGTCTCTCTTCTCTGTCTTCCTTATTCTGTTGCTGCGGGGAGAAGGCAGTGGTGCAATTTGCTGACCGAATGAAGAGGCAACAAACTTAAAAAAAAGTAGTTCCGTCAAAGATGTTTTTAAACTGATGTTTTCCGTTGGCTTTTTTCACATCGGTAGAAAGCCGGAATAGTTGTTGTTATTCAAAAGCCATCATTATCGTCGCCTGTACATCCGTCACTCATCTCATCGTGTTATATGTCAACTCATTTTATCTCGTTTCCTCTCACCCCACTTTATCTCATCACACCTCGTCTCGTCTCATTTTATCTATCTATTTGTTCTCCTCTGTCATCTTTCTCATCTTTTTTACCAGTCCTCCACATCCCGTTTTCATTGTCATTCATTCCTCTTTATCACTTATTCCACTTTTCTTTCGCTCATTCCTTACCTGCCTTTATTTGCTCTTTTCTTTCCTTTCTTTAATCTACCCCTTCACCTCTAACCTCACGTCATTATCTTCTTTATTCTTCTTCCTCATCCCTTCGGTCTTTCTCGTGAAAATAAAAATGTCTCCAATGATTTGCGATATTGATACCTGACCACACATGCACTTTATACACACATATATATATCAATATGTAGGTGAAGGTAATTATTGATATATATATATACATGAGCCTATTTGTAGATGTGTGTATACCCAATCGCAGGTCAGGAGCCAAATCACGTGACATTTGAAATGTGCGAAATCTGCTCAGGCTTTAAACAATTAATAGCTTTCCGCAGATAGTTGAGATAGTCCAGTCCATCATAAAACTTCGAAACATTCACAACCTCGCCTGTAATTGTGACCACGACCGCGGAAGGGGAGGGGAGAATCCCGGGCTGTGATTAACTGTAATCAGAAAGTGCCACTGCAATTTTCGCGGGACACTGCTTACTCGGGTTTCGAGTCCATCTCCACCTACACGCAAGCGAACGGCAGGTGAGAGCAGCTCCTTGTGCACTGCGAGTGGGGCGAGAGTGGGGCTGTCCGGTGCTGGACGAGCTGCAGGAGGACCATACGACAGATGCTGGCGTCCTCCCCAGACGCTGGCAGGGAGCTCTCAGCCGGCTCTCGAGAACCCTCGCCAATTCCTCCACGACTCGCGGTCGCTGTTCGTAACGGCTCATCGATTGTATGTGAGATGATGGCGGGAGAGATGGAGAACGGAACAGAAGGGAGGGGGATCATCCCCGTACTTAGTGGTGACACGGGTGCATGTCTCTTTGCAATGATAATACCATTTCAACGCTCTGTGACTGTTATTTTTTATTTATTTTTTGCTGCTGCTGCTGCTGTTGATGATGATGATGATGATGATGATGATGATGATGATGATGATGATGATGATGATGATGATGATGATGATGATGACTACGACGACGACGATGATGATGATGATGATGACGATGAGGAGGAGGAGGAAGAAATGGTCGAGGGCGATCATGGCATCGCTGAATGTCACACCCTCCACCCGAACATGGCCATCGTCCTACCCCAGTCTACAGTACCGTCGTTCGTCGCTTTTATTTTCCGCTAATCGATCTTAGTGGTTGGCCGGACAGCGCTAAAGAGCGGATCAAAATTCGGTTATTGGTTATTCATGTCTTTGTCGATAAAATCTCTGCACCCTAAGCCCCCCCACGGTTAAGCAAACGGAAGCATGGCAACAATGCGTGAACCAGCTCCCACCTTCACAGCCCAGAATAGAATCTACTTTAACGAAGCACCCAAAAGTATCGCCTCCTTATTCTGTTGGGATATTCCAGGGCTTTCTCTCTCCCTCCCCTTCCCTCCCATCCTCCCTCTGTGTTGCTTTTTCCTCCGATATCCCAGAATAGCCACGAGCTTGGAGTTCGCGCGGTGCAAAGCAACTAACCTTGTTTCATCATAGTGCTGCACGTCTGGCAGCTTTTTATGTATTTATTATTTTATTTTATTTTTTGTGTGAACAATTTGAGTGTCTAAGCGATCTTTCTCTTTAACATTTTGCACGAGGCTTTCTTCCCGTGTCCTTTAAGTCTTCCTGGTCTGGTGGACTCTTTTTATCTCAGGGAATAGCAAGATCGGTTTACTACACTGATGCCATAATGCCAGTGAAAATCAGGAAACAAAGACGAGCCTTCTTCAATTTTAACTCTTCTGATCATGAATTATGGATATCAGTATTACAACAATAACAGATGTTTTCTGGTGGTAATGTCAACACTCTACGACAGAGAAGTAAGGATATTCATTTCTAAAGAAATGTACCTCATGTAGGTTGTGTTGAGACCAAGTCAGTCTGTGACAGAGTGCATGAGTCTGTGCACGGTCGCATGTGAGCAACAGCTGTGTTGCAGAAAGAATCGGGTCCCGCGACTATACATTTTAATATGTTGTTGTCACGTTTGTCACGTGAACTCCGCTCTCCCTCCCCCTCCCAAGCATTGTGGCAACATCTTCCGACAAGTACAGCAAAGATGTTGATGCATGATAAGAGCAGCACAGTTGAGAGAGAACTGTGAAGACATCACGGCTATCGAGGATCACATGGACTGTACCACTCCCCCAACCCTACCTACCCCCACCCTAACAATAAATGCGATTTCTCTCTCTCTCTCAGTGTGGTGAGCCCTAAGTTAACCCTCCCTGTTCTCTTTGTTGTTATGAGAAGTTGCAGTAGGATGAGCGATGGCAGTTTATGACTACACGCCATTATTAAGGACGTGGATTGTGGGTTATACGATCAATGAAAAAAATTGTTCTGCCTTAAACCCTAATTTGTTTTCCAACGTAGTATTTGGATGGAGAAAGCAGGAACTATTGAGACTGCAGCTCCACAAGCATTCAAGATCCGGAACTCTCCTTTCCTTCTCATGAACGTCATTGAGGACCGTCCGTTGAGGGTCTCGTTGGGTCCAGACAAACAATGGATCACGGTGTAGCCTCATCACGTGTTACCAGTTCCACAGAAAGAAATGCATTTATAGCTGAACAAAATTCATAGCGAAATGTGTCAAAGCATTAGCTTCCTTCCCCTCTCTCTTTCTCTCTCTCATACATATAATTTTCGAGAAAGATAACAATTATACGTTACCTTCATCAAGTTTCAAGAAGCTTTTGACTCTATCGACAGGCGCATACTCTGGTATGTTTTAAAAAATGGCTTGATTGGCATAGACTAAAAAAAAAAGATAAAAAATCTAAATTCTAAATGATAGTGGTCAGTTTATCATATTTACAAAGAAATAGTGTGCTTCATAAGTCAGCAATTATCAACTTGCGTAACAAATTAACACTTCCGGCATTTATTTGAATTTACAAGTATTTAACTATTTCAATTCAAACAGTAATAAGAAACTGGCAAAATGCACAATTTTTATTTTACACTAATGAAGGTTTTGCTGCAGAACACGAAAGTAATGCAGTGACAAATAACATACCACGTGGCGCATGTAACAATAATGTAAGCGATTGCACAAATGCAGAATTATTACTTTAATTAAGCATCTGTTTAATATCCTTTAGTTTGATATTATAATCGATGTTATTTGTATGCCCATTACTTTCTGTGGATTATGCACGGACATATGCAGATGGCTTCGGAAGAGGTGGTGCAACTTCGGCACATGAGATGGAGAGAGTTTCTGAAATAACGGAAGGAAAGAAATATTATTTTTGATCGGGAACTGGATTTAAAATCTGCCGTGTCTCCCGGAGTTAACAAGGCGTGAGCTGACAGCTTGATGAAAAGTGCTTGAAAATTGTTCCCTATTATTAAAACGGACCTTCTTCTCCTGACATCCCCTCTGCTTAAGTCAGGACACTTCCACCTTAATGCCAGACCTGTTGCACGCGCTGCAACCTGCCACTGAACTATTCTAACGATCGGCAAAGAAAAAAAATTAAACAAATAAATAAAATGTGAAGCAGAGGCCTGAGTACGTTTTCTAAACCCGCGATAAATATCTTTCCTCACGTGAATGTTTGCTACGAAACGCATGTCTCCTTCTTCCTTCACTCCTCCCTCACTCACTCCTACAGGAGCAAACGTCTGCCGTCGCGAGTCTCCGTCAAAAGCCGTTTAGTGTCAGTCGCGTTTTGCCCGAGATCTGGCGAGAAGGGCCAGTAAGAATGACACTAATGACAGACAATTGTGCAGTAAAGGTCTATAATCGCCTTAACTATATCTCTCTAGACTAGAAGCCAAGGCCAGTGGCTATGGGTGGATAGCAGTGGAGGGAAGGGTTTGCGGTGGAGAGGAGGATGGAGCAGTATGGCGGAGGAGAAGGGTTTGAGGCGGGCCTTACACGGGATGCAGTCGTTCAAACCGTTATCGATTCTCTAAGGACATAATTGTTGGCTACTGCTTGCCCCAAGGTTAATCGTTGGCGTCATTACTCTTTGAATCTCTCTCTCTCCTATGTCTATATTTTCTTTCTCTAGTCTCTTACATGCAATATTCCTTTTTACAGCCATGTTCTGACGACCAAACTTAATAAGCATCCTGAAGCAAGCTTAGACTTGTTTTCAAAGCCAAGAAAAATGTCTTTAGAAGATCAGAGGATGGTGATGCTCCTTGGTTGTAGTGGCTCCGGGCACAGATGGTGGAGAGAGAAAAAAAAAGGAGATAGACTGTAAGATACTGGCTGAAAAGTATTTTCCGACTTGTTCTTGTTTTCGACACCTCGAAAGCAGAGTAGGCAAAATGAAGAAAGAACGTGTATGTCAGAATTGGACACTAGGCATGCAACCAAAATTGTAAATGATGTACTAGGAACGGATACAATATTTATTTATATATATATCTTTCATGTGCAAAACCACATCTTTCAAACGAAGAGCTTAGTAAAAAGAGTTATTTCTTGATATTGAGTAAACAAGTATTTTTTTATTTAACTATTCAAAATCTTTATACGAATGTTTTGACTCTTTGACAAATGAAGCAGCTTCTTCAGCAACACCGCGGACAGCAACAGCTTCTAAAGAATTGCCACGCGCTGCCGCAGCAGATGGATCAATAGGAACAACAACAACAACAACAACAACAACAACAACCAGTAGGAACAGAGAGGAGGGACACTTTCAAGGAAGAAGCAGGACAGGAATCGTTGGTTGAGGCAAACATTACTCGACTGCAGCGCTGCCTTTATCAGAGTGCTTGCCCCTTACTCTAGGAGTTGTTTGTATGATCATTGTTGTTGTCTCCTCCTACTTTTCTTTGTCTCTCTATTTTTAAGTCTATGTCCACTTCTACTTGTACTACATTTTTACTTCTTTTGCTTCTGCTTTACTCCTTTTTACTTTCTACTACTCTACTGCTACTTTTCTTCATCTACTTCCACTGTTATTTTTTCATATTTCTATATCTACTTCTTCTTTTTAATTGTATTTCTACTTTTATTTTTAATTTTATTACTTCTGTTCTACTACTTCTTTTCTATTTCTACTACTTCTTTCTCTACATTTTTTTTTTTACTTCCACATTTCTACATTTTTTTGCGTCTACATTTCTACCACTGTTTTTACTTTTTCTACTCCTCCTTTTTTACCTCTTTACTAAATCTACTTCTACTTCTTGTGCCTTTTCATTTCTTCTAATAGTTTCTCTACTTCTATTTGACTTATTCGATTTCTACTCCTACTTCTTTTTACGTTCTTCTTTTCTTCCTATCTCTTCTTCTTCTTTTTCTTTTTGTCTAAATCTCCTCTGTGCATTCTTTTCCTTTTTTCCATCTTGAAATTCCGGGGCAGCAGACATAGTGTCTGTAATTAAGATGACCTGTTGCCGACTTGCCGCCCGCTTGATCTGTTGCCTTATCGCCCCGAGGCGTGCGGTGCCACACTTCCTCGCAGGGGCATATATGAATACTGTTACCATAGCTACAAGAAAGGAAACTATTTATCGGTCTTTCAGATGCCTCGCAGCGGAAAATGACTTCTGTCCGAGTATTGCCGGGTTTCTTGATCTTGCGTTATTATACCGCATTTTCATCGAGGACGGCGGTCCTGAATGCAAACAAGCAGGCACCCCCTCACTAATCCCCCCCCCCCTTACACATACATACATATTATGCTTGAGACATATACACAAGAGACGTATTTACATGATATAAATATAACGTGTTTGTGCGTCCACATTTTTATACATTTAATACAATATGCTTGAATCAAGGAATTGTTTTAATATCTGAATTTTACTTATTCTAATTAGAAAATTGTAAGATGACAGGAGGGTCTGACTGCGCATAATGTATTTGTGATTGTATATGTGTATGTAAATATGTAGAGAGTATACACACACCAATCAACTAAGCTGTCAATAGATGTGATGTAAGTCAATTGACTAGTCATCATCTTCTACAGACTTATGACATACTCCATCCTTCTTGTTTGTTCCCTGATTCCTTTTTGTGTCTTCTATGGTTGTCTGTTATTAACTGTCTGCCTAGTTGTTTCTCTTTCTGTCATTCCTATTCTGTCCATGTCTCCTAGTTGTCCTAAGCGCTGAGGACATGCTCCTTCGTGAGCATGATTATGCGCAATATAAATCACATGTTTATTATTTATTATTACATGTGTAAGTGCATGCACATATGTGTATATACGTGTCTGTACATAAGCTTCTTCTTCTTGTTCCTAGTGTCTCCCAGTGGACGATAGGGCCGCAGCTACACCACGCCATCGGAACCGGTTTTGGGCGTCCCTTTCGTTGGGACCATGTACAAATGCATGTATGTGTAAATGTATCTTTTTATACATTATAATATATAGAGAAATGTTTATATCAAGAATATATATATTTATACAACCCCAACATTTTATCTCGCTATCATTCTTACAACACAATAGTTAAGGCGAGGTGGAGAAATAAAAAGAGTACATGATCCAAAACTGGGGATATCTTGGGATGAAAAGACGATATTTATATAATAATCTTGTTATACTTTTCTTTCTTTAAAGGTAATTATTTCTGTCGAAAGAAGCGCAAGTATCGGTTTATCGTGTCATAAACACTTCACATTCCATTTGTTAACCTTACGTCCTATTCACGGGGCATGAGGCTGTCATCAATAACTACGATCCTGGAGTCAAATATTCACCAGATCCGCCCTTGGTCTCTGTGTCTGTGAGCCGCTGTCATCCCTGTTGCCCCAAACTGTGGCATTGAGATAGTTTCCGGAAGTGTAGTGGCTTTGTAAAAATAAGATTACAATGGCGTCGCTTCTGTCTTCCACAGAGACAACTCGACCTCGGGGTCAGGCGCGCGCGCAATGTCGACTGCTTACTGCTGTCCCACCAGAGTATTTGATTGTCGAGGGAGGGCCACATGGGGTGACCTGCTCGCTGCGTGCCAGTGACTGTCAATGGTTATCAGAATTTAGTCCTATGATGGCTCACGGGACAACGATAACTACCCAATGATGCCAGGGTAAGTACAAAACTTTGTTTCGCGAAGTTAGGAAGTTACAACGGAAAGTTTTAGAAGCAGTTCCTTCTCTCTTGCTCTTGTCCTCCATCTCTGGGAATAAGTCTAATATTCTACTAGGGTTGTCAAACCCCGTCAAATAAAATGATTTTCTATCCCACCACCACCGACACACATACATATACATATACACACACAAGCATACACAAACACGAGCACACACTCTCTCTATCTCTCTCCTTCTCTCATAAATACACTCTATTTTTCATACTTTCTCTGGCCATAACTGTGCTTCAATGTCAACAGAATAACAGTGTAGTAATGTTTGAACGGTCCCTTCTACCCTGATATGATATGTCTCCATGCTGTAAATAATTCACTTTGTATACATTTTACTTCAGGACAGAAGTGCTGCATATGGTCATCATGATGGGTTAGGGTGATACAAGCAGAATAATGATACAAGCAGAGTAATAAAATAGTTCCTTCCTTCAATAACGTTTCAAAGACGCAAAACTGTGACATGTTATGATGCTGCAAAATGCACAGAAGCGTTGACATAACTGCCAGAAGAATGGTTAATAGCGAGCCGATGAATGTAATACCCACACGACTGGACTCCAGCATGGCTTTTGTGGAGTCTGCAGCACCAACACTATATTGTCTCCTAAATGGCAGAGCTCACTGTGGGTGAGTGTGGTGCCGTTGTGTTCCAGACGGTGTACAGCAGGAATCACAATGTATTCACAGTCTGTGCAATCAGTGCCGGCGGTGAAACCAACTATCATCAACCGTCTGTTAAAAGCCGACAACGATAGTCTGAAGCATCTGTAACCAGATGAAATATTCTTCTGATTGTAATTATCTGCTCTTTCTAAAACGTGGTTGGAGGAGATAAATTAAACGTCAAGTGATTTGATAAATGGTTAAGGCAGGCTGTGCACTCCTTGCCAGAGTATTTTCAAAAAAGTCCACAAAAGAGCCCTCGTCCACAAAGTGTATGTGTTCCTCTGTAAAGACGCCTTCATCGTGTGTGTTTCCTTTAAGTAAATGCATGTTCATCAAGTCAGGTGTGTTCATCGCGTGTTCGTGTTTCTTCTCTGAGTAAATATGAATTATCTTCATCCGTCCTCCCACTACATGCAGGTGGTTGGGTGGTGCAAATATTAGCCACCAGTACAGTGAGGATTGGTTGTCCTGGGTTCACATCTCGTCTCAGTTACCGTTCTTTCTCTGCATGTGGTTGCTTTTGTCGTGATATAGCTTTAGCTGCTGGCTTTGTGTAAAACATCTATTCCCTTCGAATACAACTACATCAGCAAGTGTGTGCAATGACAAAGCAGGAGAGCTTTGAGAACTGAACTCCAATTTTCACCTGTCTGTTTTCCAGGAGGCATCAGATGAACGCCATCATCTGGACGTTCCAATATAAGCATGTCCCTACTGTCTCAATCAACGAAACCCTAGGCCCCTTAACGGAAAGAGGGAAAAAGTCAACTTTTAATGTTTTAATTTGTACAGCTCTCAAACCATTTTCTTCTCGCGGCCTGTATATAAATAAGTCTTTGTATGGCTTCTCTCCCAAGAGAAAGGTCATCAGTAATTTTGTTCTTATTCGTCTAATTATATGCACAGGTTTTATTTCTTACTTAGTGTCCGACGAGCGGAAAATTTGACAGGACCTGTGTTCACTGGATTGAACCTCTCTTTCATTAAAATCGAGAGAGAGAGAGTTAGTGAGTGAGAGAACAAGAGAGATTTAGGGACTGAGGGATAAAGAGTGATATTCCTTTGCACTTCATACTCATGTTAGATGGAGCTTGTAGCACAAAGAGCAGACTCCTTCATATTTGTCTAATTTGTTTTAAACTGTTTAAAGCAGTACATCATCGCATATGTCAACACATGCATTCTCTCCGATATGCTTTCTCTACAAACCTCGATAATAAAAGTCGCACTTGCACTTACCTTTAACAGTAAATGTCTTTCTGGTATTCATCCTCTAAATCTTTGCTATAAACATCTCTTTGGTATGCAAACTCCACGAACTTTAAGAATGCATATCTCTCGGGTACGCACCTTGACCTCGACACTCGATCTTTAACACTCTCTTTCCTACACACACTCTATAAACCTCAGTGATAACGGTTACTTTATTATACATACGTGTAACAGTAAAGATTCTTCATGAACCTTGCAAATACAAAACCTCTCCCTTCCTCCCGTTCTTGTCGGCACCCGAGGCTGTGTGTTTACTGGCGGTGTTCGGACGATGATAGATAAGCAGCATCTATCTGCTCTAACAGTTCCGCTGATTCTTGTGGCCTTTTCCAAGATGCCGACAGAGTGGGTGGCGTTGGGCAGGGTGGGGTGGGAAGTCTGAGGAAAGATTCCGGGTATTGGCAGTCTGAGATTAGAATCCCATTTGATAGCTGGGAGCACAGTGACAGGAAACACTGTCTGACACGATATCTTTCTCACTCGTTCTCCCTTTCTCTGTGTATGCAGTGTAAGTGTGTTTTTAAAGTTTGTGGAGCTATCGGTTTGTGTATGGGATGCTGTCTGCTTGAGACAACTGATGGCATTGTTATTACAAATGTGATTACAAATCGTTGGCGCAGTGCGATTGCGGGCCATTCAACAAGATGAAAACTTTTCATGAAACTTTTGATGAAGAGATGACCTACAACCTGTTTGATTTTTTTTTAAAGAGGGAAGATCCCCTACATCTCTCTCTTATTTACTTTCTCAAGCTCACGTACCGACACTCAATGAAAACACTCGCTAGCTCAAACGTCCCATGCAATACTTCCTCATTCTCTCCTAAAGATAAACGCTGTTTATCCCTGAATCACACTCACTCACCTGCTCCCTCACTCACAGACAAGTCAACGCCCTTGTCATGTGCACACCTATAACAGTTACCTGCGAAGATAACGAAGACCACATGCTATTCACAACAGTTGAAAGGGACCAACCAGCAGATAAATGCGGACTATGTCGCATCATCCACCCCGGGCTTCAAGACCTCCCTCATTACGAGAGATAAGCTTGGCCACTCGGTTACAACCCAAATCGCATCCCCTGCGTGGGCTGGGTGGCTCTCGCTTATCTTCACATCTCAAAGAGCAGATACAGCATACCAGACATGGTAGCCAATTCTCTGATGGACGTGTATCTGGAGACTCCCTGAGACCGATAAAGGGTTTCTGTCATGACTGCAAGCTGATGGTAACTTTCTTTAGAAGAAGGTGGGACTTTGACGAGAGACTTTAAAAACATATCAAATGTAACAAGACAGTCTACTTCGCGCAGCAAGGTCACGTGATTATAACGGTAAGATATGTTTCCGACCTAAAAACTTACAAGTGATGTCGCTTGAGGGGTGAGATGTTAGAGAACCTCACTTTTCTCGAACCAGTTTTATTGTAAGGGCGGTGCCCGTCTCCTCTCTCTTTTAGAGTCCGCGGTCCGAAATACTTTGATAACCATTGCTCTAACGACTTGGCTACCCACTACCCGCTTCCCCTTCACCTTTATCCCTTGCCCACCTCGAGATCCACGCCTCCAAACACCGTCCATGCACAGAAAGACATCAACGTTTTGAGGTCACGTGTGTACACACCAACACCCAGTCAACATATGATTCCATTTCTCCTTCTGGCTGAAGCCTTCACAACGTAAACAAATTTGAGTACATTCCTGACGTATCTTTACATAAGCTGTGTTACATTAACCGCCAACCTTCGAGGTCACCGGAAGTGCTGGGGCTGCTTCCATGTGTCGGGCACGTTCGAACTCTGTGACCTCCCCCCGACTTGCAGACATTCTGCTGTGATGCCCACAGCTCGGTGCGTCCCTGGAAAACCTATGAGCTGTCAGGATGAATTAGTTTGCTCTGACAAGGGTCGAGCCCATCTGGACCAACTGCAGCACGACTGAGTCCTTCCATCATTCGCGAGAGCCACGCACACGTCACGGTCTACCCTGATGGAATACGTTTCCCTCATATTATGAGGTCAGCCACTCTAACAATTGCTATCATTATCATCATCATCACTGCATTTCCGATAAATCTGAAGAAGACTGGAAACAGACTCGACAGCGGGCGATTGATTCACAGGATTACTTCAAAGATTTTGAACCCTAGTGTAAGGAGCGCGGATGTCTCGCATGATTGACCGACTGAACATAGGCTGCGCATGCGTGAGAGTCACTCGTCGCACGGTAAATGATTTTAAAAAATTTCACCGAAAGTATCGAGCGATCATGGACGTGTATAATACAATAATAATACAAGTTCGTGGAGCAATCGAGTGGTTGAACGTGTGTCGGGAAATAGTCAAACGTCTCACGTAAATCATCGTTCAAGGTTTACGACAAAAATAGGGGACAAAATAAAATATAAAAAAATAGCATTAAGGAAACAAAATTATGCAACCCGCATTGTGATTTGTGCTAGTTTCAATAAGAAGAACTAAGAAAATGTCAGCTTATCAGTTAACCATCCACGCTTGTCAAAGGTGAGAACTTTACCTCAGAAACAATTCAAGGGAGACACATGCTGTTAGCATACAATCTCGCTTATCTCCCATTGTACACGATAATCCCACCAACAACTTTCCCTTGTGGTCTTCAATTTCCAGTATTGTTTCAATATTATTGTTCATCATTATTTTATTCTTGTTCATGCTGATCTCCAACCCATGTGCGCTTGTGCTGATTGCAAGCTTGTTAGTGATGATCTGTAACTAGCTGCTGCTCCCTGCCATCGATTGTCTAGAATTTAGTGACAAATATGCATGTAAAAAAATTCACTTAAAGGAAGAGATTTTCTCTTGATGTATTTGGAGTGACAAATCTGTAATGGGAAATAATTCTTACAATTACTTCAACTTGTATGTTAAGCATTTTACTAAACATTTAGCAGCTCAGCTCAGTTAAATCCAAGCTGATAATTTTATGACAAATACTAATTCAGAAAGGACATTTAATTTAACATTAAGATCATGTTGCACTCTCTGCACCAACCAATAATAAAAACCTAAAACATTAATGACCTACACAAAACAAACTCAGCTATTCAGATAAACTTAAATAAACAGGGATTATAAATAGGGAGAGAAAGTCTAATGTAAAGGTACATTTAACTCATACTGAAAATAAAAATATGAGCCCCTAAACTCTCTAAAAGTGTAATCTATGTGACTTTTGAAACAATAGCTTAAATATAAAAAAACTGAATTTTTTTAATGGACAAAAATTGCTTACACAGTGCTATTATTCTATGAAAAGAGATCAAATTTGTCCTATTTACGTAAAAGTGCAAGAGACTTTTTTTCTCTTCTTGGCCGGTTTCTTTCCCTCTTTTGATCATGTGTTGCACTTAATTTCGAAAGAAAAAAATTTCCTATGAAAGGGAAACAAAACTCTTAGTTGTATGCTGATTATTATCAAGGTCTGGCCACAATGAATCATGAGACCTTTTCTTAACCACCACTTTTGTACATTTCTCTCTCTTTGTCTGTCTCTCTCTCTCTGTCTCTGTCAAGTACAGGGCAGATGAAACTGGAGTGTGTGTGAAATACCCAGAACACAACTGTCAACTCATAACAAATTGAGTCACATACTGAAAGAAAAGTCCCAAAACCAACATCTGGACCAATGACATACAGTGCAACAGCTCCTGTGCCACAACCACCAATATATTAAAAATTATATCAAAATTAATCTATGAACTAACAAATACAGTGCTTGTAATGTGTAAATGATCTGCCTAACAATCCAAAATAACTTTTTAATAACATGATTTAAAGAAAAATAACTTGATGTCTTTCTAACCACTCTACTATGTGTGTCCCTTCAATCTGTTTATACTGTATATCAACTGATTATTGTGATCATGTGTACAATGTGTAGAGCATTAAACATCCAAAAGAATATTCAGTCCCCAAAATAGGAAGTTTTGTCACAATAACAGTTTTACCAAAAACATGAAAGCACCCTCACTGCAGGAATGCAAAGTCTTAAAAAAATGCAGCAACAAAAAAATTAATTAAAGTCTATGATGTGTATGTGTTTGGTTAAAAGTAAAATCATTATCAAGAGCTCAAGATTATCATAATGAAGTTTTTATCAGCGTCATTATCATCATTGATCAGTCCCTTAGTTTGGCTGTATATCTCCCTAACAACTTAATTTCACCATTTCTCTTAGATTATAAAAGAAAAAAAAGTTAATTTATCATTTCCTCTTGTTCACACCTTCGGAGACATATTAAACTGGTATCAGGCTGAAGAACTCATGTTCAGAGCCGTGACTGTAGAAATGTAGGCAACACTTCAGCAGTCAATGGGCTGTATGTCTGTGCTGAGGAATTATGGTAGTATAGAGGGTCTGTGACCTTTATTAGGTCATAACCTTCTTGGACAAGGTCGTATTTCTGATGTTTAAAGGTGCCTGTCAGGACTGACTGGCTTAAAATACGCAAGAATAATGGGCGAGCATAGCTTGCCAGGTCATCTTCACACAGCTGGTACAGCTGCTTCAGCTGTGCCTCTGTTATGTTATCACCTTCTTTGAGAGTGATTGCAGCCATTCCTGCACGCCCATCATGACCTGAAAAATGTTCAAATGTCAATTTCTTTGTTGGTGTCAGAAAATTGTTGTTACAAAGAAAGAAAATAAAAGTACAATGAAAAGAAAAAAAAATCTAGAATTGCAGACCTGAAAACTCTTTATTGGAAAAACAATGTATTCAGAGGATACCTGGTACTTGAACACCATACACATTAGCATCGCTGATGAAAGGAAGTAAGCATAGAACATTTGACACCTCTGTTGTGGATACGTTTTCCCCTTTCCATCTGAAAATGTAAATATAGCTAATAAGCATTACATTCCCCTTCATTTACATAGTGAAAGGTGTTATGTATTTTGTTGATCATCTAAATATGTAAAAGGCTATTAGACTGACATGATGCCATATTTTATGTTATCACTTTCTCCTCATCCCGTCTCATAAACTTAACCTCTGCCTTCACACACCTCATTACGCACACATACTACACACATATAAGTTATTCTTTTTACATACTAAATATATCTGTCTTACCTGAATGTGTCACCGATTCTGTCGTGGAAGTACAAGAAGTAGTCCTTGTCTAGGTATAACACATCCCCAAAGTTAAAATATAAATCACCATCAGCAAAAGCATTCCTAACAAGCTTTTTTTCATTGGCTTCATCTGATGCTTTGTATAATCTTACAGTATCCTTTCCTTGGCGCATCTCATCTGGAATTTTACTCAAAAGCAGACCAGGTTCGCCTGCCAACATCAATGACCATTATGTAAAATAATGATATTCAAACTGTAAAAGGAAAACCAGATAAGTCATTCCAACACATTACTAATGCTGACAACTGCACACTTCTAACAATTCATCAGGTCTTCACCTTTTTGTAGAAAATGGTTCTTTAAGGAAAATAAATCAACTATAAGAGTGGCAAGAAGAATGTCTACATGATTTCACACAAAAAAAAGTGAAGACCACAACCTTCAAGCCTGCAAGTTGTTCAAACATTGGTAAATCTCAAAATGAATTATTACAATAATTACACATCAATTTTTGTTCCTCTGCTACTCCCACAACAAAACATCAATTATATCCTTGATTCTGCACAAACAAATGCTCACATCCCCACATCTTTTTTATGTGTGGTTTTATTATAGGTAACATTGATATGTTGTGGGAATATGACTACCTTGTTTGTTCATCAGCTATACAGTCAATAAGAACAGATTTCTGCAGCAGCTTTGGACATTTCTATTCACTTATCTTGCTATATATAAATGCTGGTTGCTTTTGTAGTTTCAAAAAACTATTCACACTATGTCACGATTTGATTTATAAAAAAAAATGAAGTTTTCCACATTAACAAACAGGGATTGAGTACTCACCAATTTTGACTTTAATGCAATGTCCATTTTTATCTCTGATTGGTTGAGCTGTGGCATAATCAAACTTGACCAACACATTGGGGAATGGCTCAATTTTACTCTGACATAAAAAACATTAAATGCAGTAAGCGATAAATACTACAAAAAAACAAACCAACAAACAACTAGAAATAAGTGTTAGCTTATATAGCGCCATATCCCTCCCCTATGGGCCAGCTCAAGCCACTTCAAAAATCACAGCAGGAGGTGTGAAGTCAAAATTAGGTGACAACTTGAAGTAGGTGCATGTGCAGCAGACTGTGGACTCCACCATGGACGTGTATAGGTGGACTGCTGTCTGTCTGCCAAGACCAACTCATAGCCTCTTGCGAAGTGATCTGATATTAGTCTCGGCGAGCCTAAACAAAGAATGTGACTAAACCGGAAGCTTTGTAGTCTCGTGCCTCGTTTTAGTAGTTAACTGGAAAAAAAATCGTCTGCCCGCAGTCGAGTAATACAAGTTCGTGACTCGACAGTGTGCACTTGTACCGTTTCTCCCCACTCTTTCCATCTGTTCATCAAATGTGCCGGAAAACACAATGAATTTTAAGTCATTAAGAGATACCAGATGTATGTGGAAACTTCTCTTCTACGAGATATTGATATGTAACAAGGGCTTTGCCTGTACGTTCTTTAAATGTCGTGTCATCTGTTGGATTTATTTTGTGTTTCACATGTGTGAAATCCCCCAACACTAGTTTTGCCCGTTGCAAAATTATCTGGATGGCTGCTAAAAATGTTTCTGGCGCGTGACTTCTGTTCCACAATCAAAGACCGCGAGAAAATGTCAGTGCTTCAACACAGCTTGGTGCCGATTTAGTCATACCCATTGCACCTCACACTGAAACTTGTTGACTGGCTGCAGTATCATGCTTGCTGGTATGACTACTGTGTTGATTGTCACATTAGCCACGTGCACGTCCTCACGCCCATGTTCTTGTTGTCATAACTAATAATTAAGGCTCGGCGGGATGCCAAGAAGTTGGTCCAAATAACTGAAGCATGAAGTGGCTGCATAAGTCATCACTTAGTCCAAAAACAGAGGCGGACCTTGTCAGCTGGCGTATCCATCCATGCGTCGCTTGTACCCGTCAAAGAACAAATGAAGGAATGAAAGATCATGTTCAATGTAGACAAAGTGTGCTGTATGTCTCAACAGATAACTCCAAATAAATGTGAACACTTTCTAATCATCAAACTACACAGAAAATCTTTGTAAACTGACCAATAGTGGGGACAGTCGTCCAACGGCCCCAGGTTTGTTGGCGATGTTGTAGATAAGTTTCACACCTTCTGTCGCTCCAAAGAATTCACACACAAATGGAATTTTGAATCGCTCCTGGAATGCCATGAAAATGTCCTTGCAAAGACCATTTCCTATTGCTGCCCTAACATTGTGCACACAGTCCAGTTCATTCTAGACAAAATACATAAAAAGTACATAATTTAATAAACTAATTCACACAGCATTATCTTTGAAAATAATAATCTAATTTTGTGAGAAAGTTAATATTAGGTAAACAATTAAGCTGATCAGCTGCTGCTAAACACTAAATATCAATTTTGATAACAGTACTGTTTAGAAATTCTGTATTACAAGTTTACTGTTCACATGCCGAGACTAAAAAAATATTAAATCAAAGAAAATAGAAGAATTACTCAACTTTCTTATCAAAAGCACCAGAAGGCGGACAGACTAAAAAAATGTGATGGCAACTAAACGTGCCTGTTGCATTGCCAATAAACCAAACCAAAAATTTGCTGACCTCTTTTAATAAAACCTCACGCAGCGGTCAAGAGTGGGTGTACCTGGGTTCAGTGAGGACCGCAGTGGCCATGGCCACTAATTACCTAGCCCCACATTGCAGGCAGTGATTTGGTTTATTAACAACCTTCTAATAGGACATATGGTAAAGCTGATAAAGTGTATGTATTAAATGGGTAATTAAAAAAAATTAAACTCTAACCGGAGGCTGTGTTAACACATATCTTAAGATCTCTCCAATGTACTGAATCACTGTAGCACCATGCTTCCGGCAGTCAGGCCAGAAATGCCTTGAAGAGAACTTTTGTGCCAAAATCATTGTGGCCCCTGTGGAAACAGAAACATATTTACACATCAATATACACATGCAGGCATATATATGATTGCAAGAACGCCATTGACTAATTAACATTTGAAAATATAAAGCCCGTTTTCTCTGCAGCTGTATATTTATGTTTTCAGGTATAACTAGGAAAACTCAGAAGGTGCATGACCAAATGTGCACACATACTAACAAATATTCATGCCAAACCATATTCACAACTTCCTTCATTTCTCACAGGCACACATTTCAGGCTTCACCGTACCTCTCTCTATAACACCAAACAGACCAATGGCACCACCGGCACCATGGTACAAAGGAAGGCATGTGTACAAAATATCTTCTGTTGAAAAGTTGACTGCTTGCATCATAACTGATACACCAAAGCTCTTGCTATGACGGATATATACCGGCTTTGGAAGACCTACAAATATAAGTGAGTATCCATATTTAAAAAAAGAATATTACAAATAATAATGCAGTTGTAAGGCTGTGATCACAATCATCATGTTGTTATGTCACCATCATTGATAAATGATAAATTTGATTTTATTCACTATCACCTTTCAGTTTTCTCTGGTCATAGTGGTCAATAACTACAGTTGTTATTTTTACAGATTTTCTGTGTCTTCAAGACATCAATGCAAATATGGTTGTATTCAGGCTGAAACATGCGTTCACAGCTGCCTTTCTCTTATTCTTGGTCAAGCATCAAAGAAGGACCAGGGAAACAAAAAATTCAGGATGAGGCAGCTTGGCCTCTGAAAAAAAAACTGACCATGTTTTCCAACTGGCGATGGTCTGTCTTGAGAAGACATTGTGTGAGACATACAGATATGTTTGTGCAGATTAAGTTGGTGCAGGTATAGCTTCCTCTTCCGGGACTGTGGATTATATATCTAGACGGTGGATTATATATTGTGGTAAATATTGACTAAGATCAATAAAAGAGGAAAGAAAAAGTCTTGTGGATGTGCCTGTTTAAACATTGTAATGAAGTGCTGAATGTTCAAGTCTTAGGTCAAAGTCATACTTATCCACTGTACAACCGCTCACCGTCATAAGTAATGATCTTGCATGTACAGGCACATATATTACAAACTGACATCCAAATCAAACATTTCTAAAAGAGAAACCTGAAAAGTGAGTTGTAACAAAGTAAGATTCCCTATTCTCTAGTTTCTTTTTTAAGATACCCGTTGTTCCTGACGTGTAGATGTAGCAAAGAATAGACTCCTTGTTCAAGTTTTTTCTCACACTTCGATCAGTCCTCACAGGTAAAGACTGTGCCATAAGAGAATCAAAATCATTCATTCCCAGTGGCACCTCATGTCCAGTACACCCCTGGATGTAAATGGGGAGACCCTGTAGGTCATCCAGTACATCACTGACTGCATGAAGCAGGTCAAACCCTAAGAGACAAAAAGGCATTGCAATGTGTTTATTTGCCACACAGTGAACAGATAACTTCTCATTTTAGTTTTGTGCTATCCTAATTTTTACAGTGCTAGCCTAAGCAAATACCATTTAATCACTAATACGCTCTCATTAACCTTACTAACTCATTCTGCTGCTAGACAAGTTGGATAATGCAATACATTGTTGAATGTTGTCCCATCTAACCCCTGAAGTAAATGTAGTAAGTATAAATGTAATGTATGTAGTGAGGGGTTTGTAAAAGGTCTGATAACAATAATAGAACTTGAGCCAATTAAGTCTAAGAAGCAAAACCAGGTAATAAATAAAAAGAAGCAGAAAAGGCCCTCAGTTTCAACAATCCTTACCATGTCCAACAAAGAAAGCTTTGGGATCCGATGCTAATATGGAATGTATCAAGGGTTTTGTGCTTAGATTGAAGTTGATGAATGCCACTGAGATCCCAAGCTTCTGCATTCCTGTTCAATTGGGGAAAAAATAGTGACAAACATGTTCTTTTTATAATACACAATTATTGTATTAATTGCACTTTATGAATTCTTACCATGAATATATTAGCATAGGTATCTGCACAGTCATATAATTATACAAATATGGCAGTATACACTAATGCTGTAAAAAGTTAATTTGGTTTTCTTTCCTTTTAAGGTGGCAGATGATATAAATTACTCTAGACACACAAAGCAGAAAGTTCTTGATTATCCAGAAGTCGAAGACTGTTGAAAAGGTCATGCAAAATTTGTATGCATCATAGAATGTCTTATACTACTTTTTATGTATTCCAATTATCTTTCTCTTAATTAAACTTCCTTTTTTTCGAATTTTTAGCTTAATTTTACTTCAAAGTAATCAAGAAACAGGGATTTGTTTTTCCCCCTTTGTCTCTTTCTGGATGTGACACCTGTTTACAAGGCTGACTTCGCATGGTTTTCTTCTGGTACTTCAGTTTCCTCCATGAGGTGTGTGTATGTGTGTGTGCAATCATGCATGACCGTGTGTACATGTATGCATATGTATCCTGTATATTGTGTGGTGTGTATTCATTCATGTGTGGTTGTTGTGTACATGTTTGTGTATGAAGGTACACTTGAGGCCTATACACTATAAAGGCGTGTATTATTTCTTACTTTTCTTGTGAACTTACCCAAAAATGTCCATATAAAAGCTGGCTCATTGTGGATCATCATGGCGACTGTGTCACCAAAGCCGAGTCCAAGACATCGTACTGCATTGGCCACACGGTTGGCCTGGAGCTCCATAAACTCATAAGTATACACAGAGTCCTCAAAAATGAGCATTGCCTTCTTGGGCTGCTTGTCTGCATGGGTCTCAAATTTGTCAATCAAGAAGCTTTTCATGGATTCCTGGCGCATTTTATTCATACGCTTCCCTAACTGAAACAACAAGAAACCATCTTGACTGCTCAAATGTTTGCACACAAATATGTGGACATATTTGGTTTTTCTGTCCGAGTACTGGAGAGGGGTAAGAGAACTGCATATGTCTGCAAGAAAAGATCTTCAGCCTTTTTAAAATGACGGGATATATTTGACCTGTACAACTTTTTTGAGCCGAAGACTTAGAAGTGACCTGTTTGGTGCATGCATACTAATACACTAACATGTCAACATTAGCACTATCAGACTTGTACAATAACACTAAAATCAAAACCAGAAGTTGAAATTAAAGTTAATAGACTAAAAGAATGATTATTTTTTTCAAATCAGTAAGCTGCACTCATTACAGTTGTACTGAAGTACAAAATCTGAATAAATGTTCCTCTCCCCGTATTTCTCACACACACACAAACTATTTGGAACTCAAGATACAATCATGCAAACATTTCCATGCAAAAAGAGACCAAAACTCTGACATGAGGAATGTTAATGGATATGTTTATACTACTAACGCTGCAGCCAATTGGACAGCTGGCATCCTATCTGTCGACAATAGTGATTTATTTGCATGATGATGCTTACAGGCTAATATCTCTAAAATAGTGATGGGATATTCACTGTGGGACTAGAAAATTATTGCTAGTACTGACCTTAGCACAATTTTCTTTAAAATAAAAACAACACAGTTTTGTATCTTTATGGATTTAGGAAGAATATATTTTACATTTTGAAATCAGAAGAAACATACAACTGAGTGCTAAGAGGCCATAAGTCTATAATAAAAATTGTTCTATGATTTCATAAAAGGACTTAATATGTTCAAGATAATTTAATAATACCTCTATAAATTAATTTAATAATTACCTTCATGAGCTGAATATCATACTTGATCCATGGGAATGTTGTCTGCCAGGCAACTACTCCCACACCTGCAGCACCTGCTGCTCCTATCACCACCTTGTCCAGCATTCCTGGCATTTTAGTTCTGACTTTCTGTAATTATCATCATCATCTTAGCTCAGGCCTTCTGTAACCATCATCCTCACCACACTTCCACCACTCACCAGTCCCACTACCACCTCCATGACTCTGGTCAGTGTTATGATCGCAAATAAAAAGGGGGCAAGCATAAAACGAAAAATATAATTTGCATGATAGAACGATAATGGCAATGTTAGTCTATTTCTTGTTTCTGACGCTATCAAGCAGCATCCGGACCTCGCAGACAGGACGAATTCTACCCTTAGACAAACCAGGCAGTCAACTGGATGTAATCATCAAGGGAGGAGCTGAGACGGTCTGCTGTGTGTGTGTTAACGATGAATAATGTCAGGGTGAAATATTAATTGTTTGCATAGTATTAAGTACACTTGCAGTAAATCTTACCACCTGCACGGTAATCACGCGAGTTTCTCAGTTTGACAGGAAAGTTCCATCTATGCGAGCATCAAAGTGAGTTAATTGTCTTGAAGGTGCCGCTCCGCAGGTGTCCACAGTCCACACCTAGCCAATGGGGAAGGGAGGGAAGTGGAGGGGGAGGATAGAGGGACAGCCAGGAGTTCTAAGGTAGTAAGTACCTCACGTCTGCCTCACTTTTTGCACCATACAAGCCGGAAAAATGTCACTCCACATTCCGAGTTCATGGACGAGAACGCGACATGATTTTGTTACGCCTGTTTCTTCTTGGTTATGCCAATTCATTTATGCTCGACTTTTTTAAAAAAAAAAGATTTGAACCAAGGACGCAAAGTTAATGTCACGATAACATTACCAGTTAATAAAAGCATTAAAGTGTTTAAAAAAATGTTAAGATATGCTCAGTTGAATTTCAGTAATATATGTCTATAATTTTCTTGGCTATTGAAGTTATTTAATTCAGTGGGCTTAATTCAACTGTCAAATATAAAGTTTTCTTTTTATTACTCAAAAGTTCGTCTGTTTGTATACAGTTTGAATTGAGAAATTGTTAGTATGTCTTATTGACAAATATTTGAAATTGGCTTGTTAAGGGTTTATGCGCATTAAGATTAATATACTTTTTTTAACTGTGAATTTTTTTAACCATCCGCTCCTGAAATTTCCTGAAAGAGTCAGAGATATATATATATCAGGAAAAATGAACTGACAATATCTACCTGGAACCGCGGAGTGAGGTAAGAAGGTTTCTTTGAACTTGCGTCCCGACTAAGTAGACTGCGTCCTCTGCTAGAGCTGTTTCCAGGACGATTTGTTTACTTGAGAGAATAAATGCAAAATATTTGCTTCAGCTGAAACCATCTGCTTATTATAATCTCATAAAGTACAAAATATTCCTGCATTTCAATGTTCACAAATATTTAAAGCTTACAAATTTAAGTACCTGTTCAAGGCATAAGAGTGTTCTTATCTGGACATAAGATAGATTGTGATCTTTGTAGTGAAGCCATCAACTGAGAGTTTATGTGCTAATAAATTATGAAATTATTGGTGAAAACAACGAACACTAATCGGGCGTTGATAAACTATGGCAGCCGAAGACAAAGTGAGGCACCAAACCAAATAAAACATGTCGCCCTACTCCACTTTCTTGTTGGGTCCCCCAAGGCTCAGTACTTGTCCCCATTCTGTTAACTTTGTACACAAAACCACTTTCATCAAGCATCCAGTCTCACCATGTTTCTCATCAATCATATGCTGACGATATGCAACTGTCCTGCTCCACTCCACCGGCTGAGTCACTTTGCTACCAGCACCATACAGAAGCTGTATAAGGACTGGATGTAAACAAACTTAAACTCAACGATGATAAAACGGAAGCCCTTCTATGCTCGAGAAGAAGACATCAATCATCGCTCGCCAGTCTGCCAATCACATCAAGGTGGGCAACACCAACATCACCCTTACCTCATCTGTCAGGAATATGAGATTCATTATCACTCTTGACATGACCGTAGATAATCAACTTACTGCTGTCTGTCTGTTGTGAGTTCCGTAAGATCAGCGCCATCCGTCACATTCTACCAACACTCTTGTCTGTGCTTGTTTACTCTCTAGGCTTGATTACTGACTCCTTGCTCGCAGGTTCAGGACTGACCAACACTGGTTGCTTTCTGACTACTCCAGTTTTCTCAACCCTGTGAGTGTTTGTGTGTCCAATCCACCAGCAGGAGTATTCAGACCCTAGACCTTGAACCCATGATGGTTCTTATAGATGCATCAGCTTGTTCGACACCATCCACTGACGTCATCCAAACTAGCAAATATGTAAATTTTATAATTTTGTGATGTGTGAGTGATAGAGGCTAGCATGGATAGTAAGGCCGATTAGTCAGTGGAGTTTGTTCTAGCCGAGAGGAGATGAAAATGGCTGCAGCGAGAAGAAGTGGGGTGCATCCAATTTCACAGGTGGAGCTCAGCAGCACTGTCCTGCTACACAGCCGGCCACCCATGGCACAATAGCCTCCTTAGGATGGAGGGCAGAAAGGGCCACTGGTAGCATAGTGGTTAAAACACTTGGTCGTCACCACTGTGGAGAAAGGCTTTTGGTTCATATCTAGCCTAATTATGATACCTGTTCATCGGTGGTTTTCTCTGGGTACTCCAATTTCTTCCCCACTCCCTCTCCCCTCATATTTCGAAATGACCTCAAGCAATTGCCATAATACTGGTACGAACAAACAAAACAGCATCTATGCGATGTGTTATCTTAGCAAAGTCATCATCTTCGAAATCATCCTCATCAATGAATATTCCCTTTGTCCCCCATACACACTGAGAATCACAACTTCAACTCCTGCCATTTCTCACAAATTATGAAAAGAAAAGCAAATTTTGTACTTCCTCTTGTTCACAATTTTATCCACAGAGTATACTGTGTGCGTCCCTTTTAAACTATTTAGATATTGTCTGATTATTGTCCATACCTGGACTGATTATTGTGATCTTCAAAGCATGGTATGAGAGCACTAAGTGTGTTAAAGAACATTCAATCACAAAAGTATACAGTTTTATCACAACAGCAGCCTTACAATAGTACTGTTACCAAAATAATCAGCATCAGCATCATTGATTAGTCCCTTAGTCTGGTTATGTGGTACCCTGAGCATCTCCCTAACAACACTCACCATTTTTCTTACATTATAAAAGAGAACAGGAAAGTTAATTTATCATCTCCTCTTGTTCACACCTTCAGAGACATATTACACAGGTATTAGGCTGAAGAATTCACATTCAGAGCCGTGACTGTAGAAATGTAGACAACACTTGAGCAGTCAGTGGGCTGTATGTCTGTGCTGAGGAATTATGGTAGTATAGAGGGTCAGTGACCTTTGTTAGGTCATAACCTTCTTGCACAAGGTCGTATTTCTGATGTTTGAAGGTGACTGACAGCACTGACTGGCTTAAAATACGAATGAATAAGGGGCGAGCATAGCTTGCCAGGTCATCTTCACACAGCTGGTACAGCTGCTTCAGCTGTGCCTCTGTTATTTTATTGCCTTCTTTGAGAGTGATTGCAGCCATTCCTGCACGCCCATCATGACCTGAAAAATATTCAAATATCAAATTCTTTGTTGCTGTCAGAAAATTACTGTTAGAAAGAAAGAAGAAAATACAGTGAAAAGAAAAAAACCCTAGAATTTTAGACCTGGAAACTCTTTCCTACTTATTGGAAAAAACAATGTATTCAGAAGATACCTGGTACTTGAACACCATACACATTAGCATCACCGATGAAAGAAAGCAAAGAAAGAACATTTGACACCTCAGTTGTGGATACGTTTTCCCCTTTCCATCTGAAAATGTAAATATGGCTCATAAATATTCAATTTCCTTTCATTCATTAAATAAAAGCTGTGCTAAATATATGTATTTGGTTGAGTATATATTTAAAAGGCTACTAGATTGACCGGTTAACTCAACTTTTTGCATAATGTCATTTTCATCTTATCACTTATCATCTCATGAACTTCACTTCTACCTTCATGCCCCTCATGACACAGACATACACCCAAGTATGTAAGCTATTCCTTTTTACATACTAAATATATCTGTCTTACCTGAATGTGTCACCGATTCTGTCGTGGAAGTACAAGAAGTAGTCCTTGTCTAGGTACAACACATCCCCAAAGTTAAAATATAAATCACCATCAGCAAAAGCATTCCTAACAAGCTTTTTTTCATTGGCTTCTTCTGATGCCTTGTATACTCTTACAGTATCCTTTCCTTGGCGCATCTCATCTGGAATTTTACTCAAAAACAGACCAGGTTCACCTGCCAACATCAATGACCATTATGTGAAATAATGATATTCAAACTTTAAAAGGATAAACAAATAAGTCATTCCAACACATTACTAATGTTGACAACTACACACTTTTAATAACTCAACAGTGCTGTGTAGGAAATGGTTCTTTAAGGAAAGTGAATTTTCTTATGATGTAAAAATATTTTATTTGTGATAACAAAACTCATTTGAACAAAAATCCGTTTACATTTTATGTGTAAAGTCCCATTTTACTATGATCGATGTCAGAGACTGTAATGATACACTACATCAAAGTGACCCTAAACTCTTTTTGTGCAATACAATGTTTTTCACAAAAGAGAATAACAAAAACTGAACATGTGTGGGTTATGGAAGAACTGGCTTAAGACTAGGCTGGTCGTCTTGTGCAGGATCTGCTCATTATCGTCCAAAACCTGTGTGAGTGGCGAGCCTTGTCAGCTTTCGCGTCTATCCATATAGTCCCCCTTAATTACAGGGACAAGGTATGCAAGGGTCCAATGGTAATGACGGCAGCAAAACAATGCAATGCAATGTCACATCCTTTTAATGACAACCAAAAAGTAAACAAAACCTTCCCCCCCTCCCCACAAAACCACAAACAGCTAAAAATTGCGAGTATAAATGAACTTTGTCTCACTAACAAACAGAAATTGAGTACTCACCAATTTTGACTTTGATGCAATGTCCATTTTTATCTCTGATTGGTTGAGCTGTTGCATAATCAAACTTGACCAACTCTTTTGGGGTTGGATCAGTTTTGTTCTGACATAGAAAAATCATTATTTAGAGGGGAGGCCGGGTAGCCGTAGTTTCAGTGTGATAAATACAACGAAGAATAGCAAATAAATAGAAATAAAAGTTCGCTTTTATAGTGATCAAAATATCCCTCCCCAATGGGCAAGCTCAAGGAGCTTCATACAACAGAGTAGGTGGTGTGAAGAAGTCAAACTAGGGTCAAAAACGACATAGATAAGTAGCACACTGTGTACTCTACCTACAGTAACAACCTCAATCCGAAGCACTTAGAGCGTACACTTGTAAAAAGAGAGGTGAGGGTGGTTGTACAGCCTCCCACTCCTCTCGACAACACAACACCTAGCGATCCAGGTAGTTTATTGCTATGCCATCATGATTTCTTTGCGAACAGCACAGTCCACTTTGCCACCGACCGTGTGAGTGATCTGTGGCACCTTCTTGTCGATCTGCCTCATCTACCACCCAGGGTAACAGCATGTTACGAAGTAGCACCCTCTTTCCGGATGACGTACACCGGTATGTCCATGCTGGGCTGGCGCAGCACGTGCTACACGTCTTTTTCCCAGAGTTCCGCCTGCTTGTGTCGAAGGTGACATCTTTCACAATTGTTGGAGGCTGCAGCATCCAGGCGGAAAAAAAACCCTTCAATAGCTTCTTCACAGCGTTGGTGTATTTCGTGAGATGTTCCTTCCCCTGATCGTTGCAGTCGATACCAAAATAAACAACAGGGACATGGGTCACAGTCAAACATCAAGGAGTGAGGTGAAAGGTCAGTTGACTCGTGGCGAATACAACTGCATGCACGCACACTGTATATATGCGTCTCTCAAAATTTGTCACCTGGTCCGAGAACAGTAATTGTTTGTCCCCTAGTAGTGGACGATGAAATTATTAACCAGGGCCATTAAGACTGCTCACATAAATTCTTGTCTCATCTTAGAATGAGTGTGTAGTTTGTTTGATAATCATTATGGAAGAAAATGAAGTAGAAGTGAGAAGACCTTTTCTGCGGCACCAAAATGCACAGAAAATCTTTGTAAACTAACCAGTAGTGGGGACAGCCGTCCAATGGCCCCCGGTTTGTTGGCAATGTTGAAGATAAGTCCCACACCTTCTGTCGCACCATACAATTCGCAAACAAAAGGAATTCTGAATCTCTCCTGGAATGCCGTGAAAACGTCTTTGCAAAGACCATTTCCTATTGCTGCCCTAACATTGTGTACACAGTCCAGTTCATTCTAGACAAAGAAAGAGAAAAAGGATCAAAATTATTAACGAAAGAAAATTCCTTATTAGATGCGCAAAGTGAGCAAGGACATTGCCATAAATAAATTTTTCTTGTAAAGTTTCTTTCTTTGATACTAAATGATTTGACTATTATGACTACAACTGTTCTTTAACCAAACGAATTACTGCCCTTGTCAGTGAAGTCAGGGATTCTGCTATGTCCATCCACCATCAACTGCTATATAAGGCTCCGTAGAAAAAGTGAGAGACCCTGGGCTCATAGCTAGTCTCAAGACACTCCCTCTAGATCAGGGGTAGGCAATTGATTTTCCCCAGGGGCCGCATGAGAAATTGAGATGGGTTTAGAGGTCCGGACTAATATAGTTAACTCAGTTTTACCCAATACTGCATATATAGTATATATACTGGCGGGCTGGCCAGCGGGCGGATCGGTCAGAGACAGGAGGCGGGCCGGATGCGGCCCGCGGGACGGCCTTTGACCAGGTCTGCTCTAGATCATTTAGGGCTTCTGCATACGCAAAAAATTGCGTACAGTACGCATTAAAAGTTCGGAGGACCCCTTCAATTTTCGTCAATGGGGTCCCCTTCAAATTTGGGCTAAGAACAGGGACCCCTTAAAAATCTGAAGAAGGGGTCCCTGGGACGACAAAGAATTTAGCCTTAGTAGAAGCCCTGTGATGATGGTAACAATCAAAACCCTCTGTGTACTGAAGCGAGAGCGCAACTCAGGTAAACAACTAAGAAGTCAATAAATCAACCAGAAGGCGGGCAGGTTAAAGAGGTGACAACAACTAACTGTGTGTGTGTGGCAGAGCCAATGAACCAGACCAAAAATTTCCTGAGCTCTTTTAATAAAACATTATGCAGTTGGTCAAGAGTGGCCGTTCAGTGAGACGCCCACAGTCCAGAGCATTGATTTGGTTTATTAACAACCTTGTAATAGTCAGGACACCTGGTAAAGTTAATAAAGTGTAAGTACGTGTTATATAGCAAATATTAAAAACTAAATTCTAACCGGAGGCTGTGCTAACACATATCTTAAGATCTCTCCAATGTACTGAACAACTGTAGCACCATGCTTCTGGCAGTCAGGCCAGAAATGTCTTGCAGAGAACTTTTGTGCCAAAATCATTGTGGCCCCTGTGAATACACAAACATGTAGTAGAATATACACATGCAGGCATACATATGTGATTGTAGATACAATTTTCATTTACTAATTAACACTTGAAAATGTAAAGCAACTCTAAATTTATGTTTCCAGGCATAACTGTGGGAAAACTTATTACTCAGAAGATGCAGATCAAACCTAACCTCATGCTTGCAATATTCATGTACAACCACATTCACATCTTCTTTCATTTCTCACAGGCACATGTTTAAGGCATTACTGTACCTCTCTCTATAACACCAAACAGACCAATGCCACCGCCGGCAGCATGGTACAAAGGAAGGCATGTGTACACAACATCGTCTGCTGACATTGTGACTCCTTGCAAACCAATTGACAATCCAGAACCCTTGCCCTGACTGACAAATACCGGCTTTGGAAGACCTGCAAATATGAGCGCATAGGTATAAAAAAAGAATATTACAAGTAATAAATGCAGTTATAAATCTGTGACCACAATCATCATTTTATGATATCCTTCAACATCATTGATAAATTAGATTTAAGCCCCTTCTACTAGACACCAGTGGAAATATGGTTTTATTCAAGCTGAAACATGCATTCACAGGTCCATATCTGTAAGAATGAATCTGGATGCATGCCATTGCATCACTGGATTCAACAAGTTTAATAATAATATCCCTTGACTCAATTCACATCAGTCTCATTATTTTAGCTTCTGTTTTGAAAATTATAAAAAGAAATTCAAGTAAAGCTCAAGTGTCCATGAGAGATCACAGGAGCAGCTTTTGGTTATTTTCTTGAATTTTTGTCTTGAATATTATATTAAAAACTAATTTTCTATTTTCTTTTTTTTTAAGATACCCGTTGTTCCTGATGTGTAGATGTAACAGAGAGTAGACTCCTTGTTCATGTTTTTTCTCACACTTCGATCAGTCCTCACAGGTAAAGACTGTGCCATGAGAAAGTCAAAATCATTCATTCCCAGTGGCACCTCATGTCCTGTACACCCCTGGATGTAAATGGGGAGACCCTGTAGGTCCTCCAGTACATCACTGACTGCATGAAGCAGGTCAAACCCTAAGACACAAAAGGTACTGCAATGTGTTCATTTGTCCATCCAAAAAAATAGAACCTCACTTTAGTTTTGTGCTGTTAGAATTCTTAGGCTTCTAGCCTAAGCATATATCATTTAATCACTAATACATTCTCATTAACCTCATTAACCAAGACCGCTGCTAGGCAAGTGGGTTATGACAATGGAATATAGCAATGTATTGTTAAATGTTGCTAATGGGCTAATGTAGTGTGTAAATGTAATCTTTGTACTGAGGTGTTTTTAAAAGGTCTGATAACAATAATAGTAATCTCTAGATCTTGAGATAAATAAGTCTGAGAGCCAAAACCAAGCAATAAATAGAAAGAAAAAAAAAAGGCTCTCAATTTTTACAATCCTTACCAGGTCCCACGAAGATAGCTTTGGGATCCGATGCTAATATGGAATATACCAAGGGTTTTGTGCGTAGATTGATGTTGATGAGTGCCACTGAGATTCCTATTTTTTGCAATCCTGTTCAAGGAAGAAAATAATGACCATGTTCTTTTTGTAATATACAATTACTTCATTAGTTGCACTTTCTGCACAGTCATATAATTATGCAAATATGTCCTTTTAATACTGCAAAATGTACATCTGGCTTTCTTTCCTTTTAAGGTGGTAGTTACTTCACAGATGATATAAATTACACTAGACATACAAGGCAAAAAGTTCTTGATTATCCAGAAATTCAAGACTGCTGAACAAAACATGCAAAATCTTTATGTCTCACATTACTTGTATGTCTTATACTAATTTTAATGTATTTTAATTATCTAGCTCTCTAAATTTCCGCTTCATTTGATTTCAAAATAGTCATTGAAATGTGAGCTTTTTTCCTCTGGCTTTAAAATACCTCTTTTTCGATGTGACTGTCTACAAGGCTGACTGTCAATGGTTTTCTCCTGGTACTTCTGTTCCCTCCACCACGCCAATGTGTGTGTGCAGTTATGCATGAGCAGTTATGCATGAGCATGTGTTGTGTCTTTTGCATGCATGTTTGTGAGGGTGCCATATACTATGTTCATGTATAAAGGTATCCACTAATAAAGGTGTGTGCTCATTACCTGTATGTGAAACATATTTATCCCCACTTTGTAAGTGTGCTTTACAAATGTGCTGATTTATTATTATTATTCACCGTTCTCATGAACTTACCCAAAAATGTCCAGACAAAAGCTGGCTCATTGTGGATCATCATGGCGACTGTGTCCCCAAAGCTGAGTCCAAGACATCGCACTGCATTGGCCACACGGTTGGCCTGGAGCTCCATAAACTCGTAAGTATACACAGAGTCCTCAAAAATGAGCATTGCCTTCTTGGGCTGCTTGTCTGCATGGGTCTCAAATTTGTCAATCAAGAAGCTGCTCAGGGCTTCTTGGCGCATTTTATTCATATGCTGCTGAAACTGAAACAACAAATCATTCTCATCACTCAGTAGTAGTAGTGGTAGTGGTAGTGGTGGTAGTGGTAGTAATAATAATAGGAACATAATGCGCAGCATCATGACCAAGCTAGGTCGCACTCTCTGCGCAGACCAATATTAATAAATGAAAGATAAGAGGCAATCGACAGTAAGGTTATGAAGGCACACTGAACAACATAAATATGAGGTACACAAGTAGAACGTAAAGGAATGGATGAAGGGATGTATGAAGGGGTGTAGATAAGTTAATAATACCTCTATAAATTAATGTAATAATTACCTTCATCATCTGAACATCATACTTGATCCATGGGAATGTTGTCTGCCAGGCGGCTACTCCCACACCCGCGGCACCTGCTCCTAGCAGCACCTTGTTCAGAGTTCCTGGCATCTTAGCTCCGACTTTCTGTATTAATAATAATTATTATCATGATCATCATCATCACTTATTTCACCACCAGGATTGGCCGTACCACCATGACAACTGATCAGTGTGCTGATCACAGAAAAGGGGAAAACAAAGCAAAGGAAATAATTTCAACAATAACGACAATGTTAGTTTATTTTCCCCGTTGTCATAGATGTTCAATGGGGATGATGAGGTGGCTGGGGTCTCCATCAAATCCCCTCCTTTGCTAGAAGCAGCAGGTCAGGTTGTAGTATCATGATGAGTCATGCTGTAGATGATCACCCATCTAAAGTTCAAAAGTTAATCCATAGTATCTAAAAACCTTAGCTTTTTACATTATGGCACGGCAATATTAGAGTGTTAGTCGTGCTTTAAACACACAAGGGTTTAAACTCATTCACGAGAGATAACTCCCTTCATAGCAAACTGCTCAAAATCTCACCCTGGTTTGTGTCGGGGTTGCTTTTTCGGCAAGTCCTATTATTTTTTTTCCAGCAAGGAACGGAAAATATTTAGTTTCGTCTTCTTGTTCTGCTTAATCCAGTGTTGTTCATCACCTGTCCCCACATTTTATCGCTTAACTGATCAGGGGCCATACATATGACAAGTGCATGTTGCCATGGGACTAACTACAAATATAGCATCTTGTTTCTGAAGCTATCAACCAGCGTCCAGACCTGCAGACAGGACGAATTCTACCCTTACAGTAGACGAACCAGGCAGCAAACTTGATGTAAGCATCGATCGAGGGAGGAATAGAGATGGTCTGCTGTGTGTGTTAACGATGAGTAATGTCAGGGGGAAATATTAATTGTTTGCATAGCATTAAGTACACTGGCAGTAAATCTCAGCACTTGCACGGTAATCGCGCGAGTTTCTCAGTTTGACAGTAAAGTTCCATCGTATGCGAGCATCAAAGCGAGTTAATTATCTTGAAGGTGCCATTCGCAGGTGTCCAGAGTCCACACCTAGCCAGTGGGGAAGGGAGGGAAGTGGAGGGGGGAGATAGAGGGACAGCCAGGAGCGGAGTTCAAATTAAGGTAGTACACGCCTGCCTCACTTTTTGCATCATAGAAGGTGGAAAAGGTTCGCTCCGAGTTTGAGAACGTGATGTAATTTTGTTACGCGTGTTTCTACTTGTTTCAACTGTTTCATGCTCCACTTTTTAAAAATCTTTGAATTAGCGAACACAAAGCTTACATCATGAAAGCATTGTTAGTTAATAAGAGTATTAAGGTGTTTAAGAAAGAAATATTAAGATATACTCAGTTGAATTTCAATATAGTATATATATATATTTCATGCCTATATTACAGTTATTTAATTCAATGGGCGTGTAATGCGTAACTTAACTGTCAATCTAATGTTTATTTCCTTTTTTCTTTTGATTATCTGACAGCTCATCTATCTGTGTACAGTTTGAATTAATAACTTGCCAGTATGCTTTATCGACAAAATATTTGAAACTATAACTAGTTAAGGGTTTATGCGTATTAAGATTATTATATTTTTTTCAAACTGTGATCAAATCCAGCAGACTTTGGTGTACTACCAGCAGAGCCTGCGATAATAGAATGCGGGGCCTTAGGCAAATAGAATTGCGGGGCCTTTGAAAGCCGGCACAACATACGTAGCAGGGTAAGAAAATATTAAGGACTGATGGAAATCTGTTCTGTAACAAATCTTCAGACTGGTTAATGTATATGAGGAGAGGGGGAATGTACCTTATAATTAATCCACAGGCATTGCAGTGTGTTACTACAGTGCTTTACTTCAGTAACATCTCAATGAAAGATTCTCGACTTTCAGGCTCAACTTCACATACTGCCACTTGTTGCATTCAGCAGACCCTGTGGTAACGAATGATACAGTAAACACTGTTCATCTTAATGTTTTTTTCAAGAGTCAGATCAAAATTATAGGCAAAAGAAACTGACAATATCTACCTGGAACCGCGGAGTGAGGTAAGCAGGTTTCAACCGATCTTTGAACTTGCGTCTCGACTAGGTAGACTGCGTCGTCTGCTATAACTGTTTCCGGGACGATTCGCGGGGCTGGTGAGATAACGGGTTGTGAGACAAGGAGTTGAGAGTGGAGACTGTAAATTATAACACAGTCATACCCGTAAATATTATTATTAATAATAATAAAGTATGATTTATATACCGCATAATCACGCACAAGGTTCTGTACTTGGTCCCATCCTCTTTATCATGTACATGAAGCTACCTACTACTCTAATTTAATCTCACTCTATAATTATCTGATCACTCCTTTGCTGACGACACTCAAGCACACATTGTTGTCCAGAACATCCGACTGATTGCTCTTCCCTTACGTCCTCCGTTCCTCGTCTGATGATCGTCTCCTTACTCGTCCCGTCACCAGAACGACATTTGGCCACAGGGTTTTTATTGTGCAGCGAAACAATGGAACTCTCTCTCTCTTTCCATATCCGCCACCTACCCACTATTGACTCCTTTAATTAAATGTGCACTGAAGACACACCTCTCCAGTAAACATTACTCCTAACAACCTCTCCCATAATGCTAGTCCTTTTTCACACCGTTTTGTGTAACATCATGTTACTCTCAGCTCTTGTTCTTTGGCTCCTTTTTGTGTTTGCTGTTTTTGATTTTATTCTTTTTGTTTAGTACGGTTGTTTATTCTTTTATAGTTCGTATGTTGTTTGTTTTCCTGTCCCTCGTATGCTGTCCATGTTTCGTTCTTGCTCTTAAGCGCTAAGAGCATGCTCCTTAGGAGTGTGAGTATGCGCTTTACAAATTTTGCCCTTCTTATTTATTGTTTCTTCATCACAATCGTCTTTCTATAGACGTCTGCACGTTATGTTGCATGCGTCCCTATATTCTTATTATCGTTTTTTATGTTTATGTCTGTCGATATATCTCTGTACAGTTATTTGTGGACATGTTTTTTAGTCTTTCTCAGTTTGTCTTTTGTGTGAATTTGCGTCTTTATGTTTTTGCTTTTTTTTTTTTTTTTTGTCAAGCGCATTGAGCCATATGTAAAGCAGGAAAATGTACTATATGAATTTCCGTTCTTCTTCTTATTTTTATTAAAATTAAGTTTAAGTGATTTACCATTTAATATGTGAAAACCGAAACATTTTTTAAAAAGCTAAACACATTAAAAAGAAATCTTTATAAATATCATTCAGAGAATCACCACACAGTGTGTAATGAAGAAATGTCAGAAAAGGGCCTTTTTATGATTTTGCTGCTTTGTAATTTATGCACACAGTCCAGATTACAGTTGATATTGAATTCACTGACTACCGACAATGCTGGAAAGTAAATTTGTTACAAATAAACTTAGTCCAATCTTTAGAATGCAATAAAATATCTTTCGTATAAATCATTGTCTTAAAAATATAAGTTTGAGCAAGAAAAATCCACTTTCAACAGCTAAATAAAATTGTGTGCATAAGCTACTTTTCTAATTCAAATGGCTTAGCCTTACTCAGGTTATAACTTCACGGACAAATTCTCTCTCTCTCTCACGCGTGCACACTAACACACATGTGCAGAAAGGCCCTGGGTTCAGACCTTGCCTCTGGACATTCGCTGTATGTGGTACCGGTTAGTAGGTGGTTTTCTCCGAGTACTTTATTTCCTCCCCCTTCCCTCACAGTGCGAATTAAATTACATTATGCAATCACCATAATAATGATGTGAACAAACTGTGACAAAGCATCGAGCATTTTCTTCCTAAAGTCATTATTATCCTCATCAATGAACATTCCATTAATGCCTCTGGTTGTGGGGGTACCCTTAGAATCTCAACATCAACTCTTGCCGTTTCTCTCAAATTATAAAAAAGAGAGAGAAAGCAAATTTTGTGGTTCCTCTTGTTCATGTCTCCAGAGACAATATACTATACAGGTATTAAGCTGAAGAACTCATGTTCAGAGCCGTGACTGTAGAAATGTAGGCAACACTTGAGCAGTCAATGTGCTGTATGTCTGTGCTGAGGAATTACGGTAGTATAGAGGGTCAGTGACTTTTGTTAAATCATAACCTTCTTGCACAAGGTCAATTTTTAGTTGTTTGAAAGTGCTTGTCAGCACTGACTGGCTTAAAATGCGCAAGAACAGAGGGCGAGCATAGCTTGCCAGGTCATCTTCACATAGCCGGTATAGTTGCTTCAGCTGTGCCTCTGTTATTTTATCGCCTTCTTTGAGAGTGATTGCAGCCATTCCTGCACGCCCATCATGACCTGAAAAATGTTTAAATGTCAATTAATTTAATGGTTTTAGACAATCATTCATGCAAAGACCAAAGGACAAAGAAAAAAAAAAACAGATCAAAATGACAGATGCAAGAAATGTTTCCTGCCTCTCAGAAAAATAGATTAAAATAATGATGCATTTATATCATACCTGGTACTTGAACACCATACACATTAGCATCACTGATGAAAGGAAGCAAAGAAAGAATATTTGCCACCTCAGTTGTTGATACATTTTCCCCTTTCCACCTGAAATTTTAAATATAGAAAATAAGCATTCAATTCCCTTTTATTTACTCATGAAATGCTGTGCTAGATATAAGCAACTTGTTTATTTTCTACCTGTATAAAAAAAACTATGAGACTGATGTTTAAAACAATTATCTAAATCTGGGGTGGGGAACCATTTTTCCTCTTATTCAAGTCACACCCACCTGTTGTGCATCTCATTATGCATACATAAACACCAGTAAATAAAGTATTCCTTCTTATATACTAATCTCTACTAGTTTGTCTTACCTGAATGTGTCACCAATTCTGTCATGAAAGTACAAGAAGTAGTCCTTGTCTAGGTAAAACACATCCCCAAAGTTAAAATATAAATCACCATCAGCAAAAGCATTTCTAACAAGCTTCTTTTCACTGGCTTCTTGCGATGTCTTGTAGACCTTATAAGTTTCTTTTGCTTGGCGCATCTCATCTGGAATTTTGCTCAAAAACAGACCAGGTTCACCTGCCCACATCAATGAGTGTAGTATAACAATTATTAAAAGTTTAAAAGTAAAATCATATAAGCAGGTCTAACACATCAATAACTTTGACAAATGCCAGCTTTTCAACAGTTCACCTTTATGTAAGAATAGTTTTTTAAGAAAAATGAATTAGCTAGAGAATGACAAAAGGAATGCCTACAGGATTTCACAGAAGAACGTCTAGACTGCAATCCTGATGTCTGCATGCTCTCAAAACACTGGTATATCTCAGAGAATGAATGATCAGAAATGGGCACACATCAATTTCTTCTGCTACTTGCAAAAGTGAGAAAATCATAGAAATTTGAAATGTTGCATCCTGTTCAAGGACAGCTAAAAGCAAACAGAATCAAACTTCAAAAAAAATAGCTAAAAATACCAAGTACACATAAACATTTCTCTACTAACAAAAAGACTAAAAAAAAGATAAATGAAAATCTGAATACTCACCAATTTTGACCTTAATGCAATGTCCATTTTTATCTCTAATTGGCTGAGCTGTGGCATAATCAAACTTGACCAACGCTTTTGGGACTGGATCAATTTTGCTCTGACATTGACAGGAAATAGAAAACGCAGTAAGTGATAAATACACTGTACTACTTCACTTTTGAACGCTGTATGTTAGATTTAACCAGTTCAATCATTATATTTTATCACACCCACCGAATGCCAGTCACCATGGTACTGCAAAGTACAAAAAAGTCTTGCAGAAAAGTTTTCAACAAGGATTTAAAGAGTTTTTTTATAATCTTTCTCTATCTCTTTCACACACAAACATATACATAACAGTGATAAATATTGTTGCTGCCATAGGCTGTTTAAAGGAAACAGTTGTTAGAAATACTGAAAATTTTTAGATTTATTTATCTTGCTACTGTCCTGGCTTTATCATATGAGGAAGGAGCAATTATACTTCCTCAGTTAAATACTTCTAAGGTTTTATGTCTCCAGATGTTAATATTTTTTTGTTATTCTCGGGCTATTCTTTTTGTCTTGTTTCTTTCTTTCCTTTTTTTTTTTCTTGTCTGTTTTCGAGTATCTAATAATAATAATCAGCAGATCATTTTTGCCATGTTTTGAAACATGAATTTAGAGCTAACTGTCCAGTACGATGGTGCCTAAGAGTGCTGTATGTCTCAACAGAACAGGCCATCAGTGAAAATCTTGGTTCACTTTGTTACAGGTCTATTGTGGACCTCATCTTTTCAGCACTGTCAGTAACATAGCAGGTTAAAATCCAGACCGCACTCATACATTTTTGAGTTACAATTCAGATGGAGTGTATAGTTCCTTCAAAGTTTTACTTTTAATTTTAGTGAATATTACGGCAAAAAATGAACTATAAATGCTAGCAGTTCTTCTAATTCATCCAAATAAGAAGAAAATATTATGAACAAACCAACAGTGGGGACAACCGTCCAATGGCCCCAGGTTTGTTGGCAATGTTGACAGTTATTGTCACACCTTCTGTTGCACCAAAAATTTCACAGATAAAGGGAATTTTGAATCGCTCCTGCACTGCCATGAAAATGTCCTTGCGAAGACCATTTCCTATTGCTGCCCTAACATTGTGGACACCATCCAGTTCATTCTAGACAAAACACATAAAACACTTAATTTTAACTAATTCACGTAAAGCCTTACTTAAATATTATGTAAATATTAATCTGGAAGAACCAGATGAGCAGTTATCTTTTTCACTACATTTATGGACACTTCATGCCACATACTTTCAGCAAATATAGCAAAAAACTAAAAAGCAAGAGTATTAAAATTAATTTTACGACACATGACACATTTTAGAGGCTGAACTTTTGTCAAAGGCTCATATTGTAAATCAAAATATTAAAAAAATTAAACTCTAACCGGAGGATGTGCTAACACATATCTTAAGATCTCTCCAATGTACTGAATAATTGTGGCACCATGCTTCCGGCAGTCAGGCCAGAAATGTTTCGCTGAGAACTTTTTTACCAAAATCATTGTGGCCCCTATGGATGAGAAAGCATATATTATAGTGGAACATAATAATTCAAGTATACATATTTGATTGTATGGACAATATTTAATTAACTATTCAATAATGCTTGCAATCATAAAGCCAACATTTTTCTGCAGCTGTAAATTTATGTTTGCAGGCATAACTGTTGCATGACTTCTGACTTTAAAGATGTATGATCAAATGTGCACAGATACATATTTTCATGCTCAGCCATATTCACATCTTCATTAATTCGTCATATGTACACATTTAATGCATAACTATACCTCTCTCTATAACACCCCACAATCCGATGCCACTACCGGAACTATGGTACAAAGGAAGGCATGTGTACACAACATCTTCTGCTGAAAGATTGACTGTTTGCAATGCAATTGCTGCCAAACAACCCTTGCCTTGGCTGATAAGTGCTGGCTTTGGAAGACCTATATATAAAAAGGCATAGGTTTAAAAATACGAATACTACAAGTAATAAAGGAGTTATAATGCTTTCATCATTTTCATTTAAACATTTTAGGTCATTAACCATCATTGAATAATTAGCTTTTACCATTCCCATACTATCATTATTATGGGTATTTGTAATGCGAAGCACCACGACCCAGATAGATCGCACTCACTCCGTAGACCAGTAATGATAAATAAACAGATAGTGGACAGTGAGATATGTACAGGCACAGAATGTAAAGAAATGAAGGTATGAAGGATACTGTAAACAGTTGGAACCATACTTGATATTAGCTCCTTTGAGCTCCTGTTTTTTGTACGAGGGATGTTCCACTTGGCAATAAAATGAACTCTTTAAACTTTTTCAACATAATTGCCACCAACTGCAACACATTTTTCGGACTTGTGGATTCATTTTTTAAAACATTCCAAAAACATCTTGGCATCAATTTCAGCTCTTTCCTCACTTCAGCAATGAGTTCCAAAGTTCACTCCATGCAGGGGTTCTTTCAGCTTCGGGAACAACCATAAACCATATGGGGCAAGGTCTGGTGAGTAGGGAGGAGACCAAAATATTAACACCTGATTCCACAAGGAACTAAAATGAATCACTATGTGGAGCGTGTATCAATTTGCTTCTCCTCTACATCCTGAAAAAACTAGAAGGGGAAAAAAAAGCATGAAAAAAATGTGGAGACACCATGAAGAATCGCTATCAATTCCCCATGGTCTGCGCTCGCTCAAAGCACGCGAAATACTGGTCCGGGTGGAAGTGGAACATTCAAGTATCCTTTGAATTATTAAAGATCATCCACAGCTCTTTTATTTATTTTAGCTACTTAAAAATCTATTTAAACAAAACCTTTATACAAAACTTGGTTAAATTGTCATATTTCTATTTTTCTATGCCAAAGATACAAAGTAGGAAAAAAGTCTGCTTAACTCTGTATTGTAACAGTCTTCTTTTTATATTCTTTTTGAGAATTACAATTAATTTAAAGAAGTCTTTTACATTTTCTAGATATGTAGGAAAAAATAATAAAATCATGTAAAACAAAATAACCCTGGCTGAATACTTGTATTTCTAATAGAATCACAGAAACAGTCCTGTTTACTATTTCATTTTTTAAAATACTTTGTGAAAAAAAATTGATTATAACTAAAAGTTAAAGAATTATACATTTAAATCTATAAGCCTTTGGTCCTGGTTACATGGACAGTACACAAAGGATATCCTGGGTTTATCTTTGTTTTTTATCTGTATCAAAATCAAAATCAAACATTCCTAAGGGAGGAAGGTGAAAAGTGAATTGTAACAACATAAATTAGCATTTTTTTTTTAAAGATACCTGTTGTTCCTGACGTATAGATATAGCAAAGAATTGACTCCATGGTCATGTCTTTTCTCACACTTCGATCGGTCCTCACAGGTAAAGACTGTCCCATAAGATAGCCAAAATCATTCATTCCCAGTGGCACCTCATGTCCAGTACACCCCTGGATGTAAATGGGGAGACCCTGTATGTCATCCAGTACATCACTGACTGCATGAAGCAGGTCAAACCCTAAGAGACAGAAGGCATTGCAATGTGTTCATCTGTCCATACAAAAAAACAATTTCTCATTTTAGTTTTGTGCTGTTAAAATTTTTACACTCCTAGCCTAAACCTATGCCATTTAATCTTTTGCCTTAATTTGCCCCATTAACCCAGTCCACTGCTGGCAGTCTGCTGGGCAAGTGAGTGTTATCACTGTATTAACTAAATACATGGATGATGGTAGTAAAATCACTCAGCTAACAAAACTAGTGTCTCAAAACTCCTAATTCAACAAACAACTTAAAGATATAACATGTATAAATATAAAATAAAATATGGCAATATATTACTGGATATTATCCATGGGTTTACCTAAAGTAAATGTAATGATATTTTTTTTGAAGGTCTGATAAAAATAATAGTAAACTCCAGAACTTGAGGCAAATGACTCTGAGAAGCGAAACCCAGTAAACAATAAATAAAAAGAAGACAAAAAGGCCTCAATTTTTATCATCCTTACCAGGTCCAATGAAGATAGCTTTGGGATCCGATGCTAATATGGAATGTACCAAGAGTTTTGCGCGTAGATTGAAGTTGATGAATGCCACCGAGATCCCCAGTTTCTGCAATCCTGTTCAACGGGGAGGACAAAAATGTATTTTCTATTGCATTAATTATACTTTCTGAACACTTAACAAGAATATTTTAGCTTAGCTACAAATGCTATCATTTAAATATGCAGGTATGGCAATGTACATTCTAATATTACAAAAAGTAAATCTGGTTTTCTTTCCCTTTGAGTGGCACTTAACTACCCATAAGATATAAATTAGACTAAAAGCAAAGAGACACACAAAGCAGAAAGTTAAGTTGGTGACTGGCCAGAAATCTAAGACTGTTAAACTGAAAGTGCATTTCACTATGTCTTGTATTCTCTTTATTTATTCCAGTTATCTTGCTGTCTAAATTTTAACAATCCATTCTATTTCAAAGCAATATGAACAGTCTTCACTTCCAACATATCTATTCTATATGTGTGTGTTGTATAAAGTGCAGGGATTTTTATATGCATGCTATGTGCATGTATGCGTTAGAGTAAAAAGAACTTAGAACCCATGAAAGTGTTGAGTTTGGTTCTTGTGGTGAAATTGGGAGAGCAAACCTCATCTAACCTGTTATATGTGCATGAACAGTGTGCATGTGATGCCTACCCTAAAAAAAGGTGTGTGCTCATTACCTGTATGTGAAACATATTTATCCCCACTTTGTAAGTGTGCTTTGCAAATGTGCTGATTTATTATTATTATTTGCTGTTCTTATGAACTTACCCAAAAATGTCCAGACAAAAGCTGGCTCATTGTGGATCATCATGGCGACTGTGTCCCCAAAGCCGAGTCCAAGACATCGCACTGCATTGGCCACACGGTTGGATTGGAGCTCAATAAACTCGTAAGTATACACAGAGTCCTCAAAAATGAGCATTGCCTTCTTTGGCTGCTTGTCTGCCTGGGACTCAAACTTGTCAATCAAGAAGCTATTCAAGACTTCTTGACGCATTTTATTCAAACGCTGCCCAAGCTGAAACAATAACAAACCATCTTGATTGCTTAGCCATCTTGATGTTGGATATGTGGTTATGCATGTCTGCTCTGTCTGTGTGTGTGTGTGAGACAGAGAGATTGATAAGGGGAGAACATAAACTGCCTGTGCTTGTGAGAACATATATTATATGACAGTAAATTTGTCTTGTGTAAAACTTTTAGTACAGAAGGCTTAGAAGGGACCTGATTGAGGCATGAATGTCAATATGCTAACACATCAACATCTGGCATACTATAGTATGAAATAAGAATTAGAGGTCATGAGTTAAGACTCGAAGTTGTGCTTTAGAAAGCCCATATACTTCCAACATCCAATTCTTTTGTGGTTCAATGTGGAATGAAAAGATAAATTCATATTAACCTGTATTAATTAATCAAGTAATTACCTTTATAAGCTGAATATCATACTTGATCCAAGGAAATTTTGTCTGCCAGGCAACTACTCCCACACCTGCAGCACTTGCTGTTCCTATCAACACCTTGTCTAGCATTCCTGGCATCTTCGCTCTGACTTTCTGTAATCATCATCAAATGTGAATCATTTTCAATCAACCATCGCTACAACCACCATAACCACTATAACACCATCACAACAACAAATGGTCAGATCAAGATATTAAACAATAAGAGGGGCAAACCAAGAAACCTTATTTGCATGATAGTATGATAATAGCAATGTTAGAATATTTCTTTCCATTGCGTTATGTGTTCATAAGGGAATGTGAGGGAGGAAGAAGCTGGCTGGAGTCTCCATTATAGTCTGCGACCCGTCTGTCCTCTGCTAGACACAATAAGGCTGCAACATCATGTATGATGATACAGATGAACTATAGCTGTTCATGCTTCTTTCTATTTCTTTTCAGCATACCTTGCACGTTAATGTTTTGGCTAATTTTGTTAATCTTTAAAGGATTCTGGCATGTATCGCATGCCAAAGCATGGCTAGTTCATGAGCAGCTAAGGTTTGGAGTACTCCTGTTGACCTGTGTATTTTATGAAAGTTGATCCAAGGTATCTAACCTCAGCTTCTTTCAGTGTGTTTCTATGGCAATACTGGAATGTCAGTTATGCTCACCCAAACTTATTCAAATTAATACTGATGTTAAACCTATGCTCAAGTGCTATAGCAGGCTTCACAGCAACAGATTAATTGAGCAAGATAACCAAACTTAAAATAACTTTTTCTTGAAGAGAAAAATAATGCAATTTTTGTGAGATTTGCAAGCTAGGTGCCGCTCAGCAGAACCAGATGAGGCCTCCTGGCAACGACCTTTCTTTCCTATGCACATATATATATATAGATGCATATATGTGTGACAGCTGCCATCCAACAGAACTAGATTTCCAGCAACTAGCCATCTCTTTATGCATAGGGTGTATGCAGGCCTATATATATTATGTATATGCTAATGCTATAGTTGAAATATCTGTCTTATATATATATATGTAGACCTATATATGTATTTCCTTGCAGCACTAAAGTTAAAAAAAAAAAAAATCAATCTCTTTTCATACAGAGTATATCTGGCCATACATAAATTAAGCACGGACTTGGCCCACATATGAGGTGCAGGAATGGAGTGCATGATATGGAGGTTACTGCTGTACATAATCGCTGTTCTGCGCCGTACGTTTCCCTACAGACACGTATCACTAGAAATTTGTTACATAACAAATCTAAAAAGTAACTATCCTTAAAGACGAAAGAAATGTCCTTGCTAATTACTTCACATGCATTACAGTGTAATATGTACAGTATAAACTCTAGATGAAAGATTCTCAACTATACAAAGTTCAACCTCGACGGACATATCGCATTAAAAATCCTGTGATAACGAATGATAAACTGTGTGAATTTTTCCACACGAGTCAGGTAAAAACACATAAGGTAAAAGAAAGTAACAATCTCTACCTGGAACTTTGCAAGCACCCGCGGAGTGAGGGGTGCTGGTGGGGGTTTTCAAGCGATCTTTGAACTTGCGTCGTCTGCTATATATAGCTCGCGTTTATGTCAATCTCATCTTTAGTTGTAGGCAACAAACACTAACTGGGTACTGATGGCACTATAGGCAGGAGAAGATTAAAGAGGCAGCAAATCTAACCTATAGCATACACCGTCAGTTAATTACTGACGTGCTATTAACTTCTTATAAACTATTTTCTTTAATCATGCACCAATGTCGATCACAAAAATAAACTGCAGTTCAAGGGAGGTAATTCATAGTACTGCAATGTCTTTGAATATTGATTTATGTCCCATAGTTTACAAAAAAAAAACAAAAAAAAAAAACGCTATTCACAGTGCACACGTGGTGGTTTAGGAAGATGCTCGGGTGTTTTTTCTTTTTCTTTTTTTGTGTGTTGAGGTGGAGGGGGATGCATACCCTATACCTCGATCTAGATTCCCCAAATTCAGAGCAGTAGTATTATCGCCATCGCCATCGCCATCGCCATCACCAGTTGTATATTCTTTTAGTGCTAAATAAAAAAAAATTGATCCAACATCAGATGGAAAGGCTTTTAACGTCTCAACTGATAACCGCACAACAAAAGACGCAGCAAACATTAGCTTGAGTCCGATAGCAGACGATCGACGCAATCTAGTTCAGTAGGTGGTAGCGTGACCTCATGGGCCTCGTGCAGGCCACAACCGATCCCTACGTTATAGTTAGTGGAGAAGTTTTTTTTTTTCTTGCACGATCGTGTGCACATGCCTACATAAAATATAGTGACCACATAAAAGAAGGATTAGACTTGTGTATTGTTATGTTCATCACGCTGAAAGTAATAAAATGTAAACAAAAACAAATAAACAGCAAGGGTACGTTAAGTGCCACAGACCTACAGAAACTGAGTAAGTACTGTTGACCCATCTGTCGGTGACACAAAAAGCAAAGGTGGTACGTGTTCGTACACAAGTTCAAAGATCGCTTAATTGATCCAAGGACCGCAGCTGGAGGTAAATATTCTCCATTTTTGTTGCATTACACATTTAATCTGTCCTCTTGTAGACAGTATAACTGTTAAATGTATCATAGGCACGAAAATGAATCTGAAATTTTCGTGGCCTTTCATATATTTAGGAAACCTTTTTTTAATTTGAGAGTAAGCATGTGCATTAATTACTGTCACCCTTTTATCCATTTATATAACAGTCAATATTACCGTTTTCTGGTATATTTTTCCATATTACTCTAAAGAAATTTTGTGTAGAGACGGCTAGATTATTACAAGGTACATATGTACCTTACAGCTTTTTTCTCAGGGCATAGAACTCCTATTCATATTCATAGAACTCCTTATGGACCTTATTCATCGTGGCTTATAATTGTTTTAGGGAAGAATGACTGAGAGCCCTGCAAAGAAAACTAAATCATACAACTGCAGGCACTGCTACATGTCGTTTTGTGCAAATGGCATTTATGACATAAAAGCTTTGAATTTGAAAAACTTGGGAGGACCAGTATAAAAGCTTGCAGTGTATGGGCATTGAGTGTATGGCAGGCCTGTTTTGCAAACAGTTTCAGCTTAAGAACAGCTAAACTGAAAATACATACAAGTCAGCAAACTCTAAAGTTTAGATCAATTAAAAAAATTATTTAATAAATGCATGATATTCTTGTGGCATACAGTAGTGTAGCCTACGTGTGTCAACCGCTGATAAAATTTGTTTGCAGATGGTGATAGGGTTGCAGATAGGAGCAATCAGTAAACAACAAATCTGAATGAAGTTTCAGAATTCAGGTTTATTTCTGTGAACAACCTTCTGAAAAATGTACTTTATTTAATTTACAATTATTTTTCTAACATAATCATACAGTGTGTGCATACATTTGTCATGGTGACCTCAAACCTGGTTTTGGGGACTAGCAATCTCATTCTAGAAGACCATAGGTTAGATAAATTGATATGATATATAGGTGACCTAGGTTTGTCTGCACATTATGACAACACACCTGAATAGTACTTATAACAGGTATCCTGGTTCTTTAAAGGTCCTGTGGTCCTTAGTTCAGTGTTGTCAGACCTGTGTGAGCCTTTAAAAAGACTACATAAAATAGGTTACAATATATTTGGTCCAGTATAGTGGCTTTGACTCCTTGATGATGTTCCTAGTAGAGATGGGCTTGATTATAGTTTTTATTGATAAATATTTTATGCTTTAAGGTGCTTTATTTCTTACTATTACTATTCATCTGAGCCATTTATTTAATTCGTTCATATAAGCACATCAGATTATTTCAAAGCACGCAAAACGTGAGAGCTGTTTGATAAAGAAAGGCTTAACTTTTATTTATACTCTTTAAGCCATTAAAAGGGAAGCTGTAACAGCGACTTGTAACATTTAAAAAAAACTATATTCATAACATTTCTATCAGATTAATTGTGACTTGTGTGACCTAGTTTATACAGACTTTTGCAGTACATCTGTACTGATTAGGTAAAGGAGTTTTGAAAACTACAGCCTTTCTTCATAGATATTGACCTTTTGGGTATGTCTTTATGCATTAGGTACATTTATTATGTCTGTGGAAAATACAGGGTTTTACAATTGTGGCCAATACAAAATTGAACTTTAAGAGGAACACTCTTTTTCTGTTGTTACATTTCACTCCGATTTGTTTTTAACTTTTCATTTCAGTTTCATAATTTTAGTTTGATGATGTTGATTTAATTAAAACTTTCTGATTTGCCTACGCTTAAAATCAATCATCAGAAAGAATAGTGGGTTAACAGCAGAGGTTGGGACAAGTCTTGCTCAGACAACAGAACCAATGATAAAAACTGAAGAAGATGTATTCATTATCATGCACATTTATTCATTCTCTTTTCCCCTAATATTGTGATTATAAGCTTGGCAGAAAGTATAGTTACTGTGGTGTTGATGATGATTACAGAAGGTCCTGAGCTAAGATGCCAGGAATGCTGGACAAGGTGCTGATAGGAACTGCAGGTGCTGCAGGTCTGGGAGTAGTTGCTTGGCAGACAACATTCCCATGGATCAAGTATGATATTCAGCTTATGAAGGTAACTAATACATTAATTAATGCAGGTAATACATTTAAACTCAGTTTGAACCATAAAAGAATTGGGGTGTTGAGGTATGTGCTTTTCTAAACCACACTTGTCAGAATGTCCTAAGGTTGAGACTTATTAATGGAAAACATTTTTTGTAAGCTGAGGAATTGTATTTTGTGAGGGATTGGTCCATCTTCAAAATCATTTAGCAAAAACTATTGATTTAAAAATGTTTTTGCAAGGTGTAAGGTGTTGCATTTTATTTCAAGACTTTATTTTGTCTGTGTAGTGTAAGTAAATGTGTTTGCTAACGGTACTAACATGCTGCTACTATGATACATGCCCCAGCCAGGTCCTGTCTGGGCCTTTTATTCATAAACCTTTTCACAGGTAGGAAATCTTTGTCTAATAATGACTGAGGCTTTTGCTGTGCCAAGCAAATACTTGTTATGCCTACCTGTCACCAACCTCTCCCACAGATATTTACAAATACATTTAAATATAAGAAAGTTTTCTGTTGTTTCAGCTGGGGAAATATTTGATGAAAATACGCGAAGAAGTCATGAATAGCTTCTTGATTGACTTGTTTGAGACCCATGCAGACAAGCAGCCCAAGAAGGCAATGCTTATTTTTGAGGACTCTGTGTATACTTATGAGTTTATGGAGCTCCAGGCCAACCGTGTGGCCAATGCAGTACGATGTCTTGGACTTGGCTTTGGTGACACGGTGGCCATGATGATCCACAATGAGCCAGCTTTTATATGGACATTTTTGGGTGAGTTTGTGAGGAAGATACAGTTGTTTTTATGAACAACTTGTTCATTTTATCACTATTGTATTTTTATTTCAGGATCTAAAAATAAAAATTGAGGAGTTAACTTAGATCAAAACAACTTGAAAAGTTAAGTCAGTTGGTGCTTTGTACTCTCTGCAAATGAGGGTTTTTTCAAACAAGCTGGTCCAGACGATGATGTGCCACAGGCAAAGTTAGACAATAGTATGCCCTTTGCTGTAATCCACACAAAAATATGACTTCGCCGAAAAAGCCATTTAAATGCAGTAAGTACATTTAATGCAGTCAAAGAGAATGTTTATAGATATTTTCTCATTAAACAGGGTTGCAGAAACTGGGGATCTCGGTGGCATTTATCAACTTCAACTTACGCACGAAGCCATTGTCACATTCCATTCTGGCATGTGATCCCAAAGCTATCATTGTGGGACATGGTAAAGAGTTTTGTAATATATAAGTTGTTTTTTTTTTTTTGTTTTTTTTTTTTTTTAATTTCTTTTGTTTGTTTCTTGTCTTTTGCTTTTCCATCTCAATAACTCTTTTCTATTCTTGTGTCTAGGTTGATTGGGTTTGTAAGACTCTTTACATTTAGTAAAATAATAACATTGAGCAAGTGAGCATTTTAACTGAAGCCCCATGACTCTGTTTGACAGTCAGTGTATGGACTGATACTTGCACACTTTTCTGTTTCTTAGGGCTTGATTTGCTTCATGCTGTCAGTGATATTTTAGATGACCTGGAGGGACTTCCCATTTACATCCAGGGATGTACAGATAGTGATGTGCCACAGGGAATGAATGGCTTGGACTCTCTAATGGCACAGTCCTTACCTGTGAGGATTGATCGAAGTGTGCGAAAAGACATGACCATGGAGTCAATTCTTTGCTACATCTATACATCAGGAACAACAGGTATCTTTTAAAATATAGAAGTATTAAAAAAAATGAACATACACACTTTCTTAATTAATTTTTCTCAAGAAATACTGTTTATCATTTTTGTGCGGAAGATTTATCAAAGATGAATGAAACTAAGCTTACTGTGTCCTTTGCAAGATATTTTTATAACCAGAAACTTAAGTTACAAATACATTTTTAAAGAATTTGTTACTTTTAAGTATTGCCAATTGTGTATAGACTATTCAGGAAAGTAATAAAGGAGAATGCACAATAGCAAGAGTTTTTGTTTATGTGATTATCCTTAGCACTTGAAATTCCACACCATATTTTACTAAAATTCCAAGATAAGCAAAATTTGTTGACAACTAAACTGAGCTTTCAGTCAGAGAGACACCTTTAATATGTTTATATGTGTTTGATTTTGTGGAAAAAAGCTAGTCTTTATACTTTCTTCCATAGTTCTTTTTATGGAGCATGATAAAACTTCTCTGTTTCAAGTATGGAAAACAAAATTTGGACATTAATACTTTAAAATGATGAGAAACAGTTTTTAAGGACAAAAATGTAAGATATCATACCTTTATCAGGTCTTCTCCTTAATTGACACTTTTTTGGTAACTAATGTTTTTGCATTCATCAGGAATGTTTGGTACTAGTGTTGCTGTAATTATGTAAATCGTCTTTCTCCTATATATCATTATCTGTACAGAAATTATATTGCTTAATTATAAATCTTACAATAGGGGACTTGAAAATAAAAGGAAAATGAATGGATTAATTTTTAATACCTGTATCAAAATAAAACAAGATTTTTTTTTTTTGTTTCTCAGTTCTGTACCATCATGAGAAGGGCATGCAGTTTTAACAATGGTTTTTTTTAATAATCTTCTAGATAGATTTTCAGAAATTTGAAATAAAGAGAATAAATGATTCTAAAGTAAATCAAAAGATTTTTTGTTTAATTTTTGGAAGTCCTATCCTGCATTTTTTAAACTTCTTGATTTCCTTCAAAAATATCATAGATATGTAAAATGAAAAATGGCACCCATACACTCTAAAAAACATGCTTACAGTCACCTGAACCTGCCTTTATTCATCCTGGATAAAACCTTAATATTTGCATTTTTGAGTCAAGAGGATGAGGAGAAAGCCTAAAGTAACAGCAAACAGATTTCAGAGAACATTAAATGTTAGAAAGAGCTTAAGTTTAACAGTGATGATCAGCGACCAAGATATTTATGTAGAAAGAATTGTTGTGATCATAGGAAATTTGGAGCCAATTTATCATTTGTAATTATTCTTGTTTTTACAGGTCTTCCAAAGCCAGCATTTATCAGTCAAGGCAAGGGAACTGGAATATCTCTTGTATTGCAAGCAGTCAAACTTTCAGCAGAAGATGTTGTGTACACATGCCTTCCTTTGTACCATAGTTCCGGTGGTGGTATCGGTCTGTTTGGTGTTATAGAGAGAGGTACGGTTGTATGTTAACTATGTGCACATGAAGGATTAAGAAAGATGTGAATGTGAATATGACTTAGCATGAACATTTGTGTCATTATGTATTTTTGTGCTTGTTATTCTTTATCCTTGTTAAATATTTTGTTTCTGACCACTGAGTTTCAGATATTGATAGGGCAAAAGATAAGGAAAAAATTGCTTAAGCTTCTGTCAGTGTGAAAAACAGGTCCTTGTATATGCATGTGCTCCTGTCTGTACATGCTCATTTGATTATGCAACATAATTATCAGAAATCAAGAAAGAAAAGTTATACCTACAGACTTACAGCTGCAAAGAAACATTTGGTTTTTAGGTTATCATCCTCTGATTAGTATGTGGCTATTTTGATTACGATCTGTATATGTATGTTTAATTATAAAACAGTGAAAGCCAGATTTTCTCCACAGGGGCTACTATGATTTTGGTTGGAAAGTTCTCTGCTAGAAATTTCTGGTCTGACTGCCGGAAATATGGTGCTACCGTTATTCAGTACATTGGAGAGATCTTCAGATACGTGTTAGCACAGCCACCAGTTAGTATTTGATTATCTTCTTAATCTGATATATAAGACTGATATACCTTGTGTGTTTTAGTTTATCGCATTCTCATTTCTTACATTTGCTCCATTGATTAGAATGTTGAATTACATTTTTTATGTTTAATTATACAATCATTAACATGTTTTTGAAGTCATATAATAAGGAATTAGTTAACATTATACTCTAGAGCTATATTCAACAGCAGTTGAGTAGATTGTTTGCTTTGATTTTACTTTTTAACTAATTTAAACCCATTTGCAGGATTACACCAAAGTTTACAGAAATTTTACAACTACTAGCAAACCAGGTTAAAGTACTGTTTGTGTTTCTTGTTCAGCATGAACTAGATGGTGTACACAATATTAGGGCAGCGATGGGGAATGGTCTTCGCAAGGATATTTTCAAGGCAGTGCAGGAGCGATTCAAAATTCCTTTAATCTGTGAATTCTTTGGTGCAACAGAAGGTATGACAATGCTCATCAACATTGCCAATAGACCTGGGGCCATTGGACGGCTGTCTCCACTATTGGTCAGTTGACAACATTTTCTTAACATTTGGATGTTTTACAAAATGTGCCTGCATTTCTGGCTCATTTTCTTCAAAACTGTAGTATGACTTAAAATAATATAACTTAAAAAACCTTGAATTACATACACTAGTCTTGAAATGCGGCCATATTATGAGTAATGATGTATAGTTGATATTAATCTGATCAATTTTATTAGTGGGAGCTGGGGACTCACAAGCTATTCAGGTCTTCAATCAAAATGAACAGCTCTCTTTACCTAAGCAGCCAAAGACAACAACAGTGTTTCTTCTTTAACTTTACCAGGCGACCCCACCATAGGACTTTAAGGGCTACAACTGTTATTTAACTAAATGAATTCTTGACCCAAGCAGTCCTGATAACTAGAGTGCTTTACCCCTTAAGCCCAGTGCTTCCCTCAGACTACTATTTTTAAAAAAAGATTCCATGTGGGTTCACCAGTCTCTTTATTTTGATTTTTGAGGCTACACATATGCAAACTGCAACGTCTCACTCTGACTTCAAGGAATTACTTCCTGCAGGTTCAGAGTGTGGGTGCATGAGATTCTGGCAATTACGGTGAGCCTATCTGTTCAGCTGAATGTCACTTTGGCAGATAATCATGACCTCTGTGGGGTTGCACTTGGACTCCACATTCAGGGCGTTCTACCTCTGTAAACTATCTGCTCATTCTGCCATGTTGCACCTTGTCAGCCCAATTTTGACTGCTCAGCAAGTTAGAGCCTAGTTCTATCTAGTTACATGGTGTGTCAGTCAGGGTGGTTGGCAGAGCCTTCCTCCAGATCCCTTCTTCTATGGTCGGGTTGTCTGGTGAATTAAAGAAGACATAACATGCTGTATTTGGTGTGATAAAATATATAAGTGCTTGTTTCACTCATGAGTGCAGCTGATCCTTTTAGGTATACGTAGCACTTCCTGCATTTATGATTTTTTTTTTTTTCAGAGCAAAATTGATCCAGATGTTAAAGCATTGGTCAAGTTTGATTACACCACAGCTCAGCCACTCAGAGACAAAAATGGGCGTTGCATCAAAGTCAAAATAGGTGAGTACTTGAAATCTGCCTTTTTCGTGGAGAGAATGTTTCTTTTTTACTGATTTTTATTTGCAACTGATTTTTTTTTTTAAAGCTGTTCTTCATAAGGATATACCATTGTTGTATTTTTTCCGCTTACCTGGGTATGATTTCAAGAGAACATACACATTCCTGGGGTCAGTATCTTACAAACTGAAGGTAATAGCAGTTCTGCTCCAGAGAGAGACTTTTAACAGAAAGATAAAGTATGATTTATTTCTGCATTACATGTAGTTGTACTTCATGCACAGGTGCATATATTTGTCTTTCTTTCTTCAAAGATGCACAGTAATCTTAGCATTGTCAAGCAGCATCTGCTGTGGCATGCTTATTTTAAAAATGGAATCTTCAGAGAGTTAACACCAACAGTATTTATTTTTATTTTGATGGTATTGTATTCCATGAACAGATTTTAGGGGTCACTTTGTTAGCAATTTTGTTTTTGGCTGTAGAATCAAAGATATGACTTAGAAGTTTATAGTATGTAAAGGGAGCAGAAAAAAATAATTCATTCTGGTTTGCCATAATTCATTTACTAGATATAAATGTTTAGGCTTGACGAGTCAGCAGGCATTTTTAAGTATGTAACAATTTCCTTTATCTCACTTTGACTGTTCACTTTTTTAAAGAACCATTTTTGCCATAAAAGTGAACACCTGGTAAATTAAAGTCACTTGACCTAGGTGATTTACTGTGTAGTTTTGACAGCTGCTAAATTAATGTGGACCTTTGGAGTAACCACATCACAACAATATTTGCAATCAGTGTTCAGCACGTTAATAGAACTAACAGTTGTCAAGTAATGTGTTGAGACTGCTTTAAAAATTTAATGTCTTCTCCACTCCCCCATCCCCAAATCTTTGATGATGGCAGGTGAACCTGGTCTGTTTTTGAGCAAAGTTCCAGACTTGATACGCCAAACAAAGGAAACTGTACATGTATACAAGGCATCCGAAGAAGCCAATGAAAAGAAGCTTGTTAGAAATGCTTTTGTTGATGGTGATTTATATTTTAACTATGGGGATGTGTTTTCCTTGGACAAGGATTACTTCTTGTATTTTCATGACAGAATCGGGGACACATTCAGGTAAGACATAATATGGATCAGGAAAAAGGAATAACTTATTTGTTTTTGACACAACTGTAATGACATGAATTCAATAAATCGTAAAACACACAAAATATTGTTTCCATTTAAGGGTTTGTTGTCCTGTACAAATATGCATAAATTGTGTAGGAAAGGTCCAGCTAACATAAAGGTAATTTGCAAAAAGATAGGAAAATGTAAAAGAATTATAAGTCAGAGGCCTAATCACTTATATCTTTGTGTTATATATAATTGTTTATATTATTATGTAACAAAAAATATTAAAGCCGATCAATGTCTATCAAATGTGACAGTTTTTATAAAGAATGTCACATGATTAAAGCAGTTTCTTGACAGTGATGAAGATCACAATACTATTAGAATATATGATGTACTTTTTTTATGACTCATCTATAATAATCCCCAAATAATTTTAACTGGGTATCTCAAAACCCCGAACAGTTTTTACTGGGGGTTTGCGCAACCCCCTGTTTTTTATGGATTAAAAAAATTGCATGTATTTGTGTGATATGTGTTTAGATATGCATAATATGGTGCACAGAGATATTACGAGATCCATAAGGTGAGGCATAGAATAAAGCACCAAATAATTTGAGCACATTTGTTGAGTAAACAAATGAAAACTAAGTATTTAGCATAAATATCTAAATTTGCAGGTGGAAAGGGGAAAATGTATCAACAACTGAGGTGGCAAATGTTCTTTCTTTACTTCCTTTCATCAGTGATGCTAATGTGTATGGTGTTCAAGTACCAGGTATGATCTGATAACAGTTGTAAGTTTTATTATTTAATCCAATAGACAACTGCAGTTACAAAAAGAAAAGAGCTGTCTTCTTCGTTTGTCAGATATTCCTTCTTTTACATGTTTTTTTTTCCTGTAGCAGTGATTTTCATTACTTTCAAGCTAATAGGTCAATTGACTTTTGAACATTTTTCAGGTCATGATGGGCGTGCAGGAATGGCTGCAATCACTCTTAAAGAAGGTAATAAAATGACAGAGGCACAGCTGAAGCAGCTGTATCAGCTATGTGAAGATGACCTGGCAAGCTATGCTCGCCCTCTGTTCTTGCGTGTTTTAAGCCAGGCAGTGCTGACAAGCACCTTCAAACAACAAAAATTCAACCTTGTGCAAGAAGGTTATGATTTAACAAAAGTCACTGACCCTCTATACTACCATAATTCCTCAGCACAGACATACAGCCCATTGACTGCTCAAGTGTTGCCAACATTTCTACAGTCAAAGCTCTAAATATGCATCCTTCAGGCTAATAGTCAATGGATTCGTGGACAACAGGAAAGGATAGATGTGCAACTGTACTGAAGCAGTTGGTACAGACACTTCAACAATCATTCTCTTTACCTCATCATTTTCATATTCATCTTTTTCCTGATCACCCCAAGTGGAGCATAAGGCCGCAATCATGTTCTTATGCAAAACACTAATTTCTACTCAGTACTAATAGTGCCAATTTATTAACATTTCAAGTAATTTTGTGCAAAGATAATCATGTGTTGTTATAAATCCAGTTATACTTTGTTTGCAAATTGTCTTAATGTGATAACACGGAGCTCTATTTGCTCTGCTTTAAATTACTTAGAACTATGCACTCACAGATGTGTATGCAAGCTAAATAAATAATACTGTTTTTATTAGGCCAAACGGAAGAGAAGTTTTATTACCTAAAACATTTTTAGTCATTTTATTGATCTACAATGTCTTAGAGAATTTTTCACAGTTCTGCATATAATTTTGTTTTGTAAAGGCAGAAAAAAAATGTTATAATTTACAAATCCACTGCAGGATATGTTGCTGTTGTCTTTGCAGCATTGATCCAATTTGCCAGATTTCTTGTTGCAAGTTCTTTTGCTCAATTTATGTTGACTTCTTTGGTATACCTTGTATCAAGCTCAGCTGGTGCTTATGGTGTTTTAAATTCTTTGTCTTGGTACCCTTATAAAATGTCAAGTAAAGGCCATCCACTAATTCTTTTTTAAAAGATCATTTCAGGAGAGAAATGTTAGAGACTACAACTTTTCTCTGGGGCAGCTTTATGTGAGGGTGGTGTCCATTTCCTATCCCTCACTGCCTTACCTTCCCCAACCCTCTGTGGAGTTGAGTACCAATTTAAACAACTGGATCGACTGGGAGGGAAGTTTGATGTGGATGTCAAACTGGCACACCTTTGGGTTCAAATGCCAGTGCTCTAACAACTTGTCTATCTACTTTCCTCTTTATGCATCAACATTGGAAACATTCAAATTATTATTGAAATGGTTGTAACAAAGTTTTCTACTGAGAACATTTTTAATTCCTAGGACTTTTGGAAGAGATGTGACACTGTACTTTGTTGTTCTAGGGATGTTAGGCCTATTATGGTGCCTGTTTGAATTGATATGTAATAACAACATTTGTCAGTATAATGATGAATTGTATCAAGGTAAAGACCATATTGTTCTTGAGTTCTTTTGCATGTCATGTATTATCAGACATTGTAGACCATTAAGTCTACTTTACAATATATATTCTTATCATAGAGTAAGCAGCCTAAGTCTGTGGATAAACTAAAGGCCTAAGGCTATCGACAACTCCTGTGGGCTAGGCCTGTGGGTAAATTTTTAAGGACCTAGTCATACAGTTAAAAGTCATACAGGACATAGTCACACAGTAACTCATAAGGGTCTAAGCCTGTGGGTAAGCTAAGTATTACTGCTGAAATGACAGGTATTGTCTTTCAATAGTTTTATCGCTAGAATAGTGTGGTCAGTACTAGAATTATGCTATAAATTAATTTTTCTTTAGCCTTCAAATACAACCATAGCAGAAGATAAATTGGAAACCCACACTATGAAGGTCATTTGAAATTGTTGAAAACAAATATGCACCAGATAGTTGCTTTATTTCATTGCTTAGAGATACACACATATAAAAGTATAATGTGTGCAAAATGTTTTTTAACTGTTGAAGTTTGAATTGTATTCTTTAATTCACAACTTCGGTCAAATAAGAAAATATTTACATTACTGAGTTATGTCAGTGTATTTCTAAAGTGGACTATTTTTGTATTGATTTTAACTTTCCAGCGTTGTGAATAGCTTGCTTTGCTAATACCAGCCATAATCTAGCTCATAAGCTCATTTCAAGGCAGCAGTCATAATATGCCTTTTATTCTGACCAGTTTTATTTTCTCTAGACATACTGTGCATTGATCCTGCAAATAAGATTTGTAAAACTTCCTTTAAGAATTTTATATGCATTAGGTTCACGGGAAGACAAGACAGGTTTGATAATGGCGATAAAATAGTTCCCCCCACCTCACTTGCAAAATAAGGTCATTTTGCCCATTTTATAGCACAACCTCAATTTTGTTGGGGTCTTAAAGGTAATTTTGTTCAAAGCTAAAATTATTGCACAACACTATAATATAGTAAACAATTTTTTCAATCCAGAGCTATATTTGGGCATTGTGTGTTTTTTTTTTTTTAGTTTTCACTTTGGATGAGTTATTCCATATTAACAAACTCCTTGTCCAATGGATATTTTTACATGTTTATTTATTTTTTAATGCATGTCATTCAGAACCCATACTTTGCATGTGCATGTCAAATGTAAGATTATACTTCTTGTGATTTGTCCTAAAAATATTAATTTTTCTTATATTCTTCTGTAAAAATAAATAGTAATGTTCATAATGAATACATTTTGTTATATTTTTAAAATTAAGCCTGAATTGTTTCAGTTTTCACTTAATATTGCTCTCGTTTGTGTGTTTACTTATGTGAATACCTATCTTTAATGTGGCATATTTCTTTTAGTTAGATCTTGTGTATGTGAAAGAAATTTCTGTGTTCAGTGTTCTTGTGCATTATATACTTATATATACACATAAATGCAGAATTCGCTGTGATACAGCCATAGTTGCTGGCACAGGGTGAAACACAAACAAACAAATGTGGAAGCTTTGCAGCAAATACAAATAGAGCCATATTGAAAAAAAACTTACAATAGCAAGCACAAGGAAAAGATTATTACAAAATGTTTAAACTTCTAATCTTCCTATTGCCGCCACCACTGCTGAGCTTCATGGTAACTTGTGGGCCTAACCTAATCTCTGTCAAACATTATTTACTGTGGGGTTACAGCTGTTAATGATAATTATAAAACAGGTATATATATTAAAGTGGCTCCACCTAACAAAAGTGAAAAAAAAATGCTGGGAGGTAAATTTGCTGCACTGAACTTGATAGACGGTGATCTAGACACTCTTGCTGGAAACATCAAAGAGATGTGACTGTCAGCAGCCCAAGAAATGCTAGCAGGTATAAGGAAGGAGCCCTGGGTCACAAACGACATCCAATATCTCTGTGACTAGACGTAGGCTTTGAAGAGAGAAACGAATTAAAAAGCAAACCCGAAGCAGTTTCCAAATACAAGGAAGTGAACTGTGTCATCAAGAAAGGGATGAAAGCAGCTAGGGAGAACTGGGTTGGAAGCAGTAATTCTTTACCACGGCGTCCACCATGCTCAAAGGTACCTTATAAACTGTCCTCGACTAGGTGTGCCAGGTAACATGGCCAAACCAGACCAGCTTACGTCGCTTGACTGTTGCAAATAGAGGTTCCTACGAATGTAGCAACCGTGCATCGTGCAGTCGTTGGCTTTATGTTCTCTGTACAAGATCTGTATAGCAGCCTCGATCCTCGTGCACAAGTGTTTTCGATTGCCTAGATTCTCCTCTCCGTATCGGCAAGCACAGTCCACGTTTCACATCCGTAAAGCAAGATCGGTACTACTAGGGACTTGTAAAGATTTTACTCTATAATAAAACTAATGCTATATGGCTGCACTAAACACTGTCCAGCTTAAACCTATTGCCGCTGTTCCTGTGGCGATCGTGATGGTTCCAGTCAAAGGACAAATGACTGATCGAGGGAGAGCTTATGCTGAAGTCAGGGATCACCGTGTCGTTCATCAAAGAAGTGATATGGGGATAATATCACTGAACACACTTGAATTATACACGTCCGTGGCCACTGTGAAGAGGATCTGTACGGTGCATATATTCTGGATAGTATTGCAGCCGCAACGAATCGATGTCAATCGTCAGTGACCTCCCGCACGCAATGGGTACCCCATACAGCCACCCTTTTTAATCCTGTCTCACAAATGCAGCAGAAGACGAGGTAGGGAGTAAGATCAAACTAGATTACAAATAAACGCGAAACATGAGTACAGACTTGTAATCAGGAGCAGCCGTTGGGTTTGTTGTGCATCGGAAATATTTATTGTCATCGAATATGTACATCTTTGACTATGTCTGGAGTATAAATATATTTGATACCCTTTGCCCGTTTTAAGACTGGGACGTCCACGTCATCTTTCCAGCGTGTGGAGATGTTGGGGAAAGAATAAGACAAAGAAAATACAGAATCCTCCCTTGCCTCGTTCCGAAAACCGGATGCGAGGACCATCGCGTGCTCGGACAGACGAAAAGAGGATTAGTTCAGAAAGGATATCAGCACTTGACTTTGGAATCATCTATCGTCCAAAAATGTGGTTCACCGAAGCTGGAGAAATAGTAGAAATGTTCCGCAGCAGTTTTCCGTTATCTTTTTTGTTTTTTGTTCCAATATTCATTCTGATTTCACCCGTAAGTCCTGTCTACGCAGCGCAAGAATTCAACGTTTATAGGATGCAACAGTTTGACCTACAAGGATCATCTTATGGTAAGTTTTTATTTTCTCTGAAGCAGAATTTTCAAAAGCCATGTGCCTTAATAACCTGTGTATAAAATTCGAGTGAATAGTAATAAGCTGTTTAATTCAAAATAATTGTTTATATCAGACATTGTGACTGCAACCACCTAGTAGTACTGCACGCCAGCAAAAGTACATTTATTTGGACTGGAATAGTATCATAAATAGCATCAAAAATTGTAAAAGAAATATATATATATTGCGATAATCATAAGAACAATAACTTTGCAAATTGGTTTTACTGTATGCATCCTTTCTCACACTGCTCTATGACTCCATGTCAGCTTTGACCATATTCAGTAAGTTGAAGGAGTTCATTCTCATGCTTCTAAGTTCAGATATAGTTTGTTTTGTTTTGTTTTTTTTAATAAAAATTGACAGTATATGGTTTATTTTATCCCTGTCATAAACACATTAACAGAAAACTACATTTAATAAGTTAATTTTAAGACAACCTTTACACATAAGTTCATTGGTTTTATTTTCATTCTTTCACATTTATCACACAGTATTACAATAGAGATGAAGTTCATTAGAAATAAAATTGACATCCACCTCTTATGGTAGGATGCAAGAGCTCGCTGGTGAATGTGGAGGCTAGACCAATTGACTCAAAAATGCTGACACGCCGTTGTGTGGTGGCAAGGCTTAGAGACGTTACAGTGCCAAAGTTCCGAGACCTTATGGCCCAGAATGCAGGGGCATTGTTGGTGCTTTTGCCGAAAACCTTCTTGGATTTAACAGCAGAGGAGGAGGAGGTAATGCTTGTTCATAAGCATAAAAGAAACTAAATTATTATTTTTGACACTTTAAAACATCTTAGAATGCAGGACATTTGACTGAGAAATGTGTAAACAATTATTAAAAAAGTAAAATAATTGTAGACTTTGTTTTTAAATGTATTTAGACATTATGTAAATATAATCCCACATGTATCTGTATGGTTTCAGCACCTACAAAGCTTAGAGCGTGACCTAATGCAGGAAGATGTAAATCTGCCCGTCTATTTTGCTCATGAGACAGAAGAGCTGCAGAGGTTGTATGAAGAACTTGTCCATGGGTCAGCTGGAGACCAGGCCAGCACTGCTTGGGAAGGTTAGCATTAGCTGGTGGACAAAGGCAAAAGATCTATAATTTCAGAAGGTTGCTAATAGTGGGTGGACCAAATGATGGATCTGTTCTGTAGGGAAAAATCAAATAATAAGCAACTGCTTAACATGATACATTCAAATTCATTAACAAAAAGATTCTTGGAATTTTCACATGATAGCACAGTGGAGCAGTGCTAGACGTGAGTGCAAAATAGCAGCCCCAAATGGGTTGAACGCCTGTTGGAATGACTTACAGGTCTTAGAGGAACATAGAGTACAGAGTTATCTCTGGGAAAACAGCCATAGCCAGTGAGAGGCTTTGAAGCAGATTTGAACACCACTGAAGCCACAGTGGAGAATGGGTTGTGCATGCATGCAGTTCCTCTTCTTTGCGCAGACATTTCTGAAGATTAATTAATTAATTAATTTTTATTTTCTAGAGCTCAGTAGCCGCACAATGGCTCATACAGATAATCTTTTAAAATAAAATTCCAGCCTTTGGTTTAGCATTTGGAGCACACTTTCTTTATCTTCTGATCCTCTAAGTCTCTGCATTCCATGTACTTACCTCAATTAAAAATGTTTGGTTCATGTTTCTGTTCATGTTTAATGTTATCTGTATGCTAAAGAAACTAAACAATATATATTTTGCAGGTATATAGTAGATAGATATCAAAATTAACTGACTATTTTAGCAGTACAGAACATAGACAAGATCAGAGATTCGTTGTTATATAATACATTTTTCAGACCATACGTGAGGAAAAATTGGTGTTTATCACTAATGTCCGATGGCGGGGTGTGGTTGCAGCCCTATGCTCCACTGGGGGCGAATAGGAAACAAGAAGGAAGAAGATCACTAATGTCCTTAACACTGCATGAAAGGTTCTTATAACGTCCTTAATTGTCACCAACCCTGATCCCTAGGAAACCTGTTCTTAGCAAATAACGTCATACGGCACTGTAATACAGTATATGATTATCTTGTGATTGCAGCATTGTTGAGCTCTGCCACAGCCAATGGCTTCCAGATAGTGGTCAATGGTGCTCAGTCAAAAGCGCTGCCAGACTTTTCTGTCACAAACCTGCAGGGTCGACTTTCAGGACACGGCATTGAGGAACAGCTTCCAACCATTGTCATTTCTGCTTACTATGATGCAACTGGCATTGCTCCAGTATGTTAGAAGCTTAGTTTTACTTTTCAACTTTTATTTCAATTTTTATACTTCTACAGCATTGACAGTTAATGACTGTTAACCAGACAAAGTTAAAAGAGTTTTTTTTGTTGTTGTTCTTTTTTTATACTGAGAACATTCTTCTGATCTGCAGATCTATCTGCATCTTTGCCATCAAAATAGTATAAAATGTGATATGATGACAGTATTTTTTGGTGAAAGACATGCTGCATATAATAGATGGGCTCTTTTTGATGAAATCTTGCATTGGTTATATCTAAAGTAAAAGCCTTCGGAAACAGTTTATATACAGTCAGTTTTGCATCTAGTGTTAGAATGGTGTGATATGCGTGATTTTTGAATGGATATATATATATTTGAATATTAAAAATTGGATATTGAGAGGATGAAGTTTAGCGTTCTAATAAATTTGTTTAAATAAGCATACATTTTTACATCATTTCAGGGCCTTGCATATGGGGCAGACTCAAATGGAAGTGGTGTAGTAGCATTGTTGGAACTAGCCCGCCTTTTCTCCAAGCTTTACACTAACTCGCGCACTCATGCCAAGTATCCTTTTGAGACACTGTTCTACACATCATAAAACTATGTTTAGTTGTAAAATTAGTTGTACTGCAGTTACTTTTACATAGTGAACTCGATGCATAACTACATTTAAAAAAAAAATCTCTCATTTTCGTTTTTGTCAGGTTGCCTGTTAAATATTTGTCATTGCTTAATTGCTAAGGTCTACCCAATTTGCCTTCACTGTTGCAACTTAGCCTTAGGTAATAGGAAGCTGATATTAATGAGAAACTAAAGGAAATATTTATGTGTAATCAGGAAATGATAAGCATTCATAGTTCACTTGTCAGCTGCTAGATAATATAGTGTGCAGGTTCCCAGGGTGGTGGGGTGGTGCCCCTTGTGCAGGTGCATTGTACATGCAAGCAATTATTTGATAGCCAGGTAGCCAACTTTGTCCTTGACTTCTTTGGATACAACCTTGTTTTTCTTCTGTCTGGTGGAGGCAAGTTTAACTATCAAGGTACCAAGCGATGGATTGAGGACAATATAGAGTCAACAGGTGAACATATTATTCAAGCATAGTCATGTAGAACACACAGGCTACTTTCCAGAAGGTGTTTGAAATCATAACGTCCAGAATTCGCTGTCATTGTCTTATTCAAAGAAAACTGAGGACTGTCCTTTCCAGTTGAGTTACTTAAAAAGTAGAGATGGTTGCCATAGTATTGAGAGGCCAAACTTGTTTTTCCAACAGACTCCAACCTCTTGGCAGATGTTGCCTTTGTCCTTTGCCTTGATTCACTGGGGTCAGGTGATTCTCTCCATCTGCATGTGTCAAAACCACCAAAAGAGGACAGTGAGGGAGGTCTTTTCCTTAAAGTAAGTTTTCATGTTAATCACCTTCATTGATTTCATGATATTCAATAACACCTTATTGTCTTTGTTAAAAGTTCCAATAACAAAACTAAAATGTCATTTAAAGGACATCATCTCCATTAAGGGTTATTTCTTTTGAAGATGTTTTTTTGTGTAACAACAGGTAGTAAAAAAGGACATGAAAATTTTTAAATTATTTGGTTTTTAAGGGCTTTTATTTTTGGTAATTTGAAGTAATGAACAGTTTTAAATCTTGTGAATAGCTTTTGAGTTCTTGTTATGCTGCTACATAATTTAGGTCTTTAAAGTGTTCATGCGTCACCTACAGTCATTAGGCATAAAGGTTTCCACCTTTGTATGTCTGTATGTTTAATTTTTGTCATCCATATATTCAGTGTTTTGCATGACAAGAGAAAGAACTCCCAGACATTTGTTAACAGAATGTGGAACAGGCAGCAGCTGCCCGTGATCCACCTGTGGAGTTCTCGATGGTCCACAAAAAGATCAACCTTGCAGATGAGCTGCTGGCATGGGAACATGAACGATTCAGCATTAAGCGCTTGTTGGCCTTTACTGCATCCCACTTAGATTCACCAAAGTCGCTAAACAGATCAACCATCTTGGATACTAGGTAAAACATTGAAATTTCAGTCACGTCAAAGTGAACAGTTGTTGAATGACCATTCCCTGTGGGGAATAATTGTATCTTAATACTTTGTGAAATATCTTTTACTTCTTTGGCTAGACAGTAAGGTTATCATCAAATTTCAGGGGTTTATTCCTCTTGGGGCCAATTTTTTTGTCTTAGCCCTGAAAAGTCAGGTCATTTGGAAAAGAAAAAGGGAAATTTTTATTTCCCTTAGATTTTGTGATTTCATTGTTTTCTATTAAAATCTTATTGTTTTCTTTCTTCAGAGACCGAGTTAATCAGAAAACTCTATCACGCAACATCTATGTGGTAGCTGATGCGCTTGCTAGGCATATGTACAACCTCACCAATCTGGGTAATTTCTCTCTCTTCACAGAGGCACTGGTAGGTCCCTTCCAGCTTGTCAAAAAAAAAGTGCTTACCACAAGTAATACAACTGAAATAATTATAATTTAGTCAAAAACTAGATTTGAGATGTGTTAGATTTTGTTATTTTGTAAAATACCATGAAGAACAACATTTGTTGTTGGGCATAGAGGCTATTTTATGCTTAAGTTTTGACAAACATTTGAGTGGGTTTTTTTTTTTTTTGAATGTATTCAGATAACGAAAAAACCCTTGTAGTACTTAAGGTCTTTTTAATGTGAACAATTTAATGTGTGGTAGACGTTTAACAAGCACCTATAACAGGCTTTTTCCCACAAGCTAGTAAGTGTATTCAGCCTAGAACTTTTTTTCTGAACTTACAAATATAAAGCAAAGAGTAATAGATTTTTGTGGCTAATCAATGACTGACTCAGGGTCTGCAAGAAGAGGGGCAGATATCTTGGCTTGATTTCTTAACGGAACAGCCCAGAGCTGCACCACTGCTGCCACCAGAAAGCTCCATTCTCAACATGCTGGAAGACAGCTTGAACCGATTTCTGAAGGACGTGCGGCGCAGCACTTTCAGGGCTGACAAACGGTGAGGGCTGAAGCTAAATTGTGCCAGTTTTTGCTAGAAATCCAGTGTAGTTCTGTTAGCATGAAGCAGTTGCAGCAAAGAAAGAGAGATATTTTTACCTGGCAATCTGGAATATTCTGTAACTATATATGTGTGTGTTTGGGCTTATGTTTTTTTGTTTCTTTGCAGAGATCCCGAGTTTGTTTTCTACACAGGAGCTGTGTACAGTATGAATGCCTTCAAGTAAGTGTTCATCTCCTGTGTTTGCGCCTTTGGACAGAATGTGTAGACATACATGTCCATGTCTTGCTGCTCTTTTTTAAATATTATTGTGCACTGAGAATTATTGTTATTGTGTGGGAAACCAGGTTAACCAGCATACTTTATGTAAGAAAAATTACATCTGTGTGTACTGTAAGTGTATAGGTAAACAAACTGATGTGTTTTTCTTACATGATCTGTTTTCTGACAAACTGTATTTCTATGTTACTTGTTTTTGCAGTGTGAAACCTGCTGTCTTCGACCTTTTCTTGGCAGTGGTCATAGCTGTCTACCTGACAGTCATCTACCTGTTAGCAACTGTAAGAGAGATTTGACATGTTTATTTTCATTTATTTGTACTATTATGTCCTTTATTTACTTCTCCTGATCTTTTGACTGCTTGGTTATCATCTGACTTCTATTTCAGCTCTTATAAGTGACCTGCTTACTTTCACTGGCGCTCTTATAAATCCCCGTTTGATTTCTTATTTCCATATGCAATCATATTTCATTTTAAACATTGTGTATGGTGGGGTGAGTATATGAGATGAGTGGTGAAGACTGGGTTCGTTCACTATAATTTCAAATTCTTTTGGTTAAGATCTTGTATGACTTGAGGGCGAGGATGTGTTTTTTGTGATCTTTTTCATTCTGGTCCTGACATTTTCTTGAGGAATTTTTTTAATAGCTTGTGTCTGTCACCTGCCATTTTGAAGTAGTTTTTTTTTTTAATTCTCCAACCGTAAGAGCAGCAAATAAATAAATGTATATGAGTAGCCAAGTCAATGGGAAACTGTAATTATTATAACTTGGATGACCCCTCTCCTTTTTAAATAAGTAGCTAGCTCACTAAGCAGGAAACCGATTACTTGATAACCACTCTCCCTGTTCAGTCCTAGCATTTTTTTTAAAGCAAAATACTAAATGATGATTAACAAAGAAAGTGTCATGAACAGGCAGCGATGCCTTAACTTATTCATATTCTCCACTCTATATTGTTTGTCTTTTGTTTGTACACACTTGTAGAATTTCCATCTGATCTATGGGGTGTTCCGAAAGATGATGACCTCTGCACAGAAGGTGAAAAGCTCTTGAAGCATCCATCTGATGGCAGGTTGGTTTTAAGTTTTAGTGTAGTGTTTCCTTACATGTATTAATTTCTCTAGGACCCTCCTAATCATTCTTGTCGCAAATAATATAAGTAGGCACATTTGACTTCATTGGATTCATGAAGCATATGTATATCAGTCAAAAGTGGAACATAGTTTGCCAACTATTTTTAAAACTCGTTATCATTCTAGAGGTCATTTTGCTGAGTAGCATCAAATTTGTTCCTTTCTCTTGTCCCTTAGGTGGCAGAAGTGACAGTATCTCACAGTCCTGTTCAGCAATCTGGATCACAAAGGAGTGGGCATTAGCAACACATCTGGCTATCGGTGTCATGGTGTAGCATTGAAACACATTTTGTTTTGACCTGAGTGTCACTGCAAGTCCCAGCTCACATTGGAGTTGGCCTCAGCAGCTTTTATGTTAATCACCATTTTGAAGCCAGTGCTGCTCTACTCTTGCTGATGCCTTTTGCAACGTGTGTGCATGCGTGATTTTATTTTTTTTGTTCAAAGTGAACCTGCGGCAGGAAGTGAGTGGATTTCATATACCTCCTTGTTACTGTGCTGCCTTTTGAGAATTTTTACTGTGTGCATGTTTTTTTAACAACCAATGTATTTTGTCATTATGTGGACCACTCCCATGTTGCTTCTGGGATACTTCCTGATGTTCTATCCATTTTATTGCTCGTGCTTATCTTTCCATCTGAGGATGCGAAATGGAGGAGTAGAAGCACCTGTGGAAAATGTTCAAAAGAACTGACTTCTACATCTGCTTGACAAAATCCATGTTTGTTGGTATGCGATAAAAAACACACTTAGGTTATGAATTCAAGAGATAAACTTTTTAAATTTTTTTTTTTGACTATATAAAATGTTTCCCTTATCCCTAAAACGTGTTCTGTTGTGCTCGTCATCATTCCCTTGCCAGTTAACATAAACATTCTGTAGCTCAGAACAAATGTTGCAGAGGGTTTCACAGCCATGCTTCATTGATTCTAATCAGTGTGATATTTATAATTGTCATTATTCTACACTAGTAGTGTGGTATCTAATCAGCAAAGGAGCTAAAAATATTTAGAAAATGTGATAGGCATTAAAAGATCATCAGTCAAATGTTATTCATGCCTTTCAAATGAAAAAAATGATGTTCGGAGGTTTGGGGGATTTAAAAAAGGAGTGCAAGGAGGCCCTTTTGACGAACAAAAGGGGCCCATCAAAATGAATGCATTTTCACTGCTTTTTCTGATATGTATATGTCTGATATATAGTCCAAAATAATTACAAGAAACCGAAGGTTAATTACATACCGATACTTTTTTTTTATTGATCATCTTTCTTCATCGTTAGTCTAAATGAAGGATCGTAAATTAGCTGACTAATTAAACTTTGTGCCAGTCTCATTGTGTCACATCAATGCATAGGTTGAATCTTATCCTTGAAATGTTCCTGATCCTACTTACCTGGGTTACATAGTCGTTATGTAGATACACAATCTAAAGTGAAGGGAGAAGTAGGGTGTTATTAAGAAAAGGGGCTGTAAAGCAGGAAGTGTTGGAACAACTGCAGGGAAGTGGAAAATTAATCCAGAAAACGAAAACCCGGAACCAAGATGATGCAGATATGGTGTCAGACTCTGGAAAACAGCCTAGAAGAGTGGCAGGTGAACAACTAAAAGTACAGATCACCAGCATTCAGCAGACACCAAACACAACAAATACCGAAGGGCGCTGCTAGGAAAAAAAAAATGGAGAGCTAGTCCCCTCAACCTGGTAAGGTGAAGGGACAGTTTTGATGAGTGAAGCCCCTCTGCACTGTGGTTGGCATAAGGTGGCACAAATTTTCAAGAACCAGAAAACAATCTACACAGCTTTTGTTGTTGAATTTATAATAAGCATTTTTCATAACTTGGAGGGGGCGGAAATATTTTTAAGGGAAGGTGGGGTTATATTAATTCAAAACTGGCTTACATAAGAAAAACAACCAGCCTTTTGTTTTATTCCTCCTAAGTTTGTTTCTTAATCCAATGAAAGCTGCCTACAACTGAAGCCAGCAAAAGCTTTTGAGTGATAAAATTATTTTTATTAGTAAATGTTCTTATCAATATATGCAATCAAAATATTTTCTTAGCGTAAAAAATAAATAATTTTGGAGAGAATACTTTTTTTTAAAATAAAAAAATGCCAGTCAGTTCCAGTTCTAAATGGTGAGTACTGATTGCCACCACAAAGAATTTTTAAAGTGTTGCACTGTGTGCTCAAATGTGCGCCAGCTACTGTATATTTTGCCAGTATATGCTGACTCTCAAAGTATGTGCCCCCATCAATAAAACTTTGTGGGAAACTCACAAGGTTGCAGCCAAGAATAATCTCTGAAGTTCAAAATGTCTTGAAATCCATGTGTGGAAAATCTTCACTCCTTTTCAATAAAACTAGTACGCCCAATAGGTGCTCAGTAAAGCAGTCCTTAATTATTTGCACCATCGGAAAATCTTTTGCCCATGCCTACCAACAAGAACTTGTCCCAGTCATCCAAGGTTGTTTTTTTCCCCCAATATCTTAACTGAGTTTTCACAAATTAAGATCTTATGTAATAACTATTTAAAACTGTAGGAGTAATTGAACTATATGCAGCATTGTAAACCATTATTCAGTGTTTGATTTTTTTAGTATAAAAGATTGTCATAGATTCCTATGCAGATATGGACACAAAATCAGAAATTAAAAAATGCATAAGGGAAAATCACTATTTTGAGTATTCGTTTACATTCAATTCTAATTATTTGACTTGTTAGAGTGTGAACCAGTAAACATCCTCTCTCAAAAATGTCTTCCCCCTCAATATTATTGTCTGGTAATTTTAAGGTAATTTTAAGGTCCTGAAGGCTTAGATAGCACTACATATAATTTCAAAATCATCACATAATCAACGTGTAGAGCCCCATCTCAAGGGCATGAAACAGGCTGCCACATACTCCCTTTCCATGCATTTCAATATCTCCTTCCCTACAACAAGAAGTGCAAGCATGCACCCAGGTAAATGTGTTGCTTAGCTAGATATTCCTGTGCACACACATGCAGACCATCAGAGAACACAAAAACAAAGAGGGGTATAGGAAAGGTAATTTTTTTAAACGCATAAAGAATGTACAACTAGAATAAAGTCGTGAGGTCCAACACTGAAGTTTCATGGGGGGAAAAAGCAGCAAAAGTGCAAGAATGAAAATGGCAATAAAATGAGAGTCCTATAAATATGGAATGTAAAAGCTATTTAGTACAACAGTCACACAAAAGTAAAAAAATCCCAGTTAAGCAAACTAGCTCTTTTTTTCAAGTCTAATTAAGAATTCGAATTTCATGAGTATGCTTCTTTATAATTCAGACAGAAGAACCAATCCAATAAGGTTCCCCCAACATCTCATCTCAATATGTTAAACTATTTCTAACACTGATAAGATGCTTACAAGGTTCACAGGATTCTGTACGATGTACATTTGGTGTCCACAAGTTCATTCAAACAAATGCTGCAGTAGTACTGTAATGAAAAGGCTAATTCAAGTCAAACATGAAATTAAAACAAAACCCACTCATTAAAAAAATGCTCTTGGGTTAGAACAGTAAGGGAATAATTATGGAGTTTTAAAACCTTTGCAACTCCTTTTTGCCAAAAACTTTAACACGCAAGATATTGTAAGGCTAATCTGAAAGCAAAGTTATTTTCAATGATTTCATGAATTCATTAACATACAAAGATACGAATTCCCAAATTTGAGTGAAAAGTTCTGTACACAAGATACAAGCCCAGGTGAAAACAGTTCTCACTTGGGTTGTAGAAAGAGGTCCATCATGACAGCATGTTGGTGCAATGACTGCAATGCTGTTTTAGCATCTGTTTAAAGAAATCATGCTTGCTGCAGCCTTCAGTGAAATTGTAAGCACATATGTGTTTTTTTGAAAATTAAAAATTCACTGTTTTCTTGTAGCAACAGCTGTCAACTTGATCGTAACTTAAATTTTAATTTTGTTTTTAGTTTGGGTTATCTTTCATAAAAGGATATCAAAGAAAGCAGTATGATCCTGCCATCTTGTAAGATGCACATTGGACACAACTTTGTTATGATTAATCATCATGATTAGATGATACCGTTTTTGCATAATGTGGAAATGTGTACAGAAGCTGTTAAAGTATACAGAGCTGCCTATATTGTTTCTGCCTTGAAAGGTAGTAAAACATTCAGGAGTTCAGAGGTGACTTGGGATCATATTTGTGACAATGACTATCAGACAAGGCAGCAGCTAGCATAAACTGTACAATTACTGATGGGTCCAGTACATTACGTTGATCTCAGGCCTAAAAGTTCTTGTTAATAAGAGGCAGAGATGGGGATGGGGCTGGTCGGGGCACACCCCTAGGATGATTGGGACCACATGCCAGCCCCACCTTTCTCTTTTATCCTAATGCAATGCAAAACCCTGCATTACGTGGTGCAAATGGCAACCTTCATAGTGCAAGAAATGGCAATTCCTTGAAGTTTGTAGAATAACTAGCACTTTTGACTGTGTGATGAATGAACATTTGTGAAGAATTAATGACAATGATACACTATCTTGGAAAAGATACACAGAATGAATATAGCCGCTAGCAAATGCAATAAAGCAGAAAATTTCAACAGCTGCTAGTCAAGCTAAGTATTATTCTGTCATCTTGAACTGCACACCAGATGTTAGTCACAATGAGAAAATGACAGTGATTATTCATTTGTTAATCACTGCTTCTGAAAGTTCTAGGTTTCACATTGCAATAAAAGCATTTCCCAGAATTTGTACCATTGTCTGAAAATGAAGTGCGTTTATGACAGAAGTTCTTCTCAAACAACTTCAAGAAATGGACTTGAATAGATAACCTGTGAGGTCAAGGCTATGATAATGAAAGCAACATGAAAGGCAAAGACAGCGGTTTTTCAGATAATAAATCCATGGGTTTTTTTTGTCCCATGCTGTGCACATTCTTTAAATGATGCAGCTAAGAGTTGTCTAGAGGCTATCAATTTCTTTGGATTAATTCAACAAATTTATAATTATTTCTCTGGGTCAAGATGTTGGAAAGTACTGAAAAATCATGTTTAGAAAACCACTAAGTGAAACCAGATGGGAAAATAGAATAGATGCTTTGAAACCTTTTCATTTGACCTGCAGTTTGGTGGCTGCTGGGATTACCGCGCATTGAGCGCATCTTTGTGATGCGGATACTGGCGCGCTATAAAACTACATCATCATCATCATCATCATCAACCTGAGATACCAGCTAGGTAAAATTTATGATGCTCTCATAAATATTGCTAAGAATGCAAGCCTTCGGGGAGCATCATGAAAAGAAACATGCTGAAGCTCAAGCCCTTGCTAATTACAGTTTACTATGAGGCAGCCGAAGACAGAAGATCATGCTGAAGTTTCAACAACACAATAGAAGATAATGATGAAGTTTCAAAGTCAGTTTTTTTTGTGCTGTGATAGACACAACCACTGCGTCCACTGAAGACAGATTTAAATAGATGTAGGAGCACAGCACCTTATTTGGATTTCTTTATGATGTCCAAAGCATTTCTGAAAAGCCAACAAAGGACATTCTACTTTCTTGCAAGGTCTTGGAAAAGGCACTAATGCACACACACAGCACAGTCACTGATGCATAGGAACTCTGCTTCCCAGGCCTAAAATGAACCCCTAAAGAAGTCTTAATATTCACATTATCCAACATAAACTATTTGATATTGTGCTGAATGTTGTAGTGTCTCTTAAAATTTTATTGACCCTTCCAATTTCAATTTCTGCTGCCAGAGTAGAACGGAGTTTCTCAAAATCAAAATTAATTAAAAATTAGATGAGATCAATAATGTTGAAAGACAGACTGATCGAGCTGGCCACAATACCTATTAAGCAAGACTTGACAAATGCACTAAATCTGAAGAAACTTATAACTTTTTGCACAGCAAAATGCAAAGCGAGGTTTTAAGCACCAATTTCTAGGACATCTAAATAAATTTCAAAATAAATGTTATAACTCATACACTTTTCTTGGGATAGGGGACACAGCATTTGTCTTTTGTCTAGGGTGCAACACAGCCTAACATCAGCTCTGATAAGTGAGTGTGGTCTTCAACAAATGATTGTGTAAAGAAGATAACCTTGCTGAATACTGACTCCTGTTTTATTTTTTAACTACTGTTTGAGTATTCTTGCCACAAGACTGATTAATGAAGGGTTAGGGTTAGGTCACTCTTATTAAAACACACTTTGTGATGATCAGATGAAAATATGTGACCTATAGCCATCACCAACATGTTGCAAAGAACATAGTGATCCATGCTATATGAACCTGGAATTGGTTACTGTGAAATCAGCATTTTACAAAAGGTTTTTTCCATACCATCTCTAAAAAAAAAACAAAAGCAAAAATTACTGGTAAACATTTCTAAGTACCAGGACTTAACAAAGCTATTGACAATCAAACTGCTGCCTACTTTGATAACAATTAACAGATCATAAATCAAACATGTCCAGACATGCTGCTATTCAACCTATCAACATCATTTACCAAGCTAGCTGTTATTTCAAAAGCGAGAGCGGTGATAAAATTAGCAGAAAACCACACATGGTAAACAGCATGAATAAGACACTGCATCCTGTTTAGTCTTCACCCTAGCAAAAAAACATGTTAATTACAAAAAAGAAACCAAAACACTAACTCACACCAAAAGGCTTTGACGAATATCTTTCAATACATACAATTTGCTCTCAGCCTTCAAATTTGCAATTGCATAAATAACACCTACAGCAAATTATAATGTGCAAGTGTAAAGGCTACAAAATGCAAACCAAGAATAATGAAGTGGATTAAATTATTGAAAAAATATATACTGTAGATTGGGCCAAGTGATTTTTTTCCAATCAATATTTATAACTGTTCATCCCTGCTGTTTTCTGAGTGCACAACCATCAATATTTTCCACATACATGTATACATTTTGATAGTTTATTTTTTTTAAGCCATGGCCTACAACCTGAACATTTCAATGAGCTGTCATATTGGTCGTATTGCACAGATAGTGTTGTACTGCCAGATAACAGTAACCCATAACTAGCAACTAAAGTAATTTTATTTAGCTGGATAATTGCAGGAAAATAATTTAAATGCATCAGCTTCTTGTGATTGTTTGATGTAAGAATACTAACACATATATTGGAAAACATTAATGCCCACTGGAAAATATAGATAACTAGTTTACAGAGATGAAATAAACATATGCACGAGAAGTAAATACAATTTAATCAAACTGTTGATGCATTCATTCATTCTATTGACCCTGTTGGTCTGTGGTCAACCGGTACTGGCGTTGTCAGGGGAGTAGGGGTTGCAAAGGATAGGGCTGTATGGACACTAGCTGACAAAGCTTACCACCAGAAGCCTTGATCATCGCTTGAAAAGAAAAGTCCTACATCAATGTTTTTTCTTCCTTTTTATTTTTAACAATAAAAATGGTCCTGTCTTTAACTGGATTTGAACTAGATTGCACTGTGCAGTATTCTGCTGTAAGGGCTCAATGCTGAATGTGGTTTCTATAAAATTTTACTTCTTAAATAAGATCTCTTTGAGAGACAGCTAAAAAACATGAAAAATAGTGGAAGAAATGTGATCAGAAACAAAGGGCTAAGATTATATTACTGTGGTTGAGTCGCAGAGCATGGTAAAGAAAACTCTACAGCCAAAGGCCTACGGTAAAATCAAGGATCTAACACAGAGCCTGTTTAACAAAACAACTGATTATCGTCAAAGATGGAAAAGAACAGAGGGACCACTGACTCAACAACAGTCAATGTGAATATAAAAGTACCCAAGACAAAACATAATAAGGAATGACCAAAGCTCATGGTATATGCATTCACACACAGACCACTCCTACGGCCAGCCATCCACTCACCTACGCACACAGGCACACAATACACCTCATGATGCAATAACCTCAACCAACTGTAGTGGTCTTCTGCAGGCATTAAATGTCATACTCACATCATCCAAAGAATTATAAATGTCTTTACTTGAGATCTTTACAGCATTATACAGCTTGACACACTTAGCTGAATATAGAGATAGCCAGTGAAAAAAAAATGCAGCAAAAGATGTAGAATTTACAATCTTGTGTTATCTGCAAGTCTGATACTTTTCCTGGTAATTTCTTTGTGTACACATAAACTCTTCTGCAGCTACTTGCATTTGGGTCACACGTAAAAAATGAGCAGCACTTCTAAGTCTTTGTCCACATTAAAACAAAACAAAAAAAAAAAAAAAAAACCCAAACAATTATTTTTGATTACACTTTCCTGGTTTGAGGTCAAGACGGAAGTTAAGGGCTTTGTCAAAGCATTATCTGAATCCATTACAAATATTTTAAAACCCTTAACATCCATTCTGTCTCCCCCAAAAATATAATGGTCAAAATATGGAAATAAATATTAAAAAGGCCTGCATTGTTTCAATGAACATAGATGGACAAAGAATAATTAAAAAATAATGCAATATCCAACCAAAAGAATTATTTCAAGAATTCTTGAATTTTTCAGCAATCAGAGAATCCAGCTTTGCACCCTTTCCATCTTTTTTCCTCACTTCTGATGAGGGAAGCCAATCTTCATCAAGTGTGCCATCTTGTCCTGCATCCTCTTTGTCTGTATCGGACAAATCTTGTAGGAAATCTCCTGTCCTATGCAAACCCCTCTGCCTTTCGGAAAGTCTCCGACTCTTTTTAACAGCCACCTCTTCCTCTTCTTCCTCCTCATCTGCATGTTTATCATCTTCTTCTTCTTCATTATGTGTGCGCTTCAGGTCTGATTCCAATGACCCTGGCGTTTCTGTCTCATCGGTAAGGGCTTGAAAATGTAGGGAGGGCAAGCCTTCATTTTTCATCCCTCCTTCCTCATCCTCGTCATCATCAAACTCATCATTTTCATCTTCACACTCATCTTCATCTGCTTCATCCATATCTCCACCTTCTTTATGTTTGCGGTTGCTGCCTGAGGATCTCCGTGGAATTTTTCTGGGCGTGGACTTTCTCTGCTTGCGACTAGAAGATTTGTCTGGGACATCAAGGGAGGAACTGTCAAGTCCATCCATTGTCTCATCACCTGAGGGTTCTTCCCGTGCTCGCCGGGAGCTGAGGTAGTTTACAACATCCTCTTCCATGCTCTCAGTACTCTCATTCAAGCCATGCTTCACCTTCTTGTGGCGATTGAGGTTTCCTAAACAACAAATAATTTTCATACTGGACACAGCATAATCTCAAATATAATGTAGAAACAGTATGATCACAAATATAATCTTTATGTGTTAACTTATTTTGTGGTTTATAATGCATGAGAAAATTTTTGTAAAAGTATATTGTGGTTTGGCAAATGAATGACAAAATTTCATAAAAATGTTCAAAATTAACATATAGAAAGTAATTTCATAAACTTAGGTAGGAGAACCATCTTTTTAACAGAATTCAACATTTTGCTTTTTAAGGCACAAACTACTTCATATGGTACTGAATCCATAGTTTGGTCGTAAGGAATCTGCAGCTGCTAAAAGACCTTGCAGCTTCTCTGGCTCTGGGGCAAAGAGCTAGTCCCAGGTACTCTTGCAGTTCTGAGTGCTCACCTTTTAGTGTAAAGGAGCTTCCACAAAAGCAGACATAGGGCTTGGTGTTATTGTGCATGTGCATATGCCCATGTAAGTTGTGAAGACGCCCAAATTCCTTGCCTGAGGATAAAGAAACACATCTACATGTACACACTATAATGATAATGGTATAACAATGGTATCAAAGCTCAACATTCTTCACAATGCTAGCAGAATCAGCATTAGAAATGAAATGAGTGTGGTTACAAATTTTTTTACAACAATTATTGCTCTACACACATTCTACAAGACTAATTAGAAAGCTGGTCTGTTAGAAGCATAGTTGAGACACCATGCACTTACTGCAGAGCTGGCATTTGTAGGGTTTGTGATCGGCATGGACCACCATGTGTGCCTTGAGTGTCTGAGGTTGGGTGAAGGTCTTGTCACAGCAGTCACACTTGTACGAGCGCTCAGCTTTATGTATCAACATGTGACGCTGCATGTTGGCACGCTGGTTGAACGCCCGTCCACAGATTGGGCAGCTGAATGGTCTGAGGCCAGTGTGTGTGAACTGGTGAGCTCGAAGGTGATGTTCCTAAATTCAGACAGGCAAGCTGAGGTCCACCATTTTCTTACACCACATATTAGCCAAAATGCACAGGGTGAAAAAGATGTAAAACTGCATGTCTAATCATGGAAAGCAGTATTTAACAGCAAAGTTTGCAGGGCAACAGCTATGCAGTTCTACAGACCCAAGATATAATTATGAGAAGTACTTATCTCTTTTAATGTTTTCGCAAAGAGGCTAAAATGACAGAAGGTAATGGAAAAAGGAATGTGGAATTTCTTCAAAATAGGACTCAACAATAATCACACCATTATATTATAAATCAATGTGCATAATATATACAACAAAAAACTTGGATAATAGCATGCATCATAAACTTTACTTGAAAAATACGAACATTTGAGGTGAATAATTATTGTACTACATCTACGCTAAGATTTTTTTTGGCGGTCAAGTGAATTATTTATGCAGATTACACATCTTCAAAATCAGATTAAAACGTGCAAAAATAGAAATATTATCTTCTATAAATACAAAAACTTACCTTCATAAAATCCATTCCACACTCTGTGCACATATAAGGCCGACTGCCAGAGTGTATGACAACATGATCTTTAAGTTGACTAGGGTAGCGGAACTTGCGTCCACAGAAGGTGCAGATCAGCTCCTCACGATTCTCATGCAGAAGCTGATGCTGACTCAGCTGTGCAGCATTAGGAAACTCCTATAACAGGCAGAGAAACAGGTGTCATTAATGCCACACGAAAACAGGCACGTTGTGCTGCATCATCACAAATTAATCACAGAGTCCTAAGATATCTTTCTTTTTGAATAAAAGCAAAATATAACAACAAACAACTATTTAGTAAATATATCAGTTGAGCAAACACTCTGTATAAGATACATTCACTTCTAGTATGATAGCTGTATCACTTTTTGTAGAGTAGTGCACAAGCTTGTAGATATTTGTGTGTGTATGTGTGTGCAGAGTCATTCACTCCACTGGTACTAGCCGATCACCAGAATAGGCCCAGCATGGATAGGTGAGCCAGGGCTTCTGCTTACGCCAAAAATTGCGTACAGTACGCATTAAAAGTTCGGAGGACCCCTTCAATTTTCGTCAATGGGGTCCCCTCCAAAGTTAGGCGAAGAACAGGGACCCCTTAAAAATCTGAAGATGGGGTCCTTGGGACCCAAAAGAATTTAGCCTTAGCCGAAGCCCTGGGTGAGCATTAGCAAATTAACAATATAAGCTAAGATAAAAAGGGTCAAGTCATTATTATAGCATAGCTATCAAACAAAAATTTAACATCTACTGCAAGCCATTGTATCTATTTTCTAATTCAATTATTATCTTATTATTCAATATCAATTACAATTTATGCCTTGAACTATTATTTTATAAACTTTTGATTACTAGTTGTTTTTTAGTTGTAGTAAAATAACTTCTGTTTTGAAAATGCTTAAAACTAAGCTGGGAATGATAAGAGTTTGGTGTTCAATACACTCCGGGGTAACATTTCAAAGCTGGAACTTAAAGAACCTGTTCATTTTGGGGAAAATGCCTATATCCTGGCCTTATACTCACCTCCCCACATTCCAGACAACAGTGTTCACCAGATGTTGTCGAGTCCTGTAGATGGCGCTCCTTATGAAGACGCAACTCACTGGGATATGTAAAGCCACGACCACAAACATCACAATAGTATGGCTTAGAGTCAAGATGTACTGCCTGATGACGCTTCAGGTGGCTGATCTGTGTGAAACCTTTGCCACACAACTGGCCCCCAAAAGAGTCATTTTAAAAAATCCATTAAGGTAAGTCTCCAGGATAAAGGTAAGCAACTAAGACCAGAGTGCTATGAAATTCTTTAAAGATTTCTATCTTTTTTGCAAAATAATAAAATATTAAAAAAAACAAGGAAAAATATTTTTAAGTTGCTACAATGAACATGTTGACTTCAATCAATAATTTTATGGGAAAACATTATTTTAAAATTCATTTTAAGACAGTACACTAAATTATAGAACAATGGTTATGGAGTTTTTGTAAAGTAAAAACTATTATTTAAATGTGCAAGCATTGTCTTTTTGGTAGTCTTAAAATTGTGCCAGTCAAGTGGAAATAAAATTCAAAAGCCCAGTTACAGCCCTTCCTCCCAACAAAAATGATTAGATTAAAAAAAAAAAAAAAGAACCAATGCCAAGGAAAGCTTTTTGCAGCACAACAGTGTATGAAGAGGTGTTAGAACATACCGTGCACACATGGGGCCGGACGTTGTCATGCGTTAGCATGTGTGTGTTAAGGTGACTTAGCTGCTTGAAGTACTTGCCACACACCAAACACAGGTGCGGCTTGATACCGTTGTGGTCGAGTATGTGCATGACCAGGTTGTGCTTGGTGGTGTAGGACTTGTCACACAAGTTGCACTGCCATCGCTTCTGCTCGCCATAGGTCACACATTGGGAATCATCAATGCGCACACTGATCTGCATAAAAAAAAACAAAAAAAACACATATTCTGAAGTGCTAGGCATAGCAGCCAGATAATGTTGGCAACACTCCTAACATTATTTGGCATTTTGTAGTGCTAACTAGATATATAAGGTGCAATTCACCAATACAAGTGTCACAGAAAAAGATGGAAATAGATTGAGGGGTTAGGTTAAAATTGTATGTGTTTTGTTAGACTTTACATGTGTTTTCTTTGCAAGGCTTTGTTGTTCTTATAATAATGCTAAACAACACAGTATTATTTAAGAAATTATATAAGTAACAACTTTATTACATGTAAAGACTCACAATACAGCAATCTTCTCTTCTAGTTTCTAAAAATAAGAAAAATAACAGACTATGTGTAGTGCCACTTTAATTGATGATGTATGAATGATTAAAAGCTGAAGAATTGATGTAGGATACAGGCTACATGACTTTATGTGTCTACTGCCATAGCAAAAAAAATCAATCAAAAAAACAAAAAAAATGGTGGATGATAACAAAAAGGTCACACTTACTTCCAGTCTTTCTTGCTCTGCTGCACGAGCCTTTTCTTTTCTTTCTTCCATTATCTTTTCAAAGTTTTCATCATCAGAAATGTTGTTTTCAGTTATAACTCGCTGACGCAATCTTCGGCCCCTCTGGGATGTTACAGGCACAGACACAGATACATTGCCATTTGGTCGCCTGCCTCTTCGTGTTTGAATTCTTGGGGTGGCCACTTCTTCAGTTAAGGTTTTATCATTGCCACCAGCTAAAGTAGAATTACGCAAGATATTTTCTTTGACATCATCAGTAGTAGACTGTCCATGAACATGGCTTCCTCCTGAGTTTGTGACTTTAGGCTTTAACATGGAGCTCTGCCGACTCATGATAGCCACTGTGACGAAAGTGGCACTATCTGCCACACAAGTGGTCATCACTGCTCTGGCAGCTGCTTCACCAAAACTAGGGGAGACGACAGTTTTAGAATTACCTCTCTTTGCATAGCCCTCACCTTCTGTGAAGGAAGTAGTCAGGTTTTTGACTCCGTCTATTCCCCCTTCTCCTGCAAGTCTGTTCAGCCGGTTGTTTCCACCCTCTCGTGGAAAAGGAAACCCTCCTTTTCCATCCATGGGATTAATATTACTGAAAGAGCTAGGGATGACTGGGAAAAAATGTTTCTCCCCTGAGCCTGACTTCTTTTTAGGTGTATCTAATCCTGTCTGTGAGCTTTCTGTAACTTGGGGCACCCTGGGCATTTGACACTCAAAGACCTCAGGTTCTCGAAGACTGAAGCGCCCAGCCTTAAAAAATGGCACAATCGCACGACGAGTTGGGTAACCTGACATGTGAGGACCAGCATGGTTGTTGGTCTGCTGGGGAACCCCCATGTCCCCATTACCAGTTCCACAGTCTCTTCTGCTCCCATCCACAGTATGGAAGGGAGGGAGGCTATTTTGCGGCATGCCTGCCTGCATGTATTGCACAGAATTCATTGAAGCCATATTTCTGTCAATCTGTGTTGGAAAGTTCATTCCCATTGGTCCACCCATAATATGGCTCTCCCCACGACACAGCATGTCCGACATGGATGGGATCTTTATCTGCTTGGTCTCTATTGCCAGCGCGGCAGCCGCAGCTGCAGCTGTTGCCTGAGCCACCATGGCCGCTGCCCGGCGTGGGGACTGTCGTCGTCGTGGCATCATGGTGTTAAAGTTAACAGACTGCACTTCCGAGGACATGGGGAATGGCTTGACATCGCTCCGAGGTGAGAACTGGCTGTTTGGGGAGTGATTCTGTAGCGGTACTGTCTGCTGCTGAACTGAGCGGGTAGACAGCTGCTGCACAACGCTGGACTGCTGCTGCTGCTGCTGATGTTGTGGCTGTGAGTGGGGCATCTGTCCAGGAAAACAACTCTGCAGGGAGGGGATTGGAGACTGGATGGGTGACCGGTGTGAGTGTGAAGCAGATCCTCTAGCAGCCAGCTGCTCATTGTTCTCAGCACTACTGCTCCTTGTGCCACTGTTTTGGGAGCCACAGAGGCTCTGCTTTTGGCTGGATTCTGCTGCACTAGCAGAGGATGTATGCACCATGCTGGATGAGCTTGCTGCACTGGGGAAGACTGGTGTAGAGGGCTGCATAAGAGTTGTTGGTCCTGGCGATGAGATCATGATTGAGTTGAAGTTAGGCAGGCGATCAGAAATACTGTCCACCATGCTTCCACCCCCACCAGGGCATCCATCACCACCAGAGACCTGTGGTGGGAACATGTCCCCGAAGCTTGAAATGTTGGACAATCCACTGGTTGGAAATGAATGTCTGGGAGACATCATCTGGTTGAAACTGTGGTTAGGCATGGGAATGTTTTGTGCATATGGGACTAGAGGGAACCTGGGCAAGTCCATCCCTCCTGATCTATGTCCCATAAGATTGTTTTGTGGAAATACTGTCTCACGAGACATACTGTGGCAGAAGGGATTATAGGGACTCATGGATGGGTGCATAAGGGGTGGGCCACCACCCCCTACCTCACCAGTCATAGATGTCTGGAAATCCATGGTGCCAAAGTCCTCTCCACCCATTCCAAAGGGAAAACCTGTTGTGAGGCCTTCCATCCTGAGGACTGCCTTGTGTAGGAACCTCTTTCTCTGTTCTAACAGGAAAGAACAAAAATAAATTGCAGAAAACTGATACTATCCACCTCTGTATGTTTCCCGTAAGCAGAAATGTGTGTATGTTTTGTGCAAATACTACAAAATAAATTACTATATGGAATCTCTGCGGTAATCAGTGAACTTTTTTACTAATATTAAGCAATTTCATAGTTTCATTGTTTTATAAACCATGTGCTGAAAGAGAGTTCAAACATGCAAAGGAAATGCACAGGAAGAACACTGTAGCATTTTCAAAATAACAATGTTGTAGCTTGTTTATGGTTAAATTAAATATGATCAATCTTTGCATTAGTATTTAAAATACTGCTTGCAAACAGATGCTTTTCAAACAGAAATATGCATTGCAAGGTCTGATGTATATCATATCTCTCCATTGCAAGTCAGTTATAAAAAGAAAAACTTCAGTATGCTGGCAAGATTCTGACTAGCATTATTGAACACAAAAAGATGCCAAACTGCAATTCCTCCACCCCTTCTGGCAACAAGAGAAAAAAGACAAATACTCATTAGGTGTCCGTTCTTCAACACATTTTTTTTTCTCAACATCTGTACTGCATTAGCTGCAAAAAAAAATTCAAGGAAAAAAGTTTTTTTGTAATCCTTTTTGTGTGTTTTTCCTTTGGATGAAGGGATGTGTGGGAGAACAACAGAAATTTGGTATTTCTTTTGCATGGGATATTTTCTAAAACAAAAGAAGCTGCTTTCAATACCATGCATAATTCGATGAAAATCTGAAACAAAGATGTTGTAAACTAAAGCAAGACTGTGTGTTTCAAACCATGGCCATGTTAGCAGTAGGAACAGTGAAGTCTCATTCTTCTGGTACAGCTGTAAATCTAAGAAATATAACACTACCATCAACTGCTTCCTGCTCCAAATCAATCCCATTTAGTTCCTTCTTATCATTATATATATAAATCTATCACCAAATGAGGACAAACGTCCACTATTTTTTAATAATACAAAGTTATAACAAACAGAAAATCCTTCACATGGAGAACTGAACACTCACACACACCCATCTTTATTGCTCAAGCAAAAGGGATGTTAAAATGATAAAACTATGAGAAAGACAAGAGAGCGACTTGAGGTTGCTAAGCTGGGGAATGGCGAGGGTTAAGATGTGGTGTCAGGAACTATGTGTGTCAGAGGCATGAGCACACTAAAGGTTTGTAAGACAGGCGAAAACAGGAATGAGGAGATGAAGTACCTACCGGGCAATAATACCCTGAGGATTTAAATTTAAGATTATCAAATTTAAAAGCTGCTAGCAACGCTCCCAACAGCTTTTGGGACAGGATGCACGTGCGTTCGTTTCTCCATATCTGTACGTTAAAAAAAAAAAAAAAAAAAAAAAAGCGGTTCCTTTAGGAAATATATCTATAGGTACTTTTATGCACGGGAGGGACGTACAAATACTCGTGCAACCCTATCCAAGACATTCACAAAGTCGATTAGTATATCCAAGCGGATTTATACACCTGGCTTCACGTGCAGCAATTTATTACTATAGTAGCCCATTACTAACAACTATTCTATGATATTTTCGTGTATATCGCCGCTAAATGCGTGAATGTGTGTGTGTAGGTGCGTGCGTGCATGTGCGTGTACGTGCGCTCGCGCAGGCATGCGTCCGTGCACTTGGAACGACTCGTTGTTAGAACTGCCTTTAAAAAAAGAAGAAAGAAAAAACTTCAGAACACTACAACGGCTGTGTTTCGAAAGGCTCCTCGAACCCTTTCATTTACTCTTGCTTTCCTTTGTGTTCACGGACGCCGACTGAACGGGGGAGATGGAGAACGCGGGTGGAAGGAGGAGAGAAGGGAGAGTGTGGGGAGGGGATCTCAGCGCGCATTCATCTCCAACCGACGAAATAAAACGAAAAACACTCCGACAAGAAACACGTTTAAAAAGTTATTTTAAAAAAAAATCTGTTTCACGAAAGAAAGGAAATTTAAACTTTTTCTCTCTCTTTTTTTTTTTCGGATCGAAGCTCCCGAAAAGAAAAACAAACGTCAAAAAGAATCAATACTTCACCCGACTTCATCTCTGCATCGGATGGTGGCGCAGTCAACAGACAGTCGAACGCTTAGGCGCACGTGAATGGTGATTGCAGTCGCATCCTTCTCTCCAATGATACAAGTGCAGACTAAGGAGAGAGAGTATCGCGGGTAGGACAACAAGCCAGGGAACCAGAAAGTAGGGTAAAGTCTTTTATCTTGCCGCGGAAGAGACGACCTCGAGTAAGTAACGAAAGGCGAGAGAGGAAGACCGGCTTGCGATTGAGGAAGAAGGAAGGACGGGAGGAAGAAATCTTGGCGGAAGGAAAGAATAGAGGAAAGAGTGTTCTACACAATCGATAAACAGCAAAAGCCGGGCTGGGCGCGCACTGAGTTCTATTCATTTCTTTGGCCTGCCGTCCTGTCCTAATGCTGAGGAAGAAATGTTGAGACTCCAGCGGTGCATTTGCAAGCCATTGTATCTATTTTTGTGTTCGTTCTAATTTCCTCTAGCTTTAAAGAATTTAAAAAATAATGAAAAGGCCACTGTCCACTCTAATTTCCCTGCCAAGTTAAAGATTGGATGGACGGCTGTTAAGTTTTTGTATCATCGCAACTTGAAACATACCCCCATCCTCTCTCTGACACACACAGAGAACTTATGGTGGAAAGGTGACGCTAATAAGACAACATCCTATTTCCTTGTTTTACAATCAGAAATACTAGTAACACCCTACACTCGAACTGTTCAGATCATGTCCAAAATCCCAATCTATTCTCTGCTCTTGTATGTATAGGACTTTTTATCTGTTTTCCCACATTCCACTTTCTTTTTTTAGTACCAGTTGTCACTGAACTGGGAACACGCTCATTCATCTCCCTTGTCCTTCCATGATCCTAGGGTGGAAATAGGTCACCCAGATTAGGATACTTCTGTATCCATCTCTTTCAAGATGTCCCTGCTTTTAAACTGTCGTTAACTGTGTTCAGTGGTTTTTATCTTGTCAAAGGTAAAGCCATTTTTGTTAGAATTTTTGCTATATTATTTTTTTTTTTAACAAACTGTCAGACCAGTTCTTGAATATTAAATGTTCTGAACATCTCCTTTAGAGTTCACATTATCATGGAGGAACAAATTATTAATCAGTTTATCAGAGCATTCATTCTCAAGATATGATTACTAAAGTTTCCTTCTATGCAATAATTCTGACGGGCTGCAAGGAAAAATGACAAATTTTATTCCTTTACTCTCTAAGCAATGTTACAGTGCTTCAGTTCCTTTTTGTATTTTCTGTATTTGACTTTTATTCATCATCAGTATTTTTGTTTATCATTCTGTCATTCATATGTTATTTGTTTGTTCTTCTGTCCCTTGTATGTTCTACAAATCTTGCGTTTATTATTATTATAGTGCTTCAGTTTCAAGTTGAAAGTGTCGGGGGTGTTGTCTTATGTGGAGCCAGCATCTAAGGCTATATCACGGCAAGGCAGCCAGCCCTGTAAACAGATGCCACACACAGAGAAATAACAGTGTGCTCGAGACAAGAGCTGAACCCAGGACAGCCAACCCTCTTAAGGTTAAAGGGATAGGAGAAGGATTCAAATAATATTTGCACATACACTAACATATTATGCTTTCCTATTATAAAAATAAATTCTTGCCATTTTTTACAATTATATTAGCGTTTATATTGCCACCAAATGCACGTGCATGAGCACGAATGCGTTCGTGCACTTGGAGCGACTCAAAGCAAGTCATTGTTAGCTGTCTTAAAAATAAAAGATGAAAGAATGATCTTCAGAACACTACAATGGCTCAGGAAATTGTGGCAGAAGTCATGTAAAAATATGAAAGACATAAAAGTGAGTGCTGCATGAATGTGCTTATTTCTCAACAGGCAGCTGCCTTAACCACACAATAAATTTATGTATGTGTGTATGCATATATGCAAATATTGCCATGATCTAATAATGTTATTTTAGTAGTTTTGCCACGTCAGCCTTTTCACAGTTTTTTCAAAATGTAACAAGCCTCATACTAAACAATTAACTTTATAATGTACTTAGAACGGGGAAAAAAAAATACAGCAGTGTTATTAAATTGCACAATGAATATACTTTTCACTATTATTCCATCTGCTTCAAAGATGTATATTAGATATTTCCAAACCACATCTAGTATAAATTATAGTGATTTATTTCAAATGAACAGGTACTTTAACTGTTAAAGAAATAATGCATAACCCATGTATTATTAATGTTCTGCAGCTTTGCTGAATAGTATAACTATGAAAGCGTAACATTCAACATAACAAAACACATATAATATACAATGTCATATAACGTATATGATGCATACATACTAAACATTTTATAAAGCCAACAAAATGTGTTTCTACTGACAATATTTTTCCTAAGGAATGACTGTCGATTTGCAGATGAACAACCCAAAGTTTCTTCTCTCTAAATGAGAGCAGTGAATAATTTACTCCCTTCTCCCAGTAGATTCCAAACATATAAATAGCCAAGTGAAGCTAGGGAAAACCTGTGTTGTTTTTGTTATGTCAACATGAAACAACAACAGAATATTGAATTTATCTCTGAAGCCTTAGAAAACACACAGAAGTGTATAAAACGACGTTGACACTGTCTAATATCATAGTAATATCTGATTTTTTTCCTAATCTCCTTGTGGAATACATATGTGTGTGCTTGCGCGTCCCGAATGATGGACGCAAGGATAAAAATAGGCCCCGCCCCCTTTCAACACCGCACAAGCACCGATGGAAAGAAGAACAAAGACATCACTTTCAGTAAAATCAGTATTCGTTTACATAATTTTATACAGTCATAAATATGAGATAATGCATGCATCTGTGGCGGCCAGAACGCGAGTATAAGTTCGTTTGGCTGAATGACACATATCGACACCGACCTACTGGGTCGATGAACAAGGAAAGACGAACAAGAAAGGAAGAAAATGGCGACCCTTAGGCCCGGGCAATCGACATGGAAAAATCCAAACGAACAACCAAAGCAGAGCGATAAAAGGTTGCAAACTGGAAGCCAACGCTCTTTAAAACTACGTTTAAGCTAAGCTCTGGATTGTACGCTTAATGTACAACAAAGAATTGGTTTTACCTTACATTCCTGCTTTGGATAGAGTGAAGGAAGCAGTGTACCCAGACGGCAAAGCGCAAGAATATTACCAAGGAATCCTACATTTGTAGCAATTTTATAGGTTTGAGTACTTTAATTGTGTAAAATAACATTTTCTTATACAGGACTGCATTTGAACAATATATTTGTCAATTATTTCAGAAATATTATTCGGTAACGCGAAAGCACTACATGGCATAAGCACACGTAAATGACAATGAGTGCTGCGGCCTACTGTGAGGGTCCCAAAATAGCTCAGCTAATCGGAAAAGCGCAGCTTAATCCAGATTGCGAATCCGGATTCACCAATCGCTCGCCTCCAATATACGTTACAGGGCGATGGGGCGAGTTGGCCAAACGACTTGCGCAAAAATAACGATTTTCCTGTTGATTTATTCACACAGAGAAGTTTTTTTCCTCGTTAGTTTTTTGCTCGTTCTGTCCTTTCTCCAAGATGTAGTTTCAGCTTCAGAGTTACAGTTGGTGACTCCTTGTCCCAACCTAAAACTCTCTCTCTATATATATATATGTGTATATAATTAGAAATGAGCGGATGGTTGTGAGCCCGATACAGGGTGAAGACAACGACGATAAAAGAAGTTTGACATACAGTTGTCAGAATTACAACCGACTGTTATATATAACAGTTATAGTTTTCAAATGTTTAATTAAGTCTACTCGTACTAAAGAGAACTAGAGTACAAGATTTTGTAGACTTCGTGGATCATATATAAAGAATGCTCTGAATCTTATTATTATTAATATTATTATTATTAATATTATTATTATTAAGCAGTAGCATTATGATCATCGATCGTCAGAAGAAAGAGAGAAAGTAAAGATCAAGCCTGCATTACTAATAATCTCTCAAATCATCATCACACATGTTTATAACAGAAGCGCAGGTAGCAATTACACTCCACCCCACACTAACTATACGTGATGAACATCAGAAGTATTGTATAAATTCAGAGGTTTAGTCTACAGCTGGTTGTTGAAGGTACCACACCACGGCGAATCCAGCCCTATAAACAGGCTCTGCGTCTACTGAGATATTGAGTGTGCGCGGCACGAGATCTGAACCCATCACCCGGGGATCTTCACTGTGTTGGTAATGGGCGCTTTGGCTTGCAGCCCTCACGAACACACCTAAAGATGAATCTCGAGTGATGGTAAGGACGAAGGAGGGAGACTGAGAGAGAAAGAGAAAAAAAAGAAAATGAGACGGAGAGAGGGTGGGGGTGGAAAGGGAGTTTCATGCGAATCTTGAATTCTACTCAAGACACAATTTCACGTTTACAGCTTAGAAATATTATATTGAAAGTGTCCAGAACTGAAACTATTGACAAGCTTGATTAAACTAGGTGAAGGCAGGCTGTCCTGCAGTTTGCAGTTGTAAAATCTCGATTGTCACTACATGTACTATACAGAGAGGAGTTCAAATCTCGTTTCGGTATAGACGCATGCAGTCTCACGACGTTTACATAGCCGGCCGTTTGTGATCTTTATTATTATTATTGTTTGTTGTTGTTGTTGTTGTTATTACCCGAATGTTCTACTCAAACATAATTGCTTTTCACAGTTCCTTGTGCGAAATCACAGATGAAGTAGATGTGTTTTCCTGTAAAACATCTAACTAGTCTTTGCCTTTGGCTCTCGCGCAGAACTTTAAAGACATAAACATGCATAAAAGACAGTGTGTTTGGAGGAAGTTGTTCTGAGGCCTGTGAGTGTTCATTGGGGTCTTGAGTTAGTCTGCTGATTGACGTGCAGTCAATTCAAAAACTTTAACAATCCAGGAAGGAGGAAATTTCCGCGGGACGAAACCTCGTTATTAGTACTTGGTCCACCCTTATGAAAAGGAAACATTTAATCAAAGACTAGCTGTAAAGAAACCCACCGCACTGTTCTCTGGCCATGTGGCTAAAAAAGTTTAAAAAAAGGAGGTCACCTTATCCAAATGTTATCAAATATTATCCCCACCCCAATCCCACAACACTTGTCCTTAAGTGTGTCAGGGGAGTAAATGAGTACTGGTACACGAAAAGGCGTGTGTTATACCACAGTATGCGCTATTTTCATCTGTAATCTTATTATTTTGTGTGTGTGTGTGTGTGTGTGTGTGTGTGTGTGTGTGTGTGTGTGTGTGTGTGTGTGTGAGAGAGAGAGAGAGAGTGAGAGGTGATTAAAAAAGACACGTACTTAGAAGCACTGGAGTTGACCAAGACAGGTCACACTTGAAAAAAATTCACCCTAATTTTGACTATACATAAAAAGTAAGAATGTTGGTGAATGTTTCAATGCTGACATTGTGATACATCGTGATAATGTCAGAATATATCGTTTAAATGTTACCTCATTTGTGCATCTGCTTGTTTTTGTTTTGTTTTTTTTAATTTTCGCATGGATTATTAAAGTTGTGTCGTTGCCTTTCGGATCATCGTTTTCTATGGGTGGGGTTAGGGAAGAAGTGGCCCACACCTGTAAGACCGGAGTTTTCAAAGATGTTTCCACAGCTCTAAGAGCACACAGACTACCCAGTTCAATACCCGAATAACGCAGTGCACTTCCCCAGCTATTGAATGTGTCCCGGGGTAAAAGGCTGGGAAAAGAAAGGAAGCTAGAGAGCGGGGATGGCACTACTTTCACAAGCTACCCCCGAGGTACAATGCAGTCTCAAACAATTCACTCCCTACAACCAAAGGGTCAACAAACTCTTTTCACCACTTTTGTTAAGTTTGCATGTACACAAGGCGTGAAAACAAAGCAAGGACCTCCCATGCTTATTTTCATTTTCGTTCATTTATTTTCGTATTTAAATCTCGCTGAGTTGTTAATGGGAGGCTACCTCGGAAAAAAAATACGTGACAAATAGTGTGATTACCTCCCCGAGATCGTTTAGCCAGCAACTGAGTGCTCACTAGCATCGACAATACAAGTGACAATGGTCATTTAACCGAGTTTCTGAGGTACATTCTGAGTTAAGGTCAAACTTATCTGACAAAGTATTGCCGGTATGTTGGCCAATACAATAGGGATTAAAGCACTTTGGGATACTTCGATACTTCGGCACTTTGCCCTGTTAAGAACAGCCTGAGGACCGGACTCTGCCGGCTTGTCACAGTGGAGCGATGAGTGGTAGTAGAACTAGACCAATTTTCTGCCAAAATGTGATCTTATTTTGTCGGACTGGATAAGATCGTCTGTGCAGACTTAGAGCATAATAATAATTAAGAGGAAAACGTCTGTGGATGAATTTGTTTTTTTGTTTGTTTGTTTTTTTTTGTCAGAAATTGAAGAAAAGCATATTGAAAACATACAAGTTCTTCTGGCCAGTCCTTTTATTCGACCTTGTCAGAGCACAATAAGATTTACTATTATTAATTTCTCAGAGTTAGTCTTTGATTATCTGTTAGTCCTTCCACTCGATATTTTTCTGTCTTCCTTCATAGTGTTGTGTATACGTGTAATGCAGCGGTTCTCAACCTGTGGGGCGCGACCCCCTGGGGGGTCGCGACGTGCCTACAAGGGGGTCGCGAAGGTGGTCATTTTTTTAAAAAGTTTCTTATACTGGTATAAGTGAAATTAGTTTACATTGTGTAACCGAGTGGTGCGGGGGCTCAAACTCCAAATCTCTTCTCCCTATTCAAGTACACTGTCTCGGCATGCAGTGACTTCTCACTTCCAAAACTCAAAACACAATCCCCCTCTCAACAATTAAGCCTCCAATCTCCCTCCTCTCGCCTTTTGCCCTCTCTCTCCACCAATCTCTCATCGCTGACTCCCCTCTCCCTCTCCAGTCACACCTCTCTTTTTTTTTTTTAAACATCTAAAAGGCAAGCATTCAGGAAACGTCCATCATTCACACCCTTTCATTCGCACGTGCTCAGTCCTAGTACTCTATAGGTCCCTGACAGAAGGCCATGACCAGACAAGGGAAGGACACCACCATATTACAAACAACTCATTTTTATTGGGTGTTTCCCATGTCTGAATTAAACAAATGCATGGATATGGCAGCAAACTCCAATGAACGCTTCTCCTCAATCGAGCTTTTTGAAGCCAATGTCTGCTGCATACTGCCGGAAACACCATCTGCATATATTCAGACCATATTTTCTTATGAGACCATGAGTGTTGTTGCATACACGGCAGTAGCGCGAGCGTATCTTCGAGGATGTGAGTACCAGATAGATTGGAAACCCATGATGGCTGTCGAGAGAAAAAGCATTACAAACAACTGACAAGATGAATGCTTTCGTCCGAAAAATTTCGTTTTGGACGCAAAAGACACGCCAAGAAAATATTTTTGATATGTTTCCGTGCTTGTGTAAGTGCAAGGCTGACAACTTGAATCTTGATCAGGTGAAGAATGTAATTATTGCCCATCTAAACGGACTTCAAGAAAGGTTTCAGCATTATTTCGCTGAAATTGATGTGACTAAATACGATTGGATTCGTAATCCATTTCTGGCTGATCCTAGCACAAGCGGGTTGTCCACAGAAAAAGAGAAGCTCATCGACCTTTCGAGTGACCAATCCCTGAAAATGGTCTTCCAAACAACACCAGTGCCAACATTCTGGATTAGCGTCAACGGTGAATATCCTCTCCTTTCTGAGAAAGCAATGAAAGTTCTTCTGCCATTTTCAACTTCGTATATGTGTGTGCAAGGATTTTCAGCATTGGCAGCACTGAAGTCGAAATACACAAATCGTGTGGACGCAGAGGCTGAGCTGCGAATAGCAGTGGGTACGAACATCGCACACAGGTTCGCTTCTCTATGCAACAGCAAGCAGGCTCAACCTTCTCATTAATCAAAGTGAGTGTCCAATAAAATAATATTTATTAGCACCACAGAATTTGCTTTAGTAAAATTTCATTAACAGTTATACTTCTTGCAGATACGAACTTTGTTCTTCCGTTGTTGAATTGCATTGATTTCCTCGACGCGGCGTTCGAGGTTAGCTAAGGCTTCTCCCCCCCCCCCCTGCCGGTGTTCGTCAGGGGGGTCGTCACATGTAAAAGGTTGAGAACCGCTGGTGTAATGGCTTTGGAAGATGCTCCGCTTTTTTTCCGGAGGGAGAATGCTGACTGTATGCTGACAGTAAACAACGTTCACACTCGCGCATTACAAAATAAATAATTAAATGAGGTGCATGAGTGCAGCCATGTACACAATGCTTGTATACGGTGGTAACATCACAACACATGCTCCTTTCAGTATTAAACGGAAAAGCAACATTAAACACAAACAAAACTGCTTGAAAAATGCTTCACCCGGTTATCGCAATCCCAAAAAACTTTTTGCAATACTCAGATTAAGCTAAACTTTACAATCATGATAATCACATTCAAGGTTTGCAAGGTCAGTGTGCCAAAACAAAACCTGTCTTCCTTGATTAATGCCTTCGTTTTGTAGTAGTGTTTCTTTTTTCTTTTGGAGAGATCAAAGCTAGACATAAAAACATAGCTTTTGATTATTTTGTTACCCATGTAAATAAAGATTTGTCATTTATCTCTGTCTCTTTCTCTCTCGGCTCCTTTATATTTTTTGTACTTTGTGAAGAATCATATCTTAAGCATTGGGGAAGGTAGAGGGGAACAGATTTTCTTGTCCCCTCAAAATCTTTGTTGAGAGTGTGGTTGCCCCTCGCCCACTCTAGGGTCGTAGTTATGAAGCGAGAGTAGGTCTTTTTTACCAGGGCTAAATGGGAACTTAAGGGAAAAATGCCTTGTTCCCGATGTTATCAAAAAGTGTCAAGACCCCGCGGACTATAATTCATGTATATTTTGCCTTTGACACCTTTGCCACCGCTGTATAAGTACAGCTCCGGGGGTAAAATAGCAGCTGTAGGACCTGGACTTTTTCGAAAACAAGACGTTTGTACTTGAATTTTCCACGTTGCCCCAGGATAGAGGATTCCCCTTTCATGACTATGGTCTCTTGTTCCTACGCCACTCGAGGGGTGTCGTTCGTCTTGCTTCTTTGCGAGCCTCACTAGTTTTTAAGCACACTAGTTGGATATCCTATCACAGTTGTTAATAAAAAGTAATCGCACACACACCATGCAAGCAGAGTTTTTTGTTTGTTGTTGTTGTTGTTGTTGTTATTGTTGTTGTTGTTGTTGTTTGTTTGTTTGCATTATGTCCTGTTTTTATTTTCAAAATATCTTTCTTTTAATGTGCTCTTGATTTGAAGTAGAAGAGTTGATACGGGTATATATGTTAGAAACTCAAAACCACTTCATGTTCCTTTGCTAAACCAGAAAGCAACTTCCAGTAACCTTTCGTGGTAAGGCGGCGTATCTATCTGACTAGACAACTATCATTTCGTCAGTAATTTTGTATCATTTCACAGTCTGTACAGTTCTCTTGACACGCAGATTAGGCGGAAGAGCAGTAATCTTTCGACAAACAGACCATCGTGAGCAGCCCAATGGATGAGGGGACGGCATCGGGTTTCTCCGTGTCGGAGTGGAGGATACCTAAGTCGCGTCGGCAAACTATCCTTTAGTGTCACTAACAGATAATTTTTTGTAGGAAGTAGATGTATTGCCAGGGTCACTGTAGGCACTGTACGAAAAGAATGGACGATGAACAGAATTGACAAGGTCTGGATACAGAGTTATGCTTCTTACTAACATTTAAGTCATTAACAAATCAAACAGAATTTAAGGAATCTTTAAACTTGTTACCAGCTATAACTGATAGTTTTCTGCATGGAGTGCAATATTGAAAAACGCTATGCTTTAATTCTATTGCTGGTGGGGTGAAGTGTGATCTCGCATGTAGTATGACTTTTTTTTAAGCTATCACAATGGCCATCACAGAAAGAGGGAGATGAGGTCCTCGTCTTCACCTGTGCCAATAACGCCATTGTCGCTCGTGTCACTCTTTTGTCCACATCCAGTTCCTTCTCCCTCGTCCCTACCGGACTTGCCATAAATCGTCCATCCACTTAGGTGTGCGTGACTACCCCTCCTGACAACGACATTGCACGTGGTAGGGTACTGGACAAACAACGACTTACATGGATCTCTTATCTTTTTTTTTTTTTTTTTTTTTTGGACGGCAGGACATAATGGATATCAGTCTATCATGTGTGGCTGCGTTGCTCTGTATCATGGTCTGATTCATAGATTTTCTTTTAAAGCAAACTTTTTTTTTTAAATCGCAAACTTCGTAAAAGTTTTTTTTTCCCTGTACAATAGTGCAAGGAAGGTCTGTTCAATGTGCAAGTGTGTCTGAAGTAACTACAGCGCCATCTACTCACAGAAATTTGTTTTAATCAGGACACGTTACAAAAACACATGGCAGCAATAAATCACACGATGAATGCAACGCTTTATCGGGTTTTAATCTACAAAAAAAAAACAAAAGCTCAATCGGTTGTATATCAAGTTAGCTATTTAAGTAGAACAAAAGAAAGAAAAATTTATCTCTGACACAAACTTCCTCTCTCTGCCCTTTTGTAACTGTCACATTAGCTTTCCTATCCTCTTCCCTCCCCTTTCCCCACAACTTACCATCCTACATCTCGATAATATTCTTTGTTACACCAGCAAAGATCTTGGTACATGAATCACCTTTGCCTTTGTCATTTTTCACTCAGGGCAACAAACCATTTTCCCTTCCTTCTCATTTTTAGAGACATTTTCGTACGCAGAAACCTTACGCTTGACATTAACCGCTTTGAGTTCATTCACCAAAAATTCAGCTTCAAGAGTTCTTTGATCCCCTGTGGCCGTGTGCAGGTATTTATATTTTAAATGTCAGACAATGTTCATTGTTGAGCTGCGATTCGCCGATAGTTGGGAACAGGGCAAGTGGATCGCCAAGTGGTTGGAACAAAGAGGTTCGTGGTTTAGAGAACCACGTAGAGGCCCAAGGCGTGTGTGCTAGCCAGTTCGACACCTGTGTGGTTCAGCTTACTTTTCCCGGTTGACATCAGATATTTTAAATGGATTCTTATCAGTGAAAAACTGCTGGGGAAGAATAGGTACATGGGCACGGGCTTTGCAAATCAGATGTTCCTGAGTAGAGTTCAATCTCTTTTAACACCTCCGACTTTTTTAAAACTTGAAAACAGCGCTCATGGCAAATTCAAGGTCCTGGATGAAGATCTGTATCAGCAACTGTAATAACCGGCAACAGAAAACTTTGCTAATAAATCCTTTCTTAGATGGACAAAAAGACCAGTAAAACAAACAAACACACACAAAAAAAAGCAACAAACAAATAAACAGAGCAAAAATTGAAGCAACACTCAGAAGTCTTGCTCCACATTGGATGGGCAAGTAAGCCGGTTCATTCAAGGAGCAACGCCTACTCACAATAATTGGTCAAATATCTTACAGTGGGACCTGTTAAGAAGGTCATTTAGTGGTATTGCACACTTTAAAGTAATATTTATTCAGCATTTTTCTTCACCTCAAGTGCAAGAAGGAGGAGGCTTGATACCCGAAATAGAACGCGTCGGTCTGTAATTCTGCCAGAGACAGAACTGAGAAGACAAGAAAAACCTTTGTTCTGCTTTCGTCCTCTGGCTCTTTCTCCTAACTGATTTCAGCAGTCTGTTCACAGAATACACCAATGTGCGTCTCGAGTGGTGCCAGATTTCAATCTCCTCTTGTAATACGCTTATCAGGTCAGCTTCTGTTCTGTAGAGCCGTCATTTGTCTCGCCAGGTGCAAACAATACCGAGCCCTTTCGTCACCTACGCCCCTTTAAGTCTTCTGGGGTCAGGCGCTGCGGGGCAGGCTGGGAGCTGGCATTGACAAGTTTATTGCCAGCTCATCGGGATCCTGTCGCCAGTCCTGCGGAGATGAACCGTGCAGGAGACTGGAGAGGTCGCCTCGTGGTCGACTTGAGGACCAGCGGTCGCGACTTTTGGGTGTTGAGGAGGATCGCACGGTGGTTGGTCAGGTCGGGTTCACAGGCCCCTGGTCTGTTGTCTGCGGGTAATGGAGTCTCGCGGGAGTGACAGGGATCGCGTAGGGTCGCGTCTGTGCTGCACGCCATGGCGTCTGGAGACGCGGCCAAGAAAGGTTTGACAAGGTCCAGCAAGTTAAGTGTCGCTGTTTGGGCTAAAAAATATATTGAGGATTACAAACTCATCCACCCGCCATGCGTTTCAGAAGAGGCACACAGGGAGAGCATTTGCCCGTTAAACTAGCCAACTAGCCAACAAAAGAATTTACACTAATTTTGCGATAGTACATCCATTCACACTGATGTTTATGCGCAAGGATTGTCTCTCGTATAACAGGCACAAACAATGATGTATCCTGAAGAAAATAAAACACAAACAATAAATCAAACAAAATTTCATACTTTCAACTTCAACAAGTGTGCCATGAAAATGTTCATAAGTAAATTTCTTTTTTATTGCAGAGTTTTCCCATGCATGCAAGTTTTACATTCCAGTTTAAATTGCTTGGGGTTTTATTCTGCTGCATTCCCACATCCACTCAAATACAAAATACTCGAAGTCTTATTTATCAATATAAGAAGAAATTGAGATTTGTTACTATTTTCATGACCTTTATCCAAGTTGCTAGGTCATGCTTAAACTCATCAAAGTATGTCACTCATAATAAACACGATATCACATCCAGTTTATTAAAAAGTTAATATACAATAAGATGTTCTAACTGAATTGTTTTAACTAATTTTTTTTTTTATATTTTCTGATATTAGTGCCTAATTGTATATGAAGACTTTATGTACTGTTTCTCTGTAATGGAAAACTCCAGAGCACACAGTTTTCTGATGCATAAGGGTGTGTCAATGCTTTTACTCTTATATGCATTTCAAACTGTTTCTTTAAAACACTTTTTCTCAACTCTGTTTTAACCACACCCGGCAAAGAAGTGTCACCACCATTGCTTTTTTTCACTTTGTAACAGTCATCTCATTTCACATCTGTGGGAGGATAACAGTTTTCTTTGTCGAACCACTCCACAATGTCCAGAATGGACTTCCGGTACGTATTCAGATTCCAGAGCCTTCGACACATCTCGCACATGCTGACGGCTTCGTAATGATAATGCATGTACACCACCTCACCATCTTCTGAACGAATCGGGTAGTCTTCGTAAAGGTATTGGTACTGGTCCTTCTTTTTGAGTATCTTGATGTACTCCTCCGGGTGGCTGTCCAGGTAAAGCAGGTAGTCAGCTAGTTCTTTGGTTGTCTTGAAGTCCGCCGTGTTGACGAAGATCCCAGGTGGTGCGTGGTACTGGAGCCAAACAATATTTTTAAAAAAATTATATGTGATGTGTAATTATAATAAAATTCTTTACACTATTTCTGCGCAGTGTAATGAAGCTTAATCTTGATAACATTCTTTAAAAATTGTATAAATAAATCAGACAGGGCTGTTATAATACGCTGAATATTCCACGAACATAAAATTTGTTCTAGCAGGATTAGTATTTATTTTCCCATTTACTCAAGTATTCCTTTTATGTACTCCCTTTACCTGCAATATTGTCTTTTATCAGAGATATATAACCTGCTGGAAACCCCAGGTAGCCTGCCGGTCCCAAGCCCCGATGAAGGAGAAGAAGGTAGGGTGTGGAGCTAGCAACCCCACCCTGTAAAACAACCCCTGCTACAGAAACTGCAACTGCAACACAAACTCAACTAGAGCCTCGTGGTGTAGTTGCGGCCCTATGCTCCCCTGGGGGCGGAGATGAATTATAATGAGAAAAATATTCCTTGTTTTAGGATCATTTTTTAAAGAAAAAAATCAGTCTACCTTATCTGAACGCAAATAATTACAGATTACACAAAGCTCAAAGCCTCAATCGATCCGTGACCTTCGACCCACCCAGCGACAACGTCACGTGGTACGCACCCTGTACTCGTTGCTGCCCCTCGCCACGACGACGACGTTGGCCCCGAGGTAGCGGAAGAGCTTCTCGGTGATGTAGTCCTTGCACAAAGCGTTCTCGAAGGCCAGGAAGAACTTGTAGTCCGTGTCTATCAACTGGAAGCAGGCGTCATCATGGCTGCGCGGACACTTGGTTGAGCCACAGTCGCCGTAGCTGTCCACCGAGATGTGGTGCTGCTGCAGCAACTTGACGTAGTCCTCGCGCCGGCCGTACGACGGGCAGTGGCTGACCAGCCAGAAAGCAAAGCGCTTCTTCTTGGCCAGGATGTCTGTGTAGTTCTTCTCAGGAACAGTCTTCCGCTTCACCACTAAGCCATACAAATCCACGATGTCGGAATCAAACCTTCAACAAGAGGAGAAAAGTTACAGATGCTGAGTTTCTTTAACTCTTGTTCCCCTGCTCACTAGCTTTCTTCCTTCCCTCCCTTCCTTCCTTCCTCCCTTCTCTCCCCAGTCTTTTGAAGCATTTACTGGCATTTATCAATGAGGTAAACAAATAATCCTTATACATTTAAGTTAACTATATTTCTAATTTCAATGAAATTCCAATACAGTGGTACCTCGACATACGAGTGTTTTGAGATACGAGCAGCCGAGCGAGCGATATTTTGCTTCGAGATGAGAGCAAGATTTGAGATACGAGGAGTAAGCGGGCGAAAGCCAAAATCTCGATCTCAGGCGTTGACAGTACGGCCCTGCCTAATGCCCCTAATGCTTTCTTTGCTCGTTTCCAGTCTCATGACTTCTCAGTGCAAATTAAAGATGTTCTTAGTTCTGTACAGAAGGTTGAGATTTGTCATGGAGCTGTTTCAGCGAGTAAATATTCGCAAGGCCTCCGGTCCGGATGGTATTTGTGGCAGAACATTCATGAATATGACATTCAGCCACTGGTGTGACAGCGACACAACAGTCCGAGTTTCAGATTTGTCGGTAGAGAAGTTATTCTCTCTTATCCGCTGACCTACCTGTAGCTCATAGTCCAGTTGAAGGCCGACTTCCAGGATATTTTGCGAAAACTGGGTAGCTGAATCCAGCCAGGGTCCTGTGATTCGTGGTTGTGCATGACGAAAACCTGTCCAAAGGTTTGTTTAGTGTTAGTGATTACGCTAACCAGCATAAACATCATACAAAAAGAGAAATAAATAATAATGAAAGTCAAGTCTTGGCGAGCTTTTTTTTTTTTAAAGTAAACCAACAGCAACTCGCACAGAAATGTAACAAAGTAACAAAGTTTACCACCAAACTTGTTCTTTCGCTATATTTTATTATTTTTTTAAAATTTATTTTGCAAACGTTGTCGACTCCACGCCCCCTTTCTTAAAGAGGAAAACAGAGCAGACCATAATGTTTGAGATTTTGTACCTCCGTCAAACAGGAAAGCCCGCACGTGTTGATAATTAAGCCTGAAGCTCATTTGCTAAGGGTTTGTTTCATAAATTAAAACGGAAAAATTAGTTTGCCAGCAGTCTAGTCTATTATACGGTCCCTGCTTTAATATCAGTCTACCTGATCGGGATGTGACCTCTTGGGAGGTTCGGGGTCACGCATGATCTGTCCTGCCCAGACGAGGGCCGCGCTCTGTTTCTGATACTGCTTGTTGGTCGTCATGCGGCACGGCATTTCCGGGCAAAAGCGCATGTGCACAGGCTCCGGAAGTGGAGGCAGGTAGCGCGTCTTGACCATCCACATGATGATTTTCGGCGGCTGACCTTTGACGTCTGCACGTTTCAGGAACTCCGTGGTGTCGTAGTCCCACGTGATCGTGTAGTCTGGCCGAAAAGTACTGCGCGGTATGGGCTTGGGATAGAATTTCTTTGACCTGGTGACAGGGGCAGGGATGCATTGAAATCATTCAAATAAAACAAACAACAACAACAACAACAACAACAACAACAACAACAACAACAACAAAAACTGCATAATTGTATTGAGGAGTCTCTAAAGAAACTGCACATGGATTTCTTTGAAAACATTGGTTTTCCTTTTGGTACAGTTTTTTTGATGAAACAAAGGCTATTACTTTAAGGGAATATAACTATATTCAGGTGTCTCAAAAAAGGTGCTTCGCTAGCTCAATTTAAGACTCACGTATAACACAACAAATACCACTAACAGACTGTATACTGATGTCAACATACAGTTTTGGCCAGTGGTCATAGGTCTGAACCTCCTCATCCGGATCCAGGTCCTCGATGTTTTTGGTCTTTTGGTTATCTTCTATTGTCTCTGTTCCATTTATCTCTGGGACGCTGTTGATTGTGCCCACCAGAGAAGACAATTCTCTACTTTCGGACATCCTGTCTTTCAGCTTACAGTTTTCAACCCTGTGCACGGTGATGATGTAGATGATAACAAAAACAGACGCGATAAGAAGAAAAATGTAGTACAGCTTCCTTCGCACCATCATCTTGATTTTATATCTGAAAATAAAAAATTTTCGCGAGTCTTTGTCGAGGACATTATCATTCATCCATTCTGTTTATTAAATCGTTCAAGTCTACGTTAGTATTCTGCTTTTCTCTCCATCACTCAGTTGTTTACTCAACCCGTCCTAAAAATCCTTCATTACTCCCTCTCTTCGTCATCTGTACACCAGGAACCTTATTCCTCACAGATGTTACATCGTTATGGCCAGGAATAATTAGAGATTAAGCAACAACTCTGGAGGTTTATTTCCCCGAAGATGGGGTCTTTGTCGAGCAACACACACACACACTATTATCCATTTTACCACGGTTGTCCCTGCCACACACCCAATCCTCTGGTTCAAAGAACATTTAACACCCCACACACGCTGCAATGAACAAAACATTTTCTGCACTTTCCACATAAAGTTCAAGATAATGTGCTGTTGTCACATTATTGTCAAGCAGATTTTCATTTTAATTACACCCAGGAGACACGATTCACACATCCTCCCATTCACCCCACCTCCTAATATGTCAATTCTTGGAGAGAGGAACTGCCCAACCAAAAACCCTTTCCTTTCATCTTTACAGCTGTTAAAGTCTGTAATTTTGTTACAGACCAGAACATTTTCTTTAAAATCATCATCAATCATCAATGATCATCAATCACCAATGATCATCAATCATCATCATCATCATCGTTCAACAAAAAACGCCTACAAGAGGACGACCACATCCCACCTCACCAGTCATTATTATTATTATGGTAGTAATAAAACACTTTTTCTCTTGTGCAAGAAATTTACAAAGCCCCAAATCTGAACAGATATATGAAGTTTATGATAATTTCGCTATGTTAATCAAGAAATAATTTGAAAGATTTTCGCTGTGGATATATTTAATAATTTAACTGCGGGTAATTGATCACTTGGTGGAAACTTTGAAATTTGACTAGCCATTACTGTTAGGCACCCAGCTCCTCATTACCGTGAAAATTTGTGTAGGAAAAAGAAATAATGGTCGAGAAAGAAATAATTGTACAACAAAATAAACAACAAAGGAATAAATAACAAAGGAATACACAAAGAAGGCAAGCAAGTGTACACATACACACCTGTCACGATGTCAGTTTGTGTGTTTTTTTGTTTTTTTTTTACTCCTAACTGTGTGTATCACGAAAAGATCCTTACTTAGGCTATCTACGTCCATGATGTGTATGAAATGTCTGTGTGAGTATGTGTTTGCGTCACTTGTTTGACGTCATTTGTTTGACGTCATTTGGAAAAGAAAAAAGACGTCACGGGAAAGCAGTTTATTTATAGTCGAGTCAGCTACAGGGGGAACAACCACAACCCTACAACCACTCTTGTGCAAGAAGTTTACAAAGCCCCTGAACAGATATATGTTAATCACCGTGCAAGAAATAATTTGAAAGATGGTCGCTGTGGATATATTACTAATTTAACTGCGGGTAATTGATCACTTGGAGCAGACCTGGGCAAACGCCGGCCCGCGGGCCGGATCCGGCCCGCCTCCTGTCTCAGACCGGCCCGCCGCTGGAAGCCCACCAGTAAATATACTAAGTATTGGTAAACTGAAGTTAACTATATTAGTCCGGCCTCTAGAACCATCCAGTTTCTCATCCGGCCCCTTGGGAAAATTAATTGCCCACCCCTGACTTGGAGGAAACCCCACAACCACTTTATCATAATTATCATTATCTCGCAACCCCACAGACACAGAACAGAACACAGAACAGGTCGTCCCACCCCTCAACCCACTATTCAACATCACATCAAACAGTTAGAAGACACAAAAGGTGCAGAAACAAGCATTACAGCACCCTACCCACTCACAGACATGCCCACTCCACCTTGGACACTTCCACAATTTCAGCAAATAGACACTGATCTCCAGCAACTATATTCGACCCACACAATATCCGAAACTGTTCCTAATAGACTGGTCCGTGACAAACTAGGAGACTGATAGATGAACATCCCAGTACTACTCTGATTTTCTTTGGCTCTAATAGGCCCCACCAATCCAAGATAGCCAAAATGAGGCTTGGCGGGGAATATTTAACTCAATATAGATTACACCCTCTTTCATGCACATGTGGGGATAGGCTTAGCACTTCACACGTGCTTTTGGGGTGTCATGAAATCAAAGAGGACAGAGATGTCTTAAGTCGGGTCTTTTACACTGGCCCACTATCTTAAACCCTTATCCCCCACAGTGCAATCGCCTTCAAGAACAAGAACAAGAACGGGGGGAACAAAGCCAACGTTCTTCTTCCGCCATCTTCTTTCTCTCATTGCGTCTTCAGTCTCTCTTTTGACAACTTCCAAATTGTTGCATGTAAAGGTAATGTTTAAAATTGTTTGTCCATATTTGTTTCCTCATTAAAAAATATTGTTTTTATATTTTTTTCTTCCTACCTTACTATATCTAGGTAATTTGTTTGGATGAGTTAGGCAGAGATTGGGTTTAAGTCGACTTAGCTAAGTCTGGTGTGACTTTTCGCCACGACTTGATACTCATTTTTAAGATTTTGCATACACATAAGCCAACGGAAATTTGTGGAAGCTAAGTCAAAGAACCTTAAGATCTCACCTGCAACCTAGTCTCATTTTGTCTCTGGACACCCGAATACTGCAAAATCACTTTTAGGGCAGTGCACTTTGCCTGTTAAACTAGCCAACAAAAGAATTTCCACTAATCGTCCACACAGCCATAAACACCAAGGAAATATCCAGGGTCTAATGCAAAGAAAATGGCAAATACCTGGTCGGCTAATAAACAATAATTCTGGGGAAATTTCGCAAATTGCAGGGCTTGAGGAGGTCAGGGTTCAAATGTTCTTCTGCTCGCGATAAACCCAGACAAACACTCTTGCTGTTGTAGGAGACGTGTCGGGGTGGCTTGGGTTGCGACGTTGCGTGTGAAGACCTACTTCTACAGACAGAGATCGCTATCGCTATTTATCCTTCCGACAAACCGTTCCTTCCTCCTTTCTCTCTCTCTTCAACTCACGTTTGTGGGCGTGCGTGAATGTGCATGCGTGTGTGTGTACTTTTCGCTCTGGTCATGCTACTGATTTTTAGTAACTTCAGTCTCTGGAGTAAAGCCCCAATTTATATACATGCAGGAAGGTTATTCTTACGAATAAACGCTTGATAAAAGTAAACATCGGAACGAAGGACTCTTCATTAACCCAGCTGTTTGGATGACACGACTCTGATTTTGTGAGTGTTTTATTTATTTTTTATTTATCGATGGAATTCAAGGGATTCGAAACAGAATGGCGTTGATCTGTCGAGCCGTTTGCAGTAGGAAGAAGAGTACTAAGTAGAAGAAAAGAACTGAGGGTCGAGGATAGTTAGATAGCTGGATAGCTAAATCACAACCTATACACTATAAAGATCTGTTGAGAACCTGCTTAATCCACCTTCATCTTCCTTTTGTTCCATAGCTTCCTGTCCTTTCATTTCCTGATAAATAAATGGCATGCCGGCCTTTCATGATTAAGACCGTTTATAGCCACACAGTTCACTAGTAAATCGTTTCCTTGGCTTAGTAAATTCCAGAACAATATAAAAGACTTCCTACATGCTTTGGCTTACTCCAGAACAAAACAACACTGATCTCCCCATGGTGTTCGCCCTCCAGGACCCGTCAAAGGCATTTTCGAGTTGAAAAAAGGTGCGTGAGTTGCGGTTCTCTTCGAGGACAGGAAGGCTTTGGTTGATAATCATCTTCTCCGGTAAGGCAAACTCTGCGAGGACCTGGGCAGACAATACAAGCTAATGAGGGTTTAGCTTTAACAAACCTCGACCTTTCAGACGATGGGATCAGCACTGGCTGCTCTAAATATTTACTCCCCCGTTTCCCCCACAGTTTTCAGCCAAAATCTGTGGCTCACCGTCGGCTGTTGAAGCTAGAAAGCTTAACAGCTTAGAGGTCCATAGAGTTTGTGTCTGTGGCTCCAGGGGCACGTGACGCAACACAAGGCAACAGCCAAGTGGATGAACCTGGACCTCAACACACACACACAAAATAAACACATAAAGCACAATTTATTCCATACTTCATCCACAACCATGCGAGACCAACGCATAACAATCATTCTGTTATCGTCGTCGTCGTCGTCATCATCATCAGTTGTTGCTGCTGTGACAAAAAGAACACCAGTTGTAGAAGACGTTATTACTTGACAGATAATTATGGTCAAACGTTTGTTCAGAAAGTTTGTACATGTCAATTATATAAAACTTTTCCACAGGCGAGAAACATTGATTCATATTTGTTCACGAAGGGCTGTAATCAAAAGCCTTCTTATGTATTTTCAGTGAATTTAATGTACACATCCGTCTCTCCTGGCTGTAAATTTAGGAAATCACTAGAAAACGAAAAGAAAAACCAAAACAAAGAAAAAGACAAAGTGAAGAGAAATTCAAAACCTTGAACATTTCAAACACATTAGGACGAAAGCCATGGTTACTCTAAACAAGCAGGTCGATGTAATTTCTGCGAGCAGGAAGATGGACTTGTAGTTGTCCGCCTAATGTCAGTCAGGTGATTTCAATGTTTTTGGTGTCGCCATTGATTTTTGTTGCTGCAGGCATGACAATGTCTGTTTTACAAACATGCCAATTAGACTTTCTTTCTAGTGCCTTGAAAAATTAATGACTCATCTGCACTTATTGCACATCTTCGTGCTGCTTTTCTGTGATCCGTAAACTTTCTTCTTTCACTTGACGAGATGATGATGATGATGATGAATGATGATGATGATGATGATGAGTAGTAGTAGTAGCAGTAGAAGTAGTAGTAGTTGCAGTAGTTGATGTCTTACTATTAAGAGTAGAAGGAGACAGACCCACACATACATATATTTGCTACATGTGTTCTCTCCTACACGCGTGCTCATACACACACGCACATACTCATATTCTATACTACCTGTAAGTGCATACAGATATGTGTGCTTCTATGTACAATATTAAACTTTTATTTTGCACACATATACAGACACATACCCTCAAGCGCAATTTTTTTCTGTCTCTTCTGCCGCACCCTCCATTCCACAGGCATTTAACATTCAGTGGAGTTCAAAGAGTTTATTGATTCAGCATGCAGCATATTCTGGTCTTGATATGTTTGTAGCTGACCCTATGATGGAATAAATTATTGGTTATGTGTGACTTGTCAGCCACGATTGTTCACGCCTTACTTAAATTGTGCTGGACATGCAAATACCTGTGGAGACCAGGTGACAGCTACCACATACACACACCACCTGGTCGAGTCGGACTTTCTGCTTTCTGGATGGTCTTGTCGTATCAGAGGGTGATTGAGAATGTCAGCACGTTCTCCATCATTGCCCGAATCCGTATCGTTTTCATGTTTGTCATCTCAAAGTCCATACGCTCAAAGAAATGTCTTCAGATGGATGGAGGGATGTGACTGCACGTGCCCTGTGCGCATGAGATGTTAGGGAAGGTGAATGGCGCCACTAACCGGTGCAGCAGGATGGTGAGGACTTTTACTGATCGAGAGATTTCGGAAATCATTGCCTCGAATACAAGAAAAAAAAAGTCGATTCGACTCCTAAAAGAAATGTAAAGAAAGAAACTTTCAGAAAAAACTTTTTTCAATCTTTATAAAAGTAAAGTTTTCAGCAAACATTAGCAGGCTAGCCAAGCCGATCGAGACCCGTCGCTGCTTTCATGGATAAAGAAACGCACGACATAAGGGATTTGACCCGAGTTCAAAGTTGTAAAATGGACAAATCTGAAAGCGATGAATAAATATTTAATGGCGGTAGTTTACAAGTCAAATTCTACAGGCATTTAAGGCAATGGTGCAAATTGAGCAATCTTGTGAAAGACTTCTTTTTCAAATAAATAAATAAATAAACAACAGTTGTATCCTTTTGCATTGTATTATTAAACGCGGTCTAGTAGTGTTCGGTCATTCTTTTTCGTTTGGCTGTTTCATTTTCACATGATGTTGGTTCCACCCAGGATCCATTGATGCCAGCCTCCCGTGTGCTTGCAGTCAGTTCTTTCCACGTTTAGCTCTGTGCACAATGTTCTGGCAACAGCCGCAACATGTTTCCAGTCGATGCCAAGCGGGGTGGAGATGTCGGGGGAAAGGGGTACTGGAAAACCCAAGAGCGCAGTTTTGAAGCAGAAACTTTCCACCACATGGCTTTTCCTCTGTAACTTGTGTTGTACACACACCACAGCCTAATCACAAATCGAACTACCAGGTCGGTGCTTTCGTTTCAGAGAAGTATTTTAATTGCAGTTCAGTCAACCGTACTAAGCCGGGTAACATTGCTGTCCCCTTGACTCACTAGTACTGTGGTATGTGGACAGGAAATGTAGAAATATTGAGGCATTCTGTCACATGTACTTCTACTGACCTTTGCTGTGACACATCGACCTCTGTCACTTTGGTCTAAAGTCACGCATTTGTCTCTTGGTGTGACACTATGCAACTATCTATCTCAGTGGGATGTGTTGCAATTGTTTATAAAGGACGAAGTGATGTTATATCCATTCCTCTGTGTGTGTGTGTGTGGTGAAAAACAGTGCACGCCCTCATTATCAAGTTATCAGTCGTCGACAGAAGTGTGGTTAGTTTCGTCGAACGAACATCCCAGCTTTTATTTTCACCACGGTCCTCCGCAGGTCCAACCTGCTTCCAATTCACGCCATCGAGAAGAGCGGAGTTTGAGAAGAGAGAAGAGGGAAGAGAAAGAAAAGACAGGAGGGACTCAAACAGCACCTCATACCATACCCTTGGAGGTGTACTCCACAAGCTAGGAATAAATACCTAAACTTTTTTGTTTTTATTTGTGAGAAGTAACCAGTCCTTCATCTAGCATATTGTATAGCGATTTCCTCCATAAGACTCGCCCAACAAAAGAAAATCGCCTGTTGAGAACCATATTGTCAACTGCGTCATACAGGAATCTCGCGAGAACATTCTCCAGCTCGTTCTTGTGGCCAGAATGCACCGGAAATTAGTAATCCCAGTAACTCATTATTTTCCTTCTTTCTTTTCACGATTGCTGGTGACGTGGAAAGGCTGGGCTGTCGAAAGGCTGGGCAACATCTGAATATCTTATCGCGAGCCAAAACGCAAGCACATTAACAGTTGTTTACCACTGTAAGTTTGCTTGGTTGTAGAGTGGGAATGTTTGGAAACAAACTTTATGGTGTTCGCCCTGGAGAGGTAGGCATGGAGTTGGCGTATGCACTAAGATCGGCATTGCCCATTGTGGCTTTACTTTCTCTTCGTGTAGTCACACTATTTAATCTCAATCAAATTGAAATACCCGGTCTGAAATAAATTTAGTAGTTTACCAATTTTCTCGTCATCAATGCAACGAACAGATAAAATATTCGTGCGCCATTGTTGGACCACATTGGAGTTTTCTGGAATAAACATTGACCAGTAACACCAAAAATCAGTCTGTTCAAATTTAATCAAGCTGCCAAATTATACATTTCTAAATTCCATTACCATTCTGAAAGAAGTTATTTCACCTCCCCGACAACATCTGACAAATAAACGACAAGTACAAACTAGAATTTATTTATTTTAAAAACCTTATTTGTTAATTACAGTAAAATTCAGAATAGCTATAAACGCAGGGGCGAACGGTTCAAATCATTGTTTTCCGCAGAAATACGTTTTATTGACCGGTGTCCGGTTTTGTTTCATCCGTGTTTACAGCCTACACATTGAATCAATAATTCAACAGAAACCACAAAACCAATAATTACTTCCGTTGTCAAACTTGAAGCGAAGGTCAATGAGCAGACGACGCAGTTCACAACAAATTTCCTGCAGAATCTTTTGATGATGGAGCAGGAGCATTTACTTACACGAAAATCAAACTCGAAGTAAAACACTGGATTTTTTTTTTTTACCTGGTGGCTACATATTTCTTCTGTACCGATGAATTTATAAGTCTCAACATCGTTAGCAGCAACATATCGCAAGCTAAATGTTTCTTAATAAAATCACATATCAGGGAAATTGATTTCTTGTCTGTTTATTTTGTAGAAGAACTTTTTAAAACTTTGTCATATATTGTGTACTGTACTTTTTTCTGTGTGTTTCAATGATCACCTCTGACCTTTAGTGATCACAGCCAGTCCTGGGAGCATAATCACATCCCTAGACTGTGTGGCAGAAATGTGAAGTCTATCAAAGTTAACGGTTCGAAACTCCCCAGGGTAAAGTTTTTTCTTTACTTTTTTTCCTACAAGTAAACGTGCTTTTAGTTATGCTTTTTCATGTTTCTATACGAGATGTTAGGGAAAGAAATGATATCCTCCTAAATACTTGATCTTCTCTTTCATTGATGTTTCTACCCACTCACCCACTCCCCGCTTTCATGGATAACAAGTTTTAATGCTTCATGTTTACATGGCAGATGTCAAGAACTGGAGGTTATGGCTGTAGATGTAAAGCACGGTGACATTAATGTCCATTAGTGTCTTGTCGGTATAATTATTTATAATCAAGCGACGAGCGGGTCTTTTATCTTGAGATGATAAGTCAGTCACCCTTAAACGATGGTTCGCTCTTGGGTTAGCGACTGTGTGTGTTACAAGTGTTTACAGTGTGTGTTACAGACTGTTCCATTGTAAACACACCTTCTCATTTCCATTCTTCTTACTCCAGCTTCATACTTCTTTTTCTCTTTTCTTTTTTATTCTCTTTCCTTGTTTTACACGCTCTCTCTATCTCTCTTTCGTCCCCTCTAGCCCATCATCTGTTTTTCCTATTAAATTTCCGCCCGATTCAGGATACGTGTTATAAAAGCATTGCTTTTACACAAACTGCTGCAGGAGCCCCATTCCCTTCGGCCTTTCTCTCAGCTGGAGCTCCTTTCATCAAGAGATTAGTTATGAACACAAACACGTGGTATTTTCCATACCGAAGAAGGCGTGGGCTTTTGCTAGCCTCCTGAATGTTTTGCATCTCATGTTCCGGTTTGAGGGGAGAAATTTCCTCCATGGAAGTTGTTATTCTTCATGCTTCTGGCATTCCTGGATCTGGGCCTAGGATCATGTTTTAAAGAGAAAGGACAGAAAGAGAGGGAGGGGAGAGACATAAAGAAGAAAAAAAAATTCGTTTGTCGATGCGAAGGTCTGGGCGGAGAGGTCAACAGGGAGGAACAAAAAGGAATGATAGCTAGGATGGGATGTGGTGCATTGTGGTCAATATTTGCATGATGGACTTGATGACACGGTGTAAAATTCTGTCCTCCACCCTGCTCTGCTCCCGCCAGACTCCCGTTCCCATGCTTCAGAACTCATTTTGGCTGGAGAGGCGCGTCCACCAAGGACCTATTAAAGCAAGCTGCTGGGAGGATCACTTTCTGTGTTCACACTGATAACACTTCGTGTGATAATCAATGTGTATGTCTGTGTGTGTGTGTGAGAGAGAGAGAGAGATTAGGCTACAAAAAAAAAGAAAAAAAAAAAAAAAGAAGAACAACGCAGCAATGGCAATAACAAAGATCATGATGACGAGACGACGATGTCAAAATTCTAATGAAAGATTCGTTTTTTTTCTGAAAACATGTTCAGCGTGTATGCGAGTGTGTACGGCTCGGTGTGCGCACTCTCTCCTGTAACTGCCTGCGTGAAACAAGAAGAAATTCCACCGCGGTGTTTATTGACAGCCGTTTAGCATTTTTGTTTGCTGATTTCATATTGGACAAACCGCAGGTTTGTGTTTCCCAGGCCCCCTGGGGACAGACAAGATTCTTGTGCGCCACGACGAGGTCCCCTTATTTCAATCTGCTGTTGGGAGGAAGCGCTCGCGGCCATGCTGACAGCAAATTCCACTTTTTTCTTTCGTCCGCCATTTTTTCCGCTTCTTCAACATCCCTTCTTTCCTTCCCGCCGGTCGCCAGAGCTGAGCCTGGTTGCATGAGTGTTTGTACGACCCTATCCCCACATAACTTGTTTTGTTTGTTTTCTTTTCTTTTTGTTTTTTGTTTGTTTGTTTTTGTTTTTGTTGTTTTGTTTGTTTTTTGGTTGTTTTTATTTTTTTTTTGTTTTGTTTTGTTTTGTTTTTTTGCTTCCAGTCTCATTAAATCGCAAGCACGCTCTCGCGTAGCCATACTTACTGTATGTGATGATTACTCATCAACCACTCATGCACGTGCACTCGCGAACACACTCTCTCTCTCACACACATACACACCCGCATATACACAAAAATAGGTATACACTGATATACAAAGCGAATGGCACAGGTTTTTTTTTAATCTTTATTATGGCGTACTTATGTTTTCCGAGGAACCCAGAAAGTTCGATCGCCGAAAGAAACGGAAAAGTCAAGCTCGTAAATCTTCCCTGAACCATCCTAATGAAGGTTTGCTTGTGAGAAGAGCGCCTTTGTTAGATAAGACTGCGGTCTTCATACATCAAAGCGCGCCGCCATACGTTACGGGGCCAGCCGCTCGGCTTACGGCGCTATCCACGTGACGTCCAATCCACGTGATCTCTTCCGCTGGCGGTAAACACAGAAAAAGTAACATCACAAAATTACCAAAAAAAAAAAAAAAATCGGCCGATTATTTTGAGGTTACTCGTCCATGATTTATGAAAAGTATTTTCTTTTCCGACCTCCGAATACCTACCGTGATGATGCGTGTGACAGCTGCTCTGACTATATCAAGCTTTTAGCAATAAATTATAACATGTATTCAGAGAGAGAGAAGGGTGGGTGGGTAGGAGGGATCGATCTTGCTTATATTGTATTTGCATTCTTGTTATCTTTTACCGAGTACCACTTCCTTACAATCAAGTCACTTCATTTTCTTGAAATCATTAAAGCTGAAGTGTAAATACAATAATTATCATTTATTTATTATAGAATATCTCATTATTTCCCTGTTTAGAATTTGTCTAGAACGTCGTCTTGTTTCATTATTTCATTCCATCCACACATAATCCTACTCAACACTCAGCCTTAAAATAAACAACCATCTGATAGTCTTGCAAGCGCTGTAATTACTGTATTCCTTATTTTTCAAGATAAAAAGAGACATAAACATATTTTTCTAACCAACTCATTAATTTTCACCGTGTCGCGTTCTCGGTACAGGAATAGCATCGAATCCAATTTAATCTGGCACATGGATGCCTCGGATGGCGAGAACCGCATGTTATCACAGAAGTGATGTATGTTAGTTTTGTGAAATAAATTCTTGTGTTAAATGTGGGTGGCAATACCTGAGGCGGGGTTACACAAAGGGAGTAATTACTTTATTTAAAATTTACTCTCGGGTAGATACAGATAATGACGTCGTCTAACTCCATCTCAAAATACTGTTTTTCATTTTTTTCTCAGCATAGCTTGCTTGGATCGTTTCTCTGAATACAGCAAAGACCAGAGAAAGCCGCCATACTTGTTATCATCACTGGTTGGCGTTTCTTAAATCGACTCAGGCGATTTTTTTTCTCCTGGATTATCTTAAATTGTAATGTCTGCCACCACCATTTTCATCATCTGTAGCCTAAGTGAACTTTGACATTGATGTCCACGAAACTCATTCCCTGACTTTTATTTTAGACATAGAAAAAGCTTTATTCCTTATAACGTTGCTTACTCTTACAATATTACTTCAAATGATGGAAATAATATTTAGCTTCTTTTTTAAAAAAAAAAAACAAAAAAAAAAAAAAAAAAAACACCACACACACACACGTGTGAGAAAGATTTCTGGTGTCGCTGAGTGTAGGGTGGAGTTGGGCACATGGTTAGCACACACAAACGAGTTGGAGAGGAGAACAGTGAGCAGTGTTCAACGTTGAAGATTGTGAAGTGAAAGCACTCTACCAGCTAACCTCTTGGTAACAACGTTTAAAGAAATGGGTGGCGGGTGGAGCTGCTTGTTGAAGGGACAAGTGGTGGAGGGTGAGGAGCATTGTTAGCTCCCCTCCAGTTGTCGGGGACCAGCCAGGGTAATGAGTCGCATGCTCGTGGAGGTCAGCTTGGACGATGATGTTTGAAGGAGGAGAGAATGAGAAGGAAGTGGGGGCAGCTGCTGGATACCAATGATGTCATACCTACAATAGTTTTAGTAAGCCTAGATAAAAAAATAAACTCATCCCATCATCAAAAGTATAAAAAAAATATTGAAGATTGACTGCAATGAATAAAAGAAAAAATGGAAGAAAGTCTATGAAATGCGAAATGAAACATGTAAAAGTAAAAAAAAAAATAAATAACACGTGTTACAAAATAAGTATACGCACTTTCTATCTGGGAACTAGTCTTCATCTATCTACATGTGGCTTGCTGCAATGCTTCATAGCGAGCTACACACCAGACGACTGCCATTCATAGCAATGACGACCGTGTTCTTGGTGAGACTACAAAAGGAAGAACTTACAAGTGGAGCGATGTTTATAAGGACTAGAGAAAAGGAAGATGAGAGAGCAGAAGAAGAATTAAGTCAGGAGAAGAAAAACAATTTCTTTGTGGGTCACTCCTCTAGTGAGGCATTGGACACAACAGCTTAATCTTAGACACCCAGAGTGATTGTATCAGACGCTTTCAAACGATTGATAGGACTGCAGTTCTCTTCTTCCTGTCTCCCCATCCTCTCTTTCTATCTCCCCTCCTCCTCCACACACACACTACCCTTACTTTCCCCTCTGTCAGAGACATTATCCTTGTTATCTCCTCTTCTCTTCTTCCAGAAGTTCGCGTGGGGTCAATGATCCTTGTCTTTCGGACAAGTCCGAGGACCGTGCGACTCTTGCCTGGGGCGAGGAGGGTACACATTCTGTAGCCTCCTGTCCGATTTGTAGCCTGTCAGCGTTTATGAAAAAACAAACTACTCACACTTTTATCCTGCGTTTGCGATGGAAACCGGTATTTTAGCATGAAAATCGTATTCCCTCCGCGCGAAGTAGTTTGAGCAGGTCAGGTATATTAAAGAGTTATGTCCATTTGCAGAACAGGCTGAGGGGATTGTCTCTCCTTGATTTTGATTCTGCGTTGTGTCATGTTTCGATTTGGATGAAAGTGCTGGATCGTTATGTTTACATAACTGTTGCATTCATTCCCTCTCCTGCTTCGCACTCGATTGTACATCACATCCTTAGGGTGCGAACTGATTGGGTCTGATGGCTGGATTCCACTCTGGCGTACTCACCCGCTTCGAGAAAACTTTAGCTGGAAAAGGCTGCAATGTGTTCAAGAAAAAAAGAATTTTTGGCAAGTTGGGGAAGTTATCCGTTCAGATTTGGTTACTTCTGAACTTGTCTTGCATGAAAAGTTGTCTCCCAACCACCAACCACCACAACCTTTATGTTGTTCTTTTCGCACCATCTGATCCATCTATTTATTTCTTTTTGGAGCTACTGATCAGCAATGTTTTGCATTTAAAGTCACATTTCACTAATCAGTACCTCTTTCTCAAACAACCTGGTATAATTTACCCACCATGTGACAGTTCCCTTCCTCCTGTCCTCTTGTACGTAATCTGAGCTCTTGGCTTTGCTTAGTGGAGTAAACTACACTCGAACTCCACCAAACACCGTCTGTCTGTTTTATTGCCGGCAAAGGCGGTCTCCTGTTGCAGGCAATGCGCCATTAATTGCTCCCCTTTAGTTACTTGCCCTGTACTTCGTCTCGTGTCCTGCCGCCATTACGAGACAATAAGCGAGGTATAGCGAGTCTTGGATTCATTCCCCCCGTGGATAGGGTAAGTGAGCATTAATATGCCGCTAGATGACCAGGGAGCCACGCAGCCATTAGCCGACGAGAGCTTGGCGGAGGACTTCTCAGCGTCTCCGATGTCAAACGAAGCGAGAGAGGTGGCGCCGTCAGTCACCGTAACCTACACCTACACAAGGGGAGATAACGCGCGAACAAGGAACGCCTGTTGGATTAGGCTACCACAACACCACCACCACTATCACCACAACCACCACCATGAAAATGTGTTTTGGACAGATTATTACCTGTGCTAACTGTACCCAAGCTTCTACCTCAAACCGCAATGGGGTGGAAGGCGCTGAGCTCATGAATACATTTAAACGAAGACGAAATAGATAAGAGTAACTGGAGAAGAAGAACGGCGGCTGTTGAAACAGAGGAAAATAATAAACGAGAAAACACGAGGGAGTTTCAGACGGTGGAAACAGGACCGGTGCTCAAGCTTCTGCCTGTAAACAAACACTGTGGGTGTAAACTTGATAAACCTAAGTTCTTTTTTAGTCAAATGTACATACGGCATGTTCACTTGATAACTCTTAACGACTTCTTTATGCAATTTCATATTCATTAATCTCCATATGTCATGTATACATGATAGACAAGTGCTTCTGTTTGGCGAGAAAGTCTGTCTTCTGGCAATGTCTGCACCTTGGCCTTCAGGGAGAATCGTTTTAGCGTGGATTGGTCGGGTGGATGATTAATGACAGGATGCGTTTCCTTCAAGAATCTCTGACTTCAACAGAAAAAGTTTAAAAAAAATATGTTGCTGCCAGTTAGTTGAATATTACTGAATTGTTTGTGCATTTTTCTAAAAGATATTTAACACGTTATTTCATTTTCTGACAATATTCTCGTCCTCATCAACGCAAGATTTTTGCTCGGAACACAAACAATAGTTCTCAATTTACAAACTTAGCTGCTAATGTTGAGGTCTACATAGCTGCTTTTGAAAGACATTTAAACAATTATATATGTATATAAAGTATTTCCTTTATTTGACAATATTTGACTGTAATCTGTTATTTTAAATATAGTTGGTTGCACAGGACATTCAGTATTACTTTCTCTGTTTTGAAACCCAAGCTCCCATCAGTAAATAAACCAAACAAATTAACAACAACTGCGAGTTTAATCTCGACTAGTGGCAGTAATGGAATCAGGAGATGAGCATTGCAGTAATCGCAGTACTCAGCAGTGTGTGGTCCTCATTAGTTCTTAATGCAAGGACCGCCTTCTACCAGGATGCCGATACTTTAAATTTAAAGAACCTGTGGCGCCAGGTTCGAGCCTCCACAGACATCTGGCAAACTTAATTTCCTTGATGTGTGTTTTAGTGTCTTAGTACTCTGCCTGAGATAGTCCCACACTTACATATATATATATACCTTTTGCGGTTTTAATGTCATTAGGTTGCTTCTCCTTCTTGCTTCCTTCCTTATACCTCCCTCTCTGCTACTCCGTGAAGTTTGGTGTCTTATCATCGTTCCTTTCTCTTTCTGTACTCAAGAAAAGACAAGAAGAATTCAGTAACCAAGTCGTCAATAAAACGATTTAACTGAATAAATAGTAGTGTCTTAAAGGGAAATAACTTCTGAACTACTTTTCTCTCCACTCTTACAAACTAACGGGAGGAAGGGGTAAATAGAAAGTTTCCGAGGATAAATTAAGTTGTCTCTTTGAGATTGTAAGAGTCTGGCCAAGAGGAATTTCCAGAATTAAGACTTAAGCGGAATAGCTCGCTCAAGCCTGTCTATACCAACAAGGGAAGGTAACCGACGAGAGCGAGGGTGAACTGCAAAAGTAAGACGAGACCTAATGGCGACGATTACCTCCAATGAAATGTCCTCCTTTCTGGCGCACGGAGAGAAATGCAGTCCGCCCCTATTGCGAGAGACCATTAGTAGGGTAACCCTAGTTAAACCTTCTTCTGGGCTTTAACCTGATGATAGCGTGCGGTCAATGCCCTCCGTCTGATGAATTGTGTTGCATTTAGACCATTCATTTTTATTTTTCCTCATTTTGCTAATAATAACAATAGATTTTTGTTAGTTTTACTTGATTGAACACATTTTAATCATGAAAGGAGATAAGTAGTCACTTACACAGTTGTTGTGAAACACTCGTCACACCGCTTTGAGAAGGGAACGCTCCTAGGCTCACATCCCATCTGTTTACATACCCAGCCAGCCAGGATGTATTTGTAGGCGGTCAAAGGTCAAATGCCAAGAGTGAAACATTTTAAGTAGATTGTAATTTTTTTTTTTTTTTCATTTTCTAGCTTGTTGCTTTTTGTTTATCCTTAGCTCCCTCCAAGTACCTTTGTCACGATCCGACTTTGTGCTCGAGCCGGCTTCAAAATTCTTACAGTGCGCAGGCGCAGAGCCAACAAGTCTTGCGTTCTTGTATGTAAATACATTTCTGTCATGGACTTACACCTTATACAGAAAATTAAGATTGATTAATAATGAATGTACATTGGCACAGCACTTTACCCACAACACCAGGGTCATGATCTGAATACTAAGTCAAGAAGTTAAATAAAAAAAATGGCGGACATGACCTGTTGATTTTGCGCCTGCGCACTGTGAGAATTCTGAAACCAGCTTGAAAACAAAATCAGACCGGACACCGGGTCTTCTTCAATCCTACCTACCCGTGATTTTCCATAATGACAAATGTTACAAATCCAAACTTCTCTTCCACAACCACGTCTCACCACAACCAGACACGGCCTTCATGGGCATTGCTGGAGGTCACCATCATCACCAGCAGCCTCCTCAATGTTGTAATCGATCTTAGGCTGCAGGCAGAACACAAGCAAATGCCATCCCTGGACCCGAGACTCTACTCCGAAGACCATGACACTTCCACGTAAGGGAGATCAGTCTTCCCGCAATATCGTTGCTTCCCCTTGACAAATTCCACCTCGCTCTTCCCAAGCCCCTGACCTCCCCATTCCTCCTTCTTGTTGCATGTTTGCTGGCTCTCTGCTTCTTGCTGGGATTTCCCGTGGAGTTCAGTTTCTTCCAGCGTTTTCTTCCTTCCATGCATTTTAATCTTCACTCGCTTTCGGTGGTAACCTCTGCTCAGAGCGGATCTCCTGGACTTTCCAAGGAGTCACGCCATCAGATAGGCTTTCGCCACGAACAAATCAGCTAAATCCCTGAATCCTTCAACAAGGAACGCAGTTTTCAGAGTAAAGGAATGCCTATCTTACCTCATTCTTTTTATTCACGCCATTTTCTCGGTTCAGACGCTAGGGCGCCGAGACTCCGCACGCTCTAACCACAGGGACTCATGAAAGATGGAGGATGGAGGAAGGGAAGGAGAAAAAGTAATTACGTTTGCCATAATATCACCTGCTTCACTAAAGCTACTTTCAGCACGTCATCGACAACGATGACAACACTACATCATCATCATCCACCTACACATACGTGCGTACACATGAACGCACACACTTACGTCCTCGCAAACGCACTCTCACACTGCCGTCGCAAGCCTATACGCGGGTTCGTCAACAGACGACCAGAAATGCTCAGCAAAGTCTGAACTACTTCAGCCCACCACAAGGATTAACCACAAAGCTGGACTTTAAAGTGGCGGAAAGATGATTGCTTCATGGGATTTAAACTAGCAATCTCTCGGCGGGAAACTCACCCGCTGAGCCACGAAGGGCATTTTGCGATATCGGAGGCAATTTCCTCCGACGGGCTTTTTTTTTTTTAAACCCCTTCCCCCTTAAATGCATAAACTTGCGCGCGCGGGAAACCGAATTCCTGTTGCCGCGACAATAACATCTGTTCATCTCACCTCTATTCCACGATCAAAGAGACCACCATGATGCCGGTCACGCCGACAGTCTAGCAGGGAAGTGAGGTGTCGAGAGGGTAAACTCAGCTCTCAACAGGCAGAGTTCAGAGAAGTTTTCAACAAAGTCTCCAATCTTACCAGAAGGTTCTTTTAGTCTTTATTATGTTAGATTGTGTGTGTGCGTGCTTATGTATGTTAATTTAGAAATGAGAAGTAGTTGACAGACATGGTTTGTATTACCTCGAACTTGTATTACTGGACTGCTGGCAGACGATTTTTTTTTTTCAGTTAACAACTAAAAACGAGGCATGAGACTACAAAGCTTCCGGTTTAGTCACATTCTCTCTTTAGGCTCGCCGAAACTAACAGCGTTGGTCTCGGTAGACAGACAGCAGTCCACCCTATACATGTCCATGGTGTTGCCGTGCGTCTGAGCGAAGTTTGTGGAGGAGAGCTCGTGTTTGTAAACTAATTAATTGCAGGTCAAGTCCAGAAGAAGCATACACTCGTGTCCAAGGATACACAAAACATAAATACACTCAAAAACATCTTCATCATGCGGGTAGGCAAAATACACGGGAATCAGCACCCGCCGGGTATGTCAGACCTTCTGTTCAAGTCCCTTCACCCCACATGAGACTCTCTGGTAACACGAGGGCTCCTAAAAACTTCCACATGCAGCTTTCTATTTTTTTCTTTTTATCTAAGGCATCAGCTAATGTCTTGCAGTCAACGACATCCTTGTTTTCGGGCATGTGGGAAAATTCTAGAATATTTCAAGCTCGAGTAATCTGCAAATATTATATCACGAACTTACAGACCACTCTCCAGTTTAAAATTGTTGGTGGCCATCATACTTAAACATGTTCTCAGTTTGCATGCGGTCGCACTTCGTGAGCGCCATTTATTTATTTAACATCCGGACACGAGTGTGTGCAAATGGCAGATGATAGGGCTGTAGCTGTACCCAAGAAATAACTCGGAAATTACAGATCTTAGATAAGTGTTAAGAGGAAAAATCGCTCCAACTATTCCAGGAAAAGGAATTCCAAAAAAAGAGAATGAAGAATAAATTAAAAGGTAAATATTTTGACAGGATAATTTATTTGGACATGAATAGTAACCGGGAGGAAGATGACCCAGTCAAAACCAGGTCGCAACGAAAGTGGATATTTTTTGTTGTATTTGTTCAAACTTCTGGAGTTTATCATTCTAATATTTATTACTTTTATTAGCAGGAATTATACTTGACATATCAGAATTATCACCTGTGCTGATAACACTGCTCTCACCAGCTTTGCTTTACTGTGAATTTTAAAACACATTTTTGAAGCTGGTGTAACAGGGAAGGAACAAAACTGGATAAAGCTGTTGTTAAAACACTATTTGTGATTCGGTGTCATTACTTTCAATTAAATAAAAAAAAGAAGAAGAAAATCGACATTCCTGTGCCATCATTTTTCGTTTCTGTGGAAGAAAGGCAGAAACAGAAATAACGAATTTTAAAATTTGGATTAGAAACAGTCTTAGCCGACTGTTGAAGTCCAGCGGCAAAAACCCTCGATGGCATTCATCATTATGACACCATCAACAGCGTGCACGTCGTCTTACGATGGCATCAACAACACAGACGTTATCGCATGATGCCCTAAACAACAACCCAAGCGGAAGACCATCTGCCGCAGATAATCTGTTCACGTGCTTGGCTGCGTCCTGCTTTCACTTTGGCCGGCGCAGTGGCAATCCCTCCCTCTCCAGACCATTCTCTGTCCATCTGCTCCCGTCCCTTGCCGCTTCCTCCCATCTCACACAACCTCTCCCCCCCCCCACCACAACCACCTTCGATTCGTCCTGTCGGCCACATCGAACCTGATTAGTTGCGTGACCATCTCTTGGTGCTGATTGGTTTTCCACGTGACTGCCCTTCTGACGTGTCGGAGTTTTTTTTTGAAGCAAGTGAGTGGCACGGTGTCTGGAGAAAGAAAAACTGTACAAGGGGGCAAAAAAAAAAATCACATTTTAACCCCCTTCCATTTATTCTCCTCAATTCTGTTTTGATACCGTCTGCTAGTATATTCAGGTGTTACAAATTTCTCTACAGCAATGAAAAGTTCTTTATATTAGTCTTCTGATTGTAACTGAACACTTGATGAAACATGGAAACAATAACTTTATATATATATACTTTCCACACTAGTATCGGTATATTTTGCGAAGTTTTTTTATATATATATATAGCATCATTTAGAACTGTGTTCTCAGGAAAATGATCTTCGACTGCAATACTATTGTCTTTGCGAACCACGTGGCCCTTACTATGCCATTAAGGAAAAGCAATTCTTAGAAACCTACAAATCATCCGCCAAAGAAAAAAAGATGGAGATACCCCTACTATATTTTATTGCCATCGACCGGAAATGCGTCACAAGTGTGGGCGGCGCCACTGAGATGCGGCTGCTGTTTGCAAGGATTTTCAAGATTTTATCGACGAGCAGCCAACAGCTGGGGGAAATACACAGAGCTTCCGTTTTTATGTTTACGCATGCGCGATCTTGTGAACAGAAAAAGTTGTTCTTCTAATTACTCGCAGGATGTGCCGCTAGGAACGCGCGTGAGTTAAGGCTACTTCAGACAGGCTTTACACATCGTGATAATTATATTTACAGACCAATTATTTCTTGATGAGGACAATATATAGGGTATTAAGGGCATTAAATAAACAACACGTTGCAACTTATATTTTACTTGGCTTGTCCAGCTCATGATTAGCATGCTGATTAGATGCTGCGGTAAGGGGAGGGTAGACTGAGTTATTACCGGCAGCGGCGGCAGGGAATCAATGGGGAAAGGTGGTGTGGGATGAGGGGATGGCGGCGGGATATGGTCGGAAGACATGTAGATACAGACTGGAGAGGACAGGACTAGTATTCATGTCCAGCGGCGATTTGTCCATGGGTAACATCGATCTTAGTAGAGGAACTAGCAACCTCCCCATTCAGGAAGCACTGGGTAGTTAAAGTCGTCTAGCCAACCACTATACCAAAATATTCCCAAACAAGGATAATACTGAGGAAGTATAGTTCGGTGTTAATCGTTTACAACCAGTGCAAAAATACTTTTATAAATTTAAAAATTAATTTATTCAAGTCAAAATGTTTTCACTCTGACTAAAGGGTATTGTTTAAGGAAATATTAGAATAAAATATTTGGTTTATTCTAAAGACAAAGTGACCACTGGGAGAAAAGTCACAGGGCCTGACATGTCGACTGAAGTATTCTTTTTTTTTTTTTTGTCTTTAAATCGCGTCACAGAATATAACAGTAACCGGAAAAAACAAAAAAAAACAAAACAAACCCCCCCCAAAAAAAACAAAACAAAAAAACAACAATAACAGCAACAAAAATTTCTAAACCATCATGTTAGTCCAGTTTAGTTGAAAGTTTTTCAAACAGCGGATGTTCGCTCTTGTTGATTTAAATTAAACCTGCTTAAACGCGATTCATGTTCACGAAGTCCAGGTAGATGCTGGTTACTATTGCGAATGCCTAGAAAAATTTCTTTGAGGTGACGGACCGAATCTCCGGCCTGGGACCTGCTGTTTCGGAAGTATATCTCTGTGGGAACTCTTCCGTTCTGCTGGCATCCATTTTAGTCTAGCATGTCTTTGACACGACTTCCGGTGCAGTAGCAGGTGAAAATGATAACCCAGCCAGCATTGGAAGATGAGTTCAGGATGATGAACACTTTTTGTATGTCAGTCTATATTAGACCGTAGAGATAAGCAACACTTGGCTTCTAAATGCACCCCAAAATAACAAATGAAGATGGAAGAGAAAAGAGGGAGAGACAGAACGAAAGAAACTTAAAAAAAAGTCAGTAGTTCTGTGTTTCCGCTCTCATACATTTAGGGAGAAAGCAATCCCAAAAGCTGACATCACACTAAGATAATAACAAAGTGCCCTACATTCGGCTGTTGCTAAATGTGTTATCTGTTTTCCTTCTTACCCTCAAACTCGTATCTCGTCAACTTCATCTTAAATCTTCTTCTTTCAGAACCTCTCCCCTTTCTTGTCTTTCCTCCATTCTCAACAGTTTTTTCCCTCTCCACACCCCTTTAGCATCTTTAGCGACAGGAATGTGCGTAAACTACGGAAGGCTAACTGCACATCCTTGTCAAGCCCCTTCGCAGGGATATTAATGTCATCAACCCCTGCCATTACGCATGAAGTTTAAAAAAGAGAATTTGACAGAAAAGCATGCTATACGAATGATAAGAGCTAATTACCGTTATTTAGCTTTAAGTTAAGTTTAATGTTAAATTTTATGCTGCTGTTACTTTCAGATGAAAGAGAAAGCTCTTGTTCATTTTGTAATGTATTTTTCTGTCCCCGTGCTCGCAGTTTCGTAGAGTTGCTGGATCTACTCTTATTATGAGAAAGGGGAAACAACCGAGTGGCTGGTTCACTGGCTGAGTGGGTTATCTGTCCCCCTGTTCTCTCGCTCCTTAGATGTTTAGAGAAGAGAAAGCATCAAGAGAAATGAGATGGGTATTGTCCTATCATAAAGATGGTCTAGAGAAAAGTGCGGTGTGTTACACTTTACACCCTAGTGACCGAAAGGTTACCAGACTACTTTATTTTGTTCGTTTGCACGCGCGCGCGTGCGTATAGGTTCTTGTGCATATCCTATACATGTTCGTGCAAGTCTGACAAATCTTTCTAGAAAGCTTGTTTTGGTGTGGGTGAGTAATCTTTCCTTCAAAAAGATATTAGAAATCAGAATGCACAAATTTCACAAATAACATGGTTTAAAGGCATAACGATTCATCAAATCTGATTAACAGTGTCTTTAAGTCAAATGAGCTGTAAAGATAACACGTGACAGACAGAACTCGAAGTCTTCTCAGAACGAAAAATGAGATTTCAGACAGAATATGGAGCGGAGTGCGCTGTGGAGCTAGCTGGCTGTCAGAACCTAGCAGTTAGCTATCAAACTGTGAGAGTCGACTGAAGTCTTCACAGAAAAGATAAGAAGCCATTTGTGGGGACTGTCAGGAAAGCTATTGTGTCCACAAAGCCATCGTTGATCCCTTCGTCCTCACTTAGACGAGGGTGGGTTGGGGGTGGAAGATCGGGGAAATGGAGAGAAGACGACTCATTGGCATCCTTCATCCTTTTTGCCTCTTTCGATGGGCTGACTGACAACCGCCTGCATCCAGTCGCGGTGACCCGGTCATCAAGACCGTCTATCAGAGTTACCTCCTCCACAAGGTCAGAGTTGTCTTGTCCAGGCATCCTTGTGACAGTCACATGGTTAATGTGGAGACACTCTTCTTCCCTGCATCGCCATCGCCGTCATGCTTAACATCGCGGGAACGACAGACCAGAAGCCGCCGCCTTCTGACACGTGTCCCCTTCCCTCTTCCTCTCCCTAGCCCCTCTTCATCCTCCCCATCCCCCTCTCATTGCAGGCTACAAGCAGATCGAAGAGGAGGCGCCATTGTTTGATTGACAATGTCGATCTGATGTGACGCATCTTGTCTCCAAATGAGGGGCACCACCGAGTATTGTATTTTTGATGCTCGATGAAAACAGCTACATCGTGAAATAACACTGGGAGAGAGAGAGAGAAAAAAAAATTACTAATAAATACGACAATAACGACAATGATGGTGATGAAAGAAGCAAATCCATTTCAAAAGATGTCGTAACTGCTTCTTCAGCCAAGTTTATTTTCTTTTTTTATTTTATTCTTCTTTTTATTTCTTTTGTTTATCTTTTTCTTTCCTTTTATAGGCAAGAAGTTTATTTAAAACCATATACGAGCATTTTGAACAGATATGCGAAATACAATTAAATAACATTTATATGGACAAATAAAAATATCAATCAAGTAAATAAAAACTGATTTCATTTTCCGAACAAATACAACAAGATCAAGAGGATATGGAGGACATTAAAATCTTACATTTACAGATTAATGGCAGCTTTTTCCCGGTCGCTTGGCCTTTCTTTTTTTTTTTTTTTTTTCCTTCTCTCTCTCTCCTCAATTATTCGGGACGACTACATCGACGTGGAGTGGGCATCACCGCGCATTTGCCCCGCAGAAAATAATATCAACATGCGTCAATTTAACGCCAAAAGCTGTTAGTTATGGGACTGGGCGCCGGTGAGTCACGTGGGACATACGTCATGTCGGCTTGCAAGTCGCCGGGGACCTGTCAGCGCTGCTCCACACCAGAAAAAAACTCACCGATGGCAGACACATTTCTGCGCAGATTGTCAGGACTTGACCGCCGACAGCTACAGCTAATGGCGAGGAACTAATGTGACAGCCTGGTTACAGGGCGGACGCAGACCGATGCTGCTTGACACAGCTTCTGCAGGATGGATAGCCACTGACGTCATCACTCTCTGGGTCAAAGTTCAGAACATATTGTGACATCGTTGGACAGTCCTTCGTTCTTACATTTTCACGAGTACTACCGGTTATTTTTCTCCGAAAATAAACCCTCGAATGACTTTTTAAAAAAATATTTGTGATATAAATCCTCCTGCAAAATATAAGCAATAAGATCCTCAGCCACACGAACCGATTTCGTTCGTCTTTTGAAATACATGACGGACATATTGAATTATAAAGAAGTGATATTAATATATAAATAATATTGGGAGTTATGACGATGTTACAGAAAAAGATGGCATGAGTGTGTTAGAATAAATGTAGATTTTTGTACTTGACCATAAGGTTACCAGACTACTTTATTTTGTGCGTTTGCGGGTGGGTACAGGTTCTTGTGCATATGCTATACATGTTCGTGCAAGTCTGGCAAGATAAAAAAAAATAACAAGATTTCTACGCTACTCGACCTTTGAAGTCTTTAAAACCTTTGAAGATGGCTAAAAAAAAATAAGAACATCAACAAACGAACAAGCACCATATTCTCCTACACAACTTCAAGCCTTCCTCCTCTAATCCTTCGGCAATTCCTGCCAATAGTAGGAGGACGTAAATAAATCCTCGCGAAAGGTCAAAGCTCAAAGAAAGGAATATTTGGGTGCAAACGTTTTACGGTGGCAATGTCGGATAACTGGATTGGAAGAAGCACTGGCACGCCCTAAGGACAAAATCTCTCGCAGGTCAAGAAAAGTAGCGAGAGGCAAACACATACTGACCTCACCGACGAAAACGGAAACAAGGAAGGCGTTTGCTTAAGAAATCTTTTTCCTCCAATTAAAAAAAAACAAATAAGTAAACTGCTTTTGTATTATTACACCACCTCAACAAAATCTTAACGTAACCTATTCCGCGCATGCGCTGTAAGGGCACAGGGAACGTGACAAACCTCGCGGAGTCTCGCAGCATGGCGCGTGAGAACTGCGAGCGACTCCGGTGCCGAACGTGTCACGTTCCGCCAACATGGAACTTGCGTTTCAGCCTCGAATGCCCGGATCAAGGCGTCGTGGTTTATTTGAGGGGTCCGATCGAAAAGTAATTTCGGCCGATGATTTGCTACATTCACTTCTGACATGCGTGAAACAGTGGCAGGGAGGCCACTCGATCGGCGGAGAGGCGGAGAGTTGTCGGACGCTGATCGATCTCGCGTCGGACTATTTGTCGCGGGAGTCTCGCGAGTGTTCTGATCGCTCAGCTCAGTTGTCGACCCCTTGATCTCTCGTCAAACAGTTGCGTAGTCGTGTTGCCGATGGTCGCGGGAGAAGCGCTGGCGTACAGGACGTAGAAGACGTCGCTCAGTCGTTGCTGCTCCATCTTTTCCCTTTTTAATAAAAAAATGATTTTTCTGCCTGATACTTTGTATCCAGCCTCGTTTCTTTTTCCTTTCTCTTCATATCCGCAGTTGCATGAACACTTCCAAGCGCATACATGCATCCATATTACACAGCAACTTCTCTAAATAAACATCTTATATAACTTAATCTCTGTTCGTGCGGGTTTTATTTGTTTTGTAAAGAGTTTTAAGCCGGTTTGATTATTGTGTAAACCGACAAATAATAATAATAATAATAATAATAATAATAATAAATAATAATAATAATAATAATAATAATAATAATAATATGTACATTTTGTTTAAATTTATTTCTAAAAGCATTCTTATAACTTTATTTCTAAATGCACTTCTTTTTATATAATTATCAGTAATGAAAATCTTTACCTCTAAACTATTATTTATCTCTGAATGCCAGTTTTCTTATACTATCTAACTGCAATTCATTCCTCGTACATGACTTTATCTGACTACAAATGTCACAAAACTTTGTCTCTAAATCCTTTTAGGTGGTTTTCGTCTTTTGGTTATATTTTGCTGCTTCTATTTCTGTTTCTGTTTCAGCTGCCTAGACGGCCTTTCCTTTCTGTCTTTCACACGCACGCACACCTTTATTCTGGATGTGTTCTCCTTAATCATATGGAAGTCCCCCCCAGAGCACAGCACGACGAATCCTCTGATCCACAGTACAAACATCCCAGGAACCAGGCCCGTTAATTAACCTGCCTGCTCAGAACCCAGTTTGTTTGTTAGTGACTTCGGATGTCAAAGTATTTCAAAGAATTGGCCACACAGGCTGCAGCCACAACCACCTTTGTCTGTAGTCAGGACCGTGTTCTGGGTCCATAAACAGTCTTCATGTTATCAAAGCTGTTTGAAAGAGAGAGAAAGAGAGAGGGAGCGCTTGTATGAGAGCGCGAGGAAGAAAAAGAAGACAAAAATAATGTTGTTTTCTCTTCTCTTTATAAAACTTCGATTTGTGAGTTCAAATTTCTTAATTTCTAGAGTTGGAAATCAAGAACAATTTTATTATTTCCTATTCTGTCGGATTAAAACTTCACTACCATGCGTTTCCTTAACCTGAGTTGACTCTATAATGAATGTCTGGAAAACCCTAGAGCTTGGATAATTTGACTATAATTTATGTCTGTCAAACCCAAAAGCTGCAGTAATCTGACTATAATTTATGTCTGTCAAACCCTAGAGCTGCAGTAATCTGCAAGTAATGTGTGTAAAAACCTAGAGCTGCAGTAATCGGACTGTAATTAATGTCCCTCAAACCCCTAGAGCTGTGGTAGTCGGACTGTAATTAATGTCTGGAAAACCCTAGAGCTGCGGCACTCTGTCCTGTCTTAATCCCACACCCTACCCGGGTTCTTTCCAACCGCAGGCGACTTATTTTTCTTACATATTCCATCTTCCAGATTGCCGTTATTATCATCGGAAAAACAACATTAAGTGAGGTTTCAGAGACGGATGGTTGGTGGAGTGGATGAGGGAGCCAGGCCCTCTATACGATTTTTATATCTGCCATCCATTTTATTTATTTATTTATTTTTTCTGTTCTTTTTCTCTATCTGGGGAGTGTTTTTACATGTTCATGCATACTTAGCCTGACATATACAGATTCATGGAGTTTAAGTGTTACCAGCGAGGTCCATTAATCTGGAGGAGAAAAATCATTATTCGGTTTTGCTTCCAAGATATGTTATATATCACAAGGATCTATATGCAGACCTTGAGACTGTTCTTCTCTCACCTGTGTCCAGTTGAAATAACAGTAAAGCGTGCATTGGTGTTTTTTGACAAGGAATTCCATTGCTTGACCTGATTACCTACTTTGCCAGGACTACGATCCCTTCTTCTCATCCCCTAATCCCCATCGAGCTGAAGCACTCTCCCTATAAAGCCACACCCATCCAAACCAACAATCCCACCCGCTTCAAGCTTCCGATCACGACACTGCACCCGTATATCAAACTCTCAGGATGTAGGTGTGGTGTGGGTACTTCTCATTACACCCACCATTAAAGCTTCAGTTTTTTATTTTATTTTCCCACATTATTTCCTGGCCAGTCGTGCATGCTAAGCACCGGACCATTTTGCCCTACAGAAGTCGGACCGTTTGTTTAGCGGCGATGGCGTGACGAGAGCCCCGGCCACCATGTTGTTCCTGTGGTTTAGCGTGTCCTGCCCAGCCCTGGCGTCTGTTGACTCGCACGGAAAACTTGTGTTTGTATAAAGATTGATTCGGCGCGAGTTGATTCCGCTTGAGAAATCAAAACAAGGATCAGAGATGACGGGGGTTCACGCCCAGTCCTCCTCTTCCATTGCCCTCATCCATTGTTTCTATTTCTGTCTGTTACTGCTTACCTACATATACTCTTACATATCTTTAATTATAATGAAAATAAGGACAGAAACCATGTAATATTAAATATATCAATGACAAAATGTAATAAAGAGATTGGCGAAATATACTGAGCATAATCAAGCTCACAAAGGAACATACTCTCAGCACTTAAGACTAGCAGGAGACATGAACATAGGAAAGATGGAAGGAGAGACAACTATGTATACAAGTAATAATAGACAAACATAGAAGAAATAAAGGGGAATCAGGAAACAAATAATAAGGTTCGAGAATATCATAAATCTACTGAGGAAGACGAGCAGGCGTAAAGAGTAGTGCTGATAGAAGAGATGTGTTTTGAGATGGCGGATAGATGGCGAATATGGAAGATAAGATACTGTATTGCAGCACAGTAACTAAAAATTCAGTGATTATAGGTGAATGTTTTGTTCACATGAACCGATGAACTGATTTGTAAATACCTACAATAACAGTTACATTTACTCAGGCAAAGATTCACCGAACACCCGAGTACTACTTGAGGGAGGCTGGTACAAAGGGTTAAGCAGAACATTTTGGAGGTCTGAGTGACCATCGTATGCAATAAGTATAAAAATAGGAACATATCTGTTCTAGTAAGCATTCCGAGGCTGACTGTCGTGCTTGCGAGATGTGTACCTCCACTGCCTCTGACTTTCACCTGTGACCTCAACTAATCACTTCAGACCTCAACTGATCACAATCAAATTGTCTTATTGTATTATTACATTGAGATGGAAGAACGAGAGTGGTGGTTATGTGTAGCTTATATACATATCTTTCTTTTTTATTATTAGTTAGAAATGTATAAATGAAAATCTTGATTATGTGTTGTCTATGCGATGAAAGTTTGTAGTACTGGAAGCGGGTATTTGCACATTCACAAAAAAATATTATTAGAGGGAAAATGCCGGCCTGTTGGATTTACGCTAAAGCAAGATGTCTCCCGAGAGTCGAGTGTAATTTAAACACCACAGAACTGTGCACTAAATCGTAACGCCCAAGTTATTGGTTCTCTCCCTCGGCAAGGACTGCATTTGACCCTCATTCGTGACCCCGGGTTGTGTTCACCTGCCTTGGAAAGTGGATCGACATTTTGTTCGACATCTACTCCCGTCGTCACTAGGTACAATGTCGGGCCTGAGTTTTGGGCAGGTGATGTCCCCTTCGGTGACCCCCAGAGGGCACGGGACAACCTGACGCTCGAGGAACCAACCCACGAGAACTGCACTCTCCAGAGTCACGTTACCTCCAGGTCATCACCTGAGGGAGATAACTTGTCAGCGAGCGGGACGTAATTCTGTATTTCATCAATGGCTCGCGGTTCTGCTTCATACTCGGAACAGGAAATTTGAGTCCATGTCCTACTTACTCTCGCCCTGTTTTAGGTAGAAATAACTTCTCCTCTTGAGACTCTTGAGTAGGGGCGCCCAACCTTTTCTCGCCGAGGGCCGCACTGGACGTCATATAAAATCTCGCGGGCCAGAACATGGCGGGTATGCCAGAATCGTGACATTAATAATGAGATTATGTTGTGTCTGATTAAAATGAGTGGGCCACACGAGGCATCTTTGCAGGCAGAATGTGGCCCGCGGGCCGTAGGTTGTGTTAATGATAACTATCAGTTTAAATGAATGATGTTGAGGGACCTGACCCCTGTTCTCATAATAGTTCATTGGAGTCAAATAAGGATGTCCTGATCTTACTTCTGTATAAATGTTATTGAACTCCCTGGAAAAATTGATGGAAGACATATTATTATTATTATTATTATTATTATTATTATTATTATTATTATTATTATTATTATTATTATTTTATTTTATAAGCTTCTAGTTTTTGCCGAATGGCGGCTTTTCTTAATTCTTTGTTCCAAGGATGCTCACTTTATTCTTTCTTCCTCTCTCTCTCCATCGGAGAAAGAATAAGAAATTACTTGATAAAGTATAACCCCCCGATAATTATTCTTTCTTCCTCTTTCTCTCTCTCTCCATTGGATAAAGAATAAGAAATTACTTGATAAAGTATTACCCTTCGATTATTCAATATCATTTAGTGCTCCTACTTGCGGTTTTCGATTGTCGATTTCCAAACATGTTGTCGATACACGCAATGGCTGGGTATCACCACTCACGGAAGAGAAAATGAATGTCAAGCTCATAATAAAACTTGAATTATGTCTTTGGGGAAAACAAATTTCTGTGCATTTTTCCTTGTCATTTTTATCATGGTTTATGATGGCGCTGGTGTTTAAGCAGATTGTTGGGGCTTCATCCCCAGAAGGATTTTATCGTCCCTAGAATTATTGCTCTTTCGCGATAATTGAATGGTTGTGCGTGGATTTAGGTGGATTTAGTTCAGTGGGTGTGTGTACTTTGAGAACGGCTCTTTCTTTACCTATATTTATGCATGGAAATATCTGGTTGTAAAGTATACTACTCCTTATAATTCCCAATATGTAATAAGACCTTTCTCAACACGTATATCTGAATTACAACTATGTACACGTGGAATAAATAGTCTGAAAACTCTGTTTCTGAAACATATATTTGGTTGAGAAACTACATTTCTGGAACCCTAACCATTCAGATAAAAAAATGTCTATTTCTAAACATATTCAAGAAAACAAATACGATTTCTTTAACAACATGATCCCTTCATTACATCCACACCTCGCATACCAGGGACACGGAGGCCATTTTGATGCTTTTCTCTTTTGAACAATTTTTGTCAAATGTGTTTTGTCATCACCAGCGCATCCACCTTAGCGACGGAATCATTCCTCGGCTATTTTTGACGAATCAATAAAGAAGTACAGATTATAAGTGGCTCACTGTGCCCTGTTCCGGAACACGCTGAGGCTTACCGCATGCGCAGTGAGAACTTTGTGATGTAAGCCGTGAGGGAGGCAGACTCGCTGGTACCTGGACTCCACCGCCACATGAAAGGTCTCGCCAGGTGCACCTTTTTTCGTATAACTAGGTGAAACAAGATATTATTTGCATAAACCTGGGGGAAGACCTTCTTTCCGCTCCTAAGATACAGGCTTGTGATAATTAGGAGGAGGTCTGCTCACAGATTCACTCATTAACATGTAATCCCAGCTCTCCCGTTTGCTGAAGCGTTGGCAACAATAAATGTATTCATGCAAAATCCTGATTTAATTGTTGGTAACCTCCGTGCATGGTAATGTTAGTAGGTTGGACAACACCGAGATCTCGAGAATTAATTTATTTACCGAAGTCATTGGAGCGAAACGAGCCCCGCTTGAACTGGATGACAAGTGACGCAGGGACCGCTGAGTGTTTGGTCTGACTGCGGATGTCACCGTAGCAGTAAATAAATAAAAACAATGCTAACTTCATCCTTGTTGTTGTAAAAGTGTTGTGCCTTTGAAGTAATAAGGGTTGTAAGATATCTGGTTGAAAGGAAAGTTTCAGAGCGAGAAAGAGAAACAAATGAAGGAAAGGAAGTAAGGAAAAGAGAAAACTAAAACCAGTTGAAATAAAAACAAAAAGAAAACTGATAAGAATAACATACTACCTTGTTACAGCACAGTATAATTTAAACTAAACATTTTCTCATTTTATGTCTTTGATCCCTCCACTTTCATTCGCGTCTCTGTAATTTCAGTTGTCGATACTTTCATTTTCTCCTTTCAGGCCTCGGAACCACGGACGGATTGTGGATCACTTTGAAGCTTGAAACTATCTGTTTATCAAAGGACAGCACGATTTAATCAAAACAGGGGCTGGATGTGCGGTACAACGGCTCTACACGGAGGGACGCGAGAAAACACCACTTCACAGGCCCACCCCGAGGTGGTTAAACAGCACAGCGGGGTAGGGAGACAGCCCCTACTTCCACCCATTCAACCTCAAAGACAAGAAACGTTTAGACAAGAATTAAGGTTAATAATTTAAATGCAGGTTTGGCAATGCCGTGGCAGCAGAGCTCAGCTGACTACTAAATTCTCAGCTTGAAAAGGTATTTGTCCTCGTTTTCTTTTGCCCGCAAGTGGCGGCCTCCTCGGGGTGTCCACTGCCGATGTTTTCTCTTTGATCAGGCTTTGATCGATGATTTTTCCGGTCTGTGACTGGTATGCAGCTGACATGCAACAGTTTTGTGGCCCAGCGTTCTTGAGTTGAGAGAATATAAAAAAATTTCTCTCCATGTTCTTGTAGCAGAGATGCTAGACTAGGAAAATGGTTCTCGAAGATGCTGTCAAATACGGGATGGACCAATGTTGGCCAATGGTGGCCAATGTCGTTTTTTTGTGACTGAGTGTTAGTTTTGAACAACTTCAGTATCCAAGTAAAAATCTTAATGTTAGAAGTTTGTTTCGATGTAAATATAGTAACACGATTAATGATGTGTATATTTTTCTAACATCTGACGATTTAGACAGCAAAGGAACCTTAGCCTAAACATTTACTTACAAACAGGAAGTGACGTGCATTCAAATTATTAAAACTAGCAAACTTTTACAAAAAAAAGAGAAAAAAAATAGAAAATTGAAAAAAAAGAAAGAGAAACATAAGGCAATAAAATAACAAATATCACACATCAAAGAAATCGAAACAAATTTATGTTGGTTTATTAGGTTTAAGAACCTGTGGTTGTTATGATTGAATTATCAGCTTTAAATTCCGCTTCAGAATTAATGAAGCAAGAAAGTTTTGGAGTTACAGGCTAATGAGAACACAAAATAATTGTCAAAGGACTGGGTTTAGTTCATTACTAGATACAATTTCCGAAAATCTGAGGAAAAAGTCAGTTTGTCTCATCCAAACAGATTTTTCGACTTGTTTAGAAAAGGAAGTACAAACTGCTTTGATGTTTTCGTGTTATCTGCTTTAATTCTAGATTTGATATAAATGTTAATATACATATATAATAAACTTGAATACACATCAATCTGCATTTATTTTTATAAAAATAATTTTAGAAAATCAATTTTTCGACAACGTAAGTTTAGAGCACAACTTTGCCTTTAATTTTCTGTGGTTAGAAAGGTTTGCATTCCATTTGATCCGTCGCCTTGTCCGTCATCATTGACGAACAAATGATGAAAATAATCAATGAAAAAAATTGTAATAGTCGTGCCTGAATGAACAAGCATGGAAGCTTGTGGTATTGTACCTATTGAAATTACTTACACCAGTAGCAATGTCAACTGTAGAAGTACCTGTCTCCATGGTAACTCTGGTATCATCGAATCCTCTTAAACTGATTCCTCGGAAATGTGGCAGCTGACAACAGATTGAAAATCCTGAATTTGTTTTGTGTTCTTGAAGAAGAAATGACGTTTATCAAACTTTAATTTTTTTTCTTTAAACGCTTCTTTTTTCGAGCCGCCAGCTGTTAACCATGAATAGTCTTTATCTTACACCTGAAACCTGTCTAGACTTCAAAAGAGTAGCCGACGTACCTGACGGCAGACTAAGAGACACAATGTTTTGCAGACACTCAGCTTTGATCACACACCCTTTAACCATCACATACCCTGCTTCACATCTTTCTACAGCAGTAGAGAGGTAACCCCTCGCAGCCAAATGTTTATTATAATAATAATGGGGTGAGCTTATATAGTGCGGCATCCCACCCAAAGCCGCCTACTACAAACATAAAAACACAATCAACCGAAATTCCTGTGGTTCTGTCAAGTTCATCGTTGTTAGTAATTTAAATATTAGTAATTTATCTAGGACTAGCTATAACATAGGTTTCGTACTTGGTTGTCAATGTCGTGCAGGCTTCAACTACCCCGACTATAACAATAAAAACAATAACATGAGAAGAGTACATGTAAATATTGATATAGCAGCTCGTTATCCCAAGATGATGCAGTAGAGCAAAAGAGGCCGATGGTTTGTATATGTGTTTGTGTGTGTGTGGAAGGAACCTGAAACAAAAGAGACGAGTTTGTCCTTTTTTCCAGACAAATCTTGTTTTCATGCCGAAAACGAAGTTTGGGTTAACTACATTTCTGTGGTCTGAGCAGACCTCGCCCAATCCCTTGTTTCAGAGGTTTCGCCATTTCAGACCTTTGGGGAGTAGCAGTCCATCTCACTTCGTGTGTTGACATAACCTGAAGTAGTCTTATTGTCATACTATGTTGTCATCATCTGGAAAACCCATTATCCCCATACTGACATCATGTGGATTTCGTCTACCTCCTGTATTGTCCTAATCTGGATTACCTATAATCTCTATAATGTGTTGTCATGCTCTGCAATAGCCTTATCGCCATACTTATATTTATATTGTCACTATACTGTATTAAATATATAAGTTCAGTCTCCGTATCACCATACCCTGTTGGCTCACCCTGGCACAGTCGTGTCACCACACTCGTAGAACTCATCTAAGATCATTTAAATTCCAGCAACGCACTTATCAGATGAAAACGAAGTAACAGGCTGTGTGGTCTCCCAGAGAAAATCTTTTTAATAAGTGTTTTAAATAATCTTTTGCAAACATCAGCACGCAAACCAGTCTGTCATCGGCAGGTGTACCCTCTCATAGGTTGTAATCTTCTGTAGTGTTGCGCATACGCCTTGACCTAATTTCTTGCAATTTCCATGGCAACAACGGTTTACTTCACATCCTGTGCACTTTGTTCTTATCTTTTATCGGGTGCTTATGGTTGAGAGGGTTAGGACAGGGCTCCACACATGCTTGCCTCTTTTATTTACAGCTGGCCAAACAAACCCCTGCTTCGACACGTAGCAGCCTTTGTAGAGCAGACTGACACTTCTACAGGTCTCCACCTTTGTAGACTTTCTGTTTACTAACTTCCCTGTCAACGATTGTCTCAAGTGGGTCATGTCTTGGTTTTTTGTGCTTTCTATTTCTACTTTTTCAGTTTTCTGTCTTTGGTTGGCTGGTTCGTTATTCTTGGGTTTTACTTGTGAAACAAAGACATGGTGGCAGATATAGACACCGAGACAGAATCACACACATACAAGCAGGTAAGAAAGAAAAAGGATAAAGACAAAAAGAGAAAGCGAAAATGAAAAAAAGAAGAGATAACAAGAATACAAGATACAGCAGAAGAAAGAAAAATAAGAGAACTAGATAAAGAGAGAGGTGGGAAAAAAAGAAAAATTAAGAAAAAGACAGAGAACCCGTTAGCGAGACTTGTGTGCATCTTTGAAATACGATTTTCTCGCAGCAAGGAGGCAGGCTTGAAAGGTGAGCATCGCCAGCAACAGCAGCCAAGGCCACTGTCCTCCCCTTCACCTCCAATCACGTGCTGTGCACCACAGTGCACGTGCAGTTAAAAAGAAACAACAAACACTCCAGTGGGACTTGATGCTTTAAACACCTCAGCCTGGTCTCCACTTTCCTTTTGGCAAGTCTCTCCTCTCTTCTGTCTTTATGTTGGCAGACACTTTTTTCCTAGCCCTCTTCCACATCTCTGAGTAGGGTAGACAGGGTATGTCGAAGTATATCAGAATACCCCGCGTGATCTCCACCTACAGAACATGGGGTGTTTGTTTAACAAAACTCGGCAGCGTGTCCAACTGTGACCAAGTTCTGACGCCACCCAATCCTGATTGTTTGTTTGTGTTCACCAGACAGAACTAATATTACATTTGGCAGGTCGACCTTGCCTAGAGAGAGAGAGCTGCACGAAGAGTCATTATGCCGATGCTTATTTAGTGAATGTTTGTTCTTGTCCTGTTGTACCACGTGACAGTGGTGCTGTACATGGTGGTAAGGTGGGGAGCCTTGCCAAGCCTCAAGATATCCACGGCCCAAAATATCGAAGGACCTCTCGACCTGTCGCACCGGGGGAACCTACATCCTCTACCGAACAGAAAGACAGAGAGAATAAGAAATAAGTATAGCTGGGTACCTCGCTAACTCGCATAGGCAATGGGTTCTCTTTCCGGAGCCACTGGGAGCCAAGTGCCTGTTACATTAGACTGAGAGTGGATAGACGAGAAGAGAGCAGTGAATAAATAGCACAAGACCATAATTCACAACCTACAACTCTATTAATTCTACTACAAACAGTTTAACAAATCTTTCGTTCCCTAACCTTCACATAAAACCCTGCAACGTCCATATCTTACTCTCAGAAGCTGACTTCCCCCCTGCAGCTCACCTCCCGTCCCTCCTGAACCCACGTGACTGTCATCGTTACATCTATGTCCCTCTTACGTGAAAGGGTAAAACGAGCGATGGTCATGTGTTTCCCCTTTTTTATTTACACGTTCCCGATGTCGCTTTGGGGATGCACATCCTTTCTTCAGGTACCCTACCAGCCAAGCAGGTCACGTGGTCAGCCCTTTATAGCTGTTTCACCTAACCCTGATATTACTATTAAACTGTGTCTACTATTACAATTACGTTTATCTTATTTATTTATTCCTTCTTTTCTGGTTTTTTTTTCTTAGTTAAGCTAATTCATTCTTTCATTATTTATTTTGTTTGTTCACGGTACAATGCAGACTTGACAGGATATTTGCTGGGTTGTTTTTTTTAGAACATTTTCATTAGAAATTTTTATAAAAGGAACAGCTTTCAGCGATGGCGATGAGTGGAGGTCAGGAAAAAAAAATGTCGATTTTTTTTTTTTTGAGTGGGTGGGGGGAGGGATTTGACTTTTTTTTTATTCACCCCTGAATGGATATCGAGAAATGTAATTATACACAATTAGAAGTTCGCCATCCCAGTTTCCAGATTAGAGCATTGACTCATTTACCTCACAGCCTGTCTGGCGTCGGGTGGTCGTTGTAAACCGTTTGCTTTTGCAAGAGCCCGGCGACTTTCAAGGCAACGGTCGGTCTCTTGCATATGTGTAATTTTATGGCTGTGACAGTGTGTGGTCAGACGTTAGATGTGGTCAATCTGCCGTGAGATATCCAAACATTCAGCTGTGACAAATGCCTCCATATTCACCTTTAGAATCGGTCTGGTGACGGGGAGTCTAGACACACGACAAAGGTCAATGAGCAAAGTTTTTTGCTTGTTTGTTTGGTTGTTTTTTTTTGGTTTTTTTTTTCGTTTTTTTTTTTGTTTTTGTTTTTGGTTTTGTTCTTTTTTGTTTTGTTTTTTATTTATTTATTTTTTTTTTTTTTTTGCTTCTTATTCTTTTCTTTCTTTGAGGAGGAGAGGCACAGAAGAATTGAACAGCACAGATGGAAGTACAGTGCATGAATGCGTTCAACAAGCTGAGAACATAAATTTTAACTAGGCAGGAGTTTGACCGCGTTCTATTTGTGGTTGTATTTGTAGCATTTACCCGAGAACTAGTACCTCGTACTGAGCTTTATTCAGTCATTAGAAAACAATTTTGCACCACAATAGACCTTTTATAAAGGCAACGCCACACGCCATACAGTCAGACCGAAACAAAACAAAAAATAATAATAATGAAAATAATGATCTTGATTTTGTTTCAGTTGCAACGTTTTCACAATCACTTAACAAAATTGTAGCCATGTGTCTTCTTTAACGATAAATATTTCCAACTTTCTTAACAACAGCTTTTCTGTCTATCAGACAAGTTTTAAGTATTAGAATACCTAGTGTTGAAGACTTTTACACTTCAAAAAAAAAAAAAAAAAATTGGGGAGAAGTACATTGTTGGCAACAGCAGGTATACACCTGAACTATGTATACATGCAAGGTGTGCTTGTGAGAGAGAAAGTCCTTTAAACTGTCAACAACTCAGGCTATAAAGCAGTCAGTCTGGTAAACAGGTGTGACATAGTCAGCAGTACTAGAGGCACACCTGAATAGCCTTTGGAGAGCTAGATGTATATGAAGGCAATATATATATACTGGAGTTAGCAGCACTTGCACTGTTATTCAAGCTCCATGGACAGCACGACAAACACAAGCAGCATGTGAATGACTGCGCAATATATTTTTCCTCCCTCATCAATCGATGCTAGCAGTGCGTATATTGCGTTACTTGTCCTCGGGGAAATTAATTATATGGCTGACAGGCATTGAATTGCTGCCCTTGCGCGTCTGAGGGTAGGAAGAGCCGGGCACTATTTCTGGCGTCTGGCAGAGCTTTTCTGACGAGACCCTAGCGCCGTTGGTCCTATTTGGACGCTCTTGTGTGTGTCCTTGGGACGTTGACGAGTGGCTTCACATCTGAAGGGCGCCACGTCAAAAAAGGGAGAAAACTGCTGTCTCGAGATTCTGGTTTGTCAGTGATGATTCTGGGTGCTGTCATCCAGCTATTCCCCATCCATTGCTAGTTATTATTATTATTTTATCGTAAAAGACAGATGTTTGTTTTGGTTCATTGATATTTTTTATTTGAGGTTTTATTTTTAGTTTGTTTTTCGTTGTTTCGGTTTGTTTTTATTTATTTTTTGCGGGGAGAGGGTTTTTATTTTAAGAACCATACCCTGGATAGTTCTTAAGGGGTTGAAGGCAGAGTGATGAAGCATAGACAGGAACATTTGCAAATGTATCTACTTTCCCATTCTCACACATACATGCTTACTCTATGCTCGGGAGTTGTTCACAGGCATGGCTTGATGTTCTTACGCCTTATGGCTTTCGTATAAAATTATTTATTGACTTCAACGCTGCTCGGAGCGAAAGGACTGAAAGTTGACGTCTTCTGACTTTGACGCCAACACAATATAAATTGACGCCTTCGGACTACGATGACGTATTCTGACTGATTTGACACTGACATCAACTTGCAAGTTGACGCTTGTGTGACTATTGTGACGTCTTCTGACTGCGAGTTGACGTCTGCTGATAGGCTTGATGACGTCTGACTAGAAGTTGATGCCTTTTAACAGCGAGTTGACGCCATCTGACATACTTGACGCCTTCTGAATGCGAGATTACATCTGCTGATTGGCTTGACGACTTCTGACTGCAAAGTTGACTTTTCCTGGCAAGTTATAGCACTCTGACGCCTTCTGACTATTATTCTTCTGTACTGACAAGCTTTCGGGAAAAAAAGTTCCAAAATCTGATAAGTGGAGGGATAGTAACAGATGGTGCGAGAATTAAAACGAGAAGAACCTGGAGAGGGAAAAGACAGAAAAAAAAACAAACCAAGAAAAAGACAACGATGAAATAAAATGCAAAAGACACCGAAGATAAAAGGAAATCACCAGTATTCATTGCACCAGGAATACATAGACCTCATCTCCGTGTTTGTCGGCAACATTTGCAAGCTCACGTATTTCAGAATTGCACTAATTCGTGTTGTCTTTGTCCCTCCATTTCTTTCTTCCTCTCTCTCCAGCTCTACATATGCTTGCATTTTTTTTTTTAGGCGACGTGGTATTTTTTTTTTTAGTGGAGTGGGGGCTTCTTAGCACCAAGATGCGCTCATGCAAGCACACGTCAGCTCCAACCACCAGAACAAAACTCGATGATTTTCAATACCTGCCTGCTCGTAACCAACCTTCCAGAACGGAAATTCGAGCCACCACCACATAGGTGTTGGGTAGCTGGCTGGCCTGGCAGCCGACGCTCTTGGAGCGATCACGACAGATACCGGGTACTCGAGCCATCCTCACCCCTCTCCTCTTTCCCTCCCGCCGTCCCCCCATTTGTCTCGCGGTAATCAATACAAGTCCCCGGCTGACTCACTAACGGGCTGCAGGGGCCAAGGTGCCGCGCGGCCTGCAAATGGCGCTTCGTGCCACCCAGCCATCCTTCGGATCGCCAACCACCCCTTCTTCCTCCCACCCTTCCCTTTCCTCCATCACTGACCTTTGGCCTCGGAGCTAGCTGTCAACCTCTGTAGTCATGCGGCGTGCATGTCACGCGTAGCCTGTATCGTCTCTCATGTCTCTCATGTGCAATTTCAATCTGTTGAATTAAGCATCGGACTGCGCACATGACGTGGTGTGACCTAACGTCACGCCGGGTCATCTGGTTTTACGTCAGGTCAAGGTCAGAGTATTCCATTTAGGCCGTTGTGCGTGTGAGACTCGGGTCATTCCCTCCTACTCTCCTTCCTTCCCTCCTTCCATCTGTAAATTTAGCGATGTTTTCTTTGACATCCTTTGCACTCGATATAATAGCATCTTCCTACAAAGGAAACTTGTAGAAATATCTTTTTTTTTCTTGATCATAGAAGCTCGTGATCGTGAGCTGAAGAAAAAAATCGCGCTGGAAGGTGGCCGGCTATGACCAACTTTGTCTTGGGAGCAGGTCTTCAGTCCAAGGTGCTAATACCTATCACCCTTTACAATACAATAAAATACAGTTTTATTTGTCCGAGAGGACCATTAGGAAGTAATTCACACAGTAATGACTAATAAACAATCAATAACACTTCCATAGAACAATATCAGCAAAACCATCTCACGATCAGACACTCAACACAGATCATAGTCAACCAGACATCCCTCCACACACACATTCAATCAAAATTCAGACTGACATACAATCACGCCAGCGTTCGTGGCTGAAATAACAAAAGACAGACTACTCCTGTTAGTCATGCACGCCGACAGATAGCCTTTACGACCCGAAGGGACCTGTCAGAACCTTTCCGACAGGACATGCTTATCATCACGTATAACTGAGATGGATTTCGATTGACACGGTCTGCTGGTTACAGACAGTCTGTAATTCACTTTGGTCCCTCCCAATAGTTTTTGGACTCAACTCGACCCAACCTGTTTTTGTCCTAATGGATTGTTGCAATAATAGCCATTGGATAACTCAGCTCTCAGTGAAGGTTAAAGGGAATGGAACGTGAAATCGCAAGCTGGGGTTAAATAATGGAGAATGGCGTTTTACCGTGGACATTGAAATGAAAAATTATGTCTAATGGGTTAAAGGAAGAGGAAAGCACTCCTAAGAGCGGTCGTTGGTATCACGGGTTTAGGAGACATGCCATACCTTTTCAAACCCGAGTACATCAAAGAGCTGAGCTCAGTGAACTGTAGCGTGACCGACGATGTCTTTCTTGTCACGAATTAGGATGAATTTTTCTCCTTCACGAAAGAGTACAAACCACGGTAAACCCCACAGAAAGGAGCGCAGCTGTTTGTAAGTTTGAAACCCCAAATTTTGAGCCGAATCGTTTATTTAATCCCTACTTTCCTTTTCCCGCTGGAAAACCCACAAGATTTTTTTTAGAATGTTTTTGTATTCAGTGATTCATGAGGGGTAATATTTGTAAACTATAAGCAAACATTCGCTAACGTTCAAAAGATACAAACTAAATCATACGTCTAATTAACCATCAGTTCCAGTTCCCTGTTCTGTTCCCTGAGGAATCATATTTGCATGTCCAGGTGATCTTAAGATGTGCCCCTGCCACTTTAGTTTGCACCTCTGCAAGAGCGGAATAGGTATTCACATCACTTATTTTTCTTAGGTAGTCCCCATTTATAGCCCCTCATTTGTCACGTGGTCTTTGTAGGAGATCCTCTCGAACGCGGAGATAAGCTTGTATGTATCAGATGTATGCAATCATAGACCTATTCTGTGCTCACTCCATTTATAAGAAACAAAAGAAATCACTTTGTTTTCTCGAAGTAAACTAGACCTCCCCCCTAACCACCCCGAAACAATCCCCAACCCTCAGAAAAGCGTGCAAATGTCAAGAGAATTAATTTGAAACAAAAGCACACATGTCAACCTTAAAAAGACACGTCGAGTCAATTTTATTGTCAGAACCGAATCCCCAAGAGGATTTCCAGTGATGAGAGATGTCTTGAAGTCCAGACATAATTAGTTGAAACACTGAGGTGTGGGGCGCCTTCCGGTGTACTCAAGATTAACTAGCCTGTGGGCATGCGCAAACACGCGGAGAGCAAACGAGTTGGTTTAGGCAAAACGTGGTAACGGCTCGCCAACCAAAAAGAAAAGAAAAGAAAACAAAAAGAAGACCAGAATCAAGTGTGACTCAAACTGTATAATTATTGTGATTATCCAATATTAAAGAAGAGAACAGAAAAATGGATTCACCCCTGACCTGAGAAGGATCCTCATTCATGAATCATACACTAACCACCTACTCCCTCCTTAAAATATATATATATAATAAATATAGCTGCTCAAAACTGTTTGCCTACAATTATTTATTTAAAAATATTTAATTATTTAAAATATTTCACATTGGCATGTTTTAGTTTATTTAGTCTTTGTGCAATTTAAATATACTCTGGAGCTTTCAGCTAATCGCGTCTTTCTTATCTTAAAATTTGGAATCAAGGGAAAGAATTTAATGTCTTATTGGCTATGTTGTACTGAAATATATGTACGCAAGGTGGAACTGGAATATTTTTCACACAACAAACATACCACAGACCTACAGCAGAGAATCAAAGATAATTTTGTAGCCTGCTTCACATTAAAACTGTCTTGGGATTTAGGCAGGTATTTCCGCAGGCAGGACAGAATTTCCCAGTTGACAATTTTCTTGACAATTACTTGCTCGTACTATCCTATTTAAACCCGTACCCATTGTCTTTTTTGTGCAGGGAGAGGTATATGCAGTCTTGCTACTTCTTAATGAACCATTCTTCAAAGCTTCACAATTTTAATTTAAAGTACTTCTATCATGACTAGCATCTGCCAACATGTATGCGTGCGTGTGTGTGCGTGTGCGTGTAGAAAGAGAGAAGGGAGTGAAAAGACAGAAAGAGATTCCCATCTGAATTTTAAAAATGACAAAAGCGAGAGATTGCCGCTGGCACACGAGCTGTCCCCAGCTGTCATTATGCCATATTGTAGCCCCATGTGTTCTAACTGCCTGGGAGTCAGGCAGCTGGCAACCAGGAGAGGGCGATGGAGAGGCAGGAGTGGGAGGAGGACTGCAGGAGACAACTCTTGCATAATTGGCCACCGGGTGTTGGGGAGTGTGGCTGGGTGGTGGTGGTGGTGGTGTGGTGGTGGTGAGGGCGGGTCGGCGACAAAGGTTTGCACTGGTTACTGTCTCGCGTCCCATCGAGCCGTGATGTGTTTGCCAGGACGACTGGGACCCTCTTCTGGCGCCTCTCTCTTAATTGGATCCCCGATGCTGAAGAGCCTCTTGGTAGCTGGACTTTGACGTTGGCAGATAGCTCTGATGGCGGAGGGGAGAGGTTTGGCCGGTGGAAGATAACCCTTCTTGGAGGGAAAGCGTCGGGTTGTCCAAGATAACTCTGACGATGGGGATGAGACGGTAGCAATGGGTGGTGGTGGTGGTGGTGGTGGTGGTGGCAGCGGTTGAACTATTTACCAAAAAACGCTTTAATTAACCAGTAAGGTCATGCTAGAAAATATCTATTTCCTTAGAACATATCCTTTGTAAAGACGTAGGTAGTTTACTCATCAAAAACCATTGCTGATCTTTGTTATCCATTGATCATCCAAAAATAATAAACTAACGATGACTATAATAATCATCAAAAGTTTTAAAGCCTAGAGGGTACAATAATGACTGAGTAAATGTACCCCGTCCCGCACCCACACTTCCTTTCGTTCTCGAGTACACAACTGCAAGCATTCACCGAAAGAGGTCAGAGTTCACAGATGCGTCTAATTAATGTAAGGTCCTAGTTCGCCCACCTGTATACTTGACAACATTAATACAATTCTGATGTAAGGGAGGCTATTCCCTGAGATTAAGTAAAACGTTATCTTGCAAGAAATTTACACATTTGCTAAAAAGAAAACCTCTACCAGACCTTTAAATTTATTGGTTGCAGTCAGGTCGTGCGTGAGGACCTCTTGTCTGAGATTGATCACTGAGGTCTAGCCGCGGGAAGTGGGGCGTCAGAAGAAGGGTTTGGGATACAAGTGAAAAGAAATTACAGGTGAACGAGTAAAGACAGAGATAATGTCACAGATCTCATGCCTTGATCTGGACCTGGGCCCCGTTACCATCTAAATGTCAGTCTTGTGTGGGTCCAATTTCGTCTTGGGTAAGTGGCCTTAATAACAGCTGTCTGTGGTTTTTCCCTACCCAAGACTTTTCTCACAGTGGCTTCGTTCAATCAGTCAGCCGGTCAGTCACTCAGCCTGCCTCACTTCTCCTTGCAGCTTGGTAAGATTAACAAGTAAATAGAAATCGAATGGGCCTTTCGCAACCTATAAGAAGAGGGGAAGCGTGCCTAGACAAAGTTCGATTATCGGGTTACTTTAATCAGCCCTGGCTTCATTACCTACTTGAATAGCTGGAGGTAGCGAAGCGATTATGGGATGTCTTTTGTATTTTTCCATCTAACTTGACCCATCTAGTGAAAATTCGCTCTATCCTGAAATTACCTTGTTGCACTTCTCGTCGTTATCGTTATTGTTGCTATTTTTAGAACTGAGTTCTCCCGTGACGAAAACGATTTTAAAAATTGTTAATTCTGATCGGTTCATGAGCAAGCCGAATGAACAGGCATTAACACTCTGTTGAACTCTGCGAAATAGCCGAGGTTACATCGGTCACGTGGTGTCCATTTTCATGACGAGCGAGACTGTACGACAGCCCGATAGCGTCGGTGTTCAAAATGTCAGGTCAGAAAGTAATGTGTTATAAATGCCAATGCCCGTCCATCAGGGACTGATAACACTGCCATCTGTAGGGCCTCGGAGGTTGCTCCTACTTGCGTATTTTTACAGCCAATAGCCACATGCTGCTTCCAGAAAATAATTTCTGGTCAACCCACCAGGGGTCGTTCCATGTCGCCATGGTCTGTTGATATGCTGCTCTTCGCTTTTGTTTGCTAAAAACATGTCGAGTTCTTGTCGTTGACACTAGTGTCCATGAAAGTAGTTTAAATGAATGTTAATGTGTTCACAGTTTGATGGCGTCTGTGTGTCCTCATATCGTTTATGGTATCTGGATGTCGCATCCAATGTAGCGGAGAAATGTGTTTATCGTACCCCCCTGCCTCACCGTATCCATTAGGGACGATAGAGAGGAGTGCCAACTAATGCACTGCAGCCAACAACTTACGACACGCATGCGCTGGATTAGGCTATGCACTTGTCTCTTCCGGTTTTCCGTTACACCGAGTGTTGTAGAATACTACAATTGTTATTTTGTTGTTTAAAGGGAAATAATCGAGCTGTTCTCCGGACAAAAGTCGAAACAGAAAAAAAAACTTCCCGTGCGAGGTAGCGTTGGTTTGGGATAAATTGTAATATTTTAATTCATTTCTTTCCGGTCATCAGCTCCATGAGAAAAAGCTTTGCTTATAAAATAATCTTTAAACTATTGAAACATCTATGATCTTCAGTAGATAAAGCTGTAAAATATTAAGTCTATGTATGAGGGTACAGGGAACTACCACACACAAACACGCACACAAATGGCCGCAGGTTTGTAAGAGTTTTAAGAGCGGTTTTTTCTCTGCCGAAACCTTAGACCTTCTGCATGTGTTTTAAGTGAAACATATCTTCTTTCCCGCAAATTAAGACAAAAATTTCCCTCATTACCAAGGCATTATTAGGAAAGGGCTGTTCTGAGGGTTTTCGCCAGCATCAACTACAAGCTTAATGTGACAAGAAGAAGGCAGCCGGTAATGATCCAGAACGAGGCTACCGAAATGAGTGCAAACAATGTTGAAGAGAAGACTCTCAAAAACAGTTTTGGCAACCATGTTCGACTGTCAAGGGAAAATGAATGCAGATACAGTACAAGTTGTATAACATAATGGATATGTCGATGAACCTAGGCTTAAAATTCTTAGTAAGTGCGCATGCACACGCGTTCGTGTGTGTGTGTAAGAGAGAAAGAGAGAGGTGGCTAAAATTTCATTTCTTCTTAGTTTTTCTTTCCCATTGCTCGACTAAATTAATTTATATTTTGTAATTATTGTGGATATGCTCTACATCTACCTAGTTTTCTTTCTAGTACCTTAAAATGAGTTACGGTATGCTGAAATGAAATCTCCGACTTTCATTCATTCCTCCCGTCGAAATAGTTTCAAGATTCCGGTTATTTTGCACCTATCTGACGGCTTACCTTAGCTTTTCTCTATCTATGCACGTCTACCTGCGTGTGTGCATGTACTAATTAATTAAACAACACAACCATTAGACCGTGAGCAATAATTGCGATTAACACGGAAACGCGGACAAGGCTGAACGAAGAGCTCTGTCCTGCTCCGCGGGAGTCCGCCCTTTGACCTTTGCAAGATTTTAAAAAAAATTGTAGAATGTCATGGTGGCACGGTAGTCAGTTCACTCACTGCACTGGCCATGCATGTGTGTGCATGTTGTAAAGCATAAATCTCCGATGTGATGTTGGCAGGCTTGAGTTACAACCAATTGCTTTTGAGAGGTTAAATGAAGGGAGGCAATGACGTCACAAAGCAACAAGGGGAGAATGATCGAGGCATTAAATGTTCTTCCGTAGTGAGAACGGTCAGCGAATAATAAATAAATAAAAAAAAAACAAGGCAAATGAAAGAATAAAACACAAACATTTTTGTAACATTTTAAATTGTTTATTCGCTCGAAGTAGTCTTTTGTTTCAATTTTTCATGAATCTGGCAGCAGAGGCATCTTCTTATCCAAAGGTTTCTAACTGTAGAATTTGTTTGTGTAATCACATCTACTTTTCCTACACGGTTTTCCACATTATGTAATTATCTATAGTTATATTTTTATACATTGCTTTACACATTGCCTAATCATCTCTAATTTAATTTTCTTAAAGTGCTTCCCATATTGTGACTTTTAATTCCATTCTCCTACGATGTTTTCTATATTGTGTTATTATTCCATTTTCCTCTACTGTTTCCACTGTTCTGTTCCTTTCTCTCTCCACCCTCTTTCCCCCTTTTACAAGTGGAACTGGAGGTATCACAGGCAGGTCATTGTCATAGAAACGCCACATCGCGCACCACGACCACGTCAACACCACCACAGCAGCAGGGGAGGCTATCATCTCGGCCTGGCTGAGGAACGCACATAAACATGCACACAATGGGACATAACTGTGTGCAAGAAGTGGAAGAGGGACGCAACCTGAGAAGTTGAAGACTGTTGATGGCGTTTTAACCCAGTAGCGCGGTTCACCGATGGGCGCGAGGAGCGAGAGAAGCAGGTTCCGGACACTTAATATCGAGAACTCCCGCTGAGACCTAACTGCTCAGTCGCACACCAGCGACTTCATCATTACCTCCATGAAAAATGTGTAAATTGTACTGTGGGTAAATCTCTCCTACCCCGCTCCTTGCTTCCAACCAATCACTGCCTGGAATATCTTTTTCGGATAGCTTTTTCATGACTAGTCTACGATAGGGGCTAGTCCAGAAGCTTCCAGCTCTGTGTTCTTGGGATGTGAAAATTTTTCGGTAGAGAAAGATTATTACCTGGGGAGAATTTTATTCTTAGGGGTAGTGGGTCAGAAAGTCTATTACTGTGAAAACTAAAGCATAACCAAAAAAAATCAGCAAGCCCAAAAATAAAGATACAAATAAATAAAAATGTCTTCTGTCTTTAAGATCCCGCTACACGACTGATGTACTTCCTTTGGGAATCCCGAGCTACATTTCCATAACTGGTAAATTGACGGCGTAGAACAGCAAGTGACTGTTTATCAAGGCGGGTACATTAATATTTATGTCGTCTACAACCGTCTGAATCATAAACCGGTTACTTTAGAGGTGTGTGGTTTGAAAAAGTAGGTATTATGGATATTTATGCCTATTAGGGAGCAGATAGGTCAAAGCGATAACTCACTGTCAGTGTGTACATCAGTTAAGGTTCTTGATGAAGTGATGCAGAGCTAACACCGTGAGAGGGCGCTGCTACAGGTCCGACATTTCTCACATTACCTGAGCTGTGATAACAAACGAGAAACTGACTTTACAAAAAAAAAGTTAATATGAAATGCTTGATAACAAGAAAAACTAAAACGAAATCAGATTATGTGTGGATTGTGGAATATGTGTACGTGTATGTATTTTATGTATGTGCTTGTGTGCTTTAGTGTATCATGTGCGTTTGTGTGTATGTATATGGATGTGAGTATTTGTGTACGTGTCTATATTAGTCAATTTTTATTCTGTGTTAAAGACCTCTCCCTCTCTCTCTCCTTTCTCTCTCACGGACATCAGCAGATATAAATACTTTAGTGGTTTTAGGATCAGGGTTACCAGTCATGGTCAGTTTTTTTTTCACCTTTCACCTTTGACATTTTTTCACTGCATGACCTTTTTTTGTTAACTTGTTCTACATCTTTGATTATTTTGTGATCTTTTGAGCGCAATTGAGTCCGTCTTTGGGTGAGATATTGCTCTTTGTAAATTCCCACTTCTTCTTCTTAAAATAATAATAATAATAATCATCATCATCATCATCATCATCATCATCATCATCATCTATTACCATTGCTGGTGGTACAAAGGACCTCTTGTACGCTAATGTCTGTACGTGGAGTGCATGTACATCTCTACATTACCTTACTTTTTCACCTGGCAGGTGGCAACTTGTCTTCTCGCATTTTCACAGAAGAGTCACCAACACGAGACATTTATTGTTCGTGTGGCCTGCATTCAGCACTCGTTGGCCTTGCATGGCGCTTAACACGCGCAGCTTCAGGTATTATCCCCTCGGCAACTTTGTATGCAAAGTTCTCAGAACTATTAAAACTACTTTGAACTATTAAGTACTGTTAGAGGTAATTAAGAAAGTCTTTAGTGTGCCATCCAGGAACACTCAGCACCGCTGTGTTTATCGCTAAAAGTTTATTTTATTACAGGCACTGTGCAATGTTCACAAAGAATAGCTGTTAAATGCATTTTTTCTCCTCTGTGTGTGTGAGAGAGAGAGAAAAAGAATGAAAGAAGCGAACGGTTGTACCTTTCCCGTCTAACTTGACTTCAGTGTCTTTCTGTTTGTCTGTCTCTCTTTCCCTCTCTCCTCTTTCTCTCTATTCTTTTTCTCACTTCAGATATTCAAAATAAAACACACGCACAGTGGCGTTTCCTAACTACACACATGATTCATCCCTTGTCTTAAAAGACAGACGAGAGGAGGCTGCATGCTAGCACGTGCCCTCATTAATTTAGTCTCTGCTTTCCGCACAACAAAATGTGTAAAGGGCTGGAGGGTCTGAGAGAAAACATTGTTTTTGTAAGACATTCCTTTCAAACACAGCAGTCATACAGACAATCAATCACCTCTCATTTTATTTAGAATGGCTCAACAGGCTAAACATTCGTGTAATAGTCAGAAGGATTGGGTTTATTTATTTATTTTTTTTATTCCCTGATGAAAGATTTCTACAGTATCAAAAGTCCACTGAGATGATGTCACAAGCCATGTCTTAATAATAATCTTCGGAACAATTAAGTAAGTTTAATCTGAATAATAACAACAATAGCAACAACAGTTATAATACTAGAATATGTAGACCACATTTCATCCTGTTGTCGCGATCTGTGGACAATAGTCTGCAAACAAACCGACAATCAATCGCACAACAAAGAAACAAAAACAACTGTAAGCGGATGTCACCGTTTCTTATCCTGGAGGTAGATGAAGGAATCGAGGAGTGAGGGGAAGAATTTATTGGATTTCAAAAGCTGTTCCTAAAAAGAATATTGTTTCTGAGACCGGATTTGAAAGCTTCGAAACTAGACACAGTTCAAGGGGCAAGGAGGAGGAGGAGGAGAAGGAGGAGGAGAAGCTCCATAGAAGGAGAATTTCTCTGGTTTGGCGAGTGCCACAAGGAGGAGATCGGTGCAAGCAGATCGAAGAGACTTTGATCGCCACGTGTTTAAGCGGTATAGGCAGGGATCGATCTTGTGAAAACTGGATTGTGGCGAGAATAACTTGTACCCGCTAGAAAACAGGGATGTGCTTGTCCTCCATCAACATCGTAGTTTCAATGAGGGTCGCAGTACGGTCACGATTCTCGATAAATGCTTTACACTGGTCAAGAGCTTTTTTTAAAAAATAATACTCCATGCCATACTAATAATATTAAAAAAGCAGACACTTACACGATTTAATAAATACTGTCTTTATTTTCAGAAAATTTGGTGCCAGGTCGCTTCCTTCGTATCCACAAACCAGATATTCGTGATTAATTTAAGATTAAAAATACCTTGGTTGTTGTGCTCTTTTCATAAGGAAGGAACTGACAATTTTTTTTCAAGTGTACATTTTTCGTCGGATTTTTGTTCAATAGTCGTAAAAATTGTTTGCCGAGTTTACGGCCATTCAATGTTGTCTCCTGGTGCCGAGTACACAGCATGCTGCTAGTGAGTTAGCTGGATGGCAAAGACCTCACAGCCAGCAAAACCAATATTTTACAAACCTTTTAGGTGAGTGCTAGGAATCAGCCACAAAGCTGGAGGCTAGACGAATAGATGCTCCAAGCTCCAGGTCGTGACACCGAGGTGCAAGGACCTGAAGGTCCTCGTAAGTCCACATGGCTGCGCTCGCATCCTGGAGACATCATTGGAGACAGCAAAGGGCAGTGAGCTCTTCTTACCTTTACTTCTGTGAAGTCAACCGTAATCTGTGGTCGGGGGCTCGTGACACAAGAGGCTGCTGAGACGGGTATGGAAAGCTGGAGTTGAGACTGAAGATACTTGCCAGCTGGAGTGGCGGGTACCTCGTCCTCAGGGAGGCTGATGATGCGTGCAGAAGACGTACAACAGGTTCCACGCGGAAAAAATTTCCCAGGATGCTTCGCAAAAGGAGACAAAAATTGACAAACATAAATGACAATATTCAATATGGATGATTGATCAACTAAACATTTCTTTCTAAGCATACTTTCCCCACTTTCTTACATCTTTTGTATATTCTTCGTTTTTCGAACCGACAGATCCGTTCCCTATGCTTTTTTTGGTTTGTTTTGGTTATCTTTCATTCTCTTTTGTTTTGTTTGTTTTGTTTTTGTTTTTTTGTTTTTGTTTTTGTTCTCTCCCGTTATTTGTGTCTTTGTATCTCTTCTTTCTGTCTCTTTATTTTTGTGTCTGTCTCTGTAACTCTTTTGGTGTCTTTCTTGGTTTCTCTTGAGTCTCTAGGCTCTGTGTGTATCTCTCTCTCACAAACACACACACTCTGTCCTTGTCTCTTAGGTTGGCAGAGTAAAAAATAGAAAGAAGAAAAGGGCAAGAAAATGAGAACCATGCGTTGACAGACTAGTCTCTAAGCAAGAATCACATTTTACATCCAGAAAGCTCCGCGCATCTCGTGAGAGAATTTATCCGCTAAGGCCACGTATTACAGCCTCCCCTTTCTCCTAATCTTTTGATCCATCGCATGTTATTTATTTTTTCCTCTCTCCACTAAAAGGAAAACAAAATTACGAACTGCAACGGCGACATAAAATGTCAAGACATGTACGTGGTTGAAACGTCGCATTACGTTGTCAGCGCCGTTGTCGAGAGCGAGGGTGAACTCCACTCGAACCAGGAAAATGGGGCGTAAAAAGAGTTTGTGACGTCATAGCTTGACCTGCACGTGACTTCGCCGAGGGCGCTGATCAAATTGTAACATTAAGGACAAAATCTACAGAACGACATGCTTCTTAAATATCCACGAAGAACAGATAATTCTTTTAATGACATTTATCTCTGCATCTGTCGGTCTGTTTGTCTGTTTATCCCTGTCTGTGTGTAGGAATGCTTATCTGTTCATCCAGGTCTGTCAATAAAAACTTCTATCAATCGTATCTATCAATCAATCATCTCAAATTTCAAAGAATACAAAATATTCATTATTATTTTTGTTTTTTGGAAGCTGCTCAGTCTGTATTCTTTGAGTCGTCGATTCACCTGCCACTTGTATTAATAGATGTTTCTTTCTAAAAAAAGAAATGGGCGATAAGCAACGGATAAAGCCAGCACGTGGATGCCATCTTCCGTTGCTAAGACCTTTGGTTGACCTCGATCACACCCAGCAGCAGTTGCCTTGAGTATTGTCTCCTTTAAGAAGACGATTATCTCCCTGTCCTCAAGTTTTTTGTCTCACGATTTTATCAGAAGGGTCACATATTATACCAAGCCATCCCACACAAGAGCCTCATGGAGAGGGGCTTGTGTAAGGGATTTTTCAAAGAGATCGAAGAAGACAGTCCGATCAGGATGATTGAAAATGTTCTCAGAGGGATGAATTCTCATCACCCTGTTCCCCCGCCACCCTTCCACCCTTCCGCCCTGGAAATGATTGGAAAGTCGACCACAGCTCAAGTGCGTCCCAGCCTCCATTTGATCTTTCCTTGCCTACAGCATGGAAGACTGTCAAGTTCCATCGGCCTGTAGTGGCTTCACCCGTTTCGCCGTGAACACCTCGAGAACCCTCGATTTCACTCGCGGAGCAGAGTTCACTTCCCTTCGCCTCCCCCGTCGTGCAATCGTTGCCAGCAGCAACCCGGAATCCAACTCGAGGGGGGCAGAAAAAAAGAAGAAAGTGTCCAGAGGCGACTGGAGGACGCTGCTCCTTTTCCTCCGCTTTTAATGAAACGCCTTTCATGTTTGTCATGCAGCAGCAAGCAAACACTAAGTTCCTCGCGGAGCCTGTCTCCGTTGCCCCCTCCCTTTTGTCACTAAGCAAGCCGTTTTTGCAGACATCTTTTGAAGTGTCCTGTGGAATAAATAGATGATTCGGGGGAGTCTAGTAGCCTGGCCCGATCTCTTCTCACTAAACTGAAGTTTCCATGGGAATCGATCCCTTCGACACCACCGCCTAAGGTATTTCAAGCAAACCTCAAACCCTTCTACATTTTTTAAGGAGAATAAACTTTTGGAAGAAAGTAGGATAGAGAGAAGCTTTAATAAAAATAATGAAAGCACAGCACGAGAGGAGAGGTTATTTGCAGCTTTGCCGTGTTTTGGTTCTAAAAATAGAACCATATATTTTCCCATGTTACCCAGGTTCACCCCCAACTTAAAAAAGAAAAATCAACACTTAAGGCTTTTTCTTGCAAATGAATATTTGACAAGTAAACATAAAATCATTTACATCTGACAGACTTCTGATATTTTTACATTTGTCAGACAGCTATCTTCTACCAGAGCAGACAGCGAATATTTTTACGAAAAAGAAGTTTTAAAAAATTTGTAGGATGTAAATGGCGAATATTGGTATCAATGTTGTGAGACAGAAAAAAATCAGTAAAATCGTGTTTTAATATACTTGATGTCTTTAATCATTTTTATCTTGCTGAAGCGTATTAACTGTCCTCTCTGAACATTCCACTTATCACAAAATGAGTTTCTTTCAATTGACACAGGAAATGGATACCAGGCGTGAAGAAGGTGTGCAAATATTATCTAAAGGACAAGGACATCATTAGCTATTTCATTATGATGACCTGAGTTCTATAAGAAGCTTGTGAGAGAGAGAGAAATCAAGCAATTCGTGATACTGCAATCGTCTGCTTCTCGCTGGACCCGACATAATGTCATGCAACTCGTCTTCGTGTAAACAACGATAACAAAAAAAAAAACATAATCAATCTGTTGTTTCGATGTTCTTTTCGTTGATTAAAGAAAATTGATTCAGGACATAATGCACGGGACTCGCGTGGTTCGAGAAGCTTTATTAAATGTTGTTTGCGTGAGATGCGGCATTATCAGAGGTTGGTGATTTCTCTCTTAGAGCGCATCCATAAAACATCAACTCCCTAATAGGGTTGAGGCGATTCAGTGCATATCCCTAGTTTTTTTTTTTAAAAGCAATGTTTTGTAGTCAGCTTTTAGTAAATAACATGACACACGCAAAATAGTTGCAAAACCTTGCAAGGATGGCAGGATTAATGTATCGGACATCTTGCATTTGTGGACCACCTTGTTGAGAAGATCCTCTTAATGAGCAGGTCACGGAGGAGCGCTGCACGGAAGTGCAACCGGTAAACAGATTGTGGAAACACTTCTGCAACGGAGAAATAAACAAGTCAAAACACTTTGTTCTCATGGAAACTATCTTTTACACAAAAGAAGGCAAAGCGACAGAACAGGGGATGCTCGCACATTAACATGTTTAACGAAAGACAGGAATAAGGATGGAAACAGTTCATGAAACACGCAGAAAAGTTAGTTTTTCTAAAGCAGAAACTTGATGCCTGTGAAGGAGAAATAACATGGGCTCAGGTCATTGTGGCTCTCGTCTCTCTGATTGATCCATCTTTAATCTCTCTACATTTGATTTATCCATCTTTAATCTCTCTACATCTGATTTATCCATCTTTAATTTTAGTGAAAGTAAACAAAAATTCACATTTGTCGTTATAGCGCGCAAGACATGTTAACAGCATTTACAACATTCCACAAAGTTTGAAAAATGAAATTAAAACCCATTCAATCTCAAAAGCAAAATAATCGAAGCAAAAATAAAAAAAGAAAAATTTACCAAGGATACAATTTTCCTAGTCTGATAAATCAGTGAAAAATCATCAAAATCACATACCCATTATTTCAGAATCAGTAAAGCGATTTTTAAACAATCTATGTTAATTAAAGATCAAACGTTTCCGACGTCCAGTGAACACCTTTTTCATCATCAATCCTGGATAATTGATGAAATCATTAAGATCAAAAATATTTTATTTTTGTCATTGCAAGAGTCGTAAGCCGTAGAATGAAATTGGAAGAGGTTTTAATTAAATAGAATGTAAAAATGACAAATGAAAAATCTTTAAATGAGGCACTTATTTTAAAATTAATGGCAATAATATTTGTAGAGAGTTTCCCCGTGTGGACATGAGCTGAATGGGTTTTGCACGAAAGTCTACAAAACGAACAGACAGTTGACTGTACAAGAAACTTAAACAGATTTTCTGGTACATTTCTAGTAAGATTATAACTAATACAATATTTGAAGCGAGGTTGTATATTACGGATAAGAAGCAGAAAACTCAGGTAATATTTTATTTACTTAAATGTATTTTGTCCAGCTTTTCTAAAGGTTACACGCGATCCTTATTCTTAATTACAAAAAATAAGCTGGAACCACGGGGTGGTTGGTGGAAAACGAGTGAGACATCCGTGAAAAAAATATCATTAGATGATGAAGACAAAGCTGGTCTGGAGTTGGCGAGGACAAGAGAATCTGTCACACGATGAAGTCCGCTCTGACGGGGGAAGTAGTAACCAGATGCTGTCTGTGAAGAAAAGGTTTAATTATTTACCGTCTGCAGACCAGAGGAGAGTATTACTGGTTGAATGAGTAGTGGTTCACAAGGGACGAACTAGCATATACGTGCAAATGAACACATACATACATTCGTGAAATATAATACAAAGGGAGTATTAAAAAGTCATGTAAAGCATGACATTCAGCTTGCGCTCCCTTTATCTTTCCCTCTCTCTCTCTCTCAGAAATAGACAGAGAAGCCCTCGTCAAAAGCACCCGCAGGACGGTGTGAGTGGCACACAGTGTCAATCGGGACCCAGTCAAAATCCCTTCGTGCTGTACTTGTGATGTAATCTCTCGTTCTCTCTCACAGACCCTGGACCCAGAGCTTGTTAGGATAATGAGCGATAGAGACAGACCTCATCCCAAGGGAGAAAATGCTTACATTTTTGTCTGCGCATCCTGGAAATAGTCTCGCTGGCTTCCCTCTCCGGTTCCGGCTGTCTCCGCACCCGGGGAAGGGAGCATGCTTCTTCGCAGGTCTGTGTTTGCTGGGATGAAGCTCAGACACATTGCTGCTGGCTGCATGATAACAGTTTCAAGTGTCTCTGACAGACTTTGAAATTCAGAAAGCAAGGATTTGTTTTTTCTTGCTATACGTGCAATTTTCGCGATTTTTTTTTTTGTTTTTTTTTGTTTTTGTTTTTAGAGGAGTAGCATGCTTATTTTAGTTTGCCTGGTAGCTGACAAAAAATTGGTTTAGCTGTTTGCTTGACTTCCCTTCATGTTGTTTTATTTGTAACTGTAGAACCTCAGATCGTGATAGGGGTTTCGCTGTTTGGTTTTATGTAAAAATAGCGTGTGCGAGAAAGACAGAGAGAGGAGGGGAGCAAAACAGACAATAAAAGAAAAATTGTAATAATATTTCAGTATCTTCACATTTAATATTTATATTTACATTGAAAATCTTTTGTCTGTTTTACGATCCTCTACCGTTGGATGTAGGAGCTGTTAATCCCAATTCGCAGCTAACCCTTCACAACAGTCATACTGGTATAAATTGTGGCAAGTGTTTGTCATAAAGCTAGCAATGAGTGGGCTGTGTACCCGGCCCCAGGTCTGTCACAGGCCTCGTTGCCGCTAGAATCAAGTGTTTGTGTCACGACATTTCCTCCGCTCAAAGTTCCGCGCGTCTACTAGAGCGGCAAGGCCGAGTGCACGAGCGGAACTTCCAGTGACAGCTACACTCGAACGTCTGGAAGGCGGCAGTCGCGACAATAAACATAGCACTAACATCAGCACTCATCGCAACACTAATCACAACACTGTCCCAAATACAACACTAAATCAACACCAAACACAGCACTAAACGTAACACTAAAATGAGCACTAAACGCAACACTAAACTAAACACTAAAGAAAACACTAAAAGCAACACTAAACATAACACTAAACGTAACAGCGAAAGCAACAGTAAACACAACACTAAACATAAAACTAAAAGCAGCAATTAACAAAACACTTAACACAAAACTAAACATAATACTAAACAAAACACTAAAATCAACACTAAACACAACACTAAAAGCAACACTAAACACAACACTAAACACAACACTAAACATAAAACTAAAGCAAGAATTAACAAAACACTTAACACAAAACTAAACATAACACTAAACACAACACTAAAATCAACACTAAACAAAACGCTAAAAACTTTACTAATCGCGGAACACTAACAGCAACACTAACAGCAGCGCGATAACAGTCTCTGATAACACATTGCACAATTTAAAAGCCATTTGTGAAAGACTTGAACTGCTTTAGCTGCGGAAGTTGAAGACACAACCATGTTAGCTCATACGACCGCGCTTACTTCCTTGAGAAAATAATAAATAAAATAACAAGCACACACTTTTATTTTTTCTATTTGTTATTCTTTCCTTTCTGCCATACCCCGTCACGGACTTCTCTCCACACAGAAAACGTGAAGGTTTGATAGTTTTAAAATTGGAATTTATCAGCGTAAATGTCGTGATCACGCCATCTTTAGTGCTAAGATTGGGGTTCCGAGCATTCTATAACACGATAACCCAAATCACTTGAAATTAAAGAAAGAAAAAAAATGAATAGAAGTCCTATCACGTTTCTAGTTGAGATTCAGCTGTAACGCAGGATCCTGAATCGAAGACATCCTCCCCACCATCCTCCCCATCCTCCCCTCTACATTTCTTCCAGAAGCCTCCACCCTCCCACTGCCATCTCCTTTCTGTGTTGTCGTCCTCCTAGTCGCCGAGGTTTTGCCTAGAGACGTTTTAGTGAAAGGAGGGAGCGGAGCTGTCGGAAGCAGCCTAAAGTAAAGTGTCTGGAACTTTGATTTTCATCCTGGGGATTGAAAGGGGCACCACTGGACCTGTTCCGGGAAAGATGTTTTCGTTGGAATCGCCCGCCGCATTGAAAACGTGGTTTGCCTACCAACACCAGGGGGCCCCACACAACACTGACAAAGTCTGCGTGCTTGTAAAGCAAAGCAGGTGAAGGAAGGAGAGAGAGAATGATTTAATGTGAAGGAAAATGGCGAGAACAGAGATGACTATCTCGGTGTGTGTGTGTTATCATGCGAGTGTGGGTCTGCTTTTTGTGATATTAGGGCGTGTGTGTTGGGGGGTCTGTGTTTAGGGATATTGATTGATTGATTGATTGATTATTTATGTCTGTGTAATTATTTCTTGGGTGTTTCGAATTGGTTTGTGAGTAAATCATCGTGTTTAAGCATGTGACGATTGTAAGTCGATAACTGATGTCGATGGTCTCTCTCTAGCCTTAACCTTATTCGCACAAACAGGTATACACATGTGTCCACGAACCTTCAAACACACACAAACAAACACAAACAAACACAAACACAAACAAACAAACACAAGCACAAACACAAGCACAAACAAACAAACACAAACACAAACACAAGCACACACACAAACAAACAAACACAAACACAAACACAAGCACAAACACAAACACAAACAAACACAAACACAAGCACAAACAAACACAAACACAAGCACAAACAAACACAAACAAACACAAGCAAAAACAAACACAAGCACAAACACAAACAAACACAAGCTCAAACACACACAAACAAACAAACACACCAAACACAAACACAAACACAAACACAAGCACAAGCACAAACACACACAAACAAACACAAACACACAAAGCAACATATGTACACCAGCTTTGAAAACAGTGTAAGAAAAGTCTTTATCGTTATTAAACACATTAGCATTGTTCTTCTCTCTCAATACAGAAGTATTTGTCCCGATGAATTTGAGCTTTTCCCAGCATCCCCCCGCTGCCCTATAATTACCGGCGTTAAGAGTTCTCGTGAAATTCAAGAAAAATGGCATCCGACATTTTTGAACCTGCTTGTTGCTGGAGGCTGAGGAAGCGATCGTGTAGCCCCAATGGCCTCAAATCCCCAGGAAAACACTGAGTGCACAAAACATAAAGGCTGCATGCTTGTTAGGCAGAAAATAATACGAGAATATTTGTCTCAAAAAGCTGAGATTAAAGCTCGTGTGAAATGATTTGGTCCTGCCATCGTGCACAACCTTGACAGTTTCGGAGGCGGGTGAGGGAGGAGGTGTATCGAAGTCCTATTTATTTTTTACCTCCTGCTGGCATTAAAAAAAAAACAACTCACTTTTCCTTCCATTTAGTCAATTGCTCGTTAGCTAGATAATTCTTTGTGATCTCTCCATTTCATACTTTGGACAAAGAAATCCCGCTTTTTAAGGTTTTAGATGTTGACACTGAACACGTGACATTAATGTGAGTACTATCATGTGCATCACATCCACTATTATTTTATTTTATTTTATTTATTTTATTTATTTATTTTTGGTCGAAAGATGTTTGAAGAAAATAGCAGTTGTTCTTGGTTTCTGTGTATGCCGGTGTTCATGTGTATGTGTGAATGCTTTTACTTTCCACGAAGGGCTTGTCCACGTCCATTGGGAATCGTCAGGCAAGGGATGCTGCCCTCCCAGAACATTCGATCTCACCTCGCACCTAATATGAACAATTTGCAACTGTGTGGATCACTTACCTCACTGATCTTCCCAGCGCTCCCTTCATGCCCCACAATTTATTTTTCTTCCAAAAGGCTGACGTAGTCTGCTGGTGCACACACACACCATTTTTTTTTTTACTCAATGACTTATTTGAGTCGGGAGGATCAACAACTCCCTCTCTCCTCTCTCTACATCCACCCCAGCTACAGCTAATGGACTCGCTGGCAGCGCCGTCTACCGGACCATTGAGTCTCTTGATGTGGCCGTCCACTCAGCCGTCTGGGAGGTCACAAGGCGGAGTTTTCTGTCCGTCAAACTTGGAAGACTGCCAGCCGCCCCTCTTGTGGTCCTTCCGGGAGCAAGTCGGACTTTCATGTAGTTTCTTGATGAGGCTAACGATCGCTGGCTTGTGATCTATGATTTCCTTCTACAGAAAATCTTGTTCTTCTATACCTCTCTTTATCTCTTTTTCTATCTTTCTCTCACTCGAACGGTTTTCTCTCCAAATGTAACGCAATAAAGAGAACCCATGCAACAGGATATGAGTGGAGCTCGAATTTTTATGAGGGTGTTGACAAACATTTATTTTGGTTTGTTTATAGTTTGTTTTTCTCGCTCAAGATTACAGACTGATTAACGGTTGACCAATAATTATTTTTTCGGCTATAAAATGTTGGACGTAGCAACACCACTGCCAACCCTGTTTCAAGAAAGTTTTCAGTGACTTCAGCAAGATTTCCGACATTTGATCATTCCTAGACTGGATGTCGCCGCCGGACAGCCTCTCTTGTGATGTTCTCCTGGGATGTTCTTTTACCGAGTTCCGACCAGCCTCAAAGGTCTGCTTAAAGGCGTTCATTCTCAGATAAAGGTCATCAACTTGCCAGTTAGACCCAGAGACAAAAATCTGATTGAAGGCTAAGATTTTTTGTTTCATGCCATCATAAATATAGTTAATGTCAGTTTGTCAACAACTGTTTCCCCATCTTTGTTTAAAAATGGTCTGGTAATGTCATTCGCTTTAATAAGTCTACGCTTGACGTTAAAGTGTTCAAACAATTACAGCCTCGTTTCTATTTCTCTAAAATAATAGGTAAAGTATACTGCTCAAAACAATGGCAAGACCACCTTCATTTTTTTCTACATTTTTATTAATCATATTTGTACTAATAGTGAGCGATTCCTTTAAAATCTTTTTCAGTGAATTTTTTGTGTGGGTGAACAAGCAAAGTGAATTTGATGACAATCCAGTTTGGTCTTGTGCCTGCTCAGTACAGCAATCAAACAAAAACAGTCTTTGACCACAGAAATGCGTTCAATTACAACATGAAAGAATATGTAGTGCACGTGCAAAAGATTGGTTCAGTCCATGAAGTAACAGTGTCTCGCCTGCATCCAGGCCAATGATGGACACACAGGATCTTGACTTTTTTTTCTCTGATATCCCTTTTATGGTTTATGTTAGTGCAAGCTGAAATTCTTTTTGTTAAAATGATTTGTTTCGGTGAAATTGTCTAATAGTTTCATTTAATGAATAGAGAAATGTTTTGATTTAATGTTATCGTCTTTGTGTGCATTGACCTGAAACAGTGATTGTCTGTACAACCGGCCTTTGTACTATTTTGAGCAGTATAGCTCTCCAGACATGAGTCCTCACTCACCGGCGCCCTAGTTAATCTCTCAGACTCCGTTGGCATATAGACTTTGTCACAGTACCCAAACTACTTTTATCAAAGTAGCCACGAACATCTGCCTTCGACAGTGGCGATGTTTCTGCCTGAACTCTACTGGACCTGTCTGCTGCATCCGACACTATCGACCTCTCTCTGGTCCTTCACACACTCCGCACCCTCTACAGGGATTTCTGGGATCCGCACCGGCATGGTTCGCCTCCCAACCATCTGATGGGACCCAGACTGTGTTCTCGACGGTCAAACATCCGATTCTTCTCCCCTTTTGAGCGGGGTTCCCTAAGGCTCGGTACTTGGCCCCGTTCTGTTCATTTTGCACACGTCCCCACTGGCATCGTGCATCGTCTGAGTGTTTGTTATTAGTGATATGCTGATAACACAAACTGTACTGATCAACCCCGCCGGCTGCGACTCACTGTGCCAACAGGACTGTAGAAGCCTGTATAAGCGATGCCAAAGTTCACATAATAATAATAATAATAATAATAATAATAATAATAATAATAATAATAATAATAATAATAATAATAATAATAATACCAACAACTTACAACGGACAGTATCATCAATTAATATTATGAGTTATGCATCATCATCATCATCATCATCATCATCATCATCATCATCATCATCATCATCATCATCATCATCATCTGTTGAAAAAACATGTTCTATCTTGTTTTTTTAGTAACAAACATTGCATTTGTGTTCCTGTTTGTCTGTATTGTTTCAATGTAGCTGAATGTAACCCCGCTGACTCGGTTTCTGTGAATCTTCAAATCTGTCCACTGCGAACCCCGCGCGCTGTGATTTTTTTTATTCTTCCCTCCGTTTCATCTGCCTGTAAATCATTCGTCCTGTGGCTGCAGCTGTATGGCAGACATTTACATCTGTCATTCACTAAATAGTTTTATGGGTCCCAGTGGGGAAATTATTTACCATTATATGGAAACTATGCTTTTAGGCTCATGTTATCTCTATGCAGCCCTCACCCCACCCTACCCCACCCCACCCCACCCCACCGTCCTAATATATCATTGTGCGCGCGTGTGTGTGTGTGTGAGAGAAAGACGCTTAAACATCAGAACAGAAAATAAAGAAGAAGAAAACGAACAAACAAAACCAAACATACAAAAGTCTTCTCACTCATCATGTTTGCATGTTCAGATGCTGGTATGCACTCAGGTTGCAGGTTAGAAAGAATAGTTGTGTGCGTGCGATTTAAAGAAAATGTGCATTTAGAGATAAAGGTATAAATAAAAACGGGATTGAGAGACTGCGTGATGTGCATGCTATTAGAGACACACATGTAAATGAGAAATGAAAGAGAGTGGCAGATAGAATAAAAGGTGGAACAGCAAACGGGAACATCATTCCGAAACTAATACTGCTGTAGAATAAGCAGGCTTAAGAGACTCTTGAGAAAAGAATTATGGGGATGGAGAGAAGACACAAGAAGAGAGAAATAGAGAAAGAGAGAAGACTCAAAGATATCGAGATATTGAGAGAACAGAGAGAGATGGAAAGATAGTACAAGACATCTTTAAGTGATGAAATGCACAGTCTTACTGAATAAAAGTTGTTTTTTTTCTGAGTCCTGACTGAGAAGTGAACCAAACATATCTGATGGCAAACGCGTGCTACTTAACACCTCCAACACACAGGTGCGCAGCCATCCAAACAGACACCCGGCCAGACAGAACATCCATTTGACAGATCGTATCTGAGCTGTCCATACGTAAGAGCGCGTGTGTGCATGTGTTCGTGCGTGTTCACACGATAGAATAGTCTCTCCCGAGCAGTCGAAGATGCGTGCTCACATGACTCTTTAAAAAAACATTTCTCTCGGACACAAAAGCCTCGCAGGATGTGTTTGCCTTCACACTTGGCCATCATGGGAGCGGCGCGTCCCTCCACAATGTGGAGTCCATTACAATTATTTGCCGAGCGACCATCAGGCTACTGATGTCAGGTGGGTGGCTTGTACCCACAGGTGGGGCTGCTACCGGCACGTCCTGTGTACTTTAGTGCCGCGACTTCCACCCGACAGCGGCTACCCAGGGATAGTAAAAGTTCTACGTGTCTTCTCCACGCACTGGGGGAGGTTGTGAGGACAGGTAGAGGACACCTCTCTTGAACGATTTTTTTTTCCATCAACGTTTAAGGCAGTTATGCGTGAACAATATCAAGCATGGCGGTGGTGGTTCTTATTTCGACACTGATACCTGATCTACTCGCCTGTTTACTTATCTATCTACCTATTCTTTAGTTAATTCCTGTATTTCTGGAATTCCGTCTGTCTGTCCCGGTCTGTCTGTTAGAGTGATTAAAAGCTTTGTAAGGGCTGTGAACAAATGTAGGCGAATCTCGTGAGGGGGTGTGAATACCTTTGTAGTAGTGACAGGTGGTCGTTCCTTTAAGACAGTTCCACAGGTAGAAACCGCATTTCCTCGCGTCTATCGTGTACTGTTCGTCTTGCTGTCTGGATAATAATATTCTTTTCAGATGTTGTCACCGGACGACGAAATGTCTTGGGGATGGGAGAGAGAATGTATAGTTGATGAGGAAATATCCTGTGCCAAATTAATTAATTAATTTGTTACAGAAATGTGTTGTAATGTTTTCTTCACTTTTTACAAAGAAAAACAGATATTGACTAACATTCTAACTATTTACATTACCGAAGAAAGCAGCGAACGCAAGATGTGATTGCAAAAGACGGACCAATCCGAGTGTTGCAGATGACCAAGACCTTGCAACGTTTTTTTTCTTTTGCTTATATTTCGTAATTTGTTGTCTTCGATGAACTACAAACAATCATTTATAAATCTTTCATTCAGATTAGCTTTCAAGACTGATTTTGTGAATTTTTGTGGATTGAATTTAACAAAAGGCACGCACACAAAACAATTGCAGTCAAGTTCTAGAACAAGATAAGAAAGGTCAGTTCGTGATACAGGTCAAAGGACATCTTCAATTTTGATATTAGGAAGATTCCTATTTTAGAATCGACGCAAAACTGTACGCGAAGTCGTGGTTCAGAAGAGATCTTGCTTTGTCCATTGTGTTGCCCACATTAGCCTTATTGTGTAGACAGTCATTTGGTCATCTGGCTTACAAGGATCTGATTAGTCTCTAAATACCGAGCTTTTGTCCATCGGCTTGACATCGGAATTGCTGGACAAGGACTGCGGAAAGATATCCCACAGCTAAGGCATGTAAATCATTTTCTCACAATGTAGCAGTTGAAATAAGTAGTTTGCTGTTTGTGTGTTGTGGGCAGGTAAAAAAAAGGACATTACTCTCCCGGAGGTAGTCTTTCTCCTGGCTTTACGCTCTGGTGGCATGAAACGATTCGCCGCACACACAGGGAGTCTCCTCTTTCCTACTGTCATTTATAACATCGTTCATCTACACATCTGACAGTGGCAACTGGAATGACTGAAAAACATTAAGCAAAGTATTAAAAAAACAGAGAGAGAGAGAGAATGTAGAAGAAAGAAAAACACTTATGGAAGGCACATAGAAAGCAAAGACAAGACAAAACAAAAAATCAGAAATTGAAAATAAGGAAGGACGAAAGAAAGCAAAAAAAAATTTAAACAAAAAAAAAAAGTAGAAAAAAAGAAAAAAATAAAGAAAAAAGAAAAACGAAAAAATAATATAAATCGAAAATACATAAATAAGAACTAAATAAAAAAAACAATTAAAAAAAGAAATAGACGAATAAAGAAAACAAATAAAAGTCAAAAGAGCAAAAAAGCAAACGAACAAAAAAAAGGCAAACAAAGGAAACATTTATTTCTAAAGTAAGATGTGTTACAAGTTTATTACATGTTTGTGACATGTTTGCTAGAGAATGGTACAGAAGAAAATGTTATTTTGCAATGTAAATATTCTCATCAAGGTCTACAGAAAGTACGTTGAAGAAGAAGTCCAGAAAAGGTTCTGTGGAAGGTCTTGTACAAACTTTGATCTTTGTAAAAGTTCACAGCAAAGGTATAACTGCTGACATCGCAGGAAATAAAGGAAATCGTTCGCGTGCTACTCAGGGCGTTGGCTGAACTCTGTTCTCAGTGGATGACAAGATGAAAGACCTGCAATGTAAAATTAATTTGCCTAAACTCAGTCCTCAGTTGACGACAAGATGAAAGAACCGACATGTAAAATTAATTTGCATGTTTTTGTCCCTCCCCTTTCTGTGTCAGACAGTGCACGCACACTTATTTTGTGGAACACATTTCGCTGATGCTTTAATTTGCATCTTCTTTCTTGTTTGAAGATTTCTTCATGGACATGTGTCTAATGTCCATTTTTTTATTATTATAACCGTGAGCATATTTTTCCTGTTCTTCATTTGCAGTCTTTTGGAGATTTTTACAAATCTTCATTATTTCTGCGTCTCTGAACTTTGCCTATAATTAATGTTTGTAAATTTTTACTCTTTTTCGAGTTTGTTACTTCTGCTTCCAGGAGCACGTGCTCATTACTTATCGAAGAGCTATTGTCGTAACAATCAGTCTCTAGTCTGGCAACCATTCATTTTCCTTCTTTTTCCATTTTCACGATTTAAGAAACTTTTGACGGTTAATTTTTCATCGGGTTTTTATTTTTCACGGGAACTGATTTCGGAGCAAAATAATCAAAATAAAAGAAAAGCTGTTGCTTGCAAGATGGCAAGATTTTGATTAATTCTGCCTTGTTGTTTGTTTCATGTTGTGAACGTTGGTGACAACTAATTGAAAAAGATATTCAAGTTGTACTTCAGATTATTTTTCTCTGAGGGAAAATGAAGTTTCTTTAGGGACTTTGCCAAGTGACTCAGTCATGAAAAAACTGTAAATACTGTAGAACAGAGTTTAGAGTGTCTAGCACTGTAAAAGTGAAGTAACTTTTAAAATGTACAAAGGCAGATTTATTTCCTTCTTTTTTCATTCTACGAAATTGTCTTTTTACTCGGTGGGCCTGTATCCTAGCCAAAACTTTAGAGAAATGATAATCTATGGATAATCATAGTCTTTAATCAACGATGCTGTATTTTTTCTTGAAAACAGAACTTCTGTTCTGATGTGAAACCTCTGGATGTGAAGGGTGGTGGTGACAGGGCATCGGTGTCTTCGTGACTGATGTCATGACAGGACACCAGTGTCGTTTAGATTGATGTCATGACGGAAGACACGGAATGTAGCACCGCGGTTATAGGGAATGGCTGTTTGTTTGAGGACAGTTTGTTCGCATCCCAAGACAGATTACACAAGTCGATAGCTCAAACTTTGCTCCTCCCTCTGATCTCATTTTTCTTCTCGCCTTTGACCTAAATATTTTCTTTCTCCTAAAAATTTGTTTTCCTCCAAAATCATATCTTCAAGATACTTTTTCTCGTATATTATTTTTCTAAGATTCCTTTTCTGTCCATTTTTTTCCAAAATACTTAACCTGGAGAGGAGGGTGGCTGCAGTGCAGGAAGCCATATAGTCTGCACTTACAAGTCTGTTATCACTTGTTGGTGGTGGTTGGTGGTGTTGGTTGGTGGTGGTGGTGGTGGTGGTGGTGGTGGTGGTGGTGGTGGTGGTGGTGGTGGACAATACAATCGTTATGCAACAACACAATGGCTTGTCACGGTCGTCCTTTGAATTGCAGGCTTCAGATTGTCAATAATCGTCTCGCTACAACGAACACTTGGATTTTTTTTTATTACCTCCTGTGATCATAGTTGAGGACCGGGCCGACGGGTGCTGCCAACAGAAAGACAAATGCAGTTAAACTGGAGATAAATTTTGATTCATCCTCGCATTATAACAACATAATAAATAACAATAAATAACAATGACCTGTGATGGCTTGCACAGTGCACAATCGCACTTACTCGTCACGCATGCAAGAATTCCCGATCGAAATAAAGAATTCAATAAAATACATGTCAAACGACGAGAAAATGGATGTTAAGCAAAAAAGACAATCTATATCAGACAGCTAAACAAACGACCTGGAACCTTCGCGACCGACTGAGGTGTGTTTCATTGTTTGTAGATGTAGCGGTGAAAGGAAGGAGGGAGGAAGCAGAACACACTATTGTGTTATCGTTCTTGTCATTTAATGTTGACTGAACATCTAGACTGAGTGCAAAGTGTTGACCCCGGGTACTTCATAAGTACTCATTATGCGAAGGTTTGTCACAAGGCACTGTCTCTCTCCTCACATTTGCTTCTCTTGCTATAAGCAATAACGTATTTGAAGCAATAAAAATGTGTCCTTGTGTTTCTCTCACCTGTAACGACCGTGAGTGACGCAGCATGAGGACACTGTAGACTAACAGGTCAAGCGTGACTGTGGTGAACACGAGCAGGTGGCGACGCGTGATGGACTCGCTTCAGTGAGAACCTTGACAAGGGAGACTATCCTGGCTCTCCCAGCGTCCTTTGGCAATTTCACGCCCTGATGCACTCCGCTGCGCGCTTACAACGAGAGCCTTTGATAAGCTGACAGATAATGCTGCTAGTTCTTATCAGTGTCATCTAACGCTCAGGACAACTGCACCGATAATACCTTTATGATTATCTCTCCTCTCTTCATTTCTCCTCAACCCTCCCCTACAACCTACCCACCTTCCGATTATCTTAGATGATAGCCACTTCATTACTTCAACAACATCATTTGATTTCTTTTACAACAGTTGATGCTTGTCACTGTATGCGTCAAAGAAAGAAATAAAAAAAAAAAACAAACAAATAAACCCACCAACAAACAAAGAAACAAAGAAACGAAAAAATAAAATGAAAGGGGTAAGAAAGAAATTTTAAAAAATTGAAAAAATAACAAGTAAAAATAATCGTACTTCAACAGTAAGAAATAAAAGTAGAACATAACAAAACAAATAAAACCAAACAATGAGAGACAGAAAGAACCAGGTGTAAGGGTGTAGCGGTCACTCTGCCGGCCGACAGGAAGTGACGAAGGTGCTGAGGGGGGCGAAGTGGCAGCAAGACCGACACTTGACAGCAAAGGAGGTGGGAGGGGCTGCAGGTCTTTGAAACTGCAACTCGCGCCCTCGTTCACTTCCTGCACCTTCTTCAGCCATCCTCGCAACTAGGTCAGGCTGGTGTGGTGACGTCACTTCCGTCTGGTGTGCAAGGGGGTGATAACCTGACAGCAATTTGAAACCGCTGACGCCTGAGAGCGCATTGTGCCTGTGTTTTAATACAACTTTTTTGCTGAGATGAGAGAAATTTGATTCCAGAATAGCTGCCGGCAGCCTGCAAGACCTGTGCAGTGCAGAGTGAGTGGCTCAGCAGGTCCATCCCCTTGCTATCGCGTGTGAAGGTTGTGAAGCTGGTGACGGGAATAGAACCCAGTGCCGAAAATAGTCCTCTTTTTTTTTTTTGAAGTTGGTCCCTCACTTTGGTTTTTCCTAAATGTTTATTGCCCTTGACATTTTCCCCTTTGTGCATCGTCTTACATCCTTTTATGGTTATTAGGCGGAGGCGTTGCAAACTCGCACCCACAAGCCATTACCTAGCAATTTTTCTTACAGCTAAGACAATTCGTGAAAGGTTGTTTGGAGGAAATCTTCGGAATATTCATTGATTACAATCATTAACCTGCGTTTTTTTTAATTGTCATTCGTAATAATCGTACACGGATCCCTTTCCCTACAAAGGTTGACACAATTACACTGACATTTCAATATTGATTCCAACATTATGTTGGCATTATAATTGGTCCTCTCACACTTGGTTCATTTGCGTTCTCACGACTACAAGGGTCGCTGCGGCTGAGGTGGTGGTTTTGGTGGTGGTGGTCGTCGTCGTGGTGATGGGGAAATAGGTGTTTTATGCTATACTAACACGCCCGCGCGTACACACACACACTGGTGATTGCATTTCTTCTAACCTTGTCAGATTTTCAAATTTGTCTTTTATCATCGTAAACCTTGCTGCTTCGTCTGGCGATAATTGTCTGTTCGTATGCATAACACGCTGCAGAGGGGACGAGGCGGTGCGAGGGGCCTGCTGAGATGATTTCTCGGCCGACACAGGTAATAGTGCCATGACAGCCCAGGTAGGATGTGACAGCCCAGGTAGGATGTCTTTGAGACACTGTTAATGGACAGAACTAATGCATCCCACGACCTGCGCCAACGACTGAGGCTTTTCCTTCTTAATGATGAACACTACTGAAGAATTATGTTATTATCCCTGGGCTTGTGTATATATGTAAGTTTTTTTTTTGTTTCCTCGGATTTCTTTTTTTTTTTTTTTTTTTTTTTTTTTTTTGAGATGAGCACACAGCTGGTTGCCTGCCATTGTAAACCTCTCAAGTCACTATTCGTGTACCAGAGACAGACAGGCTTCAAACAGTCTGACCTGTAATGGCACTTAACTGTGTCGCGATGTCTGATAGAATGAAAGCTAAAAGGTTCTTGATGGATGAAGAAAATGAAAACATCGAGTTTTTGATTATTTTTCGGGGGGGAATACCTCAGCAGCAATACAAATCAAATTTCCGGCCTGTCTGCATAAATACCGATCATTCTGTCTGTCCATCTGTCTACTTCCTGTTGCCGATCTTATATGCTTCCTTTCTTTCTTTCAAGAAGAGTATAAATAAGAATATATAAAAGGGAAATGTGAGTAGGATGCTATTCAATATGTGTAATTATTCATTACACAATTATCCCATGAAATCCCTAGCTCAGCCTGCACCAAGGTGGTCACGTGTGTCTGTGTGAAGGAGCGCAGCGCCGTCTGTGTTATTGGCGGTGAATAATCAATCACAAGCTGGAGAGTGAAACATGATGGCAAACACGGTGGTCTTATCGTCTACCCTTTGAGAACATCACTTCCGTTGATGTTCTCCGCATCACGTGGCCTTTAGCCTTGCCCACGAACCGCAACTCGCTGACTGCGTAAATTGCGTCCCTTGAACTGAAACAGGTCAACGGTGTCTGTTGGTACGAAGAGTCTAACCAAAGGACTGATGTTTGGAAAAATATGAAGAGCATATTTCCTTCGTTATGACATTTTTCTCGACTTAAAACTGTTTGAATGGGTTAGGGGTAGGGCTGGGTTAGCACGTTGCTATTAAAACTTCTGTGAGCAAGAAGTTTTCGTAATCTCTTGATCAGCGTCACGTCTGTGAAGCGAAAGGTTGGTGGTTCCAAGCCTGTATGGGCCTGGGTTGTGGAAACTTGCTTTGCACACCTATTATTTACAAGAAAAGGGAGAGATAATTTATTTGGGGTGGTATAGACTGCGCAAGGGTTGGTAAGGATCAGCCTTCCTTCTACATGGTGCTGTTCATTCACTGTCCGTACAACCCTCAGGCTGTAAGCCTCAATATCTTTACTCCATTTTTTAAATCACCAAACGCACGGTGCATAAATCTGTGCTTTGCTTTTGGCAAGCAAGCTAGATCGCTGATCAGACACTATCTTTACTGATGTTCACCCGGGATATTAGAGCAAGTAATAAAACCACATCTGTGTGTTTCAGAGAGTTGGGAAGTAAAGCAACGTTGTATACATAACAATTGTCTACTTGCCATCACTTATAAACTGGCAATAAACATATAAACAATTGGCGTAAAAAAATCAGAGGTATGTCTGGGAAGCACAGTGTCTGGAATGTGTAACTGAAGTTTTATTCACTTGCGTTTGTGACCAACATACGACACCCACCCCACCACACTCGACCCCTACACATTTTCCATCTTGCAAGTGGGCCACAATGGCAAGGTGGAATGGGAGCTTGGAATCTTGGCCATCAGCCCACCTGTTGCAGCTATCAGCGCCGTCTGCTGACAAGAACATCTTCCTGTCGGCCTCGTTTCTAAAAGCAGACACCTTGTCAGGTATATCACGGGTAAACTCGCTACCCCCTCCCAAGACGATCAAAAAGGATTTCGACTGCACTGGCTTCCGAGCCGGTTAGTTTTATAAGTAATTAATCAAAATCAAAAAAATCAAAAAATCAAAAAATCAAAATCAAAACAGACTTTATTGTCTGCCCAGGAGGACAGAAATTTGTCTTTGCTCACATACCCATACAGACATTTAACAAACAGTTAGGAGTAAAAGTGAGGAGTAAAATAGTGTTGATTGCACCAGTCCATCAAAGCAGTGTATGTTTATCCTAACAACAAACCTTGGGTGACCAAGGGCCTAAAAGCACTGCTTAACAAAAAGAAACATTTGTTCATCACGGGCAGAAGCCCACGACAGAAGATTAGTACATAGAGAGGACCATGATGCTATCCGTTGGGTGGGCAGAGGCTCTACGAGCATACTAGTTAGTCCGCTTTCAGTAGTTTGCCGGTGGACCAACGAGTGTCGACGAGATTGAAACAGAGGTCGAGTTAGCTCTCGCCATAAACCCGATGTGTCAGAATGCGGCTCGTGGTTACATCTTGAGCTCGCTGGAGGGACCTGCCAGACGTCGAGTGTTGATGCTTCCGCATGACGCAAGAGATACGCCGAGAAAGATCTTGGGTGTCCTAGTGGAGGCGTACGGCGAACGGAAAGATGTCGACATCAGTGCCACAGCAACGTGATGAGGTGGTCGACGAATACGCCGCGAAGCTCCAGAATTTAAGCAGGCGAGGTAGAAGGCGGCGCAGAGCGTCGAAGTGGCGGCGATTGACACCATCTCGGAGGACTGCAGCCCGACCGGTCAGGGAAAGTGACTGCCCCCGTCGTCCGTAACATGATGACAGGGAAATAAAGTGTAGCTGGCCTGACTGGAAAGTGTCCGACGGCGGAGGTTGTCATTTATGGCAGTTGAGTGATGGCGTTGCTCGACACCGGCAGTGAGGTAATGACGGTCACTGACGAGTGGGCACGAGGGCATATACAGGACTTACAGCTAAAACAAACTCAGGAGTGGCGGTGGTGGACATGTTTACGGCCAGCGTCTGAGGACGTTCCTATCCTGGTGGTCAAGGACCTGGTCGATGTGGTCACAAGTGAGCGCAGGAGGCGCGTGTCGCTTCTACTAGGGAAGAACGTCCTTGATCAGATAATGGACTCTACCGAAGATGTGGCGCAGGCAGTACAGGCAGCCGTGCATGAAGCTCATCTTGAGAAGACATTGTCAACAAAAGGACTGGCTAGGGCCGCTGGCAACACGCCCGTTCCAGGATGCCAATGGGTCTGACGTCCACACCAGCCACTTTCCAGAGGTTAATGCAGACCACCATGCCGAACTGTTTAATTTCAGTCCTTCTAGTGTACCTAGACGATCATTTGGTATACTCCAAGATAAAGGACTGCGGGAGGCGCCATACCTTCAGGATGACGACAGTGAAGAGGAAACGCCAGGGTGGTATGCTACTCTTCCAAACCATCACCACAGAACTCTTGTGACAATGCCTGTGGTGCCAGAAGTAACAGTGTCTGTGGTGTCAGATGACAGTACCAGAAATGAGTCCCTATCGTGTCCGAACCGCGCAGATCGCAGCGACTTACCACGAGACAGGCAACAAACTCGCACAAAGTGTAGGATGAAACAGTTCGTGCGACGCTATGCCATGGCAATATGAATACCATGGATATATTTTTTAGTTGCGGTGATCGGTGACACCGTAGATGACACGTACGCATTAACAGTTGTTTATTTTGCTAATTGTTCATTTTTCTTCAACTTTACCGCGGCTGCGTCCAGAAAATGTCATTGACAAGAATGACACACGAGGTGATGGCTGACAATAGATGTCAGCACTCACTCTTCTTCAGTCTCTGTTTGATTCCTCCTGAGTCCTTGTGCCTTTATTTAGGATGGTGATGGCTGCTGGCACGAAGGACCTCTGGTAGGCAGCTTTCCTTATGCGTGGTACCTTATAGCGCCTGCCTGAGGGCAACAGCTGGAAGCTAGTGTGGAGAGGGTGTTTTCAGGTCCGAAATGATGTTATGTGCCATCCTTCTGACTGCATGAAGGTACAAGTCAGAAAGTGGCAGCTGTGCTTGACCAATAATTTTATTTGCCTGGTGGATGATTCTGGCCAGCCTTGCCTTGTCTTTGACTAGTAGATGACCATACCAGGCAGCGATGTTGAATGAGAGGATGCTCTCAACAAGAGACCTGTACACAGTCTCCAGAACCCAGAGCTGACGTCGAAGCTGCGAAGTCTCCTCAGAAGGTACAGCCGTTGCTGGGCCTTTTTGTACACTTGGTTCACGTGATCACTAAATGAGAGCTTTCCGTCGATCACTGTACCAAGGTACCTAAACACAGCAGCCCTCTGCACCTGCTGTCCCTTGATTTGGAGTGGTGGGGAGAGAGGGGTTGTGCCATCTCTTCCTTCGTAGGCTCTTCCAAAGGCCATCTCCTCCGTTTTGTCAACGTTCAGATCCAGAAAGCTGCGGTCAAACCACTCCTCCAGCTCCCCCACACAGGCCAGGTACTGTGACAGGGACTGCTCGTCTTTCAGGCAGCCCACAAGGGCCATGTCATCTGCATATTTAACAAGTTTGAGAATAGCACTGTTAATACTAATCCCATTTGTATATACAGAGAACAGGATGGGGAAAGCACACATCCCTGAGGGGTACCCGTGTTGAGGATCTGCTCATCTGACAGAATCATTCCATCCACTGACAAATAAACTCCGTCAGACGAGCTGCTGGACCCTATAGTACCTGTCGGTAGAACTCTGAAACCCACCCTCTGTGGTCGGTCCTTCAGGAATGATCTGATCCATAGAACTAGGCCGGTGTTGACATCCAGGTCTAGTAGGCGCTGTACAAGAAGGTGTGGCTGGACCGTGTTGAAGGCGCTGGAAAAGTCCATGAACAGGACCCGAACATAGGTGCCAGAAGTGTCCAAGTGTTGTAGGATAGTATTTAAAAGCGTGAGAGTTGCATCAGACACCCCCCTGCGTGGCTTGTAGGCAAACTGCAAAGGATCCAGGCGATCAGCCATGGTGGGGATTAACAATCTTCCCACAACTCTCTCCAAACATTTGGCCACAACAGACGTGAGAGCCACAGGTCGAAAGTCTTTCAAGTTGGTAGCATGAGGCTTCTTTGGCACTGGTATTATTGTGGATGTTCTCCACACGCGGGGGACACTATGAGAGTCAAGGGAGAGCTGAAAAAGTCTGGTAAAAACACCACTCAGCTGACTAGCACACTCTTTGAGTACTTTGCCTCTCACGTGGTCAGGTCCAGGGGCTTTACGTGGGTTCACATGAGAGAGAATTCTGACAACATCTCCCTCACAGATGGTGACAGTGGCTGCTGACAGTGAAGAACAGATATTTTCTGCTTCATTGCTGAAGTCTCTCACATCAAACCGCGCGTAGAAAGTGTTGAGCTCATTAACAAATGACACTGGGTCATCACACTTTACTCTTTGTGTCTTGCGTTCTCTACCCATCATGGTGTCCAGGCCCTTCCAAGCATCTCTTGCGTTGCCCTCAATTAATTGCTTTTCTACCTTCTTTCTGTATTCCACCCTAGCCGTTCTTGCCTTTGCCCTGAACTCCTTCTCCTTTTCTTTCACTTTCTGTTTGTCTCCTTGCATAAAAGCTATCTTCTTTTCATTGAGACAGTGCTTCAGTCCTTTACCTAGCCATGGTTTGTTATTTGGATAGCTGCAGATCTGCTTGGTAGGGATGACAGACTCTTCACAGAAGGTAATGTAAGAGGTGATTGTGTCTGCCAGACAGTCCAGGTCGTCTCCACAGGTAGTGAAGAACAGATCCCAGTCAGTGACCTCTAGGCAGTCTCTAAGCAGCCCAGTTGCTTCATTTGTCCAGGTCCTAATACATAGTGTTGTCGGCTTTCCACGTTTAAGGACCTGTCTGTATGTGGGTAGCAGATGAACAATGTTGTGGTCCGATCTGCCCAGCGGCGGCCGGCACTTGGAAACATAAGCGGCCGGCACATTACCGAAACACCTGTCTAGCGTTCTGTCGAGGCGGGTGGGACACGTGACGTATTGATGGAGACAGGGGAGCAGTTTACTGACATCACAGCGGTTGAAGTCACCGAGCAAAAACACAGGCTGATCAACTGATCTTGTTGTCGCTCGATTATATGTGTCTGCAATGTGCTCAGCTGCAAGGTTGAAGTCTGGGCCGGGCACATAGACGAGGACCACAGTGATTTTGCCGAATTCACGAGGTAAATAATGCGGCCTGAAGGACACTGTCAGTATCTCATAATGGGGGGTACTAGTCTGTTCTCGTACTGTGTAGTTCGTGGCCCATTTCTCATTTGCAAGCATACACAAGCCTCCCCCTACATGCTTGTTTGTCGCTTGTGCATTCCTGTCAAATCGAATCGTTGTGTATCCTTCAAGTCCGAATGTCTCCTCCTCTGTTAGCCATGTTTCAGTGAAACAGAAGAGGTCACAGCGTCGGTAGTCTCCATCGAATTTAATGAGCGCAGAGAGCTCATCCTGTTTGTTGTGGAGAGAGCGCACATTCGACAGGGTGATGGCTGGCAGTGGATGTCGGCACCCTCTCCTCTTCAGTCTGTGTCTGACTCCTCCTCTAGATCCTCTCAGTTTCTTTTTTCTTTGCCCGCCCTGTGTCGGAATGTCACTGAAATTCACATCAGGGGCCTGTGTGGCCTTCTGCCTCAGCGATAGCAGAAAGTCCCGACTGTAGATCAGCATGACATGACTACAGCGCTACTCTAACCCATCGAAGTGTGAAAGTCTGCCGTACAGGCACACACACGCATAGACTACACTGCTCATAGCACGATCATGGCAGATCTATCGCCGATTCAACTAGGTATTGGGATTATAATAGATCTACTTCGTAGGGACGATACTCAGTCACTGAAGGGAGTGTTATCAGCCAGATAGTCCCGATTGGCCGCACCTGTAGTCCGTTTCAGTCCGTTTCTGACTATCTATAGATCTAACCAACGGTCACAAAATGGACGCGGTATTGGTAAAAGAAATTTCTCCCGTACAGGGACACTCACACGCAGCAATACGGTGCTCCTCACAGTCAGACGTATTGAAGTAACACTTATAACCATTCATGCACAAGCTTGAGTAAGCGAAATTCCCTTAGAATTCAAACACGTCAAAAAACGTAGAGAATGATTGTGAGCCGGGGTCAAGCCACAGAGTAGCGCCCCCTTCTTCTTCTTCCCCCCTTCTAATGTTTCTTTAATGAGCCCAGCACGAGTACCTCTGGCGCCACCTTCCGCCTTATTACCTCCTCTCACAGATATCGGCAGTTGGTTGGCTTCGTCAGAATCAGATGAGTAGAGGCAGTTTGCTTGACTGATTTAGAAAGTAAAAGACTGGAAGGTATGACTTACTTTCTGATGTCATGTCAAATAATTCTTGACTTGTCGCAATGAGAAATACAACCTGGCAAAGCTAGTCAATGTACAGTCATACCCGCCCATCTGGAAAGTTTCTCGCAACCGGAGACCGTGTCGAATGGAGGTTACGGTTCACTGGGTGAAGCACGAGCCGGGTACTTGCAGGGAGGTAACTGGCAAGAAAGTGGGAGGTAGCAGTCGTCAGTCTTTTATAATTGGCTTCAAAAGGCAGAAACTGTGTTTGTTTGTTTTGTTTTGTTTGTTTGTTTGTTTGTTTGTTTGTTTGTTTGTTTGTTTGTTTGTTTGTTTGGTTGGTTGGTTGGTTGGTTGGTTGGTTGGTTTGGTTGTTTGTTTTGTTTGTTTTGTTTTGTTTGTTTGGTTTGGTTTGGTTTGTTTGTTTGTTTGTTTTGTTGTTTGGTTGTTTGTTTGTTTTGTTTTGTTTGTTTGTTTGTTTGTTTGTTTGTTTGTTTGTTTGTTTGTTTGGAGGGTGTGTTGTCTGACATTTCATCTGCTGTTGGATGTTATTGCAGTCACCTAATGTGTGAAATATTCTCCACAGTACCTTACTCCTTATTTATTATCATCGAAAACGAAACTCTCCTTGACTTCTGCATCTCTCTCCTTGTCTTCTTGACCATCCTTGTCCCGTACCTTCCCAAGTTTGATTTCGTCTGTCTCTTGTGACCCTCCCATTCTCTTTTACTCGTTCTTTCACTAATCTGTTCCAGCTGTTTCATGTTCGAGTCCAATTTACATTCTTTCATTCGTCTGGTCCCATTAGTTCAAGCTGTCCGGTGTTCCCGTCTAGGTTTTATGTTTTATATCCCAAGACTACGCCAAGAGAGCAAACAAACAGCAATGTAATTAATGCTGCATACTGGGATGCGCTGCATGTTTGGAGGATGAATGCGTCTGGACGAGTATGAGGTAGGCAGAATGTAGAGTGGTCTGGAATGTAATACATCCTGGCATCAGCTTTACTTGAAATATCCTTCAGATCAACTCTCCTCACTCTCGCACAGACACGCAGGCGCGCGCACAAACACACACACCAAGAGATTATCTAGTTCTAACGGCTAAAAACCGTAACTGACGATTGATGCAAATTTTTGAGGTTAGAGTTCAGTCTTGAGTTGTCAGCACTGCAGATGAATGTGCACAGCTCCAAATCCACTGATAAAACAAACACCTCATCCCAGCTCCCAGAGCATTGCACTCACCACTTCTCTCACCATTACCATCACCTCTGGCACCGAACAGAATCTCGTGCCGACGCAAGAAGTACATAAAAAAATGCCATATTTTTGTCGACTATTCGATTAGGCAAGATTTTCTGTTGAACAGAAAGGGAAGGAAAAAAAGGAAGATAGAAAAAGAAGGAAAGAAGAAGAAGAAGAAGACAGAAAGCAGGATAAAAAAAGAAAAGGAGGAGTTTTATGTTGTTGTAATGTGCTGATGACTTTCAAAGATATAGCTTTGTGGCAGGTGACTACACTGATGCCGGTTATGCCCCCCAGGGTAAGGGCGCCGTCTTCACCTTTCATCGCCTACCTGTTATCTCTTCTCTCATCGTCATGGTGTGAGCTCCCGACCTCTCACCGACTACTGTTCTGCTCTCCGCCAACATTAGGAGAGAAAGAAGGTGGGGGGGGGGGGGCCCGTGCATTTAAACTTCTGATGCACTTATTTAACAATATACATATATACAATATATATTAACATTTATACTTAAAAGTTTTTTTTTCACAAACGTGCATACTCAAATACATATATGCATTCACCTGTATATACAATACCGTCCTAACATAACAAGACTAAGCATTTGTTGCTTTGATAAGTTTGAAAAGTACGAAAAATAAACTCAGCTTTATGTATAGCTAAATTTACACACCCATTATTTCAAATTATCATTTCAGAAATTAGTCGAATTATTCAAAAACTGTATCACAGCATTGTTGTTAGTAAAAAGAAAACGTTTAGTGTCTTCAGATATCGTAAAGCCGCATCGTGCGTCAGACCGGGAAGGTAAGGTATTGGCTGATGCTCCATCTGACCCTAAGGTCATGACATGGTGATGTTTCGAGAGATATATATCATTTTTGATGTTGATGCAAAGTTCATCACTGTCTTCAGCTAACGACCACTAAACAATCCTCAATTCTCTCCCCATAATTATCTCCCAACGGTTTCTGCAAAAGTTGGTGGCAGACATGAAGAAAGGTAATAGGAAGAGTTCTGGAAAGAAATAACTGGTGATATCTGACGGGAAAAATTGTTTTCGCCTCTTCTGTTTCAGCGTCAACCACGTGACTAAGGCTCTCCAGCGGAAGCACCCGGATGACCTACCCAACAAGCCACACAGCACTGAACTCTCAATACTTGTGAACAATGGACTGCCGCAGAGCTAAACATGACCCAAGATATACCTAGATTCCCCACCAAAAACACCTTCAAAGATAAACTATTATGTTGTTCAAATTTACAAAACTATCCTATTAATTTTTTTTTTAATTTTACGCAGGAGGGGGAGGGGAGCCGAACCGTCGACATATTAAACTGTCCTGACTGTTGTCGTCGTGCCTGTCACCAGAGACTATCATTTTGTCGGGAGAGGGGAGTGGTACAGCGAGCCCACTCGCTAGACATTGTTCCTTAGTAAACATAGCAGGGAGTGGGAGTAGGGTGACTGTTGACTGGGTGTCACCTCTGACGTCATATCCGTGATTGTATCGGGTGGTTCCGTAACCGCGCATGTGCGGTGCAGACTTCACAATGGCCTGATAAATATAGGAAGCCGATAAAATAAATTCTGTGTATGTTCGCGACCAAATATTTACAGACTTTGCACCCACGTGGTCAAAAGAGAGGATTGTCTGGGAATTCCTTTTTGGAGTTGACACCTACGTTATTATGTGTACAGGCTTTTCTCGTGCGAAAAAATATTGAGATGAAAGGAAAGGCTGAAAAAGAAAAAAGTTGTTTGAAGGTATTTTGAGAAAGATAATGTTAGAAACAAACAAACAACAACCTATTTTTAGTGAAATGATTGTCTCCCTTCTCCAACCCGATTCGTCAGCGATGGGCACCATCTTTTTTTTTATTCCCCTCGTCGTGTTCCACGTCTTCCGCTGCCCCATGCACAACACAAAGGGAGGCCACTTAGTGGGTACTCATTGTGGAGGTCTCAGGTGGACACTTCAAGTCGTCTGCTCTTTCAAATGTTTCTGCCACATGTCAGAAAATCAGAATGGTGCCTTCTGATATGACCTCCTGACCTCTTCGCCTGCTAGCAGATGAATAGTTTGATGTCGTGAAGGATGTTGACTCATACTTTAATTTTAATCTCCATCTGCAGCCATGGAAGGTGGTCTTTTGTGTCTGCAGATCAATGCCAGCTCAAAGTGTGATGTGCTGTAGTGTTCTCATTATTTTTGTTTTATTTTTTTAGACAGCATTCTTTTCTAAGCCTTTTTAATTCTCTCATATTCTTATTCTCTCTCCTCCTCTCGAGCATTGTCTCTCTCTCTGTCCATTCTATCTCTCACATGGCAAATATTCACAAACACACACAGAGCAGATCTTGTCTCTTCGCTAAGTTAAGGACATGATCTTTGTCCAGGACAGTCAGATGGGTCACACTGAGAAGGACAGAGGAAACAATGCCGTTGCCCTTCAGCAGCCGTTCCCTCCGTGCCCCTCCATCTGACATCATAGAATAGAGCTTCCAGGTATCAGTCAACACTGTCAGTATGCAGTCCCGCAGGGTCCTCCGAGAGAATCTCGCTGAAAACGAGAAACTGCGGATCCCCATGCTCGGCTGCGCCTTTTGTCGCGCTCTGTTGGTCTTCAGCCTGTCCCTCCTTTGACAGCCTGCCGACTGCGTCCACCTCTTGTCTGCTTGCTCACTCTGTGCTCAGTGGGGGTCCCACGAGCCATCGACAGGTGTCCACATACTCGTGTTTATCATGTTCTCTCTGACCATTGTCGGTCTTAGTCCTCTCCGAAACCTGCGGCTTAGAGAAGTGGTAATCTGAGTGAGAGCGTCAGAGTGAAATAGTGGATTGGAACAAAGACCTGGCTCGGTGGTGGGTGATGATGGAATGAAAGAATTAATGAATGAATGGACGATCCCCATTGTAAGACAAAATCTTTTCTTTGTCTTTTTTTGGTAGTCTTTATTCCTTCTCAGCTCTCTTTCTTTCAACCGTTCTTTTTCAATTTACTCCTTCTCTGCTTCTTTACTTTACTGCCAGCCTGTTGCTCTCCCCTCCTTTCTCTCAGGAGTTATCCCTCCTTTAATTTTGGAACGTCAAATGAAACCGCTTCTTCCTGGCACCTGGCTCTTGTCCATGCTGAAGACGTCATCCCAGCCAAGGGGCTTTCAGATCAGTCATGCTCGCTCCGACAGGAAACCAATCATCTTTTTCCTCTCATGCAGACCGAACTTCCACAGCCGAAGACGCAAGACAGTGATGGAGGAGGCCTCCAGGACGGTTTACTAACATTCCTTCTCAAGAGTTCCTGCTTGGAAATTTTGTCACGACTATTGGCCGTCGCCACTCCATCACCGAGGTTCTCTGGTGGCACCGAGTTGTCTCCCTTGGCTTGCCACCAGGCGTACTTCTTGGGTTTTTGATGGCCCACCCCAAAGCCCCCTTACTTTCTCGAGTCACCTCGATGGCGGAGTCTCCAGGTTGTAACAAGGAAGACATTATTGTGTCCACAGCCTTACTTGTTCTTCACATCAAAGAAAGATAATTTGCTGCTTAATTGCTTGCATGGCTGCACGAACTAATGCTTGCGTGCATGTGCACGTCTATGTATGCGTGCGTGCGTGGGAAAAGCGGGAAATCGTGAGCGCATAGTCACGTGACTGTAACCCTATATCTTCGTTATCGCAAGCTTCCCGTAGAGACCCTAGTCTATGGAGGACTGGAATGTTTAAAATTCTGTTTATCGTGATTTAAACACCTTAAAGTGAGGGCTCTGGAACCATTCACAGTATGATGCCACCGCGAGCAGCGCCAACATCGACACCGTTGATATCTGCGTTGATGTTGCGCGCGATGAAAAGCCATTGACGACAGCAGGAAACTCGAGACAACAGCCGTCAGCTCGTGTGGGATCCGAGTCGGGAAGATCATGAATTTCTCGTTTTGACCGAGGGAGACATGGAGTCTCAATGGCAATTTGTTGAAGCAGGAGAAAGCGCATGCGCAGAAACACAGACACACACACACACGTGTTCATACTGTCTCTCTCTCTCTCACACACACACACACGTTCACACACACACACACGTTCACTTCAATGGCATGTAAAGAACGCTCTGACATTCCATCTTCAACAAAGGACCTGACGGGAGAGATTTGTCTGTCTACCATTATGGCTATCGTCGCTCCTCCTCGACTAGATCATGTAAGAAATAATTACACACCCTCACATAGTTCTGTAAGTAAAGATCACTCACTACCCGGACCAACTAAAAGCTTATCCTACATTTGCGTCATTCATACCCTTATCTCAAGAAACGAATTTATTTGGGTATGATTGCAAGCTTGCCTACTTGGACACGTGCTTCGCTGCTTCACTTTAAAATAAACACAAAAAAATTCTTCGAAAAAACCACATTGAAAATAAATGCACGATACTTCAAACAAGTGTCTCAAAATTGTATAAATTATTTAAAATGTATTTTGGCAGAAAGGCTACATTATTCATGAGACTTTACATTCACAATTTTGTTACAAAAGTTTTCTCGGCTCGGATAATACCGGTCTGTCAACATATTTTCACTCCACGCATCGTTTGTCGGTCGTTTATTCCTGTTGGTCGTTGAGGTTCAGGATCCAGGCCATCTTTGCTGTTTCGGAGGTCGTGCCACACTACAAACTTTTCAAGCTTGGCAAGTATATCAGGTGCCGTAGGAGACAGATCCCCGCCGAGCCAGACGTTGGAAAATAAAAATGACTAAAGGTTTGGAGGGAAGGAGGAGGGCTTTGCGGGTTGGGTTGAGGTCTGCTCTGCAGTCTATCAGCGGACCGTGAACTATTCATCGACTTCCTGTGGATTATTACATTTTTTCCCTCTGTATCCCTGTCTGTCTAGCATTTCTGCCCTACAGACGTGAGCTGAAAGGGACAAGAATTAGCATGGGATAGTGGGGGGAGGGATTGGGGGGATCATCTGAACACCATGCTGAGAACTCAGTTGTGGGATCACAAGGTAATCAAGCGATGTAAATACTGGCAGGACAGTGTATGACTAAGTCTTTTCGTTTCTCCACGGATGACTACGAGGACGAACTTCAATTGTGATCTTGGTGAAAACTCAAGGCTTGGCGAAAAAACGAGATTTCAATAATAAAAAAGAGGATGATTCAATGGTGATTGTTTCCTTTGTGTTTCATGTTTCAACACTCTAGAACTCATTCAAGTTTGGTAACAGAAAAGTGTTCAGAAATGGAATATTTAGGTTTAGAATGTACCAGAGACTCAGCCATGCATATAATTTTTTTGGAGGATGATACAGGTCATGGTTCCGCTGTTTGGTTACGATGACTCCTGGGGTACTTAACTATTCCATTCTTTGTATGTGGTCCTGACACGAACATGATGAATATTACCGACTGCCCTGCCATCTTGTATCTGACACTCGCTGGATTTATTCCGACCTGGTCAGGAGGCCATGAACCACAGCATCCTTCTGACAGAAATTCATTACATATTCAGCAGACAGAACAAGCAAATTACAATATTCAAAAAGACATAACAAGTCCAGAATTCATACACTCTGCAACACTTCATATAAAAGCGAAACTGTAAGAAAAATCCTGAGCATAAATCAGTGTTAATACGGCTCCACACACTGGCACGTGACTTAGTTGTGGCCATTTTTCATCACTTGTGATACGGAGATTACTCAATGCTAGCATGTGATCTTGACATTACTCAGGTCTCGTGCGTGATACCCACATTACTCATTCGTGACATGTGACACTAAATTATTCAGTGCTGATGTGATTGGGAGATTAACTGGTCCTGGCGAGTAATACGATGCTGTTGATACAACACTTCCATATGCACATACTTTTCTTTTTTGTCTCCCTGTGGATGCGAACAATGACCGAAGTTTGTGATCATTGTGGTCAAACATCTTCGATGTGAAGCAAAAATATAAGACTGACCCTGAGAAATGTATTTGTCATCAACAAATTTATCAAGTGTCTCAGTATATCTCTAGTTCTGCGATTGTGCAAAGTGCGCTGGCAATAAATATAAAGCGAGAGCTGGTCGTTGCCCCCGGGGTAACAGGAAAAAGCAAAGGAAAGGATCTTGTGTCTGTTGTCATAAAGCGGTTTCCTACCCCTGCTGATGTTGTTTTGCCCCTAAACATCAAAAATGAAGCAGTGACAAAGATGTCCTGGGGCAAAACAATATTCTCAGGGTCTGGTCACCGATTCGTGTAGGTCAGTACAGGAGTTTAGAAAGTTTTGAATGTATAAAATACATGAACATGTAGCAGGAAAAATAACCAATGCGAATGTCATCAGTCCATTATTATAACGGATCGAAAATTCGCTGTTGTGATGAGATCATCTGAGAGATAGATATAAAAAACAACGAGTCACTTAAAGAAGAATATTTTCATGCTTGCCGTTTGTATCCAAGATAATGAAAAACCAAAGCATGTCAACACAAGTAAACATTTTAAGCGAAATAAGTTTGTTGGGGGTACCTATGTCCACACTTTTTCAGCTACCTGCCATTTTATTTACCTTCCTTTTTGCAAGTTAATAATTTACAAAAAAATGTTTGATATGTTTGATCTGATGCACTGATGTGCTTAAATGTGTTTTACATTAATGAGTCAATAGAAATAGTTGTTTGTGTCGTAAAATAAACAAAAAACAAAAATAAAATAAAATTATTGTTCTGTGTCTATTCCGATTAAATAATCATTAAAATAATCATCAGAAAAGGGTAACCAAACACTCCAGCTGCTAAGGTCCATCAGATTCTCAACAAAAGGATAAAAAAAAACCCACCAAACACAATCACAAAAAAGCAGTCCCGTTCTTTGTCCTCCCTTTGCACGACTGTCTTTTGTTGCAATTACCCATAATTCCCTGTCCCGCTCTCACCACTTTACGCCAGGATCATCCCACCCCTAAATTGGACTGGGTGAAAGATGCAATATGACAGCCCTCCAAGCCAACTTTTGCTAGGATTTTATTATTTTTTAACTGGAGAGGTAGGAAGGACGGGGGAGACCTGTCTGGCTGACGATTCCCGATGCTCACCCGGCAGAGACAATGGAATGTGACTGGGTGTGATGATCATTCAATCACGCCTTGCCGTCCTGGACTGCAGACAGGAACAAGGGAATGACATCTTCACGGCGCTCAAAGTGCCAACGAGATGGACATGGTTTTTCTTTTTTTCTTCATTTTTAGAAAGAGCAATTTCTTGGCTTCCAGCGACAGGAGACTAGTAGGAGAATGCGTGCGTTAGAGGCGCGTGGAGTCGAAATTACAATCAGCGCCTCATTAATTAGTGAAGGCCTTTGATGGATGTGTGCAAGAGCGTGAGACAATGCTGCTGTAATATTTAAAACATAACAGCCTCGATATTCACATGCCAGGCGCACACACTATGTGAAGGAAGGAAGAAAGTGTTAGTATTAAATTATTCTGTCACCTGCTCGCTCGCTCATGCACGCACGCACGTACAAACATTTGAACACACATCCCAGTCTTTCTCTTTTGCACACACGTATATGTATAAACTACAACCTTTCTTTCTCTCTCTCACACACACACTCCTCCTTCTCTCTCTCTCACTTCAATTTGTGTTTCCATAATCTTTTTTTAATTCACGCTTCCTCTCGGCGCAATTTTACCTCAGAATAATCGCGTTTTGTCAGCAGCAGCTGGGGTGTGCAAGCAACACAAACGCGGTTTCTGATTTCCAGCGAAGGATTGTGGGATCGCGCACCCGGCGGGTGTCCCGTTGCACGAGCTGTTTGTCAACGTCAACAAGCGACCATTAGAACATCGGAGATGGCTGAATCGTGTCGCACAAAAAACTCGGGAATATGAGGTGAGTGGCTCTATGTAAGAGAGATTTACTTGTTAAAAGGCCTGTCGTGAAGAGTTCAGGCCAAGAAATTCTATTTGACTCGAAGCAGAGTTTTTTTTTATGGTCTTACTTTTTGGACCGGTTTCAGGGCGGAAGACAAAGAAAACAGCAAAGTTTATATGATTACGGACCCTACCTCGTGGTAATATCAACATCTTAAAAATATTATAAGCCATGTGTGGTCCTGATCTTCATGTTGACCACTTTGCATGGTAACATTTATTTCCATGGATCTCGAGAACGGAAGAGGTACTCGTGCACATGTGAGGAGTAGTGTCTTGCATTGGGTTTTATCTCGTGATTAGAGATTAAAACTTTGTGACATCGCACTGTACGTGAAATGGCATACCAGAACTTTGCCACGTGGGTCTCGAACCGAGTAGTTCGCGCTCCTCAGGCCTGGGATGCTGTTGGTCTAATCACGTGGCTGCCAGACTCCCATTAAAGCGCTGTTATCGGAGGTGTAGGCTGGTGCAGCTCCCAAACATAAATCATGTATACACATCTTTGATAATTACTTATTAATCATTTTCGTTTTTGCTCTCTCTCTCTCAGAGTTTCACTTACTCTGCACGAGACAAGAAAAATTATCCAAGTCATGTTAAAGCTTCCTGCAAAACAAGAGGTGCCCAGGGCTAAGTGGCTCCAAAACCATTGGCGGCCACTTCAAAGAACACTGACCACGCCCTATCCGAGACTGGGGAGTGAAAAGTAAGAGCTGGCAGCAAGTGAGTAGCACGTCATCACAGACCTGTCAGGGTGCTGAGTGTCAAACACGGGTGTGTGGACATGCAGGTGTTAAAGAGTACAGGTAGCTCACCATGGCAGTGTCTTTATCTCTGTCGTTTCTTGCTGACGTAGGAAAGCTTACCTTATGAGCGAACACGTGCTGTCTCTTGCTGTTTGAACTGTTAAAGGCGAACTCGAGTCTTAAGTTCTTTCCTAACAGGACAACTACACACCATTGTTTGATCAAGTTCAGCAAATATTTTATATAGCTGTGATTGCAAACTTTTCAAACTTAATAACAATAAACGGCATTTGTCTAACACTTTTCCAAAATACTTTGCTTTAATCGCTTTACAAGTAAAACAAATACAAACTACAAACAAAATGTCATGATTGTCTTCGAGCAGCTAGGCAACACACGAACTCGCGAGGGCAAGAACACACACACACAGGTACACACATACACGGATGAAGGGAAGGTAGAATCCTACCCCCAGAGTACTAGTGTACTTGCAGTCTGGATGGAAGTTCCACGTACTAGAGAATAACGACAAGTTCTGGCATTTTTATTACCAAAGACAACAAATAGGACAACTGTTTATCATCCGCTGCATGACTGTGTGTGACAGATGACACAGAGGTAGCACGCAGATACACTCCCTACCCCACACAGACACACTATCTCTCTCACACACGTGCACTCACACTCTCTCTCACTCTCTCACACTCTCAAAAACACACACGCGCGAGCGCACTCACACTCTCTCACACTCACATACACACAAGTGCACTCACACTCACACACTCTCACATGCACACGCACACTCACACTCACACACTCTCACACTCTCACACGCACGCACACGCACACATTCCATGTGACGTCTGTAGTTCCAGACGACCAGCAACACATCGCAGACCTAACGAGCGAACACGCTGCCTCCTGTTTCCCAACATGGCTGTCAGCTGTGACAAGATCTTGAAGAGTGAGAATATTTCCGCGCCTCGCCTGAGAGAACTGATAGTTGTCTGAACGCTGATAAAAATGTTGTTAGGAGCTGCTAAGGCAGACCAGCATGGCTTCTACCGACTGAGGGTAGGATGGATGTGGGTGAGCTCATGGAGCGGGGCTCATGGAGTGCGGCTGAGAAATGCGAGGTCAGCGCGTGTTTAGTCTGTGGGTGAAGGTCCCGGTGATGCTTGTACCATCCTGCAATTCATAAATGTTTATACTCAGCGGTCCATCTATTCGGGCAACAGCCGGCACTCTGCTATAATTATAAAGGTGATAATGGGGAAAGTTGATTGGGGTTCGTGTGCACTCGTAAGAGGAGACAGAAGAGGGATGCAAAAAAAAACTGATCGACATTTCCAGCTTCATTTTTAATTCTTTCTTATCTATTCACACACTCAAGGAAACATTTACATTGATTGTATGAGTGTGCTTTTAATTGACATTGATTTTTATGACGACGACGACGACGATGACGACGACGACGATGATGACGATGATGATGAGGATGATGTGGAGGAGGAGGATGGAGGTAGGATAGGAGGTAGATTCTCAAATGGAGATGGCAATGACAATAATGGCATCAACTTTTTCTCTATCATCTGTGTGTGTGTGTCTTCCTCTTTTTGTCCCAGCCTCCTTCACTCTTCAAGCCTCTGTTGTTAATGTCATCACTCTCTTCCTCCACCACTCTCCTACCCACCATCGTCCACCACTCTCCATCACCCGCTACCTCGTTCTCCGGCGTGCACGCTCCAGTGAGCTGTCGTTTCATGCACCCGAGCGCATGCGCAAAGGGAAATAATGAGAGCAGATAGAGTCTTGTGCATGAGAGTTACCTGCTCCTGAGTGAATGAGTGACAAATAGTGAGGAGAGAAAGAGAGCAGAGAAAGAGAAAGATGATCACACTGTATGTTGTGTTTGCTTTCTGGAGAGAGAGAAGGAAAAGAATTTTTTCATTCAACATCGGAACGTTCCAAAAAAAATTCAATTGATTTTTTTTTAATGTTCCTGCAGGCTCTTCTAAACCTCAGTTTTTTTAAAAATACTGATCTTGCTTTATTGATGAAAATATGAGTTTTATATTTTGTGGCTAAATCGATGTTTTCTTAAATATTTTCAAATTCCGATGATTATGCACCGATTGTAACAGATATTACCGTAGAGATCGTTGTGAGTGCGCTTCCTTCAGATAATATTTTGCGAAAATTTTTTAAAATTGCTCATTTTGGACAGCACAATGTATCCCTCGAGCGATATAAACTCTGAAATGTTCACGATTTCTTACGAACCCCATTTCTTCATTCCCCTCCTCGTGTCTTCCCGCAATATCGCATGGTGCATGGATCTCATTTGCTTCCTCCCTCCACCAGATCGTGTTTGCTTAGTCATTTCAGGCTTCCATTTTCTTATTTCTCCTCTCGCCTTCGCTGACCTTGCGGCCCTGCCAAGGTGAAGCCAGAAGAGTTGCTAAACACGAAAGATACCGGAAGCGGAGAAAGAGCGCCGCCTGGTGGCTGCAGCGGCATCGGATACTAAAGAGTTCTTTGCCGGGTGCGTTGATGTGGTGGGTATTGATTTTCGCCAGCATTTCCTCGCCGTGGTGTAGCCACTAACCCACTCATCGTCTGACGAGTTGATGCTGTCTGACTGGATGGGCTCATCGTCAAACAACATCCCCCCTCACCCTACCCCGAGCCCCGCCACCAGGATTGTGTCCCTTGTTTGCCTCTCATTGCCCGGCTACCCTGCATCCCCCAGCATGCAGCATCGGTGGTAGGAAGCACATCTCACCTTGCCACCCAGGACCCACAAACTGACTATATTTGATGAGAAATGCTGTAAATTAAAATATTTCTACAGTAGTATAAATATTAAGTGAAAATAATCGCTTTTCTGGCATCAGGGTAAATTGGTAAATATGAGGGATTTAATGATATTTTTTTTCTCATTTACTTTGTTGTCTGATGACAAGACCGTTCTCCAGTTGTCATGGAGGGTAGTGAGGACATATAAGTGAATTCATAAGGTCTAACGGGTAGCGGTTCCTGTCTGATGACTCGGTAAAAGTTAGTTTTCTCAAATCTCTTACTCTCTCAAAATACTTACCTACCGACATTATCATGCACAGAATAAGGTCAGTAACATCTGGATTGTTCATAGGAAAAGTTCTAAAGTTTTTGATAATGGAAGAACTGGAACCGTAACTCAATGAACTGTGGACAGATGTAACCTTTTAAACTCATGGTAATGTCTATAGGCGGGTGTCTTAGACAAGATGAAGGGTATTTGCCAAACACCATCTCGCACTGAGCTCTACCCAGTCCTTAGAAAGCAGACTGCACCCCACTAGACCTTTCTCTACTCGAATCATCATCACATATATTTTTCACCTTTTACATACCCAGGGCTTTCTTTTATTTATCACACGATAAAAAGGAGGAAAAAAAGAAGTCAACAATGCGTTTGGTGGGCATGTCACTCGACGCCCAAGAAACTTTGGGTAGGAGGCTGTAACAGGGTGGCTGTAGATGACGTCATAGAAACGGCTGGGTATAATTACATTTTCCTTGTCCTACCCACCAAAGAGGGACACGTTTCTCTCTTTTCAATCTGTCACTCATTCAGCAGTCCATTAGCACGCCTGTACTCCGGATGGGTGATAATAACAACTTTTGTTAATGTTCCCGATTAAAACCTACATGCCTGTGTCCACCCCACCCACACCACCATCACACCCCTTCCCCTCATCACCTGTTGCGGCTGTTGTGCCTTCGTCACCCACATTCTCCAGAGAGCGACGTGTGTTTGTGTTTTATGGACCAGGGCGGCAACAGGCTGCAGCTGTGCTCGTTCTTCGCTCATTCTGTGCTCATTCTTCGCGTGCAGCGCGGACTTCAGACTCGCGCCTGAAAAGAAATTTAAAAAAAAATATGGTGCAGTCTGGTCGCGTCTGGCAGCCCTGTCTGATGGAAACTAAACAGACCAGCCCTTCCTTACCTGCAGGCTGACGAGAGGATGCTGCAGGCGCTCACTGATGAGCCCCTGTTGAGGTAATCGGAGTTGGAGGAAAAACAAAAAAAAACCAACTCATGAAGTCGGTTTTTCGACATTTGTCACTAGTTCTGTCGTTGCTGCACTTGATATTTAAAAAGAGAAAAATAAATGTCTGTTTCTGTCAAAAAAATTGTCTGTCTTGCTCTTTCTTCCTTCTCTCTTTCTGACACATATACGAGCGCGGGAAATGAAAACCAGATCACACAAAGAACAGAAAATATTAAAGGTAGAAACACCCGGCTGAAGCTAAGAGCTTGAAATTAAGTGAAACACCAATCAGAAGGATCGGAGAGGTCGACTAACAACCGCCGAGCGCTTCACACCGCCAACCTCAAGACAAGATGGCGCCTGGAACCAGGACAGAACGTGCTGACCAGTTCCGCCCTGCCGTCTGGCGGCCTCCCAGCCAGACTGACCGCCTCGTCAAGCAGTCGATCGACTAATAACAAGGGCCATAACTTGCCGCCAGGGAGCGTGTTTTGTGCAAACGGCCATTAGGGTGTGTACTTGGGATGAGGGAGCGCAAAGCATCTCATCTTCTCCTGTCCCCACCTTCAGCAGCTCCCGGTGTAGGCGCTAAGACTTTCACGTCTCCCGTCTTCCACTGGGGGACACTAGCCACCAGAAAATGTTTTTAGTCTTTAATAATTGACAGACAGATGAAGAGACTTCTTGTTCACGCTGATTTTTCAGGCGTTTAGAGACAGTTGGTCCCTTGGTTAGGGAGGGAAGGTAGGTGAGACGAAGCAGCTCTTCATCGTCGTCTGGTAGACACGGTAGGGATGGGTAATCGAGACTGGGACCACTCTTTGAGGAGTATTTGCATTCCTGGGCTTCTTTCTTCCCTCTTCAAGCATGCCACGGAGAAGTCTTTTCAAAAGTGTTGCCGCATGTCGTTTCACCAAAACCAAGACAGCTTCCGTCTCTTGAATGTGGCCTGGAGAGGGTCTTGAGGATTGGCATGGGTGTCTACTCTGCTGCAGAGGTAGACAACAGTTTGTATTCAATGCTTGAAATGTTCTGGAGTCTCTGAAAGCACTTTTTCACGAAGGCTTCAATTTTCTTTTTGGGGTCAGCTGTCAGACTCCAACTTTCATCGCCTTCGAGAAGATGGCGATGCCAGACTTACTTTGCTCAGGAAGCTGAGTTGTGACGAGTCTGTAATCCTTTGAGTTTGCTCAGGAAGCTGAGTTGCTTAGTGAATGTGGTTTGATCGAGAAGATGGCGATGCCAGACTGAGTTTTCGCAGAAAGTTGTCTGTATTCTTTCGAATTTGGTCATTGCTGGCTTATATTCTCTTTTCTAACCTCTCATGGTGCTTAGGAATAGATTAAGGTATCTGAAAACCAAACATTCTTTCAGTTCGCATCCCTTGAGATACAATGAAGTGTCTCGATAATGAAGATAATGCATTAATGGTGACATTAAAGGAAGAGGGAGAGAAAATTTAAATGTTGAGTATAAAATAGTTCTAAAAATGAGCAGCAGAATTAACAAATGGAAGTGGAGATGAAGAGGTTAAGAATGTTGGTGAAAATAAAAGTTAACAATCATAAAATAAAAGTAGATTCAAGTAAATAAAAAAAAAATACAATAGAGTGAATAAACTGCTCCAATAATTCTATTCAGAAACAACTAACAATTATTTCACGGGGATGAGAATTCCAGTATAGTAATGTTGTCATTGCATCATGATTCAGTCTGTAGAACTTAGAGACACTTAACAGACATCAAATGAAACCAACTGATCGTGTGAGGTCAAAGGGCGTGAGAAGAGACCGGAACAGGGTCAATGATGTGACATCGTTTTTCCAGGGTAAGACAGTTCACTCTTGTATCACAGATGCACGAATCGAATGTGAAGTGCACGAAGGGTGAAGTGAGTACCCGAGACCCCGACATCCCACCAAAGCAAGGATAATGTTCCCTCGGATCAAAGCAGCAGTAGTCAAAGGTCACAAAGAACGACAAAATGATTCAATTAATTCCAGCAGGTGTTAGGAACAAACAGCAATCTCCGACTGTCAGTCGATGTAGATAGTACTTACATGGAGTGATTCAGATTCGTTGTCGTTCAGCATCTTTTTTGTGAGGATGAAATTTAAATAAGCGCGAAAACTGATTTAGACGTGAACTATTTTTCTGTTATTTAATTTCGATACCAAAACATAAATTCGAAACAAAATTCGAAAGCTCTTAAAAACAATTTTTACTTTTAATAATATGTATGCTTTTTTTTACTTTCTTTCCTTTTTTGTAATCTTTCATATTTAATCTCTTTTTGTCGAGACGATTTAGTGTTTGCAAGTCGCCATTCTGGCATCTTCTGTACTCACTACCACCACCGCCACTGCCACCACCTTTAATACGTCCAAAAACTTCCCCACAGCCACAACCCATTTGGAAGGCACTATTAGATGATTCCTGGTCCTCATAGCCGGGATATGGCCAGGCTGTGCCCGGGTGCCTGGGTCACACACACCCGATAAAACCGACCTAAAAGCGCGCGCGGCGTTTTTACGGGGATTTACGAAGTCTGCGGCACTCTCAGGTCTGGATTCTCTTCCCACAAATACCTGGCACGGGTCCCGATGCAGCTTCAGTACTTTTCTTTCATTAAAAAATGTTCTTCGGTATGAGGCTGAGTTGTTGTTGTTGTTTTTTTTTTCCTCAGTTATTGCAGGCAAAGCTATGTGCAACGTTTTTTCTCACTTATGTAGCCATGGCATCTCAACATCCTTCTCTCTTTCTCTCTCTCACACTTTGATAAAAAAAAAATTTCATGCTCTCTCCTGTCTGCTAACTGACTATCCGTTACAAGAATGTCTATGTAGTGGAAGAAAGCTTTAAAGAACATATAACAACTTAAACACGATGCTTCACGCCCAAAGACCGTGCTTCTTCAGAAAAACCGACATTTCCCTCACTGCAACAGCCCCGATGTTGCCAAGGAGTGTGACATTCTCTTCTACTTAAACTTTCTTTGCAAATTTTGTTTTAACGACGTATGTTTGTTATATCATTTTACTTTACCTTACCTCTTTCATTTTTTTTTCTTTCCGTGTTGTCTGCTCTATTCTTAACGAGCCCTAAGAGAGCTTTCATTTGGTGTTTTTGCAGATGAAAGAAGCAGCTTACCTTGCACCTGAGGAACACATTTTTCTGCTTTTTGGGAAGGTGTTGTTTCGGTGTGCAAGCTACAGGCAACGGAAGCTGAAGCCTGTCACGTGACTTTACATTGCAGTCACCAAGCCACGTGTGCATCTCAGCCTCTTCTTGCTAATTTCGAAAAATATTTTTTTCCATGACAGTAGAACTACAGTTAATAAATATAGACAATGTTGTATGACAAAGCTTTTTATAATCCAGTTACCTGTCGATAAATTGTCCCATCTTCAAATCTTTCATCCTGCTTTGAATAGAAGACCTTCGGTACATCTTCAAACCAGTGAACTCTAAACGCACAGCTCACCATCGTCAAAAAAATATATATCAATGTTTTATTTTTATTTGCCAATTGACTCTGCTGATGATCGGTTTTGTTAGATTTTCAGATTTTAAATTGAATGAATAAATAAAATTACCTAAATATTATAATTTAATTTCCTTTTTCATTTGTAAGACTAATGGTTAGAGGACTGGACACCAAATTCATTCATTCCAGACTTTATTAGGGAATGGATATTCAGGAAAAACTAAGTGCGGCGGAAATAGTCTTGTGCACATGCTTCTACAATTTGTATTCTGAAGGAAGTTTACGTTTCTAACATAGAAACTGAAGCCCTAATAGTGATGTAAGAAACGAAATTAGCTCGCTATCATTTTGATCATTAGTATGGTATGGTGTTACAGACAACAGATTTCTCCCTGCCTTCCGCAATCCTATACACAGTCAGGTACCTGCGTCACGCGGGTATCGAACCAGGTCCTCCGATTTTAGACCCAAGTCGCTCGGTTATCACCCTTGCCTAGGCTGTCACGTAGAACGGAGAGAGAGCGAGAAACAAAAGAAAAATAACAACACAAAATTGCACTAAATGTTTAGCAGCCTTTCCAACAAAACAAAAACATTTCCTTCTGGCGAAGAGGTAAACATCTAGGTGTCGCTGCTGGCTGGTCCGAGCTGCTTTCCAGCAGACCACGTGGTGTGTGTTACACACGGTACAAATAACAATGGCCGGCGTGCGTTTATTTAAAAGGTAAAGTTCACGTAAGCCCCTAACCTGGGCCCGCACACCGTCTGTCCTCCCCCTGCGAATAATTGAGTCCAACGGAGCTGCGCCAAACATGTGTTAACTGTACTCAGTGAACCCTAGTCTCTTGAGGGTGTGTCGAAAAGACCAGCTGACCTCCCTCCCTCGACCATCTCTCTCTCTGTCTGAACTGTGTTTAGAGAGACAGTCGTTCCCTAGAGGACTTCGGTTTGATTGGACGAACCGGCAACTAAATGACGCAGAACACTGGGATGTGTGCGCATGATCAATAACGGTACTCTGGACTTAAAACATGATGGTGTGTAACTAATTATGAACTGATGCAAAAATCATGCCATCGGATGTAGGACTGGAATTTTTATTTAATTCCTTCGGTCTGTTGCCTCATTTCCCACCCCATGGCTTTGACAAAGCACTGTAATTTCTCGTTTTTAATGAACACTTTTAATGACAGAAAGAAGGGAGGATAATTCTATGTACGGTGCCACTCCCTATCGGGTAATAACTATTTTCTACTCCGGTTAACTAATCGCATATTTTTATCTACAGTTTATGGACGTTTGTCTGATGTTTGCCCGACAGACCAACTAACTCAAAAAAGTCTTGAAAAGGTTTCAAGTTTTGAGGCAAAAAAAAACAAACTTACCGACCAGCTTACCAAAAGAACAAATGCTCCTCAGCATCCTCTTTATCAATTATCGCTTCAAAATTAATCATTATCGCCATCCACCTCTCTTAACTCGTTTCCTTCATACATGGCTAGAACGAGCAGAAAGGTAAGCCCCTTGATTCCAGAAAGAGGTTAATTTGAAATATACCTTCGTAGAGGGCTTTAACAGCTCTACACTCCCATTGCTAATGTTGCAAGAGAATTATCGTTCTGGCGAACAGGATCCATTGCACTCTCAAAGTATCCTCGATAACATATTTTTTTAGTTGTGGTAGACATCTCTTTTACAGCGTCTGCGCCTGCAACTCGTTAAAAGAACAAATCCAGGGACGAGCACTCTCATGTACGATCCGAGTGCTGGGACCTTTTAAAATGCAAAGCGATAACGGCGGAAAGGTCCCGTGAGAAGTAATTCGAACGTGCGAAATGCGATCTTGATAGATTGGGCTCGCCAGGGATGGTGGACAACCGGAGAAGCCCTGTTGGCGGCCTGGAGATGGTGTTGCAGACGAGTGCCAACATGGAGCCGGAGAGAGCATATAAAGCAGATAAGAATCTCGCAGACTGTTTTTACACAGTTAAAAAAGTGGAATTCTGAGCTCCCTGACTCCTCCCCCCACTATCCACAATTGTGTCAGAGGGGTCCACAGTCCGCCATCGCTTTGGGATCAAGACAAGAAGAGGAAAGAAAATGAGAAGTTTATTATCTTGTGAAACTGCTGTGAAAGAGTTCTCATCAGGTAGCTGTGTGTAAACATGCGGAGATGTATCAGATGACAGACGTCTTACATGTCAGACATTTTCATTTTCATCAAGCTGGTTTATTTATTTTATCAGACGTTTTTATGGATGCAAACGGGCAGAACATCTTCAGTTAACTAAAACAGAAAGAGAAAACCCAGGGTTGTACTTCGTAACCTGAAGACTTCACTAACAGGCAGGGAAATAAACTGTACACTATCCTCACCTCCATGTTTTTAACGAATCTCTCGACATTCAACTCCGAAAGGACCAGAAAAAGAAGAAGAAATTTAGCATTACCTCCCCCGGTCCATCTGACCGAAAGAAATGTTCTTAACGTTCGCGGCTTGCTGACGTAGACTGACAAACGTTTGTTTACCGAGCCACAGTTACTACCCATGCCAAAGACTGGCTTTCCGGAGCTGGCATGCAAGAGATGGGGAACTCAAGTGGTCTGCATCTCCGATCGAAGGCCTTTGCAAACCCAAAAGAAATAGACTGGAGGAGAGGGAGGTGGGCTGCTGGCCAGCAGGTGGCGGGACTCAAATGACGGACGTAGGGGAGGCAAACCGGAAAGGAAGGTTGACCCCTTCCCCTCCCTTTAGAGAAATCACCGCAGAAATCTCGGAGAAATCCAAGAACAGATACTGAACGGTTTTACTATTTTGCGGTTGGAAAGGTTAAATCGGATGATTATTGATTTTTTTCCAAACTAGGTTTATATTGATTTCTCTCAAAATATGGACGAATAACTCAAAAATTCTTGCGAAATACAAGCTTTTTGCCATCTTGGTTGTTTTCGTTTGGAAAAGAAGTTAAAAGAGGTTAGTCACCGCGATGTCACAAAAAGTAATGGGAATCGTTGGTATGGCAAAGCATCGTCAGCGTGAGAGAGAAAGTTGGTTTTTAGTAATGTCAGAATTTACACTTGAGCTCGATCCCCCTGAGCCCCATACCCACATAAAAGCAGAGAATTCTTAGCCACAGACTAATACGGCATCATACTGGAAACAAGTTTCAGATTAATTTCAGGTCTGACTCGGGTGAGACATTAATGGCTTAGTGTCGCGCGACTTTTTCCTAATAACTGGGGAGAGATTAGCTCAAGATTGCATTGCCCCGAATCGAAATGAATACCTCCTGCCCATCCCCGCATTCTGATCTCGAGTTACACAAATATCGCCATGCGCAGACAGAGATCGAACCAAAGACCTCAGGATGGTGTACATGGATACCTTGTAAAGGCTTCAAAGGAAGAGGTGGGATCATATCAAAGGTGTATCGATGTACAAATGTGACGTCACGATATCCCCATGTTTCTATCATGGTGATGATGTATCTTGAGACCCAATTCGCTCAGATTCGGAGAAATAGTATCCTGCACTGAGTTTTATCCAGACATCAGAAAAAAATGTTGCATCCAATTCAACCTTTAAGGATCTGAAATTTCTGTTTCCACGTTACCATTATATTGATGTGTGAACTAGGGCTAGTTTGGAACGAGGGACGGAAGACGGGAGAGAAGAATAAGACAATTTCTCAAGATTTATTGAAGAAAGAACAAAATTTGATTCAGCCAATGAAGATACCTCGATCCCTGCTCTCACACTTAGTTTCCATTGTTGCACTTTCCAACGAAGATATTTGGAATCTTTCGTGACAGACGTTTGACCTTTCCAAACTTTAACGCCTCTCCCACGTCTGGTGTCAGAAGAAAAATTAAAACAAAAAAGCTTCCCTTCGGGCCACGAGCAGATAGCAGGACAATTAAATTGTTCTTTATCAAAGTCTCTCCGCCTCTTAATTTTGGCGAGGAAAATTGCTGTTTGCATGTATATTTTAGCGATGTAGTCCTTGGAGATTCCTCTGTACTTCATGAAAAATGGAAGTCACGCTTTTGACAAAAGGTGGAAATATATCAGCAGTGAAGGCACTGAAGTTACACAATTATATAGTTCCCATCCCTCAGTATACAGCTATATAGTTCCATTTCCCCCCTCTTACACATTTATTGAATTTCCCTCCATCATTACACAAATATACAGCTTCCCTCTCTCGATACACAGAGATATAGTTCCACTTCCTTGTTATATAACTTCAGTAGTCATATAGTTTTATTCACCATCACACAGTTTCCCTGTTTCCCTCTCACCACACAGAGTTATATGCTGGAAGGTAGTTTATGTATTGATTCAAATAAAATCACTGGAGCGAGGCTTTTCTCGAAGAAAAGTAATTGTCCACAGAAACAGAACGAATGCAGTTTAGCGTGAGAGAGAGAGAGACTCCTGTTTTCCCGACCAGTATAATCGCTGAAAAATAAGCAGAAAGAAAAAAAAGGTGGAGGATGAGAATAAGAAAAGAAGGAGGCAGAAAAGGAAGAGAAAAAAGAGCCGGAGGGAGAGGAAGGAGGAAGAGGAGGAGGATGGCTGGAGATTTTGGCTTAGCTCCGTCAATGAAGCTCTGACTGCCAAAGATAGGTTAACCACTTTTTCTGTGAAGGACCAGTAACAAATAGTTGTCGGGACTGTGCATCGTTCATCGTGATCTTCTTGTCAAAAACAAGGCAATAAAGGTCACACCAGTCATTGTGTCACCAGGGTTCTTCTTTTTTCTTCGTATACATCCTTCACGCAGAAACGAACCGCATTTCACCCATCAGGTAAGAACTGCTCGGCTTTCAAAAATTACAGCAAATTGTCGCTTTTATCTCGCCGCAAAAAAAAAAACAAACTTATTTCACCCACCCACCCACCCCATTCAGCGATTATGTAGGTCTAATGGTTTGGAACGAGAGTTTGTGACTCACAAGTTACATGCGTTACCGTTAATGTCACGACCCCGAACAGGAAACACGTGGTACAGCAGATACAACAGCGGGAATTTGCATACCACCTCAGTCAATATTTACACGATTCTCCTTCTCTGCACACGCAATAAGTGTACATGTATACACTATTAACACATTCCTCAAGCTAAGTGTGGCAAGAAATGCCACCAGGCCATCTCGAGATGCGAACAACTTGTGAACCGTTCCAGTTTTCTCTTTTGGTGAGAAAGGGGTGAGGAGAGGAAAGATGTCACCCCATTGACCAGATTTGTCGCATTTCTGGTTTCAGAAACTTTCTTGCACAGATATCACCATCAGTACAGTCGCCGGTGACTAACGCCCTCCAGCATCTCGCATAACCCCACGACCGGGGTCAACGTGAGCGAGCGAGGGACTCTGCCGCTGCCGCTGCTGCTGCTGCTTCATCGATTTGGCCGCTAGGGAGCGCGCCTCTCACCTCGCCAAAGTGTGAGACTCACCTCGCGAGCACGAATGTCATGACGTGTAGAGTACTGCTGCTGCTGCTGTTGATGATGATGATGTTGATGCTGCTATTTCTCGGGGTAGCTGCAGTCACGTTCAGCGCTTTTATTGACAGGTCACGGCACTGCGCATCTTGGGATGGGAACCAGGGTACTGCAGTTTACGCTGACGTGTTGCTGGCCTTTTCCTGTGAATGGTGATATTGTATCTCGAGAACTAATAGATTTTGGGTGGGGCGCTTTTCTCGCATATTTGAGAAAACATATCTTGCAATTTTGCCCGATCATTAAAAGACACATCTGTCACCCTCCGAGCTCTCCCCAGACTGGCAGCAATGTACTTTTATGACTGGGTTGAGTTTGTAGGAAGGTATAATGCTGCCATTTAGTAATTGTTTAAAAGTTAAGGTTAGTTTTGTAAACTGAGAGTAACTGGGTGTGTCGGATATGTGAAGGAATGTTATGCCACTGCTCAAGGAGAAAGAAGCGCAAATGAGAAGAGGACAGAGGTCCAATCAGGTGGACGGAAGGAGAGAAGGAAGGAGACGATTTTGCGCATTAATTATTTATAAACCGTTTAACATTTCCTTAGAGACTTTGTTATATTCTCAACATGCAATGTCTTTTCTATTGATGACAACCCATTGCTTTTTTTTCCCCTCTCTTATTGTTGTTTACACGACTACAAACTTCACAGATTGTCATCTAATTATTTCAAACGCTTCTGCCAGTCGTAAGAATTTTCAAGACAGAAGTCTCTATCATTTAATTGATTGTTAAGTCCAAGGATGTCACGCAAGTCATACACCTTTGTCAATCTTATGATTGTGAAGTCCACGGATTGTCTTTGCAGGCATTTGTCAAACAAGTCATTGGCACTGAGGTCCATGATTGTCCTGAAGGTTCTCTAGAGGCTGTGACTACCATTCTTGTTGTCATGATATTGGTGACTGCTGCTCACGCTGTCAAGTAGTTAAAATTGTCAATAGAGCTTTACTCAAAGTGACAAATGTCACGTGTGCCAGGGCACGTGACATTACATGCCTGGTGGTGATCCCTCAATACCATCTGCTTTCTGTCTTTGACCTTTTTATGTTGTACCTGGCTTTCCCTTATTATTCTTCTTAACAACAGTTTACAGTATCAGTAAAGGATCGTCCCCTACCCCCAACCTTCTTCCCCTGTCTTTCTCTTTCCTTCTCCTAGCACCCCCATTTCCTTTTCCTCTCTGCCCTTCTTTATCCCTCTTTCTCTTTCTCCCTCTACTCCCCTCTCTCTCTCTCTAGCGCGCGTATACATCACATATACATATATTCATGATTGTTTTCGTGTATTTGTTTTTTTATGTGTTTTGTTTTTAAGGAAAACAGATTTCTCAAACTGGCAGCTGTTTTGCCGTGAAGTTTTATTTTTTAAGTTTTGAGTTTGCTTTTCCTTTCTGTCAGTGTCGCGTGGAAGGTTCCAGCAGGCAGCAGTACTAGCATCAGCGTTAGTATGGCAGTCGCTTTACACTGTTACTCCCTTCCCAGCATGCACTATTGGTATTTCCGCTGAACACTGTACGCTTTCCCAGCATGCACCAGTACTACAATCAGCGTTGTTACGGCTGTCGTAGTAGGCCTTCCCAGCATGCCTCAGTACTACAACTAAGCTTCTCTTAGTGCGTCCTAAGCACGCCGGATGCGGCACACATGCTGCCTGCTGCTACTAACCCTCCACCGCTGCCTCGGGTGCCATGAGGCGTGCTGCTGCTGCTGCAGCTCTGCAGCAAGTCAAGGTACGCAACGCGTGCGGCAATCCGGCACTACGACTCCCGCCGCCATCTCCTGCTCCTCCTCCTCCGCCGCAGCAGCAGTACCAGTAGCAGCAACAGCGCCAGCCTCGTCAGAAGGAGAGAGAACAAAAATTGGATTGGAAGCAATATAGCAGGCTCGATTTTTTTTCTCCTCCTTCCCCCCCTTATCCCTCACCTCCACTCACACACCCCTTTCTCTCGCATTTGGACCGTTCTCCGACCTCTTCTCCCCCCAAAGCGCTCGATACGTGAACAGCGGAGCCAGCAGGGAAGGATGGGGAAGTGCTAGTCAGGAGAAGATAACCACGTCACGGGGGTGCCAGCGTGCGCACCACGCAACAAACAATAACAGCCTGACAGTGTCACAGACTCGCTCAGACCTCCAGCGTGGTGCCTCCCGTCAGTGCCAAAGACTTGAGAGGACGACGTTCTCCTCCTTATCTTCACACCGTGGGACAATCACCTTTAAGAAAAAAAAAAATCACACCAAACAACAAGCAGCCGAGAAGCGGGGGCCCGAAACAGTGAGTACAAGCTGTTTAGCAGAAGGCCGGAGTAGTAGTCATGGTGGAGGGCGGTTGTGGTGTGGTTAAGGGTAGAAGAAGCCTCCTACCGCACTTTCCCTGCAGGCGGTAGCGGAGGATGGAACAGGGAGGTTTGGGAGGTAGAGGGAAAGGGGAATGACGACTGTGTTGTGGTGTCGTTGAGAAATCATGAAATGATAACCCTCCCCCCTTTCTCTCCCTTGTGTACCCGACCTCCCACCCCTTACCCCTGCCTCGTTTTGGCACACAGCGTGTTAGACCTAGTTTTACAGAGCTAGTCTTTATCAACAACAACCGCAAAATTATTAAACAACAACAAGAAAAAAAAAGTAAACAATATTGTTTTGGACTGGAAGCAGCCAAGAATGGTTCGTCAGCCACGATGCTAACAGCGGGACAAAGTGTGTTGGCCTCCGTGTGTTGGTCTCCGGTTGTGTGGTAGGCAGGCACGCAAGGCTGGAGGTATTGATGTGCGCTATTTTGGCCGTGTCGCTGCATGTCGCATCGTTTCTTTAGCTGCTGAACCGCGCTTGCCTCAGTCACGTGACGTGGAGGGCGAATGAGAGGAGGCAAGTGATCGAAGACGGGCCCGCCGTGAGACCCAACCCGCCACCATCGACTCTCGAGAGGGTTTTGGGGGCTTCCCCCATCGTTTTTGTTTTTGTGTGGGTGAGTGTGAACGAATGCTGGTTAGCGAGGGTTAGAGGTTTGAGAGACAGATGTAGGTCACGATGGGACCGATAAAAGACACATACGTGTGCCCATAGACAAAGAGAGGCAAAGAGTTAGTAACTGATACAAACCGGGAGGAAAAGAGCGGGAAAAAGATTTTTCTTCTTCTAAAGGTGTCGATCGATCCCAGTTAGACAATAATTGATATTATAACAAGACATAATTACCGTATTTGCATGAAAAATTAATTGGTTGGTTGCTAGGTCGGATGGTTGGTTGACTGGTTGGGTTGGTGAGTGGGTGGGACAGACTGGTTTTTTTTTTATTTTTTTTTTTTTTTCGCTCATCGTCTGTAGATAAACAGAACATTTATGTGGAATATTCGCAAACACTTTTCTGCAAGTGATTCCTTAGCCAGTCGTGCAATGCCAGTCTATTGGGATTAATCGAACCTTATGGTAGAGAAACACGGGAAAAGGTTGACAGAAACAGCCAGAGACATTCAAAAACCGATCACTATCTCGTAACATTTGAGACATCTCAGAAAGAATTATTGACACTGTTTTTTTTTTTCTTTGTTGTCGACCTCAAGAGAAGGGGAGGTTTACAAAAGTATGTGTGATGTACGAAAATTGCATACTTACCTATTAGCAAAATTATGCATGCTGATAATGATAAACCCAAAGAAAAGTGAGGTCCCTGGTTAAGTCCGAGTACCCTAAGTCTGAATTTACGATTTATATGTACCATATAAGATTTTTGTCGGTTTCGAACAGACTTTCGAATTCTTGGAACCAGGTATATTTGCTACTATCTTCAAATGATGAATGATAAAACTATCGGTCCCTTTCAGCATTAGGTTTTACAAACATAACAAAATTTATCAAATCACGCATCAGGTGACTAATGCAAACATTTACAAAGCAATCGTAAAATCATACAAGACAATGCAACGCAGTACTTGAGTGAAAAGGGATAAGGGTGGGTCTGAAGGGAGAGTGGTACCCGGGTAGCCACTGGTAGCAGCTGCACGAACCTGTCAGCCAGGTGGACCGCTGCCTCCTGGGATACCTGCTCCCTGGTACAGGACAAACCCTTCCAAATTTGAAAGAACAATGCCACTTACTACGAGGCAAAAGTGAGTTGTGCACACGTCACTACCCAAGTGCCCCACTTCATGCGCACGTTTAGAAGTTAGGAATTCTGAGTTTACCTGCCCACGTTTGCACGACTCGGAGTAACATAAACATCCGCCACGCCACTTAGTTCCGACATTTCAGACCCCGACAGCTGCGAGATGACCCCCAGTGACATGGCGGTCAGACAAAGGCTTTGTTTGCTTCTAGACAGAGCCTGGCCTCAAAGTGCCTCAAACTCAGAAAAACAACACTTGAACACGTCAGTCTATAGTAAACTCAAGTGTCATATTTTTAAATACTTCTCTGTAATGGTAGTGTCGGAAGCCGGAGGCGCGGTGTTCGAAACACATGTGGCGCAGCGAATTTTTGTCAGTCGACCCAGCTGTCATGAACGGGTATCTAACTCGAATTAGAAGAGGTAGGGTCAGGGTTAGGGTTAGGCCACCCTTACAAATGCTAACCTAGTGAAAAGTGCAGCCTCCAACATCCCAGACGATCGAATGGTTGATGGATGACTTTTTCTTAACCTAGCCGAAATTATTTATCAAGTTATATATGTAGGCATATATACATTATATACATATAAATTAATATTATACATATCTGTAGGCATGTATGCATCATGTGATGCCAGAAAGTTCTATACCCCTGCTGGTTCCTGCGTGTGATGAATCGCCAGTTAAAGTCTGTGACTAAGAAACAAAATCTTTCACTGAGCATCTTTGATAGCAGCATCACAAATAAAGCAGCTTTCACATGTGAAATGTCACGCTTCACACTCAAAACCTTCCCCAGCCACCTCCACATCAGTCGTTGCCGCAAACCGACAAGTGCGCATCGTCACCAAAAGATTGCCATTTCTCTCCATTACTCCCTCCATCACTACTCCCCTCCTGCGATCATAGCGGCGGTAAAGAAACTGCGCGGAGGAGATTGATCGATCATAGGGCTAGCGATGCGCTCTTATCAGTCTACGGCTGTCAGTCTCTCGCGCATGCGCACGGCAGGAATGGAGGGGAAGCTCTTTCTTAGACGACGTGAGCAAATAGCGCGCGCCCCGTCTTCTACTTTTGTCCTCCCACCCGGGACTATTTTATCCGTTCTTCTTTGTCTCTCTAGTTTTGTCTGTGGAGATCGAGTGACTGCTACTCACTCCTGTCTCTGATCGTTAGTCATCTTGGTGATACCTGTATCACAGAGGTCCGTTATTTTTTATATATTATATTTTTATTTTATTTATTATTGCGCTTATTTGTTTGCAAGTTCTTATGTGTATGTGTGCGTGCCTGCGTGGTCACTGAAATAATGAATAAAACTGTTTTACAGAGAAATATAAACGGCAGATTGCTAAGGATAGAAAGATAGAAAGGCTAGGATAGCAGTGTTTATTGTGATTATGTCCGGTCACATCTGTCAAGTTTATTTTTCCCGTAACAAAGACAAGAAGGTGGGTTTCACCCACCTGCATCATCAGTGGACATGGAGGCTTCTGACAAGCATCAAAAGATTTTTATCAACCAGTCTGCGAGGGAGAGTCTGGCAGACAAAGTCCGGTTTTTTGAGCACAGGACAACCGCCCATGAAAAATGGAAACTAATTTCATTACCCGATGAAGAGCACTGCGACCGACGGCAGTCAACCGGAAGAAACCTAAAAGTGAGACATCGGCAGCTGTTTAAAAATAGATGAGAGCGATCATCGCGGTGCTTGGTCTGGGGAGGGTTCCAGTAGATTGGTTTCCACTGGCCATAAAATGGCGGAAAGGGACAGAGATAAAAATACATCCGTGAAAGCCAATATTTCCATTGCCTACGTGGCATTGGACTGTGATATCTCCTTTGTATTGGTTGACAAAAATATCCTTTCCTTGCCAGCGAGACAATGAAAATTGTTAATGCCTTAGAGAAGTGGTCCACTGGGCCAAGATTACATGAGACTGGTGATTACTGACCTGCTTGGTCTGGGTGGACGGGTGGAGCTGTCGTGTGCACACCTGCATTGGCTCGTCAACCGAGTATCTCAGCTTTAATTCCAGACAAAAGGTCATGGTACCCAGGAGCTTCAAACTAGGACACGACGACTTAGAACTTCTTACTCATCATGTGCATCAGAAACTTTCCAGACTAACCAAGAGCGTGATGAATGTGTACCCCGGGTACTATCATCTGAATGGTTTTTAGAAGACTGTTAGACACAGGAACTGCCAAGTGACTGCAAGTGGCAAGTACAGGACTATGTCATCAGCCACATTGCCTCGACTGCTGACTCGGCGTTAAACGCCATCAACCCACCCGCCAGCTGCAGTTCCATGTCTGTAAAAGAGGCGGAGTCACGAGGCACCGGGGAAAAAAGGTCTCGAACTTCTTTTTTGCTGCTGACATGCTACACATCGAGCGACACAACGGTGGTGATGATGCTGCAGTGGTGCAAGAGGAGGTCTGTGCACCTACACATGCCTGCACGCGCGCTCGCGCTTGTTCTTTCTTCTTTCTACAAACCATCCCCACCCCTCCTTTGCCGTCTGGAACCATCCGACTAGTCTCCAGAGTTTAGAAACTCGCGATAGCTCATAGGAAACCTCTGTATCTGTCTGAGAGATGCTTTTCTTAAATTTCCTGTCCGCCTCAGCTGCCGATCCGCGATAAAGGAGTATCAACATGATGCATGCTGAAAAGGTCATGACGTCACCCGACGCCATCTTGATAACATGTGTATAATAAACATACTAGTCGAGTGTGTTTACTTACCACTGCTCAGTCAAATCCCTGTAGGTTCAAGTCATTAGAAATTGTATTAATTAGTATCAGGAGAGTGAGCTTATCGTAGAATAATTATCTCCTCCACTCTGCGTCAATTGTCTCGGCAGTAGCATACTCCTTGGTCTCGGTAATCAAACACTCTACGAACTGAAACCCCTACATGGATCTACTACACCTGTTCCAGTGTGGTAGTCGGTTTTCCTCCGCAACCTGGAATTCCATTCGGCTGCAGTTCCGTCTTACTTTTAAAATTCCTTTCGTGCGTCGCTTTCTTATCCACAGCGCCATCGTGCTCACAAGAGCAGGAGGTTCTCGGGGAAACATCTAGAATTTTATTTTTTTTTTCCTCTCTCACCTAGGTGTGTGTATGTATGTGTGTCACGCAAAGAAACGGGCCATCGCTTGTGACGTGCTCTAAACTGGAAAGAAAGAAAAATAAAATTCCGTTATGAAGGTTGTGCTCCTTTTTTTCTTTCTTTTTTCTTCTCGACCACCCCCTACCCCCAAACCTTATCTTCATTCTTGTCCTCTGCCTAATAAATTCAAATTGATTATTTTCCATGTACAGTGATGTCATAAGGAATTTCTCTCCTCCACTCTGTCTTTAAAGCTGCTACAACATCTTTCTCAAACAACCATCACGGGAATCCGTAATCAGCACTTGAAGAAAAACGATCGTTTCTGAGTAAAATCAGTCTAATAGGCAAACTGTTGTTAGGGGAAGAGAAAATGATGGTAGTGTTACTGCATTTCTGTTGGTTAAACATTGTTTTCCTTCGGTTTATTTTTTCTTCCTCGATCGTTTAATGGATGTCCCCTTTGTTCTGCTTGGCGGGTCCTTGTGATCATCTCTCCTGTAGTCCTGACGACTGCTTCTCTTTCTTGTCGCTGTGGTCTGTGTTGGTATTGATGGCGCCGGTTACTTATCGATAACATGGTCCTGGAACTGGAGGTGAAGGGTAGGAGCTGGAAGACCTGCCTTGATTCTGAAGGACTTGGACATTTCATCGTGTACATTGGTAGTGTGTCTGATTGATGTCTGTTGGGTGTCTATTCTAGACTTCTGTTCTGCACACCTACATTATAAGTAATTCTAAATTTTTTACCATTTATCACCACTGTATTGTTTATAAAATGTCGACATTGCATGCTTTTTTATTTTTTATTTTATTTAAGCCTCTCTACGCTTAAATCCACCTTTAGGTCAACTCGGGTCATGATGGCATTCACCTTTGACATTATTCTTTTTGAGCAAATGAACCCGGCTTTACTGGCACGCTAAAGGATAATGCCTCTGTCTGTCTGTCTGTCTGTCTGTCTGTCTGTCTGTCTGTGGAAGCGATTTCATAAAGCCTGGGATTTAAAAAAATTTTTTTTACGTTTTGTGCGTTTTTCCTGATGTCCATTTTCCTGCTGTAAAGATTTTTATTCTGGAGGCATTCATGAACAAATCTTCCAACGCTCGATTTTCCCCTCAGGGGGGGATCCGGACATAATGGGCAGACAACTCTAAAAACCCACGTCATCCATCAGTTATGTCCACACATGTTCGTAGCGTAGTATTACGAGACCGAAAATGCAACCATTTTCTTTCCTTCTTTCTTTCTTTCTTTCTTTCTTTCTTTCTTTCTTTCCACTTTCTGGATGGGGTGGAAGTGATACAGATTTGGAGACGTGTCTAGTTAACAAATGTCCTTTAGGTCTGCAGAAACTTTCTGAAAAAGCTGTGAGTCAGTGAAACGAAAGTTTGGTAAAGAAATTGCCCAGAAAATTCTATGGCTGCACACAAGACAGCTGACCTCTTACATCATTGAAACCTATAGCAGACATGTTCTCATGGAGGACTCCGTCGTTCTAATTGGAAAACACTCAGGGAGGACAGATTAGCGGCATGGATATCTGATGGAATGGAAACATATACTGAAATCTGAAGCAAGACAAGAAGATTGAAAGAGAGGGAATGTGTGGAAACTACTTTTCTTTTCTTGCATAATTGCATGCTGGTTCGTTTTTTACCTTCTTTTTATCTCGCCTGCTTTCTTTTCTTTGTTCAGCCAACTCATTCGCAGTTTTAAATTTATCTGCGTCTTATTAATTTTTCCTACGTGTCAATTAAAAATTGTTTTTAATCAACAATGTGTATAGCAAACGCTGTGTGTGTGTGTTGGTGTGTCAGCTCGTGCGCTAGGATGTATAAACATGCTCGCTCGTGCCTGCACGTGGAACACACACGTATTAGAGAGAAAACTCTGATAGAACTTTAGAAATAGCGACTGGACAGCAATTTCCGTGTCTGTGGAAAGATAACTCTGGAGGCAGGCGCCAGAGAACGGTTGTAGTAATTACACTCAGCAGCCAACCTTTCGATTGTGGCCTGTGGATCTGTTACTGGGCAGCAACTGTATTCAACACCGATGTGCAGCTTTTATTATCTCCGCTTGGCATTGCTTACCTCCCTTTCCTTTGCACTCGTAAATCAACTCGTTGAACTCTGGTCGCCCCCTGACTTCCAATTACACAAAAAACCAACAGATTGATCCTTTCAGATCAGTGTACCTGGAATGCACTTCCACATTGTTTAAACCTGATACATTTTGAAAAGAAATTAAAAGCTAAACTTTGTTTTAGAAGTAATGTTGCATGCTGGATATGTCTGGATAATCATCTCATACTGATGTTTGGTTAGTTAGAAAGTGTTTTTAATTACATTCACTATATTCAGTATATTTATATTATTTAGAACACATTTCAGTCCTGTTTGTGTGATTGCGCGCGCATATTTTATTTTATTCAGTTAGTTTTTTTACCCAGTCTTTCATCATACAGATAATCTCATATAAGTCGAGACAGAAAACTGAAGAAAATACTAAAAAAAAAATGGTTTTGGTCACACGTAAGTTCATGTTGACTTTTTTTTAACACTTTCCAGCCGTGGCACCTTCAGCCCGGCTTTATGATTGCCTCATTACGCAGTCATTAATTAACAGCTCGCGCATGCGCACGCACACACACTCGGCCTGTCAGGTGCTGTGACTCAGCCCTCGTCATCGCCTTAGCAGACGTTTCGCTTCCACTTCTCACACCTTGGTCCCGTCTCGGGTGCCAAGGGTTTTGATTGGCCACGTCGGATGCCAGACCTCCAGCGGCTGGGCGACCTCCCGCAGGGAAGTTTGGGGAGGGAAGACTAGCGGCCAGTAATACCAGCCTCCGGAGGTCGCGGGGAAGGTCAGAAGTCAAAGTTTACGATACACACGTCACCTCCAGGTGTCTGCTTGTCTGGCATCTCTGTCCTGTCCTCGTCTCTAGTCTTCAAAAAAAAAAAAAAAAAAAGACTACGAAGCACTTCAGTATGACCAGTGACCAGGTCATTATGTCCAGTACCTCAAGCTGCCAGTCTCATTTACCGGATCCAAGGAGGAGATGTAGTTTGGAGGTGGGGAGGATACTGTCGGCCATCTATCCCACTCCGGGGGGTGAACCTATCCTTATTGGTTCTGCCGGTTCAAGCGGCCAATACTTCGAACGATCATTCCTTCTCTATCAATCAATGAAATCTTCATGATTTCTCCCCGACTGAGACGGCAGTAACTCCTCTTACTGTCCTGTCCGCCTTAACGGTCAATATCCTTTTAGCAGGCCTGTCCACTTAGGCGGTCAGTATACTTTTATTTACCACTTCTTAAGGATGCCTCCGTTGCCCATTACCGCAGGGTGGTAGTTCTGTAGCCAGGGTGTAAAGCTACTTCCAAGATAGCGAAGGACTTGGAGGTACTCAAAGTACTTAAAAGCTTATACTCTCGAGATCAGATAGACACTCAGGGACCCCTAGCTTCAGATTGTTGCTTGGGTCAGAGGTGAAGGAACTTTGGGTATAGCTATGCACCTCCCGCCATGCTTCGATCTCACCTCCACCTGAAGTTGACGTCACCTCGCCCTCACTTCCACCTCGTTGTGATCCCACTACAGCCTCACTTTGATTTCTTTACGAAGTTTTACTTCAGCACACAAACTACAACAAGATTGGGCTTCCACGTGCTCATTCTTAATCACCGTAGGAACTTCGATGACTATAGTTGTGATACAGATTCTACCTCTAAACATCCTCTTCCTCTCCTCTTTCTCGTCTTCCTTGTAGAGAGGTTCGGTGGTGAAGTGAGTGTTTAAGTGGTCATCACTACTACAATAACAATCACCTTGGGTTCAAATCTCACGCTTTACGAGTGCCACCTGTTTACAGGACCAGCTGTGATACAGTCTCAGAGTTGCGTCAGTTCCCTCCCCTTTTCTGTCCTTATCTCCCCTTCCTCCACTCTTCCTTCTCCATTCTTTCCCTGTAACAGCACTTTGAGCTTCCTCTTACTGACGCAGAAGTCATTTAATGGCTCTTCAGCTAGATAGCAAGCAGTCTATTTGTCTAAAGGAGGGCAGGGCGGCATCTTATGTTGCTGCTTTTTTCCTTTTTAGCAACAAGTCTAGACAGTAAAGACGTCGTATCAGTCAGAGTCCTTTGAGCTAAACCTTTAGAAAGTCACCTCTGGGACTTCCGTTCTTGTATATTGTTGCACTGAAGTAGGCGACGGAAGCGAAAATGAAGATGCTGATGGACGGACGTTTGATCTACCAGAGGCCGGCCTTCTACGTGATCATTACGTGCTGCTAACTGACTCCCTAACAACGCTTGAGCCAGTGTTCCTCGCAAGGATATGTTTCTAGTACGTGACTTTTTACCTGTGTACGTGACACACAAGTAGCCTCACCGCATCCTACAGTCATAATCAAAGTTTATATTTATAATTTTATGTTCCATTCCACCCCCAACACACCCGTCTGTTGTCAGTTGATAAAATGAACGATCTGAGCCCAAAACACGCCATCTTCAAATTTTTAGTTGGAAACAAATCGTCCATAAGCGGGAAGAATATCCGGTATGCTTACTGTTGCTATGGAGACTGCTTCCTTGAATTTCAGATGAACTAGCTTAATTACGTCAGGAAAAGAAAAAAACAAGAGGAAGGAGAAAAGACAGGAGAGAATCGTGTGACCACAAAAGACCAACCTTTTGACGATGACGACGAAGTTCTTTTTGGAGATTGACTCTCTATTTAAATATTAAGAGAAGCCTACGTGACGGAAATATTTTGAGGAGGTAATTTTTGTGGGCTCTGCACTGTGTATCTTCACAGACCATCTTCTTGCATCAGTTGAGGTTCGTTGACCTCGAATCGATCCGTCCCCTGAGGTTCACATTTTGAGTCACCGTTGTTTTTCCATTCTCTCTCCACCACCTCCTGCTTTATTTGTTTGTCTAATTATACAGATGTAGAGAATAGACATTTGCGGCAGTGGACATATTGACAATTAGTGCTAACACAGATATTTATTGAAGAATCAGAAACGTTTTGACTGTAAGACAGTACATCCTCTACTGTAACAATGTATCCGTGGAGGACTGGATGGTGGGGAGCGAGGGTCAATATTTGACCTGAAGTCATCGTCAAGACTAAACTGAAATGTAAGCTTTTTATCATACTTTTCATTTCACTGTCGTTGTTCTCCAACTCATTCTCTGGTCAACCCAGTCTGATCCTGGGGCTAGTTGCACAGCATGGTTCTAAAACTTAAAACTATTCCAAAGAATAAAAATTAAGAAACTTTTTTATTACTCCAATGGCATTTAGAGGCAGTGCATCAGCGGAAACGAAAAAATGTGCAGACAGGAACGGAAGTCTGGCTGAAGCAATTTTATCTTATTTCAAACAATTTTTGTTTAAAAGTTCTTAAACAGTGCCGTGCATGTTTCCATAAAGCTGATTATATAAATAGGTTTAAGTCCTAAAAGTGTTTAAAGTTTGAAATGTGGTGTGCAGCCGCCTTTAGTTTTCGCGAAAAGCATCTGCTCCAGAGAGACTGAAATGCTTCTAATCTTCTCTAACCAGAAGCAGTGGCTGCCATGAGCTTTGATCAGATGCTGATGTTGTGAAGCCGATGAGAATGAGGTTCTAAAGCTTGGCGTTTCATTGGTCCAAGTGGGTAAAAGGACAAAGGTCATCCCCTAACCATTTTAGGTCTTCCGGTGAGGTGTTAGAGATCTCACTTTTGTTAGGGCCAGCTTTATATGAGGGTGGTGTTCATCTCTTCTCCCTCATTGCCTTACCTTCCCCACCACTCTATGGAGCCAGGGAATGGAAAGCAGGTTAGTTAGAGGACTGGCATCCGAACTGGTATCCCCAGTTGACCCAGCTGTTGGGAAAGGGTATCTGATCCCTAAGGGGAAAAGATAATGTCACATCCACAAAAAAATTATTTCAAAAATACATGGAAAAGAAAGGAAGAAAAAACAATAAAGGATAAAGAACTGCAACGATATCAGCATCAATATCAGCCAGAACAATTATATGGACACAGGTCACGTGGCGATCAATACCAATAACAGGCATGGGTCACGTGATGGTCAATAACGTGCGCCTGTGATTTCAGCTTACCTTTCAACGATCACAAAAAAGAAGGTCATCAGCTAAGTTATTATCTAATTAGCGAGGTTTTGAAAGAATAATGTGGCTTGGCTATGTTTCCCTAAGCGGTAATGTCTTTTTTCATGGTCTCGGCAACTAGTGGAGGATTGTGCCGGGATCAATAGCCCTCCGGGGACAAAGGTTTCTAACTAGTAACTAGTTCTCTTAGGTTTGTTTTCATTTCATTTGTCTAGTCTTCGTCTGATAGACCGCCCAGCTGTGGGCGTCTCTCTTTTATCTATCTATTTTCCAGTTAAGCTTTGTATTGTTTAGTGAGATGTTTGTTCCGAACCTTTTACAAAAATAAACAATAATAGACTGCAATCAACAAAAATTGTGTCAGAATAACGATTCAGTCAGCACACATCTGTGTAGTTTAGAAAATGGTGATGTTCAGAAGTTGAATCTTTTTATATATTTAAACCGACAACTATGTAGGTCATTTTATTGGCTGATTGAAAAAAAATTTGGTCAAATGGTTTAACCAGAAGATTTCGTTCCTTGAACTTTCATTCTTTTTTTTTATTTCGTTGACTGCCTCACTCGTGCCATCCCTTGTTTTGTTGTCTGTACAAATGCGTGTCGTGTAGCGGTGTATTCGTGTACAAATGTATGTCGGGTGTATATGCGGTTGCCCGCACGATGAATGCGTGCACGTGGGCTAAACGTCTGTCAGTCACGTACATCGGTAAATGCGCGTGTGTGCGCATGCCCAAGCGCCGGCGCACGTGCCTGATTGACTAGAACACTGCTCCCGGACGATCACCTTGGAGAAAATTTAAATAAATGCTGGCACTGAGAAAGTTGTCATGCGGCCATGAACATCAACTCTCCTCCGCCATTGGCTTTCTCGCTCTTACGGTCTCTTTGCCCACCCCCACCTCAGCTCTTCTTCCCCCTCCCTCTGTCTCTCTCTTTAATATAGGACTCCCCACGAACTATCCTGCTTTTTCTAAGATATCGAAGATATTTTACATTTGTTACTTTAGAAATGATGTCCGCATTGAACGAAGGAGCTGACGCTGTGTAGACTCGATTCCTCGAGGGGGTTGTCTGGCATTGAATACACTGTTTTCTTCATGGAGTTATCTGACATCAAGCCAGCAACACAAGGTCAGAGGTCACCATAGAGCGAGTGCAAGGTCAGACCAGGCCCGCAAGGCCTCACCTATCCACAGTGCGATGATATAGTCATGCATCGCCATCATTGGATAACGATGACTCAGAGCTATTATTAGACACAATTGCTCTCACCATCATTGGATAACGATGACTCAGAGCTATTATTAGACACAATTGCTCTCACCATCATTGGATAACGATGACTCAGAGCTATTATTAGACACAATTGCTCTCACCATCATTGGATAACGATGACTCAGAGCTAATATTAGACACAATTGCTCTCACCATCATTGGATAACGATGACTCAGAGCTATTATTAGACACAATTGCTCTTCACCATCATTGGATAACGATGACTCCGTGCTATCATTAGACACAAAAATATTGATATGTTCTTAAATGTTTGTTTAATTATGTCAATATAAGCTAGATGTAATTATTCTTATTGCTGTGTTTATGTTATTATAGTGTTTAAAAAGCAGTCTATATCATACGAAAAATGTGAATTTCTTCCTAAAAAGTTGTGTTCAATTCTTTTATGTTTGAATCATCCCACAATTTTTTCTGGTCTTCATATTACCAGCCTTCCTGGAGACCAAATAGCAAACTACTTGATATTTAGGGCCAACAAAAGCAGAAAGCGAAATGGTTGTTTAACCGGTTCAATTCCTATTTTATTCTCTTTTCATCGTGGAAGCTATTTTATAATCTTGAAACAACGATACATCAGGTTTTATACCACTCCCAGAGAGGAATAATGCCTTTTTGTAGGAGTTAATGTCTTCTTAAAGTCTTCCAGAGCCGGCAGTGTCTTTTATTTATTTTTGTTTTTAATCTCGCATGTCAAGAGTCTGAGCTTTTTGTTAAGCATGGATGTCTGGAACTAATACAAGACAGAAATCGATGGATTATGTTTAAAAAATATTTATCTGGGAGCTAATGTAACAGACAGACAATGTGAGTCAGATTTTTCATATAATCATGAATAATATTTGGATGTGGAATGTACAGAATGAAAATGAAATGAATTGCTACTGTATTGAGCCAATAGCACGAGCTTTCGACAAGTCGTTACATATTGTGGTGACCGTATTTTGTCTTACATCCAGTGTGACCAGCACATCAAGTTGACATAATGAGGACGGAAATGTTTGCCTCTACGCAATTAAAGTTGTCATGAAGCAATTAAATCCGGTCGTGACCACACATAGCAGAAAGAACAAGCGATCTCCTCATTACCTGCATGACCACACCTGTGCATGCCCAGGTGAGCACAAGTCCTGACGTCACACTTGTTAGCAAGGTGGCGCAAAGGTGAACATTCTTCACGTGTGACTCAAACCTAACTGACTGTGAGGTGAGACAAACACAACTAAATCACAACAGCACACCTATTATGTTTTTAACAGAGGTCTGACCTGCTTCACACAAAAAAATTTCTACTTATTATTCCGGGATAAAGAGTTTTGCTGTAATTTGGAAGATTAGCACAACTAAATGAGTTAATTATACAGTCTTTATCTGAGGTTTACCTGCAGCTTATAGAGTTCAATTATGTGGAAATAGGTAATTTAATTGTTTTCCTGGCCTAGAAAGGTGGTTGTGGTTTAACGTTCAAGGTATCTAGTGTTCTCATTTATCTTAACTTTACATGGTTGAGACGAGTGTAAGGAATTTTATGTTTCATTCTGTGTAAGTCTCTTGGAATGGATATTAATGTCAACTTGCATGACTACCTAACATGAAACGCTGAATTTTGAAGAAAAATCTATAGTTGAAGGTGAGCTCGAATGGAATTGATGTTGGTATCGTAGAAAAACTAAAGGTGCTAGGAGGAGAGAGATGGGTTTGCCAAGCCTTAGCCACGATGAACCACCCACATCTCATTGCCTCCTTTACTGCGACAGCCTCGTCTTCCTCCTCTCCCTAGTCCCCTTTTCTTCCTCCCTTACTCAACTTCGGTTTTAAGACAGAAGTTTGGCCATTCAGAAGTTTCGTGGAGATCACAATCGTAAATTTCCAAATGACTTGGCTCTCTTTCGGCAATGTGAAATGAACCTTTCCCAAACATTTTTCCCTGAAATCAGTGGGGTCATTTGTCTTCCTTCTCAAGGGGACACTAAGTCCACACGAAAATCACAGTTCGCATGAGGCTTTTCACTGCACTGGACCTTCTTTGGAGATTTCTCCGGGGGTTGGGGAGTGGACTGGGCTGCGGTTGTCGCATTTATCACGTGCAGCATCATTTGGACTTCATGCTTGATGGATGCTGCGCTCTTCTTAAAGGATGGCTTCTTCTTTGGCATCAGACAAAGAGACATTTAGGCTCAAGTTTGCCATAGAAAGAACCGGAATTGCAGTGAACAGCTGTAGCCGTGGTTCGAAGAGTAGAGATATTGGCTGTCCTTTAATCTTCAAGGAAGGTCTCACTTTTCCTTCCTTGAAACTCGAGAGTGTGAGTATATTCAAACACAGTCTCTCTCTCTCTCGTTAAAAACTTTCTTCTCCATAAAATTCTACAAAGTAGAAAGATTTTACAAAATTACCAAGGGTCTCACAAGTTTAAAAAAAATACTTCACTGCTTTGAATTGTGCCTTGAAGTTGATACAAAGTGTAGCTGCCTTCCAGGAGCTGTTTTCAGAGCATCTGTACAGCAGACATGTACAAAAGTATGCATTCCAGGGGTCCTCATTCTCAGCAACTGAATCCATTTACTCTTCTCTCTACTATAATTGGTCTGTCGTAGAAAAATTAGATGCTTTCCGCTTCTTCTGTTGTCAATTTTTCACAAGGGTGGCTTGCTGGATTGACAAAGCACTTTCACGGATTCACCCGCATCCTATGCAAAGTAATGCGGATTGCCAAAGTGCTTCAGGTCCTCAGAGTGGTTCGTATTCTCATAGTGATTCATATTCTCAAAATGATTTAGATGCCGAAACAATGTCTCGCCTTGCCAGCAAATGTTGTAAAAGGACTTGCCTGTGGCAACAGCCAGAAGTGGGAAAGCTTGCTTAACCGTGATTGCAAGAGACACTCAGAGGGAAAGCATTCCAGACTACCATCAAAATGGTCTCCAGACTGCTTCAATGTGATGGATGAAGCAATTCCATGTTGGAGTTAAGTCGGTAGTTGAAATGCAGGGAGGAGAAATTAGACCCTATGTTCTGCGAGAAAAGCTTTTTTTTTTTTTAAAAAAATTAGAATAATGAATATTTAGCTATCATCTAATATTTCAAAGATATTGTGAGTGAAAAACAACCTCACTCTCCAGAGAGCTATCTATAAATACATCAACCGATATATCGTCTTTCTGTTTGTAATTTTGCCTTCTCTATTTTTTGGTAATTCTTTCTTTCTTTTCTCTATCATTTTTAATCTATTTTTGACATTAAAGAAGCATATTATTGTCTGCCGTACATCACTCCCCACCCCACAACTCTCACTTCATATTTCTTACACATCCCCACCACCACCATCACCACTACCAGCAGTAGACTTCTGGTCTTTCTTTACCTTCAGGCTCGAACAAATACAGAAGGCTATCTCTGTGCTAACCGAAGACCTAGGATGTGGTTGGAAGTATCCGAACTCTTGGCGAGGGCCGCCTGCAAACTCTGGAAGCGAGTGGCGATCGATCTGTCTTGAGAGAAAAAGCTGGCCATGGAAAGAGAACGCTGTTTGCCAGCATTTCAAAATCAATGTGACGCTTAAATGACATTTTTGTAGCCCGGGCATTTCCTTTCAATCGAAAAACCCTTTACGCAGTTTTTAAGGTCTGGTTTTCCCCCCATCTCAGCGTTATCCTTATCAGCATCATTAACGTCATCATCGTCGTCGTTATCATCATCATCATGCTATTTTTCTTTTTCTCGTCTTTCTCTCCTTTGTCCCGTTTTTATTTATTTTTTTATTTATTTATTTTTTTGCTTTTTTGCTCCTGGTGATTAGTTTTGCAGCAAGTGGTTGTGTTAGTGTCGTGTATGTGCGAGTAAAAACCCAGATATTCACTCACATGTCATCTCGGACAGAAAAATGGAAGAAAACCGGAAAATCTGGGGGAGATGGGAAGAACAAGCAAGTGATCTCTGAAGATTACCTGTGTTTATGTCCGACAATATTTCTTAGTTGTCGCTACCACACTTCCATCCTCTTTTATCATCTTAGACTTTGACAATGGAAATTAGTACAGAACCATCCTTGGAATATTTATTTATTTATTTTGGGACCAGGGTTGCGAGGGTCTCGGCTATGTTCAGCAGGTTCTTAATAACACACCACGAGTTGGATCTTTTGAGTGCGACAAATCGTTGTAATCTGCAGTCCTCGGGTGTGCTCCCTTATTTCTCAGTGCATCGGTAACTAGAGTCCACGTATCGCTGCATATCGGAATATCGATAGATCGATAGTTGTAAGCGCTGAATGGCTGAGGATGGAGAGAGACTGATGCTGCTTCTCTCTACGGTGTTCAAAGCTCATCGATGTCACTTTTGCTGCAGATACACTAAGCAAAAACACTGCTTTCATTCTCTCCCCCACTCCCAGAAAAACACCTCCCTACTCATCCCATCAACCCCATCATCCTCGGCCGATATCCTTTTGCTTCTGGGCGACAAACTTGTATTTGGAAAAAACGGTTTTCGTTTTACGATCCCCCTTGCTACTCAAAGGTGAAAGAAGAAACCTCAAGAGAAAATGCAAACTGCCGGCGTGTGATTTGGCTAATTTGTATAGGTTACCTCTCTCTACCCTTTCCTTGTACCTCCGCCAGATCATGGCGGCATTGATGAGTTAATAGCACCGTGTGCCGAGCGCCATCTGTTATTAAAAATGATGAGCCTTGTCAGCAGCTCGATTTCGAGGGAGCTTCTTCTCTTTCTCCTCCTATGTCTTCGCTCCTCTTTCATCCATCATCAGTTTGTTTCAGTTACTTCAGAAAGAAAAAAAAGACAAGAAAATGGCGGGAATGGGAAAAATTGGAAGGGAAGAGAGAAAAAGGGTGAAATTAAAATTTGGGGAATTCTAAACTTTAAAAAAAAAGTCAGTCCCCTCGTTTGCAGCTAGTGGAACAAAGCTGTCCTGGGTCCTGACGGTGAGGGAGTCGAGAAGTGGAAAAGAGGGGAGCGTGGTCTGAATACGGACAGCTGCGCGCGCAGGTCACGGAAGTCCGCGAGACGCATGCGCAGTTCTCGTGGATGGCCACAGACTGGGGCCAGGCAGGACCCGGCTTTGATCAATGGCTCTCTCGCTGGCTCCTTCAGGCGCCACGGCGATTTTGCACTATTGATCGGATAACTGCATCCTCCGCGTTTGTATGCTTACACTTTTTTTTCTGGAGAGAGAGAGAAAGAAAGAGAGACGAAAAGCAGTGGCAGGATGGAGTAGGTGAGAGAAAATATGTGTGCGTGCTCTAAATGTCTTATTCACACTGACTTTTCACCAAGTCAAGAAACTGTGTGTGTGCTGTAAATGTCACAATCACACTGACTTCACCCGGTTCAAAACTCGTCCGTTTACTGAATTTTTTTTTTTTTCGTGTGATGGAAAATAACCTTTTCGTTTTTAGGATGCAGCTTGGGCGAAAAGTTACTCGGTTTTGTGGAGGGATGGGGGATGTCGTGGAGGAAGGAGGAGAGAGAGAGAAAGAGTCTGTTTTGTTAGCCGGTCACGGAAGCGCTTTCGATCTTAAAAAATATGTTTACTTTTGCCGGTGCCTTCGATTTTCTGTTCGCGAAGTGGAAGGAGCTATCCACAGCAGCTTGTCTTACCATGCGACAGCCTTAGTTTTCATTCTTCGCAACTTCCAAGTGTTTCCCCACCTTTAAAAAAAAATGCGAGCGTGCACTCTGGCAATCAATTGTTCTTAATCTCTCGCCATCTCTTTGCATCGATACGCAGTGTGCGCATAATGCATGCTGCGCTATTTGCGCGGCGGCTAACACAAATCGTACGATGTGTTTGTCTTGTCTTTTATCTTTGGCCAGGCCTGTACGACCCGTATATCTGCTTCAACCATCCAGTCCTGTGAAAAGCGAACGGCGGGCATCAGCGAATGAGAGAGTAACTGGAGGAAGAAGAAGAAGAAAAAAAATAAAAACAAGAAAAACGAGGAGTTTTCCAAATGCCAGCCGCTCTGCGCTCTCCTATTTCACTTGCTCTCCCCCTGAATCCCCTTCCATGTACCCCCAGGCCATCTTCTTCGTTCCTGTGGAAAGTCGCTTTTCCTGACCGTAAACTTGCAGGCGATTGGGACCGAGAGGCGGTCTATAGATAGATCCTTGAAGATAATGGATCGAAGGTTAGCTTTTTTTTTTCTCTGTTCCTTGTTTTCTCCTGCTTTTGCTGAAAGGCCGGCAGAGTCAGTGCCCGAGCCAATTAAGCGAGACGTCAATGATGTGAGCGAGATTTTTGGCTTTTGATCGATCTGGAAAGCGTCAGGTTAGCGAGGGAATATAGATGACCCCAGCCTGAGAGAGGTCAGGAAAGAGGAGGACAAGGGCTCAGGCTGCTCAGAAACTCATACGCACCGAAACCTTAAAGGAAATGGACAATAGAGAAACGAACGCCAGAAACAAAAAAAGAGAAATAAAGAAAATGGACAGCAAAGCCAAAGTAGAAATAAGATAAAAAAAAAAAAAAAAAATGCTGTCCCTGCTCAGTGAATTGGACTGGATCTTTCGGGCGTGAATTATGAACTCGCTGGCAGGTTTGACTGATTGATTGATCCTTTGTAGCACCCCTAGAGCCCGAGACACGGTGATTTTATTTTCTCTTGTGCTTCCTTCACGGGTTTTTTTTTAATATTTCAATCCGAGAGTCTGGAGAACGCTTTGCTCATGTCGATAATTCTTTAGAATGTGGATGCTGTGAAGTCGTCAGCTCACTCACTGAGTACTCCCCCGTTTTCCTTCGTGAATATTTTTTGTAATAATTTTAACCATCTTTAAATGTGATACAGTGAGTGATGTTGCTGATCTTCATTCCACCTGCATCTCTCCTAAAAACTCGCGAGAATTTCCGTTGTGTTTTTCCTTCATTTGTTTTATTTTTTAACACCTTTCGGCATATAATTCTCAGATATTCTGATTTTAATGGCTTCGCTTTATTTCTGTGAAACAATTCAAAATTTTTTTTCTATTATTGAACTCTTATGTCATCACGCTTGCTCACTTCCTCAACTGCATACACACTCACGCACTCACGCTCACAAACACTCGTGTGCGCTGGGAGAGAAAGAGAAGGAGGAAGACAGAGAGCATGACTACCATATCATCATCCAACTCCGCCATAAACACAGATGACAACCAGAGATTGGGTGCCTGTCCATCTAATCATACATCGTCTAAGGTTTCACGTCCCAGTTCCTGTCGATTACATCCATTATTTTAGTAATCGAGTGATTGTGTGCGCCACTCGCGCCATGCAGGACGGTCGGCACCGGAAAAGGGGATTAATGTCAACGCATGCGCAGTGCGTTCAACAATCACAGCCTTAGGCTGCCGATCCTTAGTTAACCTGTCGATAAATCCGATCAACCTAAGCTTGATGGCCACGACCCCGAGACCTTCTGCTCGTCGTCTGCTTAGACATGCAATGATAGGATTTTTTTTTTCATCGCGCCATCAAACCTTAGAGAATGGAAGTTGGCAAACATGGCTGCTCGTTGCCAGTATCAATACGTCACAAACACACACAAAAAATGACGAAATCTGTGCACTGATGACGTCATCGTGTACGTTTCTGCGCGTGAGAGGGTTTCTTCCCAAAGACATGGATGCCCAGGGGTTCTTTCATGTCGGAACAAAATCCGGAAACAAGTGCCTGGGATTTCTTTATTTGATTTCATTAATGGCGCCATGAACAACTCTTTCTTTCTCTGTTTCCATTCCCGTTCTTGTGAAGATGTCAGAACCGGAAATGAAGCCGAAGTGAAAAGACATATGAGGCAGGAAAGAGACTGGAATGAAACACAAACGACGAGAATAAAGAACGAACAAAAAAGAAAATGAAAACTCTAGAAACAAATCGGGAACAGAAAGAAATTAATGTCTCACGGTCCGAGAACGCCATCTTGTACTTCCACCCCACCCATACCTGGGAATCGAACCTGCGACAGTGACGAGCAGGGCGAACACGTGGCATCGTGTGAGTGTACTTACAGCTAACAGAAAGCAAGATACACAGAGGGTCGCACAGGTGAGACAACCCAGGGACAGGTACCGCACGTGACGAGTGAAAAGACTGAGGGACTGATAGCAGTACTCGGTATTCATTGCAGGTAAATATTTAGGCAGAAGATGGCGCTGCGTATTTACCTTGAACTCGGCAAAGTGACCAACGTTTTGGTAATCCGGGAAAGGGAGATGACTCTCTTTTTCCTTTTGGCCCCTTAGTCTTTCTTTGTCTTCCGTTTCTTCCTCTTTTTTTGTTCCCTTTCTGGGAGAGAACAAAAAAATTCAGAGAACGTGTGCGTGTACTATGTGTGTACATGTTTGTCTGTGAGTGGGAGGGAGGCGAGTGGAGGGTAGATGGCCTTGTTAGCACCACCAAGGGCATGCAACTCTAATGAAAATGTTTTTCTAGGAGTCTGCGAACCATGCAGTCGACGGGAAGTTGTTTTCCTGTCTGGTCAGCCCAGTCCACGTGCATTTCCATTTCCCAGTAGACTCCCTCAATTCCCACCTCCAATAGCAACCCTCCCTTGCCAAAGAACAAAAGAGAAGAGAATAGCGAGAAAAGAAAACTAGTCATCATTATCATAATCAACAGCATCAGCATCATCTTCATCATCGTCGTCGTCGTCATTTTCATAAATACGCACACGACCACTCACATTAGGAACAATCAGCAATGATAAAGCATGGCTCTGCTGTCCTCTCTCCACCCCAAACCCCACCCCATCCCATCTTCCACACACCCACGGTGCAGCTAGGATGTAATTCGGAGAGCAGTCAGGCGTGAAGTCAGGCTGTTTCATTTTGTTCACCCACCAACGCTTTTCATCTCGCTAAATACTTCTATGCCATCCCTCTACCAACTCCTGCGTTTTGCCTTCGACCACCTGTTGCTAACTCATCTCTCCCATGTCCCTCCTGACATGTTCTTTTAACCTATTTACCCTCCATTGACTCTCCACCCTTGTCACTACCCAGACATCTGCTTTAACCCTCTACACGCTCGCATTACTCTCGACTCTGTGTCAATCAAGACATCTGCTTGAACTCTTTCACGCTCGCTTGACTCCCTCCCCCAGCTCACCCCAACGAGTCTCGCGGGTTTGCGTGCAAGGTAGCGAGTGGAACGATTTGCTCTTTCGCCAAACCCACAATGAGAGTGCTCGTAGGTCATCGCGACAAGTTTACGACAAGTCGTAAAGTAAACCGCACTTCCGGTACAAGGCCTCCTGCTGCTCATCTCCTGCAACTCTCCTAATTCCCTTGCACAGGTGACTCTGCAACTGGCGTCTCCATGGTGACTGATCAAGGCCTCTACCCACTAGGGACACTCTCGATGGTTCTGAAGTCATGTTGACACCAGTCTGTCATAGTTATGCTTGATTATTTGGGTGGATTTAGGTGATTGGTTATTTCCACTTCAGCACTCCTCATGCATGGTCATGATGAGGGATCAGTTGCAAAAGGGTTAGACAAAAAGGTTGATCAGTTACTTTTGTTTTGTCCTTTTCATTCTTTTTCGTATTTTGCTTTATTCTTGTTGTTATTGTTGGTAGTTTTACAGTTAAGAGTTTTAATTCTCTTTTGTCGGTGTTACAATTTGAGAATGAAAACAAGAAACACCCTAACAATGACCGGTCTGTAGACTGTACATAGAAATTAAAAAAATACTGGAAGATGTCTCCAAGGAATCAGATTGCCCAGCTTCCCCCAAAGGTCTATTTAATCAAACAGGTCATTAATGAGGTGCTAAGGGCGTCCCACGCCATGAAAGTTCGTCCTTTTAAGGCAACTGCTTCTGGTTTTTTCTCCTTTTCTGCTTTTCCTGTCTCAAGCAGTCCATCAGAAAAGAAAGCAATAACAGTTTCAGGGCGTGCGAGCAAAGGTCTCCTCCCTCCTGTTGGCCCTGCATGAGAAGCAAAACATTCCACTTGCCAACACGGTTCAGTCAACAGCGACTGTTCAACAACCGCCGTGTCCATGAAGGAAGCCAGCTGTGGCATTTCCGCTTCAAATATGCTTTGCCTGGTGTGTTTAACGGTCATCGACATGTTTTGAGGACTTCAGGTCAGCCATTAAAGAACAAAAAAATAAACAAGAATGGGTGAACGAAATTTTAGATGTTTAGAAAGGTCTTAATTTGGTTTTATTGTTCTCTTTATATCACTGATGTCGTTGACATTGTAATAATCATCTACGTAATAACCACCATAATTAACACAAGCAACAACTGAAATATGTCGTGGGCGTCATTGTGGTTGTTGCTGCATTATCCCCGTATTAATATTCATTGTAATAAATTAAAGAGAAAAAATTACTTGTAACAAATAACTTTTTCTTTGAGCAAAATAAATTTTTAGGAAAAGTTTTTAAAAGCGAGGCAAGCACAGTCCTCTCCCTGGTGTGATAATAACCAGCTGCTTATTCTCGCCAGAAGCGTGAATGTAAATGGACACAAATACAACTGTAACTGATACCCGTGTTAAATCTCCTACCTCCCTCCCTCCCTCCCTCCATCACCTACCCCCGACACTGAAAGTTCTGCATCACTTCCTCTTCACGTCAGCGCGCATGCGGATGCATACTGACGGGAGGATCTGGGTGAAGAGGCCAGGGAATCCCTACAGACAAATGTAGTCAAGTCAGCCTTGCATGTGATGAACAGAATTACTTCATTCTTTGATGCATTTTCAAACGAAGGTTTCATGCTTCTCGGCTTTCACCGCCACGAGACCGTTGTATTGAAACGGAACAGTTACAACAGACACTTGACAATAGAAAGCTGATATATCTACAGCACATGCATGCGAATCCGTCACTAATAATAAAAACAAAAAACAAAAATATTAAAAAAAATAAAAACTAAAAAAAATAATAATACGAATTTACGTCAATCTCCGTGGAAGCCCAAACAGCAAGTACCCGCAAGAAATGGGGTACACTGACAGCAAAAACAAAGATAAAAGTATTTATAGTGGCAGGACATCCAGCAAAGACATGAACATGGACCGGTCTAATGGTTCGTGGCAAGTCATGAATGGACCGGTTTACACAACCGGTTCGTGGTTCTGTTTGCGCTGTCTGGTGGCCGAGGTGCTGCAGCTGCTACATCGTGTTGTTGCTGTGCATCGGCGTTGATAGAAATTTACTTGGCTGCCAATCTTCATTACTGCCCCACATTTATTTAGACTGCCCCCCGACACGGCTGGGTGATCGAATGATAATGGAAGCGCCACCAAATCTTTGCTCTGAATGATGAGAGAGCGAGGGAGCGAAAGGAGGGAGAGAATAAGGAATGGAGGAAGAGGCAAAGAGAGAGTGACGGGTTGAAAAAGCAAAGAAAAGTTCTCTGACATGAACTATGAACTTCAGGATGTGTAATTAAAGGTCAAAAGTTTATATTTTAACAGCAATAACAGAACCGTTATTTTACAACTTTGACTGTGTGTTCGTGTGCGTGCACGAGTGTGAATAGACGTTTGGGTGCCAGTGTCTGTATGTTTCTCAGTGCGTTCGTTTACGTGCATGCGTTGGGTTGCATGGGCTTGTGTGGGCGTGTCATGCTTGTGTTTGTACTATTGTAATTCTGTTTTTCTCATGCATGCCCGTGCGTGCGTGCGTTGGTGAGTGCGAGATAAGCGTTTGATGATTGATAAGGACGGACGTCAAAGACTTGTAGCGCATGCGCACAATGAAATCGCCAGCAAGGAGGAAAACCCTGCGAGGCACAAAAGGAAGAGAAATACTTGAGACCACAAGTGCTTTGCAACTTCCGGTTTCTCACCCCGTTTGAGCTCGTCATTCAAAGATCTTTTGTTTGCGACTTGAGTCTGAGGAAGGACGCTATGTGAGAACAAGTCTATTGTTTGTGACCCTGAATCGCTTAACAACTTTCCTCTCTTATTTATTTTCCTCTCTCACTCTCTCCCCTTTCTTCCTCTTCATTCGTTAGCCTCTCTTTTCAAATTTACGCAAAAATTTTATTTACATTATATTTACAAGATTTGTGTAGTTTGAAATAAGAGAATAAGAGATGAATAAGTGTTGTATGGGTCCTAATCATAATTCAACTATATTAAATATTTTTTGTAAAGAATTTCTATAAAACTTCTACAGGAAAATACTCATCTATGTGATACAAAAGGGTAAAAAGAAGAGTTAGTCCAGTAACCTTTCGGAGTAAGAGGAGTTAAGAGTCCGCTCTTTTCCCGATGCCAGCCGTTTGTGAGTGCGGCGCCTGTTTCCTCTTCCTCCTTGACTGTCTGCATCCACCCCACACCCTAACCCTCCCATGGAGTAAGGTTTCCATTCCCATCTGAGTAAGCTTGGGGTGGGGGATACACTTCGCTACTCGGATACCGAACAAGCACATCTCTGGTTTTGGAGACGATAACCACTCGGCTACCCGCTTCTCCAGTACATCACAAACACACGAAAGCTCTCCATAACAAAACCAAACACTAACAATCAAAACATACCTACCACGCTTTGACTACCATACAACAACTTCATCTAAGGCGCTTGCCAGCCAATCTATTTACTGCATTTTAATTGCTGACCATAAAAGGACAAAACGAAAAGACGATCTGCGCATGCGTCGCAGAACTTCCTGAGAGGAAGTGGTGACGACATAAGCGCAGACCGGACATCCTCTAATGACGACCTAACTAGCTGCTGAGTCACTGATTGACATACCCAATGACCAGATGGTTTAGCCTCCTACGTATATTTTTGTTTTACTTTGTCTACACATTCTCCATCCATCCTTCCTTTACCGTTCTCCACGCTGCGTTGGAGAGTCAGAACGAACTTCCATGTTTTATTTTTCTTGCACGCACACAGGACAAGCCCGCAGCCTGTGGCTACCAGACTTCAACAAGGAAGCATTATTTGAAATCCGGGAGGGAAAGGAGGCTACCACAGCGTTGACTACTTCCATCGTCAGAGACCTCGCCGGTTCGAGACTCAGAGTGCCCCGTGACACTTTTCTGCCCACTGACTCATCTCTCTGACTCAGTTACCGCACCAGACCTTTTGCTGTTACATAATACCTCATAATACTCAGTTTGTGTATTTTTCAGTCCTATAGTTATAACTATAGCTATAGCTAGTGTACTCCTTGTTTGGTATCACGGGGGTGAGATACTAAAGGAGGACTGACGAGGTCGTAAAGTCACTGTGTAACAAGTTAAAAACTGTTTTAGAACCTCTGCACCTGACACAAATCACGAAACACCTTATCAGCTTCCACGTTTCGACAACTCAAATCTCTCCTTTACAACAGCCACATCTCCAGCCACCTGTTCTATTGTCTTTTTTTTATTTCTTTTCTTTTTTCTTTTTCTCTATCCCTCTCTTTCATCCCATAATTCTCTTTTTTATGGGAAAGGGTGTTGTGGGACATAAGAGGTCATGTGGCCTGGCAAGTTGAGGGAGGTAATTCCTCGTTGAACATTTCTGGCATTCGTTTCTTCTGACTCTCTTGGGCATGCACGACGCATGCGCAATGGTTGTTTATTCCGCTGACGTTGCCGCACGCACCGGGAGGAAAGCCGGGTTAATCTGGGCGGGTATTACCCGGCATTTTAAACGCTTGACATTTCGCTCCTCTTACAGCACAGCTCTAAATGGGTGGGTGGGGTGGCGCTGAGTGGATGGGATGGCAGTGGAAGTGGGAGGAGGAGCGGGGGACCCTAGGGTGGGATCCCGTGTCCAGAAATCTCTCACCTGCTCGTGCAGTTGCAATCCTTTAAAGAGAAGCTATGTCATAGAAATCTTTGTTGCCACATGTAAGGAAATGAGTGATGGCAATGTATGCAAATTAAAAAGAGAGAGAGATGGAGGGTGGAGAACCAGACATGGGGAAGAAATTAAGAACGAGTAACACAGAGAAGGTAGCGCGGTGCCAGACATCGCCGGCAGTCTGCTAACTCTATGCGCCAGCGTGGATACAGTCTAGCAAGGAGGAGTCTGTGTGACGTGGAGGAAACATTGAAAGTGGGGAGGATGGGCTTAAAGAACACAAGTTAAAGACAACTTTCATAAATTTAATTAATAAATCAAATTAGTTTTCTAAATCAGTCTTTCGGATGACGTTTCTGTTATTAATCCCATATTCGTCTCGATTGATAAATTAAAGCAGCATCGCGCGCGCTCGTGCGTGCTTGCTTGTGTGTATGTGCGTGTGTGTTCGTGTGTGTGTGTGTGTGTGTGTGTGTGTGTGTGTGTGTGTGTGTGTGTGTGTGTGTGTGTGTGTGTGTGTAATAATGAATGAGAGAGAGAAGTGGGTTTAAACAATGCGATCGATTTGTTATCTCGGACCGGCAGTGAAAATTTACGCATGGCGTGAAGTCCCCTGCTGTGAGGTATTGTTGATTTTGCTGCAAATTTTGTCGATATGGCTATAGAATTACACAGATTTCTAACAGGTTTCTACTGTTTGCCAGAATATTCTAATATGTGACACAAGTTGAAGCAGGGAGCTGTGTACCTGCACACAGTGCCAGAGCTCACGTGTTGATACCATTAAGGACTCAAGCTGGTCAGCGGCGCGCGGATAAAGCTTTAGTCGCTGATAACCAGAGATAGTGGGTTCGGGTCTCCTCTCCGGCAGAGGAAATTTCTCTCTGGAGTAACTCGCTGCAGTGTAGTATTATTGCTTTAACCTTTTTTTCTGGATAGGAATAGAACATAAGTAAAGAGCAACAGCACATTCAGTGAGTCGAAGTCTTTCATCTACCCACACCCACCCACCCACACACACACACACACGAGCATTCTTGCTTGCATGCACCCCCGCATGCACATACGCACGTGCAACAAAGCCCACGTGCATAGATACATCCGGGTCCATGCAGTTAATAGCGCAGTAGTGAGGTTTCATTCCTCCAGTCTGGAAGCCATAGTTCTCTTCGCGTTATTTCATGCAGTGGAGGCGTTTGTGTGGTTTTGGAAAAGAATCCACACCTTCCTTGAACTCTGACCCGAATCTTGAGATGGCATTCACAGACGACCCTGAGAACTGTCGCATAGCACTTCACAAGGCATCGCAATAGCAGTTGTTGAATGGTGCATGCAGATGAACTCTGAAATCCTTCACAAAGTTATTTCCTTGGTCTGTCTATTCTTCGCACTATCCCCGATCTCATTTCTCCATGCGGGTGCGGAAATTATTGTCCACTCATTGTCGTCGGCATTTCTTTTACGAGTAAAGAAAATCTTGTGACTCTCTTAAGAACTTCCAGAAGCCGGAAATGTCATCGTCAAGTCCAAAAATATCGTGAATGGAAATGAAGCAGCTACCAGACTATTGACGATACCTACTACGGGAATCCAGCGTATCGGTGTATCGTAAGTGTATCTACTGGCGCTGAGGTCGAGATGTGTGGCAGCTTCTGATGTTTATTTAGCCTGGCTTAAACATCACTGACTGAATCTTTTGTCCATCGATGCGTGACACTGAGGGGGCGACTTGTAACAAGTTGGAGAAGATTACACAGCCGCGCCATCGAGTGCCGACATTTCTCTTTTTTACTGAACTCTATATTTATATCTGTGTTGTGAAAAATAAAGAACACAGACTAATATGCATACAGTGCATACCAGAAACAAACAAACAAAAAATACGTGGGAGGAAATAACAAGTTCTTTAAAACTTGTTCAGCTATAATTTATTGTAACAGATGATGGTTAGAACTCAGGAACTAGAACTCTGGTCGAGAAGTCCTTTTCTGCAAATTTGTAGAGTTTAGCATAGGGAAGATCAAGCAGACAAACAAGTTGTCTCCCAGTTCTTTTACCTGCCTTTCTGTTTCTTCACTCTCCGTCTACCTGTCTGGCGGCCTGCATTCCTCTGTCTGTATCTTTATCTGGGTGTGTACAGAAAAGATTACTAACTCTCCCTCTTGGCACCTGTTCAAGCTGCCTCTCCAATCTTTTCCACCTGTAGCCTCGGAGACGGCTTAGGGCAATGCCACAGGTAAGAGCAGGTAGCACCAGGTAACAGTTAAATGGGACTCGGGGGGACTTTAGGGAGGGAAAGCTTGACAAGGTGGCCACTACCATTACACTGGTCAACATAAACATCAAACACAGATACACACAGACGATTTGTGGTTGACAGGTCGGCAACAGGAACACTTTAAAGAATTCGTGTGTGTTCCGAAGAACCGGTGGATGTGCAGTGCCTTGGCTTCCAGCCTTCTTTGCTCGTCTGCCAAAACATTTTAATCAACGTCAGCAGTATCGCAATGGACTGCACCTGCACGTGCAAGAAAATATTCCCATCAATGAATGTGAAAGTGTAAGAACACCTAAATTATATGCCTCTATCATCGCCTCAAAAATGTAGCAAGTCATATAATGTTCATATTTTATTTTAGTGGCGTGTCTTTGAGATGAGTTTTCTCGTCTTGATGCCAGTACAAAGACAGAAAGTATTCCCCACCTTTTAACGAATCACAGATGTGCACCGCAGATAAGGTTGAAACCTGTCTACGAATTCCGAAAGTCTTTTTTCTTTTTTTTTTTTTTTTTTTACTCGAGCGCAGGTGCAGTACATTTAAAGATTAAAAGAAAGAATTAAAAAAAAAGATGGTTTGCACACTGTGGAGCGGCGGCAGCTGTTCTCTAATCGTCCCCATGGAGTCTAATTAGACAGTATTGGGAATATCCGGGTAGTGTCGGGTAGTTCTATAAATAAGTGTTTGCAGCCTGACTTGGGTGGTGTGCCAGATGCACTCCTTCTCATCATCAAATGTATTGTTTCTCTATGTTTACACATTTACTTCCGCTCACCCACCCGGATTCTCACTCTCTCACGCCTCGCTTTCTTATTGTTCTTCTTTTATTTATTTCTTTTTTTTTTTTTTTTTGTCTCTGGTGTGTGTGTGTTCCTCGTGATACCAGGTACTTTCAGTCTGTCCTTCTGTACCTCAATCTACGTAGACGTATACTCTGTCCATCCGTACGATCAAACAATGAATATTTGCATCAGCAAAATAAATAAATAAAAATAAAATTTCAGGCTCCCCTCCCCTCACCTTCCGTTGCCCCCAGCTTCGGCCACTTCCGTCATATTAAAGCCGTCAGTTTGAATATCCTGTTGTTCACTTGTCACGGCTAAGAGAACCACAGCCGGTTATACACTAATTACCCAAAGTCAGGTTGGTGACAATGAAGTTCTAGCGGGCTAATGGCGACTTTGTAAGTAGCGACAACAACAACCAGACTGACCGGCTGCCTGGGGGGACCAGCAGACGCCGAAAACAGAGAAGACGGCTTTCGAACGATTTGCACGCTGGCATTGTCTGGCTGTTCTCCTTCTCTCTTTTTCGATCTTTCTATTTTCCCCTCTAAGATGCATCGCTTAGACATTTGTTATTGAGTGTGTGGATGGTCCGTGGAGGTAAAATGAGGGGGGCAAGCAGCTGACCCCAGGGTCAGGATGATGTAACAGTGGTCAGTAGGCAGTGGGCAGTAGCTGGTGGACTGTCTTTCCTTTTTTTGTTGTTGTTGTGTTTGGAAAGGGAAAGTGCTTCCACCTAAAGGCGATTTCGCACTGTGGAGGATGGGGGGCCAGGAATCTTAGGGGAGGGGAAGGGTTTGGAAAGGGGAGGAGTTGTCTTTCCTCCTCTTGCCCCATACCCTTATATCTATATAGTGATATCTATATAGTGTTACTACGTTTTATGTCGGTTTGTGCATATGTATGTCTATTTATAAGATAATATTTCCGCACAGCGATTCTCATTTTATAATGAATTCATGAATGCTACAAAGAGGTCATAGTAAGGTCATCAAAGTCCAAGAACTCGCGTACATGTGTTGTCTCCCTTGACAAGCACGTGTCAGATGTTTATCAGATGATCTCCCACGTCATGTAAAGATAAGCGCCACTGTTATCGTTGGAGGGGAAAGTGGGGTGTGGGGGAGGGAAAGTATGGTGGGATGTAGGGAACTAACGGACCCCTTCTCACCGAGAACCTCGCGGTCAAGGAACTCACTCACTGCTTCTTCAGAGGCAGAAACCAGCTTTTTCTCCTGCTTCCCTTTGCCAAAACACTGAAAAACCGCAAAGATGCAGTTGGTATGTTGTGGGGAAATGACAGAAGAGTGGTCCAGTAAATCAGTGGTTCTCAAAGTGTGGTCCGTGGACCACTAGTGGTCCGCGGGCATAAGTCAGGTGGTCCGCGGCTGACAGTCGTCATATGTCAGCATAGTGATGTTTAAAGTGATGCATTCCTCGCATTAACATTTTAATTACAAAGAACGAGGTAGGTGTAAGTAGTTTTATGTCAACTTATTACTATACTACTGTTACAAAAGGACATTTAGTTTTGAATCGTAATGAAACAAATGCGGCAATTTAAATTTGAAATTCATAGTACAGACTGATTTTTAGGCCTTGGTGGTCCGCCATATTTCTTACTTAGGCCTTGGTGGTCCGCCGTAGCTTTTACTTAAGTAAAGTGGTCCGCGGTCCGAAAAACTTTGAGAACCACTGCAGTAAATAAAGAGGAGAGGTTGGTAAATATTCCCTGAAATCAAAGACCTTTACCAGCACGTATCATGCGGGAATGACCTGCTGATGTCAAAGACGATGAGTAACATAATCTTGAAGACCACAAGGAGCGGTAAGTGGGATTAAGTCCCCCTGAGCCTCGCTCTCGAGTCCGGGTACAATCCTGTTGGGGCTTATGATGTCAAGGCCGAGCCCCAAGGCGGGTGGCTTAGAAAATTCTGCTGACTGTAAACATCAAAGCCATGAGCTCACCTTTCCACTGTTACAATATCTGACGAGGTTTCCTCCCACCACCATCACCAGAAAGCCTCCCTCCACTTCACCCCTACCCCAACATAACCTACATAACTGTATAACAAGGTGGGTGTGAGAATGGGGCGTGGAGCATGATGACCAGTGTGACTATCGTTGAAGAGAAAAAGTTAACAGTCAACACAGTTGAGAGTCGTTTGGCTGGTCAAAGCTTCTGCGCCATTCTTGAGGAGTGGATGACAAACAGAGGGACAAGGACGCAGAGTGAATCCTCAAGTGTCCAACGTCTTTCGTTTGAATGCAGCAGTTTGAATTTAGTCACGTGGACAGCAGTTGTCTGACTAGATGCACTCTTTCTCTAAATCCAGTTTAACAACTGGTTAATTACAGTTCTTGGCATAATAAAACACCCTGAACAAGAAAGAAAAATATATCACCTCCTTTGTCAGTAACAGTTTGTCAATGGTGGAACTTCAACACGCAGTCATGTCTGTCTGCCTCTTCTGACTTCAGTGTGAGGTCTTGTAGGTATTACAATCACGTGACCGTAAAAATAGATAGTAATTAGTCGTCTGGGGTCACCTACACTGTCTGGTTTGAGACTTGAGCGACCCCAGCATCAAGACTCATGCAGTGAAGTGGACTGGCCAAGACACTAACGCAGTAAAGATAACAAAGAAGATGGTCATGACAAAAGACGGCGATGATAAAGAGAGGTGAGAACGAGGGAAGGAATCGACAAAAGCGGAAAACGAAGAAAAGGCGAGAAAAAATTTCAAGAAAGCCAAAAGAAAAAGAAGAAAAGCAATAGTTTCCCTTCTCTACAAAGGTGGTCTCTTCTGTTGGGATCGAACCCGCCGTAAAAGGCTTCTGAATTAGTCCCATACTCTCTCTACACACACACACCACATCTACCCCATCACCCCACCACCACCCGAAACCCTGTCTTAAGGTTGCAGGTGAATAGTTTCACTTGACGCAAGAATGAAGTGCGAGTGGATAGGTAGCCCCGGAGGATTCTTCTCAATAAAAGGCGTTTGAATGTTTCTGCCTGCCGTGACGTGTGAAGAACCGTTGTGCGGTCAAGTACGTACATAGCCGAGTAAACTCTCCAACACTGGCGGCCTGTTGACATGGAACCCAGCCCCACACTGACTGTGTGTGGTTTGCCAGTCTCAATTTCGCTCCGTGTGGACACAGAGACCTTTGCTTATGAAAAGTGACTGTCTGGACATCGCGCCGTCAAACAACCTTCCAGACTTTTTCTTTCTCCCCCCTACCCCGACCTCCTCCAGTCACTGTCACTCTCTTGTCTCTTGTCCCCTTCTTCCTCTTTTCCCTCATTATTCCAACCTCTCCTCTCTCCACCCTTTATCCCCCATCTTTTTAACCCCTTCCCTCACTTCTTCCCCTCCTTCAATCTGTGTTGAGATAGTCAATACATTTTTGTGTGATAGACCTTTCAGCTCATCAACGTGGCACTGAGTGTTGCTAGAGCTCACCATATTATACATCCCACAATTCCTCCCACAAACTAATATTATTTTTAGGGCAAATTCCTTCACACACGTGAGCCTGTAACTGCCAATTACGTGTTCAAGTATGGCGTGGAGTACACTCGAGTGCGTTTAGGAACGGAATCTTTTCTGAGTTACAACTTTTTTAATAGTTTAATAAGCTCATTTTCGGTCTCTAAGAGAGATACTGAAGTCATGTACTTAAAACGAACCTAACACTCAAGCACCTTTTATTTTTTAAACATCATTTCATACCCAAATCTGCGTTTCTGATATTTTAAATCTTCCATTTCAACCATCTCTTTTTTTCTCATTTTTCAATTTTTAAACTGTCATGCCACACTCCCAGTACCCATGTACAGATCTCACACGAAACAGTAACAACTCGGGTATGTGCGGTATTTATAAAAGCATGTTTCACTTATTAGCTGGCATTCTTGGCAACAAACACGAAAACTCAGGTTTTAGAACTTTGCCTTAACGCCATTTTGTTGTTCTCGGGGAAAAGAATCCAACTTAACTTCTTCAAGCTGTCTGCGAGACTTCAACCTAAATGCTTTCAGCTGTTCCTTATTGCTGGTTTCTTTTTTTTTTTTTTCATCCCTTCTTCTTTCTTCCTTTTTTGTGGCATGAAGTTGAGATGCATGACATGCTGCGAGTGCGCATGCGCTGGATGCAGCGCTTGATGAAGCCGGGTAGTTTCGCCATTAAAACAACCTGTCAATCGTTTGCCCGGGTAACATCGTGACTGCTTTGTTTGGCAGGTGTGATCCTGAAGTTACGGGGTGGTTGATTCCAGCTTCCTTTTTATTAATTCATCACGACAGGCCAGGACGGAAAGTATGAGGCAAACTCAGACAGATAAATGTCAGTCATAGCTCCATGTCCATGCAGCTCTGCACGAACTCACCATGGCATCGACATTGCCCAGGATAAATGTCACGTGACAATCTCTCCAAGTGAGGATTATTTTTTCAACAGAGCCGCACAGCGATGACTTTTGAAGATCAAAGCGTGAAGGGCTTAATAGGATAGAAGGATATTGAATTTCTTCTGGTTGCTAAAGCTTCATCCATTTTCTTTTCACGTCACATTTGAAATTTAACGGCGATGGAGATTTTGCAGGAAAAGGCGAACGGGCAAAGCAAGGGGGGTACCTTTCTCGATTCCCTATCTTCTTCTTCTCCCCCAACCCTACCGACCCGACCGAAGGGAATAATAATTTTGTTATTTAATCACCACCGTGCATTCTAGAAGCTAGCTTTTCAGGCACTTGACAGGGAGTAGCACGAATTGCAGGCCAAGTGTAAAATTTTCTTATCACCAATGCCGAAACCTGAACTAGATTGTTTGGGAATTGGAAACTTGATTTAGCTCGCATCACTGACAGCTACAGGACCGTAACACATTTACAGTTTAGAATTCAGAGTGTATCAGCAAGCTTGTCCTCTTCTTCTTCTGAGCGCCATTACACAGTTTCATATGGCGATATGGAGGAGATAAACTGTTGTGATGTGTGGGGAGGTATCTTTGTATGGGTAGTGTCATATCCTTATATATATATAGTGTCTAAAAGATACCCGGTTACTGTATTCGAGGTGTTGTTTTCTGTCTTCACCATCCTTCTTTGCTGTGTGGACAGGTCCTCGCTCTGTGGAGAGCATCCTGGTCCTTGTGTGGGCAAGGTTCAATTCCCACACGTGGGTAATGGGATATTCCCGTGTTGGCAGCATCCTTATCTCATGTAGTGTGTTTATCAGAATAATATTGCCCTGAGCTCTTGTTTGTGCATTGTGTTTCTTCAATTCGCGCATGAGTGCCCAGATACCCTGATATGTCAGTGGGTGTGTGGGTCCAGGTTCATCTGCTCTGCGAGCCTCATAACCACGAAGTTGATACAAGTCCGCGTCATAATTTTATCCTCCGGGGGTCTTCTCTTCTCTTCCACCCGGTCATTCCGATTGCCACATCTCAGTGTAAGGGTGGGTAGAAGAAAAGGCATGTTAAAAAAAAAAAAAGTCGTCGGCTCTGGAATCCTGCGTAGGTTGTTTCGGTGTTTGAAACCCACGGTACTCACGATTAAAGCCCCTTTGCTGTTTACCTCCCCTTAAGATAAACTTTGTCTTCTCGGTTCGTACATTTTCCAATGACCATACTATATGCAAACTCAATCTTTTTTGTCCTCCTTCTTCTCTCCCTCTCCTCAGATACAACAAAGCCAGATAAATCGAGCGAAAAATCATCTTTTCCATTTATCTACCAGATGCTGTAACTGCTTGCCACCGGTCTGCAAAGGTCACAGAGACGAACTTTACCGGGTCGACAAACTCTCCACCCACCCTCACCATCCCCACCTCTATCCACCCTTCTCTTGACGATGAGTACAGTTCCTTGAACTGAGGTGAACTTCCGGGTACAGCACCATCGGGAGGAGTGACTAAGTAAACGAGCTTTCCTGCAGGGCAACAGTCAATCCATCATAACTGGACGACATTAAAAAGAAAAAAGCAACAAACTTCCAAAGCTCAGATACCCCGTTCCTCTCCTTATCTCTGCCCAGTGTGATGGTGCGATGGTACCTGTCGTCTAATACCATACTCAACTGACACGCCGGCGATACCGCAATCTCTCCTCCCTGGTACCCGGCGACCAGGATGCGGGAGGTCTGCGCACTGAAGCTGCTCCACAAGCCTCGGCACTGACAGAAGGTCAGATACGATACGTGGGTAGGTCAGAGGGCAACAGACAGTTTGCGCATGTGTTTAACTGGCGGAGTGCTGCCCTCGCTAACGGCAGCGACATCGCCGGCAACAAGTCCCTTGACTATCCCCGCGTCCTTCCCTCCGTCAGATGAAGCAGCTTAAGGAAATGTACTGCCGGTCTCCGATGGCCCTTACGGTTCTTCTGGGGTAGGTACCCCTGCGAGCGGCTAATTGAAAGATGGCCGTGTAGAGCCTGCTACTTTTTCTTTGACATGGTTGGTTAGTATGTAAAAAACGTTGAAATGAAATCTAATGAAACGTAGAGTGCAAGTTGACTAATATATAGATAGTAGTATGTTTTCAATAAATATGAAAAAATAGAGAAATGGCAAGTTGGCTTTAAATGATGTAAACTGACATCCTGAATTGTTCTGCTCAAAATTTCCGGTTGCTAAACAATTGCTTACTTCCAATTATTTGCAATCACAAGGGGATAAGGAGGCTGCTGTGTTCTGTTGCTGTGGCGGGCGCCATTCAAAAACCATCTTTTCGCCGGAGTTAATTCTCACTCTTCGAAGAGCGGTTGTCTAGATGATGGCATCATGGATGTTGTAATCGTGCCATATAATTTATAACCTGACAGCAATCAAGAGCTGTGGGAAGCGAGAAAGACTAGCATGACAGAAAATCCTTCTTCCTGTCAAGTGGTTCCTTCTACATCACGAATTAGGGTTAGTTTGTTTTCCTTCTGGAATAAGTACCAGACATGGCGGCCTCCGAGAACCAGGCGTATCTGTGTTTTAGACATGATTGTAAGTTTACTTGAAACCCAAAATTTTGATCGGAAATAGTTCAGAATGTCCAAAATCTCTCATTTCAACGTGTGTTTAGCACCTAATATTTTTCCCATGCCTTTTCCTTTGATGTCAAAGTTTTAAGAAACGTTGTAAAAAGTCATCTGCAACATCTTTGAAACGTCGGCTGGAGGTCTGGGTCCATTAAAAAAACTGAACTGAGCTCCCCGATCAAAACCAGTTTTGCTCCACTGACTTTTGATGGGAAAAAGAAAAAAAAAAACGATCCTTTGACTTCTTCAACCTGGTTTTAACCAGGTAGGTTCGCCGTGTATAATCTGACCTTTAACCCCCGCTTCCATCACTCTCAAACGGTGAACGAGCAAAGTTCTCCATCCAACAACGCACACTGAACCTCTTCCGGGGTGAACTTCTGCAGCAGCAGTGGTCCCTGCCGAGGAGGTTAAAGGTCGCCCGTAGAGTTTGCAGCGGAGCATGATGGGAAGGAGAAGTGGGCAGACAGACGTTTACAAACAAGCGAAGCGAATTTCCAACCATTGTCACCTTCACTTGAGAGGGCTTCAAAGTGGGGCTCGCCGCGCTACCCTCCGCGATCCAGATCTTCCCCGCCTGGAGACAAAGGTCATTTCCGGGCAGAAATGAGCGGGGGGTACTCTGAGGGTTTTCACTTGCCCAGCATCCACACATCTGTGGAAAAATTCTTGCGCAGCGGTGCCGCAATCTTCCCTGTCGGACGAAGAATTAGATGTATGGTCTTCTTCTCGTACAGGTGTGCAGACTACCTACATCACTCGTCACGAAAAGAAATATGCGAACATAAATCCATTAATTGTTCAGACTGGATTTTTCCTTGATTTTTTAAAAAAAATTCTTTTATCTATTTTTATTTTTTTAGTTTTCATTGTTATTTAAAAAATAAGAGCCCGCGCGCGCACGCACACACTCGACATGTTTCAAATTCCATTATCGGTTGTAAAATGTTTCTCTGGAGCCACGGAAGCCACGTGGGCCACACAAACGCAGAATTAATTTCGTTTCAATGTTGTCGTTAAAGGATGGAGATTACCGTCTGAAAACTCAGTGTTCTCGTTTTGACATTCATCATTCCCCTTCCGGGAGAGCGCCTCGTCTTATCAGCTTATCGCTTCTCCGATAATTTCTTTTCAACTCTGAACGATAGTTTAGAACGCTGTAGGTGGCCTGCAAGGGCAGACTTTTTGTGTCAAACATTTTTTTAATATTTTGTCGGCATGACCTGGTCTTTGTGCTAGGTGCGCATGCCCGAGAGAGAGAGAGAGATACCGAGAAGAAGAGAGAAAATAAAGATCAAGAGACGAATTGAGGGTGGTTGGGGGGATGGGAGGAAAAGGAATTGTCCTTGTCTAAGTGCTCTCGACTAAACCAGTTTCAGTCCTAGAATCTCATTCTCGCATTGCATGGACTTCCTTTTAGTACGGGGAAATCCCTCGACACTGAAAATACATTACTGGACCATGTCCTTTCTCCAACTTACATTTTGCCTTCCTAAAAGCATCCTTTTCTTCTTTTCTCTGCGCTTGTCAGGGTATTAGTGTCAACACAGCCTAGTCTCCATTCTGGAATTTCTCTTGTCCACCACACGTGCACCTGTGTCGTGCTGTCCTTCGTTGCGGTCAGCATCCCGCCGGCGGGCATCAGGGGAGGGGCGGTCGGTGTTTCCGTTGAAGTGACAGGGGTTCGCTTTTTTTATTCATTATTTATTTTTTGTGGGTTGGCTTCGCGTCTTTATAGCGAATTTTCAGGGTTCTCACAGCACGTGAGTAAAGGTCCTATCACAGGAGCGCCAGTGGGAGTGTCCGCGCATCGCGGACCGATTAGATGGCGGGAGTTACAGGTGTTACTAAGAATAGATTATGACGTAGATTTCCGCTCCAGTCATTCACCTGCTGTCTGCTGTCGATAAAGCGAGATATCAGGCTTCAAGAATTTAGAATTAGTTTTTCTTGAAGATCACGTAAGAGGACAAGTACGGTGGTGAAGAATTAGTAAAGTTGAACAGTTGGCCACAAGCAGGCACAATTATAAAAAAAAAATTGATAATCACTAAGACATTTTGTGCACAAGCACAAGACATGCTCATGTACCTATGGTTTAGTAACACAAAAATGACAGGTCAATCAATACCCAATTGTTATACTATGACAATTATGATAATTCAAATATAACTAGCTTCTCAAATGAATCGACTGGGCGAATTTTCGTGTTGATTTGTTTTTATTTTAATACACAAAATTAAATTTAATCAAAGAAAAATAGCTTCTATTGTACCAAAGGTAACAAAAACCTTTGAACAAGTGAAATGTCTTGATCGTGATGAATTTTTATAGTGTCTAAGCCTCATAAATAAAGTAAACAAACTTTATCTTGTGTCCGGTAGTATTAATACAAAAATGAAAAAAAATGAAGAGCAGTAGTTTTGGTTTTAAAAAATGTTTGAAAAATAGTAAATCTGTGTAAAAGAAAACAGATTGCTGTTCAATGCAGAATCTTCTTAAAAGGAGAAAAGATATAGAGAAAAAAAATAACATACGTAAAGGAAAAGATCATTGCGGGATTTCATTGCTTTTGGTAATCACAAAAACTGAGCCTCTCCTCCTATAAGTAAATACGATCCTAGGTATCATGTAACTGAAATAACACTTTCTCAGACAAGAAACCACTGTAGAGGCACATTAAGAATCTTAAATAACATTTAAAAGTTCCTGAAGGACCCAGACAAATGAGTTGTCTTTGTTATATTCTACAAAACATAATTTATTGCATTTGATGTTTAGTCTTGTTGAATTCCGTTTTTCCATTATTCATTGACGAGTTCAAATTCGCTGAATTGTTTTGGCTACAGAACTGATGGAGCGATCTTTATGAATTATCGAAATGAATAAATTTAATCTCAGCAATGTTATGTTGGTTCTGCCTGGAACAGAGAGTGTTTTCATTGGAAGCTTTATTGCAGTAGTGCAATATACTTATATACTTATATACTTATATATATAATTTATTGCCAGTGTATATATATATGTATGTTATCGGTTCTGGAAGTCTGAAAGACATGATGATCGTTGTAAATAATGCGATTGCTTTCGGCTACCAAAATATTTTGACTTCGACTCCTTAGCTCTAGCAGGAATTCAAACTAGTATATAATCAAAATTTTCCACTAACCGTTATAATCAAGACGAACTTTTACCCTTTCAGCAAACCGAGAAGGAGACTGCAAGTCCACCGGACAATTTCAAATTGTTCAACGGGACCTTCACCTTCACCATGTTGACTTTTAGGGGTCACAAGGTCACGATCTCTCTGGCAGTAAATCTGTTATTATGAAATTCAAACCCATTTTATCGTTTATTTAACAGTTAGTCGCTATTCATTACTATAAATGACTGTGGCCATCTTGCTCAAACCAGCGGAGGTAACGACGAAGAGGAGTGTCAAGATAAAGAAGAAAAACAAATACAACTGCAAGACGGAGGAAATAAGAATTAAATAGAAGACCAGCAACTGCAAAACACATAAACACAAATACCATGAAAAAGAAGAAAAGTAGAAAAAAACGACAAAAAACAAAACAGATGATGCAATAATAGCAGCAAAACCCAAATTAACAAAGAGCTTACAACAAAAACCCATAAAACAACAAGAAAACCAGAATAAAGAAATGGTCCCCACCCCAAATAAAAGAAGACGAACGGTACCGAGAAAACAAAAGACAAAAGAAGAACAGCAACAAAAGAAGAACAACAAAAGAATAAAAACAAAACATCAACCAAGAAAAGCAACTACAACAACAAAAGATAGAAAATAAATCAAAAGAAAGAAAAAAAAGCAGGAAAAAAACAAATGAACAAATAGACGCGAAAAAAATGGACAGGAGCAATGAAGAAAAAGATGAAAAGCAAGATAAAAAAAAAAAAAAGAAGTTGTGGTTGCAGCTCACCCCCAAATCTGACAGAGCGGCCTGACACAAGTCTGACAAAGACTAGTCATGGGAGAACACTGCACACACTGAATTCCAGTGCATACCACAAAATAAATAAACAAAAATAAGGAAAAACCACGTGGTGGCACTTCTATTCCCGAAGGTTGCTGCTCTTGACTTTGGCCTTCGTCTGACAACACCTGCCGTGGTGCTCGGTTTCCCCTTTGGTCAAGAGCCAAGTAACGGCGGGGTGGGCATGATGGCTTCCATCTCACCATGTGGTGTCTCCAGTTTATAGCGATGCAGTTTTCTCAATTGTCGTATGAAAGTAGTTCCCTTTTCTTCGCATTCAATGGTAAACTTACATACTTACCTTCAACCCCATCACATTATTATAACGGAGTGGCCACAGCCCCGGGATTTATTCCCATAATACCTACGTCTACAATTTAAATATAAGACCGGGAGCTGATATTCTTCCATTTAACCAGTCCCAGAAGTTATCGGTCAGCTAAATCCAACCTAAAATAATATCCACTTATTTGACTGAAACGTATTAGCTCCTACTTGACTTGCTGTACACCTGTCTCAGGTGAGATGATGAGTGGTTGGGCGGTCGGTGTTAGACCTTCATCTCCGGACCTTCCACACCTGTACTCAGGTGCTCCTGATTCGTTTCCACACAGGTGAAAAGGGTAGTTCCCTGACCTTACTGTCACTAGGGAGTGAGACCGCAGGGGCCAGCATTTTTGTGAGGGCGGTGCACTTCGCTTCCTGGCCACCCTACCTTCCTCCAATTCTCTCTGGAGTCAGGTACCCATTCCATACCTACATCTTCATGGAGGGATGGGGAAAGAATTCTGCGTCACGCGGGTATCGAATCGGCTAGTGTACAGCCCTTGAGGTTTGAACGGCATTACTACGCTGTTAAAGAATTAAAATTATTGTCTCGGCACGCGTGTAGTTGTGTTTCTCTCTTCATCGTGGGTTGAACACGCCTCACTGCTCGTGAGTCACGGTCCGGATGCAATCAATGGCGGTCATTAAAACTCAAACCTTCAATGCCATAGGTCCGAAATTGCACTGACATTTTCATCCCCCTTGTCTCATGGGAAGTGTCAGTTATTTTGTCATTTTATTATCATTTTGTCTGGGCGTTCTCTCCACGATCTTCTGGCTGCCATACTGTCTGTGTGACCAACGGTGAGCTGATGATTGTCTGTGAGCCCCCACACGAGGTCGTCGGGGTCATGCGCTTTTGTATGATAGTTTAGGTAAAAAAAACTGTGTATTTGCTTATATGTTTGTGTGTGTGTGTGTGTGTGTTTTTTTGTTTTTGTTTTTGTTTTTTTTTTGTACGTGCGTGCGTATGAATGGGTTTATGTGAGTGCGACAGACGGACGGACAGATAAACATATGTTCTTATTTTCACATTACTATATTTTGAAAGGAGGGTAAGTCTAGTGGAGATATGTAGTATGAGATAAAAGTTTATCTCTCTACACAAGTGAGAACAAGCGTGCTACTGAAGATTGTGAACAGGGTACTTGTTTTCCTGTTTTGGGTAGAAGATCATCCCAGGCGAAAATGTAAATCTTTTTCTGTTGAAACCACATTTTTTAATTTACCATTATTCATTACAAATTTTGACACAGCACTGCCTGCCTCCTTTCCAGATGTGCACATCATTTGGTTGCTAGGTTACTTGCTGAACACACCGTTTGTCAAGTATTTGACCGTGTTTGGCAAAGGACTGTATGTGATGATGGACACATTGCCACAGTCGCAGCTCTACCCGCGGTTAGCAATTACGGGTACCTTGAGGTAATCTGTGTTGAGCTCCTGATCGAATGACAGGTCATCTCCATCATTATGTTCTTTACGATTTCCGCTGTCTCTATGATTGTAGCTTGGACAAGAAACAGGACTCGTCACCATCGTTAGTTACTGGGTGGCACTCATCCATTTCTTCGACTCCACCCCTTTATACAAAAGTCTGAAACTATTGAAAGAGGGGATAGGGGACAATTCAATGGACAAGGAACTGGGTTTAAGACTGTAAAAAGGAAAGAGGTTGGAACGACGATCAAAACTTTAGACTTAAAAGTGAAACTTTGTATTGGATGAGAAGAGACAGATTGCGAAAAATGATGGGGAAGAATAATGAAACGATTACTTGCCGAGATCGGAAGGAGAGATGGGAACAATGATGCATCCTGCTCGAGTGATGTCTTTTATTACCCAGAGTCATGCACGAGAGATTGAAAGTTTAGAGGTTTTTAAAAATTATTTTTTAGGAGGTTGGAGGGTGGTGTAAAGGAAGCTATGGAACATTTTCTTTCAAAATGTCATTACCATCGTCCACTTCAACACTTTAGCCCGTCGCTCTTGACTAATCATAAAGTTCAAACTAGTAAATTGCATTCCTCAGGTCAGATATAACGGCATCCCCCCCCAAAAAAAAAATCAGTCCCTTGGCTGAAAAAAGGAAGAAAATATCGTTTTGTCTTGTTTACAAGCGAAATAGGAAATATATTTTAAGCTCCCTTGATAATAAAAGCTAAGAAAGATGTCTGGATTACACGGATTTCATGCTCACAGGCTCTGCACTCAGCGAGCGGCATGACACAAGGTAGCACAACAACAGATCGATATGGATGAGAGATTCATCCGCGCTGGAACTACTTTTACTGCGGGATTTCACTCCTGGACATGACGCTATGCTTGTAGACTTGTTTTCTACTGTATTTCTTTCTTTCTCTCTCTCACAACTACACCTACACACGTCAAACACACTCATTCATTCATCCATTAATGTTGTAGGATTTTTCCCCTTTCTCTTTTAAATTTAGAACAAAAACTTCCGATGGGAGGTCCCTACTCCAACAATGACCTCTCATTTGTTTTTGCGCCTTTCAAGAAAAGATCGAGGACTCTACTTTCGCACTTCACTCTGTTTACATCTGTGGGAAATACGACAGTTCCAGAGCCACACAGAACTTAGCCTGACACACCGCGTGTTTACTCGGCCAGTCAAACTGTAGGAGCAGTTGCTGTCTGCGCAAACTGTCCACTACTCCTCTCTCTCCATCAGTGGGGCGGGAGAAAAGACAGGACTAAACAAACTACTTTATCTAAATGAGGGAATGAAGTAAGCAGTTTCTCGGCTTTCACAGCCAGTCACTTGAATCACTTGCATGAACTGTCACATATCTCCGACGGTTTATTTTTGTTGTTTATTAACTAACTTGCTTACAAGACTACTCCTCCAAATTTTTCTTTCATCCTGAATTATTTCTTGTTTTAGTCGTACGGTCGTTACCATTTCTCAGATTATGATTAAATGCAGTTATATGAAAGGGACTTCATGACTTCTGATGTTGGTCTGCTGGTGTGACTGGTCCATACATGCACGTGATGCCCAGGACCTGCTGGTGTTTTGCATGTGAAGACTGGTCCTTACATTGGTTTAAATTAGACTAAAAATTTCAGTTTTTACTTTCTACCTATATTTTACATACTTTTGAAATTAAATCTAATGACAGAAATAATTAAGGAAAAAAATTTTCTCGATGACATCTTCGGAAAATCAATAGCTTAGAAAATATATTAAAACTTTTTTTTTTACTTTCAGGTATGGACGCGACACCGATAATATTATTAAAATTACATTTTTTTTCAATTTTTTTTTTACAGACGCAGATACACGTAACGCACGTGCGTTTGTGATCAGATGGAAAGGACAGCGCGTTCAACGGCCTGGACTGTGTAGCTGCCGACCTGTTGGTTTGTTCGTCTGTCATTGGAGTGGTCCACTGTGACCTGGGCTGATACCAACGGCAAACACGTCCTTCCAACCGTCTGTTTGAACAAGCGTGTCACTCAGCCATTCCTGGCTGTACTGTACGGAGGAGAGAAAAAAAAAATAAATAAAAAAAACTTCTAATAAATTTTGGGAAAAGATTTTGTGCTGAACTTCAATCACGTGGACTGGACTGACATGCGCGCGCACACAAAAGAACTGCGTGCGCAACAGTGGAGACACCAGATGCTCGGATCCCCGGCGCGCGTGTGATTTCACCACAAAGTGGTCTGCAGCGCCCTCCATCCTCATCTCCGTCCACGTCTGACAGGAAGTGTCGCAGACCGCAAAGCGGAAAAACACAAGTCGTGACGTCACGACGAGTGTGCGACGTAACGACACGTGCCGGTGGGAGTTTGTTTACCCTTGCGTCCGATTGCTGGACAGGACTATCATCGACGCTGACACTGATCGTCGTCTTCACGTTGGGAGTAAGTTTCAGCTGGGTACCCCCACCCGAGAAGGGGTGCACGGGTCCACCCTCGTGCCATTCCTCGGTTGCGCAGCAAGACGGAGGGCTGTCGGGACATTTATTTAAATGTCGTGAAGCATTGACATCGTGCTCTTGAGGCTGACAAGCGGCTTGGCGTGAAGAGGTTTAACTGGGAGAGGGGAAAAAATAGTCTGAATGTGGTTGTACTGTTAGGATCCTGGTCTCACAAAACTGCAGACAAGATTTTTTGTGGGAAGACAAAAAAAAAAAAAAAAAACCTATGAAATTTTTTCTGAACCTATACAAATACAAAAACGTTGACATTTATCTTAACTGTTGCAAGCTTGTGATATCAGGCACTCCTTTGTGTAGTTATCGGGTTTGGAGGGTTGCAGGACAAATAGCTTGGCCACATCCAGTGTCAGCCTACTGTCGGATTATCAACTGATTTAATAATCACGATTTCTTTAAGTACATGTAGAGCAAATTCACATCCGGGCGAACGCATTAAAAAATAAAACTACCCTAAAGGATCTGACTGGCAACAGAAACTAACAAAAGTTGAAGTAAATAAGTGATGAGAGTGTTTTACTCATTCTTGTATATTAACCGATGTTAATTAGCTGGCAATACTCATGTAGGTAAATGGGAGTCTGCCAGAAGCACGGCGGGGCTGCTGGATGAACGGTGAAGGATACGAACCTCATCTCCGCCTGTTCCAGCAAGTATGCTTTCAACTCCAGGTCCTGTCACGTGGGTCTGCTACTCCAGCCGTGACTCCCACTTTCCCTCTCTGTCACGGATGGCGGCAGCGAACAGATTGCAAAGGTAGGAGTAGAAGAAAAAAAAAGAGAGAAAATATTTATGGCCACCAGCGTGGCGCTGAGTCGGCGATCCCATCCCTCTCCCTAAGGGACACCACCACGCAATCGAGAATCGCCTCTGGGTTTAGTCCGTGAATCGCCAACAACCACCACTACCACCACAGACGACGCCAGCAACCTCGTGGGTCGACGACGACGAGGAGCTGTGGGACCCACCGTGCGACGGCTGACTGGCTACTTTAGCGATACGAACAGCTTGTAAGACAGAAAGACAGACAAGGAGAGAGAGAGGAGTGTAGGCGGGTCTGTATGCAGCACGCGGCGGTATAAAGACTCCGACACCGCGTGTGTGTGTGAGTGTGTGGCTGCGTGGATGTGTGTGTAGGGTGTGTGTGCGTGTGTCTGTGCCAGCTAAAGGAGGGCCGAACCGGTGTTTCACGCGAAGCGGCTACGAAACGACTCAAAGCGGCAGGAGTAGGAGTGGGAGGGTGGGTGAGGATCGGGAGGGTTGGGGGGGTGGCCACCGCGCGACTTTTCCTTCCTTCGCCAGCGGAGAGTTCTCCATTCACGCCAAGGCGAAGGATTGAGAGAGAAGCGCTGCTGTTAACAGGCGTTTGCCATGCGTGTTGGTGGTGTCGGTGTTGGTGTTGGTGGTGGCAACGGACGTACGTGTGGGTGAAGCATCGGTCTTGGTTCAAAGGAACTGAACGAAGAAGTGAGAGTGAACATCGTTTCTGTCGTCAGTGACATCGTCCGTGGCCAGCCAACCTTTTACAGAAAATCGTCGAGACATGTGAGCGAGGTGCATGGATTTATCGTTTTTCGCCTTCACCACGGAACCGCGAAATTGAAAACGCGGCGCAGCGGGAGGAAAAAGTTTCTAGGATTGAAGCAAGTGGTTGTTGTCGTGCCTGTCGTCGAGCACATCGTCGCTAAAAGCAAAGGTGACGAGGAACCGGGGGCGGGGTGCGCGAGGAAGCCAGCGATGGATACCGAGGTGCGTGGATGTAGGCGGCGTCGTTGTTGTGGGGACGACATGGTTCCGAGGATTACCTGGGTGTGTGTGGTAGCTGTGCTGGTGATGGTGGTGGTGCCTTCTGTACCCGGAGCTTCCATTCCGCCCAACAGTTGCGACTCGGCCACCAAGTTGTATGCTGCAGGTAGGTGAGATTTCGGTCCTTGGCATGTTGTCATCTTTTCTCCTTTTCATCCATCTTTATTTCTTTTACCTTCTTTCATTTTTCACAACTCTCCTACTCTCTCCAACCCTTCCTCGCTGTTTCATAGTTCTTAGCGACACTGAACCACAGTCTGGTTCACTTGTGATAAAATTGCAGACCTCACACTAAACAAAGTTGAATTCTTACTTCAAACATTGGCACATGCTCGTGCACACCCCTTCCCCACCCGAGAGAATATACCCCTAAACATTTTTTAACAAATTGAAGTTTATTTGTGGTGTTTCCTGTGTCACTCCACCTCGTAATCGACAAACGTGGCGGCTTTGTACCCCGCTGACAGGTTTCCTCCCATTTCCTCCCTCTCCTTCCTCCACCCACTTTGAGATTCAGGTCTGGTCAGCCGCGTGTGCACCCCATTCAGAGCACCTGGATCAGTATGTGACAAGGGCTTTCAGCTGGAGCCTGTTCAATTCAGGCCCTTGTCCTTTGTAAGGGCAAGTCCCGGATTTATTTGTTAAAAAAAAAACTCCTTAAAATGCAAAGAGAGGTTTGCCTTTCAAGACCCAGCAAAGCAGTCTCGATTAGGAGACACGGGCATTGAGCTTGTAGCTAAAGAGTTCAATTACATTTTTACATATTTACCGAATCATGTTAGAATTATTAAACGAGCTAGAAGCAGAAGGATCAGGAACACATGGATGCTAAGATGCTGGCTTGTTCATCCATTTAAAAATTTTTTTTTTTTACGAGGTATCTCTCGGAGTTAAATTTTTGAAGACACAAAGTTGTGGAACATGGAGTTGAGAGGATGCTCAGTCTTACCACAGGAATGCACGTGCAACCTGCACGTGTGGGTTTGTTGCTAGCAGTGAAGCACTGGCTGTTCTTCAACCTGGGAAAACTGTCTTCGCAGCAAATTGTTGGGTTTAACTGCCTCTTGTCCCCCGCCACCCTCAACCCATCACGTCCTTCGTTCCTGTCTTCGCTGTTTGCTCGGTAATGAGGGAAGCTGTTGCCCATCGATGAACCCTTTCACCGCGTACAGTATCTCTCCTCCTAAGTCTGTTTAGCTCTGATGTATTGTAGACAGTCGTTGAGGATTTCAAGGTTTTGTTTTAGTACTAGTTGTACAAAATTACTTAATTGTTTTTGGGTCGATTCTCATATGTAGTCTTCAGTTTTCTGTTTTCTGTGTACTTTTTATGAAGTTTGCCATCAATTGTATCCCCATCCAACCTTCATTGATTCTTTTATATTTTTTTTTAGAACGTAGGCATGGTTTAGACCTGTTTTTTTTTCTGTTTCTTTCTTCTCATCTTATTCAGATATCTCTCTCTCTCTCTCTCTCACGCTTACTTTATTTTTAGTGCGCAACAAATCGTTTCCTCCTGTACACCTGTGTACCTGAGAGAGGATAGAATACAGGTCACGTCTTGCAGTAGTCTCAGTGTGTGTCTCGGCTCATTTTCTGTGCAATCATTTTGTGCTCTTGAAAATGTGCATTGGATATCCTGGGGTGCATACTCGCATAACTTCGTGTCTTTTTTTTTTTTAAGGTCCACATTCCATACTCATGTCTACAGTCTTCTTTCTTTTCTACCCGTGTAGGCAAAGTGCATGCGCTGTACCCATGTTCAGGGACTGTCGTGTTGTCATGGTGTCTTCGGGTGGTTCACCCTACCTTCGGTCACTACGGTCCGAGTCACACATTTCATCCTGGGCCACAAGCCCTTCTCTAAGGATGTGACACCCGTATACAGTCTCAACGTCGGGGGTCTTCTCAGGGTGCTCTGGTTTCCTTCTCCTTCATTGTGCGAAATCGCCGGTGGGTGGAAGCCCGTTTTTGTCAATAAATCAAGCCACCCGTCTACCCTTTGCCCTCTGCGTCCTCTCTCGTCCGATAGCCTTTGTCTCCGACTGCCACGGTCGCCCCGACACTCATCATAAAGACTTTATAGTAAAACTGTCTCGTCCTCTCGCCACTGCCTGGCTGAAGTCTTGGTGGAATAAAGAGTACTTGTGAAGTGCTCATGAGAAAGTGCGTGTCACCGCAGCACGACCATGTAACCCGCTATTAACACAGGTCCGTCAACTGCCGCACAGCCCTCGACCGTTAACAATGCAAAGCAAACGCCGAAGCCAACAGGTAGGACTCTACCTGTTACAGGTAGGACGGCGTATACAGGTAGGGTTGTACAACAAAAGCGGCGAAGGTAATGTCGCCGCCACGTCGACTATTTTTCGGCACCCACGTGTAAGTGGGGTTTGAGGCTTAAAAAATTTAAATAAAAATAAAAAAATAAAATGGATAGCTCGTGCTGTGGTTAGAAACATCAGCCACTTGAAAAAGATGGGCGTCTTTTGGAATCCGTGAACAATTTTGTGTTTGTGTGTGTGTGCGCGCGCGTCTATATACATGCGTGCTCGTGTCTGTATGTGTGTGTGTTTATGTGCTTATCATACTTTCAGCTTCTCTCGCCATTTGCTCTGTTTTAAAACCGTTGACTTTTTTCCACAATCAACAGTTTTTCATACAAATTACACTCAGCTTCACGCGCACCTCCCTTTCACGACGAAAAACATTTATTTTTCTCTACTCAGATGTTAGACATAAAAGTGAACCTGTCTGGTGTTTTACAGAAGTTCGCGAAATTCCCATCCGATGCTATTTTCAGTTCGACTTTTTTGCTGGATGACATTTGTCGGGCATTGTGCCAGTATTTCAGCCATTCGTGTCACGAAACAAAGTTTTTTTTTCAATTTTAGAATGAGAGAAAGAGAGAGAGGGAAAGGTGGTGGGGAGGAGGAATTAAATTAAGACTATCGGTTGTCTCATCTCAGAAGATTTATGTCTCATCGACAGATCATACAAATTATTTCCTGAACATTATCTGTGTGTTAAGTTGCTTCTGCGGAAGGTTCCAGAAAGATGAGAGGGATAGAATTATCATCGGTATTGACAGTCGATATTTCAACTTGCTGACGTGTGCTGGTGACATGCTCTCTGCCACGTGACAGAGAGAGACCTTTGAGGGTTAGCGCGAGTGTACGCTGGAGGTAAGCACCACAGTCACAGCGGTAGTAGACGTCGTCGCAGTAGTGGTGGTGGTGTAACAGCAATGATGATGATGACGACGGCAGTGCACCCTCTTCAGTCGATAGCAAAGCGCAGGCACAGAAGCTGTACACACGAGGGGCAGTGCATCCTGTGACAACTGCAGCCCTCAGTGACCTTCCTCCCATCCCTCCCATCATCCTCTACTCCCTCCCCTCCAGCATTGACAGAAGCCGTGCTGAGAAGGGGTCACATTGGTTCGGAGACATCACGTGGTTTAGTCGTTGACTTCAAACCCTTGTCATGCACGTGACAATGTGGAGGATGGTGTCACTGGTAACTGCGCATCACCCTCTCTATATGTTCACGCGCGCGCGTGTATATGTCGGGGGGACATCAAAAATAAAACCAGGCCCGACCTTAGAATAATACCTATGTCGCCTCCATCATGAACAAAATGGTAGAACAGAGTTTTGGAGACCACGTGATGTCAAGTTGTCATATTCGGCAATTCCATACTTTGCCCCCATCCTAAACTCATTCGCTAACCTTAACCCCTAACTTTTGTTAGCTTGTGTTGAGTTATCTCACTTTCGTCATGCGCATCGAGTGGGACCCACTACTAAAGTTGTGCCTTAGTATTAAGATCGTTAAATATCTCAGAATGATTTCCAAAATGTAAAATAATGGAAAAATGATGGTATAAATATATCAGAAGAGGTATGGACCAACTTTTCTTTCTCTACACACACACAGCCATGTCCAGGTTGTCCCACCTTTCAAACGAGGAGACAAGGTTTGTCTGGGAGCCAAACCAGAACCGATGGAGCCGCCAGCGTGACAAGCGTGACCGTCGAGTGGTCACGTCACCGGGGTCTGATGGTGGCGGCACGAGGCGGCGGTTTGTTTGGGCAGGGAGACCACTCCCGCAACAATTTCTTTTCAAAGTTAATTCGTTACTTTGATGGGCAGATAGCTTTGGTGTGTTCGCGAGCGTACAAATGCTCGTCCTCGCTCTTGCCAGTTGGCTTTGCCCCTCGAAATTTTGTCTTTTTCACTCAGCATGTGGGCAGAAGGTCCTCTTTGTTAATCTCATAAGCTTGTGTAAGCTTGTCGCACTTGAATAGTCGCAGTTTCAGTCTACTTACTCTGAGGGTGAACAGCTTTCATGGAGCACGGTTGTGCGACGACTGTTATTGTGACTGTCGGTCTTAAGCTGAATGTGTTCGACTTGACCGCCTTTAGAGCTACGAGTGGCACCAAAACTATTATGTTGCGAAAAGATGAATTTCAGGGGTAGTCACTCTCAGGGTCGTTACTACAGCCAACAATTTCTCGCCCCTTGCAGTGTTTCTTATTGCTTAGAAACGCGTGGAAATCACCTAAAACGGAAAAAAATCCCTTGAGAAAATTTGCCAACTGGGTCTGTAAATGTAAATGATTTTTTTTTTTTTTTTTTTTTTTTTTTTTTTTGGCGTCGGATTGTTTGGAAATGTAAGAAGCATGGCCAAATTTTCACTGCTTGACGCATTTAATGAACTGGACACACGAAACCCGTATATGGTCATTACTAATTACTAATCAGGGGCAGTTATACGTGTACAAAAACATCACGCTGATAATTAAAAGTTTCATTTACATCTCTTACATCACTACAATATTATCACAGGTAAACATGGATGTCGGGGTTTTTGGTTTCTTTTTTTTGTTTTTTTGTGGCCGGTCGATAACCCTTCCCCCACCCCAAATAATTGTATCTGCCCAGGGAGTCTGAAATATTTTTGCACTTTATTGATGCAACTGCCACATCACTTCCACGCGCTGCATGCGGGGTGGACGAACGGACGGACAGTCGAACCAAGGACAGCCTGGCTGCGCATGCGTAGAGGTGGTGTGCGTCGTGAGTCACCCTCTGACGACGAGCATGCACGTGTTTCAAGTCCGTGCACGCGCGTGAACAGCAGCAGCAACCTTGTGTGCGCGCATTATCGCGTGTGCGTAATGTCGTGCAGCACGTGCTGCCTGCCGCTCATGGCGCGAACGCACTCGGTGAGCAAAGGCGCCAACGAACGAGCGCGCGGCCGTCCGCATCAAGGGGAGATGATTAATTGGCCGCCGAGTCATCGCGGGACGTAAAAGGGAGATAATCGAGCTCGTGCGAACTGACTCGAGCGTCGGGTGGCGAGGGGTGGACTTGCAAGGCTGGGTGGCCAGGCTGGGGACGAGGGGAAGGGGGATTAATTAATGACATTTGACGTCACGCACATGTGAAAGTGGTCTTAATAACTCATTCAGGACGTGACGTTGTTCTTGATTGCGAATGATTGTCATCCAAGTGGCGACCTGTCTAAACTGAGTTGACCTGATTGTGAAACTTTGCAGAGTCGAAATAATATCCGCACCACCACCACCATAGCCTTACTCTCTTGTATTCCTCATTTCCTAGCCTTGTTTTCTAATCTTGCATTCGTTAAGTCCTTTGTATTCTTTGTTCCCTGTATCACGGTTCTTAACCTTCATTATTCGCTTTTATTCCATGTTTCCTAACCTGACCTGTCCTCCTTCCTAGTCTTATTCATATTCCCAGTGTTTCACAATCTTGCTTGCTTGTATTGCATTCTCCAGTTCTCCAAGCATCGTGGCCGGGAGGATGCCCTAAAGGCTGTTTGTGCTTGTAGTGAGGCAGCAACATGCTAAAGGCATTAATATACAGATGTAATCTACAGGAAAATGGGAAAGAAACTACGTTTGTGGGAGAATGGGCAAACCCATGAAAATGCCCGCAGTTCCTAAATTATGTGCATAAACTTTATCCCAAAGGTTAATTTACTCTTGATTTTTATCTTTCTTATGTTGGTGCACGCGTACAAAGACGAAGCCAACTTTAATGAATAACTCAGTTATGTAGACATTGAGTTAAAATAATCAGAATATTAATTAGGATCAGAGGTATTCAAATATTCGGACTAGTAGCATGCACAGACACGCGTTCACACACATGTGCACAGACACTCGTGTGCTTGCACCGGATAGTCGCAGATCCGTTTGTCTGAATGATGCACAAGGCACTAAACGACCTGCTGGCTCCTGGCCTTTGCTTGCAGTGACATCCGGACGGTTGATAAGTTGCTCTTTGATCTTTGTTGCCGTTGAGAGCTTGTGGAGAGCGATCGACGTGCCTGTCACTCTCGGCATCTGCCACAGTCAATCATCCGAGGCCGTCTGTAACGAGAAAACAGAGGATGGACTGAGGAACTGTCAGATCTGTTGTTATTGTTTACCCGCACTAGATGGAACACCACCACTATCTGGAACCTTGTTTTTTTTTGTTTGTTTGTTTGTTTGTTTGTTTTTTTGGCTTTGTTTGTTTGTTTGTTTTTTTGTTGGTTATTTTTTTGTTTGTTTTTGTTTTTTTTTTTTGTTTTTTTTGTGTTTTGTTTTGTTTTTTTGTTTTTTGTTTGTTTTTTGTGTTTTGTTTTTTTGTTTTTGTTTTTTTTTTAAACAAGACCGGTGTGTCGTATGTTTATTACATAGTAAAAGTACACTACTGTACCTGTCACACGTTTATTATACGGCTGGACGGCCTGTGATCGTTGATATCTTCTCCCTCGTCAAAGTTTTATTAACAAACCTTCTTAACTGGCCACAGTATTCAATGTGCCATAATGTTCGTAACCGTTTATGTGTCTGATTAAGAAGACCCTTGATACACAGCATAAGCATCGGGAGTTAAATGTACTTTAGGAGGCATAACTGAGAGCCGGAGGTTGTAATCAGCCGGAAAGAAGCAGGTGTCGGTAGATAACCTCCAGGTCCCCATCTCGTGTTCGTGCCGGAGTTCCGGATGCAGCAGACCTAATATGGGGCAGCAATGCATCGCAATTGTTCTTACAGTCTTTTGAGCAGCTGCTGCAGCTGTGAACCAAAGCTAACCCTCGACTTCAGCCTCCAGAGTTTTGCTCCAGAAACACTTGTGCTCCCTGCGCTGGTGACGTGCAAGGCTCTCGTTGATAGACCACCGGTTACGAACATCTCCTGGCATGGGGACTAAAGGCGATTGTGTGCCCAGGATGTGTGAATTCAACATTACCGGAAGTAGGTCAGAGTTCTCTCCCTTCTTAAAAGGAGGCATATCAGCATCTTGCATGCGGGAACCTGAGAACTCGTGGCAGCGTACGAGGTTGACCAGGTGCGTGAGAAGGAGCAGGTCGTTGGTGAAGAAACAAGCAGGAGATGAAATCTTGATGTCAAGGAGATGAGGGTTGCAGAGCCGGGGATGTAAGCACGACGACGGTGGTGGTGGTGATGATGATGATGATGATAATGATGCTCACAAAGTTGCATGGACATTCGCGCGCACATACACACGTACACACACACGAACACACGTACACACACACGTACACAGACACACGTAAAAGGACCTCAGGGCTAGGATGCGGTTTGAGTTATACATCAACATCAACATCTTCCTTCTCGGCGATGACCTGACGATGGGGGTGGGGAGTGGAGTCTGTCGGGTAGGAAAGGGTGGGGGAGAGCGGTTCTGCCGATCGACGAGGCCAACATAATGTGCAGCTTGTTCCGATGACATGGTGTGGGCGGGCCTGCGCTGCTACATGTCGACAAAGGGCGTGGGTGGGTGGATGGATGGGGTAGGACGATAACTAGCATGGCAAGAATGGGTGGGTGGGTGGCTTTGTGGCCGTCCACCGCCTGACAGTAAACGCTACCTGTGCAGGATCTCACATTTCCGCACGTGAGTGCATGCTGTCTACGAAAATAGAGACGATTAACTGGACTGTCGGGGTGGAATGAAAGAATTAGAAGACGAGGACGCGCGCACTCGCTTTCTCGTTTATTAAAAAAAAAACCAACTCCTGAGTGAATGGTAAATATAAACTTCAGATATCAAAGACTACTTACCGCAAAGCGGCTTACATACCAAGCCAGTAGCTGCTTCACTTTCCGGAGTAAGGGAACGGATTTCCCAAAGGTATCCTTCCCCTCCCACCTCTCTCTCTCTCACTCACTCACCTGTCTGCGTCGTCGTTACGTCATCAGCTGCTGTGGTTATTGACCCACGTGATTGTTGACAGATCGTGACGGGTGGTGAATACCCCGGGTGGAGACCCACGCTTGCAGTGCAGTCCTCTTGCCTTATTAGCTGTGTGATTACTTGGCGATATATTTCTGGGTATCAAAGCTGGGGTATGTTGACCTCGGGGTACAGTTTGTGGCGCAGTGGTTAGGGTTAAAGAATTCGTTTGTATAACAACCCTTCGCTTCATTCTGTGGGACTATTTGTATATATATAATTTTACTCTAGTGTTTTGGGTGTTCCTCCTCCTCTTTCACTTTCCTCCTCATCACTATTTATCAGAATATGACATACATGTATACATCGTTCAAAAGATTATTTCATTAATGTATCAAAGCTGGTCACTGTTGGATTAAGCACTCCTACCCCTCTTTGCTAAATAAAATTTAATTTTGCGGTAAGGATATTCAGTCTAGGAATTGTTGAAAGGTTCTTTGTGGTCAAAGGAAGAAAAAGGAAGAATGTCCAGCCTCTCCCAGGTCACCTAATGCTGTTGTCAGTGAGTCTGAAGTCTGCTCACCATGACAAGTTCAGCAGGAGCGGTTGGAACTGGTGAACCGAGCCTGACATGTTTAGTTTGCGTACAGTCACTTTGTTTGCATGTTTACAGTTTACACCGATGGTCAGGCTGATGTGGCTGTGGAATCGCTGATCGCAGGACTCGTCCTGCAAAAGGTTTTCTCTGCCAAGATGTTATCTCCCTTGTTTTACACACTTCCGGTTGCCAGTTACCACAGTTGCGAGAGAAGATCGGACTCGCCATCTTTGACATATATTGCTTTTCCTTTGTGGTTCCACTCAAGTCTGTAAGTGGTCAGGATGGGGAGAGCTGAATTCTGACAGCTTCAGGTGGCTTTACTCTGCTTTTAGGTTTTTAAAAATTCTCTTCAGATTTTTGATTTTTATTATTTGCACTCACTAGGCAGTGCCAGCGTCGGTGCCAGTTTAAAAAACAACGGAAACGGATTTGTTGTGTTACTGAGAAGCATAGATCATATACAGTAGCCTGACCCTTTGCTGTCATGGAGCACTCGGTGCACCCTTGCTACACATGCTGACTCTGTGCCAGATGAATTTTTGAGTCAAGCCCTCACAAAACACACATCTATAATAATTGTAGCTGATTGTTTGGGGATAACACGCGATATTTAATTTTAGAAATTGCGAATTTTTTAACTCAAACATTATGTTCCATCATAAACATGCGTTTTTCTACTCACGAATTTTTTTAAAGGTCTAATGGAGTGGACTTATTATTTTTGTTTTTGTAATGACTGGATATACCTCTGTGTGCAAGATACTATTTTCCCAAATCGGGGTGAACAAATACCCATTCGATATACACGACTTTATATATCACCATACACAAGTAGAGAAACATTTTTGACTGAGCTTTACTCAGTTATTAGAAGAGATTGCTCCCAACTAGACCTTTAAATAAAGCACAAACAGCTGGCTAGCGGTAAACAATTTGCAGATATAAAATATCGTTTTGTGTTTTGTAGTTGATGCTCTTGCCTCCAGGACAATAACAGCAAAATGGACAGCAACACGTGGAGACTGTTGACAGAGTGTTGTATGAAGATGTTGACTAAAAAAGAAAAAAAAGAGGAAACGGGTCGAACAGCACTGAAAAGAAGAAAGAAAATGGACAGGAAGGAAGTTCTAAAAATCAGAGAAACGGAGCAAGTTTTAATTTCCTTTGCTGTTGTCATCGTCTGTGATAAATCTTATCTTGGGTCCACGGTGTTGTCATGACGACTGACGAGAGAGACGAAGGTGCTGATGGTAAGTAAAAAAAGGGGAAGGTGGGTAGAGAGTGGGGCTCCAGGCTAAGTCATCGGTCACCCGGGTGGAGGAGGACTACAAGGACCCTGGCAAGAGGGATGAACGACGCCTGCGGTGACGGCAATACATCATTCCGCTAGGCGGCGCCGCTGACCCCATGGTGACCTAGTTTATGGCGCTGCCCGGGCGAAGGTCAACTGAGGCTGCGTGACCTGACCCCAAGGGGGAACAACTGCAGGGTCTGGTGTCGAGTGGAAATGTCAGAAAATTTATGCGAAGATGATGAAGGTCGTTAAAAAGGCGTCGATGCCGCCACTTGTTGCTCGTGCAGCCTGCAGGTGAGCTGGGTTCATCTTCAAGGAGCGCGAATGTCTCGAAGAAAATTAGAGTATTATGGGATTGACGGCCAGAATCTTATTAACAAAAATTATATTTTTGTAAAATCCTTGTAAGCACCGGAAGATGTGTAGATTGTGTAACATTGACACCTGTGTGTCATCACTGGTCATCACTGCTTGACGACTGTCGTCTTGATGTGTACTTCATCAGATGGCGTGCACAGCGGGTATGATTCACATCTTATATTATTTTTTCCATCGCTTTCAAAGATCTGGTGAGTGGCAGTCGTACAAAAGTTTGCCAATTTTGAAGGACCCCACTCCAGCAAGTTCAGTGCGAAAGGCGAGGCTGACTTTATCAAGCGGATCAAAGGACTCGGCAAGAACTTTGGCACGAGGACGAGATTGCCTGGAGTCCCGACCTCTGGGGCAAGGAGGGAAGGGAGGACCAGGAGAGAGAGAGACAGGGTGAGGAGGCCGGCACATTGCTTCCTTCCGACTGGCATCAAAGCCTTCCAACCGGTTTGATCAAACAAGCAATGGAGGTTCCCGGCGCGCGGAGTTGTAGGTAGCTGACTGAGGGAACCGAGGGAACTACGCCTCGCGAGTATTTACTGAAACCTACTCACGACTTCAGACAGGAGCAGTGCAAGGCGTTGCCTACACAAAATATCAGCAATGTTTTTACTTGTTTGGCTTCGCCCTGGGTTGCAAGTTCGAGAAATATTTAAGATGTTTTGCCGGGAGTTTAGTTTCGAGACCAAACCTCGAGGAGTGATCCGGTCAACTGAGGGACATGTCGCTAGGAGACAGACGAAATACATGTAGGAGACGCAGGAGACATGCATTTTCAGTAGCAGACTACAACATCGGTGTCTCGGGTAACATGATGCTGCCTGCATCCTATTCTGGCGGCATGACCTGTTGGACATGTCAGACATTTCGGAGAAGACACGAGCAGATCGTTCTGGGTTGGTAATTGAAGCAGAACATGACTGGCACACGACTTGAACGCGGAGCACGCGATGTATGAACACGATTCAAGCGCCTTGCGGGCTCCTGAGCCTGCCCATGGCTTTAGAATGTCAAAGGTCGATGTCGAGAGCCGGTAGTGTGTGGAGGAGCAGGTGGAGTCTCCGATACTTCTTCCTTTGTGTCCCCCGCCCCTCAGCCCTCCACTTCAATCCTGTGTAGAGTAGACAATAGAGGCGTGGTCTTTGCATCAGTTATGACCACACGGAGGTCTTGTTGTTGATTGGGAATATATCTGAGCTGAAGGGTCCTTCTCTGTTTTCATTGTGCAGAATAAATTATGCAAATGTTAAGCACTTTGTTCTGCTGATTGATGACAGGTACCTGTGTATGTAGGTTACCCAATCAGCGTCATCCCGCGATTGTACCTCGCCTTAATGAAGCATAACGATGTTGCTCCGACGGACTTAATTGACTTAATTGGCCAGTGGACGAGTTTCTAGCGGGCTGGAGGAGCTTGCAGCTTCCTGTAGCCCCGTCTTGTGAGCCATTGTTTGTTTGGCCTCCTCGTTGACCAGTAGAGAACACACACACACCTACACACACACACCACACACCACACACACTTTGTATGGGGTCAGGGGTCGCTACCACACAGACCTACAACCTTTGCCCTAGTCCATTCGAGGCCACACAGATCCTGTCGGAACATCTGACCCCATTTCGTTAAAAAAAAAAAATGCAGACTCGCTTTCTTGCTTAAGTGCCCGGATGTCTGTAATCGTTTTTAATTGCCACGACAACTTCGGCATCTCCCTGACTGCAGGACGCAGAGCGAACTGTATCTGCACGGTTCGTTTTTCCTCCAGCTCATTCATACCACAGGGCGAGCAGGTACTGAGGCACTGACCCCAGCTACAGAGCATCAGTCTGGCATTACTTGCAGGGGAAGTACTGAAGTACCAGACCCCAGCTACAGTCTGGTATTACATTCACGGGAGGTACCGTAGTCCCAGAGTCATGTCAGGACGTGTCAGGGTGGCGGTACCCGTATGGCTGCATTGATGCAACCGTCGCCGATGGAGAAAAGATTGATCGAAAGCAGCAGCTAAGTTTGTGTTGCTGACATCGACTGATGAAAATGGGCAGCAAGCGCGTGCAACAAGCGTTAACAGATGTACCTGTCTGTAAAGACACCTTCTGTGGACTTCATAGTTGCTGCAACTGGGAGGTTGACTGGAAGGGAGACTAAATATGAGGATGAAACGAACCACGCTCGTTAGAAGACAGAGTAGATAAATTTAAAGTGCTAGTTTCGGTGATATTGATGACATTATTTCCTTCAAAAAAAAAAAAAAAAAAGGAAAAAATTATCGATACAGTTAAGTAATAGGATGAGGTATGTCATTATTTTCGAAAGCCCCTGGCAACTCCAAAAATCGAGGCTGAACACAGGGAGGCGAATAAATGAATGAATGAATACCGTACAGGGTTACTAGAGAACTTGAAAGGGATCGACCTCTTGGCATCCATTTTAGCGAGGGAGGCATCGATGAGACGCTGACTTGTGCAACGTGGTTCAAGTACTTGTCGAGTGCTTGAGTACGCGCAACGGTCGGCAGCGTGTGGCAGGAAGCTGACCAAAAAAGGGGGGTAATTAGTGGTTTGTCTTCCGGACAGACCTCTTGGGAGGTCACTTCCCCCCCTGCATGCCTGACACTCTCCCCACAGACTAGACCTTTGCACTTATGGCGAGGATTTACTTTTGTTGAACAACTTTTGTTGATTTGCTTTGTTTTGCGTGGGAGGCTTTGCTCAGCCGTTGTGAGCATGCTTCATTCAAAATGAGAAGTTAGGATGCAACACTTGGGTTGTTTTTTTTTTGTTTTTTGTTTTTTATTTTGTTTTTGTTTTTGTTTTTTTTTTTGTTTTTGTTTTTGTTTTTTGTTTTTTTTTGTTAATTATTTTTGCCAGACTGGAAGATTCCCGCTGCTCACCCAACAGCGAGGGAAAGCGGGAGGGGAGCAAAAATTATCATGAAAGGATTGAGCTCTGCCTTCTATATCTCCCCCAACATTAGACACTGTGAACCACTTACACATACATTTTTTACGATTCCCCACATCCCCAACTCCCTCTACTTTTTATTCTGCCAGCACGAATGCGTCAAACGTCACTTCCGGCAATGGTTATGGTGAATCACGGCTTTTGAAATGGACCGTGACAGCAGCTGTTTTGAGGTCAGACAAGAGGTCACTTACAGCCGCTCCTCGCCTACACATCGAGTTCCAAACTTTTTTTTTCTCTCTCTCTCTCATTTCTCTTAGAATGGAGTGTTCGTCGAGCACGCAAGTTCTCACTGACTCTATTCTTAGGTCTGTCCTCACTTCGTGCGCCAAGTGCAGCTGAGGTGGAAGACAAGAGTTACTAAGTCGAGATCTGTAAGCACCGAACCCCTGGCATTCGAGTCCCTGTCTGTGGGTAACTATTGTGCCACTAACTGTTATCCTTGTGTGGATAACAATTGCATCATGTCTGTGGATCAATATTATGTCTGCAGAAAACTATTTCATTACTGTATGTAACTAGTATGTCTCTGTAGATAATTATTGTGTGTGGACATGGACATTTGTAACTAGTGTCTATGTGGATAACTATATCTCTGTAGATAACTATTACTGTGGATAACTGTTCCATCATTCCTGTGGATAACATACGCATCACTGACAGTGTCAAATATTTCATCTTAAACTAATAAACTATTATAGAGCTCGTTTCTTATTGCAAAGAATCTGTTCCTCCACCTTCTCTCTCTTTCTCTCACTCATGACAGCTCAGACCTTTAGACTAGGACATTGCCTTTGCCGTCGGCATGCAGAGAAAGAAGCAAACATCCATCCATTTATCTATCCACCCAGGCATGTTCTCACCACGTGTTCACGCACACTGACCAGCTGCACGTGCTCCCCGTTGCTAAAACCAAAGCCAGTCCGCGCCGACAAAACCCACGGGAGTCTCTTGACCGTGAAACTCAGGAAAGCAAACCGTAGCGGGTGGAATGTTTGGTCAGCTGAGTCTTGTCCTCTTCACGGTCACCTGACTCCCCGGCCAGGCGCAGCGCCACCCCGCGGACCAACCACTCTAAAGGTCAGCAACAGATGGTCACGTGTTTGTCTCCACTTCCGGGGGGGCGAGTTTGGTGTCGCAGCTGCTTTTTCATCTGATGCATCGCTGCATCATTTTCTTGTTGTGAAATGTCTCATCAGACAGGAGCGGTCCTGGGGGTCCATTGCTGGATGGTGGGAGGTCTCGGCCTCGGGAGGGACAAGAAATTGTTCAGGACAAGGGAGGCCAGCCTGCCTGAAGTCTGCGGCCAATCATCATGAAGGCTTGCGGTCGACTTGTACAGGATAACCCAAGTTGATAAGCATTGAGGCGCCGTAGGTAAAATGAAACATTCCTCGTCGGAATAGCTGCGAATCCCCATCTGGAACTTTCTGGATCTTTTATTAAAGATTTAGCGACAGGCACGTATCTAATAACTTTCGCCATGTTCCATATTCATAAAACATCTTACATCTTTCTCCAAGACATGGATGCTAGCATATTAAGACCTGCATGTTAACATTTTAAGAAAAAACTGCATTTCTCTTTCCCTGATGTAAGATGGTTGGTGGAGGCTGATGTTTGATGCAGAGCCAGAACTATTCTAGTTGTAAATAGGTGTCACGTGCAGATGAAACTTCCTGGACCCACATTGCACAATCCTGACCTACCTGGTGACCCTAGACGCCAGTAGTTGTTAATGTTTAACGCCGTGTCAGCATCGCAACCTCTGATCACGACGATGTTGCTAGAAGGCAAAGACGACGAATAATAATAATAAAAAAAAAGACTGATCTTTCAAGAATGAAACAAACCTGGATACGTCATGAAAGGTAATATCGACCTGGGACAGGTGTCTGACAGTGAGGCGGCGAGAAACTCCACGACACATCCGTCACTGGTACCTCTTTAAAAAAAAAAGTCACAGCTTCAGTGACATTTCAGTTTTGTTATCATGCATGTACGTCACCATCAACAAGGCCACTATAAACGGTAGAGATTTGCAGCTCGATGTTGACGACAAGTAGAAGAGGTGGTCGATGGAGAAAGGCAGTGTGGCTCACCTTGGCCAGGTCCAGGATCATCAAACCAGGAGGATGTGTAGTTTGAAGACTTAAATGCCAAGAAAGCTTCCTACAAACCATTGACAAGTCCGAGATTCTTGGCTTTCGGGGAACATCGTGTAGACGATGAATCATTATTACCTGACCTTTCTTAAAATGAGAAAGAAGTTTCGCAACTTGTTGCTCTGTGCGTGCGCGCGCGTGTGTGAAAAAAAAAAAACACGAAAAAAATTATATATGATGCATTTCTTCTGTACCAAAATTGTATATTCTGCGTTTCTTAGCATCGTGCGGTCTTTAGAGTAGCAAAGCTGGTTTGTTTATAGAGCCGACAGACAAAACCTGATCTTAGTGTACACGGAAACTTATCTCCCCCTGTCTTTCTCCCCCGTAGTATCACCGCCTCACCTTTTCCCGCAATCTCAGACATGTCGGTTATCTGCGTCTGCTGTTCACTCCATGTTTTCTCTTGCTTACAAGCAAGTTGCCCACAAATCCCAGAACTGCCCGCTGAAGTGAGGGAAGGCCGAGTGGAAGGGGAGAGAAATGGTCACCGACAGGACAAGGTGAGATAGTGGGATCTTCTGCCGTCGCTCACTCCAAGGGTTAAACCTGACAAGAGTTACAAAGAAAGGTGAAAGTTGTGGACTGGAAGCTGGAAACATCCCCGACCTGCGAGGGGCTGGCCATCTAAGAGACAAGAGGTCAGGGGCTCGGAGGATGTCAGCCCACCTCTGGCTTTTTTCACCTGCGCTTTGTGGTAGCAGCCACCGTAAACAGATCACTCGGCGCGTCCAGGTGAGGCAAGCGCGCGCGGTACGGAAGGGGAGAGGAGGTGAGAATGGAGGAGTTGAGGTGAGAATGGAGGAGTGGAGGTAAGAATGGAGGTACAGGGGGTGGGGATGGACGTGCCAGCAGAAAGGGTTGCAGCTTCTTGCCGTCGGGGTTAAGAGGAGGAAGGGTCGTGTCAGGACAGCACGTGCCGTTAAACCGCCGGAGACCGGAAGAGGAGGAGTTGCTAACAGACCACGGCCGTTCACTCACGGTGTGAATCGTGAAAATCTACCATATGTAAACGACAGGCGTTTGCCTCAGGGCTTTTCTGACAATTCTAAGAGATACGTTTGAAGCTGAGCACGAGGGCGTGAGAGATTTAGAGATTTTATTTCGTGTTCCCGCAGAACGTTATTTCCTTTGTTAATATTTCACGACAGATATCCTTCAGATTTATTAAACGAGCTCACGATGTTTTCTTTCTTTCTCAAGCAGAAAAAAAATTATCGCGAAATGGATGTATGAGCGGAATAATCTGTGTAGGTGAAGCAAAAGTGCATTTCCTTCCTCAGGAAATGAGAAATGAAAGTTAACCAGAGACGACGAACGAAAACGGAAAATGGTGAATTCCTGAACAGAAGAATTTCGTGGGCGCAGTTGGCCTCGAAGCTAAAGACAAACCCGAGTCAGACATTTATATCAATGTTTCTGGAACTTAAAGCGTTTACTAGTTTGTTTTTACATATTTTTACATATTTAGGGGGAAACATTGCGGTGTTGGATGATCCCGTTGCCTTTAACCGCTCTGTGTAACCCTTACTCGTGTCTGTGACGAAGAACATCAGACAGAACTGTCCCCACCGTTGAGAAGACTAGGAAGGACGGACACAACATTTTATTTTATTCATGAGCTCGAGGTGGAAACTACGTCCATGTCATTCTACTACATCTTGTCCACGTCATCCTCAAAAGAGACAACGTCGTCGTGTCAAACGAAGACGATCAATCATGAAAATTTTTGCACCGGAAGTCATAGGTATTCTCCCTTGGGCTAAAGTATCTGGAGACCTATTAGAGGGTTGCCCCGAAAAACAGTAATGTCAGGTGTGAAGGAAGAAATTTGTTTTAAAAAAAAAAGGAAGGACACACATACACAGACACGCGCGCGTTCATTTTGAAGTGAATGGAGTTGAAAATGTTATTCTGCTCCCAAGGCCGTGAGAAAAGTGTTTATACATCGTCTGGTTAGTTCACTTTCACAACCATCTTCCTGCAGCAGGCGCCATTTTCTTAATATAGCCAAACCACCTGCAGTTTGCATATCCCAGTGTGTATGCATGTTGATGAGATGTTGGCCATGGATACTTTGGCAAGATCACTGGGATACCACAGGAGTGGCCGTGTGTGTGCCTCCTGGGCCTCCCCCGCTGTAACACGGGCTCAAAATGTCGGTGTAGACCTGTAGATATCGTGTGCGACTGGAGTCATTCATACTGTGAAGGTTTTAAAGGTTGGGTCAGAGGTAGGGGTGAGTGGGTGAGGAAGGTTTGTTTTCCGAACAGGACTGAATATACTCTCCTAGGGCTCAAACGATAACTGCACGTGCTCTCTCTTTCACGGTTTTTTGTTGTGATTGTGATAATATGACAGTCAGTCTGACAGATGCTTGGATAACTGAGAGAGAGAGAGATGGAGAAGAGAGCGGGAGAGAGGGAGAGGGTATGTCTAGAGCAGGGGTGGGCAATTAATTTTCTTAAGGGGCCGCATGAGAAGTGGGAATGGTTTTAGAGGGCCGGACTAATATAGTTAACTCAGTTTTACCCAATACTTTATATATAGTATATATACTGGAGGGCGGACCAGCGAGCGGGCCGGTCAGAGACAGGAGGCGGGCCGGATCCGGCCCGCGGGCCGGCGTTTGCCCAGGTCTGGTCTAGAGCCATGTCATCGTCATAAATGTTTCCCGATATACCCGGCGAGACGACCAGACCCATCGAGACAAGAGCTTACCAATGGTGCTAGACGCCAAATGGTCGGAGGTTTAAATCTAGTTCCGAAGAACCGGAATGAACTTGCGGGTACTCTGGCCAAATTGTCGTTCGGAGAATGAGTGTGCATGTTTGTGTGAGAGAGAGATGGAGAGAGAGAGATGGAGAGAAAGAAGGTAAGTTATTGGGTATGAACGACCGAGCTCTGGAACTGACAAGTGGAGCTGATGGCTTGGCTTCAGACCTCGCTGTTCAGGTGATGCATCAGATGCTCGAGGGAATGTCTGTATCGATCTACGTGTGTTACGTAACCTTGTCACGTGACATCATGGTCAAAGGGAGCGAAACCAGCGAGACGCATATTTTTTTTTTTAAATGGTCGCATTCTTCAAGACACCTTAATCTTCAAGAAGTGACTTAAATAAGTGACGCACAGCTAGTCCGGTAATGGGTGACGTACATCTTAGTTGATAAGTGGCACTCGACTAGTTGAATAAGTGACGAACTAGTCAACGTTTACCACAACTAGTCAGCTAATAAGTTACCTACAGCCAGTCAGCCAAAAGGCGATGTACAATTATTTCTCTCAGAAGTTACAACTAGTCACCTAATAAAACGTGGCATGTCTGAAAACAGACCAGCTACCCGTACTCTGGTGCAGGGTACTTCACTTGACAGATTCCGTTCGTGATTCTGCGAGATGTTTGTATAAAGAACCAGCGAGAGACAACTCACACCGATTTTCCTTCACATAAAGTGAGGCAGAGGTGGAAGTTGGCAGTTCTGCTTCTGGAAGAGACGTAGACAACTGTCACGTGGTTATTTTTAAACCTGCTTGCGTCAGCACATTTTCCATTTTCCTCCCCGAGCCTCGCCACCAGATGCTGGTCCCCAGCGTGGAGAACTCGAGAGAGGAATGTTAGTGCTAGGCAGGAGTTGTCTGACGGTGTTGCTAGGCAAGATGCTTCTCGCGCTGCTGCTCGCGAGAGTACGAGAGAACCTCACCTGTACTCTCACCTGTACTCTCGCTCCGACGGCGCGTGGCCTCCCCCCTCTCTCTCCCTCTCCCAAAGTCAGATTATTATCTCCCTTGTGGAGGGCTTCATCGGGAGTAGCAAGATCTGGCGAAGAACCCTCGTGAAAATTGCGTTGGACGGATGGCTGACTGGGGGGAAAAAAGTTAATAACGTGAATAGTTTTCCCAAAATTCTGATGAACTTGGATGTCGAACATACCTCGTGCATAGTTGGGTTTGGTTTTGTTTTTCTTCTCAGACGTGACCTTGTCTCGTCGTGAAACGTGGTCGAGTCAGGGGTGAGGTGCGGCAATTCGACCGTCAGACATGGCGCTGATTGATGTTGTGAGTCTGACGAGTGTTTCTCATCCAACAACTGCGCAGTTAAAGCTCACACTTTCTCGAGCTTTCTGAGAGTGCGGCGCCTATCTCATCTTCGAACCATCTACCCACACCCGCAACTTGATCAAATCACGGGGCGTTTATCTCCGTATGTATACGTCCGGGGTCAAACTGGAGAAATAAACACGGGGGTTCCACGACCTAGCCACCTTCTTAGTGAGCGGGACTGGTATGTTGTTTTGGTGGGAAAAAATTCCATTTCGAGTTGATTTCGCACTACGAGGAGAAAGACAGAGGGGAGGACACCGGAGAATCAGGAGAAAACTCCTGACAGCTGGCATGTCACAGAAAAAAAGTGCCCCGAGGCGAATTTGAACCCAGGGCCTTTCAGTGCAGTAGTGAACCACTACACTTCCAGGAACCAACCTTTTCGACGCCATTACTGTAATCAATAAGCGATAAATCCCCCAAACTCTTCCCCATCCCTTGAAGTGGTAAACGTGGATCTTGCAGCTCAGCTCGCCATTTCTTTAATTACCTCCCTTGTAGATAGCGTCCTTTTGAGGACGCCTCAACGGAACTACGCGGAAATGTGTGAATCCGTCTGTTCATTCCTTACATCCTGCCTTTCATCGTCTGCTTCATGCAGCAGGTTACGGATAGCCGAGGTCAGTGTTGACGTCACACCCTCGACTTGCTGTGAAATGACGAGAAGAAGGCGTGGGAGGAGGGCAGAAGAAACGAGAAGGGAAAAGAGAAAACAGAGAAAGGCCAAACACTCCGAGAAGGGCAGGAAAACAGCAGAGGATCAAAACGGCAAACTGCGCTCCCCCTCGTAATCTGTCCGAGCCACCCGGAGTCGTGAGGATTCAGTGACGTTTGTTCTAAGGTTCCCACCCTCTTAGGGACACGAAACGATGACCCGGGTTTCTCTCATTCCTGTTGGTGAACCCTTTCCATCATCTCGAACATTCCGCCCGACTCTTACCCTTGTAGTGCCATGAAGGAGGTGAAGGAAAGTAGAGATGGATGGGTGAATGTTAAACAGATGTAAACGAAAATCAAGAAATGGGGGGGGGAGGGTCAGCGTCACGTGACCCAGTGGTGTATTGCGTGCCATTAAAGAAGTCACGTGTCATTGCTGTGACTTGTCATGGAAGTTGTTTAATATACAGCAGTGACGTATCCTGCAGCCATCTCTCTCACAGGGGGATGGTTGTGGTGATAAGGATGGCGGATCTGTAACCCCAAGGAATATCGTTTACCCAAGGAATATCGTTACTCGCTGGAAATCCTTAGGTTGCCATTCCGGTTCCTATCGTTGTGGACCGTACAAGAGTTGTACACCGAGATCATCAGCCGATGTCCACTGTCTTTGTTTCCACGAAAGGATCTCTTCAGTCCTTCTGGTCCTTAGCTAAGCCTGGGATAACCTTACCTCTGCCTCGTAATTACGACCCCAGGGCCCCACGACCTTCCCTGGCCGGCCGGTTAGCACGAAGCAATCAACTAAAATGCTTTGGAGAATGCTGCCTTGTTAACCACTCACAATGCTTATATTTGACGAGCACTCTAGCCGACTGAGTGGAAAGAAAACTGCAGTAGAGATCAGTGAAGGCGAAACAAATTAATTGACATCTGAGGACCCACCTCCATTGACCGGGTACAGAGCTCGCTGATTAAAATTGAGATTCGACTTACAGCGTGAAGCGATGTCCAAAGGTTTTCATTTCTGAAGCCTCTTGGAAGAGAGAGAAAACTCTGGTTAAGTATCTTGCACCATAAAAAAAATCTTTTTAGAGATAATTTAGTAAAGCCTGCTTGCTAGCACTCACCCTTTGAAGACCATCAAGCTGAACGAGGTGAGGGGATTAAACAACGAAATCCTATCAGAGACGGGAAATACAATTTTCACAACATACCCTAGTGAAAAAAAAATAATCAGGTAGGACCACCATCCAAATGCACCCAAATCCATCCTTTTTTTTTTTTTTTTTTTGACCACTTAATAAAGTGTCGCCTATAATTCTCTCTTGAAAATTGCTTTTCTACCAAATTAGTGCCTTGGTTGTATTGATCAGCTCTGAACGAACCCCTCCCAACAATGGCGAGCCCCAGTTGTGATATATTAGCGGCCTGATTGATACCTGGCAGTGGTTCTACAAGAACGAGTTGAAATTTGTGAAGTAGGGTAGGTGGGGTGAGGATGGAGGAACAGAGCCAGGTACACGTAGTCATCGACGTTGATGTAGGCGCCACATGACTAACCCTCAGTCAACACCAGCTTTCACTTTACTTATGTTCTAATTCGTTTTGGTTTAAAATATCTAGTTATAAATAACTGGTTACTTACCATCGCCTCTAACTCCCAACCTCGAGGTGGTCGTCGTGTCGTTGCGTGACCTCATCGACATCAGCCAACGATCGCCTTCTCCCAAACGTTTGCATAATGGATCTGAAGATTGTGCCAGACTGCTTAGAATGGCAGTTAAGAGAGGATGAGATGAATGGACAATGACAAGAGTTGCATTTTTTGGTCAGATGGTACCTCGTGAGTCACAACTTAGAGTCAAGTCTGTTTTCCTTTACGAAAGAGTACAAAACATGGCGGCCTCCGAGGACCTCAATTAAAACCAGAAATCTGAAGCAAAATAGAAGTTTGAACCTCTAATTAAGCTGGTTGCCATTTCACTTGATTTATAGTCAAAATTCGTTATGTTTTTCATTATGTTCGCCAGATTTTTACTTTAAGTATTTACTCTACAGGACCATCGTAACTGGACAAGTATGTGACTCATTCGAAAAATGTTCATGTATCCTACGAGAAAAACCGTTTTTCAAACACGAAATTTTGACAGTAATATGTGTTCTGTTTATTTGACCCTTAAAGTCTGGGTCTCGAACCGAATGGGGGGCAGCTTTTATTTTTTTAAAGTTTCCTGTCAGACATTTTGACTTGCCACTGTTGGAGGATTTGACAAACTCGTTGTCGGCCAAACTCAACATTTGCGTGCGTCTGGGTGCATCGGCTTATTGCGTCTGCGCGGGAGGAGAGGGGAAGGGGAGGGTGAGGCAGGGCTCCCGGGGGAGGTGGCAATGAAGTGCGAGGTGACCCCGAGCTGGCACGCACCGCATGTTGTCTGCACCTGCAGAACGCGCGTGCGACAGCTGCTGCTGCTGCTGCCTGCGGGTTGCCTCCGGGTGCAGGCATCATCATCGTCATGTCGTCATGACCGGTTGTAAGAGCACCGAACGATACTTCCACCATCTCACCCACTTTGTCTTCCCTTCTCCGCGCCGAATGACAAGCCAGTACATTCCTTCCCCATTCTTCTGCCACTTACCCTCCACCTTGTTCCCTGCGAGATGATAATAATATTAGTTGATACTTATTAGACGCAGAATTAAAAAAAAAATTTTTTTCAAGAACGCATATCTAACATAGACTATGATACAAACTTTTATTTTGAACAAATGCACCATATATAATCCACATGCAAGAAATTAATGTCAATAGAAGTTAATCAAAGTCCTTGCATGTAACAACTGAATACGAAAATCAGGTTATGAATAAAAAAGATAATTACTGATAAGCCGTGAGGGGCATCTGAACTTAAGTGGCTCATCGTGTTAAGGTCATGATATGGCATGGCATGACATTCAACCGACTGTTACCTCCTCTGATAAAATCAGGTAGTCTTAGTAATAGAGAAAATTGTTTTAACTACAGGCCTGGCATCAGTGCCCAGCTGCACAGACTGGTGATTGTTTAGTCATCAGTCCAGCATCCTAGTCTGGTTGTAAGGAGTCGATGGCGTACATACTTTGTAAATAAAATAAAAATATAATTTATAGAAGTATATTACTTCTATAAATTATATTTGTTGTGAAGTCTTAGTTATGTAGATGTTAGGTTTGTGAGAAGTGACACGTGTGTGTGATGGAGGTAGGGGGTCAGGATAGGAGCCTCTGCGCATGCGTGACCCGGCTTACAGGGTCAGACCGTTGACATTTCACATGCAATCTCTGAAACAAACGCCGGGCTATCGAATGATATTTCCATATGTTGACTCCGAGCCATCATTCTGATCTCCAGCTTGTGTGACGTCGGCAAGGACGAGGACCATGTCACTCCAACAGCTCGTCTGCCTGCTAGCCGCCATCTTACTTGGCGCTCCGCTGGCTCCCAGACGATTGGATTATGGGAACGGATCGTTAGAACCATTATTTGTGTGTCCGAAAGCCTTCGGGCCAACGGGGCCGAAGTCTCGGCGAAGGAATCTCCTTTACAATGCAGATTTTGCCCGCTTTGGAGAGGCTGTGCTCAGCCAAAGGCGAGGGGAGGTCACTCCAGGGAATACCGAAGGACCTGCTGGGGTGCCCGGCCAAACGAGGAACCTCTGAACAAAGCGTAGCCGGGACTTCAGAAATAATTTACAGCGGCTTTGTGTTTTATGCGTACTAAGGTGGTGGGGAATACTAGGGTCAGGTCAACGCCATTGGCTGCTACAGCTTCCCTTGGCCGAGGGCGACGTCTTTGAGTGATTTATCTCCCCAGGAGTTATGCAGCGCGCCTAACGACCCTTGGGGAGGAGGGTTCAGACAAACTATCGGAACGGACAAGGATGGTGTGGGTAGATGTAAAATGCTACTGTATAAACGATCGTCTGTTCTGTATGAAAGTTGTATTGCACCTTGCATTTGCTTCTTCTGTAATCTTAACCTCCATCGAGAGCATAGTCCGATACCATATTCATCATGTGTACACGGTGGATTGCTGTCTGTCTGATTTATGACACTTTCCATCCTTACTATTTGTCCCTGATTCCTCTTTGTTGTCTTTTATGTTTTTTTAAAATTATTAGCTATTTGCTTAGTCGTTTCTCCTTTCGTCCTTCGTATTTTTGTCCATGTCTCCTACTTGTCCAAAGCGCTGAGCATGCCCGTTCATGAGTGTGATTATGCGCTGTATAAATCACACGTTTATTAGGTTATTAGTCCTTCACTTGGGGAAGGGGACTTCTCGGGGATGGGGATGCAGACCTGCCTTGTTGGCGTGAGTTCAGCTCTGCTGCGCTCCATCCGAGCTCCCCTGGTAACGCCTTGCCAGGTTCTGGATGAAGTGAATGATTGAATGCCTCCTTCGTCCACACCATCGATATGCGATGTGTATGTGAACTCTGTGTTGCGATGTGGACAAGTTTGTTAAATAATAATAAAAAAAAGTCGAGAGATGGGAGGAGAGCTGTTGCATTCCGGTGCCCCACTGTACCTTTGCTAAGATGCCGACCTCTGACCTTTGCTGCAGGAAGTGGAAATATGTCACACTAGCAAACACGCCCATCGGAGCAGGTGCCGCGCGTGCAACAATTGTCCCAGCATTGCGACAGGTCACGTGGTGATGTGCAGGGCTCGGTGTCTGTCACTGATTACTCGCTTCTGTCATTTCCTCTGCTTCCCCGACATTTCTCTTTCTTGAAATGTTTGTGTTTGTGTGTCTGCGTGTGGTTTAGAGAGAAGGAGGACACGGTTCTACCTCTAAAAGGCTTCACTATCCGCAGAAATGATTGGCAATAGTTATCTTGAAGTACCTGTATTATTGTGAGTTTTTAACTACTCTTACATGATAATTAAACGTAGGTAGATATAAGACTATCCCGTCACCACACAACCACCACCAGATACCATGCTACCACAAAGTTGTTCCGTTCTTTTTCTGCTGTTGCTGTTGCTGCTGTTTTTGTTTATTTTTATTTTTATTTTTTTAGTAATGTGTGTACACTTACTGCGCTAAGCCAGGGTTCCCTAACCGGGGTGCCTGCACTTTAAGGGGTGTGGGATGGAATTTCAGGGGATGCAGCAAAGGCTGGTTTATGTCGTTGAGCGACGAGTCGGGAATCATCACTCAGCCACCTGCCTTGAAAAGTCAGTTTATTCTGGCATCACGTTTTAATTTGTGGCTCTACTTGTGATATTACTTTGTAGGGTGGTGCGAACATTAATATCTTCCGGCGGTGTGAACCACAGTGAGAATTGTAGGTCGGGGTTCAGATTTCGTCTCCGGTTGAAGGATTTTCTCTTATGTGGCACCATGCTGCAGGACTGATCATGTTACCGTCACGTGACTTGGATTAAAATGCTCGGGACTTTGGTAGACGTGTGCAGCATTGTAAACATCACCCGCCCACCCGTACTTAACCATCGACACCCGAGGTTTTGTTCTTACCTGTTTATTGTCCCTGTGACTATGTTTGTGGGTAGTAACTAGCCTGTGTGTTGAATGCAAACTGATGATGATGCATGGTGAAGTGGGGTACCGACATCTTTACACGTCAGAATTTTCTTTATATTTTTTTAAAATAAAGACTACATCCTAACACGATTGTACCAAACACATTTTCATGCCCTCTATGATGAAAATCGCTGTTAGCATTTTTCCCTCGCAGCTTTTCTTCTCACAAGTTTTTTTCCGACATTTCGATTTTTGCATGTCCCCGAAAAATGCCTTCAGCAGACGACATAAACGAATTTTCAGAGGCGTTTGCAGAGCAGTGGGAATAAGACCCGGATGCATGCGTGCGCGCGCGCGCGCGTGTGTGTGTCCATGCATGCGTGCGTGCGTGCGTACTAAGAAAAAGAGAGAGAGACACCTCAGGTTCTTGTTATCTCACAGCTTAAAACGCAGTTACAGGGAGGAAGGTGTTCTGCGAGGAAAGCATCGTCGTTCCTGTATATCCAAAGCCAGTGTTATCTGCTCATCTCCTCTCCTCTTTTTTTCTGGAGTGCAGTGCAAAGAACAAGCGCGAGAGTTTATAGTAGATAACATAAGCGCGTTGAGCAACGGAGATAAGCTTCAGGAACTTGGCAGTCAGGTATGAAGTTATTTTGATGTGCCCTGGAAGGGACTGATGGTATGCAGGAGGTCTAAGGTCACAGACTTGTTTGCCTGTGGGATTTCCCAGGAGCCTCTTCGACAATCGCAGAGTAGGTATGCACGTGCTGTCCGTCTTCGGTACAACATCCGTGGATGACCTTAGAGTCTAGTATATACATTATTCTTATATATATATAACATTGGAATCGCTCTGCCCTCGGCGAAGGGCCATCTGTAGAGGACCGATTACAAAGGTCACCGGAGTTCAAACATTTTCAAGTAGGTTTAGGTCAAGAACAGACACCAGTTCCAAGTCTTTTAACATTGCAGTTCACATCTGAGTTTAGGATAAGAGGTAGAAACTTTAATTCCCGTGACGTCACAAATGTAAGCACGCTGATTGGTCGAGGCCTTATTAGTACACGCGCCAAGTTTTTACATTGTTGCGGGTTAAAGTGTGTATTTAAGTCAGTCAGAACTTTTTCAAAAAAAGGCCTTTTAGAGTAATTTTTGCAAGTTGGCGATATTGCAAACTAGATTATAAAATTGTTAGTTTCTAATTACGATGTAGCTTGAAGGTTAATGGTTTATCCTGATTAGCCTAGGTGACTCACACTCTCTCACAAACACACACTCCTTTTTTCTTTCTATCTTAAAGTCAAAGTCTCTCCCTTTCTCTCTCTCTCACATACACGCTGGGAGAGGCAATGTTTGCTCTGGAATCATAGGGGGTTATCGCAGGATTCCTGTCGGCAACTTGAAACGAGACATGTTTATTAAATGTCCGCAGGGCTGAGAGCACCACGCCTGCCTCTTTTTATTGCAGCTTATAGCCCACCACGAAGTGCGCCGCCTTTGGCCTCGGTAACAATTGTTTCAAATTGTTTCAACGTTTACGTCTTGGATTGTCGAGTCTTACAAGGAAAGAAGCAAAAAGGACTAAAAGGGGGGAACCTGGACATGCATATACATTTCTCGTACTTGACGTGGGCTCCACAATGCCTCCGTCTTCTGGGTATTCGTGACACGCCTGGGACGCAGCCCTCGGCATCTGTTCCCACTTTTTTTCCTCTCTCTCACTCCATCTTCTCTCCCATTTCTCTTCATTCCCTTCCTGTAGGAGAAATGCCTTCTGTCTTTTGTTCAAGAACACAGGCATTATACAACTCCTGCTGGGGCGAGATACATAGCTGCAGGTGCAGTCTCGTCCCTTACCCCTGGGGGGGAGGGGAGGCGCCTGTGTGCAGCATCTCTTCCCATTACCCCGGGGGAAGGTTCGGAGGACAAGGGAAAGGGGAGGCGTGTGTACTACCACCGACAGGTTGTAAGACCGCAGGAAACCACTCGAAGGGGATGGAGGTGCTAGCGCTCGTCGAAGAGAGATCCAGTGGACAAGTCGTTGGCCTTTTGGCATTTCCCATCCGGAGGAAGCGTCTGTGGCACCGAGGCTTTTAGTGATGCCTGACGAGCGAGAAGCTGGCGTGTCTTGAAGCTGCTATTTGTCAGTGTCCTGTCGGCTTGCTTTCGTCGGAGATTGCGACTTCCACCTGAGGGATCCCTCGCCTACGTTTGCTGATTTCCATTTATTTTTTTTCCTTCGGTGGCGAGGCCAGATTTTCTGAAAACATATCTCTTACGTGGCGTGCTTTTTTTTTTTTTCTCTCTCCTCTCCTCACAAACCCATCTTGCCAGTTGTGTGTGTGTGGCGGGGGAGGGGATTGTTGTTTTACACCGAGTCAGCAACTAAGGTAAAGCAGCCAGCCCTGTAAACAGGTGTCACATGCACAGACACAAGGGACTGTGTGCGGTGGTGGTGGTGATGATGGAGGAGGTGGGGAGCAGATAAAATACAGGTGACATTATGCTATGCAGGAGCAGCAGTTTTTTCTGTTTTTTCGTGTGGTTTTTTTTTTTGTTTGTTTTTGTTTTTTTTTTTTTTTTTTTGTCTTTTGTTGTTTGTTGTTTTTGTTTTGTTTTGGGTTTTTTTTTTTATCCCTCCATGTTCTTGCAAAAGTGGTAGTTTTTTCGTTTTTTTCGTATTTTTTTCTGATCCCTCTATTTTCTGCAAACCATATTTTCTCAATAGAAAGACACTTTATTACCTGTCATACCTCTGCCATTATTAATATTTCGTGCGCTCGGCATAATCCACTTACATATACGGGAAGGGCAGGTTACTGAGGGCGATGAGTACAGAATACAGCAAACTGTCACAAGACACCTAAACTCTTCAATCCAGCATGATGATTTTGCAATTGCGGTTACGAAAAATAAAAGCACCCGAAATGACCCTCTTAACTAGACACATTGTCGAATATTTGGTCTTATATCTGGCAACATTTTTCTGTGACAGTGATGTAATACTTCCGAGACGGGTTTAAAGCCCATATACAAGTCAGAAAAATATGCGTTAGTCACATGTTTCGCAATATGTGTCCGGTTGGTGCCTTTCCATCCGGTGACTCAGTGCCTGCCGGTGAGCCAGACATGCGTGTGTCCACCTTCATTGCGTTAATCATTTGTTTACACGGCTTTGCCTTAGTTACTGGCTCGGTGTAAAACACTGTTCCCCATCCCCCTCCCTTGATGAAGAGGAGAAACTGCTGTCAAATGTTTCTGCGGAGGAGGTGAGCGACCCCTGACCTCTGCTGACGTTCTGGTGGCGCTCCCGTCGTCAGAGTGACATGGGTACCCGCACTGAGATGTCGGTGTCGGCTCTTGTTTGACCATCCTTGTGGTCAAGGGAGCGACAGTAAGATAGAACATTGCTGACATTAATTGCCTTCTCTTTAATCCTTTATCGCCGACATTAAAAATTGTGAATGTGAAAATCTTGGTGGATGTACACGTTTTATAGAAGTCCGAAACTCTTTTTATCGCTTGGCCATCCTGAAATACGTGTGTGTGTGTTTGTTTGTATTTTACAAGACTCCGACACGCACACACTTTCTCTCTCTACAGCAAGAACGTTGCTGCAGGGCTTGGTTTCAGGTGAGTCAGGTGTTAGCCGGCAGGTGCTGTGAGTGAGAGACTGTCGTCACCTGCAGGTGCAGCCGTTGATCATCCTCAGACTGAGAACGTCGCTGGCCTTGCTCCATGATGCTCATCCTTACGGACAAGTGTCAAAACAGAAGAAATTAATTTTACCTGAGACAAGTTTCCTTTGTGTAAATCCCAGTAAGACACATTCTCGAGGATTAGAAATAAAGAGAGAAAGAGAATGAGTGGGTTGGTTGGTTTCTGATCCGTTCATGCGCATGCGCGTCCGTACATTTCTGAACATTTATTTGTAAACACTTATGTAAAGGGTCTCATCCAAATGTGATAAAATCAAGTATCCGGGTATTCACAGGGGTGCACACGCACAATGTTCAAGAGTTGGTTTAATCACATTGTCTAACCGTTTGGCCAAAAATATTGGGGACTGGCTCCTCAGATTTACTTGCTTGTTGATGCTGACATTAATACTGAGACTTGAAGCTTGTTGAGGCTGACATTATTACTGACATGGATGTTAATAGGTGGACTTGCTGTCTGTCTGCCGAGACCAAGACTTAGCCTCTTGTGAAGTTCTCCGCTGTTAGTCTCGGCGAGCCTACAATGAATTTGACTAAACCGGAAGCTTTGTAGTCTTATGCCTCGTTTTCGAACTCCCGGCGCCAAATCGTTTCAAGACACCCATTGGGTGATTTTCTTTCTGTGATTATAGGACCACGCACGCTTGTCTGTAGGATCATGCATGTTCCTATGCGATAGGGGGAGCGACTGGTGCCTCAGTGTTGTTCCTGCTACTCCACTGGCAGAAAATGATGGATTTGAAGGACTGTGGTATCTGTGGTGTCAAAATGTGGAGATTGGGGGAGGACGAACGTGAATAAAAAGTTGTATGTGGTACAAGAAAGGGAAGGGCGGGTCCCATCCGCCCACAGCGCCCCCTGTTGTCGGTTGATCGTTTCTGGTGATGAAAGATGTCTGAAGACGTTGAGTGGAAATGTAGCTTAGATACCGTGTGCCATATTTTAAATTGTTATCTTGTAAAGTGTAGCAGCAGCAACAGACAGGAGTTCTAGAAATTTAAGAGATAAAGAGGCGGAAGTCTGCGTGGGAGGATGTGCAAAAGGGAGAGAATCTAAAAGGATAGAAATGTGTTAAAAACTACCTTTCAAACCATGGACGTGTACATGTGGATTGCTGTCTGTCATGTCTTGTGATTGGTTTTACTTTACTACAAAGTCTCCGGGATATGGTTCTTGTTGCTGAAACTGCATTAAACAACAACCCAGCCATTAAGTCGGAAGAGCCATGCTTGTTCCTACATCAATATATTTCAACGGAAAATTCTTTCTCTCTTTCTCTCACGCACACGTGCGCACATACAAACAAGAAGCGGGTACGCAGTTCTAGGGTGTCACAGTTAGCAAACTCCGGGTGAGCACTGTTCACAGCCTCAAGTCGCCCGCCTTTTACTCACTCCGTAAATTCGATGTGTGCTTGACACCGTGGGGCTGGTCGATGGTGAGTTCATTTCACGGGATGTTTGCGACGATTGATCTCCTGTATTGACAGCCCCACTCCCATTTCAAACCACCCCTTTCCCCCAAGCTCTCTTCTTCTAAATCCAGCCCGCGTGTACAGATGGTCTCAGTGAAAAGCTGTTTGTTCTGTAGTACTTCTCGAAGACTTGATTTCAATGTTGTTGTTGTTGTTGTTGTTTTTGGTGGTGGTGGTGGTGGTGGTGGTGGTTGGTGGTGGTGGTGGTTTTTTTTTTTTTTTTTTTTTTTTTTTTTTTTTTTTGTTTGTTTTTTCATGGCATTGTGAAAGTGTGAAGGTGATTGTGGGACTGTATGCGATTCGGCAGGGAGCAGTTCTCGGTGTTAAGACTCTGTGTGTGTGTGAAGTGTGTTTTTATTAAGTGTAAAATACTGTAGAGTGATGGGAAAGGGTGGAGACAAGGTAAAGGTGGCCAAACCAGGGGAGAGGGGAAGTTCATCAAGTCACACAAGCAGGCGCTAGTGAAATATTAATGGCGGCGTCACGCTCTACGCACACACTCTAGCATGGCGAGCACAGGACACTGTGATTTCATTCATTACTTCTTGTCTGCATTAAGTGTTCAAGAAAAATAAAAAATAAATAAAAATGAGCTTCACTAAGCTACTATCTGGCTTCTCTGAATCTTCACTGGAGCGAAAATATTCAGTCGGCCCTGCGTCGCAGAAGAGTTTCTCTGCGGGAGACAACTCGTTAAGGGTCGTGGTCTCGCAAACAAGAAGAGAAAAACTAATCCTCCTCTCAATGAACACGACGGTGAGAGGAGCGATGTCAAAGTGATGAGGTGTCTGCATGTGACCGACCTCTGAGTTTCAGGTATCATAAAGTCACCTGAAAGTGTTTGTGAGGAGCAATGTGAAAATGATGAGCTTGTACTTTTCTGGGTTTGTTATGGACCTTGGCTTTGTGGACATTGCATCTTGATGTCGCACTAACGACGCTGGAGGATCTTTAAACGAAGTTTAATCTTTATACTGTGACACTGTGCTAATACGAAATGCTTGTGGCAAATGGCAGAAAAACGAAAGTGCACTTACAGACGCACATTAGAATTGTAAGAAGGGAAGGTTAACGAGAATTAAAGTGATTGACAAGAAGTGTTGATGACATTCGAATCGTTTTAATGCACAGTGAAATGAAATATTAATTACCACTTAGACATGATAGTTTTTTTCTCTCTCTCGTTAGATTCTAGTTTCTTCCCTTTCTCACCCAAGTCTTATTTTTTCTACCTCCCTTTTCTCTCCCTCTCTGTGTATGTGTGAGAAAGAGAGAAAGACTTCAATACCTCTGCTACCTCCTCCCGACCCACCTCCTCCGTGTACTTTATAGTCTGCGTGAGGTCGGGTTTCCCGGCAGGTTACGGGTGGCAGGGACCTCGTTAACTTATCTAAAGGCTGATAAACCCGGAAATCAGGCCCTCCCACTCCCCCTGCAATGGCTTGAAACCCTGAGTGAGGACCTGATCTGTCGTTAAAAAAAATGGAAAATATATTAAAAAAAATGAAAAAGAATAAATTTAGTGAATACAATATATCTATTCTTAATCTATTTGTTTACTTGGATTAAGTGCGCGCGCTCGTGTGAGAGTATATATATGTGTGTGAGAGAGTGTGTAAAAGAAAGTATGTGTGTGAGAGAGTGAATGTGTATGTCAGAGAGAGTGAGAGAGAGAAAGAGTGTGCGAGAGAAAGTGTATGAGAATACGAGTGTGTGAGAGATAAGAGAGTGTGCGAGAGAGTGAGAGAGAAAGAAAGAGTGTGTATGAGAGTGTATATGATAAAGTGTGTGAGAGAGAGAATGTGAGAGAGAGAGAGTGTGTGTGTGAGGCCGCTGCGAAAATAACTGTCAGGAGAGATTAATCTCGTGCCGAGCTCATGTCTAACTGCTCATCCCCTAGGGGTTGTACTTTAAAGCCCTGCTGAGTACACAAGCTTTTTACAGCGCACACAGCGGACCACCAGAAGGTTCTTTACACAGTATTAACATCATTAACCGTGATTACTTCCTGTGAACAGTTATTGATACTTTTAGTCTTCAAACCAGTTTCATGTATCTCAGGTCATGGACGACTTCATGACAGTTGCTGTCCTCAGAATTTGTCTTTCATTTGCGCATGCGCGTGCGTTAGACTGTGTAAACTATGCGTGTGTGTGTGCACTTAATATGAATAGCTTCTGAATAGACTTTGTACGATGTATGATGAAGACTATATACGATGTATGGTGTAGACTACGTATGTTACAACAGAAGCCATCGCTCGCCTCGCAGTGCACACTCATTCGCAGTCACAGCCGTAGGTCACGCGGGGTCACCGCGCGCTTTGCCAGGTCGTAGCTATTTGTCACCACCAGGTGGGCAGCTGCTGTGCGTCTTCTGCCCTCAAGGGATCCGTTAGACGGGTGAGGGGGGAAAGAGTCGTTCATGAACACGGGAAAGAATAAACACAGAGCCTACTGATAAACAAAATTCAAGATGTTGTATATCAAAGACGATTAAATACTCGGGGTGATTCGTCATCAAAAGGACACAACCTTTTTTTTTTCGAGTCTTTCTTTTTGCTGTTTATTTGTTTTTAGTGTACCAGTTGCTTTGAGGGGGTTTCTGTCTCGGGGATTTTCTTGTCTTTCACTTGGCAGTAAGAGAACAGTGTGTCAGGCCAATCCTTGTTCAGTTCACACTTTGTTGACCCCTGCTGACTCGTTCATAATGTCAACATGACAACAACAAACCAACCCACAGAAAGCCACCGCGAATGGTCACGGATATTCTAACAAACAGACGGTCCCAGTTCAGCCATGACAAAGTAAATGTATCCACGAGCATTATACTTAAAGTCAGTTTTACTTATTTCTTTCCATGATTTTTATAAGTTCGTACATCCAGAAGTGAGGCGGGAGGGTGGAGAGAATTCCCCCGGATTTTCGGAAAGACTTTCTCAGACCTCACCTCATGCCCACATTGCCTACCTTCCTCTTTTGTGAGTGTCTGTGATGTGGTCTGCTGACTATAACTACTCCGGGAACATTTCAAATACTGGCGAGTCGGTTTAGAAATCTGCCACCATTGCCTTTTATCGCCTGGGGCAGCTGCGCATGTCGGCGGCTGGCATCGGATGTGGTGAGCAGAGTTTGTCTCTGGACCTCCAAGACATGTCTGTGCTTCCTCCTTTCCTCTTCACTCCAACATGCTACATGGCTACCGGCACCACTCAACACCTGACCACCCAAAGAAAAGAAAAAAAGAAAAAAAAAATCCACATTCGCTGATATCCTGGATTGTTGAAAGCAGCTGGTGGAGGAGGAGAGGATGGGTTTGGTTAGAGGCAGAACTCCAGGCTATCCTTCTTACATCAGTTTCCAGGTGCATACGATGTTATAAACAAACATACACTCGGCATCGGATGCCATTGATCCGCTATCCATTCCTTTGTAAAACTGAACTCTCATGGCCTCTCTGTGAATCGCTTGTCTATCAAGACCGATTGAAAAAATTTATTCTCTTTACCTTGACATCAGTTATCTGCTTTAGTCGCCGAGACTTACAGAGTTTTATCTGGATAATTTGTGCCACCATAATCAATTGAACAAAGATGAGACCTCCCTGGAAGACGATTGTACCCGTGATTTTATGAGCTTTGTACTCCAGGATTCCAGGCTTCAATCTCTTGGCGATCTCAATGGATGGGGGGTTCAAAGCTGGGAGAGGGGGGCCAGAAAACGAACCCCAGACATGAGAACCTCAAAAGAACGGAAATCTCGTCTTTTTAAGGTCGAGCCGAGAATTAGCGAGATCGTGCGGTCTCGACCACAGCGCTCCGCCTTCTGTTATCTGTAGGAGTTGCATTACTCCTTCCCTCCTTCGTGCACATTATTCACGTGCTGCCCGTGATCTCCTCTACTCGCTTTGTCATTATCAGATCCGGTTCTCAGCGACTAAAGGGAAGTGACTAGCGAACGTTAATAAATCTTGACACCGCGGGAGTAGACTTGTAACCCTCGCAGGAAGTTCTGAGCATCTCAGAAACGGTTGAACTTAATAGTAAGACCAGGGTAAAGTGTGGTGGGATTCATGTTGAGGCTGTAATAACTAGTCAAGCCATGCATGCATCTGATTCTGAACTGATGAACATGTGGATCTGGCTTGAGAACATAATAACTGGGACCTACATCGGAGATGGGGGTTGGTGACCTACCTAACCCCTCCCCTCCTACCCTTGGTGGTAAAGCTTTGTTGTCTTCAGGATTTAGGTTATCAGTTTGACCTGCTTGTAACAGGCTTCCAAAGCTATGATGATCTTCTGGAAAGGGAGATAGTGTCCAAGGTGGTGAAAGTTTACCAGGATACAAACGTGCGATTGGCGGAGATGGAGAGGATGACAAGTTGTTCACAGGAAGCTCATTCTTACAACCCTCGCGTTGTGTAAATGTACTGTGAGTCGGAAACTTATCTCTGGCACGCTCGCCAGTAATTGTCTGTTTGCACGGGTGCGAGTCAAGTGTGTTGGAAAAGCTGAGAGCTCTTGAAAAACTCTCAAACTCTGATATGAAGCAGGTCATGAGAATGGTACACGTTAGTGAGAGAAACAGTAGCTCGAGGGTCTCGGGGGATGGCGAGGGTTGGAGGGGTGAAGAAGAGGTCGAACAAAAGCAAAACAAGAGAAGATAAATACTCGCCGTTAATTGCTCTTAGTGCCAGCCAAGAGTGACCGTGACGTCACCAGCCCCCCTTTGCACTCGGCTGCATCGTCTGATAACTCCTCTGGAGACCGAAGGCGACGAACCTCAAACATCTGTGAAACTATTGATAAGAACGAAGGAGAAAACTGAAGCCGGTTCGCATCATTGTCTGCGGTCGTGCAACTGCTGAAAAGATCGTTTACCCATTTTCTGCAAGAGGCTGCCATGTATTGTAATGACTGGTGTAACTACATTTCTGTAACAAGTAATGAGACTTAGGTTTGAATTTGAGAGCGAAGAAGGTCTTGGCGATAAAAACAAGACCGTTATATGAGGTCAAGAACTTTATACGAGGTTCAGGTTCTTGTGAGACCAACTCAATCCCACCTATCTCCACCCACCACCTCCACACACCAATTAATTAATTATATCGATACAAGTCCTGTCACCAGGTGTATTAAAAAAATTGACATCATAGACGCTTGCACGCCAACATTCCTATATACAGAATCATGCTTTTTCTGGATGTCCATGTCCTTCTTTGTTTCTGTATTTCATATCCACTTTGTCTCTATATTTTTTGTCTATCCTTTCCCATATTTTATGTCTACTTTGTCTTGTTGGCAGATCTGAACATGAGGACGTACCAGGACAACACCTCGGAGAATGGCTATTACCGGTACCTGACAGTGGATGCCGAGTCCGGCTACCTGTTCGTTGGAGCGATGTAAGTATTAGTCCGCCTGATCCTCAGACATAATAAATATTCCCATTTCGCCACCATCCATCCAACACAAATTGTTGGGTGAGAGACGAGGTCAAAGGGGTACATGGCTTCCATCAGTAAGGGAAAATAATTTCTCGCACAAACTCGTTATTGGCGAGGTTACAAGCGACGATTGTATATATACACACATTTAATATTTTAATTATTTGATTATTTTTCTCTCCAACCTCGTCACTTCACGAACCTTTTACAGTGAGCGATTGGGTGTTTTAAATGTTCACAGTAGGCAGTCTTCCGGTTGTATTGTAGCTGCACAGTCGGACCTCTGTGTCCCTCCCTAACTACTCGCTATCATTCAGATTTAAAAAAAAGGTCTCCGTTTCATTTCACGTTCTTAGAAGCTATTCCCCGGTGTATTTCCACCCGTGAGCCGTGATAATCAGTAAATGTGTTTGCATACTACGCTGTAGTGCCAGCTCCTGTCGAGCTGCAGCTGATATGCGCATGCCCATCGATCCCCACCTGCCCTCGGGACGTACTTCCGCCGGTAAAGCTTTCCTCCACACGGAAGATTTGCGTCTTGGTGGCGGCCACGCGACTGGAAATGTGATCTGTTAATATGATCAACGCTTGCAACAACAGTCAGGGTTCTTATCTACTGACGACTAGTGTTGCTGTCGTGGTATTCCTTTGCGGGTGAGGGGAGGTTGGGTAGATACCACCCCTCGCCGTCGACTCAACCTCCATCGTTCTGTCCTTTGTGTTTCCAGCATCAATACCTTTTCCAATTCTTTCTTTCACTCTTTAAAAAACAACTGAGGCTTGCAGGACAGCTGCGTGTCTTCACTCATCGTTCCATTCCTTCATTCATCGTCCTCCACCCTCTCCATTTTTTTTCTTGCCCTCGGCAGTTAGATGGACTTGTTTATTAGGTCTGTTAGCGCCATCTGTTAACTGTTGAGTTAACTAGCGGCTAGAGCTCGTCTCTTTAGCAGCCGGTAACGAAGGAGGCGGATGGCCTGTCGGGAAGGTGGGCGTGTCGTATAGCCTCTATCCCGCCTCCATCCTTCTGATGGTGGCATCATCATGGGACAAGTGACATTCTTCGGCGGTTCATCAAGTGGTGCGAAACGAAGGTCCATTGAAAGTCGGGAAACTGAAGTCTGTTGCTAGGCGCCACGTATGACAGCTGTCGCTGTTTGTCGGAAAATAAAGAGACCGAACCAAAATTAAATAATAATAAAGCTGCTCGTTGAAATTTGCGAGCGGTTGGCATGGAGTTAGAAAGCACTTTGTGTGGGATACCCAAGTGGTGTGATCAGGGATCCGAGGCAGGATGGAGGCTGATAGAGTTGATTTGCTTTTTAAAGATTGCTGCTAGTGTTCGTTCATTGCTTCCATTCATGGCTGACTAATGAAAGTTTAAAGTGAGGCCATTAGCACCATTAGCATGACAAGTGTCAGACGTTACCACCACTTTCGTTAAATAAGGGAAAACCACGATATTTTTTTCTCTCATTCTTTCTCTCTCTCTCTCACACACACACCTTCAGTCTTTACTTTCTATATGCCCGCGAGATGTTCTCATGTCCTCATCTGGAGTCGTATTCATGGAGTGAGTCTGCCTATCGGGGTAGCTATGAAAGCTCAGATTGCCGAGATCAGTGGGTTTCGATCCGCATCCTGCGTTTTGTCGGTAGTTGTAGAACCTTGCATGGGGCTCTCTCGGAAGGAGAGCAACCTCGGGGGCTACAGCATACCACCGAGGCATAGCTATGCTGTAGCAGAGTGAGGACTAATGGAAAGACCAAGAACCTCATCAGTCAGACGGACAAGACCAAACATGTTTCCTCTTTCTTTCTCTCTCGACAGCACTCTACTGTCCGCGCCACTGCTTTGACTGCCGGGAATGTCTCGAGCTCAGCTCAGCAAGAAAACGAGAATTTTGCATTATGTTTCCAATATCTGCCTGTCTATCAGTCTTTCTTCCAGTTTTCCATAGAAGAATCGGGTGTGTCAGGATGTCTCACCTGGCAGTACGATACACTTGTCTGGATGTATGGGCGAGCAGTGTGTTTTACATTCCCAACTCCCAAAGCCTGGTTATAGTTAGGGTATAGGTGTGTGTGTATGTGTGTGTGTACACGCCTGTCTGCACCAGGTGTCGTTCCTTAACATAATAATGGCACCAATAAATTGTTGTTAGACACTTGACATGTTAGTGCCACACTAGAAGAATACCTAAGCCGCGTTCCTTGTTATTTTTCAGGAATGCAATCCACGCTTTGAACTTGTACAATATAGAAAGTTCTTCAAGAGTAAGTATATTGCAAACAGCTTTTCTTCCTCTCTTCCTCTCTCTCTATCTGTGCGTGCGTGCGTGAGAGAGAGAGAGCATACGAGCTGGCACGTGTGTATAAAAATGAACTTTGTCGAGAGAATTCGGTCGTGTGAGCAGAGAGTGCATTCGTTTTCGAGAAGTCAGGGAGGGCGTAGGGTAGGGGGGGAAAAAAAGAAGCTATTGTAAGCCCGAAATATTTCTCGCGTGTGGTTTTGGTTATAACTCTGTTCTCTCCGTCTCCTGCAACATCTAGGTGATTCTTATCTTCGTGTCACCTACAGTAGGGTTACCCTCGAGCTTTTGTTGTTGGGACCAAAAGAATGCTTATTTATGGCTAGCGACTTGTCCCCCCAACCCTACACCGCTTACTGAAAACCTGTTGTGAACGCTTTTAAAGTCATATTTATCACTTCACATCTCCTGTTCGCGAATATAAAGACCAAAGAGTTATTTCTGAGGTACATGATATGATCCATTTCCTTTTGCAGAGATTTAAACAGGAGTTTAATGCCACGCCGCTGAGTGTATATCAGTGCAAAATACAAGGGAAACCAGAAGTGAGTCCTTTTTTTTTTCCATGTGGTTGCTTTTAACACATTTCTATTCCGTCTTTCATTATTTACCACCACCACCCCTTCCCCACCACACACACCACCCCTTTCCCCCACACCACCACCACACTCACACCACCACCCACCACCACCACCACCACCACCACGCCACACTTACGAGACCGCAAGCATCCCCCACCCCAGCGCTGACAAGCGAGATAATCTATAGACACGCAGGACAAAGCGCTACAAAGGTGAACATGAGATGTCCCGCGTGCAGCCACCCTTGACAAGACACCCGGCTTAGGGCAGTTGTTCGTCAGGGCGTGGAATAGAAGCATTTCCACCTGCCTGCACGGTTTGAAAATATTTCTGGAAGGTACGGCATGCCACGGGTCGTCTGCCTGGCGACTGTTGCATGACGGGAAAGTGGAGAAGCTAGTAAAGGGGTGGGGTGAGCAAAGGTAGATGTCATAAAATCCTCCTTGGCAGCATAGAACTATTTATTTATAAATTTATTTGTAAGTTAAAGCAGGCATTACAGATGCAAACTAAACATTCTTCGTCAAAAAAAAAAAAATGTTTTACTTATATACTGAAACATGGGAAAGGGGACAAACGAGTGCTTAGAGCACCGGGGCTGAAGTCGTACACTCAAGCAGATTCGGTACCCGATTATGTCCCACCCTCCACCGCTCCCATCATCTCGGCTGTTGACGTGGGGCTATTAGGGATGACGAGGCTGCAAGGGAGAAGAGATCACCACCCTCCAAAAAAAAAAAAATGTGGTCCTGAGATAAGTGTGGTCCCTTAACACCTCACTTGCCAACCACCAACATGTTATGACATTTTATCTTTACTAAAACTTTGCTACTCGCGTTCGATTCCAGTTAAGATCAGTTGTCCACCTTCACTTTTTTCCCATTTACTTTCATTTTTTCATACATTTATTTCCTTCGCTCTGATTTCCTTTTCTTCATCCCCATATTCCCGCTCCAGACAAGCAAGCATAAAAATGTTTTGCGAGCAACTGTCTTCCTGTTTCACACCCTCGCCCACCAAGCTGCTGATGACGAAGATGTCTTCGTGCCGACATCAAGTGAGACAGAGATCGGTGTTTGTTCTTGCAGATTCCAGACTGCCGGAACCATGTGCGCCTGCTAGTCCGGAATTCCAGTATTCCCAACACCTTCTACATGTGCTCCACCGGCGCTTTCCATCCCATGGCGTACCAACTAAAGGTGAGTTATAAGGCTACTGAGAGCTGGGGCCAAGCACTGCAGGCACTCGATTTTCTGTGAAAACAAGCGTTTTTTGTGAACACCCGTTATTGGCAGTGCGTCTGTGATGTTTGTCACGGCTTGTGCCTGAGTGTTTGTCTTTAATAACTGGATTTTTTTATCTTTGAGATGCGCAGATACTCTGGTATTATTTATGCTCCAGAAACTCCACGTGGCTTAAGCATTAAAAGACAAAAAAAAAAAAAAAGTGTAGACCACAGGTATTTTCAAAATCCGATTTTTGTTCCGTACGAATGATTTATCAAGATTAAAGACACACAGGAGAGCTTGGACGTTATTTATGTCTGTCCGAATTACACTTCATGAGAGATGGAGAGCAAGATTATTTAAACACATCGATAAATGGTTCTGATAACCTCTTTTCTGTTGACAGCTAGAGGCGAAAAACTCCCAGATTTCAAATCCTGAAGGAAGACATGGAAAACGCAGTGGGTATTTGTCCCTATGATCCAGCCGACAACACCACGGCTGTTTTAGTGGGTAAGACCCTCTTCTCACCTTCTGCTTTATCTCTGGGACTTAATTAAAATCCTTGGACATATTTGTCTATCACTGAGGAGCAAAGGGAACAAACCCTTGATGCAAGGGGCAAAGAATTAAAATTTTTTTTTTTCATCGATATCCCTCTCCAAGTTGCCAATGATCTCTTGTTACTCCTGTACACAGAGCGGGGGAACCCCGGGGGCATCCCAGCTCTGTACGCCGGAGGTGTGACGGACTTCATCAAGGCTGACCCCATAATTCTACGCCCTGACCTCTATCACCTCAACCGGTCGCTGGAGGTTCGTTTCGTGCGCACCCTGAGGGATAGAAGCAAGTGGTTGAACGGTTAGTACCGCATGTTCTCCATCTATAAACACGATTTGAAGATGTGTAAACATGTGTATCACACATAAAGCGCGCTTGTGATATATAACGTGATGTGTAAACATGCTTATCGCTCTGAAACATGCACGTGCTTTGTGGAAACATGGATTTGTCATGCATGGATGTCAACAAAGTTGTGATTTGTTATTGGGTGAGCTCACACTTTCAGACAGTTGCTGTCAACATAAAACGCTTAATGCTATGTATCACTGGCTTATACCAGTCTTTTACTTCGTCTGTCTCTCTATCCCCCTGTCTTCTCTTCTCCACCCCTATCACTCTTTGCACCAAAAACTTTGTTCCTGATCCTCCCAGGACTACGACTGTGTTAAAATTTTCTCTTCCCTCTCGCTCACTGTCACAAAATCCTGGTTTGTGGGTCTGTGGCAGTATTAAAATCTCTTCTCTCTCTCATTCATTGTCGCAGAACCTCAGTTCGTGGGATCGTTCGAGCTTCACGGGTATGTCTACTTCTTCTTCCGGGAGGTGGCGCTGGAGTACACCAACTGCGGCAAGAAGATCTACTCCCGTGTTGTCCGTCTGTGCAAGGTAAGTGAACCATGGCGACCCCTTGTCGCATCAGACACACCCGCGGACAGATGGATAGACAAAGAGCAGACGATGGCGGGTGGGACAGATTTTGGTGTGACTGTAGAACTGTGCATTTTGTTTGTTTGTTTGTTGTTTGTTTGTTTGTTTGTTTGTTTGTTTGTTTTTGACATGTTTTCTGAAGTAGATCGTAGATCGTACAAGTGTTCCAAAAGATATTTCGTTCTGAAATAAATCCTACAAGTGTTCCGATAAAGACAGGAATATATTGGTAGATAAGGGTGGAGCAAATTGCGCCGTGAAGCTATTTGAATTCAATACTTTTTAGGCTTGTCTTTATACTGTTTGAGTTAGATGCTAATACATTTATTCTAAATTGGCTGGTTTGTTCATTGGTTTGTTAGATAATTAATTATTCACATTACAGAACGACCAAGGTGGGCGCTATGTCTTGAAGAATGTCTGGACGTCGTTTGTGAAAGCTCGGCTTAACTGCTCCATACCAGGAGAGTATCCTTACTACTTTGACGAAATTCGTAAGTGTCCAAATGTACATAATTCGAAACTTTAACACTACCTACCTGGTCACTGACCATACTTTGTATATACTGCATAATGATCTTCTCTGTCTCTTACCACTATTTACATAGCTTTGTTGCTTGATGTGGACCGGACCAACTCCAGGTGCGTTTTCCACGGTTAGGCCAAGTTTTCTTGGCTCATCAAAACCTGTCTCATTCTGTTTCCACAAAAGTGTCCCTAACAGACTGTTTCATTAGTCTGTAATAAAGAACCTTGCCAAACCGACTGCGATTATTTCAAAAGACTTTGCTAAACTAGGGAGGACCGAGAATTATACTGACTTATGAAGCTTTCAGTTTCGTTTGGTAACATGTAGACAAGAGTGAACACCGATGGTTAAAGAAATTAAGTCTTATCTAAATATCTCTTATTGTTTTATCTCATTATAAATACCATGTCTTTATTACAGAGGATGTCTACCTGATTGGAGAAACGTTCTATGGCTTATTTACCACTAATATGTAAGTATTGAAACGTTTCAGATTATTTGAATGTAACTCGATCGATGCATTTTATTTATTTCTTCCTAGAAACTGCTATTCCTTACCTTTCCACCCATTCCTACCCCCGTTTCTACCCGTGTAATTGCTAAACTATCAACTGTTGGGTTATTATGCTTTTCCAGAGTTGTAATAAAAGTATAACAGGGGTTGTTCTCGCCTTGTGTTTTCTTTCTACAATCGATTTGCAGTTCAATAACTCGTAGAAAGTTGACGATTTTAAAAACATCTGTTTTTAATTCTGCTAAGTTCTGGATCTGCTTAAAGCACCTCGGACACTGGGTGCACTATCTCCTTGTCCGCCTTCTGCCCTGGTCCCACCCACAGCCCGGTAGAACATGAATATCTAGTGTCGATGTTGTTTTCTGTAAACAGCAACGGGTTAACTGCGTCGGCGATTTGCGCCTTCACCCTCAGTGACATGAACAAAGCATTCTGGGGGCCATTCAAAGGACAGGAGACGAAAAAATCCAACTGGCTGCCCATTCCAGAAAGTGAAGTGCCTGACCCTAGACCAGGGAACGTGAGTTTATAGATGTGTTTGATGTTTGTTGTTGACGATGATGATGACGCAAATGTTTTTGTATTTTGAGGGAAAGGAATGGTTTGTTAAGCAATTATTCTTCTTTGTTTATGGCTTGTGTTTTTCCCCTTGTTCTTCGTTAATGCTGTTTGAATTCTTCATCTCCTCTCATTTTCACAGATTTTCAGCGTTTTCATTTTCACTTCATAGTTTAAAAAAAAAAAAAGGAGAATAATTCCCAGCGCCATCGTCCACCCAGTCGGTAAATCATTGCCTGTCGGTTCTTGCCCTCGGCAAACATTTCTAATGACTTGACCTTTTGTTTCCATGGCGACGCGCAGTGCACGGTGGCGGACACGCAGCAGCTCAGCGCCCAAGCCGTCAACTTCATCAGCCGCTCCGAGCTGTTGATGGACCAGGCCGTGTCGCATCAGTACAGTCGGCCCCTCTTCTACCAGGGCAACTGCCTGCTGCAGAAGCTGGCCGTGGTCAGCAACGTCTCCACCAACGGCGACCTGGTCTTCTACGCCGCCAGCAGTACGTGCGCTAATTGCTTCCAACCCCTTGGATGGTGTCTGTAGATCAGCGGTGTTCTGTCCCTGTCTCAAGACCTATATTTCTTGGCGCATGCCCATTTTCTGGAGTCGTAGTTGTGACGGGAGGGTGAGTGTTTGCCCCCGGGGGGAGAATGGGTAAATCAAGGAAAGATGTCTTGTATTCGTCCTTATAAAGCGGTGTCCGGATCCCGCGAATGCTGCCTGAACCCTAGGGTGGGGTGGAAAAGTGCTGTAAGGCTAAAGTAACATAAAGTAATATCCGAGGAGTCTGGACACCCTTTGAAATTTGCGGAAACAGGACGAATTCTATTACCCACGGGCAGTGACTTGCCCTATGCGCATATCTACGGTCCCTGATATTGATTGCTGATTGATTGATTGTTGTTGTTATTGTTGTTGTTATTGTTGTTGTTGTTTCAATGCTTAGCATCCAATAAGCCCATTGATTGGTGTCTGGGACATATTTAGCCAGTCTCTGGCACTCTGAGTAGGGATGGTGGAGAGTTGGCATGTTTTTGACAGTGTCAAGAGCTGTTGTTCTGTGATTTGCAGATACAGGACTTGTTTACAAGATATTCTCCTGGCCCTCCAAGACACCCGGTGAAGCGCCCAAGTCATACGTCTCCACTACCTACATACCTTTTGATGACGTTCGTCCCGTGTGGAGCATGATTTTACAGGTGTGTGGCGGGTAGAGGGGAGATGCTGGGATAAGGGGAGAAACAAGGGATCAAGGAGTACAACAGTGTGTTCAGCATGTTTGCAAGTTCTGTATAGCTAGCATCTTGATGAAGGCGTTGGTAAATAGGAACTGTCTAAGCACCACCGGCTTCTCCGGAGACGGAATGGAAGAAAAAAAAAACCGCCTACACCATTTATAATTACAGAAAAACAAAGCAGGCGTTGTTTGTTTAAACCTATTACTGTAATGGATTAGACTGTTGTCATGGCGACGCTGGATGTCTAGACTGCTTTGGGAGGGAAAAGCAAGGAGAGACGGCGCTCGGGACACTAAAAGCACACCCACGCGAAAACATAATACACCTGGGTGTGCACACCTGCAACAGCGTGCCTCCCATGTTTTCATACAAGCCTCACCCATCTGGTAACATGCATGCACTCACTTGTGTTGCCCATCACCGTTACAAAAAAAAAAAAAAAAAACTGCGACGATTTTTATTTTTCCTTCTGATTTTTTTTTAAATCAGATTGTGTAGATCTTTTTATCTATTGTGTCACTTGAGATACATGGCTGTTGCGACATTTTGTCTTGTTTTTGTTTATTTATTTTTTCCTAGCACCTGTTTCTTCCATTGGCTTTCTATTGTCTTGTCATGCTGCATGAAGATTAATTGTGGAAAAACGCGTGTTTTTTGCTTGTGTGTCTTATGCTGCATTGTGTTCTGTCTTTTCCCCTCTTGACAAAGCTGGCTGAGATAGATGACACAGATGTCTGTGAATATTTCAGGGCCAAACGTTGTTTCTTGGCACAGACCAGTCTGTAGCTCAGATGAGTGTCGTGACATGTGATGCCTACAGAAAGGTCGACTTGTGTATCTACGACCCTTACTGTGGCTGGGATGTCAACACCAACGAGTGTGTCCACGCCATCAAAACTCACAGGTGAGACAGAGAGCAATACGTGAGGGAGAGTAACTCTGTGTGTGTGTGTGTGTGAAATAAAAAAAAAAAAAAATGCAAAGGTCTTCTTCAAATTTTTCGGTGGTGATAGAGTAAGATAACAGCTGGATAGACAGCTGACATCTCACCTGTCGAGCGGTGGTGAGCGTTGAACGACCAGTCCATTCCTTCACGTTTTCCATCCCGTTCTTCCTCTGTCCACCTAGACGGCGATTCCCCAACCTCTTACAACTCACACTTTCAAGGCAAACTTGAATATCTTGCCGGGTGGCAAGTTCGAGCCAGACAAGCTCGTGTCCTGTCACATTTACGAGAACGGATTCCTGGTGTTCTTTGAGGGCTTCGACCATGCTCCGTGCAACATCGTTGGTTTGAGCGCTCCTCCCTCTACGAGATCCGGAGCAGCCTCCCAGACACTTGCTCTCGAACACATATGTTCTCCTCTTACAATCATCAAACATAATCCAGGTCTCGCATCCTTACAACAGGATGAGAGCTACCAGGGACTTGTACAGTCTGTAGTAAGTAGCAGACTTGATGGTACTGCTTCCCCTAATCATGTTTAGCTGGTCATTGCTGTTGTTGCGATCCTGATGCTGATGTCTGCCGTGAGGTTGCTATCTTTGAAAAGGATGGCTCTTAAGTGCTTAAAGTTGTTCGCTTCCTCCAGCTGTAACTCCATTCATGTAAATCTCAGCTTTGCCGATGCCATTGATGTTAACCATGACTTTGTTGTTGTCACTGCTGGTCTTCATTCTACCTGCATTGGCACTGTCAGTCAGTCCGTTGGTAAGGTCTTCAAGAATTCAGAGGTACAGTTGCTCTGAAGAAAGGAGTACTCGATGTGCATCTCCGTTGTCATATTCAAAGACCATTCATCTGCAGCTACAAGTTTTTTGCCACAAAGGAAAGCAGACGATTGTATGCAGTGTGCGGGTCAGGTGTTCTAGAAAGTTGAGTGCCTGCAACGTTTTGCGACAGTTTTATTCTGTAGCTGCGGACAACCAATCGGGTGAGTAGTAGGAGGAGGAGAGGCGAGTGAAGCTGCTGATAAGGTGACGCCTAAAATCGGTCACGTGTGTGCAAGAGATCCCCCACGTGGTGTTTGGACGTATCTCGAAAATCTCGGTCATGCCTCCATCTCATGGCCCTGCTGCATGCGACATCGCCTTTCCCCGTCTTTGCCGCAACACTTACGATGCATGTGAATTTTTTCCCCTTCACTAAAGCTCCGTGGTCTGGAAGGCATCCCGTCAGAAAGCTGTTCCCCATCCCAGGGTGTGTCAAAATATTTCTTATCTCTCATTGCCTCGCGTTCTTTCCTCCCCACAAACAACCCCGCCAGCCCCATTACTAGGGCTTAAGAGCATGCGCACTGGCTCTACTTATTAATTTTTTTTTTTTCGTAAGAAGCTGGTTGTGTCGGATGACCCCAGATAGTAAAGAACTTTAGCTATGCCACGATGCCCGTTGGCTGAAATGGAGATTAGACCGAGCTGCAGTACGGAGGAGACACGGAGCTTGCATCCTGTGTTCAGGGCGAAAAAAGTAATGAATGAGTCCAGCAGACCAAAGACAAATTCTGTGAACGTGGGGGTCCGTGAAGCAATCCAGAATTAAATGAGGAGATTTTCACAGAATTTTCAAAAGCAAGCTCGTCTATGCCGATGTTGTCGTGTGGTTCAGAGGTGACAGAAGAACGCACTCACTGAGATAATAACTCTTCGTAAGACCTTCGGGTTTGTTTGTTTGTTTGTTTCGGGTTTGTTTTTTGTTTGTTTTTTTGTTTTGTTTTTTTTTTGGTTTGTTTTTTGGTTTGTTTTTTTCTTTTTTTGGTTTTTTTTTGGTTTTTGGTTTGTTTGTTTTTTTGTAATTGATTCTGTGAAAGCTGATGGCGAAAATATAAGCGACGATGGTTTACGAGCTGAAATCTCGAAACCAAAAGCAGCTTTCATGGTTGAGCAAATCTTTTCCTTATCAAGGAGATAGGGGAGATTTCATGCAGCTTGTCTTTTTCAAGATATGGCGTAATAATAATAATAATAATAATCAAAATCTGCAAAGCTACATTTTTTTTACACATTCTGGAATTTGGACTTAAATTTGTGCCAGTGCAGTATCTGTCAATAGTTTCTTCGACCGAGAGATTTTGAGTCTCCAACATGTCGGCATCTTTGCTGGAAGGAGTGTCCCTCCATTGATGTCCTATTCTTTGCTACATCCTCGGGGTAGCGACAGTTTCAACAAACGCCCCTCTGTTCACTTTTTTAAAAAAGTTGCATGTAAACAGCGGGGACGTGGCGAAATGGGGTTGACTTCCGATGTTGTTTTACGGCCTTTGGGAAATAAACTGGACCAAAGGTTAGAGAAGAGCTTATCGCTGATGGAGTGGTAAGAATGCTGTCGGCAAGTAAGAAATCAGTCTCAGAATAAGAACCCTTGAACACCCTCCGAGTTGATATGCAAAAGCTGACTGATGGATGTTGATAGCGCTGTAAATTTTTTTAATAGCACAGTTGTATATACGAAGTTAAGTGGAGTCATTTTTTATTTGAATGACGACCACTCCTTTTTTTTCTTCTTCTCTCTCTCTCTTTTTTTTTTTTTGAAAACAAAATTTGCTTTAATTGATAGTTACAATGCTACGATAGAAAACGATGGGAAGAATGTGGTTGCTAGTTTTGCTGAAGTGATGATCAGGGTTGGGGCTAGGGTTAACAGGTTCGGCGGGAAGACATGGCCTAAAGAACATTTTCTTACAGGACAAATTTGGACGAATGTATGACCAAGTGTAGCAACAGTTTTACATGGTGATCATAAAAACCTTGGCAAACTATTCAAACTTTTGTTCATACATGTACGGTTAACTAGAGCCTCACATAAAACAAAAACATACATTTGACACAAAGGTTTAGCTCAGTAAAGGATTTCTTGGGGCTAAGTTTTTCGACCAGAACGGTACAACCTTCATATTGGTTACTGAGTTACTGAGTGTACTTGTTTGAACTAAATAAAAACTACTCATTTTCTGTAACATAATCGTATATTTGTCTGTACAAAAAAGTCTAAATTGCTTCTGCAGAAGATGGAAAGTTAGGGATGGATGTTTTCGCCAAGTTTGTTATTACCTTTGCATTAAAAAACATTTATAGGTAAGAAGAATACTACCTCTTTCATACTTAACTGTTATTTCTATCTACTCACCTCATTTTATTTCATACACGCGAACGCAAACACACTAGAGATAAAGGGAAGGGAGGAAGAGGAGAGTGCTAAGGTATCTATGTTGTAGTGGCGGCTCCAATACAAATCTCACAATCGTCGGGTTTTGTTCAGGCTACTGGCAGAACATTATGAAAAATGGGAAGTGTGTGTAGAGGTGATAATTCAAACCTTGGCGTCTAACCCCACATCGCCTGACCCACATGTGTCAGAGCGGATTCCTGTCGGCAATCCCTCAGTCGAAACAGCAGGCTACGGAGGACGCAGCCAAATGTCAGCTGAATACCTCCACCACCACCACCACCACCACCACCACCACCACCTTAACCCCATGTCCAACCGACCCCCTACCCGTTTATCCTCCCTCTGTCTTACCTCGGTGGTATGATAAGATACCGAACACCATCCCCGAACTTAAAGAACAGCATCTGAGTAAAACCTGAACAGGTGTGAGGACATCAATAACAATAAAAGCAGCTTTGTCGCCACCACGTCTCGACATCTAGTATCAATATCAGTGTTCGCCACCAGTGTTGACAGGGTATCAACAATCGACTTTCTTACAAGATAAATTGGTCCATTCGTAGATAAGTGTTACTATTGTAGAGAGGTTTTCGCTTGATGTATTTAGAATCTTCAGCGGGCATTCACTTGATTGAGGAATGGTAAACACAGCCAAGCGCGGTTGCCATTTGCACAATAATTGAAAGTGAAGGCAGGGATTCGCCGTGGCCTGCAAGAAGCTTAACAAAAAGGGAAATAGCTCTCTCGGCGCAATAATGGGGGACGAGCGAAGTATGTAAAGTGTTTGCCGCTGGGAGGGAGGAAAAGAAGACTTGGCGCTTGGTGGATAAAGACTTACCGCCGACGACCATACCGGAAATCTTTGTAAGAAACCGAAGCCGTAACAAAATATCTGCTCTCCCCATATCCATATCTACCCTTTAGAAGTTTCTGGTCGTCGAAATTGACTAATGGATAGTCAAAGTGAATTAGCTGCAAGGGTGATTTTCAAGCTAAGTAGACCTGACTGATGCAAGACTTCAGTTTGTTTGAGTGGAGTGTATGTCTCAGACTCACACACTCCTAACTCAATACACACACTCCCCATCTCACACACACACATTCCCCATCTCACACACACACACTCCCCAACTCACATACCCACACTCCCCATCTCACACACACACATAGTGACAGAGTTCCATTTTCACATCTTTACTTATGGTTCACGTTTAAAGTGATATCTTCATTCTAGTGCACACCTGTATTTTCAGTGCTCTTGATACCATGCGACAACCACTCCCATCTCATCATTTTCTGTTACAGACTTGTTACATTTTGCCGACATTGACATCGACACCTATGGCTTAGACAAAGCCATACAGCTCAGGGTTGGAGACCTGTATAGTATGTATTTTCTTAGTTGTTTGTTTAATTTTTTTATGTTGTTGACATTTTTCAGTGGTCATGTACAAAGCAAAATCATTATTTCGTGCTTAACTTATAAATGAGTTACATTCAACTGAAAAAGAAGTAGAAGTTGTCTGGGATTGCTTGGTTCAGATGACCTACAGGCATGCATTCAAGCCAAATAATTATATGCAGCAACTAATGAGCAGTGTCAATCATTGGCAGAATTGCTAGCAAGACCTCAGACTACCATGGCTGCTTAAAGATTATTTAGTTGACACTAAAGGTTTAAGACTACATGCAATGCAGGGTAAACCTCATATCTTACCTTAAAATATGCCAAAATTTTTATCTGCATTTTCAAAGGCATTAATATCGTGGTAATAGTCCCAACATGTGCATTTTTTTCAACATCAGCCTTAATAAATCAGTTGATATGAATGAGCAGAATTATGTCTAAATATCCATAAATAGCTCAAGCCATAGTCCTGTTAAACTGCTAAAACACAGTCTTATTAAGGTGCACTGCACTTACTTGCCTATCCTGAAAACTATCAGTTTAAAAGCATTTACTTTTCATTTTTCCTATTAACAGCAGTCTTGCCATGCTGACTTTGACATTTGCTTTTCAGAATATGAAAAAGTTTCCAAAATTCTGGGCAGCTCTGTGACTCTTAAAATAGACTACAAGCTGCACGTCCCGGGACTGGTGTCATGGAAGCATAATGGCACTTCATTGCGGACGATCGCCATATCTTGGCACAAGCTGGCTCCCTCATTATTACTGAACTCCGTAAGGCTGACGAGGGTGTTTATGAGGCAACTGACGAACAGCGCAGAACAGTGGCAAAGTATCTGCTGAGTATAGAGACAAGTTAGTATCAGCCACTTCTCAGATTGTTAATGCCAGGATCTGTTTTTTTCTGTCCATTCAGTCATCATTCCAACTTGTACACATAAATCTGCTAATGTTTGTGAATGTAGGTGTACGTACATGTTGATGTGTCTAAGAGAAAGCATGTGTGTACATATTAAAAAGGGTAAAATCTTGTATAACCTTAACCGTCTTAGGAAATTGAGGAGTTAGTGCCCTCACATCTTGGGGTTAGGGTTAGGCCTTTTTGTGAGGGCAGCACTTATTTCCTCTCCCTTGCTGCTACCTTCCCCAAACCTTTGCTTAAGTCGGGTACTTACTAAGCAGGTGGGTTAAGTGGGGAAGTCGTGCTATATGAGGCAGATATTGAATCATCTAGTATGTGTGCAGGTACATGTGTTCATATGTGTGCATGCACACATGGAACTATTTGGCTAAAATGGCCATTTCAGTGGGAAAAAATAACACAGTCAAAGCTTTTGTTTATCACCTTAATTTGTTTTAATGTTGATTTCTATTGTATCATTCTTTCAGCAAAAGAGCAAATAGAGCAGAGATGGATGAGAAAATTTGATCAGTGGTGTGATGAATTTGAGAGATACCAAAATGACATCAGACACTGGGTGAGCTGCTTTTTCTTGGGCATGTTCCTTTACACTATTTTGAAACAGAATTGTTATTGGTTATTTTATCTTCTGTGAATACATAGCCTTATAAGAGAATGAGGAAAAGGTAGCCTTGGTAGTGTAAACATATACATGTACATGTAAAATCCTATATATCTGTGTTGCTGACCGCTGTTTGTGAACAGTGATGTTTGTTGATGTGTATCTTATGAATGGTATGTACACCCAGATTTTGAGGAATAGTATCTAGCACAGACCTTTACCTGCTCATTAGAAAATATAAAGAGGACTCTGTTATAGTTAAGCTTTTTTCCACATTTTGTCTTTGCTACAGCTTGAACATCCAGCAACTGACCATCAACATTAGAATAACATTCTCATAACTCCTTGCATATTGTATCATGATTATTCTGATGTGTTTACAGGAGCAGAAATGCAGCACCTGCTGTCAGGACAGTCAGATCTCCAACGTAGTGCCTAGCATAGGAGAGGAGTAAATGAACATACTTCCTTGAAATGGTCAAGGCTGGAGTGCCTGGCCTACCTGGTCGTGCACTTGTACCACTTTCTTGAGTTAATGAAATGAGAAGACAACTCATTGAGGGCATGAGTTGTGCTGGTTCTATGGCAATAACAGTTTGTGCATTCCCTTATCCCTTAGGCCTCAGGTCCCAGCCTGTGTCTCATCCAACATTTAGCCTGGAGCCATTTGGTCATGCACAGACTTGAAAGGAAACATGATGCGGCAGTTACTGCTACCATCATGACCTTAAGCTGTAAGTGATGAAGGCTCATTCATAATGCGATGATTTCCACTCAAACTTGGTTACAATCATCGCTGAAGAGAGAAAAAGGAAACTCAAAATACTGTGACACAGAGTTTTGTGCCCTTAAAGGTCAATCTTTATATGATATCTTGCCATTGACAGGTTTCCAGAAATGTGCAAGTTAAAGCATTTATTATGATTTCTCAGGGTTGGATCCAAGAAGAGATCAAACGTTTTCCTCAGTGCATGATTCTGACATTTGAGTAAACCTGTGTCCATGGGATACTCGGCTATGTGCTCAGCTTTTCCTGAAACTTGGATGATGAACATTTTCTAACACGTCAGAAGTCTGCAAGTCCATCTTCAGTGGGCTGACACTCAATGTGATAAACTCAGCTGCTTATACTGACACACTGACACATTATCAGCATGTCATCTTTTTTTTTTTTCCAAAACTTTCTGAAAATGCAGCGTACAGGTCATTGTTGCTATTCAGATGAAAGTAACATTGAGTGCCCTACAAGCGTAACTAAACCTAATTTTGAAATGCTTTTTCTTTCTGGATTAAAGATGTTTCCAGAATACATTTTAAAATCATTAATATCAGTGCATTTTATTTTTTTAAAAGTTAAAATGTAAGCCACTGCTTGAGAGCTTGGCATGAAAAGACGGCCTATAGAAGAAATGATATAAGGGACATAACTCATGCAAAATTTTCAGAATTGATTGTATCCCTTAGTTTCTTGCTGTTAAGCAGTGAAGGTCATTAAATAATTTCTTTGAAGAAGGATAGGGTAGGGGTGTAAGTACAGGTATTTAAAGATCTTCAGTGGTATTCCAAAGTAAAATATATGGCTGCACTGTAACAAATTTATAAGACTTTGTCAGTACATAGGTGTACTGATGATTAGTGTGGAAAAATATTGGGAAAACTAGCTGCATGGAAGTTTCAGTCATAACATCAGATTCATTCATACACATTGCTATGCAGCGTTTGCATCATCTTGCACAGAACTCGCTGCCTACAGACTGTGATATATGTTCTCTGTTGGGTTTAATTGTTTTATCCTAGTGGATTTTTTGTGGGTTTTTTTTTCTTTGTTTGCTTATTTGTGATTTTTTTTCTGCCTTTTGCATCTACCATTCCCATTTTCCCTCCATCATGTGTTTTATTGCTTGCAATGCTTAAAGACTCACAGAAGTGGAAAAAAATGTTTGCAATCAAAGTGTCATCAAACATAAAATTGCATTATCTTATGTGATGTTCCATTTTTTTTTTTTTTTTTTTGGCAGAGGGAGTGGGGGAGGAGACAGAGAATGATAGAAGTTATTGTGCATGCTGGAGAAGGTAACTGGTATGTAGTTAACACAAGTGATATTCTAATTAGAATGCCTTAATGAAATCAGATATTGCAAACATGTGAAGGTTTTGTTATCCAGTAGGTTTTAAAACTGATTACATACAGCAGGACTGTTCCAAAATGATAAAACTTTTCTGCAGATAACTGTCCAGGTTCATGCATTCTAATCTGTACAGCAGCAAAGTACATTTTAGCTGGATTCTGCAAAATGCAAAGCTGTATCATGTTTTGGCATTAGAAATCTTTATATCCAGTTAACTCCTCAGCTCACTCAGAACAGGTGTGGCCACAAAATGAGTCTACCAAATGCATGAGCAAAACGTTAAACTGAATTTAAAGGGAGATAAAGCGAACTTAAATTAGAATTCAAAAAAGAAAATCTTCTCCATGTAAACTTGAGCTTTAAAGTCAATCAGAAGACACTAAACTGTGACAGTGTCAATGGTCTTTTTACTGAAGATGGTGAAATGCTTATTATTCTTTTCCTTGGATTCTACTTTTCTTCATGTTTAAGTTTTCAGCATGTAAGATTCTTGTATTTTACCAGCTTTATATTATTATTATTACAATGATCACTAATGGCATGAAATGTAGGTAAAGTACAAATCTACAGTGTTAAAACAGAAATGCAAGAGAGGTTCTGTACAGTTTAAATGAATATACCTTTCATTTTGGATTGTGTTTAGTAGACATATGTCTTACCTGTTGTGCTAAATTCTTTACAATTGTACAGATTGCTGAGAATCACGTTTATTCAACATGAAGTTTGCTACTTTTTATTTTTGGAACCATAAATGAGCTTGTGTGAGTGTGTGTTGATGTATGTCTGTGTGCGCATACCACATGTCCTTGTGCACACAGAGAGAGAGAGAGACCAAGACATTCTTTATAGTTGCCATCATGAAGCCAATCAGCTTCAAGAATATGCCATAATGTCATGATGGTTTCTGCTATAAAGCTGTCATCGTAGACTGTCTAATCATTTTCTCCATGCTTTTGGTTTCTTGTAAAATCATTTTGCAGTGGGGTGTGCATTTTGTATGCTTTATATGATCACTTATGAGTGTCCAGTCTGTATGCACAGTTTAAGAATGTATTTTGTGCTTGTATAAATTGGTAAGAGTTTCATTTCTCTTCATAATGGTCTACTTTTTTTTTGGGGGGAGAGGAGCTGAAAGTCAGGTTTTAAAACTTTTAAACCATATAGCACATTCACTCCAGGATGAATGTTAGAGAAGGTAATGAGGTTTTGGAGCACTTGCTTAATTGCATGCATGCTCTCTTATACATAGGGTAAACATGATGTAAAGTTATATAAGCAAGAAATACTGTTATTGTTATTAGACCAAGTGTATATGGGTGTACAGTGAGGTAGTCAAACAACAAGAACAATATCATAACTCTTTCTATGGAGTTCGCACCCACAAATGTGAAAGTCTTAATAGCTACAGTTCAATTGCATCGATACACCCATAGTGAATGAGTTAACGATTTCTACTGCTGGAAAAGCATTTCTTACTAAAGAGAAACATCTAAATTGCTTCATTTTGGGAAAAATACTTTGTTCACCTCACATCAGAAGTGTGATACCATTTGCTTTATTTCTGATGAACTATACAATCTGCTGTGTTGGCATGAGGCCTGCTTTCAAAATATGATTTTAATTATTTCTTATAAATTTATGTATTGTACATCCCTATCAGTATGCAAGTGGTCTGGATTTTACAGCCATTGTTGGGTGTGGACTGCCATGAGGTGTCTGTCTACTCTGTGTTTAACGTCAGTCATAAATACTGCAAGTATCATTGCAAGCTTTCGTCTACAAATTGAGTAAGGCACCAGTGGAATTAACACTGCATAGTGGTGGGTTTAGGCTAGCTACACAATTTCACAGAGCGCTTGTATCAGCATGCATCTTTGAGATGGTCTGTTAGGTTAGTGTCAGCACAGTGTTTCAATCTGATGTAAGAACCAGCATCATTTGAGAAAAATTATCTGATTCCTAGCACACAATGTGAGTGTTTTACAATCTACTGTTGATTCTTATAGTTCTGTCCTTCCAGTTTTATCTTACAATTTTTTGTGATACCTGTATGCTGCACAGGAAATCATTACAAAATAAATTTGATTATCATACATTGTGATCTGAGGTGTGACAGTGCTCACCATATATTTTGGACAAAAGTCAAAGTTGACTATAGCTCGATCATCTGCTTAAATTTCACCATTAGTACTGTTGTTGAGCTGGAAATGTTTTGCATAAAACAATGGTTGAGAGCACTGTCAGAATCTGATTAATAAAAAGAAACTGGACCATTAACAAAAGACATATTTTGATTTTTTTTTCTAGTGGATTTTTATATTTGGATGTTTTGGGGGAGAGAGAACCAAAATTGTCTCATAGGGAGCTAAGGGGAAAAAAATGCTCAACCCAGTTCCTAATTTTTGTCTGTCTATAACAAAATACTTTGCACATCCAGCAACATAAAGGACTCAGTCTTTGTTATAACTAATAGCTGTACGTGTGCGTGCATGCTTTTTAGTATTGTTCACTGTTAAATTACTGGAGTGTGCATCATACATCTTTTCAGCCACTTCTGTTCAAGATTGCCCTAAAAATTTATAAGAGCATGAGATAAAATGAATTTTTAAACTGATTTACATTTATTTATATGTATTTATATCTTCAACACAAAGTCTAAGGATTTCTAGAAATAAATTCTGAAATATATTGTTATTCCGTGAAAAAAAGTATATTGGTTAGTAAATAAAGATGTACTATTAGACCTTATATTTGCACAGGGACATATGTAGTCAGTTTTGAGACTGCACTTCTTTCTTCTTGTTTAACAGATCTTATTTTCATATCTAGCATGTATATGTTCATGAATTAGCTTTTGTGCCCTTTCTCTGTCTGAAACTAACTTGCCCCCACTCCCCAACCCTCACTGCCCTTAACTTCTCTATCTGTATCCAATTGCTTGGCATTGCTTAAGTCGAAACATCACTTGTGTAAAAGAGAGTGATTAATGTAACAAGTGAACAGTAAAGTATGTTAGAGACATTTGGAAAAAAATCAAAATAGCTACCATGTAATAAGTGACATACAATTTGTTTCTATAATTACTTATATGTAGTTTCTGCAACAAGAAGTAACCATATATTTTTTAACCATAAAATGTTAAAATTGAATTTTTTTAACCTGATTATAATTATCCTCATCAGTTTGAATATAAGATCATATTGATCTGATCTTAAGCTAATGCAGCGTCTTTTTTCACATACCAGAGTGGTTGATGGGTAGGTGTCTTGTGTGAGTGTATGTGTGTATGTTTGCACATGTACTCATATTTTATTTTCTTATCTGGATTTAGATTTGAAGAAATTAGCAGCTGCCTGGCATAAAAACTTTGGGGCAATATATATATAATACTAAGCTTGTTCTACCATTTTTATCTCCAGCATCTTTTCATAACTTACATAATTTTAGGCAAATTGAATTATAGCTGTGAAATATGTTTAATCAGTTTCATAAATACTGAAAATTGAGAGAACTAACTGAACATTTTCAATGTGCATTTCATTCCTGAGACCTTTAGGAATAGCAATAACTTCAAAATTTGTTGCTTAATCTCTTTTATCTTTACATAGTTGTGTAGCTGGGCTTATATATGTACTGTAAAATTGTTTGTGTGTAAAAATTTTGTAGTCTGCATTTGGTTTATGTGAAGAAGTGCTGTTAGTGTTGGCTACAAGGCTAGCGTTTTCAGTTGCCCAAAATGAAGGGTTCTTTTATGCTGAATGGATTTAATGATAAGCACAGAACAGCTTGTTTATGTTATTTTGTTGTGCACTCTGGTTGCCTGTTTGTGAATTGTTTTAGCGATCATCAAGTACAAATTGTGGGTGCAGGCTTACGTTGTATGCCTGTGAGCATGTCTGTTTATAGGTGTTTAATGTTTTATTAAACCCCTCCAGAAAAACAATGGATTTTTTTAAAAACATAATATCTGTGCTTGGATAGAATTTGCATATATGAGATGTGACTTTACAAAGGTTTTCTACACATGCAAATGATGTCAATTACTTGTGTCAGTAATGCTGACTTATGTGCAAGATCAAACACAGTCTAGAACAACACAATGTGTAAATAGAGTTGAATGGAAACAAACATTGATATTGTGTTTTAATGGTGAGTTTTGTATGCAAGTGCGCACAGTCAACAATTATGATCACCGAGTGTATGTGCATATTTAGATATGTTAGATAACCTATGTTTAAGGTCTAGTGAGGTGAGCTTTTTATTTTACTTTCATGGCTCACTTCCCAGAATCTGTGTGAATACATCATTTCTGTTCTTGATGCGTGCTTACAAGCATCCTCATGACAGAAAGATGTCAGAATTGTCTATGGATAAGGTAAAATTGTCAAGGCCTCAGCTACAAGGAGAGCTAGGAACATTTGTTAATTAGATGTTTATGTCTACGAAGTGGATGTCATGAGGATGACCTCTTTCTGTGCATAGTTGTGTTTGTTTCTGTTTTCAAGATAGAGGGTTATTGTGCTGTGTTGGGAATTAGTATCCTGCAGTTGCACCAAGTTTTGCCCTTTCATTAGAAAAAAAATATGGCATCTCACTAGATCTTTACAAGTTGAAGGGAAAATGGGGAAATGCTTTTAATGCGTGGCATACATGATCGTGATCCAGCCAATGAATACTTACCAATCTGAATCATAAAGCTACAAATTTAGGTTACTTTATCCAATTCATCTCTTGTCTGCCTGCTCATTTATCTTGATTGCTAAAGTAGCATTCTACCTATTCTCACCTCTTCTTTATTTACATGTGTGTGGGTGTGTGCATGCCAATATATATTATTATTATCCCTTAAAAAAATTCTCCCTATGTTTCTTTTTCACTTACATTGTATATACATCCCCCTATATAGATAAAACTTTTTTGCCTCATACTACAAAAGAAATCAAAGATTTTTTCCTCCCATCTATCTATAATTATCTATCTACAGAATTAACTGCTGTTTAAATCAGCAGAAATAGAGAAAGAATTCATAATTTCTGTAGATGTGATATCTATAGGACTCACTGCAATATAGCCTCAGATGATGATGTAGCAATTATTCAGTCAAAAAACAATCAGTAATTAAGCTGAAAATTGCCACAAACAAAGTTTAATTCAAATAACAATAGTTGTTTCTACACATTCTTGAGTATTGAAAGGACATACTGTATCAGATGGCAATGCTGTAAAAGCTACAAGAGATATAGGATATATGTTCTATATTCAGTACAAGGACAACATTTTAATTTTGTAAATGCATTGATATTATATAATGCTGAAGGGTATAAGTACACGTGTATAAAATTTACAGTATAAAACTTTTTTTTGTTCTAGTCTCAGAACGAGAAAAAAATATCTTGAAGATGCACACAAAAGTACCCTAAACATAATCACATAAGGCAGGAGAGTTTGGCAACAACTTCATAGTCGCTCTTTACCGAAAGCCTTTCCAAGGGTTGCCAGCTCTGCTTGATACTGTTGTTCCTCCTGTGCAAACAACTTCTGCAGTGCCCGGCGCCGCACCTGTACAGAAATATCAATCCACATACATAATGACACATAAAAGTAGTCGGATGAGGACTCCAAGGGTTTGTGTGCATGTATGTGTCCATGCATAAAGGGCACAGTAATGGCTATGAGAGTGTATAGTATATATATATATGTATTAACAATTACAAGTGCACAAATCAATGTAAGTCTGTACTCCACTGAGCTGCCTAATGAAAGAAAGCAGCATTAACCCCAACCTCATCAGCTGCCATGTGCAGCATTGACTTCTGGGTTATGGGCACCTCCCATGAAATTGAAACCAGCATCATCTCTGGGTAAGGGACAACATACTGCTGCACCACTCATAATTATAAGAATATGCAAATGATCATGACGCATCCAAATGTTTTGTGGACCTAGTTGAATGAAAGCCATTAGAGATACCAAACAATCTCATTGATATGATATGTTGAGATAATTTTTTTTAAATTGCAAATGTTTCTGCCAAGGAAGAACATGATTTCTCTGCAACAAATGCAGTCATCAGAAGTAGAAATGACAGCAAACAGCCTCAAACTAAGTACTGGTGACAAGAATGTAGATTTAGGTACTCACCGAAACTATAGCCTTGCCTCCCTGCTGTACTTCAGCCTGTATTGCTTTATTTGTTGCAAGAAATCTCTTGTAGCCAGCCTTTAACTCACTCTGATCATTCCATGCAGCCCTTAGGTTCTGTTTCCACTCTCTGAGTGGGAAGATAATTTTACAACAAAGATTTTTGACTACAAAGGCTTAGATCTTAACTGAAGGAGTGTAACACTAAAGGGTGTATTGATTCATGAAAAGGATTAAGGATTACTCTGACAATGTAATCAATGTGTAATTCCACAAGACCATTATTAGACAACTTTAGTTTATTTTGATCACATTGAAATTTGTTTCCTTTATTTTTGACTTAGTAGAACTAGGTACTTGTGCTATGAATAGAGACAAAAACTCAAAAATTATCTTGTTAAAGTTAGTTTTTATATGTATATCCTATCATCCATAATCAAGAAAGCAGATAAAAACTAGAAAATCATCAAAGTACAAGCACACATCATATATCAAATTATATATCAAAGATTATATGTCCACATCGTTGCACCTGATAAGTTATATAGAATTAGTATATCCAAAATTCAAGCTGCTATGCTGCTGCATGTTAGGTTAAAGATGCTGCATCTATGTAGCCAAATATACTGCCTCATATATGCTGCTGCCTCATAAATCTTTTTTTTAAGCATAAAATTTACCTTGTTTCCTACAATGAAGCGTTAAGATATTTACAAAGGATTTAAGTTCAAACCAAAAGAAGAAGTTTCCTCTTTCACATGCAGGCAATGACAATGAATTTCAAAGACAAAATAACTAACACTTCTTAACTGATTAATGAGCTTTAATTCTTTGATGGTAAAAAAGGGCAATAATTTTCACAAGTAGTACACATATAGTCAGAGTACTACACTTTCAGGCAACTTGTTTGCCTTTTTGCTATTGTGCTGTGCTTATAATTACATTTGCAAAATACCACAATATGAGATCAGAAGATCAACAATGATGGAATGACCAACCAATAAACAAAATTCCCAAACAAAACAAAAACAAAGGAAAAAATGTAAACCAAAAAAATAAATTTCAAAAACGGATGATTGAAATGCTAATGTTCCAGCTATAATACAATTGCTCTTTTTGTTATGCATTTTATTGTTCAGTGTTTATTTCTATTATATTTTTATAATTCTTCAATAATTGGTTAAGATTTCTTCTTGTCAAAACCCGAATACTTTTTTTTATACCAAAACCATGATGAGGAGTCATATGATTTCCAAATTACTGTTGGTTGTTTGTTATGAATTAGTCTTTAAAGTATGCACATTAGTTACAACAGAGCCAAATAATATTACTGAGTTAAAGAATGGAGTTATTAGTTTCTAAGAACTCAGTTATGATGTGGGAACTTATTGGCTAACAACTGCCCAGCGTGCAAGGGCTTTGGGTGTTTGAACGGCCCCTATAGGGAAGTGAGACTTTGGGGAGGGAAGCCTGTAATTCGATCCTAAACTGACGCGTCCATCGCGCTTTTTTTCTTCAGCCGCTCTCGATTTGGTAGCCACGTGATCGTGTCGCATCCCGATATCCCCGCGTGTACCTCAAGGTACGGGCGGGTCACAGGGCACAGGAAGGTCACACCGGCCGGCGCGCGGACATTTTGAACTGTACGTCCATCTTCAAGTGAAACACCGCCGATTTCTGAAGTAAGTCTTAATAAAGTTAAGTGAAAGATGCCATTAAAACAACTATACTTTATAACAGTGGATAGTCATGAATAATTTATGATCATATATAAGTATTGTAGTGCTTTTTGTGAAATGTTTCACGTGTTGTACCCGGCAGGTCTCACACATATACATCGCTAGCAACTCGCTTTTACATGACGCTGTCTTCTATATGTGCTGTAGATAATTTAAATGGTTTAACCATATCCTTCTTGTTGTAAATAATCAAATTGCTTAATCGTATCTCTTGCCTACTAATTGCACGTATTTACTAATTACAGAAATGAAATGTTGAGCGCGAATACGATTGGCGGAAGCAAGATGACAGTGCATGATGGGTTCAAATTAACTAGTCAAGAGGTAAAGCACACTGCACACACACACACAATCTCTCGTATTATTGATGATTAACTTCGAAGTTGAAATCTATGACATGAACTCATTGAGTCATGCTTGAAATTCGCCGTCTGCTTTCTCAATAACAGTGGTGCTGCGATTACCAAACGTTTGTCTCCGTCTTGGTGCATTCTAGGGGAAAGCAACAGGACAATCACATTGCTTTCTGAACAACTAAAATTTTGGAAAATTAATGCAAAGCAAAAGAATTTTATTTTTGTACTTATACACTTTAAAATTAAAACAAAATGTATGAAATCCAAAGCTATGCAATGAACTTTGTCAAAGTCTGTCATTTTTCTAACAATCACTTATCTGATCACATATATTTTCTATTCTCTTAAAATGCTGCATGCCATTTTTTCATTTTATTTTACATGATTTACAAAAAGAACTAATTATAACAATCTTTAATTGCAGATCACACTGACTGTAGGTCTGGCTCAGTGAATTTTACCAGTAAGTTTATTTTGTCTCCCTCTATGATTTCATCAGGATCACTATACAAGCACAGGGTTTTGTGTTTTTAATGGTCTACATGCACATCCTTATTATATCCATCTAAACATTTTTTGTTAATTAAAAATTGTCAATAGACTTACATCTATAGTTTAGTTTTTGTCATTACTTTAAAGACTAAAAAATATTTTGATTTCAGATACATTATTGAACAGAGTTCTCAGCAAAGTTGATGAGCAGAGCAAAACACTACAGAATGTAGTTCACAAACTGAATCAGGTCACTCCTGCTTCTACAAAATATGGGAAAGAGGAGCTGATGAAGAAAGGAATTAGAACAAAAGTGGTATGTCATTTAAGCATAATGTGTTAGTACTAGACACCTTTTTTAAATATTACCTTTAGCTTTAGCTAATATATCAGTTAATATGTATGTTATGCTTTACAGTCTTGATAAACCATTTAACAAACAGGCAGGCATAGCATCGGCTTACAGGTTAACTCTCCTGACAAGAATGTGTGGTCAGTGTAATATTTGTATTAACAAATAATACACATTTTATGAAGTACAAAATAATGTAGTATTTTATATGCATAGATTTTATTTATAAAATAATTCTGTCACTTGCTTTTCATGGTGTCAAAATGAGCAGTCTGTGTGTGTCTATTAACTATGACCACTAAAATTGTTCTACTTTCATAAAGAACAGCTTTGATTAAACTCTTAATTAACTTGGTGATTTGAGTCACTTAATGCCATTATTTTCTCTGAAGTCCCACTAGGGTTTATTTAAGAGACTGGGTCTGGTTTGTAGCTATATTCATCATGCAACCATTGATCCCTCATCAGTGGAGTAGGTTCAGCATTATATCTTAAACTTACCCAATCCAGTGAATTAATTTATTTTTGCATTTGTATTGTAGTATTTACATGGTGGAAACAACTAAAGATTTTTTTTAACAGGTTCAGCACCTCTCGTGCACGGAGAATTTTAAAACGGCTGCTTTCTTCAGAGTTGGCTCAGTGGAACCAAAGGGGAAAAAGTTTCCAGTCACTTCAGCTGAGAAGTATATTAATTGGTGCGTAGTTTTTGTTCGGTTTTGATTTCTTTGAGGTGTACGTCAATATGAACTTAAAAGGACAAAGTTTCCGAACAATTTTAAAAAATAGTGAATCTAAGTATTATTTTCTCTACATTTACAAATTTATTATTGTGTACAATAGCATTTAAGTCTACCTTACAATTTCTATTTGTGCACAGTCGCAGTCCAAGAGACATGGATTGAGGAATGATTCGAAGGGTGATGCCATCTAATGGTGAGTGGAATTACAAAATGAGTTTGTCAAGTTAAAATTATTAATGTGAGCATTGTTTTATTCTTTGTGGATTTATTCAGTAGGCCTATTTACTTTACTTTTTGTACTAAAGATTAATTGGTTACTTTCGGATATTATCCAAAACTTCTTATACACACAAATGGCCATCAAGACATTACCGTTTAAAAATCTTTTTATTCGACTCTTGTTCAAGTTCTTGTAATGTCACTAGTAATTAGTAGATTTATGAAAGCTTTAACTCTTTCTTTACACAAGGCTAAAGGTGGTCAATCCCCCCTGTACGCATGAATTTACCCTTTTTCAAAAAATTATTAAAAAATAACTAAACAAGATAGAACAGCAATTTAAATTGATTATGACAGATCAAAATGTGTAGAAGTGGAACAATTTTACCTTAATCTTGCTTGTGAACTCTCTTTTATGATAATCCAACCAAAATTAGGTATATTATGTGAAGTTTGGAAAAAATTTTTTTTTTTTACACATTTCAAACAAAAAATTCGGGAGAAGATGAAAACCATTTTTACACCATTCGTGGTCAAATTCTCCTTCATCTGAAGCAGGAATAGCCTCTGGGATGTTCTTTCTTTTGTTATTCGACGTTTCAGATGCATGATGTTCACAATGTGTACCATCGAAAAGGACAGGTAGTGTAGAATATCGGCGAGACTTTCGTTCAAACATATGTCCTTCGTCATGTAAGGGAGATAATTGTGTTCATAAAGGCCCAAACTATCTTATTTATTAAGTTTTTCTTTTAAACCACGAGCTGTAATGGCGTAACAAAAAATTACAACAATGCATCAGCCCAATGTGAATACTGTGTAACAAGTGAGCGGGGAAAAATCGGCCACCCGTGTTGAGTGCATAAAGAAAGAGTTAAGCTTTCATCTATGTGAGAGGTTAGTTCTACTTACATAGCAAAAATCAAAATATGTAAATACATTGTAACTTTTTTCTTTTTTTCTACAGGGATTCCACCACTCATGGATCGATTTTTGGTGTCATATTTTTCTATCTTTTATGTAAATTGTTTGACTTAATGTTATAAATAATTATTTCAAAAATAACTTTCATGGGGTAAAAAATTATTGACTGTAATTTTTATGTAAATAATTGGATGAATGCTTATGTTCAAAAACAACTTTAATGCTTTAAATAATGTAAACTGTTAAAAATGTTTTTTGTTGTAAATAATAAAATTGTTTAATGATATCTCTTGCCTACTATTTATGTGTTGTGAGGAAACGAGATTTTGAAAAGCTGTTGAATGTTTTCTTCATGGTGTGCAAGCCTGTGTACCAGTGTAAGTAAAAGTGAGAAAGGGTGAGGAATGCAGCAAGAGGGGAGTGGGAGTTTGATGGGAAAACACGACTTCTCATGGGCGATCGGTGGGTATGCAATGGTTATTTCGTGGGAAGGTGGGTGGGTCTTTCGTGGGAAAACATGGGAACCCTAGGGAATTCCCTACGAGGTCCCCTTAGGGTCCCGCTTCCAAAACCTGCGAGGGACCCAACTTTCTTCCCGAAGAGGTCCCATGAGGGACCCAAGAGTTCTTGCAGGCTGGGTGGTCTCTAGGATGGGTTCAATGCAGCATATCTGGCAGCGAAGTGCCCCAGTGGCTTGGGATGAACCACTCTATCATGCAGAAACTGTGGGAACAATTTCAGACGAGTAGCACGGAACAACACTCTCAGTCTGGATGACCCCAAATAATGGGACACCACAAAAATTAGTTCATAAGGCTCACAGCTGTGCACAACAGAGCCATTACTGCAGACCATCTGTGAAAACACCTGAGATTTGCAACAGCCAGCAGATCATCTACAACCGCCTTCACCAGTATAATTTACACATCAGAACTATGGTTATTCACATGCCACAGACACAAATAAACAAACTCTGCCAGGCTTGTGTGGAGTAGTGTACATGCTAACAGCACTGAACAAGGCAGACAGGGCAGGGTGCTCCTTATAGATTCTCTGGCCCATAATGAGAAGTCGCACTGTCAAAACAACGAAGGAAAGTCTCAATCGGTTGGTCCTGCACAGTGGCACACAGAATCAGCAGCCTGGCGGAAGCTGACAAAACTTTGTCGACAGGACATAATATAAGAAATGTAGCCATGTTCATTTTTTTATGCTTTAAAGAGGAGCAACAAGAACGTTGGAAGTACTGGACAAGCAACGTGACCCCCATGTGGTTGGACTCACAGGACTGGCCAAAATGTAGAACAGGCTGGGGCTGATGGCCTAATAATGTGTGTGTGTGTGTGAACGTACACGAAAGCACGTATGGGTGCGTGCATAGGTGTAGGTATGGGAGATGAGAGAGAGAGGGTAAATGAAAAATGGTTTCTATGTGAGTGGAGTATGAGTGAGTGTGTGTGTGTGTGCACGCGCACGAGCTGTATATCTAGAAGTAAGAGAGAGAGGACAAATGATGAATGGTTGGCATGAGTGTAAGTACTAGGTAATGAGTGGTTGAAATGATACGAGCAGATCTATGTACTTCATGTACTTCTACCTGTGTATGTTCTACGGCCGATAACAAAATGTATACCATGCCCTGCTTTGAAAGGGTCGTCGACCCATCAAATAAATAATTAAATTCTCAATTCTCTGGCCCATAATTATGACAGCAACATGGCGGCACCCAGGAGAACAATTTGTTGATGTCTATCTTAGGGAGCATAACCAGTTTGGCAACAGCTAGCTCTCTGATGGTCAGAGAAGGGCTCTGTATTCATGTCAGAATCCCCCTTCATCTTCTTCACAGTTCTCTTACTGGCATCTGGTACAGAAATGAGATTATGAACCTCTTATCATCCCAGCTTTACAGGCCATGGGTCAAGGTTCCATGCTGTAACATTAAAACTCTCCTCCCGTTGGATTGACATGATGACTACACATTGTAGTAGCAGAATATTTAGAAGCTTGACTGGCTACCACATTCACTAGACTTGGCTCCCTCTGAGAATGTGTGGGACATTTTAGTATGTGAGGTTAAGGCCAACCACCCAAAGGGAACAGATCGCTCAGTTCTTGCAGCAGGAGAGTCTCACCTCTTCCTCACCTCAATCAACTTTAATTGTTTAGCCTATGCAATAAAGATGCACTCAATGTGTGGCAGCTTTGAGTGTTTCAAAATGCACTGAAAGTTTCTATGACATTGATTCAATGGTAGGGTTATTTGAGTGTCCATATCTTATGGAATTGGTTTAAATTCTCCTATTATACATATTTTTGAAAAAAAATCAAATGATTAAATGAATTACATTATGGTTTGTTTCTGTTTGTTAACTAATTCTTATATCTGGCCCTTAAGATTTTTTGAGAGTACAATCAATCAAATCAGTCAGTCTCCACTGAACATGCACCAATTTACTATGTATTGAATAACACACCTCTGTGTTTTGTTATCCCAATCAGGGGATAAATGCGTGTTCAGTAGAAATAGTATTTTGCTTTCATATTATTTAAAAGGCTATTATAAAGACATCTAGTTTAATAATTAAAAAAAAAATTCATCAACCAAATATGCAGATATCAGTCTTAATTTAAAAGAAAAATAAACTCAAATGTGAATCCTATAAACAAAAGATTATTAATGTTAGTCACTCACTCATCTATTATGTATTTCAGATCTTCTTTCATATAGTCGTCCTGTAAAAAAAAATTTAAAAGAAAATATAAATTATACCTCTAAGCAAAGTACACAAAGTATGCAGATTTAAGGTGGAACGTAGCTTACATTTTCTCTCCTTGGTCTTCCTCTTCCTGAAAATAAATGTTTCATGAACAGTTACAATGATGAATTAATCTTCACTGTTCGTCTAGTTGACATAAAATTAACATTTAGAATCGAAATATAGTAATTAGTGTACAACTGATCGACCAACGTACCTTGATCGATTTCTCTAGAACTTTTCTATATTCATCTCTGATTCTTGGTGGTCTTTCGTATCTTCCTGATGTTTCATGTACCGATACCATTTTGCGCACTTTACTATGTTGTGCTACCACTAAAGGAGGAGAAAGGATCCAACAAAAGTTTGGTTATGTTGCCAATGAAGCTAAATAACCGGAAGTTATTCTGACTTGGTCGTTAGGGAGGTCTGCGTGTTGTCATGAAAGTATAATACAAGTTCGTTGTGTTATGAAGCATGTTCAAAGAGCTATTATGGGAAAATCCTATTGTATCAATAAAAAATATTTTTTGACATTTTCTAAAACAATTAATACACAAGCTGTACTTTGGACATGTTGGGATCAAGATATGAAATTAATGGTTATTTAACTTGATTTTACACCTGAGAGAAAAAAGTACGTAATTCAAAGTCAGATTTACGTATAAGCATACGTCTTTTAAAGTTTAATAAATTATGAAACTAAATAAGATGTAAATTTTTGACTTTGTATAAATGTTTGAGTTTGTCAAATTGTTGCTATTTTTTTTAAAAGTTATATATATATAGTTCCTGAACAACGATGCCATATGGGATCATAGCAGAAATTATCTTTTGTTTTTATTTCAACAAAAAATACCCATTTTTCTGTCTTAGTACCTTCATGAAGCTGCTTAATTAAAACATATTGATTGTGAACTGTATTTTCCCTGTACATTTTTTTCATCTTGCGTTACGATGACGTTATCGGATGTATGAGAACACCATTCCTGGCTAATCGAAACTACGCGGATTGTCAATATGGCCGCCTCCAGGGTTCTGGATGTTGCATTCTACGCCTGTTCTTATGCAAACATTTGTAAGGATCGACGGTGTTCTTATTTTTAACTGTCTTTGTAAATTATCATTAAATTGTTCAAATACTCCCCAACAATGGAGGTAGAGGCTGCAGAACCGATAGTTCTTGAAACTTTGTCTCATGCTTGTAGCCAAGATGCAAATGTCCTCAAACCAGCTGAACGGAAGCTTCAGAGCTGGGAAACTCAGCCTGGTTTTTATTCTGTTTTATCGGTAAGTGCCGCTTTTAGAAATAGAATATGATTTGCACTTTATCAGATAGTGAAAAATTGCCTTATCTGAAGTCGTATTATTGATTAAATAAAAATAACATTAACGGTGCTGTGAACCAACAATGCTGGATCTAAAATACCGAAGTAAAAACAAGTGCCTGTTAGCACAGATTGAGTTTACATTATTTTTTAAATCTCATTCCTTAAGGCTAAGTGATAGCATTGTACTAAATACTTAGCAATCTTCTTACAGGTGAAATATCTGGTAGACACAATTCGTGGATGTGGAAAGTTTCTGTGGTTCAAAAGAAAAAGGGGACTAATATTTTAATGATGTAGCAAATGCTAATAACTGGATAATCACTATTGTAAAAAAGTTCAATCATATCTGTAGTGTAAATGTATTCATATATACAGGTGTGTATAAATATGTGTATAAAGGTTTTTTTGTGGAAAGGATTTTTTTCATAAGTCCTAGATCTACATTACTATGGCAGTGGTATTTGCTAATTTCCTTTTGATCATGGAAATGTTAGTAGTAGACATTTTCAACAAGATATTATGAATGTAAGTTATGGAGTGAAAGAACATCCAATCTTTATGATTATTTGCATTTCTTTTAGTCCATTTTCTGCAATTATGAGGTGGATGCAAATATTCGGTGGCTGGCAGTTTTGTACTGTAAGAATGGTGTGGACAGATATTGGAGAAAAACAGCCCCACAGTAAGTTGTGAGATTTACATCATATAGCATTCTAGCTTCGGATGTTATTTCATTTCTTATAGGCACTTCATTCATTTCTATTATGTTACAAACATTTCTTATTGATTGGTGTGTATGTGCATCAGTAGGAGGCCACCTTTCGTATAATATCTCCTGACTTCAGCTGTTATTTTCCTGCAACTTATTATCTTTTTCTGTAGAATATTTACTTATCGTATCTAAAATGTTTTGTAGTATTACCTGAAAATGGGCCAGACAGAAATAACACAAAGTTCCCTGCTAATTCCATCATTCATTTTTTTTATCATCACATTAGTATTTTGGGGAGTTTCATGTTTTCATTTTCTTATATATATATATATATTTTTTCTTTTAATGGTGTGGAGAGAGTTTTGTGATATGCCTTACTTTAAAATGTTTATATGTAATTTTGTTATCACTCAGACATTAAAAATCTAGACATAAGTTTCAGAACTTTAACAGTGGGCTTGGCATCAGAAACTTATTTTATCATATATCATTTTGGTCTGCATTGTACATTTATAACCAGTCCTACTTTTTATAAGCATCTGAACTAACTTGGTTTTTAACAAAGAATTGTAGTCTGGTGAATTTGTTTGTATTTTTATCCTCTTATATTTTTATTATGACTTTTACAGTGCCATAGCTGATGAAGAGAAGGCATGTATCAAATCACGTCTTATATCCAGTTTCAGAGAACCAGTTCCACAGGTGAGATTAAATTTTACAGTAATAGTTATAAATGTAAAAAAGGCAGAGAAAAGTAAATTGAGATATGAAAAAGTAAAAGTTTTGTTTTCTTATGCCAAACAACAAATATGGTTTCAAAAAGAATTTTCTTCCACTTTAAACAATACGCACCTATGAATTGCAGGCTATGCACCCATTAGTGAACAGAAATGCTCATAGAGACCATCTTCATTTTAGGTAGTCTACCTGAAAGAAATGTCTGCATTAAAGGAATATTAGAGATACTGATAAAAAAAATTGTTAGTATAATACTGATCCTCATCACCAAATGACTACAGTGGCTGTTTTTATAGATTTCATTTTATTATGTTTTGCTTCTGAAAAGAGTCCATTTTTCTTTTCAGATAGCCACACAAGTTGCTGTTTTGACTTCAAAGATAGCTCGGCTAGATTGTCCTCAGGACTGGAATGCACTTGTGCCAACCTTGCTGCAGGCAGTACGCTGCAATGACACACTCATTCAACAGAGAGCATTGCTAGTTCTGCATCATGTCACCAAAACACTGGCATCCAAACGTCTAGCTCCAGATAGAAAATTATTTGAAAGTGTGAGTGTTTGGTTTGTTATTTCCTTATTAGTCTTAAGTTGTTTTGTTATTGTTTTTGTTTTTTTGCAATTCCTCAGACTTACTCTTACATGGATGCAGTTTTTGTGGTTGCTGACATGTGCTATTCAAAAACCTATATCTTCAGCAAAGACAAATATGAGAAATTGGTGCTTAGTGCTGAGCCAGCATCTAAGGCTTTTTTCTTAAGGCAAAGCGGCAAACTCTATAAGCAGGTACTTTCTCTGTTCTGGCAAAAATTACTTGGCTATTGAATCACTGAACTGCCTAAGAGATAAAGATGTACTACGCTAATTAAGAGATTTTTTTTTAAAAGAAGAAATATGAGGAAAAAAAGATTTTATTGCTGTTTTCGATCAATGAACTTGCAATTTTTTAAAGCCACCTTTGATTAGATTTGTTTGAACATAACGTTTGATACATCGCATCTATTTCAGCTGACAAATGACATCTTTAGCTATGTTGCACATCTTTGGGAGGCACACTTGTCACAGTTTCTGCAGCTTGCTGCACAGCATGATGACAATATGGAGAGTGCACTAGAACAGTGTAGGCTGGTGTTGAAAGGTGAGCCAGTGACTTCAAACACCAACAGAGCCGCCTTTTTATTAAAATGTTTCTTTTTTAAAGGGCCTAAATGTCTGTTTAATTGTATTATGCAAATCATGATCTTTTTTCCACAACACACACAAAATACACACGTATAGTATTGCTAGATGGCTGGTGTCTTACTCATGAAACAGTGGTATACCAGCTCATCTATGCTAGCTGTGTATGGGAAGAAGAGAATGAATACAATGCAAGGGTTGTGGGAGGGGGTAATATGGGCATGGGCGTATCTTTAATATTTTACAAATACTGGAAAGTAGTAGCAATACAAAACTGTTCATTTCAGTGCTGCGGAAACTTCTGGTTCATGGGTTTCGAGATCCACAGAACAGTGAGGATGCTATGAAGTTTGTTGCTGGCCTGTTCACACAGCTAGATGCACTCCTTGACTGCAGTAAGTATTCAGGCTTTATGCTGATTACTTGGTTACAATATCTGCTTGACTTCTGTAGATTGTAAATATTGGTCTATTGAGTGCACCTGAATATAAGCAGCACCCATTAAATTTTTTTAAACTCTGCTTTTTTCACAAATAAGGTGCTCTGATTTATGAGTTGCAAATATATACAACTTGAAAATCTTCATCAGAGGCATTTTGTCTCATTTTCAGCATGATGATGTTGTGTTCTTCAATTATATGCGGCTTTAATTTTTAAAATGTAAACAGCTAACACTTTAACATGGAGCTCATCAAAAAATTAATCAAAATCTGAAAAGTCTGCAAACAAGCTGTATCGTTGTTTAAGCTGCAGGGCTAAAGCTGGGCGAAAAAGTCCTGGCATATAGTCTGCAATTTACGGCCTGTGTCATCACCTTTAGAGAGATTATAAAATTGGCAAAATGACACTATATGGTGTTCGTATTTTGGAATGTAAAAAGTTTTTATTGAACATTATGATTGCCCACCACCCCTTTCTTTCATGTGCTTAAAATACACAGTTCCTCTCTTCCTGCATTGTCATGTGACTTCGTACAGTTAATGATATAAAATTAGAACAACCAGTGATATAGGTAACGAGTCCTATGGTTTCGTGGTGACAGTCAATTGTGAGTGGCTTACTGTCTTTAGCACATGATTTTTGAAGGCTGAGGCCTGAGGCCATGAAGCCTCTACTTCTGCCAGCATTTACCTTCCTGATAAATCAGGTTAACCTCTGCTGGGAGAAGAGGGATAGCGTTCTACACAGGCCAGGACAAGCCTCAAACCAGTGACCTACTCTAAAGTCACTAAACTACCAGGTTTTAGTAATTTACCCTGTTAGCAGTGTAAAAATCTGATTTTGAACATTAAGAATTGAATTTGAATTATGATGCCTCTATTAATTATACTGTTTTACCTTTGACCTCTGTTACAGGGAGAAGCATGTGGGGAAACCACCAAATGCTGGAGAGGTGTGAGCGAGTCATCACCACCATGACAAAAGTGGTATGTGTCAAACCAGTGTTATTGTCAAAGAACCACATACTAAACTCCAGATGTTTAATCAGACTAATTAAATTAACAGCAGCCAACAATTTTTGTCATATCATTGAAATAATAAAATTAGTCACTAGCTTTTAGGTATCTCTTTTTTTTGCAACATTTTTAATAACAGAAATAAAGTGAATTGCAGTATCATGTAAGGTAAAGTATCTATTTTTTGTCAACCTGTTCACCAACCTTTTGAAGTATTTGGATGCACAGTTTTGAATTCCCTGCCTTTTAAGGCACAAGAATCTTCTATAAAAGCATCTTAAAGCTTATATTTTCATAAAAATACTTGACAGATTGACTCTTGCATGTGTGTGTGTGATTCTTTGTAAAGCTTGCTCATATGTCTGCGATAATAACTTTGTTATTATTAATTGTAGATTAATGAGCTGTTCTTTCATTTCAACCACATTGTTAATGATAAAAGGAAGATTCAATTTCAAAGTTTTAACCAACAGGTTATGAATCTAAAGTTAAAATTATATCAGAGTTGTAATGATATAATTATATCAATATTGTAATTAGATAATTTTAACTTCAGTTATTTAAGTTATTTCAAGTGACAGACCAGTTAACCATCCTCTTCCTCTTTGGTTGCAGCTTCTAGATTTGCTGGAAATGCACCCTATCTCATACGTTCGCTTCATTCAGACAACTCTGCAATTTGTGTTGACATACAACTTCACAACCAAAGGTACTTCAAGTGTAGATTTTATGTACATGACCTCAAGGAAACTTGTAGCACTAGAATGTTGCAGCTTTTGTGTCAATGCTGTCTGAAGGGTCTAAATTGCTCCTTTGCTTTCATGAAACTAGTAGACTTCACATCCCCTTAATAATACATTTTTGGAAAATAGATGATTGGTGTGATCATGTGGACTCTGTTAATCATGTGCATTTTAGGGAAAGGATCTTTGTGTTCTATAAATAGTCATTTTGTGTGCAGGCATAAAGGGAACATATATATATAAAGAAGTGCTATGCATTGCGATGGTGACTTGTCTGAATTTTCCAGGGCTTTTGTATGAGCGCTTCACAGTTAACTGCTTCAACCTCATGAAGGGCATTTTGTTCAGTGATGTTTACAAGCCAAGAAAAAACAACAAAGGTATCATAAGCTTATTTATTTTTCATATTTTGCCAGATGATAATTAGATGGCGATATCACCCTCTGTCTTCCTCAATTCCAGCTGCCCACTCCCTATTAGTCAGGGATGACCAATGAACTGAGAGAACACAAAATCAACTAACTCACCCACCTCCAGCCCCACCCACCATCCCTGCTTGGCAAGTGAGTACACAGTTGACCTGTTTGCAACTTGTCAGAACAAGCTTCTGACCTTCATGTCTCCAGTTTGCAGGGGATGCTATCTTAAGTGTCACCAACAAATGTGGTAGGCTTCTTTGGTGTGAAATCCCTAGTGCCCATTACAGTTAAGGGGTGCAAAGCTATGCTCTCCTATATCATCCGCCACTGGGGTCTGAGATGTAGGTGCCAGTTGACTTTTCTCTAACCTCCTGGCTGTTTATCCCGATCCCAGCTTGTAGTTTGCTCAGTTTCCCTCTTGTAATCTTGAATTGGTCCTCACTTTCATGAACTTCCCTACCTTGAGCCTTTGTCTTGAGCTTCCTTTAAGCTTCTTTCATAGAAGACCTGCTTCTTGATTACAGTTGCTTTATTGGCTTGAGTTTCAGAGATTCATGCCCTATCCTCACATGTCTACAGTTTCAGGCTAATGGCCCAGTCTCCTCCTCAGCCACCCAGGTTTTTTGGCCAACAATAGATTAACCTTGCTTGGTCCTCAGGAGGTTACTCTTCATCTGTTTCTGAAGAGGTTATTAGCCAGTCAGGAAGGTGAGGGGAGGTGGGCATTAGTGATTTTGTGTTTTCTCAGTTAATTGGTTATCCATGACCATTCGGGAGTGGCTGAAATTGAGGTAGCTAGAGGCTGATGTCTTCATTAAGTCATGTCATTGGTAAGTACTTAGAGAAAGAGATTTTACTGGTATAAATGGTATATTTGTCAAGTAACAACAGTGGAAAAAGAAATGGCACTTACTGTTATCCCAAGTTTTCATATTACAATCACACATATTTGTGTGAGGATCAGCTTATCTTATCAAGTTTTAGGGTATTCTAGAAATAGTACTTCTGTCTTCAATGTGTTGATGTTATCAAATACTGTAGTTCTATACCTTTGAGAAATGAGAGAGAGAAATACTTTCGTTTGACATTGCAGATATTGAGAGCAAAATGTAATCATTTGTCATTGTGAATGTTGCAGAGGACTGTAGCCCAGTGACCATGGAGGCCAGCAAGATTCTAAGGGAATTCTTCATTTTTGATACTTTGTCAGAAGTGTGTAGGCGCTTGGTGTCCCAATATTTTCTCCTGTCCACAGATGACCTTACAAGCTGGGAGGCTGACCCTGAGGGCTTCTGTATGTAGATTTCTTAGCTTGACATAATCTCTGTTGTGTGTATTTGTATATAAGCATTTCAGCAGTCAAGAGTATATACAGTTTTATGCAGTTTTTAGAGTCACATTTGCTTTGTCATCTTTTCATATTATGCAACTGATTTCTTGTTGTATGCTGTTGTTTGTTGAGCTGTCAGCGTCCTTGATGTTAATGTTAATATTTAGTTTTGTTGTCACCATGATCAGCAGTGTATCATCTATAGACCTTATGCTGGAAATGTGTTTATCGTATGATTTTGTTCTTCATTCAGGCCAAGAAGAAGGGGGAGACTCCTATCGTTATTCATTAAGAGTGAGTGTCATCTAATCACCATTAACTGAATCTTTCTTTGTCCTTAGTCTTTTCCTTTTGAATTTCTGCACACAAATAATCTCAGGCAGTTTGAAATGGCTTTCTAGGAATGGGGGAGAGGCAAGTATGGGGAGGGAGTTTAGAAACTATTTGCTGTCGTGATTCTTTTTCTGTTGTTTAATGCCTATATAAATAAATGTGTGTAAATATCCTGGTTAACATGGCCTAAGTGCAAACAAAAATTATATTTTGCTTTGTACATTTTACACTGACCTTTTTTTTTTTTTTCTAGCCATGCACAGAGACACTGTTTCTGACAATCTTCAAGGAGTTTCGTCTATCCTTGACACCAGTATTACTGGGGCTTGTGCAGGCCAACCAGGGTCCCTGTGACCCAGATGACATGGAAGCTGTTTTGAAGAAGGATGCAGGTTGGTTATTTTCATTTAAGTGACTAAAACAGATGTGAGAATAAGACCTCCTGTGATCCATTTTACCTGAAGTTTTGCTTACATTTAGCTTTTTTTAAAAAAAAAGTCCAAATAGAAATTTTTTCAATTTGTGTGTGTGTATAAAAATAAGAATAATTGCTGCTTGTAAGTTGGTCTTAAGTGTGTTTTACAGTCTTAAGAGAGAGATTTGCTTTGTTTGTTTAGTCTACAATGCCGTTGGTCTGGCCTCCTTTGACTTGTTTGATGAAATTGACTATGACTCATGGTTCACTTCGCACTTGTTACGGGAATTGCAGATCAAACATCCAAGGTAAGTAGTTAATTGTCACCAAATTGTGACAGAAATGTCCATCACAGACTAGGAGACAAGCAAATTTAGGTGTAGCATTGAAAATGAGGCTGATTCAAGCATTAGGCTTCAGTACTCAAGATGAGGATTTTTTTTTTTTTTCATATAGACCAGATCATGAAGAATGCTTTCTCATTATAACATAAAATGTTACTGTCAAGATGTGTGTTTGTTTGAAGTGTTGTTTTGTTCCTTTTCTAATTAATTTTTTCTCCTGCAATCCTGTATGACTGATTTTTATTCATGAATGCATACAGCTATCGGGTGATCAGGAAAAGAGTAGTGTGGCTGATGGGCCAATGGGTGGGAGTTAAAATGTCAGTCAGCCTCCGTCCAGCTCTGTATGAGGCAATCTTGTCCTTACTGCACAAGGACGAGGACTTGGCTGTGCGACTGGAAGCAGCACATACTCTAAAGACTGATATCCTTTTGCAGTTGTTTTGGAGACATATAACTCTTATCTTTCAAACTTTAAGTTAGGGTGGAAGCTGTTATTAAATATCAGAAATGTATAATAAATCGTTTATTTTAAAAACAAAATAATAAATCTTGACCAGAAAAAATTTTGAGAGTGTGTTTGCAGGGGTGTGGATGGAAGGGGGAATGAATAAACCAGTGTGAGAATAAAAGGAAAATTAAACTATTTTTGCATTTAATGCATTACTTCTTAACAATCTTACCAGTCGATGATTTTGAATTCAGCACAGAGCAGCTTCTTCCTGTAAGTATTTCTGATGCTGTCTTAATCAATTATGGAACTGAAGCTTCCAATTTAGGAAGCATCAACAAAGTGTGAGCAGGACAAAAATAAGAAATATGCATTTAAGATATTTTTAGGTGTTGTAATAATGTGCAGGTTGAGCAGATAATCTCAAAAAAATGTAGCAGAAGGCGTTGGAAGCGCAGTTGACTTTGATTTTTCATTTTGTTTGTAGTATATGGACACACTCTTCTCTTTGCTGTTTAACCTACTGAAAGAGGTTCGAGAATGTGACACAAAGGTAAGATTGTTATTTAGGAGAACTGATTTAAAGGAGTACAATATTTGCTGCAGAAAGTGTCAGATTTTGGTTTAGTTGGATGATGGCACATCGCATAGGTGAAATAAGAGGATTTGTAGTGAGATGAAAGTGTCAAGAAGTCCCAATATTCATCTGTTAAATGTGCAGCTATTTCAGTTACTGCCTAATTGGTGCAATCAAAACATTGTCATCATTTAATTCTTTCCTTCAGTCACAGTATCACCACATTTGTTCATAAATAGTCATTATCAACATTAAGAGAACTTAGACTGATTACTGTATGCATAGATTAAAAAAAAATATTGGCATTGTCCTCTGCTTCTGTTTTGTCTCAAGATGCATGTCCTTCATGTCCTGTCATTTGTGATTGAGCGTGTTGGGCCGGGCATCCGGCCATACACAGCAGCCCTGGTGCAGTACTTGCCTATGCTGTGGCAGGAGTCCACGGAACACAACATGTTGCGGTGTGCCATCCTGACAACACTTATTCACCTTGTACAGGTAGATGCGACTGTGTTTATTTTATGCTCTATTTACATTTTGGTTTGTTTCTTCTTTGATGTTACTTGATGACATGATCATATGAGGCATTATACTTCATTGGTTTCTAACCATTGGAAGTTGACTTACACCTGGCATGCTATGGTGCTTTTCTGTTCATGTGAGCAACAGCTTTCAGGAAGAAAGGTAGCAGTATATGCCAATATAATAATAAGCCAATTTTTTTTCAACTTTCTCAAACTAATTACTTGGGGAAGTCAGTAAGACATTATTGTCTTGTTATCTGGCTTAAGGAAGGAGAAAGAGTGTGCTTGGATGTCATTATTTACATTAATTAACTGGTCGTTACAATTATATTTCTTCTTCATACTGTGCCAGAGTACATTCTATGCAGAGTTCACCCTACTAGTTACCCAATTCCAGCAGTCCATTTCCAGTTGTTATAGTTGATCACTGAACAGCTAGCACACAAACTTAACCAACTTACCCCACATTCCTCCTTATCTAGCCATCTCTCCAGCTTTTTGCCTGGCTTTGACTGCATAGGTTGTATGTTTGCTACCTTGCTTGCTGTACACTGGTTTTGTGGCTTTAGTCGGGTTAATTTTCCTTGGGTCACACTCAGGCTGCTGGTCCATGACCTTGCCTGGTGCCTTCTTGCCTTGCCAGTGTTTTATTCTCCAACCCTCACAGAGACAGCCTGCTACACTCCCTGGTGTTGTGCATGCACTTAGCCCTTCAAAAGAAACAAATTTTACCACCAAAAGTTATATTTTTAAAAACATTTTCTGCATGTTGATTGTAATAGAAATGTATATCATAAAATCTCAGGTTGGCACAGGATATTCTACTTGCTAATTTATTATGCCTATTTAAACTGTCACTAGGCTGCCAGACAGCTCTTTGTGTCCATAAGCATGTTGGTGTGTGTTTGCGAATCATGGAGCTGGTCTTGAGTATATGCATGCACATGCAGGCTCATGGCAGCCATGTGTGATGGGCGGATGTTGGAGGAGGGCAAATGTGCATGTAAGGAAGGTGAGAGAGATTATATGATTGTGCATGGGAATATTATGCTTGTAAGTTCCTCAGCCACGCTGTTCGCTTCTGTCTTAAAAATTAAACGTAAACAAACTCATGCTGAAAGTGTGCAGTCACTGCATGACTGTCATTGTTAAACAGTTGGGTTTGAACCTGCCTGGTGAATCCTTTGTGCAGGGCTATGGGCCAGAGTCAACACAACTGTACGACTTCATCCTGCCGGTGATTGACATCAGCACAGATGTCAAGCAGGACCAGCATGTGTACCTGCTGGAGGATGGACTGGAACTCTGGCACACTACACTTCTCAACGCTCCATCCTCATCCCCAGACCTACTTAAACTTTTTAACAACATGCCTCCATTACTGCGTAATGTCAGCTTTTGACACTGCATATTTACGTATAAATAACTTGTTTATTGATTGAAAAATAAGGTATCATTTAACATAGTCCACAAAAATATGCATCTCCACCCCCATACAGTGTTAGTATTCCATAAAACACCAATTCATAGGTTAAGTGTTAACCTCATAAGTGCGGAAGTCTGCCAAGGGCAAAAGGAGCATGTAAAATGCTTAGTTCTGTACTTAAGGGAGGGGGCAAATCTGCATCTGAAAGTGCCAGTAATTAGAAATATCAGAAGTATTTTCACCTGTACTCACCCATTAACAAATCTACATTTCAATGAAAGCAGGTGTATCAGGATTCAGTTTACTCATGCTTTAAAAAAAATGCTGTAAAACCTTCAAGTGTTTGTTACCATATACCAAACTCAGACTGTCAGAGTAAAGAGTTTGCTCTAAAATGTGAAATCATTTGTTGCCAGAACTGGGAACAGAGAACCTACGCTTGTGTCTCAAGATCATGCAAAGCTACATTCTCCTAGGATCCAGAGACTTCATGCAGGTCTGCAGTTTTTATAGCATGTTACGGAATTTATAGATAAATTTTTGTGTAATCCCTTTTTTTAAATCATGAGTGATTTGCCTTATCTGTTTTCATTACTTGGTGTGTTCTTGCAGCAGTGTGTTCTAAAGCAAGTAGAAAAAAAATACAAACTGCAGAGGTTGCATCTCTGTGTTGGTATTAAGTACTGTTCTTCTGCAGATGCCATGTTCTGGCCAGTGAGATTTTATATCATATCAAGTGTGGCCCTTGGGCAAGAAAAGGTTGGGCACCACTTTTTCTTGGAATGCTTTTTTGGTATCTTCACAGCATCATTTTCTTAATCTGTCTTTTTCTCCTTTATTTATTGCAGCTTTACTCAAATGTGATGACATCAACCCTGGCTAACCTAATGACTGACTTGCGGACAGAAGGCATGATGATGGTGTTGCGAGTCATGGAACTGGTCTTGAAGGCTTTCCCTACTGAGGGACCTCATGTCTTCATGTCTATGCTGCCATCCATCTTGCAGTCTGTTTTAGAGGATGAGGAGGTAGGGAACTCTTCTGTCCTTTAAATAAACAATTACATTTAGCATCCTTGGATATAACTGTTTAATTTACAGTGTGCGGATGTGATTATTTACATTGACTACTAGTGTACTCTGGCATAATTTGTGATGTACACAAGCAAGAAAGGTCAACATACACCAGTTTCTCAGGAGACATTGAAGGATCCTCTCTGTGTGTGTTGTGGGAAGGGGTGTGCATGTATGTGTGAATGTAAGCAATAGTAATATATCATTTTAATATAAAATCATTTAGGACTATATAAGAAATATATATGTTCACAAATCTGCTATGACTTGATTTATTGGATCTGAAAGCCATGATATGATAAATGATATACAGCAGGGACATGATGCTTTGAATGAGTTAATATTTTGCATTTAGAATCATGTATACTCTTATTATTCCCATTCCTCACCACTTTCTTTTTCGATCTGAACCTCACCTTGCTTCTGTCATCACATGTTACATATTTAGCTGCATCTTTGTTCCTGGTGTTAGAAACATTTTACAGCATCACACCATAGTCCTTACCATGAGTTGATCTAGTGACCTGTGACCCAGTCTTTCCTTTCAGCATGAAAGCTGTATGCTGCTGGCTATGCATCTGGCCCTCTTCGCCCGCATCCTGCTTCAGAACCAGGAAGTCCTGTGGTCTGTCATACAGCATGTATCTCTCAAAGCTGGCATTGATGTAAGTACTTTTTTGCTGGTCTTTTGGCAAAGTAGCATGCATCAAGTGTTTAATAGATTATAGAGGTAACATAGATCAGTAAACTGAAATAGTTCTTTGGGTTTTGCAATAACGTCATTCCCATGTGTAGTCAGCAGACATCAGTACCTAGTTTTCTGTGCTTGATGTAACCTATAGAGAGTAAAAGGGTTCATGAATATTTTGGTTTGTATGTGTAAGAATGTGTCTTCTGAACCTTAAATCTACTGGCTTAGAGATACAGTATTTAGGAGGCTTTTTTTTTTTTTTGGTCAGGGTTGGGTATTGTTTCAAGATTTTGTGCATTCTTTGAATTATATAAATTTGTCATTTCATTACATCACTTGAACTTAATTTGTGTAAATATTCTTCTTCCCATGTTTCAATATGCATAAATATTTGTTTCATTCTTTATAAAAATATGTGGTCCCGATGGGAGCTATTACAGTTGCTTTAAAAACCTTGTAATGTTTGTTTTGTTGACAGAGCTGGCTGCTTCTTGGTCAGCTTCTTGATGTTTGGACAGACCGGATGGACATCATCACACAGCCTGAGCGACGCAAGATCTGTGGCTTGGCACTTGCATCCCTTCTCACGTTCAATAACAGGTAGCATCCTTCATTTAACATTAGGTTTACTATTGGACTTAGTGGACAAACATTGTAAAAGCACCAGTAGATGACTTGAGGGCACACAATGCTCAAATACCTGCAACATATATAAACTTAGAATGACAGTTCTTCATGGAGGAGGATATAGCAGTTCCTTTCATTCTAATTTGGAAGAGTATTGCTACTGTACTGTTTTCCTGTTTAATGCAGTACAGCATTAGTATATCATTTATCGGAGTTTATGGGTGTGTTTTCCAGCGTGATAACGGACAGGTTTGGAGCGATCGTCAACTCTATAGTGCAAGTCCTGCATGACGTTTGCAGGGGAGACGAAAGTGGTGGCCAAGCAGAGTGAGTTATATCCCCTTTTTAAAATGCTAGATTGTGACCTATATACTTTCGCCGAGAAGTCGCGGCTTTAAGGGTCTAGAATGAAAATATGTTGCTTATGTTTAGCAAAAGATATTTCCCAGGATTTCTAATAGAATTTGTAGTCACACATAGGATCGAGAGAGAAAATTGATATTGTGCTCTGCCCAAAAAATATAAAGCAATGAAAGGGCAGTGCACAGCAACAGTTACACCTAGTTGAAAGACACGTTTTGAATTGCTTCCACTCCCAAGTTGAGATTTCAAAAATATTATTGACTGATGTACGCACAACACAAATGAGAATGATAAGGAAGAATAATTTGCAATTGAAAACAGAATATTGTGGTGTGACATTCCTCCTCCATCCTTCCTACCATTTTTAATAGCTATAGTCTTGAGTGAAGGTGTATTGCTAATAAACACAGGAAATAATAATAGTAATCTGTGTGTTCATAACCTGCATGCCCATTTCATTGTGAGGTACTTGCGCAGACTGGTCTCATTAACATTAATTGTCCCAACAGTGCTTATCAGATTTGTATAATGCCAGTAACTTTTGATTTATGAGGTGTGCTGTCTGTGAGATGTGAGTCCTTTCAAAGTCAATGATGGTGCTGGATGAAGGACTTTGGCTGCTTCCATGTGGTGCTGCTGAAAAATGTTTTAGATGTCCTAGCTGTTGAAAAAAATCATGACTGCGAGATCCAAAAGTTTGAGGAGAAGCATTTCAGAGTATTTATCCACAGAACTTGGCCAGTCTTTTGCCTTGCCATGCCCTTTAAACTGGTTTTCCTATAGCTTCTCAGACTAGCTCCATCCAACTTTATTGACTCTTTATTGACTGGCTTAGCAGAGACCAATTAAAAACACAACCACTATAAAACTCCTCTGTCTTTCACTACCTGTGACAGCTCAGACAGCTTGATAGAAACATGTCAATTTACTGCTCTCGTTCTCTATGTCAGCTGCCTGGTGATTAGTGACACAGACAGCTACTCAAAGGAAGAAACTGATGAGGACACCCCCCATGACAGACGCAAGCGGCAGCTGTGGCGACAGGATCCTGTGCACACAGTTTCCCTGCAAGAATACCTGGTCTCCCAAATGAACCAGTGCCAGCAGCTCCATGGTCAGGTCAACTTCACCAGGCTGATGGGCCAAGTGGATTCTGAAGTCATCCTGCAATTGAAGGCATTTTGCCAGTGAAGTTTCACACACCTGGGCAGTGAAAGACAATGAGTGTTCTTGTGAACTACATACAAGAAGAGCCAGTGACACATTTTTCTTCGGACATTTAACTATCCCAGTGCTGCACTGGTCTGCAAACAATGGGAATACAAGCATATTGGGAAATGAGAAACAGATAAAGATCGAATTTTTGTGTAATGATCTGTACATCTGTGGGTGCTTCGTGTTAAGAGCTTTAGTTTTCTTTCTTCTGACCTTATTAAGTCCCACTCCCAGAAGAAAAAAACATGGGGCATTATTTAGCATAACCTTGATTTAGCAATCTTTTTCTTAACTTTATCAGGTAAACCCTGATAACCTGATAACCCTGATGCATGATTTGATTATATTGCCTTCACACTATTAATTTTACTTCCTTCATCCCAAAAGTTCAGAGCAAAATTGTAACACTCGCAGACCTCTTCCTTATTTTATCTTTCATGTCATTCCAGCTGAAGTTAAAATCCATCCAGAATATTTCATCTGGCATTGGCCCAGTGAGCCCACCCTTTTTCCGGTGTGGGAGTGTGTTTTTATTTTATATTTTTGTAATTTATTGATTTTTATTTTTACTGGAGGCACTTTCTCTACTACATAAATTAAGGTGAGGTCATTAGGACAGGCTCAGGGTCATTGGGCAGCAGATGGATGTGAGGAAGTATTCGGCTGTGTACGTCCCCAGCAACCCTATCCCACAACAACATGAAGACTGGGCAATGTGTTATGATTGAGAATTAAAGACAGTGGCAGTACTTGTTCATTTAGCAGACATAAAAATTAAGATTATCATTGATTTCCTAAGTTTGTACAAGGATTTAGTCCTAGAAATAGATTCTATAATTAGATTCAAACTTTTGTGAAACAAAAGGTGGAGGGGGGGGGGTGGTAGCCATTTATTGGTTCAGGGCATAATCTTTATGTTGTGGTATAGTATTATTATTATTTGTGCACAAGCACATGTAGTTTTTGTTGATGTTATGTCCACATTGATGAGTCATGAGAAAGGGAGTTCCTGGCATGATGATCTGCCTTATTGCCTAGAAGGTTGTGAATTTTGTTTCTTTTCTTTTTTTCTGCAAACTGTAAGTACTTTTGAAGATTTTTTTTTTTATCACGCCATGCTGATATCCAGTACTCCCTAAACATCTTACTGCATGTAAAGAGAAATGACAGATCATTTAGAGGACCTCTAAAAGCTGATTTTGAAAACTGTGCAACAAACCCTGTGATAGAGTGGTGAACCTCCAGGCTTAAATTCAAAAGTCAGAATTTATTGCACCTGCTTTGATCATGTGCATATTGCATATTGACTTAGATGGATCTTATAATGCTGGGACACATTCAAGCTAAGCTGGGTATTATCACAAACTTAAGCTAAGCTGGGTACTATCACAAACATAAGCTAAGCTGGGTACTATCACAAACATAAGCTTAACTGAGTGCTATCACAACGGAAAGCCCATGACATTTGGGTTCCTTTTAAACTTGTCTAAGTTTTCATTACCTAATGCAACATTATTGCTGATTCAAGAATTAGAAGCAAGGCCTTTCACTTTCACCTTAGCTGCTTTGTTCAACCGAGATTTGTCTGTCGTCTCTGCTGGTTGTCATGCTTACATTGTTGCTTCAAACTTCAAGATTCTCAAAATGGAGCAATCTTGCAGAAGAAGGATAACAGCAACAATCTCATCTTTGCTTCATGAACTGCTGCCTTTCGATGAATCATTTGATGTGTGATGAAGATTTGCTTTGAGAGAAAAAAAATTTTTTTCCATCAAAATGGCAAAATGTGCTGTAAAACAGAGGGTGAGGTTGTCGGGTGTTCTATGACACTAGTCTGTGGAGCATGTCTGAGAATTTAGGCGAGGGTAAGCTGTGCTGGTTTTGTAGTGTACATGCAAGTAACCCATAGAAGTGAAGGATGGGGTGGAAGGGAGAGAAGGGATATCTCGTGCTTGCAGACTGCATCAAGACAGGCTCCCAAATGGAGAGGCAGTAGACCTAGTGCTGACTTGGCCAGTATACCCACGTGCTTATCTCAGAGTTCTTCCCTACTGTATGCACCAAGCACTATAAGTGGCAGTACTTGTGTGTTTTTCAGGGCATTTTACATTTTCCAGTAAGGACCCGTTCCATGCAAATAATTGTTTACATGTGGGTTAGTGGTGCATTTATGTGCAGGTTTGTAGTACCAGGATGTGGCACTCTCCATTTCCTGTGATAACCCATTGTCAGTGGCTGCACCTGGCGCTTGTTCCTCTGTGAAACTGTAGCATTACTGCTCAGACATTTCCTCCTCACATTTCTCCAAACTGTTGGAAACTGCCAGCATGTGTGGTTGTTTCAAATGATTTTTTTAGGAAGAAACTTGGATGTGTCTAAATTTAATTTACATAGATGAATATTATGAAGTGTAAAATATATCAGATATCTAGCTTGCCTGCATTTCTGCAGGTGAGCTGAAAGTGTGCTTCTATGTAATGTCCATGCACAAAGATTGTTTTTTAAAAAAGGTGTCCAGAAATGTCTTTTAGTTTCTTTAGGAGAAAATATGTTGTAAAAGTTAGACTTTTAACATAGAGAACTGTAAGCATCAAATCAAGTTAAGGGTCTGTAGCCAGAAAGTGCTATTAGCATCCAATCTTCAGGAGACTATCAAGGGATAGATCCATTTAACCCAGAGGGCAGATACATGTTCTGCATATCTTTTTTTTATTTTTTTTTTCATAGTTTACTAGACTGTATAACTTCCTGCTGTCCTGCAGTTTTAATAGCAAATTAAAAGTTTTATTTGTGGTTGGGGACAGAGATTTAGTCATGATGCTTTTTAATGCATAATTTTCACAAATCATATTTGAAGTAATTCACTATGTTGTCCATTTTAAAAAAAAAGCATCTTTCACGTTCATTTTTATCACATAATGAATGCCTCCAGCATCTAATTTCCAGACGACACACTTGACACTTGAATAGTCTATCTTCATTTCCAGAGGAAAGAAAAGCATAGGAGAGGAAAACCTGAGTTGAGCAGTGTGGAACACACAGCATGTTGTATGATGTCTAGTGTGGGAGCAGATACCATAGGTACATCAGACACGACAAAAATGTACAGCTCCTTGCTTCGAGCCTGAGAGTTGCTGCTGGGGATGAGCGACAGGAGGCTGTAGATGAAGTGGTAGTGCTTGGTGTAAGAGATGGCAGTACTGCAATGTGTGAGCCTGGCTCACAATAGGTAGGGACCTCTTGAGAGCTGAAAAAGTATGCCTGAGTACACAACAATGGTACATAATATTTATGCATATGGGATTGTCTTTAAAAAAAAAAAGAGAGCGGTGAGCGATAGGGTGAAGTGGAGAATGTCACCACCGTGTACAGTATGAGGAGAGCGACTCCTTCAGATCTGCATGAGTAGTATGTGATAAGTGTTGTAAGCAAAGTGTGTGGATAGACAGCAACACGTGCATCGTGAATGATAAGTGTGACACTACTACTTGGCTCCACACAGAACTTTTGTATGCTGCATGATTGTTGGTGTCACGCTTGTACTTTGGCTCTGCACAAAACTTTTGTATGCTGGATGATTGTTGGTGTCACGTTTGTGCTGTGGAAATGGCGCCGCACAGCAGAATATTGCATTCTGGATGATTGTGGATATAGTGTGGAGAGGACTGTGAATACAGAGGGCGATGTGTGCGATGGACTGAGAGTGTAACCTGCAGTGAACGCTACTTCTCTTCCGTCGTAGAGGGAAATAGAGACTGAACGTATGTGCATCAACGGTGTGCCTACTGGGAAACTGTCAGGCCCGTGATCCCCAGTGTGAAGAACAAGAGAACGGGATACACAATTGCACTGAATAAAGTTTTCCACTACGAGTACCTGTCTGTGTGTGTGTTTTTACATTTTTATCTCGATTTGTATTTTGTTCAATCGTTTCCTGACAGCTGTTGTGGAGTGGATTACGTTTGTAAACGTTCGTCAGACAAGTATCCGGGGTTTTTCTTAAAGACAGGTGGGCGGGTGAATAATTAAGACACGACTGAACTGCTGCAGAGCTCAGATTGCGTGACTTGCTAATTCCCTCGGCGTGACGTCATCCCATCGCTCAGGATGTTGATGTTTTCTAATCGTCAGAATTGTATGAGCGGTTGTTTACTTCTCAGGGCTTGGAATGCAGGAGCTGGTCTCGTTCGTCCCGTGCACATAACATAAAGATCGAACCAATCATACAGGGTTAGTCAAACTGACGTCAACACCAAGGCTTTTTTTCTAAGTATCATAATTTTGACTAACCTGTATATGGATTATTCCACCTAAGCAAAAATTGTTACTTAATTCTAATTGAAAATGTAATGGCGGGAAAACTTGAGAGACCAATGTTCCATGACCAGTCATATAGCAAGTTGTTGTCCTCAAGGTATGTTGTACACAGCAGCAGTGAACCAAAGGTGTGCACGGATATTCCACCGAAATTTTATTTGTGCGTCATCAGGTCGTGATCCTTTCCGGCTCCTGGCTTCGCGAAATGTATTTTGCTCAGTTCGATGAACAATGGGTCCTATAAATCCTGACCGCCTACTCGACAAGCTCCTGAGAGCTGACAACAATGCTGTTCACAAGGGAAGTCCCATCATTTCACTCTTCGGGATGTGAACTGGCTTCACATCGAATTCAACATCGGTTACTTCAACTCACACTTTCACACACGCACGCACATTTTCTCCATACATCAACTCCTGTGTAGCATTGCTTCTGGTCTTAAAATATTGTCATCTGAAATTACTACAACTAGCATTGGTAGTGTAAAGAATTACAAATTAAACCGTATATGTAAAAAATCTGTATATGAAGAAAACATTTTGTCACTTGGGCTCTTTCACCTGCCTGAGGTAAATAGCAAAGGATGATCTTGTCAACATCCTATTTTGGCATCAGTCTTGCGAAGACTTTTGCTTGGAGAGAGACAGAAGAATCCATGTGTGATGTAAAAGTAGATAATGTTTCTAAAATAGTACTTTTGTCCCGTTCGGAAGTAGAATGTATATGCAACCGTTGGTAAATTTTTTTGTTCTTGGGAACGTCAGCACGTGTTAACATCAGCTAGATCGTCAGCAGATAGCGGAAATGGGTGTGTAAACATCATGTTAAAATCTCTTTCCGTCCTTTCACAATAACCTGGAATGACTACGGCATTGAAGTACAGAAGGAATCGGACACCTCCCTCTCCTACCCTCCACCCCATTTTTTTTTTTTTTTCATTGAAAAGTTCAGACAAGATTTTAGTGCTACAATGGTTGAACTGTTTGAATAAATCTTGCCGTTGTTTAGAATAGCTCTTCGGCGATGAAGTTTCGTTTTAGAACGGAGCGTGCTGATATTGAACTGGGGGACTGAGTAAACAAGAGAGCAAAGAATGGGCCAACTTCATCCTTTGTTTGTCTTGCTGCACCTTTCGTTCGAATTTTTTTTTTTTTTTTATCTTTCGCTCTCTCTCTCGTTTTGTGAAGATTGAGATGGGACGATTTTTTTCCAAATCATTAGTACTTTGCTCAGTTTAGCATTTTGCCGAGTTTCTTTTGTACAGCTGCGAGTAGAGACTATGGAGCGATTGTGATAGAAGTTAAATGCTGTTGCCCTGTGTGTGAACCACTGAACAGTTTTTGTGAACACATAACTGCACAATCCATTCCTCTCCACCTCTCTCTCACCTAAATCATTTCCTGTTCAATTATTTTGGTATGTACAATCATTCCATCATATAATCATATCGACACGTGCAATCATTCCGCCTCATCGCCATGTAAATCGCTGCCATACATGAAAACAAAAACCTGGACAACCGATAAGTCATAGGAGCAATGAGCTGTAAGTGGCCCATCGTGTCTAGGCCATGGCAAAGCCCAATCGTTCCCGATAAACTATGTCTCCGATGGCTGCTGGGTGGTTAGAGAAAGGACGTTTCCAAGTTCAGGGACCGAGCAGAGTTCTAATCAGAAATGTGTTCTGAAGTTTGAGCGCACTCAGAACCTGCCTCAATGCTGCAAATATTTTGTCAAAACAAATTCCTGCTGTACTCATTTTGTTGAAGTGTTTGCATTTCTCATTCCTCTTTCATCAAAATTTGCCATCGGCGTGTGGAAATTTTTTTCCCATAAGGCTTACTGTCACGACGACCGCACTTCCTGCTGTTTGACAAAGCTGCATTAGCATCAGCAGCAAGTGTCGATGATGCCATCGATAAACAGAGAGGATTATGGGAAGAACTCCTGGCCTGAACTGAGCTCACTCTCTCCATTCTCCAGCCTTCATACCCGTCTTGCTTCTTTGTAATTGTCACTTGACCACGTTTTCCACACCCACCCCGATTTATTCTTCATCACGCCTCAGTGGCCAAGAAAATTATTTCATGCCTTAAAGATAATCATTGAATCGATGTACAATTAGAATTATTTTACTATTATTAAATATTTACTCATAAGTATAACTAGTAAACAATACTTGCAGCCTGTCACCTGTCCCATGATGCTGTGTGTGGTGCTGTGGTAGTTAAGTGCCAAATGGCACAGAAGCAGGACAATGGTGCCAGCCAAACGAGGACTGGTATGATTGGAATGGCAAACACCTGCACCCACGTAAAAGGAAATTACGAAAATAACCCTGCATCTAGCAATTTGTAAGCAGCGCAAATGAAGTGGGAGGACGTGTATAGAGAACAGGAAAACCTGAAAAAAAGAAAACATTTTTCTCCGTTTGCTGTTTCTATTCTTTCTTACAATGTAAAAAAAAAAACATTTAGACAATTGAGGAAAGGAAATTATTTACTAGCATCATTGCCTTATCTGGATTCGACTGTAAGTGGATAGAGATCGCTTCTGGAAATGCAGTTCATGCACGTGTGAAACTAGCAACACTTAATATTTCCATGAAACCTGCTTAAAGCAACATCAGTGAACGACTCTGTAACTGAAGACCTTAAGCTCGATTGTGAGAATTACAATACTTCACAACTGTCTCTTTGTGGCTGAAATGAGTTTTGAGGTTGGATTACAGGAAGAACTAATCTGACATATCGACGGTGGGCCTGTGAATAATGCCAACGAAATTTGCTGGCGAAGTGTGCTTCCATTTAAAGTGTGTCTGGAATGGCCATCCACACAGCACAGACACCATCTGTTGAGAACCCTGGAAGAGGGCGATAGGAATTTGCTCGCACTTACCGCTGCCAATAAACTTTCTATGGCGGTGGTTATGAAGCGAGAGTAAGTAACTTTCCCAGCCTCGTGGAAAAGATTCTTGTTTTCGTAGTTACAATCACTACTTAGTGTTTCTTTAGTCCAGGGAATCCTTGCTAATTGTTATAACCAGGGCTCCAGGGGCAAAACAACATCTGAGATGTCTGGACACCGATTTATAATTTCGGAAACAAGACACTTATCCTTGAGTTCCCCATGTTGCCCCATGGCATTAACTTACCTTCGCTTCATAACCATGGCCTCAGATGGGTTACGATGCTTACTGCTGATTGAGGTGCAAAGGCCGACATTTTTTCACAGATGGCACCGGAAAGAGGGACACAGAAAAAACGCTTAATTATACTTCTATTTCTACACATCCATTCTATGTTAAAATACATATCGAGTACAATCATCAAAGACGACTTGCAGTTTCCAGATGTTTCTGTAAATTCTCAATTACCTTAATTGCTTGTCTAAGTTCGCCGGAATTTGAAAGAACTTTGGCCAGTGAACCACTTCTTGTTCTGTCTCGGCCCCAGCCGTTCTTCTGCCAAAGCTGATTAACGACATCAAAGCTCATAAATAAATAAAATTATATCCCATGACAATAAATACAAGTAACTTAATTAAGCATTTTTAAATCCTGATTCTCTTACCTCGATAATGTATAGTCTACAAGAAAAGGTTTCTCCAAGATAATACTAACGGTCTGTCAGACATGTGAAATGAAGAGACGAGGATGGTGAAGATGGAAATAACAGAATGGAGATGACTGTAGAGTTAATACGGATTCAACAGACGAGAAAATTTTTACAGGAGTAAAATGACCTCATCTGTTGTTATCATCACAGAATAAACAACAGGATATTGTATTCCTCCTGAGTGCACCAAACCTGTCTGCCAAGAGCGGGAAGCATCAGCTCACAACACCAACCTCAGCCAGCCAGTCACACCAACGGTTTGTCTACCGAAGATAGTTGGGACTTGGCAAGAGTTCAAGAAGGTCAGGCAGGCTCCAAGATCAACTCTCTTGCCATTCAGTCTGAGTTCCCTTCTGGTTGCAAGGTTGCGGCGGACACTGGGTGAGTGCGCGAGCCCTGAGTGTGTGTCTGTCCTGACATCGGTTCTGGGAGGAAGACGGAGGAGCCAGAATGCAGTCAGAGGATGATGTGGTTAGGTAAGTATGGGAGGATTCCTTGCTAACAATACACCGGGTAGCAGGGTCTGGCTCTCATCAAGGTTTAGGGCGTTGTGTCTTATCTGTCAGGACAGCCAGGGCGGAAAAAAGGGAGCTGTGTTTGTTTAGGGGTTTGCTAGCAAGTTAGCTTGTAATAGCAGCTTATACATGATGGTGGTGGTGTAGTTGTACAAAGCTGGTGTAAGTACGGACTGTGTACAAGTTTCTGGGGGACTAGCGGTACAAAGTTGGTGTAAGTACTGATTATACTTTTTTGTATGTCTGTGGGTCTGTTTTGCTTTCCTCCCTCCATCAATACCCTTCCTAAGGATTTTTCACAAGCTCAAGGCAAACTAACCCTGACCTTATCCTCGAAACAATATCAGCAGTGTTTTCCAGACCACATCAGCAAAATAAATTAATTAGTAGCACGAACCTAAACAAGATGGGATGTAACTGTTCCAAATTTGCCAAATATATATATAAGACAATTGTTGTCTGTTTACGAATGCATGTGAGAACATGTATGTGTGTGTGCTTGCCTACGAGTGTCTCATCTCTGTGTCAGTGCGTGTGTATTGGCACAAGTTAGAGGCTGCTGGCTCGTAAACATCAACAATTTATCTTGGTGTACATGAGGGCATCTGTGTGTATCTGTGTTCTCGTTGTGAACAGCTGCGTAATTCAACCTACAGGACTGACCTTGTTCATTGTTTATTAAAGTTACTGGCGTAGGCTTTCTCTTGTCATACCTTTGTTTTGTTAGAAACCATACACACCTGCACAGAATGAACTGTACTACATTTAGTAAATCAGTCCTTCATGAGCCTACATCAGGGGTGGGCAAACTACGGTCTAAGGACCTCTTCGGACCGCCACGTCTGCCAAAATGTGAAGTGCACTTGTTTTACATATTTTTATTCGGCCTCGGTTAATTTTATCGAAAATTTAATTCATCAGTCTGTAACATTCTAACAGGACAAAATACAAAAACACGGATGACATGTCCGATGGAGTCGTTAGAGAGTATCGGGCTCCTGCCTCCAAAGGAAAGGATGGTTTTAAAATTTCATTGTGATCGAATTCACACAGCTTCATTTTACATCATAAATTCGGTAAGTGAAGGCCATTATTTACTCATTGTTTTGTCTTATCCATTATGACTAGGTTTGTTATGTAGTCACCTGGCCTGATTTTTTTTGTTTTTGTTTTTTTTTTTTTTTTTTTTTGTATTTTACCTGCACTCCACATAGCTGAGAATACTGAGACCGGCCCGCTAAAATAAAAATTTGCCTACCCCTTGTCGACATTGGCAAGGTGAAAATTTGCATAAAAGATGAGAGAGAGAAGTAAGGCAAGAATAATAGTACAAGACTTCTCTGGTTGAGTCACTTCAGACAAGGCATGGTACTTATACTTTGTTATGTTTACTATCCTGGTGGAAATTCATTGTTGGTACGGTAAAGTTAAAGCCAGAAGGGTGACGGATCACACCCCAAGCACGTCACAAAAAAAAAAACTAATTTGTTGGATGCAAGAAAGGAAAACCATTTAAGATGGTGTAAGACTGTAGTGATGAGTAATTATAACCCTCGGCAATGGCGTCAGAAGCCAAAGCTTCTTGTCACGCTGCGTCCTCCTCTGGTCACGATCGTATTAACAGTTGTCAGAAAAAACAAAGAGGAAAACATTTTAGTATGTTGAGGGTATATGCAGTTGTGCTATTTTGTGACTGATATACGAATACACGATTTTCTGACATTGTTGACTTTGTTGACCCCTGCAACAAGTCCCCCCAACCCCAACACACATATCAGAGCAGAAACAGGGGATACTATCATAAACTGGCCCTTGTCATTGTATACTACCCACCTATCCACGTTTGTCAGTCCGTGCTTTATCATAAACTTCATTAATTAGCTATTGAAAGACACTATCACATAATGATTCTTGATATTGACAACGGCGTACGAACCTGATGGCGGTACATTGCTCGGTTCGATACTCGTCATGACGTAGCGTAACACAGGTAAGTGGATTGAGTCAGGTATGGAGTGATGATGTAGTTTTATAGCGCGCTTGTATCCGCATCACAAAGATGCGCTCAATGTGGGTACCTGACTCCGTAGAGAGGTGATGAAGGTCGGGTGACGCTGGAGAGGAGATGGGGACTGCACTCACAAAGGCTGGTCCCGAGATAAACGAGGGCTCTAACTGTTCCCTCCCTGGGGAGGTTATGAGATTTCCTTTACCTTTGCTTATATTCTCTAGTCTTTAATATCTATCCACACATCTCCGTCCAAACATTATCCTAATCCTTTACAAAATAATCTGTTATCCATCTCTTTATCTATTCCATAGCTTGAAGGTATATCTCAGCAGTTATTTTCGCCACGAGTCTAAGTTATCTCCCTTGTGCTGTTTCTCTCCAGACAAAATTTCTCTCGTGAGTGCGAGTATATAAACTAACATCGTCAGGCGGAGCAAGAGATGAACAGAAAAGACGAGTTCAGGGTGTCTGCAATCGACGTCCCGTTTGCTGACGTGGCGCAGCCGCTGTAGCGTCCTTGATGTCGTTTAGTCACGTGGTTAAGAACCTATTGACAGCCGCTGTTGTATGCCTTTCATTGTTTGTCGGGTCGGTGTTTATCTTGTTGATAATGTGTCATACAAGCAATCAATGTTCGGAGCCACAGCAGTTTTTATCATTGCAAGACGAAACGACTAATCTTTCCTCACGCAAACTATAGTTTTTTGTTTGGGTTAGTTATGGAACTGTGTATTTACGAGCTTTCCGGATTTTTCTCATTTACTTCCCTATGTCTTTACCTCCTGCATGTTTTTTTGTTTGTTTTGTTTGTTTGTTTGTTTGTTTTCATTCGTTTAAATTTTTTTATTTTTGTTTGTTTGTTTTGTTTGTTTTGTTTTTGTTTGGGTTTTTTGTTGTTGTTTTTGTTTTTTTTTTGCTTTAAATTGCCAAATGCGGACTCAGTGATGGCTTATTATCCCTAGTTATCCACACGATAAACCCGCTGATATGCATGCACCTAATTAATCCTCAGCTTATCACACGCACACGCACACGCACACGCACACGTGTATATGCACAGTATCTGCCATCTTCTTTCGTTGAAAAGTCTCATCGAGATACCGAAGAAGTATCTGTTGTCTAGGCACGGTGCCCGAGAGACTGGCACCATGATATTGCAGAAATGACAATTTGTTTTGGTTTTTTGTTCGACCTACTTTTGCCATTTAGCGTCCTGCCGCCACGTCATCCTGCTTCACATCACGTGACCTGCTGGCACGGCTTCACCCCTTGACCTTGCAGTCCTTGCAGATCGAAAGCTTGATGACAAGTCACCTGCCACCACCTTGAGAATTCCCAGTACAGGGAAGGTGGGAGTCTTAGCAATGACACACACACACCCAGACATCAGTGCACGTGCACTGACCCGAGGTGTAGTTTATGGTTTCGTCTGCACGTTCGTGTCTAGAATGGATATATTATGTCGATCAGATGAAGAGCTGATCGTGGCCTGGGAGATGCTATCACTCGTGCCCTGAGGGATGATCAAAACTATTCAAAATTAGTCTGATACTCACAAATTTGGCAAGAAACCTAGCCTTTCATCTACAGTAAAGGTCATAAAGTGTGGTTGTTGTTTGTTCCGGGATGTGTTTATTTTAAAGCTTGCTACCCGGAGCATCAGCCAGTCGTGATGTTGTCAACTTTTGATCTTTCACTTAATTTGAATCGAGCTTATTCATTCACGGGGTGAGTGAAACAACAAAAAAAGAACACACACTATTAATGCTCCTTCCCTAGCTAAACAGTTTGACAGCTCATCTTCCGCATCTGATGTTTTGAATGGAGGCTCCATTCCTCTCCCTCTCTCTTTCCCTCCTGTGGATGCCCTCTGAAGTTACGATTTTTACGAAATTTGCACAGACTAGTAGAAGTTTTTCACAATTCATTCTGTGTAGCACTGTTTCCCTGGAGCCGCTTCAGTAGAAAAAATAAAACATGTTCTGGTTCAACCTACATCAACCAAAGTAGGTCAACCGAACTATAATCAAAACGAACATCCCGCCAAACTTGGTTAACATCGGATGAACACTGTGCATCGTCTTCAATGGGTTTTGTGGTTTTACTTTAAGCATTTGATCTACCCAGTGTAAGTAGATCATTTCTACAAAGAATTTGCTGAATTGTAGAGTCACTTTGTTATCTCCGTGGTTGTGAAATAGAGCGAAATATAGGGAAGGAGGGAAGGGAGAGAGAGAGAATGTAAGTCAAATGGCGGCTGGAACCACCGCTTATTAATAATCTCATGGTCAGGCTGTCGAGCTCAACAGTTTGAATTGCAACATCACCCAGACACATCATAGCATTGTTTATACTTTACTCCAAAAGTCCTGGCCGCCCCTTCCCACGCTGCGGAAATGAGCTGTCAACCTCAACAAGGTATGGAAGGGGCATCAAGAACACAGCAACACAATAGAACAAGTGTTTCCTTACTTCACTATACTGACGCCAGGCATGTCAATATTATATCAAAGCATTATGCATCAAGAGTTATAGATACTTAACATACTTTATATCCATCTAAATAAAATATTATCGACTCATATGTCTTTTACATAATGAATAAAGAAATCTGAGGACCAAGAACATTGACCCAGTTCACGAGAAAGCTTTTAATCAACAGACGAAATGTTAATGAGCTTGCTCGCTCGAGCAGATAGAGTTTTTATAACGGTCTGAAGACTGGCCTGGCCTTTCTAGTACTGAGCTTGCAAGAAGCGGGAGGCAGACTCCCACCCGATGGAGGGCAAAGCCGAGTCCCCACGTGCCAGCTGGGTGGGCAGATATCCCATCCACCCGATGGAGGGCAAAGCTGAGTCCCCACGTACCAGCTGGGTGGGTAGACTCCCATCCACCGATGGAGGGCAAAGCTGAGTCCCACGTGCCATCTGGGTGGGCAGACTTCCTCCCACCCGATGGAGGGCAAAGCCGAGCCCCCACGTACCAGCTGGGTGGGGAAGAGGTTCAAGTCCAGTTGGTGTGGCGTAATCACCCGCACCTGCTTCTGTGACAGGGTTACTGGAACTCTTCCGCTCTACCCTTCCTCCACCCCCTCCACACCCAAGTTCACCGACAAAGCGACCTAAAGATTCGCGATAAGCGACTCCCAGGTGAAAAAGTCGGCGGCCTGATATCGATTCACTGTAATTTACTTTTGCTCTGCAGTGATGCTTGAATAGTTTTTCGTTAGTCCACGACAGGAAAAAAAATGCAGAATTGATTTTTCTGAAATAAAACGGTTCTTGAATATGTCTCGAGTTACCGAGACTGAGTGGCTGGAGGGACCGGCCGGCTTGCTGGAAGGACGGATCACTTGCAGCGTTTGCCGTCCCGTTCCTGCTAATCATGCAGCACTTGAAGGGTTAACGGAGGTTGCCGCAGTGGCAGTTGTTTGTGATTCATCTGTTCAGTGTTCACTTTCTGAGACAAAGCGGAAGCTGCGTCACCATCACTTTCCCTTCCACCTTCCCTCCTTCATTGAGCGACAGAATGGCGGCTTGGGACAGGAGCTGGTGCCAGGGTTCGTGACATCAGAGAGGTGGTCGCTGGTGTCTCACAGACTCCTTTGCATGCAACTTCGAGGTTAAACCCTCGTCACTCGTGTGTTTCTGTCACAGTCTCTTCTTTCCCCTTAACCTTCTTTTCTTTTTCCTTTCTCCTCTCACTCTTTCGTGGTATTTTCTGGTTGCATCAAGGTATAGGGGTGTGAGAATAGGAATTAAAAAATTATCTGTTGTTGCTACTAAACCAGAGATTCAGAAATGAAAAACTTCAAAAATATCAAATATGCAACTCTTTTAATGATAATGTGTAGCCAGAGAAATATTTAATTGTAATTCTCTCTCACTTCCTTTCATGATTGTACTTACATGAACATATATATATACCTCACACACAATTGTGTATATACATATATATCATAGAAGGAAAGAAGTGTTTACATACTCTCGGAACTGAACGGATTTGAAATCAGGACCGCGACAGGCCATCTGAGTGACAGGAAGACCTAATCCTACTTAATGGATGATGAGAGCCTGGCAGTCGATGAACCCTGTGGTTAGGGGATGATTCCTGCATTGCTGGGGGCCAGAAATATGTGTGACAAACTCTCTCTCACCCTCGAGCACGATTTTGGCCCCTTGGCAGATCCGACCTCCACCTTCATGTGAGTACATCTCGACTGGGGCGAGCACCGACTCAGTTTATTTTGTTTCCTTACTTTGCCGGCATCGGCTCAGAGGACGTGCGACCTGTGGAAGGAGCGGTTTACACTGATAATCTTTGCGAGGTTTGACATCGTGAAAAAGGTAAAAGATAAAATTACCTCTTTTTTTGTATCGTTGGGCGAGGGTTGTTGGATGGTATGACCTTTGGCCTCTCCTGTTCACTGTGTCCAGCCACTTGGTCCTGTGATTCGCCATTCTGGCTTGTACTACCACATGAATGTCGATGTCCTCAGCTTCTGACTTCTGGTCCAAGCTTCACAGACTGTTCGTCAACACTCAGCAGTCTCTTGATTCTGTCAAATACTGGATGTTAACGAACAAAATACAGTTCAATGAGGGGAAAACAATTGAAGTCATCCTGATAGTCTCCGAACATTTTTCTAAACATCTTCCTCCGTCCATATCACTCACTTTCTCTGGATCCATTATTGTTCTTTCCTATGCTTTCAAGAACCTTGGAGTAATTTTAGACACGTGATTGTCTTTAAGAATCATGTTAACTGTCTGCAAGTTCCATTTTTCTTGAACTACGTAGGAGCAGCACATTAGACATCCTCTCACTATTGCTTCCACCAGGCATCTTCTGGGTATTTATATTGTCCAGACTCGACTATTGTATTCCTTGATGTCCATAACGGCCTACTCAACAAGCTCTAGAGAACTCAAAACAATGCTACTTGCACTGTATTCCGCAAGCGGAAGGATGATGACATCACACCACTTCTGCGACCTGCACTGGCTGCCTCTCGCATCTCATTAAAGCTCGCCATACTTTGCTATCTTATAGTTCATGGCCTCGCCCCTTTTAGCATCATCATCATCATTAGTATTAATGTTGTTTTTGTGCTCGTACATATCTGTTCTTAGCTTTCAGGAAAGACAGCCTCGATGCACTTATTATGTATAACGCTGTTCAGAGTTCGGGCACGGTGTCTGCACAGTTTACAGGTGCTGCCTTGCCATGATATAATATAGTTGCTGGCAGATTATTAATTGCAATGGGATTAATTAAGTTGGTTATTGTCATTGTCACTGATTATTGCGATGGCGACCACCGTCAAACAGCGCCAGTGTCGTCGTCGTCGTCACCATCATCATCATCATCATCGTAGTTGTTTTTGTAAAAGATTACAGTGTCGTTCTGTTAACCTAATCTTAGTCACAGACTCATCGCACCACCTACAACCCAGAATTCGAGTTATCTTTTGAAAAAAATCTTTACAACCTTTACCGCCAACAGCCTGCGCAATTCTCAAAAATCAGGTTTCTCTCAGTCCAGGGGCCGTAGATATGAAGTGAGAGTTAGTCCTTTACCCCAGGGCTAAATGGGGAACGCAGGGGCAAAGGTCTTGTTTCTGAAGTTATAAAGTGGTGTCCTGACCCCACAGATGTTTTTTTCTGTAGAGCTTTACAATGTAGTCATAAAGCTGCGGCAAACATGTCCTGGGGGTTAAGAAACAGGAAGGGTACCCGTATGCCACTTTTATTTTTATAACTAGCTCGAGTGCCCCATTGTGCCCCAGGGCAGCGACTTACCTTCTTGTTATGACTACGGCTTCAGATTCACAGTGTTCTACCACAAAGGCTGTGGTTTTAAGGCATGTTTATCAAAGCTTTCTGTTTATAAAAGAGACTTTGAAGGGGGTAATCATCACAAATTAAGACAGGAAGTTCAAGATCAGGGCATGGTAAAAACCAGTTCTATCAGGATAGACTACAAAAGAAAGAACACGTTCAGCAGGGTGTGACGAGCGCAGTCAGGTGAAGAACGCCGAGACATGCAAGACCCCGGGTGTGCATACCTCACACACTACTCACCCTCTCACCTGCTGCACGCAGGACAGTTCTGCTCAAAACAACAAACAAAACTACAAGACTTATTCCGACGTGGCAGAGACAGTAACGACTATCGTATCTCATTCCTCCAGGATATAGAATATTGTATTCCTCCCTTGTCCTCCACGATGATAGTAACAACAATTGTGTATTTTGAAGAGAAGATTAAGTAACTGTTTAACGAAAAAGTTCACCTCGGACTGAAATTGTTTTCTAATAGGATATTTTGATCCTTCATGTGTGGTCTGGACAAACTCTGATTGTCTACATTTCCTCTTATTTCTTTTGCACTTGAAATGGAGGTTGAAAGACACAGATGTACATTTGTTTGTTTGCTTCTTGTTTTGTTTTTGTCACGACTGGGTAGAGCTCAGTGCACGATACAATTTGCTCAAATCTGAGTGAATACTCGCCAGTTCTGTTCTCGAGATACACGCGCCTACAAACAACATCATGCACCGAAATGTCTGTGCGCAAAAAGAAAGAACTAGCATATCATTATCGTTCCAGCTTCTGGGCTTCATTAGCTTTTTAATGTCTATGTACCCATGCACCCTCCTGTTGTTGATGTTTGTACGCGGATATCTGCAGAAAGGAAGGAGGATATTCAGTGGTAATGTTTGGGGTTTTTTTCTTCTCTCTCTCTCTGTTTCTTGAATAATCTGCACACAAACGTTGAATCAGATAAACAATGTGAACATAAACATAAAGTGTATTTTTAGCTCCGTTTTTTGTGATCTGTTAGACAGATTTGTATAACACCTGTTTCGCCGCTAGTACAGCGGATGTCAATCTTTGCACAGGTATGTGAAGGGTTCAACCCACCTGCAGGTGTGTCATTTGTAGTCTCGACAGGACCAACATGGACGAACATTCGATCAAGTTTGGCAAAGGTTTTCCTTGACGGTTACAGCAAATAGTCCAGCTGCGTACTTATTTTACCCAGTAGTCTGGTGAAAATAATTATCAAGGTATCCTGGGAGTTAGTAATTATAGAATCATTCTCAGCAAGGTGGAGGTAGAAGAGGGGCCTCTGGGGATACGGTCCGGTCCAATCCGATGCCGGGCTGCTGATGCTGGCACTAATTAGGTTCCGGGCAACGGGTTGTGATACCCACCACCCTTCATAGTCTGCTGGGGAACGGGTGCTACCATGGCTTTGATCTTTGTTATTGCTGTATGGGAGTGTTTTATTGTCTCTCTCCCTTCGCGTGTGTGTGTGTGAGAGAGAGAGAGAGAGAGATCAGCTTATACTAACCTTTGTCAGTGTTGTTAAAAGTTGCTGGGCATATACACCTTCCGACTCAGAATTTCCAAGAAAAAATCTTGTTGATTGAATTCAATTATTCATTAATTTCAAAACTCCTTTAGCATCTCTTAAGTCCTGATGTAGTAGCTGTCACAGTCATATTAACATGCCGACTGACAGTCGAATTCGGTTGTGAATAGTCAGGTTGTCAGGTAGATAACTGTATTCGATGACAGCAGTGTTAGAGGAGTGACAGTGTTGCCCAGACACTCGTCACACTACTGTTACTCTCCACTGTCTTGTTATTTCATTTCATCGCTTGACTGATCACCTTTGAGGTCTTCACGGTATCGTCTATCAACCACTTGAAACAGACTTCAGTGAAGTAGAACCTCTAGTGTCAAACGCTCAAGGACAGGTGTGACATTCCACAGGTAAGTCCCGACGACAGATCTCGTGTACCTGCTGCGGTAGATGTTTATTTACATGGAGATGTATCATAGTAGCTAGTCTAGGAAATGAGACCTCAATACAACAAAGCTACAGAGTCAGAATGGAATAGACCTCGAGCAACCTTTGGCCCCAAAGTAAAATGACCTTTTGATATCAATAACCTCGGTGTTACGATTCATTACAGTCCTGTGAGCTTCAATGGAGGACCTGTCCCCTCACCTTGGACACGGCAGTATTCGAAATATGTTGATAAAAGAGTGGACTGGTGTGTGTGTGGGTGAGAGAGAGAAAGATCCAGTGTGTACTTTAACCCTTGCCAATCAGGTTGCGAAATGCTGGGTACATAGAGTACAGTTTGCTACCCGTCACCCACGACAGAGCAACATGTAGATGATGTTATCAGTTGATGCCAGCGATGTTGTCTCTTCATGTTTCCCCATGACGACCGCTACTGATGGACCGATATAACCGTTCGTCAGCTCGTACCTGTTGAAGCATAAATAAATGAATGAGCTATATATATATAAAATCGAACTTCTGTAAGTCCACCTTTCTTAAGTTCATATTCTCCCTAACGAATTTTTAGCATCAGTTGGTTGGTTTCCAATTAAAGCAATACATATTCAATTTCCGAAATTCAAATCGGCTTGCTAAAATCTTCCACAACTCGAATAATAAACTCAGCATATTGAAACCATTTGAAAATACATCGGAAAGTGTAGAATCATGTTCTCCTCCCCCACCGACCCTGCCCACCCGTATTGTCTGTCCTCTCTGTACAGAAACACGTGTGCGATAAGCGCGACTCCGTCTCCACGGGGTGCCGGGTGTTTTCAAAAGAATGACAAGAAATGAACATTTGGTTAAAATTAAATATCCACAATGAAAAAAAAATTCTTTTTCGAAGAACTTCCTTAACTCGAACCTTTCGCAACTCGATTTTTTTTTTTTTATTCGTCGGTCGCTTTCATCTGTACCTGTCTATCACTTGCTGCAGGTAGACTAGTCACCCATGGAAAGCTAAACAAATTATAATGAGCTCTTTGCTATACACTCGTGTCTAAAGTGACGACCTTCTCTCAGATTTTATATTCTCTGGATTGGTGTCTCTATGGACGCTTTAGTCAGCTTTAGTCCCGGGTGGATCAGCCCAACCGGTAGGTTTAACAGTCACGTCCGATGATCGAACAAGCGTCCTGTTACTGTGGAGACACACACACCCGGCTTTGCGCCGTGAGCTGTTGGTGGACTGGTGTCCGGGTGCATGACAGCATTTCGCAAGAAAGGTGGGGAAAGGTCGGGGTAGTTGGGGGGAGAGGGAGGGACGCTCTGGTTTCGCTTGTGCTCACACAACCCAACTGTCAGAGGACAAGGGCAAGCAAGCTGTTTGATCGCTGGGTCGCCGGGTGGTGGGATGGTGGGATGGTGGGGTGGAGGTACAGTCCCGGGTGAAGGTACCCAATAGAATTTGCGGCGGGTAAGTGTAAAAGAACTCCACGGGTTGCTCATATGATGTGATGAAGGGCTTCCACGGCGGGCGATTGCGAAACAAGAGATCACGAGTGCATGAGTGTGTGCATGTGTGTGTGCGCGTGTGTGTGTGCTCACCCCAGGCTGTGGAGGGTTTCCGAGTGTTTTTAGCATATCATGTTCCATTGTGTCGCTCTGAGCAGAGCCTACAGCACCCTTGTCGCACGACTCAACTTTTGGCGGGTGTGACTGGATTTCAAATAACTACATTCTTCCTAAGCAGTCCCTCCTTCATTCAAGGGGCCAGCACCGATCAGCTATTCCTGCTTCCATTCTTTCGCAAGCTATTAGCATAAATTGAAAGCCGGGGTTGTCGTCTGCTTTGTGTCAGTTAAAGCAGATGACTGAGCAGCTCGGTTATATATCGTATCCTCCTACGGAATTTCTGAGAAAACTACTTTCAGTTCCGTTCAACATCGTGTCGGGACTCGCCCAGTGTCAGCGCAGAATGAACGAATGCGACGACAGGTGGACGAGTTAAAGCGGAAATAAAGTTTCTTTGTGCACATGGTGAACAGGAACCTTTGTTGTGAACGGCGCCAGTTTATTTCAAACAATTCGATGGTTGGTCCTGGACTTGCAGCTATGGACTGGAGTCCTTTCAGACGATTATGAAAGTCTTGGAGGACAGTTGTGTAAGGTGGGGAAGGACAGGTGAAGGTTTGCGATTACAGGTAGCCTGTCAACATCCCCTTCATTGGAATCACAAATCTCAAAGGACTGCAGGTTGACTACCTCAGGACAGGAAGACCCCAAAATATTTCATGAACGGGACTTCATCACACGGAGATCATAAAACAACACCGCACTCCTCTGCTTGATTGGCTTTACTTCTCCGCAGGTTTCTGCCATCGATCTATCGGAGAGAGCGAGCGACCCGAGCTGCCGGCAGATCAATAAGCGACAGCTTCGGGTATATTGTCTCCCCGCGGTGCAAACCTACCCGGGAACATCGTCCAGTCGATGGCGCACGAGGCAGAAGATCAAGGGAGTACTTTCTCCGTCCTTCTCTCCACCCTACCCCACCACTACCCTCATAAAATGTGCTCACCTGAGAAATGTCCGGCATTGCGGGAACTGAGGTGACGAGGGGTGGACTGGTCCGACCGGAGCTAAAAATAGGAATCGGGTGTGGGGATCGAATTCCCTCCGTCTTTTGTCACAAGGATGTGAGAGTTTGCGAGGACTTTTAACACTGAGGAGTAAATCAGCTTACTGTGTTAGTTAGGATTCAATTAGCGGAGAGATCGGATTCCCGCCTTTCCAGAAAAAAAAAAATCCAACAAAAATTATCTACAAAGAAAATATTTTTATCATATGTGATTAGCTTCATTCAGTATTTACAATTACAAAAAAGTCGACACGTGTAATTACAAGGCTGGCTTGAGGAGGAGATTCATCAGTTCACAGAAAGAATTGTTATCGAGGTTACAAATTGTTCAGGGTTATTATTTTATGTCTGTGCTAAGAGAAATTGTATACAGGCGTCTCCGACTTGAGGTTTTTCAGTGAAGCGTGCAATGACAGTTGAGTGCAAGTGGGTAGGGATACTTGAAACCTCAGCAGCCGGTGTCTGACAGTGTGTGCATATATATATACATACAAAGACTCAGTCTTAACGAAAGATAACGCAACAAAACTGAAATCGTCCACTGCCAACAAAGAAAGACGATGGAGAACTTCTGTGGACTAATTGCTAACAAAGGGATATGCACGAGGTCAGGGTTCATCTGCCTTACAAACTAAGTGGTTCACACACGACATGCAACGAAGATGTAAGTCCATCCTCTCCACCAGAAGTCGTCCAAGTTTAAGCAAACTGAAAGTGGGATTCCTGTGTCGCTAAAGACATCTTCGGGAAGTTTAATGAAGTGTTATCTTTCCTTGCAGCGACAGGGACTTCGTTCAAAATGTAATTTTTGGTGAGCATCAATGGAAGCTGCCAGGTAAAAACAATGCCATTGTTCGGAAGGAAAAAGAAACAGCGACACCTGCCTTCAGTAGATACGACCAGGTGAGTCGATGTGTTGGGCAATCTTTGTTCGTTAAGTAGGGCGAGCTGTGTCCATTACCATAGCTAGCTTTGTCCATTACTAGAACTAGCTTTGTCCATACTAAGAGGAGCTTTTTCTATTACTAGGACTAGTTTGTCCATTACTAGGGCTAGCTTGGCCTTTTGTCATCAAAGGTTGACTAGCTAATTCCTTCAGTAGTAACTTTACTAACCGTTAATAATTTTTTCGTCGTAACTAAGGCGACTAATTTGTTTTAGCCTCTGGCTTATTCGTTTTCATCACTTGCCGGCAGTCATAGGTTTCTGTAACTGGATCTGTGGCCTGCTTGTAGTTGATGGCCTTTGTCGATAAAAGAGAGCCAAGAAGGGAAAAGAACCCCAGCTGTTTGACTTTCATGCAAGTAAAGGAGGATGCAACAATGTGGTGTTCTAGCTGCCACTATCCATCCAAGATAATATACCTTTATTGTATCCCACGTAGCTATGGATCCATGCCTGGGAGTTTTTGTATAGCTATGGATCCATGATAATATAACCTCACGGTTATTGTGTACCTTCGCTTCCTAACTTCCTTAGCCGACTGCTCCTTTCTGGTGGACGGTAAACATCCAGTAAACAGCAGCTCGGAGCCGAACGTGCTTAGCGACCCTCGACTATGATTTTACCCTCGATCCATGCTGCGGTGGCAGGGAGCATCAGGAAGAAGCTGTGGGGCCAGACGCATGGCGTGAACTTAAAATATGTTTGTTACCTCTGAGATCTGCGGTTAGCAAGTTCGGGGACCTCACATTGCTTCCGTTTTTATCTACCTTAGAGGTAATATTATATGGCCCCACATGAAAAAAAATAATAATAGAAATTTTTTTATAGAACGTGATCAAACTATTCGCGCTCTCCATTACCATGCTAAGTATCACAAATACAAAAAAAAAAAAAAAAACAAAACAGAAGTTGATGGAAAAGATTATTGATAAACTTAGCATCTCTCTCCCATCTCATTCATGATTGACTTCAAACAGCAGTAGAGGCGGTGTTATTGTCGGAGATATTTTCTGAACAAGAAAGTTATCAACGCTCGTTTGAAGCAAGCAGCTGGATAAAAACATTAGTGGCTATTGCTTAATTTGCTTCTAGCTATTCTATTTTTCGCCTATTCGTGTTTAAAACATCGAAGCAATACTGACACAACATTTTTGAGGCCTAAATATCGTCTGTCAGTGCCGCCTACAGTTCATTCCTTGGAGGCTAGTTTTAAATAAAGCCAAAAGAAAAAATATCTCATGGCATAGTTTGAGCTTCGGGATCTCATGTAGTCGTGGCCACTCAATGCGCAGTGTTCACATTCCAACATGACCCGATGGAAAAAAAAGTTGTCCTAATATTTGCCGCGTGTCCCATTGTAAGACAAATTCCTCTCGTGCACCACAGACTCAGACAGGTGCCACTATTTCTCTGTCATCGACTCAGTCTGTGTGTACCAAGGTGTTAAGTTCTCTATTCATTGTGCTTGTTTCTTATCAGCATCATGAGGTGACCAGCCCCCAGCCAGGGGTGAATCTCGCAAGTTGTCGGCGTTTCTCAAAGGCTGCGTTGCTCTGTTGCCTAGATACCAGCACAGTAGTTGATGTTCAGCTAGGCTTCGGCCTGGACATGTGGATGTCATGCTTAGGAGGCACATGTAAAATGAACAAAAGTTTACTGTTTTCCTTTTTGTTTTGTTTTGGTTTATTTTTGTTGTTGTTGGTTTTTTTGTTTGTTTGTTTGTTTGTTTGTTTGTTTTGGGTTTTTTGTTTTGTCTTGTTGTTTTGTTTTTTTTGTTTGTTTGGTTTTTTGTTGTTGTTGTTTTTTTTTTTTTTGCTTTTATTGCTGTTTTTCGGATTATTTAGTTTTGTTTGTTGGCTTTTGGTTTTTTAATTATAAATCTTCTCAGTCATGCATATCGGCATAGTTTCACTTGAAAACAAAATCGGGAACATGAGATAGTAGACATTGGGACTACTTCCCTGTCCGACTTTGAATGAAACTTCTAGGCACAACAAGTCCTAACAGCATCTGTCGCTTAAACTAATTGCACAGAGCAAATGGAGCATGACGAAGGCATGGCCCGGAGCTAACATCTCTACTTCCGTGAACATCGTCTGTAAGTGTGTCCTGCTGCGTGACTTCATCTAGTTCTGGGTGTGGACACCACAACAGTTCTTCGTATTGCCGGGTGGCTTGTCCTCCCACCCTCCACACCCCGGGACACGTCTCACCCAGCGTGAAATGCTGAAACACAATCAGCTAATCAGTTGGGTGCAAAACACATTGGCATGATTGTTGTAGAGGAGACTTGCATGACAACTGAGCGAGAAGTCTAGAAATACTTGTGGAACTTTCGATTGCATGACGGGGCGTGTAGACATCTTTAAAAGTTCACGCCTTGCAGTTTATTTGTTTATTTTTTTTGATTCGCTGTCAAATGTTAGAGTGCGACGTCTTGACTTGCGCCTGACATTTGACCTATATGCTGGTTTATAGACAGCGATTATTTCTATGTGAATGTTCAATAGCTTTTATTTTTTCATATCGTGTTCCTCAAATAAAAGAAAACAACTTTCATCCAGTAAAACAACTCTCTCTATCCCATTAACCTTCTAATAGTGAGATTGCTTTGCTTTGTATCCGTAAAGGTACCAAGCTGTAAGTGGTTTACTGTACCTAAGAGCCTTAGCTTAAGCATCTTCGTACCCATTGTGTGTCATAGAGCAGACTGCTTTTTTTCAGTCTTTAGGCCGACTAATCACTACATGACTACAAATCATTTAACTGTAGCTAATCCAACATTGCAGAGACAGGGGTGAAGGAACCAGGGGGCTAAGGGGGCAGCCACCCACTAAAAAATACTGTGGACAAGAATGTGAACTTTCAGCATGAACTTTGTCTCCCAAGTCCCACCCCTCAAAGCAGAGCATCTTCTTCCCCTACTGAGAGATAGCACAGAAAATAGACTTCATGGGACGTGAGAAATAATTTTGTTGTCACTAGTCACGAGAGGTCAAAAAGTGTAATACTCCAGTAATTACAAAAATTATATGTTGACAGTTCAGTATATTGAGATTTTTTCATAGCAAGGCGAGAAATGGTTATTCAAGCAAAAAAAAACTATACACAGTGAAATATGATCTTGTTTAATGAATAATTATACACAGAGATATGCGCACTTGTCAAGCAGAAAAAAAAAGTAAAATACGCGGAAGGATTTTATGCCGGATTGTAACTCACTCACTGGTCGGCCAACCTGTTAACGTCAGTTCTACGTCCTAACACGTGCCACAACCCCATCCCCAACCCCCAACCCCAACCCCAGCCTCACCCCCAGCCCCCTGGTTATTAATGGTTGATGGCGGACTCACGCGGTGCGGAACACATGTCGAGGTTATCGGGGGACTGGGTTACAAAATCGCCGTTTTTTTGAGGACAAAGTTCTTCTAGCAGCTGCACAGAAGGTGGTCGACATAAATAATGTTTTCTCTTGTGACAAGACATTGTTTGTCAGCTAAGCAGCAAAACACAGCAATGTTCTGTGCAGGCCTATCTGCGTGAGTGGTTGTCCAGTAACTAGAATGTTCCTCCCGTCAGTCACAGTCCCCTGTGGCCGCAAAGCTTTGTACCTCCAACAAAATGTCACCTCGACACCGAGAAACTCTGTAGTCGAGACAATCTGTACGAGGAAACTGTCTCCGAAGATTCCTGTTTTCAGACAGTTTAAAAGCGAATTTTTTTTTTTTTTTTTTTTTTTTTTCGCTAAACGCGTCTTGCTAAATTATGAACAACGAGTGACAATAGAAATTTGAATGTAACGGTAATTGTTTGGAAACACTTTCTTGTCTCGGGTTGTTCTTTCTCCTCGTGTGCTACCCGTTTACAGACCCAACTATGGTGTAGCCTTATTTGCCGGCTTGGATAAAACACCAGTCATGAGCCCCACACCAACCCTCCTAAAAAATATTTCATTCCGGGTAATGTGATGCCACGATTCTCTCCCTTTTCTCCCACTTATCTCCCTTTCCACTCACTCTATCCTCTCTCTTTTTCTTAAAACTTGTTTTTAATCCGTTTGTCTCTCCTTTTTTTTTTTTCTCTGCTTGTTTTTTGTTTTTTTGTTTTTTGTTTTTTTGTTTGTTTGTTTGTTTTGTTGTTGTTGTGTTTTTTGGTGTTTTTTTTTTTTTTATATAACATCTGTGATTTTCTCTGTTTATTGCACTGGTTGTAATCTTGTTCTCTCTTGTGTCCTACCGTTACTTTATCACTCCTTCACTGTCATCATCGTCCACTGCGCTGTCATGATTGCATCATCGTCATCATCGTGACCAAAAAAAGCAATCTCTAAACAAACGCAGCAGTGTTGTCTTCCTGATTGTTGTACCTACCTCACAGGTTATCTCCCATTCACTGGAGCTCGTCAGTCTTGATGTGAGTGTGGGCAGCCATTGTCCCGACATGAAAGCCGCACCTTGCAACACCACCTCGGTGACGTCTGCACGTTTCGCACATAAAATCCTCCCGAGTGCTGGGTAGCGCTGAGTTACAGCACACGCACGAGAGGGCACGAGAGGGCACAATAGCCCTCATAGACCTCCATCGTAAAACGTTTCGCTGTGAGTTCCTTTGACAAAAGGAGAGCATCTGGCGTTTTCATTACGATTCAAATTGATTTCATGGACTAAATGATTAATTTGCTTACCAAGAGGATGACAGGATGACTTGCTGAATGGCAGCAGGTTGGATCGATTGATTGTTGATTAGACATTACACGTGTAAACTAGGATGGTTGTGATCATTCTAGCAGGTCTCATCATGAATGAAACAATGAATAAACGAAAGAAAGAAAGAAAGAAAAATAATTGAGATATAGAATCCAAGCTTTCTATCAGAACAATTTAAGGGGAGATAAACGACAGCAGAGGCAAGGGGGATAAGGGTTCTCCCCCGGTGCATCCTATCTTGACCATATGCTGAACACAGCTCATTCAGCATACAAATAACTGGTCTCCTTGCCTTGTCTGAGTGGTCAGCACAACATCGGTCACCCAGTTCAAATTTTGAATGATGGCGGGTTTGGTGCAACCATTGCTTAGGTAAGAAAGTCGAGATGTTATTAGCTTTCCTGGGGATGCGGCTCTATTCATCACTTTGTCTTCATCCGCAGTCTATCCTCTCGGCTTAAGTTTTCGTTTGAAGTTAAGCTGCGTTCACATCAATTTTCTGCTGAAACACACATCTTTCTAAAACATTAAGCTTGCTTCGTTTGAACATCTTTTGAATAGTTTTCCTGAGGTCATGAAGAACATTGCAGCTGTTTGCTTTTGTGCGTGCGTGCATGCATGCGTGTGTGCGTGCGTGTGCGTGTGCGTGTGTGTGTGTGTGTGTGTGTGTGTGTGTGTGTGTGTGTGTGATGCATGTTCTTTGTACAGTGTGTATGTGTGTGTGCATGCCCATAACCGATCCCCCTCCCGAGATTTCAGCTTCATTTAAACTCGAGTCTGACGATGGCGGCTTGTCACGTATGATGAAGAAGATTTATTTACAGCTTAGAAATATTTTTTATGCTCTGGTTGTCAGAAGAAGAGTGTTTTACTGACTCTCTCTCATGTTATACCACCATGAATATTTCTTTATGGCCCCAGGCCACGAGGATGTGTAACCCAGTCCCCGTATGGGTACATGTCCTCGTGTCTCATGTCGGTGCAGTTACGAAATGCTCCGATGTCTCCATGGCGACGAGAGCAATGTTTGGGTTTAATGACGGTTAGCTTTTATTAAACATTAGACATTCATTTCATTCATTTATCCCTTCTGTTTGTTCTTAGTCTAAAAACTTACTTATAATATAATAGTGCAATTGTATTTTATAACCAGATCGCAAGAATCAAAGCCCCAAACTTCACAACCATTAGCTTCTAAATAAAATAAATTAAGCTCTACTTCAATATTTTCCATGTCAAACTTGAAAATAGGTAATTTATGTATTTACCTTTGAAGAAATGATAATTTTAGTTCTTTATATTAACAATATTGTGTGAGGGAGAGAGAGACAGAGAAAGTATTTGCGTGCGTGCATGGAGTTCTTTTTCCCTGTCGATAACAAATGCATTGTCTCCATAGTCTTGTTTCACATTTACAATTATTCATCCTATTTTCCTTTTATTTATGCTGTATCCGGTCATTACTTGAGGCCTAGATTTTGAGAGACAGAAAAACTCAAATGAACTATTATTTTTAGCATGTGACTAAAGAATACAGAGTGGATAGTAAAACAGACCCGATATTTACACTTTCTTTGTGAAGAGAAGGAATTGTATAAACATAGCACCTGATGCAGAAAAACTTTCCATAGCTACCCCTTCCCCACCCCAACCCCATGACCTGCTTAGTCATCAAATACCGCAGAAATTTTATGAAGACAGAATTGCAACATGTTGGCCTATACAGTTTAACTAGGATGCAATCTTTCGGAGAATCATTCCTGTTTCGTACCGCCCTAGGGAAGGAAGCAGGGAAGAAAGAAGGAAACAAAAAACCCACCAAAATAGGCGTTTTTAATGATTGCCACAAGACAGTGAAAGCTGAAACCAGTCTCCAAGATTCAGGGTGGGGTGGGCGGGTGGCCATTAAGTACAACGTGTATCGTTTTCACACAAAACTTAAAAATAGCCACAAATGGGTCGCTCGGGGTTAAATAGTTTTTTTCTCCCACACACACAGGAAAATCGGCGAACGATAACTGATGGGTGCAAGAGAAAATGACAGAATAATTGTGTCGATTGACATGTTGATTAACGCTTCCTGGAGGCTCGTTATCTCCATGTTGTGACACGCTTCATTTCTTCAACCATCCAAAATGGCGGGGAATAACTGTTAGTCGGTATCAACCAACCGTCTCGCGGCTGAGGTTGTGGTAATTTTTAACACAATCACTAAACCAAGTTTCAAAAAAAAAAACAAAAAAAAAAAACAAACAAACAAATTGGTCACGTTGTAATTAAGACCTGCAATTATGGAGACTCGTGTAAGCTTGACCTCAAGCTTATGCAAATTCAGTGAGGTTATATTACCCTCTCAATATTGCTTCATGAAGTTTTCTTAGGACTTCATTTCTTCAGTAGACTGATGAGTACCGTTTCTTCATGACCGGAAGAGCTTTTTTTGTCGACCCACAAGAGCTCTCAGACACGTGACCTGACTTGGAGACCCAGGGGCTTCCGGTGCGATAGCAAAAGGCTGAGCCTCCGACATCTGACAGATTTCTCTCCTCCGTCTGACTCCGCATGGACACTATCCGCTTAGGGCTCTGGGTTTCTCTGCAAACTTCCATCACTTCTTTTTTTTTTTTTTTTTCTTTTTTTTTTTTTTTTTTTGCCCTCCACTCCCAACTCCTTTCAAATAGCAAGCTTTCTCTAAAGGTCCTTCTCCTTGACAAAAGCTTCGCGAGCTGAAGAAAGTCATCGACTTTTCCATAAGCCTCTTTCTTTCTTTACTGTTTTGATTCTTGATCCTCTGAATTTCATTTTTACGGAAAATCCTGGAGAAAAACCTCCGACACTCGTCATTTCAGCCACCATATGCTGCTAATTCCCACATACATCGATATATCAGTGTTCTCAAGTAATCTTTACTGGAGATGTCTGAGAGGGTCGAACACCATGTAATCATGCTGACGAAGGCATACAATATTTCTTAGCTGGTTTGTTGAAAAAAAAATCATTCTTACTTATAAACATACTATTTTGCCGTTTATTTTCAATGAATACGTGAAAATATTAAACAATTTTGGATGTGCTGGACAGATCTCCTAGTCGGAGCACGATCGTTTAAAAACATCGTTACCAATGAATTATTCATTCATTTCTTTATTTTTTTACCCTCACAGATCTTCGAGTGTTCACTTCGATAAGCAGACGCCGACGTGTAATGATGCTGCAGCATCACCATCACCAGCGACACCAACTTCAGCAGCTTCCTTCACACTGTCGTCAGACGAGAAGGGCGAAGGTGACGACTATGGTTCCCCGAGAGTTCACAGGTCGCGATCTGCTGGTGATGCTCATCAGCTGAAGAACCAGCTCTTCTATGCTTCAGCGCCTGCTGCCTTAGCCTTATCTTCCTTCGCTATTGCAGAACTCTTTGGTGAGGACTTAGCTGTCGACCTCATCGGCAAGGAAGGCAAGCAGGAGTTCGATGAAAATGTGTGCAAAGCCGACCGAGCGGAAAAGCCCCACCGGGTTCCCAAAACCTCTGCTTTGTTGACTAAAGTTGAAGAAGAAGATCATCTCAAAATGCACCAGCAAGTCGACGCCCAACCGGAAGTGGCTTACTTCCCTTGGTTACACGAAAGACAACGGGCGCAGTCTCTGAGGAGGCGGAAGTCTTGGATCGCCAGAGAGATCGGTTTGGGAGGGAAGCAAGGCGAGCTACTGTTCCGAGTCGGAATCCAGCAGGACATGGCGCTGAAAACATTCCGGAGACGGTTGCTGTTGGCGACGGGTTGTCTTCCGGTGTTGTGACATCAAAAGCAAAGAGAAAGAGTGTGAACCTGGTGCCACCGACGCAGATGACTGTGCGAAGGTCCAACTCGGAAAAAATGTCTCCAGAGGAGTCGGGTACGTTGAAGGAGGCGCTGACTCCACGTCGCTCCACCATTTCGACGTTCAGGTGAGTAGACAGGTGGTCTTCCAGGTGTGGCGCTCTTGGGCGGTGGATGGGGTTGTTGTTGTTGTAGTTTTGTTCTTTGCTGTTTTCTTGGTTACAATTTTTTACTGTATACCTTTTTCACTTTAGTTGATATTTAAACACAGAAAATAGCGGTTTAATAATGATAAATGTTTCAAACGTTTGAGAGAATGCGAAGTAAGAACGTGTAGTTCTCTCTCTCTCTCTGTGAATGAATTAGATTGAGAGAGGTAGGGGTGCGATAAACTACTTCGTGCAAATAGCAGGTTACAGCCTTTCTCCTTTTGCACACAGAAAGCCCCCGTGCCGATTCAAAAAAAAAAAAAAAAAAAAAAAGCTATTCAGTATCTTCATACCTTCTCCTCCCGACGACAAAAAAGTTTTATTCTCCTGAAGGCGATAGGTCCCGTGAATGCAGCACGTACAATACCAACGACACCATCTTGTCTCGCGCCCTTGCATGGCTCGGCAAGATTAATGATCCAGGACAGGAGCCGATGGCGTCAGATGCTGTCGCTCCTTCGCGCCATTTGTGCAGTTGACGTCGGCAAGAGATCCTCGGCTTGCCTTCTGCGCCCTTCACGGTCCACTGAACCCGGCCTGGCTTATATAATGCGGTGTGCCTCTTCGTGCCCGTGTGTCTCTGTGCTCTTTTTCACTCGTTTCCACGTTGGTTTCTTTGCGTTTTATTTGTTTTTCCAAACAGTTTTATTCACGTTTTCTCCACTTCTTTGCTGCATGTTTCGAATTTCCACCCGTGTTTCCTCCTCGTTTTCCATCTTCTCTCCATATTGTTTTCCTCACGTTCCTGCGCTTGTTTTTATTTCGGTTTTCTTGGGTTTTTCCTCTTGCTTTCGGATCACTTTCGTTTGCTTCAATTTTCGTTTCCATATCGTGTATCTTGAGTTTTCTCGTTTGTTTTCCTCGACTTTCCAATCCTGTTTTCATAATGTTTTCCTTATATTTCCTCTATAAGTGCATGAGGTTTCGGCTATATCGTTTCCTTTTACCCCTTTTGCATTGATTACGAATAAAGAGAAATGGTAGAAATGCGGAGAAAACACGGATGCAGAGGAGTAGAACGAAGACAATGTCTGTCGAGAAAGAACAAAACAGGACAGATAACTCCAATCAAATAAGTAAATTAAAGCGCACACTGACGAGCAGTTATGCCTTTAGGGCTTTATTAATGTTTATTTTTTTTTAATTTTTAAAAAAGAAAAAACACTTTAAATGATTGTTAGCAGATATAGACCACAGCCAGTTCAATAGCTTCGAGACTGATCCTAGCGAGGGAAGTAAGGGGTGACGTGTCCGTGAGCTTACTTCTGTGACGTCTCAGTCCAGAGGTACTTTATAAACGGTGTCCGGTCACTTAATCCCCAGACACTTCATCCCCGACACTTCATCCCCGACACTTCATCCCCGAGACATTTAATCCCCAGACACTTCATCCCAGACACTTCATCCCAGACACTTCATCCCAGACACTTCATCCCCGACACTTCATCCCCGACACTTCATCCCGAGACACTTCATCCGAGACATTTAATCCCCGAGACATTTAATCCCGACACTTCCTCTTCAGGACAATCAAGTGCAACCTATAATAGATTGTTGGGTGCAGTTAGAGAGCTAGTGCCTAATGCAGCTCCAGAGACTATAGTAACAGACTTTGAGAAAGCTGCGATGACCGCTTTTAGAGAGAAGTTTCAGTCATGTAAAGTAACGGGCTGTTACTTTCACTTAAGTCAAGCGGTATTACGCAAAGTCACTGAACTGGGTATGAGAAGTGACTATGACGAAGACGACGAGTTACGTGGAATGGTCAGATGCCTCCCAGCACTTGCCTATGTACGTGAGGAAGACATTGTCGATTCCTTCGAATTGCTTGCAGAGTCAATGCCACAACATGATCGCATGCCGGAACTTCTATACTACTTCGAGCATACGTACATACGTACATACGTACATACGGGGCCGCAGACTGCGCGGTAGAGGGGATAACTACGCTTCAGCTTTATTCCCTCCAGACACTTGGAACAAATACCTGACGTCATCGGCGGTGTTGCACGAACAAACAACTCTGTGGAGGGTAGGCATCACGCCCTTCAATCTCTCTTCTCCTGTCATCACCCAACGATGTGGACATTCCTTGAAGGTCTACGTAAGGATTGTCAGCTACACAAGGCGTCTGTTCTACAATCATGCGCCGGCACAGAGAAGCGTCCAAAGAAGAAATACGCTGAGTTAGCCAGGAGAATTAGCAACATTATAGAGAAATATGAGTCAATGGATCGTCTTCTGTACCTCCGATCATTAGCTTACCTTTCATATTGATTAACAGCAATTACCTCCCGAACACTCAAGAACAATTTTCATATCATATTGTTGAAGAACATTACATTTACTTGCTTATATGAATTTTAACTAATGTTGTAGATGTTCAAATGACGTTGAAGTTAATAGCATGATTTGAATTTGAATTATTTGAATTTCAATTAATAAATTTCAATAAAATTTTTCGCTGACTTCACAATTTTTATAGTTAAGAATTTAGTTTAGGGATTAAGTGTCTGGGGATGAAGTGCTTAGGGATTAAATGTCTCGGGGATGAAGTGTCGGGGATGAAGTGTCGGGGATGAAGTGTCTGGGGATTAAGTGACTGGGAACCTTTATAAACAAGTGATAATTGTAATGTTCAACTCTTGTATTTTGTGAGCATCATTCATAACATTCACTCATACATTACTATGATATTATTATTTTCCTTTGCTCGGCGATTGGTAGTAATTCTGGACGTCACGTAACGACTGCACGCACGTCACAGTTATAAATAGCTCAGTGTAAGAAGAGCTAGCAGGCTCTACACACACACCACGTGACGTGTCGTCTGCTTCCACACCTTTATCTCGTCTTGCCTCGGACCTCAGTAAATAAACAGACTGCATGTCCACGTAAAGGGCGCAGAAGAAAACAATGTCTCATGAATATTTTAGTTACACGGGGGGGGGGGGGGGCTGGGATGGAGGAGGCCAGTCCTGGTTGATGGAGACATTGGAACATCCTTAGCAAAAAATTTATTAAAAAATACAAAGAAAAGTACGCGTATCGTGTGTCAATGCCCCATTTTTGGACATTTACAGGATTTTTTTTTATTTATTTAACAAAATCTTAATTCAATGATTCGTGAAACACTGAATGACACTGTAGCAGCAACGGTCCTGAAGAATGTTATTTTCCTGGAGAATTGATCCGAGTACTTCCGGCGATTGCTTGGAGGGGCAGAGTGGCGGAGGCATAATTGAGAGATGTGTGAGGGAGGGACCAGTGGTCCATTCTCGGGCCTTTGAAGACGAGAGGGAGGCCGGACGAAAGTGAACCACTCGGTCTGGTGTCACAGACGGCGCATCTCCAAGGTGCCAGCCCAGCTTTAATTAGTTTTGCACTAAGGGCCGAGGCTTTTGATCACTGGAAGATGGTTAGGATGAGGAAAGCCAATTCTTGTCGGCATACGTAATGGCGAAGAGGCCGAGGGCTTAAAGTGAAGATAAATATAAAGATGTCGAACCTCAGTCGATGACAGGCACGCCCGTCCTTGCAATCGCAGGTCTTATTGGTGCATGTTTGTTTATACATTTTGAAGTGTTTTTTTTTTTCTTTTGTTCGTTCTTTCCTTTGTTCGTTTGTTCTTTTGCTCGTTTGTTTCTTTTCTTCGTTTGTTTCTTTTCTTCGTTTATTTATTTATTTTGTTGTTGTTGTTGTTGTTGTTGTTGTTGTTGTTGTTGTTGTTCCCTTCTTTGTTATTTTTTCTTTCTTATTTCATTTGTACGTGCATGTGTCTTCTTTTGTGTGTGTGTGTGTGTTTTTTTGGGGGGGGTTCTTTCTTTCTTTCTTCCCTCCCCTTCTCTCACCAGGCCCGGTTCTACCTATTAGGCGAACTAGGCAATCGCCTAGGGCGCAGCGACCGAGGGGGGCGGAAAAAATGGCCTGCTTTTTTTTTTTTTTTTTTTTTTTAAATGAATAATTTTAAGAAAAATGTCATTTTCACAAAATGATATTAGCAGGACACTTTTTCTCTGCTTGTAGACTGACCACCACGCTAGTTTCTCAGTACATGTATGACAGGAAAACCCCATTATCGCATCATCCCAGGGCGCACCTGCAGTGACCACAGCTAACCGGCAGGCAAGTAGAGGGCGGGAGAGGGGCGGCGTTGGTGGAAGGCACCTTTTCCTCAGCTTGTAGGTTGACTTCACCACCGAGTTTCTCAGTTCATGTAGTGATGTAGTACAGGAAAACCCATTATTACAGGGCGCACCTGAAGTGACCAGCTAACCAGCGGGGAAGAAGAGGGCGGAGAATAGACAGTGGAGGGGCGGGTTGGTGGATGGGGCCTGGTACATGGAGTGGACCGCATTCCACTAATACCAAGCTCACCTTTCTTTCCTCTATCTTACTATTGAAGAGGTTCCACACTTATGCATTGAAAACACTGCAGCTGATATCAGGGACAACAACACTGACTTGAGTTTGCTACGCGAGTTTCTCTGTGGTTATGACAACTAAACAGTTGCTCAATATTGTTTACACTTACGAACTTTTAACCCGAAGGAACTTAGCTAATGTCACCAACGCGTTCTCAGTTAATAAGAGTATTAAAGTCTTTCGCAGACAAACATCAAGGTAGAGCCATTTGAAGTTTATAGCATATCTACTTACTGACACTGATGGCCTATAGTCTTGTACTTACTGTTGTGACTCATGGTCGTGAATATTTAACTTTCTTATTAATTATTAAATTTCTGTTCGATTGGTGTATTACGCTTTAGTTGTCAAATTGTAATGTTTATTTTTATTATCTAAGAGTGCATCTGTTTGTCTAGAGTTTGAACGGATAGCTTGTTGTTATGCTCCATTGACAGAATATTTGAAATTGGTTATTAAGAGATAATGCCTACTAAGACCTACAGTCTATATACTTCTCTTGTTTTCACCAAACCCTATGCTGGACACCACGCAGTGTTGATCACTGGACTGTGTGGGGAGCTGCCCTGACACCATGATTTACAACTTTGCATTGTTAGCGTCCAGAAGACTCTCTCTTGACAGACCTTGCTACCCGCCCACCTGTGAGGTGTGACTGTGGTGTGACTTTGGATGGGAACAAAGTAGCTGCTATCAGGGTGGTCTAGAGGCTGGAAGCTGTGATAGCTTGAGTTTTAGACCACACAGCAAAATAAGACCAAAGCAAGATGCTACACATTTCTTGTCTCCATCAGTGTGCACTCCATAAAACCTTTTACAGGAGTGTTTGAAATCCCGCTACTCATAAGTGTAGGTCTGATTTGGGAGGCATGCAATATCCATGTGTGTATGATGCACGCCTGAAATTGAAAAACAGACCTACTTTTTCTTGACAAAAAGTAGTTCTTTCTTATGTTATTAATCAAATCTGACAGCAAATTCTCGAAAAAGATTTAATTTTAGTAAGCCATTCTTTGACACTTCTGGGTTCTAATGCCTCTGGTCGTAATGAGTTCTTGTAGAAAACCACTTTTCTACTATTTTTAAGCAGCAAACATGTAGACAGTTCGGTTTTACTTGTTAGTTCGTCTGTAAGGTGAGAAAGAAGAGAACCATTGAAAGCACTTGCCGATGGAGGTGCTATAGGTGGACAGGCCCACAGGTAGCGATAAATCTGTCAGTTAATGACCAGTCGGATCAGACTAGCAGACTGGACAAAGAAGGTGGTGCGATGTTACCTGATAGTTGTACGTGAGATGAGAAAGAGAGAAGAGAGAAAGATTGAAAGGACCTCAGTGGGGTAGCTTAGTGGAGAAGGGTAGAGATAAATCTCTACCACTGTAAAGAAAGGCAGATCACATTACCAGGGCTGGACAGCCAGAGTGGGGAAGAGGTAGTTGTAACTTTGAACTTAAAACCCACAGGACGATGTCAAAACCTCACTTTTCTGAGCGGCTGCAGACATCTCGTGCTGCTGTTTGAACTTACTTTGTAATCGTCTGTTCGGGTGCTTGGAGCTATCATCCTTCCACAGCTGAGTCAGTAAAGGTTGTGAACTGCATTTAGCCTGCCAGACTGAACAGAGCTACTGTCTACAGCCACTTCATGAGAGTTTGTACAGATAAGTTCGCATGAATTTTATACACTGTGACATAGCTGTATATAGTTTATTAACACGATTTATGTCTTTCTTTACATTAATTTCATTTCCTTATTTCTTATAGTGCTTATTTTGATTGTGTGGATGCAACGGGTTGCGATAGCGGTGGTGTAACTTTTTGCAAAACTTTTCATTGATCAAACGGGTCCGTGACAGTCTGGTGGTCTTTATCACATCACAGTCGTGTTGAGTTCTGAGACAGACCGCCGCAATCATTACTGGTGATATTTAAGCCTTATAGCTTTCTTGTTTGAACTGCGTCCATTGAAGACAGATTTAAACAGATTCAGGAGCACAGTGCATTATTTGGATTTCTTTATGATATCCAAAGCATTTCTGAAAAACCAAGGAAGGACATTCTACTATCTTGCGAGGTCTTGGCAAAGGCACTAATGCACAGAGACAGCAAAGACACTGACGCGGAGGAACTCTGTTCTGAATTACAGGCTGTAGCTAGAAGACTTCCCAAGCCTAACATGAACCCCAAAGAAGTCTTAATATTCATAATCCAACATAAGCTATTTGATACATTTTATTGACCCTTCCAATTTCTGTTGCCAGTGCAGAACGGAGTTTCTCAAAATTAAAATTAATTAAAAACTATACGAGATCAACAATGTTGCAAGAGAGACTGACTGGGCTGACCACCATATCTATTGAGCATGACTTGGCAAATGCACTCAATCTGAAGGAACTGATAACTCGTTTTGCACAGCAAAAAACAAGGAAAGTGAGGTTTTAAGCATCAATTTCATGACCAGGACTAAATAAATTGCAAAAATAAATGATATAACATAGTTCACTTTTTGTGAGGTGTGTGTGTGTGGGGGGGGGGGCGCAGAATTTTTCTTTCGCCTAGGGCGCAACACAGCCTAGCGCCGGCCCTGTCTCTCACCATGAGTTTGCTTGCACGGCGTAAAACATAAACAAATCCCTCCCCTTCTCCTCTTTTATCTTTCTTTGTGGGTCTACTGACTCGTTTATGTATGAACATCCTGACGCGGGTGCAGATGCAGAAAAGCGCATTGGATGTAACATGAGAGCAAATGCAGCTGCTCAGTGTGGATGAACAGTATCTCCGTCTTTCCCCGTGTTTCTCTTTCTTTCTTTCAATTTTTTTCTCTGCGATTCTTTTTCACAAAACCACGGACCGAAATCGATCACCTGCTTTCAATAAATCTGAATGAAATGCTATTTTCTTTTGGTAATGTGATATACATGGCAGATGGATTGTGTTTGTTCGCTGTTTTTATTTACATTTTGTGGAAGCTGAGCAAGAAACCATTTATCCTATTTTTCAGGAGATAAATTCTTCGTGATGGTTGTGTAAAGGTGGGATGGGGGTGACTGGTGTTTTACGAAAAGCGAACAACAAGTCATCCAGCGCTGTAAAATTGTGTGAACATAAATAAATATAAAGCCACAGATAGAGAAATAATTACTTGGTCGAATTATAATAATAATAGTTGTTGTTATTGTTATTATTATTCAGTAGCTAGACGTGGAGATATTGGGGTGTCTAGTGGTGCTACCAAATGAAAATTTCGGTACGATTCTATGTGTCATCCGATTTCTTTTGTGTAAAACAAACATATTACATATATATCTTTGATTTTCATTTAGCGAAAAAAATTGAAGGATTTGCCATTGTCAGATTTTGTGATTTTCATCTTTGTCAGAAAAATCCTTTTCTTTTTATTCATTTATTTGAAATGCTAACAGTTTGACTATGTGTGTGTACTTGTTGTGTGAATACAAGAGAAGGGGAAGGGTTACTGTGCTGGGAGGAAACAAGCTCACTGCCATGTTTGTATTGTGGTCGAAAAGTGAAACATATATTGTATATATATTCTGTCACGCTATAGAACAGTTCAAGATTGACCCTTTGATTGATTTGAAATCAATGGATTTATCTCATTAAAAGTGTCTTTCAGCAATCCATAAATCCCTGCTCACGAGGCGCAAGCCTTTGAACGTTTTGTAGTAGGTTTGGAAATTTGTCAACTCCTCATTTCTTTCCTTGACGTAACAAGTAGATGACTGAGCAACACATATTCTTTAAACTCTCGCATTGTCCTCGTACATAACATTCTTTAAAAAATAGATTATGCATTTTAAATCACACACACACATACATTTTCTTGACCCTCGCTCAGTATCTACAACCAAAAGACTCCCTCTGTCGGGAAAGCTGTGGACAGTACGCACGACGGAGATATCCAGACTATCACCGACCTCATAGGTCCAGGAACTTATATTACTGAGCTGCTGGCAGACGATTTTTTCCAGTTAACTGCTAAAACGAGGCATGAGACGACAAAACTTCCGGTTTAGTCACATTCTTTGTTTAGGCTCGCCGAGACTAGCAGTTGATCACTTCACATGAGGCTAAGCGTTGGTCTCGGCAGACAGACAGCAGTCCACCTATACATGTCTTTGATAGCTCTGTAGGTCTGCACCTAGAGTTTCTGTCAAACGATGAACTCAGATAATGATGCCTCTACTTCATTCGTGCGGCTCCACGAAAACTCCAGGACGCAACGTGCAGGATACCGGGAATGCAATCTGGGAAGCAATCAGCAAAGATCAAGAAAAAATGAAACACTTAAGAACAGTGAACAGCCTTCTAATCCACCTCCTCCCTCAAAGGCACCTCCTGCTCCCACCAACTCCTCCTCTAACTGCTCAAAAGAATAAAACTGCTGACATGGGAAGGTGGGTGTCGTCTGTTCTGCCCAGTTCTTATCTTCCAAATCTTCTCAATGCAAAAAGTCTTCGTTCCATTTTCGTGGTCACGTTCTTTATCTTCAGATACACCGCCCTTTAAAAGAATATTCTTATCTTGTTTTTAGCCTTAAAAGCTGACGGCAAGGCCGTTAGAACTGTCCCATGATGCCTCTCAAGATAGGGAACCGTTTGGAGAGACCATCTGCAGTCAGCAAAAACTTTCTAAGAGATCTGTCCCTATCAATAGCAGTCTGACACACACACACAGACAAGACAGTTGATAGGTCACAGGCAGACGGCAACTCCTCTTAAGACAATAGAAATAAATCGTATTCAGTTGGTAAAGTGGAAACCAAAATGAATTTAAGCTGGTAACAACAAATCAGAAACGTTTTTAAGCTGATTTTATAGAGATGGAAAGACATGCACGGTGGAGAGATGAATATAATTTTCTTTTTTTTTTTTTTTCTTTACTTTCTTTGGTTACTCGATTGTAAGAACAAAAGGTCTAGATGCAAAAAAAAAAAAAAAAAACTCTTACAGTCTATAATTCGATCATTTTGTTGGCCCGTGATTCTAGTCCATTTGTTATTGTTATTCCCCGGAACAGTGAAAGCATTCTGCCAAAAATTCCGCAGGAGCACGTGATAAACCTATTTCCATTTTCTGCACACGCACGCCAGTAGGTGGCACGTGATCAGCGGAGGACCACCTGCTTGTGCGCCCAGTGATCGAAGTCTCATCCATTTGCTAATCTCCCTAGCGCCCTCTAGCGACCCCAGAGAGAGGCGGCACAGTTGATTACCCATACACTCTTGTTTGTGTTGGCTGCTGATGCTGGTGTGTGGAGTACACAGTCCGTTCTGCACGCTTGCCTGCTTCCTCGAGCATCACTTGGAGCATAGACTACAGGAGGTCCACCGGGAGGATACTGACAGGGGGAAAGGAGTAGATATACACGTGCAAAACTGTGCTAGTGTATATGCGATTAGATGGAGATTGTGTTTGTGTGTGCGTACACGGGCGAGTGGTTGTGTGTGCGTGCGTGTGTGTGTGTGTATGCACGTGCGTATTCGTTGTGCGTCTGTTCGTGAGTGAGCGCGTGAATTGTTTATTTTTCGTGTGACACAAAAAAGCGAATTTTTCTAGAAAATAAAATAACCCTGCTCCCAATAAACATCATCTTCAGCGCTCTATGCTACAGAATCATTTATTTCACGGATGAAAATATTTTCTGCCCTGTCAAAGATATAAAGCGAAAGAACATGTAACCTACGTTGATAAAGACTCCATATTCCAGGAAATACTCTTTCTGTTTAAATTCAGACAGCGAGGACCAGGCGGACATTTTCTTCTTGTTTCCTGCGAATCTCGAAAAAAAAAAAGTTAGCTTTAACTAGTCGAAAGTGTTTATCCATAACAATAATTTTCGCAGAAACTGTTGAATCGAAAGTAGATGTTAGGTCTTAGAAGTGTGCATATATATGATGTGCTGACGTGGATGTGTGAAATCTGTGTTCACCCTGTCTTATGAAATATTACCTGACCCTCCTGTCTGCTCGGCTGTCCTCAGAGGAAGGGAGGGATGTATGTCCGAGAAAGGAGACATCGTCTTTTCCTCCCGGGAGAGGCCGGGACATAAAAAATTTAGCATCGTATTCCGCGGTCTTAACCCAACATAATCATCTGTCCCTGTTAGTCATGTGTAGCTGTCTGTGCATTCCAGTCATGATGCAAGCCACCCAAGCGTGAAATGAGCTCATGGAGGATGGAGATGGCCGACTTGTCTTGTGGACTTGTGTTGACTGCCACTTATTGATCTCCTGCTGTGGTTGCGGCTTTAAAGGGATACTAAAGGGTAGTGATAAGGCTGTGGCGACAGTCAAACGTTTCAAAAATAGATTTAGTTAGAATTACAGAGCACGAGAGCGATACAGGAGAAATAAAGGATTCGTTTCTCACTTAATTACCACTTATTAGCACTATTTCGGTTGCCGATGTTTATAAAAATCGAAAAAATCCAGTGAAATCGACCCTTGTGTCCTTCCGCCGAGTAACTACGATAGCTTCCCGAGATGAGTCAAGCAGACGAGTCTTTTGTGACGTCACAAACGACAGGAAGTGTCTGTGGTCATTGCTAGGATAGTGATCGGTGGTGTCTCTTAGTTGGATTTGTGATCTCCAAAGTCATCAACTATCGAGATGGCATGAATAATGTTCAATTTTACCAATTTGAACCACTTGCATCAGCTCACAATCGACTGCACATCCTCGGAGGACGAGGAAAATGTTGCAGCAGTCGAAGCACAAAGCAGGTACGTAGGACCAGAGATCTGTAGGGACAGATCTCTGGTAGGACTATAGAAGTAAGTCATACATACTGTGTGCACGGGAACAGAAAGTGAACGCATGCTTTACCTTCAAGCACTTTAAATAAACATAATGCACTCAAACTCTTTACACTGGGCATTGTTGTTGACGAATTCACTTCGTAGTGTATTTAAAAAATAAAATTACATTTGGTATGCTAATTATTTCCTCACACACACCGGAATATTCACATTGTATATGATAATTTGGGTTTTAAGTGAACTTTCCTAAGGATAGTTTAAAAAATTAATAGTTTGAAATATCTGTATTTAAATATTTTAAACAGACTTTAATATAATACTATTTGCAGCATTTTTTGGGGATATAGTTTGAATAATTAACTAATGACTTACTTTATAACAACGATGGATAGAATTCAAGCAGAGACGTTTGCTTTATATGTTTATTATGCCTGTGCTTTTAACTTATATGTTTGTTGTTTAAATGTGTATTTACATAGATTCATTTTATCACAGTTTCAGACTGGTGCATTTGTGAGCATTGTGAGGAATGGCCACAACAAATGTTGAAGCATAAAAAAATGTAGAGTAAAAGCTTAAAAGTGAATTGTCAAGAAAATGTTCCCTATACATCATGAAAATTGTTACATTTATCCAAATCCAGTTATTGGACACACTTCATATCAGATGCATCATGTATCTGACATGAATTGTAAAATAAAATCTTCCCTTTGTTAACATTAATTTCTTTTATTTGTTCAAACTCAGGTATGGGACACACTTTATCTTTATGTCCAAAACAAATCTTGCATGCATCTGGCATTTTTATTTTACAAACATCATTTCTGAAATACTTGGTGCTGAATTTACCTTTCATTCTTTATTTTCTTACAAACTAATAACAATGCAAGGAAAACTGTGTGAGAACTGATTTCTTTCTTTCACATAATATACAGACATATGGCTTAATCTTTTTATTTCCTCAAGTTCCACTGCATGTGAATTTTTCATTTGATTGCTCTGTAAGCATTTAAAACAGTTTCAACAATGTATTTTGTCATAATTTTCTTAATTCTTGCACAGTTATGGATTCCAATAAACCAAGTGGACAATTTGAGACACATGTGTGTTTGTGTACTTGTCAAAGGTTGAACATTTAGGAAGCCCTAAAAAGAGTGTGCTGTGATGTCCAGGAGTAATGATGGCCACAGGAGCTGTCTTGGCATATGGTTATAAATTTGAACTTCTATGTGACACTCATCTATAGTTGTGATAGAGGGGTTGCTACACTGCCTGCAGACACTCAGCAGCTCCTCCAACTTCTTTTCGTGAATGATAAATTTTCTTTCCATGAAGGGATTTGTGCCCAGTTCATCTTTCTGAGAATTCCTAGAGACAAATATTGAGACTAAAATTATAGTTAAAACCATAAATCATTTTTATAGCTAAATATCAGCTTAAATTGTTGTGCTAGCATGTTTCTGATATAAACTATCAAGTACTGACTGTTTGTTAGTAACTGCAATATAAATTTTGTTTACTGGTGCTCCTCGACTGCTGAATTATTCCACTCTGAGGTGTCATTTTCATTTTCTGACTCCCATATCAATATCAGGATCACACCTAGCAGACATTTATAGACACAATTTCCTTCTTTTTCATTGCATTATGAAAAAAATTTATCCACAAAAAAATTTTACAAAGCCATATAAAATTATATTTTTATCTAAGTGTTTAAAACTGCACATATTTTTGGCCTTGAATATCCTTATAAGAAGAAAATATCTGGCACAGTTTGTGGAATTCATGCCAATTTTAGATAAAAGAGATGTGTAATAGAGAAAAGAACTAAAAAGTGGCCATTACCTTTCAGGATTGGAGCTGAGATCTGGGTCTGGACCTCTTTATTTAAGCACAGTTGAACTGTTTGTTGTGACTGACTCGTCATAGTCTGAACATAAAGTTTTTATAAAGTAATCATTCCACAAAACATTAAAACAATAATAAAACATGTATGATTATACCATGTGATCAAGCTATTATTATTTTTAATTCTTTACAGTATCCAACATAAAACACAATCATTAATATTACTCTAATTTTCAAATGTTGAAATATCAATTCTAACTTCCGCAGTGTACTGCACATAGATTTCACTACTATTGTTGATAAGCTCATTATGTAGGAAATACCTTTCACATTAATTTCATTGTTTTTAGATTTCATAAACAAATAGGCTGTCTTTTCAAAAATATGAATTTAAAAATATTTCATTTTATAAAAGCAAACAATGATTTTTAAAAAAATAATGTAACAAGTGACAGGATTTCAACAATCATTTCTTTTACACTTTCAGTTTGATGCTGACCTTTTTCATTTATTATGCATGTACTATGAATTTTTACCTATTGAAACACGCTTATTATAAGTACCACATAACACGTTTATTGTTTTATAGATATATACAGTCTTTGATATATGTATATTGTAATGTTATCTACCAATAATGAAAAGTGCATTTTGTAAACACAGTAACAGTACATAGCACTGACACTGACCTGTTTATGTTGTAGTCGTTTGGCAAGTGAAACTCGTCTGTCAGATAGATCCTTCATTCTTTTTCGAGAAATTTCATTGTGTTGAAAATGGTCGGAATTGCATCTGGCAGAAGCTGTGCCTTGAAGGCCAAATCTAACTGTTCGGACATTTCGGGTCCGGCTAGTAAAGCACTGATCGTCAACAAAATGCTTGCATAACACCTCCCACTCTCTGGGCTCCCAAACGTGTGGCATCGAGCCTTGTTATTGTATGACACACTCTTTTTGTAAGGCTAGATCTGTCTTTCGGAAAATGATGACAATGTCGAATCTTTTCCCATTTTTTCGTGGCAATCGGGTGCAGGCATGGTTCGGTCTCACATGTAAACAATCCTACTGAAACGTCATAAGGTCACGTGATCGAGAACGAGAGTTCGTCGCAGCAGACGAAAGAGTCCGTGTAATTTCTCTTCTTAAACGCAACATTCTACTACAGACCTTCAACTTTTTTCACATGAACAGACATGAAAATAGACGAGATTCAAATTGATCCTACTATTTACGAGTTTCTAAGCAGTTTAATTTTCCCTTTAGTATCCCTTTAATCAAGCAGATGGCGGTTTCTGGGTTAATTTTTTTTAAATTTTACACTTTATTTAATACTAATCAAGGCTTCTGTATATATTGCAATCACTTTCTTTACTGATTTTTTTAGGATCCTTTAGGATCCTGCTGACACTTTCACACGCTCAACAATTGATGAGGAAGGAGGATGGATGGATGAGGAAGGAAAGGAGAATGAGGATGGATGACTGGTGAACGATGAAGAGGAGGAAGGTGTCTCGCTGCTAGTGTGTGATTCAAACAGTAGAGAGGGTCTTGTCTGTGAGGCTAGTGTAAAGACACCAGTGTGAGGTTTCATTCATTCACTCACTCCCTCTCACACTCCCATTGGACGTTAAGACGGGCAGAGAGGGTTTTTCCGCTCCACCTGTGCCAGCTTCCCGAGCCTGGGTATCCTGTTATCCTCCGTCACAGCGGGGTAACAGCAGGTTTTCTAGGTTAATCAGACATTCACTCATCGATCACTTTTTGCCTCGTCGGTGTATCGTCGGTGCAGACATGCGGCCATTTTGTCTAAAAACAAAAGGAAGAAAGTAGTGCAATCGACTGTAGAAATGTCTTCCGTTCTCCTCCCCTCACTCCTCCCACCCAAAAAACAAAAAAAACAAAACAAAACAAAACAAAAGAAAATCCGTTTCGCGTGGACCGCACATTTTATTTTTCAGGCGATGATTGCTTCACACCTCTGGCCGTTAATTCGCTCTCCTTGTGGTTCAGTTTGCACTCACTAGTACGACTGCTAATTGCCCCTCCCTCTGGTACCCTTTACTACGCCACCCCATCACCGTTGTTCTGGCTCCGTGCAATTTGATATCAACCTGATGTTTGCTGTCCATGGGAGGGGACCTCAGAGCAAGTGTCAAGACCAGTGACTTCAGAGAGGCTTGATTGTGTGAGCTCGGGCATGACGATGTTATACTCAGTCTGAGGTGTCGGTGGTATGTTTGGTTGCTTTCTTGGTTTATTTGGTAGCAAAGTGCCTCAACCTAAAGACGATTTGAGAGATATGGTGAAGGAAGGACAAATTTCTGGGACTACGTGGAGAAAACCAGTGACTTCCAACTTCGAATAAAAGTGTAGGATCGAAAGAAAAATAGCATGTGTTCCGATACACTGGGGGCAAGCGAGTATAACAAAAATTCATCCTCAAAAAGACAGGTAGTAATGTTTCAACAAAAAAAAACAACTAAACCAGGAAACAGAATATCCTAAATTAATACTAAACCAAAATCCCTTAACTATACCTCACGAGTTCAATTCTTAGGAGTAATTTTCACAGGAAAAACCCCAGCTATAGTCTATGAACTCCCCGTGAACAAAATAAATATGTAAAAAAAAAATAGTTATTGGAAATAATGTCCGCTTTATGCCACAAATTATTCGCCAGACTTTGCATAAATACTGACTTTGATCCTTGCTCTTCTTCATTTATTTGGTTGCAGTTTTTCTTCGAGAAATAATATTGTAGGCCGCCACCTTTGTATCGAAACGTCTAACTACAAAACATTGACGATGATCTGAAAAAACCTATCCAAATGATCTTGAGTACATAATTACATTTTGAGTACATACGAAACGGGACAATTCTGAAGAAAGACAATATAAACAAACTTGAGCAGGACTTCTAAGTTTCAAATGGGAAACTGAAGACACATAACAGTCGAAAAAATAAGTCTTTTTTTTTAAAAATCGATCCATCAATAAGAAGAAAATATGAATGTACTTATGTACTGCTTTGTTTAAAACGTGTTTGCTTTGTAGTGAGCGGACCACAGTTCAGTTCTTCATGACAAGTTGTATCCCCAGGCCATTTCTCCCTCATTGTGACACACACAAAGACTGTTCTCTGTGTGTTTTCCCCCTCAAGCCAATACTGGAATCGTTAACGGACCGACCAAGAACAAACTGGAACAGAAAGTACGCATGGGTTTCATGGCAACTAAGAAACTGTTCGATTTGGCCTCGTTCCCTACACCTGTTTGTGCTTTATAGCTTTGGAGAGGGTTGTAAGCTACCCCATTAATGACAGTTTACCCCAAAAAAAATCATCGGAACAAAGTATTCCAGCAATTTCGCTTCGCTTATGGTCGAGAGTGTTCTGCAAACAGTTTTCGTTCCAACGATGACAAGTTCAATGGAAGCTGTTGGAAGACCGAGGCTCCAGACATGTGACAACATTGTTATCACTACATTGCATGTTGGTGACTACGGGTGAGATTGAGCAACTTGGGGAAAGTCTGTTTTCTTTTTGAGTCATAAGCGTTTTGGGTACAAGCTGGGTACACGGTCTGTTTTCATGCCTGATGCAGTAATTCTCATAAATGCACCTACTTGATGAGCACTTCACAAATCCTTTGTTGGTGTAAAAGGTCAAGCTACCTTTCAGATCCGTGTTTTGATAATACAGAATCAAAGAGCACGAGTTGAGTGTCAGAAATTACATAAGCGGTTATATGTAGGACGTCCATCTGTCTTGCGCATGTCTTCCTTTCTTTTAGTCTGTATTTTCTATCTACTTTATTGCAACCAGAGTTATATATCCCTGACTCAATGACAAGTGGTGACAGTTTGATAATTTCAATGGCTACGTTTGCTATTTCTTCTCCCCATCAATTTTGCTCCCAGCGTCCTAGGACTTACTATACCTTGCTGTTTACCTTTAATGACAAATAGTTTCTCTACAGGTAAATTTTGCATGAGATGTTTCTGTATTCTCTTGTGAGCTTCCCAGCTGTGCAAAATTTATCCACAACTTTTTCATGTGTGGGTGGAAGTGTGACGATCGCTCATTATGTCCACCCTGGGTGACAAAAGGCTAGACTGTTAGAACGGTCACGTGATCTGAGATGGTCTGTTACATCGTGCTAGCCTTGTAATAGTTGATAATTAATGGTCAATTAATGAAAACTTTTTTTGGCAACGACTTCCTAACCAAGTCAGCGGTGCTGATGCTGTATTGCCAGCCGTGGCATTGTAGATGACAAAAGCGATGTGTTCGTCACGCAATACCCACAGCCGTCGGGTAATCATGATGGGAACTCTCCAGAGGGAAGTGCGTCACAGGTGGATTTCAGAGTTACTGTTCTTAACTGGGGGGAGGACTATGTTGCTGTACTGTGTGGAGACTTTGAGTGCGAACAATTTTGTGGATGAAGAAAAATTGGATCATTTCATTCATCGATGATTCAGCTGATGATCTATGTGTGTGTTTCATCATGGCTGCCCTGACAATTTTTATTTCCATAAAAAGACCTCTCCACTGTACACGAGCTTCCATGTATCAATTGGGAGCTAATCGTCTTTGACTTTCATCAACAAGATGATCTGAATGTGCTTGATGTTCCTCGCCAGCGTGTATACATCCAGAGCCAAACTGCCAATAGAAACCGAAAAAAGTTACCTTTGAAAGATGAGCTCCTTCCGGTGATTGTTTTATTACGATCTCGCCACTTCCGTGAAGACATGCTGCGTGTGAGACGTCTGATTTATTTGGTGAAAAACTTCTCATCGTGCGCACTGCAAGAAAACATCCAATCATGTTTTTTTTGTCAAAGCTGCGAAAAGGGTAAGTGAGAGTTTTGCAGCGAGTAACCAAGATTGATGTGCATTGTTTACTGATGCTGAAGTTAAGAATAAATAACGCATCATTATTTTAAGCTGTAAACGATTTTGATAAAGTAAACAGTCGTGAACAAAGCAATGCTGGCTTGTTCACTTTAGCAATACTGAACACAAGTTAGTGGAGTCGTTTGTCATCAGGTTTAGGGCCGCACAATGGTTAGCGCCTGTCACCAATAAGGGTCGGATGTCCTGGGTTCAGCTCTCGTCTCGGGCACGCTGTTTTTTTTTTTTCTGCGTGTGGCATCTGTTATCAGGGCAGATTGCTTGGCCGTGATATATTAGTTGATATATTAAAGTTGCTGACTCGGCGTAAAACAACAATCCTCCCTCTCCAGGTTTGGGTGTCTCGTAACCTGAGTTTTTCGTTAAACAAGTTTATCTCAGTCGTTAAAGATGGAGTCAATAGAACTAATTTACTTGTTCAGGGGCGTAGAAACCAGGGGGAAGGGGAGCAGCCGACTGCTCAAAAAAAAGATGCTGAGTGGGCAAGAATAATATTTTTTCCCTTTCCTTGAGACATTATTCTCAGGTAGAGGAACAGAGAGAGAGAGAATGACAAATCTTTATTTACAAAGATAACAGAATAAGAAAAGTTAAACTTTCTTTGATTTACCCCTCGATTTAAAGAAAGGAAAAAGTAACACTACTTTACACAAAACAAAGGCATTAATTAAAGAAGACGCAGAGTGTTTTGTTTTGCTTTTTGTCACATTGAATTGTAAACCTTAAATGTAATTAATAATTATAGCTATGAAGTTTTATCTTAAACTGAATATTACATCAATTATTTTTTTTTATTGCGATAACCGGGTGAGTAATTTTTCAAAGAGTTTTGTTTCTGGTTTAGTATTGCTTTCCCCTTTGACACTGAAAGCAACAGATGTTGTGATGCTACCACTGAGATGGGACGTGCGTAGGTGCGTGAATGGGTGCGTGCGTGCTCTTGCATTTTTTTCACTCACGCACCCTACATTTTTTTTTTTTTTTTTTTTTTTTTGTAAAGTGTAAGTGCGAACGTCGTTCCCTGTCAGCATGGAGTTTGCCACCAACCCTCCAAAGCCAACTGTTACCTTCGCAACTGTTTGCTGGTTGTGGCAACACCTGGGATCAACAATAAAGTCTTATCATCTAAGTATTGCAGATGAGATGAAGAGCATTGCATTTCTTTGGATCGCCGCCAAATCCGAGATGGATGGCTCAGGTGGAGGTCCAGGCGGGTAACAAGGTAGACGCAGGAATTGCACTGAATAGATCATGAGCTGTTTTCACCCAAAGACCTTTTGCTTCCGAGTGAAGCGGACATCGATCAAGCATCCAACGCGCCATGTTTTTGCTGCCTGCTGGCACCTAAGTGCTTTGCTGCAGAAGATTGATGTTTTGAAGGCCTGCTTCACATGCTGAGTATCGTCTCCAAAAGTCAAATACCCGTTACAAGCACCCGGTGACTTTTGAATGGCCGAGACAAAAAGCTGAAATGCTTTTACATTCCTGTTACATATGCTGGAGGTTTTTAAATGGTTGCGACAAATATTGGAGGTCTGTGAGCACCCGGCGTCGATAACTCTGTCGGAAAGTTCTCTTCCTGTATAGCACCCTGAGTGTAGATGACACGGGTACATACAAATATCCAAACACACTCTCTCTCTCTCACACACACACATACAGACACGCAAAGAAGCAGCTCCATCTCCTTTTACCCCATCGACTGCCTCACACACATACACTGCTGATATTTAGTTTCTTCAAAATGTATGCATGCATTCGGCCTCTGGCAGATAAATGTTTTTTTATAAAACGGTCTGTAGCATCCTCCGAAAAAAAGGTCCTCGTTGGTCACATGACCGACGACTTTGCTCAAATTTACTTCGGATGTATTCGTATTTTAGTTATTTGATTTTTCCAGTGAGCGTATTTTGTTTTGACAACTTTTATTTCACGCCAGTCTGCAAAAACCACTTTAGATATACAGAAAGAAACCATAGCTGAATAATAATCTCATAATAATCATAATTAAAAAGAGTTCAGTGCCAATGTTTGAACCTTAACGTAGGTCTGTAATAATTATATGTAAAGCTCGCACGCGCTCACACAGACACACACATGAATAAATGGACTGCGTTATCAATCATTAAGTATACAACTGTTACAAGCTCTTGTTCTCTTAATATAAGTTTCCTTATAAGCACTTATAACAAATCGTGTGTTATAGCAAAAACACTAAACAAAACACTAAGCGTGTATGTTTTTTTTAACTCTAAAGTGATGTGAGAGAAGTAAATGTTAACAAAGCAAAATTATTAATTTAAGCCTCCCTCTTCCCCTCCAAAAGAAAAAAATGCAATTAGGGGCGGTACATCGTGACAAGACGGGCTCTTTCATGTTGTCACCACGCTGTAAGTACTGACACGCGTTCCGTGCGACCTGCGACCCCTCTGCCTGCGATCGAGACGCTCTGCGGCGGAGAGTGGTCAAACAGAGATAAGCTAGATGTAGGTGCACGTGCCCGCCGTGGCTGATCTGCCCGGGCACTAGGCGCTAGTTGTCATGTAAGTGTGCCATGGCACACAGCCGCAAAGATGATAAATTTGTAATGAGACTGATGGCGCTGCCACCAACAGTGATCAAATGTTCTCTCCCGCTGCTGCTGCTGCAACTCGATTACACATCTGATGCTGCAGACGGACAGATCAGACACAGAAACACAGACAGGCAGACACATGGACGGACGCTTCCACAGACCGACCAGGCAGACATACAGATTGAAAGAATGACAGACAGACACAAAACCTTCAGACATATAAGTAAGCACAGATTGAGGTAGACGTTGTCACACGGACAGACATCACACGCACACACGGACAGGTTACACACAGACCCGATACACACAGTTTAGTTTTTATTTGTATTTGCGTCATATTTGTTCCAGCTTGCAAAAACTGGAACAAACATGACGCAAATACAAATAAAAACTAAACTTCTGCAATAAAACTTCTAAAGTAAGCCCAAGAGAAAGCTCCTTTGCATTATTTCGCAATGCAGAAAATCGGTTGTTTGGTTAATTCATCACTTTTGAAAATTGTTTTCATGAACAAAGAACTTTTTCTGTCTTTGTGGACAACGGAATACGGGAACAGCAGACAATTCTATAATTATTTAAAGGAACAGGGTCCTTTCCGTTTGAAGCTACAATTTTACCAGCGACATGTTTGTCATCGACAGACACAACTTTATCAGTTAGCTTATCGGAAACCTCGTCTTCTAAAGAGACCACGTGATCACTTTTTCTTTTTTTATATATAAAAATATGGTGCTATTCTTATCATGAGATCTTATGTCAAGGTTTGTTTATATAAAATGATAATGTCAGGTTTACGACCAAGTTTCGGGACTTGTTTCTGCGCGATCTGCGCTTTCTTCTTTTAGCTAAAGCAAAGATCGCAAAACTTCATTTCATACAAAGTTCATCCGTAACGCAGCGCCACAAGCGGCAGACATGATGGCCTGTTGAAGGCAGACAACAACTACATTGTAAACAACGTGCGATGCGAGTAACAGTTCACCGTATGTGTTATTTTTTTGATATATCTAGAAACCTGTTATCTTTGTGCGTGGGTGTATATCTGTAGGGACATTGTAAAATGCCTTATTATTAATTGTTTTTATTAAGAAATACTCTTAATATATTGACCTCAGCTTTATGAAGTCTTTCTTCCCCCATCAATATCGCCTTTTAATTAATCGATTTGTTAGTTTGTTAAGCCTGAACCACATACATTTTCATTTTCAAGAGAATATCAAGAAGTACATCTCACACTTCAACTTTCAACCATTGTTTACAACCTAATGACAGGGGAAAACAATCAGCCATGAAAAAGCTTTTAAAGTTCTTTAAAGACCAGGACATCTGGAATTATTGTATGAAATATCATTGCAGTGTTCGCAGCCTTGTCAACATTTTTTAATCGGCGTTGCTCGCAATTTTTTCACTCATTACCACTGCCTCTATTGAGGGCAAAGACTTCCGGAAGTGAGGGTCATTATTTATGTTTTATAATCTTTGGCTAATGTTAGAATTTTTTCCTGGTAATATTTCCAACATATTGAGTTTTACATTTCCCTGCTGTTAGTTTCGAGGTGGGTTTTCAACTTTAAACTAACTTTTAAATGTATTGTGTCCTGAAGAAAATTGTAGAATTTTAGTTTCAGTTCACAGGGTAACCCACTGAGGTTTCTGGTTCCCCACAAGCAACCTAGAGTGGCTGTATGTCAATGATAAATTGGTGAAAATAGAAACAAGATGAATCAACCCAGATGTTGATTCTGAGTTCCTCAGTCTCCCCGACACACCATCTTTTTCACTTTTTGGTTGTTTGTTTTGTTTTGTTTCGTTTTTTTTTTTTTTTTTTTTTTTTTTGTTTTTGTTTTTTGGGTTTTTTTTTTTTGACTTCGTATTTAAACTGAGCAATCCTTCCCAGCAGAACCTGGTTCAGAAGGATCGGCGATCATCGTGAATCCTAGTTTCATTCTTATCTGCTGGAAGAATCCCGGTTCACGATTGGGTCGCAAACTGTAAGGTCTGTGGTAGAAAACGGTTCCTCCAACATGCCATGGGAACCTTCCGTCTGGTATTCCACCTTCGCAGCTGACTGGCTGCATTCTTGTGTTAAGAAACAAAGAAAGTATGGCTAAATTAAACATGAAACAAGTTCGTTGTTGATCGGCTTTGAAGTAAGAGCGAACCTTTAACTTCCTGAGTCCTGTTCAGACCAAGATGGAACATTTTATGCTGACACATTACTTTGGGAAGAAAAATATGGCGCTGTGAGGACTGGCCTCTGGAATCTTCACTTCTAGTCAGTCGTGGTGATATTGAAAACTTTAATATAGTATGATACAACATCACATGATCAGGGTGTTGTTAGTGGTTGAAATTGTTAAAGACTTCAGGAGTTTTTCTTTGTTTTAGTGTGAAAATGTTATCAACGTATAGTATTTACACTATACTGTATTACAATTTTTGCATGTTTGTTGTTACCAACTCTCAGCGTTCGCATTAAGAGCTTTGTGTAAAGACCAGTCGTCCAAGCGGCGGAGTCTTAAATTACAATGGGTAAAGATTTCTGAGGATGGATCGATTCAGGACTTGTGATTTCGCGGCTTTGGATTTTTTAACTGCACGAGGAAGAACCACTACTAACACGAGAGAACATGTTTTTCACGGATGTGTCCTTTCGCAAGTGCCATCAGGAAATGCGGGGGAGAAATCGTACGAAATTTGTAGCGGAAATCTTTGTTTTCAATTTGCGGATGCCCAAGCCGGATTTCCTTTTTTTTTAAAAAAAAAAAAAGGCTAGACCATTACAAGCTCTGATACATTTATGGCAGTCGAAACTATATTCCTTGTTTTCTCAGTCACACACTGAATTATTAATTTGAAGCTCAGTGCTGTCTGTTCAGACCTGCACACTAACCTTGTCTTTAGTTTCGTACGTTTTTACCTGGAAGAAGAATATTTTCCTTTTGATTTTCATCTGTAGGGTTTTTTTTTTTGTTTTTTTTTTTATATACGTTGAAAGTTTAGAAGGGCTGCGTATGCCGGAGATATTATTTTTCGCTGATGCACGTCCGTTCCTATGTAAAATTATCTATCCCTCCCCCAGCTGCACAAAAGGGTTTTCGAAAAGTAATACAGGGAGGAATTTAGGCTTCTCCATTTTTGTTCAGAACAGACACGACTGTGTAGCTTCTTTCAATGAACAATGTCGTGTAAGTCACCTGTCTGCTACCTGTCCATCTCATAGCGAGTTCCTTAAAGCCTGTCGACATTCACTCTACAATTACATGAGGTGCATGTGTAATTTTCTGTCTTAGATTCTGTTGTCAAACTTTTGTTATTTTCAATTTTCCTGTGGAAAGTGCGCGTAAGATGGCAGTGTGCCATCGAATGTTATCCGTAGTTTGCGCTGGTCATCCGCCAGTTTCATCACCTCCACCTTTATGTAAACACATAGGCTTGTCTGTGGAGGATTCGCAATGAGAGAGAGAGAAAAAAAAAAAACAAGCTCATGTGTTGGCAAAAGGCATGACACATTTTACAGCTTGGTAACTCCAGTCTTGTGACCTCTGCTCGACTATGTTCTTATCACCTGACTGTATTGGTGCTGGGTGGACTGCAGCTGTACATTTGCGTGCAGGACTGTTGAGTCGTTCTCGGTACCCTTATGGGGCCACACCACCACAAACCACAGACTCGGAGATAAGGGAGTATCGGTGTCCAAGTTCAGTATGTCCCTCATTCTGGGTACAATTCACCTCCTGAGTACGTTTGGGTTCACGTTTGTCTCGATTTTATTTTTGGGTGCACTGCATTGCTCTCCTATAGTTTGTCACTTTTTTTTCGGAGGCCGATTCCCCCACATTTATTGCCAGCTTACCTCCCTTTGTCATCGTTAAACCCTGGCATAACACTGGATAAATCTTTTATTCCCTCTCTGGTAGGACGAGCTGCGTAAGCCGTAGCCTGACTAGCCTCTGACATTTGTTGCTCAGTGAAAGAGGAGATTTATCTCTCTCTATTGTTCACTTTGCACCCGCACATACACAGGAGGAGGAAGGGGATTGAGGTGGTAGGAAAAGAGAAAAGAATGATAAATATTTTTGACCATGGCGTAAATCTCATTTATATATCCTTGATTTTGACTATTAAAACTAGATTAAAGCAATAAGATAAGCACTGATCGACATGTGTAAGGTACTCTTATTGATCGGCTATTATCGCCATCTTTCCTTTTACATGCCATGCTGCCATGCTGCTCCCTAAAAGTTGTATACACTAGGTGTACACCTCTTCCATATGTATACCAATTTTTTATGCACGTTTTACAAGAATTCAGCACATACTTTCCTCACATAGTTGCAGCCATTTATGTACGTGGCCGTTATACACGTATTCATATATAATGTCGATGTGTCTTTTTAATTTTAAGTGATACATTAAATGCAACCAATATGTTACACTAGGCTATATATACCCAGCAAACACAAGATTTAGCCAAGATTGGAGCAAGCTTGGGGAAAGCTTGTAGCATTGGTCTGCCGATTGCCAAGTAAACACCAGCGTTTGCCAGCGTGAGGGACATTGGAAAAGCCTCGATCTTCGCCGCCAAGATTTGTTACACAACCCTGGCGGCAAAGATTGAGCCAGAAATATTCATGACTATCAAGTCATTATTCGCTAAAAATAGATATACAGGCGCGTGCGTGTGTATAATTATAATTATTTTGTTAAATAACATATAATTTATGGTTATGAGAGTCTCAAAAATAATATCATGGATGTGTATATGTGGATTGCTGTCTGTCTGCCAGGACCAACGCTTAGCCTCTTGAAGTTCTCTGCTGTTAGTCTCGGCGAGTCTAAACAAAAGACTAAACCGGAAGCTTTGTAGTCTCGTGCCTCGTTTTAGTAGTTAATCTGAAATGTTAATAAACCGGAAGCTTTGTAGTGTCATGCTTCGTTTCAGTAGTTAATCTGGGGTGGGGGGCCCAAACCTTTGAACGTGTTTCTGTTTTATAATTAATATAGACGTAAACAAGAGCAAAAGTTCCTACAAAACTTCATCAAACTTATAAATAACAAAAGAACCAGAAAAGACAATAAACCAGAAAACCCAACAAGTCTTCACTGACGATAAATCCGATAATTGAAAACAAAATCGCGTGCTGCGTGAGGGAAGGGGAGAGGGTTGTGCGGCGCAGCGTTTTTTGCCGCCGTTCAAAAAAAAGTTCGAGATCAGTTGTGCTTCAAAGTTACACCCACCGTTTCCTTCGGCTTCTGGCAAGTTTTTTTTTTTTCCCCCGAGCCTTCGTGGCACACGTATTCCCTTAGCTAATCCGCAGAAGTACGAAGCAACACCCGAGGCAGCGTGGTGGCGGAAGGCAGCCTCGTTGTGGTCGATAAATGGTCCGCTGTGGCTTTTGTCAAGGCCAAACAAACTCGTCAGGTGATGTTTGTGTGCGGAATGGGCTTGTGGTAGCAGCAGCATGGAGATGTTGTCGTCCTTTCTCTCGCCTCTGCTTCGTTTGTGATTCCTTTTGCCTGCGTTGCCGTTATGACGACGAATGTCCTTCAAACAGAAGCTGGCGATGTGGGGTGAGTGGTGCAAGCCCCAGTCATTGATTCTGCTTTTGAGTTCGTGCATGTTTCGTCCCTCTACCCTTCCACTCTGCTGCTCGTCTGCTCTGTGTGTGTGTTGGGGGGCACTATAGCAGACGACTCTTTTTCAACGATCGGTTTGTTCTCATGGATTGTTGTCGATTAGCCTGTTCGCTCTTTCTGTCCGTTCAAACCATGACTGTAGCATCGGATCTATATACTTGATCAAGTAAGTGCATCTACCTGTTATATGGCTTATTCATGTTTTGCTGGGGCTGGGAGTGAAAGAGTGATGATTTTTTTATGTATTTCTAGCTGTCAGCCTAACTCGTTTTCTACACAATGCGCAAATTAAGTCCTACGAATAAGCAACATTTTCTGCTCGATACTGGAATAAGAGACCCTGATATTATGAATTTTGCAAACTACGCTAATTGTGTAGACAAACAGGAAATTTCTTTCATCTTATCAACAAATAAATTCGGTTTTCGCCTCTAATTCTTTATCTTTATAAATGTTGGATTTACTTTGATTGTGATAGTGTTTTACAAAAAGGAAAAAAAAAAATACTAGAAAGCCAATAAATTATATAAGTGACACAAATGTTCCTGGCATGATGCCCATGGATACAATGCATACCGAGTGACTGATAGCCATAAAATGTAATTTAGATAAGTCTATATTATCAAATAGTGAACATGTCGTGCAGTCTTGAAGGACAACAATTTTTATTACAAAGTGTGCATCTGGTATAGGTAACACATTTATTAAGCACAAAAATTATTTGGGTGCAAAAAAAAATAAAAAACAGCAGTGTGAAGGAGTTATAAAGATGGCAGGTGACAAAGAGATGGCATGCATGAGGTAGGAGAGTTTCAGATTTTGTTTATATTTAGATGAAAACAATTGCTACCAGTTTAACTATAATGCAGTTAGTCTGCTGGAATATTTGGCTACAGTAAATGTGCTTTTAAAATAAAACTACTTTTCTTTAAATTCAAAAGATTCTTCTTTCTGGTATAATAATAATAAATAAGCGATTTGTATAGCATAGAACCATCCTTACATAGGAGCATGCACTAAGCGCTTGATACAAAACTAGGCTAATGTGTAGTTCATAAAGGATCAAAGGCAACAATGAGGATGAAGTACTAAAGTCACAGAAGTAACAGAAACAACAAAGAGCCAAAGAGAAAGCACCACAGGGATATCAGCAAAATAGATTAATCAAGAGATATAAAAGTGGGGAGGGGGAGTGAGGAGAGAGATAGAAAACAGGTTAGTAATGTTTAGGAGTAGCGCTCACTGAAAATATATCATTTTAATATGCATTGAAAAGACTCAGTGGTGGGTAAGTGGAGAATTTTAAACAGCAAACTCTACTGCTTTCCTACACTATAGCTAGAAAGCCTCCGATAGTAATTATTGTTTTGGTGAAAGGAGCAGACAGCGTGTACTGATCAAAGAGTGAAGGGTTCTGCTAGTGATCTAGGGGAAGAGAAGTTCAGAGAAATGTGCAGGACAAGAGACTTCAAAAAAATTAAAGCAGAGTGCTAATAACATGCAACAAGCATGAAGTCATAACCAGTTCAGAGAATGAAGGAGAGAAATGACAGATTTGCTTAATTTGTTAGGAACCAGAGGGGTTAGCACTGAACAAGTTTGTGTTTTGCTAAGGGATTACAGCATGCCAAACCATGGTAATGATGGTATTCTAGCTTTGATAATGGTAGTTTAAATAGGTGTTTATCGATTTAGAAGAGTTGGGACTTAGGAGTAGCATGCTTTATGTGATCAGGAATGGTGCAGGGAAAGAAACTAGTACATTATTAATACTAAAATAATAGTTCTGTAGTGAGCCGTAGTGTCTTGAAATCTGCTGAAATACATTTTGGGTTTTACTGTGGAAAATATTCCTTTGTCATTCCTATCTTCAGATTAACTTATGAAAGATAGCAGTTAATTAATAAATTAATTAAGTATCATATGAAAATAGTCAAAAAAAAGTGTTAATTTTCAGCATTAAAATAAAGGCCAAATAATAATGATAAGCACAGTATTTATATTTACAGTGACACGCTGCTTGCACATGCTCTAGAGCAGCGGTTCTCAACCTTTTACTTGTGACGCCCCACTGACGAACAATGATACGTCCGCACGCCCCCCTTAGCCAGCAGTGTAAGCAAATTTCACTAATACTGGTATAAGAAACTTTTAAAAAATGACCACCTTCGCCCCACCGTTTGAGAACCGCGGCTCTAGAGCCTAAATAGGGATATAAATGCAAATATCCATGTATACAAGAGGGATCATGCATAAATGCAGAAAATTCCAAAATGAGCAACTGCTAGGAGTATAAAAGAAAGAAAAAAAAAACAGAAAAAATGTATTCAAAAATAGAGTAACAGCAGTATGGGATTTACTTTCTTAATTGTTTTGAGATAAGTCTCCTGTTTCAAATTTTATATTGAAATTACAGGACAGAGAAAAATACTAATGCTGCTGGGAAAAAAAATGCTTCCTTTCTTGAATCTATCTTCAGCTATTTTGATGTGTCGTTTATCATGCCTTACAAACTATTGTTAACACGAGTGAGGATTTGTATAGGTTTTTTACAGGTAATTGCATCTTGTTCTCTAAGTTTGAAAAGGGCATTACTAAATCACCTATATAAAATACTGCCAAGTGTGCAATCCCAGATACTTCTAATTACATATAATTTTGTTGTGCTAATTCACTTGTGTGATATTCTGTCTTCTGGCTTGTAGAAAAGGAAGCATAAAATAAAAGATTTGATCTCTGGAGCATAGTAAAAACTATTAAGATTGTGCCACCAGTAAGTACTTGCAATACTTTGGCTATGCTTTGGATTCTGTAGCTCTGTCCTATGATAGTCAAATGCATTTATAGCCAGAAAGCCAGAAACTTTTCAGTCTCTTCTGTAATGTAGGGAGGGGTATGTTGCATAATGCACTTACGCTCTTTGAAATACTTCTTACTTGTGATATATTGTTCAGATACAGTTGCAACTGCCTAGATAAACCTGGCAAAAAGTCATATCAGTCAACAATATAATTTGTACCTTCATTTCAACCTCTTCTGTTTCCCTTGCTCTACTATCTTTCAATCTGTGTCCCACTCACTCACTCCCATACGTGCAGGTGCAGGTGCAAGACACACACAATAATTCATTCTCACACTCATATGCATCTGTTTTGTCTCTTTCATAGACAGATTTTTTTTCTCTTTCTCTCTCTCTCATGCCTGTGCCTGTATGAATACTATAATTACTGTAATGACATAGCACCCATTATAAAATTTCTTGTATTTTAAACTTTTATGCTATTCCTTCAATTTTTCCAATCTTGCTTCACAATGCTTGAGGTCTTTTTCTTGCATTTACTTGTAACTTGTAAATTATGGAGGCTTGACTATCTTGCTAAAGAATCAAGTGGGGGAAAAAAGGCTCGAATGTTTATAACAAGACTGATGATTTGGTTTCATGGTAGCAAACAAAAGAACTATTTATAAAATACACAGCTAAGTGTAAACTCGTTTGTAATAGGAAGTAAAGAAAAGATACTACGCTGAAAAATCTTACTATACAAACCAGATTTTTTTTTCACAGCAAGGTTATCCATATAGGCTTTCTACATAATAAATGTTTTGGGGGGTGGGGGATGTTAAATAATTTGAACCCAAATCTCTTAATAGCACTTTTTTTTTTTTACTAGAGATTTAGAAAAAAGTGAGAGTGTATTCATATTGAGGCTAAATAGGGCACCTATTAATCATATCCCTTCTACCTTTTGCTTTCTCCTTTTTATAATTGTAATGTGGTAAACACAAGTTGATCTACAGTTGATGTACATGATATCTGTATGCTTTTTTTTTAGAGTTTACTATTTACTGTCTCAAACATGTACAAACAAATATGCCATGATTATTACCATTTATGTACTATTTAGCATCATCATCATATTGCTTTTTTTGTAAAGATGCTTCGTGAATGCCAGTTCCAGTGGTTACTTGCGACAATTTGTTTTGCTGGCAAAGCAAATAATGATTGTAAATAGGGCACTGCAATTTGTTAAGCTGACATATGATTGTAATGACTGCAAATTGTTACTCTGGCAAACGATGTTATGATGTCACAGAAATAACATGTAGAAAAAGTGCAAAATATTTTTTTTATGTTAGGCATGCTTTATTTTTTTTCCCTCAAAGGTTAAATAATAAATGCTCATACTTTACCCCTTTTGGATGCACTGTAATTATTTTTTGTGCTCATTTATGTCATTTAAAAATATCAGTGGTGTGAATACAACAAAGACATTTGCTATGCATTATGATTTCTCTTTCCTTTACTCTGCCTTAGGACTCGCCATTGTTCTATCTCACTCTAGATCTTTTTGGGATTTTTAACCTTTCTGTAAGTAGCTGAAAGCAAGAAAAATATGCTTACGTTTTTTATCTTCTTTGTATTTAGATACATATATATTTTCAAGAGAGTTGTAGTAAAAACTAGCAAAACTGCATAACGAATTTGTTACAGGGGAAGTCCATAGACATAGAAGAGATTTTATTTATACAAGTAGTTTGCTTGATCCTCAGAATGTTTACCTTTTCTAGCAAGCCTAGCTTGGCCAAGACATTCCTTGCCTGCCAGTAGTTAATCCTTTCATGGTCAGCAGGAGAAAACAGCACTTTAGCTTGTCAAAAGACAAGTCAAATGAGGACACGTCAAAAGTTTACTAGAGAAGTATAGTTGTAGAGGCTTTCAGTTAATGTTCATTATCAAACTGTTACTGCTGACAAATAAGTCATTGTAGGGATTAATAGGTTGTCAGGTTAGTTGTTGACTTGAAACTGGGTTTCAAAGTCTTGAATAAGTCTACATCATCAAGTCTTCAAGCTGAGTGTGTTCATCTTGTTGCGCCACATCTGATGTAACTCGGTGTGTTGCAGAAAATCCATGCCATCACTGCTTTTGACTAAAGATCCGTCACCATCAGCAGATGAGACCACAGTTGAAAGTGCAGAGCAGGGATCAAGCGAAACCCACCAGGGATCGAGTGAAACCCGAAAGTCTGGCAGCTCTGTCACTAGTGGATGCTTTATCTCACACAGTTTGGAAAGTGTTGCTTTTGTACCATGTGACAACAGGTGGGGCTTATTAAAAGAAAGTTGCTAGAATGTAGGAAATGCATGGATGTGTTGACAGGGCTGTGAACTCCAAATATAATGGCTCAAAATCACACACTGATGCAGGCAAAATAGGAATGTAATACAGACAAAGTATTTCGCATCAGAGGATGTGTTTGTGTATATGTGCATGAAATGAAAGCAAGGAAGTAACTGATAGAAAATATTACCTCTAATTTTTGGTGACATCAAGATCTTTCTTTAAATATGCGACCAATTTTTCAAAAATGATTGTATTTACTGTCTAGAATATGCTTGACTTAAAAATACATTAATAAAAAACCAGCATTTGATACTTCTTGTGGATTCTTATAAACGCTTTGCAGTTTTCTGCAAATAATAAAAAAAACACACATTTACTTAGAGGTTGTGAAAGAAAATCAGAACTTTAGAAAGTTAATGATGTAGTGAGTTACATAGAATGTGTTCTTTGTTGTTTAACCTTTTCTTTAATACTGTTGTGGTGGTTAAGGTGCAATTCTTCTGTGACTTTACCATTGTCAGGGATTAAGGTTTATCTAGGGTCCACTTTTTTTTCTGAGGGTGGTGCCTGTCTAGGGTCCGCCTTTTTTCGGAGAGGGTGGTGCTTGTCTAGGGTTGAGTGGTGCTTGTCTAGGGTTGAGTGGTGCATGTTGCCTCTCATACCTTCCTCAACCCTTTTAGGAGTCATATACCTACTCCAGCTGGATCAGTTAGGGAAAGTATACCTTGTCACAGAGGTATGAACTGGCTAGTGCACTCAGCTCAGGTTCAGAAGTGGTAGCTTTAACCTATGGGCTGTCTACTTATCTCTTCAATGATGATGATGGGCTGTTAAGACTTTGCTTCTCCAAAGTGAAACTTTTTGTAGTATTCTTGGTTTATTCATGCTTTTGCCTGCAGACTTATTAGAGACCACCTGATCACTGAAGGAAAAATATAGGCAGAAACTGGGAAGCAAAATGCAGACACAGGTTGTTTTTTTTTTTTTGTTGCTTTTTTTTTTACTATTATTCTTTTTTTCCCTGTAAATGTCATAGCCAATTTATTGTTGTACATTAGCTTATGCACAGTGATGACCCTCTATTTTTATGCCAAGGAGTAAAAGTGCTGGTGGGAAGACAAACTTTCTCACCTTTCCACAAAAGTAGGAAGAACACTGGTCGTTGATTTTAGCCTGAGCATTCTCTTACCTCTGTGGCATTGTGGTGTTCTAGGATCAGCTCACAGTATTCCTGTAGCAGTGTAGCCAGATGACTGACACATAGCTGTTAAAATTAATGTTTACAAACTATTATAAGCCTAGCCGATTTCTTAGAGTTTTTAGAGCCATCCCAAACTTAAACAACAAATATTGTGCTGAGTTTCTGATTCAAGGATTTGGTAATCAGAAGGAAAGAGAAGTCATTCTTGTTTTTTATCTTTTCCTGATTTTACCTTTTTTAAATCACTCTCTTAGCAGAATTTTTTTTTTCCATCTTTGCAGCAGTCCAAAGGCTGCAGGAGAGCCCATAAAAGTCTCAGACAGCTCTGTAAGTAGTTGTTACTGATAGATTTATGTAGCTACAATAAAAAAATATATGCAAAAACTTAAGTACAAATATAGACAAGCATTCACAGACAAGAAAAAAGGAAACGCTTTTATGGAACCAGAATTAGAATGTCAAGCAGTGATAGTACATAGACAAGAAGAAGCAAAAAGACTAAAAAAAAAAAAGATAAGCTCTTCTAGGAGTGATAATTACACTCAGCAGGATATTTATAAACAGCTGTTGCTTTCTGCAGGAGCTGCCTGCAAATATCAGCAAGTCCAAAAATGCCAGATTCCACAAGCTCTTTAAATCTGTACCAACTGATGAGTACCCTCTCGACTGTAAGTATGCTTCACCTCAGATTTGATTTGATAATTTGGGTTGGTAACAGAGTATTAGTATTCATCACACATCACAGGCTTCCTTAAGTTATGCACTTGTGGGCCAAGTTATAAGCTAAAAATAGCATGCAAAATTAAATCTGCATATTAATGTTAGCTTTTATGGGTGTGTAAAAAATATCTATCTTGCAAGGGAAATGATGGAGGCGAACAGGTATAGGTCATGATACACTTAATCCTAAAGTTTGCATGCATTTGCACTCTTGTTTATATGATTAGCACATGCTATGTGTGTGTGCATGCATGCGTGAGAGAGTGAGTGTGTAAGTGGAAAGATACACATTTTTCTAACATGCACATTACAATTAATTGACCCTGAAAATGTATATAATTCTTTATTTAGTTGTTTGTTTTTCTTTTCATACCTCATGCTATATTTTATCAGGAAGGGATATCTGTGATGATAGATGATACATGACAAAAGGTGTGATTTGAGATTATTTTCCCTAGCCTGTCCGAACAATAAAGACCAGTGTGGCTGCATGCTGAGTGACATATCTGTTTCTATCCCCAGCATTTTCCTGTGCTTTTAAGGGAGACATACTGCTTCAAGGCATGATGTATGTATCCCAGAACTGGATATGTTTCTACTCCAAAATTAGAGCGCGTGGTAGACTGGTGAGGACCTGCACACACACACACACAGACATGCTCATGCACAAACCTAACTTCATATAATTTTGTCATTTACTTCATAGACTAGACATAGGCTTATCCTTGCAGACTATTTCATTTCCTGTTGTTTCTTACTGAAGGTGTTTAAACAGACTTTCTTACCATTTTAAAATTTGTTTTACTGTACTCTTTAGCTCACTGGTCCTGGATTGTGACTATTAGTGTCACATGACTATTAATCATTACATTTTACCACATTAGCGGTCAGAATCAAACCATAAATTGTCTGGGTCCTTTGAGTTGTAATTGCAGTGACAAGTTACAGTAATGAGGATTCTTTTATATTGCGAATTGTGTAGCTGAGGTTTTTCAAACCATGTAGGGATAATAAAGATGACAGTGATGATTACAATGATGATGATGTTGATGCAGTTGTCAGCTTTCTTAAATGTAAATTTGCGTGATGTATATCTGGCTTTGGTTGGGAGCAGGAGGGGAAAGAAATAACATTCAGCTATAAACTGTATAGATAAGGTAGCTATACCGTCTCATTAATTCATTGTTTGGGAATGATCATTGCAAAATAGGTCCACAAGTCTGTCAGAAAATCACATCCTGAGCAAACCATTCCCTAATTCCCAATACCCCTACTCAAAGGAATAATTATCCTTAATGATGCATGATGCATTCTGCCAGTTTTTTGTGCATTTTTTTTTTAAAATATTAAATAGCAAGCTTCAAATCTGCTTTGGAGGAGAGTAATTTTTTTTAATTATTCACACCAGCTGGAGATTCCACTTGAAAAAGTAATCAGCATCACAAGAGAGAAGCTTGCCCTGTTTATTCCAAATGCCATTGGTATACAGGTTGCAGACCAGAAGGTATGTTTTATGTTTTTTTAGAATATGGAGATTTGTTTTTCTGTGAAAGTGATAATGTGTGATATGGGTGGGTGGTGGTGAAGGTGTGTTGTTTATTTTTTAATCCCTAGACTTCATGTTATCCTATTACTGCAATGAAGAAGGCATTTTGTTTTGCTAGTCACAGTAAAATTTATTGCAAGATGCCCTTAGCATCATTTATACAGTAGATTCTTTTGTGTTGCAGTATGTCTTTGGGTCATTCATGTCTCGTGACAACACATACAAGCTGTTGCTTACACTGTTGAAACTGTCACAAGACACTGTAAGTATGAGTATTCATCCTAGTGTAACCTCTTATTGACATACAGTGTTGAGTTATACAGTTAACAACATACAAAAAAGCAGAATTAGCTATGATACTAAAAGGGAGTTTTGACTGTTAATTGGGAGGACAGGGGCTTTAGAAAATCGTATGCAGACACTGACAGATTATGGTGTGCCAGTGTCACTCAGTACATTCTGTCGCTATAAGATCCCAGAATCAGGGTGGGAGATGAAGCAACAACAATTAATTCTTGGAATGCACTGTTATATAAGGTTGTTTTCTTCTTTCTACAGGCCATCAAACCAGTCAGATCTCTGTGCAATGGCAACAGTCATGAGGATGACATCACACACAGTGCTGACATCAGCTGTGAATCTGACACTACTGAGAATGAGTCTGATGAAGCAAAAGAAATATCTGAGGGTGTCCATTCTGCTTCTGCCTTTCTGCAGTCTGCAGAACTTCCATCTGCTCATGAAAAAAAGCAGCATGCTGTTAGGAAATCCCCTGTACTTTCTACCGTTCGCTGTAAGTCACTGAGATAATAATAACCTTCTAAGCTGCATATGTTCTTTGCTGTGATTGTCACATGCTAGATACACCCGTTGAGAAAATGTAATTCATATTCAGATTGTCGCTGAGATAGTGATGAGCATGCTACATTTCTTTCTGTGATCTTTGCTGTGATTGCTGTGTGGATACACCTGCTGAAAAACTGGAATTCATATCCAGATTGTAAATTGTTCATTGATCAGTGCACACTAACATATCCAGGTATTGAACATTAAGTCTTCAGTATAAGAATTGATGCTAGAAGTGTTTTTTTTTTTATTATTATTTCCTGCTGAATTGATGGTTGACAAGGAATCAATTTTGCTAATCCCAGAGGTCAATTATAACTGGGGAAGTGTGCTCAGTAACAAGACAAGAGACAGTGGTGTATCATAGAAGAACACATTGGCTAGATTAAACAAAAAAAATGGATTCTAACATGGGTTCTAAAGAATTCTTATAGTCACAGGTTTTTGTTTACAGTATTTTTGAATTTTAAGGTCTATTACTATCATTGTGACTTTGGACTTAAATGTTAAAATGAATAAAAGTAATGTCTTTAAAAATATACAGTTAGATCATGCTGTCTGATTTCAGGTATAGACTGTTGGAAAATATTTACTGCATTTTCTACATTTGCTGTGAAAATCCAGAAGTAAGTAGTCAGACAGATTGAAGGTTTACCATACCTGTTAGCATGTATTTCTGTGTTGTGCTTTTCAGGAAGGGCTAACCATGTACAATGGTTGCTCCTATGATATATGCTTTCAGGTAGAAAATGCTGAGATAGACAAGAGCCTCTTTTGTCTTCAGTGTTTATGACATTATCTTTTCCTCACTGAATTTCTTTTGTAATGTTTCAGTAGGATGCACTAGTTTTAAATTTCTGTGTGGCTTAATTATTAACAATTACTTGAGTAGACATAAGTGTATTTTTTAATCTATAAATTTACAAAGTTAGTGGCTAATAATAGTTTTGAAATATTGCACCTTAACAAGATGCATAAGCTGTGATTTTGTAACTATGGGATGCTTCTGTGTGTGTGAGTGGATTGAGTGCATTGAGAATGAAGATGCTTTTGTTCATCATTGAGTCATAGTAAATAAATCAAAGATGTAGTACAGCTTAGTACATAATTATCTCCAGGCATCCCTAAGAAAGTGAAAATAGTGTTTGTTTCAGAATTCCACGGACAAACCTTCTTCTGGCAGTCTGCTGCATACTGTAAGTTTTTCCACTTATGGTATCATTTCAAAAGAACATTCTCATTTATAAAAATTTTATATAGACCATACAGTCTGTAAAATACTTTGATGAATCCTTTATATACAGGAAATAATAAATCCACAAAACATTTTTGAAAGCAAAAAAAAAATTTTTTTTTAAAGTTACATTTGATTAACCAAGGCGAGTCCTGGCTTATGATGCAGATTTGCTTAATGCATCTTCAGGGTTCTTTTCCTCTTCCTGTCAGCAATGGGATTAACCTACAAAATACTTCTGTTGCAAACTCAGCTTGAGATGAGTAACCTCTGGACTCCATCACACCAAAAGTCATTCAGGTGATTTTTATGTGTCACATGTGTTGTCCGACAGATGTTTTTTGTTGTCTAGGGCTTTAGACAAGCTTGGCTGAGAAACTTGACAATAAGATGATAGTTCCAATGATGCTCCTCAAAAAAGGAAGTGACAAATTAACTAGGGGAGGGAGGGGTGAATTGGTGTTTTATGTCAAGTCAGCAACCAAAGCTATATCACAGCAAGGCAGGCAGCCATCCCTATAAATAGATGCCTTATGCCTTAGAATATACAGTCCACTATAGTGTTGTCATTAGTCACTGAAACTCAGAACTGTTAAATCCAAAATGTAACCATCTTTATTGTACTTTGTCAGCTACTCTGTCAGCCTACCCTATTCCTTCAGATGTACCAGCATGGGTTGATAAACACAAATCAACAAGTACATTTCAAGGGAATGAATAAATAAACCTAAACCTAGCTTCTGAATCAGAAAAGTCTAGATAGTGCAGATGCCACTTGTGTATGTACTCACAGTCTATCTCTAAAAGATGTGTGATTGGTGGCCAATCCAAGGGAAAGCACTTTAGGCCATGGGTTAAATAGATTTCCTTCAAAAACATTCAGAACTATATAGTATTAAAAAAAAACAGAACTGAAGAATACATCTCTGAGGGATCTTGTAGTTACTAAGGATCTTCTACTTATACATGCAAAGCTTGTGTTTTGTGTACCTCCACAGGGAGCAGGTGATGGGGAGTATGTACACACTGCAGTCAGAAAGTCACATGGCCACAATCCATCAGCTTCATGATGTTCTCAAAGCCAATATTCAGGTTCTTGAGCAGGTAACTTCATCTTAACTCATTCGTGGAACATTCAAAATCTTGTAGGTATATATGCAATTCATATGCAATAAAATATGAAAAAAAATCTGGTAAGGTCAAAATTTGAAGGCATTATTTTATGCTATATTTTTTAGAATGAAACATGCTGGGAATAAATAAAATGTATGATAAAAGCCTGGGACATAATGTCTTGCACGTTCTAAGGGGGATATGTTTATAATGCCAAGAAACATTTAATAATTGATACCCTTCAGAAGGAGATTTTTAAGGTTTCTGTTTTAATAAATGCTTCCAGGACAAATTTCATTATAAATTACTAAAGATTATTACAAAGTACTGTAGATAACAATAAATATTCCTTAGTAAAGATGATTTGAACAGAAGAGCTTTGTTTTTAGGTGCACAGGTCCTTGAAAAGCCTTCAAGGTTTTTCAACACTGGCATCATCTCAAGACTGTCCCACAAAGAAGTGAGCTGCTGCATGAACAGTTCTAGTCATCCTCACAGATTTCCAAATGTCAGCAGTCAGCAGGTCTTGGAGGCAAGCAAGACATCAAGTGTTTTCCGCAGAAAATTGGATGGTAGTGACAGCAATAGTCAGCTTTAGAGTCATACAAAAGGTCAATAATGTGGTTAACCTCAGTCCCATCAAGTCTGTCCCTTCATGGACAGCCTATGAGCTGATGGAGCATACATTCGCATGCACATCATCTGCATCCTCCAGCACACCCAGGTTACAACAAGCTGCCCTGATCCTCCACTCAGGAGGTGGTCCTTATTGACACACCGCAAGGTTCACTGGCAGAGATGGTGGCCTCAGTACTTCCCTGTTCATACTAGTGCAAGGGCCAGTGTTCCTGCTTTAATTAGCCTAGTCATCACCGTGACCATGACTTATTTGCTGTCAGACAATCTACATTGGCATTCAGACTCCAGAGAAATGTTGAAATCTTCTGGCCATTTCTTATAATGGATTGCCTTAGCACACACTGGAAGGATGCGGAGAGAGTCTGGTAGTGTGCCTTACTGGATGCTTGTGTCTCTTCACTAATCCTTGAGAACCAAAGAGGACACACATTAACAAGCTGTTTGCCCAGATTATTGTGCGCTTCTTCCTTGTGGTGTTACTTTACCAACGAGCACGCTGAAAGGAACTGCCACTGCCACTCTCAAATGGAAACATCCCCTGAACGCAATATGCAGCCAGCATGATTTGCTGCCGGTTTCCTTAGGTCAAGATCACCATTTTACAGACTAAACAGAACTTGAGGACTGCAGTGATTATTATTTCAGACCAGTCTGAAAGATGGTTTGATTTGCAGCTGTCCATGTTTACCTGTTCAGATGCACGTTAGACAGTATTTTTACTCTAACATCATGGGTGGCAGAAAGGAGCTATCCAACACTTCTAGACTATCAGCCATTTTATGATTCTGATTTTTCTTTTAGCAGGTGACTTCTTAAATCTTTCCACATCCCTTGGTAGCGTGGTACTATATGGATCCAGTAGAGATCAAACATCAGAATAATGTCATAGTCTACATCCTTAAAGTAGTGGGCTGATAGTCTGTATTTAGTTAACTGTTCACAATGAGTCCCTTATCTCTGGCTATATTCAACACTCCTTCACCAAACAGATACTTATTCCTCTTCTCAGTTCATTGAGTCTTCGTCTGGTGTATCTTATAAGACCTAAAAGCATGCAGAGTGTTTCATACTCTTTTCCAAAAATCGTATGTGACTCTGTGTGCCTGTGTGTTCACCATCTCTTTTACGTCTGTGCATGGATCCAGAACTGTGTTTTGTATCGGTAAGTGTCCTGCACCTGATCATACATTCCTTTTGCTGCTTAGGTTAATGAAAGGGGATTTCATATTTCACTAAATATTTGCCCACAGCTGAGCTTGTGGGCTGTAAATACATCAGCAATTCATGCTGGCTGATCACTTCAGATGTATCGAACCTGTTGCTAGTCAGACATTGAGCATTGATGCTTTTTTCATAAGACTTGTGCAGCAGGTTTATTGAGCTGTGTACTTTGCTGGTAACCTGCATGCATTCTCAGGCTGAGACAGGTGAGTGTCCATGATTGTACTTTTGTACTGATCTATACATACATGTTTTAACTTCATGATGAGCTGGCTGGTTGAAGCCACACAGTGCAATGTGCACACTTGTTATTTGTTGTTTGATATATTAGTTACAATATATGAGTTACTATCTGCTATACATGGTAAAAGTATTTCAGCTGCTACTGGTTTTTTTTTTCAAGAGGTTTTTTTTTGTTCTTTCTCCCTCTCTCACATTCACAATGCACACATATTCACAAAAGCTGTCCAAAAATTGTGAGCATGGCAGAAAAGCTAAAAAAGCACATTTCACCAAAGAGGAAACAAGAAGTTATGATAAGTAAATGCCTGTTTTGCATTTGGGCATTTACAGAAGTGTAGGTTTCATCTTGGTAAAACAATGTTTTTGGTTAGTGTGATGTGCATCAGTGTTATCTGTTGAAAGTTTATTTAAAATATTAGGGGTACTGGTGGACTTTGAGATTTTTCTTAAAGTATTGGTGAAGGCAGCTGAAGTTTTCCTGTAGACTAAAAATATAGGAAGCAAACAATTGACAGAAAAAAAAGTTTTCTAAATATGTTGTCAGCATTAGTGGCAACTAAAAGCTTATATGTACATAGTTTTGGTGTTTTATCTCATCAGTCATTTCCGTTTTTGTACTTTGGTTGTTTTTTTTTTTACATTATTGGCACTTCGTTCATTTCCCTTGAGCTGAAAATGTGAGGGTTTTAGAGAGACAAAGGACTTCAAATCCTGTCAACTCTTACAGCTTGCTCTGTACAGGGGAAAGAATAATGCTTCAGTTGTATTTACGCTAGTGCTTATTGGAATCTTGTTTCAAATTGTCATGGGGTTTTTAGGGCTTCGTTCTGTAGTAAAGACTGTCATTGGAGTATTTATCTAGTCTATAAATCACTTGTAAAATATGATAAAAATGGTTAGACTGTAAAATTTGTATATTTGTACATGCATGCACATATGTCCATGTTTATTGAATGTCAAGATCTCACTTGTTAAATAATTACAGTATATAAACTGATGATTCAGTTTCAATTCTGGTTCAGTTTTCACACCATCATGATGTACCTGTATATATATGACAGAAAATAAATAGAATCTCAGTGGAAAGGGAGGTAACAGATGCACAAGCATTCATTTTCTTTTGCTGTCTAAAATTCTAGTGTTTGGGAGAATAAATAACATGTGTCCGTAATGTTTTAATAAAAATTAAAATCTATTTTGCTAGAGGTCTTTTTATTATGTTTATCCAGTAGTTAATGATTATAGAACTGGTAATATATGCATTTATTCCTTTGTGTTTGATCCGGTGTACTCAAGAGTTAAGCTCTTGTGGAATGTATTTAGCAACTCGGAGAGCGTGTGTTTGTCTCAGTGTCAGAGGGTCATTGCAGATGACATATGGAGCTAGAAAAGAGATGTGAAGCACAGCTAAATGAAATGAAACTTGTCAGCATCCAACATGTAAATTTTTTTATTTATTTTTTTTTTTGGTAGTTTGATTTTTGAAAATAGTAAAGTACATAAGTAAGTGCCAAATTGTATGTGATCCTTCATGACCACAATGAAACATTGTTATGAAAAAATAACAAGTGTGTTTGGCAGATTTTGAATGTGCAGATATTTGCATAAAACTTCTGTAACTTCTTTTGGACACTGTATCCATTAATCATAAATGATTACAACTAAAGTTTCTATTGATCAGTGCTTTTTAATAGCAATATTTCTAATTTAATTTTTTTTAAATTTCCCTTTCTGTTTTGAGAATTTTGTGTTGTCATATTTCAAAGTTTGGGAGGTTTAGAGCTTCATTTTGCCAACTGTAATGGAATCTGACAAAGCTGAACCACAGTTATGGCTGAATTTCAAACGATTTAGTGAAACAGTAAATTAATTGATGCTGGTTGTCTGTACATTTTACCTGGTTGGTAACTTAATTTATTGGAGGTGTGGTAAGTGATTTCTCAGTATTTGGAGCCAAAAAGAGAAAGAGCAAGAGTTTATGAATGTATGGGGGACTGCATGCATGTGTGTAAGAACTTTTCAGGTTTGCTGTCAGTGTTTCTGCTTTCTTTTGTGAGTAAACATTTATGCTGTTACCATTGAGAAAGGTTCTTCGCCAACCTTCTGTAGCCAGATTTATTTTGTTTCTTAAAGGAATTGTAAAGATTTGCAAGTGTTACAAGGTTCCAAAGGTAGTCCAAATTATGTGAGAATTATGGTCCAGTCTTTGTACAAAGCTGTCACTGTTTTTGTCAGAATGTTAGCCATGCCAGGGAAAAATAACTTGAGGCTATTCTGCAGCATTAGCACCTTTCAAATACATTGCTAAATTGTAACACTTGTGTGGCTGGCCCACAGTAGAATATTTAATTGTGAAAAGCATGTTGCCGTTAAAGAACTTCTGTGTTATTAAAATTCCATGCTTTGTCTTAAAAAATGTCTGAAGAAACACATCTTATGCTTTTTGGTGCTTTTCTGAAGTTTTTAAGATGTTTCAGCAATTTAATTAATTTCTGTTATCACTTTTGTGAACTTGAGACCTTATTACTGTTGCATTATGGCAACGCTAGCATCCAATTGATGATGTCCTTGTTTTGCTGCTGCCTTCACATTCAGCTGTAATATTTATTTGTTAATATATTAGTCTGGCACTTTATGAATGCTGGGAAGAGGTGATCACAATTTTATAAATGAAAAGTTATTGGGATGAGGAAACAAAAGGCCTAGTTCTGGCACAAATGATTATTGTTAGTAACGTTGGAGATAATATACATTAATTATGGAGATGTTACTAAGTCTCCTCATTTAACCTAGCAAATGCACTTGGTATACTAATTTGGCTAGTGATCAGAGGAGAGCCATATGTGCATGAGTTTATTCACATCTGCACTCAGAGAAATTTGAAAGATTGTGATTGAGCGCTATAAATCAAGATGCTATGCTGTTTCTTTTTTTTTTTTTTCTTTTTTTTTTTCTTTTTTTTTTTTTTTTTTGAGAGAGAGAGCAAGAACAGCAACTTGTGTTTTAAATGATTGTATGATTTTCTAGATGAAAATATATAAACAAGCAGCATTCCTTACTCTAGTAAAGGTATTGCATGTTTCATGCCGAAAATGAAGACTCAACCACCCATTTCTTTCTACCCACTTTTTGTAGATAGAAGGATAGCACAGTGTTGCACAAAACTATTTATAATAGCACTGTTTAGCACAATTTCTTATGATGGATTTTAGAAGAACAACACAACTCATTAATACCCCCTAAACATTGTCTGATTATCTGAGATAATCAGTCTTAAGCAGAGATGCTAACATTAGTTGAATGTACAAAATAAATGCACTATTTATTTTACAGAATATTGTGTCATAAAGCACCATTGAGTTTTCCTGGACCAAAACCATGTACACAAAATTTAAAAAAAGAGACGAGTAAAGTCGTCCCATGACTTCTTTTAGGTCATTAGAGACAAGACTACAGGCTGTTGGCTCCTACAGCCAAAGAAAGAGATCACATTTTACACTCTGTTGACTTTAAATGAATTATAAATCAGTCTAAACCATTGTTGCTTGTTTTCTTGTTCATTTCGAGAAATATTTAGAATCAAAGATAAAGATATCGCTTGATATATATGTAGCAGCTGTTTAGACTTTTTTTGAAATAATTTACAATTCTTATGTCTTATCCTCCAAAAACAGACCTTAAAAACTGCAGTTTGTCATTTTCCACGCAGACATAAAAAATTTAAGTCTAATATGCTGCATGACACACTTTAACATATGTTTCGCTAGAAACTAGTGATTTCCTGCCTATTGAAAAAAAAAAAGCATTGCTGTGAATGTTAATTCAGTATGCTATACAAGTAGATGACACTTAGGGCTAATGCCCATTGTGTTAAACAAGTATTTCTTACCAGTATCTTTTAGTTTGCATATGTATTAAAGTTATTGGTGGACTCTCATCACAAATGCATAGAAGTACATGTGCCTGCTTCCATATTTGATGTCTGTGGTGTGAAGTGAGAGTCCTTTATCCTACACATTTGTGAAAGGGATCAAGCTGTGATATCTATATATTTTGAAAGTCATGAGATGTTGACATTTTATAGGAATTGCTTTTTTGTTTGCAATTTTTTTTTCTTGCTGATGTATTCCTTTGACCAAGAGTCCACACATCACTATATTGCAGAAGTGGAAAAATTTGCTGCTGTGAAAATGTTAAAATGTTGCCTTAGCACTCTATAAAAATAGAAGTTTTCTATTTGGTGTCAAGTAAAAAGTCAAATGTGAGAATGTTATCGTTTAGTTTAAGAGCTCAAGAACAACATAGAAAAGTAGAAATTAACATATTACCTATGCTGTCAGCCCAGTTTAATTAGTGCCTTGTGTGTGTGAGGCAGAGGTCGGTGGGACTTCTGTATGGCAGTTCTGTGTCCGTAACAGTTGTTAATGTTCCATATGCTTGCAGGATGATGATTAGAAATATGCTAACCTGAAACAGGACCGCTCTGGTAAAATAGAGTTTCTTTTATAAAAGATATTATTGCTACACCTTGCTCCTATGTGTACTTTCTCAGCACATCCAGGCCTTTTATTGTCTTAGATGCTATGATTTGTTGAACACAAGAACAGGTTTAATCTGGGTCAAAATTCTACTAATCAGTGGTTTTGAAGACACTCTGAATAGCTTTGAGAAAACGTGGGGCACATCAGATTATCTTGACCAAGGCAGGAAAGAGGAAACCGCCTTTTGCTGCAGTTACTTTAGATTAAGCACAGTGTATTCAAATTTATCTATATTTAAATCTATATTTAGCTTAAAGTTTCATGTCCTCACATTTTTAAATGAGCTTATTTCAGTTCTTCATAATCATAGTCAACGGCATTTATTACAGAATATTGCTAAACTATGCATGTGTTTCAAATCTTTTTTTGAAGGTGACAAAATTAAATTTAAATTATTTTAAGTTTTGTCATGACCAAGTCCTCTCTGCAACTGTTAGAGACTTAATAGACAGCTAAAGACTTGCAGAACTTATCTTTTTTTAGCACAAATGAGAACGTGCAATAAAAAAGGAACTTGATGTGTATACTTTTGCAAATGCAAGCTTCTACTTCATCCTTACTCTTAAGGTCTAGAGACACAAGAGATTGTAATATAAAGACAGGTGGTTAATCAGAACTGCTGTTCTTTAATAATTTTGTTTCGACTTCGATAACACAGATCTTGTGTGAAGCAAGTATGTATGCAATCAATAATTTATATAAATTGTATGCCTCCTCATTTTCTTGCACAAATATGTACATGGATTTACTTCTTTCCAAGAAGTAATGTGTCAGCTTGAAAGAACTTCAGTGTTTTGGAAAGAAGGAATATTGGGTTGAGGTAAAGAATACATCTGTCTAGTAGTACTGATGCTGGAAACTTCACTATTTGCCTTTCCTGAAGTTTAGTAGGAATGTTGGCTGATCTTCTAGGCTTGTTCTCTCTGTAGTATTATGGTGTTATTTTGCCTTGCATATATTCATTGTTCAAGAATGTCATTTTGGAGGTGGGCTACATCAACCCAGCCAAGTTTAAATCTGAGACACAATGGCCATCTTTGTATTCTAACCATGCTTTTGCTACTCTTGATTGCTATTCTCTTTGCTTACTTTGAGAAGCTACTTTTTTTTTTATTTTAATCAATCATCTTAGGGAAGCTTAGTTGTAAAAAATCAGTTGTTTCAGTCAAGGATGATTGCGAGTAGAAAAGTTGACTTACATTACAATAAAACCTGAGTTAGGTGCTTACTTGCATAGGGACCTGTGTGAATGAATGTTGACAGGTGTGTGTACATGCCGGCCGTCATCTGGAATATCAATATGTTTGCATTGAGTGCTTGCAGGATTGAATTTTGTTGTTCAAAGGAAGCCATGAAACTGCAATTGATGATCATAGTACTAATGTACACTTGATTGGTAAAAATAAATCAATTTTGGACTAAGTACACAGTAGGTGTATTTGTTTATTTGTTTGATTGCTTCAAGAGCTTAGTTCCAGCAAGGGTGAGAGCATCTGTCAAAGTAGCTTTACACAACATCTTAAAACTGTCATAAACATGATCCAGTTACAAACAACCAGTTATACTTAACTTCTATAAACACGTGTACCAAGAAACCGTTCTCCTTTTGGGTGTAGCGTTGCGCTCAGGGGAAAACTTGTGGCGTCTCCCCATTTGTCCCTCAAAAAAACCAGTACGAAGGATAAGCACCCGCTGAGTAACTGGATTCCACTGCCGCAATTTTTCTAACCGTTTGGCTCAGCAGCAAAGGATCCCCCACGTGATTCACACGGAACCTCTGCTACGTGGTCTTGGGAAAGGCTCCGTATATCCTTCTGGGAAGATTCCTTTGAGTTGTTGAGCTGAGTTGACACAGTGCATAGTGTAGTGTGTGGCCAGGTGTATATTTTGACATAGCAGAGGTTAGAAGTCAATCACAAGCACAACACCATCAACATGTGAACTTATCGTAGTAGTGATGGGAGATACCGGAGTTTCCAACTATTTTTGCCCCAAATCACCCTCACTAACACTATCAACCCTCGGAGATTCACTTTATAGCAACGCGGGCTGGAACCAAGGGCGGTGAGTCTTGATTCCCGTCTTCACTGCCATCTCCAGTACGTGGTGTGACATCTGTTTTCTATGTTGTCGTCGAACTGGCATCACCTGCCAGGTTTCGGTTGTCTGCCAGCTGCTGCACCTGCCGCTACTTTTTCTGTAGTTTCTGAGACTGAGCTGTCTAATCAGTAGTACAGTAAGGACTGGATATCAATGGCCTAGGACCCACATCGCCTCTTGAAAATCACCTGAATTGTCTGGGTCTTAGTTTTCAGCTCATTTCCTCTGGTCGGCATCATTCCTTTTTTTCCTTTTTTTTTTCTTTGCGAGATGATCTACCGATGAAAATCTTGTCACCTATGTAATATGCACAAATATCTCAAGTTTTGTAGCTCTTCTGGACATCACACCTGTTAAATCTGTTGCTACAGGCAATTCCCATTTCCCTCAACGGCTGGCTCTTTCCTTTGGGGAGGATGTCTATACTATCTCCCCAGGGGGCCATTTTCACGATAATAGGTCTGGGCTTGTCTTTATATCCAGTCTGTGAAGCGTTCGCCATGTTAACCTATGTGCACGGACTACATCCTGTCTGTCTCAGTCTGCTGGGAACGCCATCAGACGTGTTCAGAAGCTCAATCTCTGTCCTTGCACACATTTCGTAGCCATCTTTCTCACTCACCGACATGCCAAATAGCAGTATTGCCTCTTCGTGAATACATTTCTAGTCTGTATAATCTTTCCTCAACGGAATTTTCCATAAATCTTAGTCTGTCTAGGGCTTTGCCATGTTTATTAACAGTTGTCATAACGGAAGATAGCTCTGTACACAGGGCATCCAACGTTTACTCGTAAAACGAAAAGTCCTTCCGGAAGGCGGCGAGACCAGAAGTTATGGTTTCCTCTTGCTTTGCAAACAATTCCTCTAGCGTACATCCCTGGGATCCATGCTTCCGGGCCTTGATGTTTAGCACAGGTGAGCTGAGTTCACTGTGGTCACCGACAACGGAGACGTAGTTTCGATCCCTTCTGTTGATTTCAGGATGAAATGTTATATCAGCCTCGTAGAACAAGATGAAACAGTCAAAATAATTAGTTCATTTAAAAATCAAAAGTAATTACCAAAGGACTGCTATTGGAGAGCTATATGGTGAAAGCATGTCTAGTCTCGGTGAATACTCGTCAGCAGTGACACGTGAATCCCAGGTTCCTGATGGATTGTTTCTAGCTTTATTTGCTGAAACTTGCTGGATCACGTGACTTGCATCAATAGTGAATTTATAAAGTTTTGCTTGTGCTGGTTAGTGAAGAAGGTCGGTTAATGTGTTTACATTTTATATTCGAGATTATAAAACCAAGTATCCCACACACAGACACAGATGAGAAAAAAAAACCCCACACATTTGAAAACATCTATTTGAATACAATGACTTTATTCACCACAAAACAGATTCTCTGCGTATCTGACTAAACCTAACGCCTGTATTCAAATTTATATACAAGTGTCCATGTGTGAATGTTTGATGGATGCTCGCTATACGTGCAACTAAAACTCGCGAATGAGGGATGGAAAGATTATTGGCCAGAAGTCATTCACTTCTGAGGACCTCACGTTAGAAGTGTTATCAGAGTTATAAGTGTGGAAATAAACTGCACTGAATAGAATGATAACATCATAGACTTTTCTCAGACACCCACAGCCCGTGGCGAAAAATGTTCTTTAAAGGGTTGAAGGAAGGGATGGGAGGCGACAGAAAGCAGGAGAGTGTAGAACGAGTGTGGGTGGTGTTAAGAATGATTTGATGTTAATCTCCCTAAATTATTTGGAGTAGCATCTAGAAATAAAAATTGGCCATGCAGTCTTTCTGTTCACAAGTAATCTACAATATTGCGGACTACAAACATGTGTCCTAAGTAGTCTGTAGGAATTTTTGTTTATTAGCCAACAAGTATACTGAAGGTTCACCACATGAGATTATTATCTACACGACAAAAATGCTGAAACTCTTACCCATTCTGTCACTCTCATCATCCATCTACATTTTTTTTTTAAAAAAAGCTTATGTTTCTTGATATTGCTCTGATATTTCTCATTTTTCACTTTTCTCCGTGGTCTTCTTGTCCATGTAACTGTGTGTATCACACATATCAGTGATGTAACCCTCGCTTCGTGTTAATTGGTATTGCCTCCATATTTATATTTATGTTCATCAAAACATGAGGAATAAACACAGGACAAGTATGGACTACATCACAATCTGCTGATTGCAGACAATGAACAAGAGACAATGGCGAGGAGGTGGCGGAAGGATTCCTCTTTTCTTTTAGTTCAAAACATGCACAGCACCCTTGTTTTCTTCCGCCACCATCAGATAAACCTTGTCACCGCAGTCAGGATCCACAATGAAAACGAAAATTGGCAACAAAAGGGCACAAGCATGGTTATACCAGGCTAAGTACAGCATCAGTGAGGAATCCACGTGGAAGGACTCAACACTGAGCATCAGGTGGTCAGCCGAACACTTGGGATGCAGTCTGTAACAGTTTATAATATATCACAATGGGGTATACCGGGTGGACACGGACTACAGGCACATATCCAGGCTCCGTGAACCTTCAGTCGTCTGGCAGTGAGACACAATAAACAACCGCAGGTAATCTGAACAGGAAGCCTTGAAATCCGAAATACGCAGAGGACTGCTTGGGGAACATCTGGGACAACCAAGAAATTGCTAATCCCATCCAAGACGATCTCTGGTTGGTTGGTTTGGCTGTCTTGTCTTTATTTTGTTTGGCAATGTAGTATACTTCTACGTGGAATCAACGGCTTCGTATAACTTACAGATATCTTCGTCAATAAGTAAAATTATTGCCATGATGCTTTGTTAGCAGACATAATGAACAGCATGCTTCTAAAAAGAAAGTGTGGTTATGATAGATTGATACAGGATGACTGACTATAATAGCAATGCATCCCCTCCCCCCTAAAAAAAAAAAATCCCAAAAATTCCTAAATTAAGCTTTTCAACTTGTGAGTCACTAGCGTACAATTATATATCTGTATGAAACTGTTTCCTTTAATGTGAGTTTTTCAAACTATTTCCGTTTGTGTGATTGAAAAACTGTCTACAAATGTTGATACCTGTGTATAACATACGCACACGAATATTTCCAGTAAAACCCGTCAAGTAGTATTAGTTGTAGGAGCGACTAATACAAAATGCCCCATTAGACAAAATATAATATAAGCTGCAGTCTATTTCTGAGCAAAGATTATATTCCGGCTTTTTATACACGAAGCAAAAGCACCATGCCAACAGTCCGCGGCTAGACTACATGAGATATTCTGTATTAGTCGTCTGGCTAGACTACTGATAGACAGCTGCATTAGACTAACATACACTAAACTAGTCTACAGCTCTACGAAGGACGATGTTTAAAGCCGTTCACTGATATCAGTTGTTTCGAACACATGATGACCGATTCCTAAAGTATTGTGTGGCCGTCAAAAGAACGAACCAACGGAAAATTCAAACAGGAGATGACGTCACAGTACAAATCTCTTGTCCGAAGCTCTGTTCACTTCCGGTCAAATCAGGTCATTATCTGACTTACACTTTCTCGTATCATGTGTGTTTCTGTCATACCATCTTGCTAGAGTGGTGACTTCTGATATTCGTCGAATGAACATGCACAAAACAATCGCCGTCGCCATGTTGCCTCTTCACCGTGAGTTGACAAAGGACAAACGAAGTCTCATGACACTGGCGAAAGAATACATCTCAGGATTCAAGTTTTTGTTTAGTATCAATTTTTGTATACTTTTGGTTATTTTTCTAGTCAGCTGAGTTCGAAAACCTTGTAGACTTTCCTCTCCTCAAGAATGAAGAGAAGTCGTCATCAACGCCGCCAACGAAACTCGTGTTGCCCCAACTCCTCCACAGGATGAAAGAAGCTATTTTGTTCGTCGTTCAGTTCCCTGTGTGCGTCCGGCAGCCGAGAAATTGTTGTGTAGAAGACGACAACCCTCCCAGTGAGACCTTTCTCTGGTCTTTTGGTCCTCGTGTGGAGGAAGTGGCTCATTCAGTGGCCGAGGGACTCGTTCTGTTGGGCAACTGAGCAGCGATAGCGTGACGGGGGCTCACCTGGCACAGCAACAAGAAAAACAAGGGTCAAGAAACCACAGGTGTAAATCGGTGTATTGGTCAGACAGAATTTTAAATGTAGCTAATAACATTTCCCGAGCAAGAATGAATAGTCTTCTCAATTTACTTTATAATTTGAAATACTCTACTTGGACTGCTTCCTCGAAACTAAGCACGTGATGCATCTGTATAACTACTTCATTTTTTCAGGCTCTTTTACACGTAGCTTTATACTTTAGAAGGAACATTATTTCAAACAGATTCTATTCAGAAAAATGCATGCACTAACTCGTTTATTTTTATTCTAAATCTTGGCATTGACTGAAAATGTCTGGTTTCTTACTTTGCACTAAAGTTTTGTTTTTCTTTCCACTTTCATTTATCTTTATTTTTTTCTTTTGTTTTCTTCTCTTTTTTAACCATTCCTTTCTTTCTTTAATCTTTATTTCTCTTTTTTCTTTTTTTTCTCTTGATCTCTGGTTCTTCCCAAGATTTTTCCGTTCTTTTCTTGAATGCGCTTGTTTCATTTGCTGGAAAATTTACAAAGCTGCTATCAACATAATTATACAATACAAAGCAAAGTTTACAAAACACAAACCTTGTTTAAGACTTTTTCTTCTTCTTTCGGAACCTTTTCCTCTTCTCTTGCTTCCTCTTTCGTTTAGACCCCTTCAGCTTCCGCTGCGCACCCCCGCCGCCATGTTTCTTCTCGCTGCTGTCCTTCTCACTGCCGTTGCGCAGCGACTGAGAATAAGAACCAGTCTTGGCCTCGTCTTCATCTATCTCTCGTCCGCGCACGCGCACTGGACAGTTTCCCTTTCGGATGAAAATTGTCTCCTCTTCGCCTGAAGTAATGTCGTCTCTGTTCCAGAAGGGTTCTGAAAAGAAATTAAGAAGTTTATGGTTTTATTTTGATGCAAGCGGAAACTATATTTTCTCGTTAGGCGGGTACGGGTTTGCTTCATCACAAAACAAGGGATCTTGCTGTTACCCAATGCAGTTTTCACAATCTCTTATTCAGCACTTCTATATGTAGCAATTGGCGCTTAGAGCTCCGATAAAGCTAATCAGTATATTTCCAATCAAATATTTGCACTGATAAAGATGCGAAAGGTAAAGGATGCTTAATGACGCAGGATTGGGCAATGAACACCTTGTGGTTCACTGGATCAAGAGGACAGACAGTATGTGGAAATTAAAACCAAACCCCTATTTTCCCTATCTTTGACTTTCCGTGACACAGTGTCATGGAATGAGCTTTTGCCAACCACCAGGGGCCTCGTGCCAAGACGCCGAGCGCTGTAAGACATTTTTGTTGGTTAAAAAAACAATGAAGGGATGTAATTTATCACTTACCAAGACTTTCGCCTCCGCCATTAAAAATATAAAAAAAATTAAAAAACACGGTTTGGAGGACAAACTGCCCGAGACCAGATTATACTCCAGGAAATGTTTCAAGAATCTTGGTGTAATTAAGACAGGGTGCACGCTGGGTGACAGGTAATTTTCTAAGCCCCGGATGATGTATCGCGCACACCTGGCAACCACTTCGACTGTCGACCGCCACCTGGCGAGAAGTCGCTCTACGTCCGTGGCGCCACCTACACAAAGTCTGCTTCGTGTTCTGGAAAGCCGATTTAGGTAGCCTCCCATGGAAAAAACACGTGACTGCTAAAAACAGAAATACAATGGCGACATTAAAGTGGGTGAACGTGCTGTTCTCTGTTCTCTAATCCGGATTTCAGTGCCAGCCTCTGATTTTCTTCTGGAACCACTACCACTCACTTTCTGCACCATCCGCCAACAGATCATACCCACACAGCTTCTACTTCCACTCTCCTCTCTCCATCCCTACTCCCATTCTAAGACCAGCTGAAGGTAGTTTCGTTCTACAGCCTGCCGACGTGAAATAGGAGGAAGAGAGAAATCGGCCATAAATGAAGAAATCTTCCCCGAGCCTGACTGATCGTGATCGAACTCAGCCGAGGCGGTTTCAGGCTCCGGGTAATCAAGATAAACAGAGGCGGCGGCGGATGGGATGTGCGTCAGATTTGGGGAGACCGGGATGGACGTCAGATTGGCTAGGGACTGGGGATGGACTCAGAAAGTCACGTGATGGAGGCAAGAGACGGGGGTAAACATAGACAAAGGTTGCGTGGGTAAGAAGAGAAGTGGAAGAGCGAAAGAAAATTAGCTAAGGAAATTATAAAGAAAGTGCGCATGCGCCATTTCTTGGCAAGGTCACGTGACCGTTCCTCTCTTTCCAATGACTATGAGCTTTGTTACTCTGTTAGTCACAGGTATCGAGAAAAATGAAAGACAAATTTCTGGCGGGAGCAGTTTTGGACCAGATCCACTTGTAAAATGTTGGAGTACTTTGATATAATCTCATAGGAAATATGATATTCTAGTTTGCGAAAAAAAAATTTCTTTACATCGCTGCTCACTACAAGGAAATTAAGTTTATCATCTCTTTGAGGTCTTGAAGTTATATGAGCATCACAGACTCGCAAAAATACCTCCACATCCTCATCACATCCTTCACTATCACCACTTTAAACGCCAGCAACATTCAATCACCTTCACACATAAATAATCATTCCCACAGCACCATCATGCATCCGCTTTCAATATTTTATTTTTCTCAGATCTTTGTGCAGATTCCTCCTTTGTTGTCAAACGAGAGGGTTACTCAGCGATAACTTCTCGGGACAGTAAAAAATTTTTTTTTGTTTAAACCAATAAATTACAATCCAAAAGTGCCTTCTATATATCTCTCTCTGCCTTTTGCAGACGACACTGTTGTCGGTCAACACGCAGAACACAACCGTCCTCCCATTGATTTCCTCCAGGTTCTTCTTTCACTTCCATTAGTCTTGTTTACTTTGAGGCATGTTGAAGTGTCCGCGCGCCGATGGTTATGAAAAAGGGGAATGACTTCAGAGGGAGGTGAAAAGATTAGCCATCGCTTCCTGCTTTTTCTCGCTGTTCCCGTTTGAGCGCGAAATGCGGGAGCACTTCTGGTGCCTTCTGCTCTCAGATAACACTATCATGCAAGAACACTGGATTCGTTTCATCTGCTATATCATCAGAAAGGTGTTTAAGAAAACTAACATCGACGGTGCATCTATAGCCTTTTGGCTGTTTACTCATGTAGCATACATCCCGCGCTCTTTCAAAACATCCGTGGAAGGGTGGAAGGGAGGGGTGAGGAGGGAGCTTGCGTGAAGGGGTTACACCGCCCGCCACCAAGTACCTGATAACGATGGCAATTATTTCCGTCGCGAGCATCAATCATCTTTAACTGCACTGGCTCGACAACCATAAGACTGGGCTCTGGCCTCAAAAACTTCTCATAGACGGATAGATAGACAGACAGACAAACAGACCGAATAAAATAATGAATTGATAAAGGCAGGAGAAGGCATGCACGTAAGAAGTTGCAAAAGAGGAAATACAGTGGTAGACTAAGAGAAACAGATGGAGACAAAAAGGAATAGAGACGGGAGACTAAGAGAAACAGAGGGAGAGCTAAAGTCAAGCGTGGCTGACAATACAACGAGGCTTTAGAGGGTTCTGGAGGTTTGACACTTTGGAGCTTTGCGTGGTTAAGAATGACAGACAAGCAGAGAGATAAAGAAAGATTCAGTGAAACAAAGACAGGATACGAATATAGGTATGGACAAACCAAGACAGCACAGACACTAAAAAGAAAAGCAGAGGACAGGATAACAAACACTAACTCTGACAGCGGGAGGAGAAAGGAGAAGGGAATGGGTCAAAGGTTATCCAACATCACACTACACTCTCTTGCTGAATACCACTCACTTGCAAGGAACGTCGCCGAGTGCTCCCTGGAGTTGAACACCGGTCGGAGGCTGCACACGTCGCTGTCGCCTGACGATATCACCACCGCCAACAACACTACCACAGCGACCACCAGTTCCTTCGCGATCGCCGGAAGTGACGTCATACTTATTTCCTCGCCTGAGAGCGCATGATACCTCACTGTACAGTTTATCACGCTAGGCTCCAGGCTGTGAGTTTTATTCTGACCAATGAGCTCAGCACTTGCTAGTCCTCTGGTATCGGCTTGATCAGCAAGGGAGATGCTTTAGTTGGCGCCATCATCTTGTCCCCCTGAAGAAAAAAAAATACCAAACTTATTAAACATCAAAGTTTACTTCTTACTGAATTACTTATATTAGCCGTCCTGGGTCTTTGTCAGTCACCGATCATTCAGAGTTTTTCATTTGCCTACCACAAGTATCCCTACAGCCAAACGAAAAACAAGCAAAGACGGAAACGGAAGTTTCTTGAAGACATCGCCACGTGTCTATCACACTTTAAAATCGCTTTCAGTGGAGATGTCAGTACATTTGTCATCATCTGTATAAACCTTTACGTTCATCTTTTCCAAACACGCCAATATGAGCAGACCCTCAGTGAATGAAGCCTCGACAGCGCCTCTCCCTTTCTCTGGCGAGGACCGTTGGAGAAGTCCATCATTCGGTTTCCCCTCCTCCGTCAATAACCGAATCTCATCCGGTTTGTCCCAGACCAAGCCTCCCAACAAGAGCGAGCACTCCCAACGAGATTTTCTTTTTTTTAAACCGCGCCTGTCTGTTATTTAGTGCCAGATTCATAAAGTTGGACAGGAAACCTGACAAATCATGTGTTGCTAATGACATCGGCTTTAAAAAAAATAAATTGTATTAAAACTCTAATGCTATGTTGTTTAGAATCCAATGCTATGTCTGAAAGGTTATTTCAAAGGATAAAAAAATAATGTGATAAGAGAGCGAGGAAATAGGAAAAGGGACAAAAAACGGGGGAGGGTTAAAGGAGGAAGAGACGAAAGGAGATGGCCTGTCAGCTTTATTTTATTAATGCAGTAGCACTGTCTTAATTTCATTTGAAGGATTTGTTTACTGAGGTTTTGTAGGAGGGTCGCGCGTGCGTGCATGCGTGTGTGTAAGAGAGAGAGATAGAGAAAGTTCTATAAGTTGTGAGCACACAAAAGGTACAGAGAGAAAGAAGAAGCTAGAACAGGTGTGTCTGAAAAAGAGAAAGTGTGTGCACGTGTGTGAGAGAACCATTGGTTTTGCAAGCTTTCCCATGATGGACGGTAGTTTAATGGCCCCGAGGAAGAGAAGCAGCTTTGGTTTGCAGCAAATTAGTGAATTTTTCAACAGACACCAACATCGCACAGCGATTAAAACGATTTCCCCAAGGCAAGAAAACAGACTTTGAAAGGTTTGTTACAAACATTTTGCGCATTTTCCCTGACAACATTCTCTGTACCATCGGCTTTCACTGCTTCACTTTGTTTGAAAGTATTTCTGTATTTCTGCCTGTTCGTCTCCCTTTCTCACAGAGAGAGAGAGAAAAAAAACAGAGGGACGCTGCTTTCCTATCAAAGAGACTGTAACCCACGTAATGCTGAATGATAACCAATCAAAAGCGTTTCAAAACCGATGTTAATCGTGATTTTAGTTCATTCATAAAACTCACACTAAATTACCAATACTTCTTTCACATTATGCTGTTAATTAACGCTCTATATGTTTTATATATATATTTTTTTTAATTAACAAGCACACGTGGACTGACCTCAATTTTGTTTTTGCTTAGTTTGAACTTTGAACTCTACATTGTGTCCGTGTACTTAACAACAAAACTCTAAGCATCTGAAGACAGAACGATGGATAGAAAGACGGAGGAAGAGGGGATGTTTCCTTCACAAAGCAGAGAGAAGGTCTGTGGGATGCTGTCTGGCGATCGATGGCTCGGCCTGGAGGCTGTTGTGTACGGTCCTGGTGTGTAAACAATCGGGAGCCGTGGGCGTCGCCCATTTCTTGATATTGCTGCCAACCCTGCGACAGCTCTCCACAGACCTACCTATCTGAGTGATTTTTCTGTCGGTAAAATATAAAGTAAAACTCGCAGACAGGTGAAAATGGTGTGTGTAAAATAATATGTGTGTGTGTGCAATAGAGAGAAAGAAAATAGAATTTGTGACTCCTGTCCATCTACTCCTCTCACATTTGTTGTTCATGGAAGTAAGTGCATTGGAGGTCTTGACCCCTTCACTTTCTCTCCATGTCCAAGTCGATGCTCAAAAACATCTCATCTAAAAATTACCGGACATACTCCAAGCCCACAGCTGTAAAAAAATCTAAGCCTCACACCATCACTTTTCTAGTAATATCACATAAATCAGAACAGTAAACAAACACATCTGCTCCTGTCTCTTCAGTGCTGAATCAAAGAAATGAACAGCTCAAGACGAAAAAAAACAAAAAACAAGCAGCGTCTATAGCTTAAGAAAAAAAGAAAATAAAGTGGCAAGGGATTTAAAATACTGAGACTTCATGACTTTTTCATTATGGCGGCTAGTCGGCTGTAATCAGAGCTATCCAGGGTATATTCAACATTTAATTCTGATCAGTGTCAGGAGGCGCTCAACGCAAGAAAAGAATAAAGGAAGATAAATGAGTCGCTCACCGATTTCTGACAAATCCTAACAAAAAGCATAATTAAAACTATTTATAACTTTACAGACCTTACTAACTGGGTTACTGCTGCATGCTGGGAGGCACGCCTACTCCACCATCGACGGACATCAATAGAATGATCACGTGCAAGTCAACAAGCGAAGTCGACGGTGAAGAGGTTAATATGTCTGTAGCTATTTGCGGTCCCGACAAAAAAAAAAAATCTGTTGTCACTGACACTAGTATTTATATTGAGTCTATAAGAGCCCTCGTGGGTGTACCACTCAAAACATCATATAATAACAATAATAACACAGTTCTCAAGAGTATGTCCAGCATTGATAATATGGTATTCGGCACGAATCACATCAATATTCAAACAGTAACAATCTCAGTTTGACAGTAATGATATCCTTAAAAAAACTTGATGCTACTGGATGTAAATTGTTTTGTTTTGGTGTTTGTGTGTGTGGACCATGCTCTCTTTGCAATCCCGTAGGCTTGCTCAAAAATTTAGTTTAATTAAGCAATGAATTATTTTTGTGATATGATTTAAACTAGCAATCAAAAAAGCTGTACACTCAGTCCATGCCATCTACTCTGTGTGGTCTGCAGACTGGCTTCTGCCAGCCAACGATAAACGCTCAGCTGCCGAGAACCATCCCGATGAGCGAAGATGACCCCGGGGTCAACCAAGCCCTGCTCTTGCTATGAACGCTAAACACTGGTTTGTTGTGACAGCCAACATTCTGCCTGCTACATTTCTGGGCCATTGATGCCATCCTCATCATGGAGGGAAAGGCTCGCAATCTCGGTTTTCTTTGATCCGCTGGTAATGCATGCGTGTATGCTTTGTGTGTGTGTGTGTCAGCTCGCGCGCGCGACAGAGAGTGAGAGAGAGAGAGTACGCAAGCGCCCTAACCTCATCATCATTAGCTGAGGAGAGGAGGAAAATGCCTAATGGGGGAGGCATCGATCAACAACTTCATTGATCGAATCTTATAAATAGATTTTGCCATGGAGGTGTCGGAGAGATTTTCCCCCGTCTGTGCCGCTACCACACGGCGGTGTTATGGCAGACTCCAAGAAAAGCAGGACACAAAAATGGCAGCTACCGACCGTTTGTTCCTCTCAAGAGATTTCTCCCTTCCTTCCTTTTCTCCTCAGTCGCGCCTGCACTCAACAGCGAATGTTGCTACTGCTTTAGAAACAACTCCGCGCTCCCAACAGCCTACCATTTTGTTTGTTGTTGTGATTGTTTTTAAATAGCCTCAGGAGTTTACAGAGAGTGGGGGGAGAGAGGCAGGGCTCAATGAAATCCTTTCAAGACCCCAGGGGAAAAGATCTAATCGATATTTGTGTTATTTATTTGACTGTTTCAGCGTGCTGTGGGAAGTAACTCTAATGACATAACTGCCAGTTGCCTGCCCTTTTTAACGGTTTTTTTTTTAATAACCCATTTGTGACATGCTTCATCCAATCACAAGCTGCCTCGTCATGCATGCTTTAGTCTTGAAGGACGCCACCTTGGCATTTACTGAGGTAGCGGGACATCAACCGTGAGCACAAATGCAATTACCCAACATTACTCAACAGTTAAATACATTCATAAATATTAACACAATTAGCGGAAGTTCCTGAACAATTAAATATACATGAACGAGCTACATCCCCAACAGAGTATTAATTTCCTACAGACAATTGAACCTCATCACTCAGCGCTAATAGTTCTACGCGACCTAAAACACAGCATGACCTCTGACCTGGACTAGATTAAGCGGCAACGCCAAAGAACAGTCCTTAACTGTGTCAGCCTCTTCTTCCATGCGTATCGATCCCGTCAATAAAGCCGTTTACTTTGTCGCGCGTGCTTAACGTGCATAGGTCAAAGGTCATCTGTAAGCATCCCAGGGAAATCGTTCCACCCTCTTCTCTGTTTTGGTAAGAGCCTCGCGGAGGCTAAGGTCAGGATACAACCAGAGAGAAAGGGATTAGGTACAGTGTACACTCAAACATACACACGTGTTCACAGAGAAAGAGAAAGAAATCAACAAAATGTTTACTTTTGAAGTAGAACATAAATTATCTCGGAGATATATTAAAAGGCTTCTAAAGGTAAAAGAGTTATTGTATATATCCATACCTTTGGTTTGATGGCAAAACAGTTGCTTGCATCAAGAGCTAGTAGTTTCGTTTCCTAGAAGACATCTCCCTAAGCGAGTTTCTTTGGAGTTCCTTTTCCACTTGCATCATGGGAAAAATTAGAGATTCGGCGGTTGTCTTGAAAACAAAATTATTTCACTTAAGGAATCCTTTTTTTCCCCCAAGCCTTTCACTTGTTTTAAAAAACGGTTTTTCTCAGCAACGTGGTCTGGCATCTCTTCTTCAGGCACGTCGCCGTCAGAGATTTCTTTTTTCTTCTAAATCCGGGCTCCCTGAGGCCGCTCCATGGAGTTGCGTCCCCTGGCGAGGGTTGTCAACCCGCTGGTGCGTGCGGGCGTTTGCTTAGCACGTTAGCAGCTCAAACGTGTTAATCACTTAGCTCCCGCTTGGATCATCTGTCGCTCACGATTTATTTGTTCCCCACCGCGGGAGGTGTACGTGCGGTGTCGGGCCTGGCCGTGAAAAGCTTGCTGCAGCAGGTGTTTACAAAACTTCAGGGTCACGTGACCGCACTCGCACTCCTGGCTTTGCTCAGTCACGGTGGCATGTTAACCTTTCGCTCTGGACAAATTAAGTCGCATTTACTTCCCCCGTATCTTGGATCTCGCCAGCTTCTACGGTTCGGACCCACAGTTTCAGACAAGCTGCAGCTGTTAAGCTTGGGAGGGAGAAAAACAAGGGAGGGTGTGAAAGACAGAGTAAGGTAGAGATGGCAATGCTGATCTATTAATTTTTAAAAAAAATGTTTCTTCTTGCAGCTAGGGGTAAACGGAAAATGTGCGATAGAAAGTTTTTAGTGGCTGAATTTAGCCACGAAATATAAAGTAAGGATGTTAAAAATGAAAAGACAGAAATGAATTTACTGACAACAAACAAACACGCGCTGTCTGTTCAGTTCTAACATACAAAGTGAAATTTGTCATTAACCAGCCAGCTACATACTATTGCTGGGAATCTCTCAAAGCTGATCTCAGAGCGAAAAATGCAGGAAGGTGATGTGGTTGAGGGGTTGGTGGATTCATCATCAAGTTGCTGGAACTGTGTTGCTCACTCTCTCTCCCCTTCTCTTTCTCTCCATCCTCGCCCTGTCCCGCCCCTGTCTTGAAAACCCGAATTCTACATAATCTGAGCTTGTCAGGCAAAGCTTGAAGACCGAACTAGGTGTTGGAGATGGCTGAAATAAAGATTTGTATTGATTCTCTTGCGCCCTGTTACATCAATACCAGCTTCAACTCTTCTATCACAGTGCATCCCTTTCACGAGAAAACTTCAAATATAAGACAATCGATTTAAGATCTTGTCCACTCTCGTAAACTGTCCAATACAACACAGATTCTTTGGTGGAAAACTGACAAATACAATGAACGGTTATATGACTCAAAGCTATAAATGCAGAAAAGTAGTTGTGAAAATACAGAAACGGTTTGTGAGGATCAGAAATAAGCTCAGGGGGGAAACATGGTGACGAGAAGAACATAAAGAAAGACAAAGTGGAATGTAGTAAAGAATATTTAGGAAGGTAAAGGTTATTTACAGATGTAGCGAAAATAAGATTTCTCACTCACCATCCTGATAGGACATTCATGCAGTTTTTCATTTTAAGGTCTGTATATGTTGGCAGCAGCAATCGAAATATCATACATTACTCCGAGTGCGGGACGCATGCCATCCACCCGAAGTCCATGTGAATTATCGCAGGATGTGCCGCAGGCAAGCGATGCATCACGAGATGCAGCTTCCTCCATCTCAACCCATTGTGTTACACTTTGCAAGACATGTGTCCCAGGACACCTCCGACTCCTTTTCCACCTCTTAAAGTTACACTCATAGACTGAACAGCAACAGGATGAAAGGGTTGTTAAAGACTGAAGAGAGTTTTTGCGGCCACTGGCGCCATCTAGAGCCTGTGATGAAACGTAACCCAAGCCTGTCAGTCAATGAAGACATCATATGAATATATGTACAGTGCATGTGAAAAATGTCACAACTGGAATATGAAAGCATAAACTACTGGGATGTAAATAAACAATAAACGCAAAACTGGGAGAGAAATAAAAGCCAGATACGAAAGTAGTTTTTTTTTTACTTGCAGATGACTAAGCAGCATCAGAATAAATATGAAAGATTCTACTAATATAATGTCATTGTGTGTAATCACAGGACTGTTAATGTGCATTCTATCTGTTCTGAGACTACAGGTTTTTAAAATAAATATATATATTCATAGCTCCTCGCCTACATTTTGTCTCCAGCAATCCCAGAATACCTGGGACTTAAAATAAATAAAAATGTTGTCTGCTCATTTTTTAAGAAGTCGCCTGAGGGAAGCTCCAAATATTAACCAGAAAGCGGTTTAAAAAAAAAAAAAAAAACAACAACAACAACAACAAATCTGCTCACCAGACTCGGAAATTTGTTTAAAGTATTCCAGTCTATACATTCACACTATTTTGGCGAGGACTCTGGCATCATTTTGCCCAAGGCCAGAAGAAGGAACTTTCTAGAACTGCAAGGAAGCCAGACGTTCGCCACGGTGGTGGGAGAAAACCACAGATGCAATGTTTCTGTTCACGCGGGAAAAAAAATTTTGCATCCTTGAAAGAAAAAGCATCTTTGTATATCTTTGCTTATCAGGCAGTCTGAAGCCGATAAATCTCAGTTATAATTTACAAGGTGAAAGGCTCTCCGTGTACTACAGACTGTCAATGCAGTGTGAGGCTGAGAGACCACGGTGCCATCGAGACAACAAATAAAGGATTGAGAGAAGATCTGTTAAAAGTATTGGAAGTATAGTTGCCATGGAAAAATTAATATATTCAGAAATTCACACATTGACTCACTCGTTGAGTCGTCCCACCCTCGTTTGCTCACTCCTTCACTCATCCACTAACTCACTCACACATTCACTCACTCCACTGTGCAATATAGAAGTCATAATAGACATAGGAAGAGTAAACACATTCTGTGAATATTACTCCCTGCACCTCAACACCTATTTGTACTTTCACAATGTAGATAACAAACAGAGAGAGAGAGGAGAGAGAAGAAAAAAAGAAGAGAGATGCCGAAGACAGATCCGAACAAGCACTACAATTCTCGGCTCAAGTGCTGACTTCACTAACTGCTCACTAATACTCCTTAAATATAAACAGTCAGTTTCTGTTCATTAAAATATTACTTAAAAATAAGCTAAAACCTTATTAAGATAAAAATGATGAAAACTACAAAGAGCCTCGTTTTGGTGTCACTGATGTATGAGAGAAGGAAAAGAGTCAATTGGTATGAAATATATTTTTTTTTTAGTTTAGAGTACTAGTAAGTTCGTCTTTACTGCAAGAACTTTGAGTAAAACAGATTACTTTGAATAACAGATATTTCAAACGTGGACAACTCAAATAAAAATTCACGTGACCTACTGGAAGACATGAAAGACACGCAGACTTGATATCTCCGTTCTCACTCATTTTTGAATGGAAAATGTCTCATACTTGGATAAAAGCCTCGTATTTAATTCAGAAATACTTGTCTGTGATTCGCTGTCTTGTATTGGTGGGCCCGAAATCATTTCATCCGGCCCGCCAAGGTAATCGCAGATTTCAGTAGGTAAACCTAGGTACTTGTCCTCTTCAACAAATAATGAATGACACACAACGATAAGGGTCATGTCTTCCATCCCAGCAGCTCACATCACAATCCCCGACCAGTCCTCCACGATAGTTTGTATCTTTGAGAACTTAACGATAAGGGAAGTTAATTTTCGGCGACTGGCTCTCTATTCCAGAACTGTTTTCTGGTTGCAGTAAACACATATTGACAAGAGTGCGGTTGCCAAGCTCTGGTTGTCGTAAAACCTTCGGTAAACGTTGAGAAAGGCCGAGAACTGAGGACAGCAGGCGCACTCGGTGCACCTTTGTACCGGAAGTGTGGCGACGACAAAACGCGTTGTCAAGTTACATTAAAACTCCATTCAAATGATGTGTGTGTGCTCTTGCATGTAATGTTGTTGATAAAAAAATATATATAAAAAAACCACTACTGTGATGCTTGCATCCATCCATAAAATTATCCCTCACATCTCATGGCGAACAGAAATCAGCAGACGACCAACACCATCATCCTCCCACACACACACAAACAAACAAAGAACAAACAAACAAACAAAAAACAAATCGTGGCTATAAAGTAAACAAGATGTTACGCAAGATGCAGTCGTTTATTATTAGAAGTAATAATTTATTATGATGAGTTACAGTTCTTGCAGGATCAGCGTCCTCGCTGAGAATTGCGAAACCAGGGAGCGAACGACAGAGGAAGAAGAAAAAAAGAGAAAGACGATTAAAGTGAAGTTAAGAAGCAAAGAATAGTAATAAAAGAGAGATACATAGATAGGTGTTTGACGGTTACTAGGAACTTGTACACGACATCACAGCAAAGCAGCTGGTCCTGTAAACATGTGCCACAGTTGGAGAAAAAAATATCCCCTTCAACTGATTTTTTTTATGACAGGCGCTTAACTTAAAAGCCTATGAGAAAAAAAGAAAGATAAAAGAAAAGAGAATAATAGAAGATAAAAAAAAATTATGACAGACGACTGATTTAAAAGCCTATGAGGAGAAAGAAAGAGATAAAAGGAAAGAGAATAATAGAAGATAAAAGAGAAAGAGGGTGAGAGGGGAAGAGAGAGAGACTAGATAACGGGAATGAAAACAATGAAGAAATAACACCAGAGGGTGTGAACGGGAGAAGGAAATGAGAGAGCAATCGAATCCGATCTGTCAATTATAACAAACGATGCGTTCTTGTCCCCGCTGATCAAATTTCTTCGACGCTCGTTCCTCACATCTCCCTGCTGCCTGGCGCAGTCATCTGCTTCGTGGGTGGCTGCATCACCTTTTCACCGAAGAAAGCTTTGAGGAAAAAAAAAAAGTAAAAAAAAAAATAAAAAATCAGCCATATCAAAAGCGTGGGAGATGGAGGGAAGGGTGGAGTAGAGATGAGAGAGAGAGAGAAAAAAAAATACCCGCTTCGCCACGTCAGCGGAAGAACAGCACGTGCTTCATCCACCAGCAGCTGCACCTGTTCACGTCACCTTGAACCTGAGTGACAAAGCGAGTCGGTGATTGATCGCCCCTGCTGGGTGGCTGTGTGTCGACACCTGCCCTGCCTCACCTGCACGTGATGTGCGTGGCACGTGACGAGCTCTCGTCGTAGACTGTGACGTCATGTTCAAGAGAACGGGTCACGTGATCGAAATAGCTTGTATGTTGACCGGAAATCGTGATGAGCAGATATTTTATTTTAATAATGTTTACACCGCATTGCACCAAGTATTTTGTTCAGTTTGTGTTTTACCCAAAGTTAGCATCACGGCAAAACACCTGTAAAAGATGATTCCCAGAAAACATGGATACCAGGGTAAATATGTTTGTCTCCTAGAAACTATATGAACCCTTATAATCTCACCGTTCTGTGGTAGGGATGCTATGTGCAAAGAATGAACAGCGTGTCAGAGCCGAGATTTGAACCTAACAAACACTTTTTCGTGACATGCGTTTACGTGTGGAGTTAATAATCTGAACTGCACGTGCCTTTAGAGTTTTAGAAAAAAGGGCAAAGGTCGTCACACGACTCTCGTTATGTATGCCCCACGTCGTCGCTTTTGCTATTTAATTTAACCAATCAGCACTAACAACCCCTCACGCTTTAACCACCTAGGAAATTATCTCTTTTTCCATCAGCAAACGATCTCATTAGGAAATCTCTTGCTCTCGACATTGACCAGCTGGGAGGATTTCCGGTTCAGATTGTTCCTCATACAGGACACGTGTTTCGAGAAAAATTTCGTTTTAATTCGAAGAAAAAGATCAGCACTCTTGACAGCGCATGCTAATGTAGAATTACTGTGACAAGTGTTTTATTCAGAAGTTATTCTTAAATTTTTGTTAGAAAGCCTGTCATTTCCAATTTATTATTTATTTTAAATCTTTTAATGGTAGCTGATGACCACAACAAACATTGAAAACAACATCAGTTTGTTAACATCGCTGTAAAAAAAGGTTACAAGGTAATGCTAACTCTTTCGAATAACAAGAGAAGTGAAGCTAAAGTGTTTGCTTATTGATGCTGAAGGGAAGACAAACTAATGAAAAAAAAAAAACCCCTTTAAAATTCAAGTATTCACCTCCAGTACCAACTCATTATCGAGAGAGATTATTTTTAGTATGTGTGGAGGAGGTGGAGGACGAGCGCTTTCGTGCGTGTACGTGTGTGAGAGAGAGGGAGAGAGAAAAGAGAATTGCACTACATCACCTGCAATCTTTTCTGTTATTGCCGGCGTCCATTTAAAAGTTATTTGTACAACACACCTGCAGGGAGCCATGTTTATTTTCACTCACCACACTTTGTGTGATGTTAGGCTCACGTAGTTAATTGTCGATGATTGCTGAAATTACCTGTCGTTCCACTGCCAGAGTCCTGACAAAGACTCCAGAATTGAAGAACACGATACAAGGCTAGCTGCTGGACTTGTAGCAATAAGATTTGTTCAACCCTCCGCACTCACTAGTTCTTTCCTTCCTTTCCCCTCACCCCCCAAAAATTATTTACTACTATCATTGTTAGAAATTTTTAGTCTTTCCCTACCATGCTTACATAATAGTAACAATAATGTGACAAAAGGTCATTAATTCGGAAACATATTATGTGTTAGTAAACAAGATGCTGTTGAGAACATTCATTGAGAAAGAGAGACGGAGAAACCTTTTCATCAGATGTGCAGTCTATGACATCGTGTACCCGCATTTGAAACCTAAACAGCGCGAAATGTAACATCAACTCACGTTTGTCCCGTGATGAAAAAAACGTGAAAAGAAAGAGACAAATAAATATATCCAGCGGAAAAACTGCAGACAAGATGGCCAAGACGAACAACAGGCTGCAGAGACCGTTCAGAGAGAGAAGTGGCCGACGGGTGAAAAACAACTTGGCGCAGACATAGGACAATCGAAAACAAAACCCTGCTGCGCACTAAACAAGATCGCAAGATATCAAAGTGACGAACATCCAGAAGACAAGACAAAAAAAAGTCTCCTTAAGCCATTTAACATGTCTATTCCTCCTTTTGAAAAACTTACAGAAAATTTTCTTTGTTGTTTCAATTTATTTACCTTAGCAGATTCCAAAATAACATGTAAAACTTAGAAAGAGGGTGCGAATCTTTAGGGGGTGGGGTGCTCCCTGTAGGTAAAACTATTTCTACGACTGGCGTGTTTACCTGCAATTGTCTACCTGTGTCTTGTTTTCATCGTCTTTCTACGTCAGAGACTCGCAACCACAGAAGCGAAGCACATTGCATCCAGACCCACTGCTGATGGGCGGCAGGGCGACTAGAGAGGAGAAGGAAGGAAGTGTTTAGTTCTGCTCAAACAGAGAAGCCAGACGCCAGATCACCTGGGTAATATCGTGCTGTTTACACATTCTGTATTCATTCTTTGTCTGTCTTTCTAATTAACGCTTAATTTCAGTCTTTCATTGTCTATCCATCTAGCGATGCTGTTAAGGCTTTAAAAAATATTAGGTACTTCGCTAGGTGTTTAGACCGTAATATTTTTATGTAATTCAATTATAGGTGTTCTAAAACTTTTTTCTTTGTTTTATTTTTATTTGTTGTTGTTGTTGTTGTTTTTTTTTGTTTTTTTTTTCGTAAGTTTGTTTTTGGTTTTGGCTCTACCATTGGTTGTAGCCTTCAAAACGTAAATTATCCATCTACAGCCGTGATATCTGTGTTACAGACCTTTGTGGTCAGTGATTTTCTGGGGTCATTTATCTATCTATCGTGGCAATATTCTGCGTTTCTGCTTTTGAAAGATTTTCCTGGATATGTCACCTGTACAAAAGTACAGAATGTAAATATTTGGAAAGAAAACAATGTTTGCTTATGTTTATATGTCGTCTGTTTGTTTTGCCACTCGTCATCTAGAAAGGAGATAAGAGCTTCAATAATCTACAAAATATTGTACGAGCAAGTTTTTCTTTCTGATGGAGTTTATTACTGGAAAGAAATGCATTAAAAATAATTTTATTCATCCCAAACCTACCCTAATTCAATGTCTATCGTGTCTGCAGTGTCCATCTGATGCAATGTCCGTGGTTGAAGCTAAAAGGACAAGGGTTCACGGCTCTCACAAGAGATTTTTCTTGGTCAATGCTCAGACATTTGCCGGCAGGCCGGTTAGTGCCTAACATCTCGAAAATAATTACGACTGTAACTCTGACGCACTGTCTTAAGAAGAACCGGAAAAGACGAGATGAGACTTCGGTCCAGCGCATGCGCTTCGCAAATAATCTATTCCCGCCCGGAACATGGTGGTCCACAGAGAAGAGATGTGCGTGTGTGTGTTTTCGATTTTCGGACATTCAGCTGCTGGTAAACGGTAATTTCAATTGTTCTATTCGTTTTGAGGAAGCTTGTTTCCCTTTCCCTCCAAACGGAGGACTGGTATACTCAATAAGGATCGCCGAGTTTCTAAAGATAGAATACAAATCAACTGAGAGGTTACTATACCAACCCACCTCAGGACGTTAAATTTAAGTTTACAGATTAGTTATTTTTTGTTTTGTTCCTTTCTTGAGAAGAGAAGCGCATCCGGTGTTAAGTGCAGTAGATTCAAACCCTGCTCTTTCCTTTTCCGCTGTTTTCACAAAAAAGCTTGTGCTTTCTTCCTTCAAGACTAAGAAAGCCATTAGACGCTTGTCGCCGTTGCCATGGTTACGTGTCTCATAGCCATGCCTTAGAGAAGGACACTGCCATCGCGGCTTGGTAGCTGAGCTGGGCTGGTCTGAAAGGGTGGGAGGGTCTGGGTGGTTTTCATTACTCCTCAGACAGATGCAGACCAGGGATAACAGAAAGACCTTTCATCATCAACAACTATAACTGCTGAAAAAATAGGGAATGAACTATAAACGTTGATAAGCAAAAAAAAAAAAAAAAGTTTTTCTGATCCTCTGATCAAAAGACTTTTGAACAAGGCACGCAAGGCGGTAAATATTTTGCTACAGGTCGGTGTGATAACATCTTTGTTCTGTTGACATTCAACTGCATCAGAGGAAGTGGAGCGGGATGGGGAAATGTCTGCAGGGGGGATGAGAGCCAGGGGAAGGGTGAGCGGTTCTTGTGCACATTACAATTCTGCAGAGCCGATATCAGAACAGCAATGCGGAATAATAACATATAAATCTGATTTTTTAAAAATGTCTGGTATGCGATAACGGCCGCAAGATTTGTTTACCATGCACGAGTATTTCGCATATAAATGTCTCCTCTTCACATCTCTCAAAATGGCTGCGCAAACAGACAGCCGTACATTAAGCAGAAGGTAATGCCGAGATCGACCGATCGACCACTCAATCAATCACGCAAGCACGTGACCTTGTGTGGAAGACAAGGTATGGTTCAGTTTCACAGACGAGCTAATGAGATGAGCAGCCATCAAAATTTCCTTGCATCACTCTTCCGTGACCATGACAACGACCTCGCGCCTGCTATGTAGGGATGACAACCAGGCGCTTCTCTGCCAGGCAGTGCGGCAAGAAATGAGTAAATGACAATGAGAATGCGCGGAAATCTTTGGTGAAGTGTTGAGGGTGAATGAGTGTTGAGGGTGAATGAGTGTTGAGGGTGAATGTCTCTGAGAAAAAAAACAAACAATGGCGGTACTTTTCGCTCAAGAAACTCCTATATTGGAACAGACTCTGTGATGCATTTGGAGATTTTCCCAGCTAAATTTCTGTGCGCAGTAACTTTTGTATCCTTTGAAACCTCATAATAATTTCTCATCATATGATTTTTCTAATTTCTATGAAGCGGGAGAGGTAATTACATAGTTTCGCCATTTTCCTTGAAAGAGGACGGCAACTTGTGATGGCATAATATTGCCAATTTCTCAGAGGCAGGCCGATAACTTCTCCAGTTTATTTGAAACCGATCTCTAACTCTAGAATCTAGAACATCACTTCTCCAATTTCTTTGAAAATAGTTTAATAATATAATAATTATTTTGAAACTGAACGAGCGCTCTCAATAGGTTTCGCTCTGGGTGCTGTTTTCCATAAGAAGCAAGACTCTGCAAAGCATTTCAAAAAAAAAAATCTTTAAAGTTTGGTTTTGTAGTTCAGTGAGTTTTGTTCACCTCAACAGACAAGGAATCTCCGCAGAACAAAGGCTAGAAAGAATGAAGAAATTTTTCAACCTATTCAGCTTTGACTGAGGCTTATAATGACTCGAAAAAATTAATCTGCACCTACTTGTGGGGAGATTTAGCAGCATACTGAAAGAAAAAATAAAATTTAATAAATAAAATGATTCCTACATATTCTTTCCATGACGTATGTTGTATATTTACCACGACTAGTGTCTGGGTGTGCAACAGACTGCCTTCCGTTGAAACTGTAAACAGAAAAGCCTTTCTAACAGATGCAGCATCAACAGGCTGCGGGGGGAAAATGCAGTTCCTCGTCATGCTGCACATTAATCATGCCCCCAGACTGGCGGCACCCTTCTGACAATGGCTCTGGTGGCTACAGGAACCGTTAGCCCTTAATGCTAATCTCAAAATGCGTCGGCGGCCGTTACTTGTTCCATCGCAAGATTCCATAAAAAGTCGTGTTATTCCCTCCCCTCCCCCCATCTCTCAACCGCCGACAAAACTTTGGCATGCCATTATCTTCGGTGAAAGACTAGGCTAATATCCATTATTCATTGACTTTAGTTCTGGTTTGAAATCTAGACAAAGAATGTCCGGATGAAGAGGACATGAACACGAAAATTGACAGTAATATGTAAGCGGAAAGTAAAAGGCATATTTACTTTGTCAGCTATATGGCTACAATTGTATGGCAGCATCGGATGTTTCCAGCGTGTAAAGAGATTTATCAACCAGCTGTGTGGTCGGCATTCTGTGTGTGTGTGCTTGTACATGATATGTATTTCTGTTTATGTGTAAGAGAAAAAGAAATCCAGACAGAGGAAAAAGCACATCCAAAAAATATATAAAGTATTTCAACCAGGTGGACAAAGACAAGGAAATGCTAACAAAAGTGAAAGATCAAGGCGATGATGATGATGATGATGATGATGATGAGGAGGAGGAGGAGGAGGAGGATGATACATAAGACATGATGCAGTTTGAATACACGTGACAGTCTGAATACAAGCGATGTATTCATCACATCATTTAACACGTTACAATTTATACTGAAATATTTTAGAAGAACATGCACAGTGCGTGCTATGGGCCTATAATGTCCTCTGATTTACGTAGACAGTTCCTCCATATATTGCACCGATTTATTTGCCTAAGTAGCTAAGATACATAAATCACAATATTTAAACATTTATGCTGGCTGCTAACTAGTTTTCACGAAAAAAAAAAAATGCTTCTCCAATTCTCCCAAAGTAAATAAATTAATTCAACTAATGCAGAATTCTCGCAAATTTAAAAGACAGCTCAAAAACATTGTCTAGACATGATGGCTCCCTTGATTGCATTGCAAAATAAGTTTTAGGCAGATTTAAAAACATTGCAATGAAAACCCATGAGAGTGGAAGGCCTTCAACGTGTTGCGGTGAAAGAGAAACGAGGTTCTCTACAAACATTATGCCTGCGCAGCATGTGCCAACCATGTCCTGTCTGGCAAACAACAGCAATCGCAACGCACGCCATCTTTTGATGAGAGGAAATTTCACTACCATACAGGTCCCCAAAACTTGTGAGCAAATCGAAGACATTTGTAACTAATTAAAACTATACATTTTGATAATTCTTTGTGATTGGTTGTATATCATAACATACAATATGTAGATGTCTCATTGCCTATTATATTTGTCATTTCCATGCTTAGTTTTTACAATTAGTTCTTTTGATATTGGGGTTCGTTATGTGATGAACTTTCTTGGTGTCCCATACTCCACAGAGAAATGCCATGCTGCCTCTGGGTATTTTTCACTCTGAACGCACAATCACCATGTCGCAGACAGCATTGACCCATTCTCTCTCTCACACACACACACATATACAAGTGCAAAAGAAAAAAGTATACAACCCTTATATTGTAAAATGTCAACACTAGCCTTGAGTCAGTGAGTGACATGAAACGCAAAAGATTTTCTCCGCAGCTTTATGCCACGGGAGGCTGAGGATGGAAAGAGTCGAGTCTCCAGTGAGGATGTGGCCAGAGTTGTTACCAGATTCGGTTCACTGACATCTATGGCTACTTTAGTTATTATATGTAGACGATTGTTGGCTGCAGAAATAAAAAAAAATGATTCTGTTTGGGACTCACTGAGGACCGTCTGACTGACTGTAACAGTAACTTCTTTACTTCCGGTTAAGATATTTCCCACACTTCTCGACTCAAAGTCGAAGTAATTTCTGCACGCATCATTCGTGGTTCTCAGAAGAAAAAATTAAATAAAATAAAAAATTAAGCTTTCGCTGTCATGCCAAAGTAGCAAACATTGTGTGTGTCTGTATGTGTATATAAGTAATACATAGATAAAAAGATTCATGCACGCATTCGGGCGTGCGTGCAAATATTTATACGCACGGACCGTCGTGCGAATATCTAAACAATGATCACCTGCTACTAACGCTCCGTAGTCAAGGGGAATAAATGCAAAGCCTTCGCCTTGATGCTTACTGGGAAACGACTGCAAGTTCGCGGACTAGAAAAGTGCACAGCTCTCAACAGGTGAGGATACACAACCCACACACACTGGGACTATTAACAGTAATTAACGTCTGTCGTGAATCGACCTGTAACCTGTCAGATCGAAACCCCAGAGGGAAAACAGAAGAAGAAAAAAAAAAACCTGACACATCACACATCATTAGCATGTCCCGCTCGGTCAGTACTCACCCCCCACTGTTTCAAGGGCATCACCCTTCCGCAGACGTCTCCGCAACACCACCATCACTGTCAACGTCAACAGCAGCAGCTGGAACTACCACACCGCCGCCGCCACCACCACCAGCACCAACGACCACCACTCGTCGAGCTTCTTATCGGTCTTCATCGAGCAGAAAAGAGAGAAGGGGGAGTGGAGGTAGGGAGGTAAGGAGGGAGGGGACAGGCGCCGCAACGCAAAGCTTGTCATCTTCACGTTGACGCCGAGTCATGCTGCTTGCTTACCTCCCCCTGCCCACGTGACAGCCGTTTGAACAGCTGCGAGGCCGGCAGGCGGGCAGTTCACGTCGCGAGATGGCGTCACCGCCCATCCTACCCATCCATCCAGCCCTCTCCGATCCTTGATTTCTTTATTTTTCCCCCCTCTCTCTTTCTTTCTTCTTTCCTTTAGACTGAATAGAGCGAAGCAAAGAAAAAAAAGGTGGTGTGTAGGAGGGAAAAGTGAACGCGTTTCAAGTATGCGCGCGCACACGCTGGCGGAAATGGAGACAGGCAGAGGATCAGCAAGTGCTAGAAGATGAGTACGGTGCCCGGGTGGTGATGGTGGTGGTTGGGGAAAAGGCTGGCAGTGGAAAGCGAGTCCGAGTGAGTGAGGAGGTGAAATCAATGCAGCCAGCGTGTGCGAGACGCCATGGGCGGCTGCTGACAAAACTGTCTCGCCGATCGATTGCCTTTGCGCGATCTGTCTTACGCGCATGCGCCGTGCTCGCCAGTCATTGACTAACGTCCGCTGCCAGACTAGGGCGTCTGTCCTGCAAACGCACGTGCGCGCGCACACAGAGACACGCACGTACGCGTGGGAATACAAACACACACATACAAACAGATAAAATATGTACTGAAGCGCAGAAATGCAACACACACACAAAGAAGTGATGTAGAGAAAAGTAAGTTGATGACAGTCGAAGTAGAACCAGCTAGCTACAGGTTGCTGTCGTGGTGCTGCAGGTAATGGTGCTGCTACATCTTCAACACCATGTACAGGAGAAATGTCTAAACGAATTGCGTGTGTGAGTGCTCGAGAGTGTATATGTTATGAGTGTACGGGTGCTTGTGAGAGTATGTAAATATGTGCGTGCGCTCCTGTGTGCGTGTGCATGTGTGTGAGCGCGTGTCTGTGTCACTGAGTGTGTGGATGCGTTTTCTAAGTGTGTAGATGGATGAGTAAGCAAGCATGCATAACTCTCCAGAACTGCCACAAAACGCTCAACCTCGTCTGATCCCATTTTTCCAGAGGATATATAAGAATAGTTAAACTCGTAACATATATTGCGGCACAAACATTAATAATATTAATAACATTAATACTAGACAACATATTATAAAGAAATCAGAGAAGATAATCTGATCACAGAATACTGCAAGTTAAGTTCTTCTTGTTCAAATCAGACACTAATGTGTGATCGTCTGCTTACAAAGCCATACTTGTGGCTTCTCACATCCGCGAAATTATAGTAATATTTCTGTGCATCCAGCATTCCTAAATCATTTAACCCGCCTCTCTCTTTCTCTCGCTCGCTCATTTTTGTTTCCTTTCTGTGACAATCAGCAAAAGCATATGTGGGCGGAGATGTGAAGGTTTTATCGCGAATTCGTGAGCAGGGGAAGCAATATAATAACAATCGACGCAAAAGACCAGAAATGAAAGAAACACTGAGTCAACGAGAAAGCTATTTGGGTCTAATAAAACATTTTCTCTGGTGATTCCTTCATGGTTTTTTTTTTTAAGTTATTTTTAAAAAAATCGGTTTACGATATCAGCTCTTTGCCCTCGGCATTTTGCAGGCGGGGTCAAAATGAACTGAGTTTCTTTAGCAGAAACATAAAAACGCAACCAACCTTTTCTTTTCTTTTCTTTTTTTCGTTTTGTTAGACAGCAGGACTTCTCCTGTCTTACAATAAACTACATGTTCCTCCGCTGCGTTCACGAGTATCAGGACACAGGTATCAGGACAACTCCGACAAATTACTACAAGGTTTTTGCATTATCTGCGAAACTGTAGACATTCGATCGTAAACTGGTTAACTTGACGCTGATTTGGTCATAAATTGGTTCATTTGATGCTGATTTGATCGTAAATTGTTCATTAGAGCCTAGATCAGATAATACAATCCTACCACGAACTTCATTGTATTACAGGACTGCTTGCAGACGATTTTTCAATTAACTCCTAGAACGAGGCTCTAGAGCAAACAACTTCCGGCTTAGCGAACGACAATTTCAACAGAGTCTGCGAGAGTAACAACAATAAATAACAGTTGTTTATACTGCATCATGGCATATCAAATGTTTCGGTTACAGTTTTTGTTTGTTTGTTTTGTTTTGTGTTTTGTTTTTTGTTGGTTTTTTTTTGTTTGTTTTTGTTGTTGTTGTTTTGTTTTTTTTTTTCTTCGGCGGGCAGGAGTATCAAGACGAGTATCGAGCGGCTGTCGTCCATGCCATTCAGACAAAAGTTTCAATCCAAATCAGCATGCGAAAGGAAAGGAAGGTGTATAGATGGGGAATGGAATGACGAATGATGGGAACAGGAGACAAACGAATAAAGACTGAGAAAATGAATGGCAGAAGAGAAGGACAAGAGACAAAGAAAAAAAACGTAAGAGGAGAAGGGCGGAAAAGTGTATGGAAATGGGTGGGGAAAAGACAATTCTAAACAAATAGAAGATAAAATGCGAGAGTTGCGAGAATTCAACAGAAGAATGTTGTTATTATAAACTATGTTATACTGCCCTGGGCAAGCTCCACCAGGGGCTGGCCTACGTCACTGATAATAAGGTCCAGTCCTGTTTACAGTCTTTCCTCGTCCATGGCCCGAGAAGAACCCAGCGTGTGCTGAAGTGATGTGCTCGCCCTCTTCAACGCCGAGATCGATCAGGCTAAATTGAATTTGAGTGTATGGAGGCGATACATGCTACCTGTGGCCAGAGGGCCATTTCATTACTGTGATCTTAAAACTAGAATCCCTTGGTCGTAGTTCCAGACACGGCAGTTACTTATCGTTCATTGGTCAGCCACGGACAAAGAGACAGAGACACAATCGAGCAAGAGAGAGACATCGATTGTGACATCAGTACATCGATCGTGGGATGGTCTTAGAAGCTCGTGGGGATGGTGTTCACGAAGACTGCTAACGACTGGGAGTGAATATCACGAAGATTGCTTAGCGAATGGGGGTCACTCTCACGAAATCGGTTTCACATTTTTGTTTTGAGATTATTAGGCAAAGAAAAATATCTGTTCCTACCATGACATATATAAATGAGATATAATGTATATACGATATATAACCTACATTTATAATGTATAAATGTATACAGAAAGAATTTTAAGGTATAAATCGTTAATTAAATTAATTAAATTTGAAAGTAAACAATTTTCAAACTATTAACAGCTGAATAAATGAAAAATGTCCGTGATTTCATTTTTAGAGTTATGTGGAGCAAAAGGGATGATGGCCAGTGTTGGTGTCTTTCTCCTGGACACTGCTCACGAAGACTGTTTAGCGGGTTGGCGAGTGTTAGAGATCGATACGCGATCGTCAGCAAGCCGTTGCGCGATCGTCAAGCGTCAGGGTGTGTTTACTCGTCATTTAGTTTGTTTGCTGCCTCAGCCTCAGGACTCCCTTGTTTGCTTACCGACAAATGAATGGTTATATGAGGCGAACTCAAGTCAGTGGAGTGCCATGCATAATCATATTTCCAGCGTTTAAAGTCACAAATCGAAGCGAACCTTGAACCGGTGACCTTTCCCCCCTTCCCCAAAGGCGAATCCACTGTGCCATCAGTGAAAGTGCAGAAGCTTGTGAGACTGGACAACTGAAACATCTTTTCAGGCACATAATCATGCATGCAAAAGACTTTTCTTGTATTGGGTAGGATTACAGAATGCAAGTAAGCAGTTGATTTAGTTTCTTCAAAAACCAAAGTATAAAACAATCAACTATTCTGTCTTTACCTACCGTACTTCCACTGTCTTTGAAATTTAACAGACAAAAAAAATTGAAAGGCTGTCTAGAACCGATGCTTGAAGTCTTGATTAAGTGAGGGAACGAAAAAGAACTGTATCAGAAATCTAGAGAAGAAAAAAAAAACCGTCAGCTAATTGTATAAAGGGCTCGTAACAGGAACGGGGGTTACAATTACTTCCGGTTCAATGCTACAAACATGTAGCAGAAAAATAAATGGTTATATACCATACAATACTGCTGTAGACATAGTAAATGTAAAGATACATTTGTATTTATGTAACTAACCTATCATTTTTCAGTCTGACATGTTTGATTGTTTTATTTGAGTCTGTGGTCACACGAACGAGCAGTAGCACATCAATATTTGTGGAATAGTGAATACAGTTCAACCACACATGCTTTCTTCAATATACCAGATACGAAAGCACTCAATGACTGCAGTACAATGTCTGCTTATTTATAGTTCTGATAAGCCCTAGTAATCTGTATTACCCTTTTATAGTAGCTTCTCAACCTGTCCCACACCGCACTCCACCCCTCCCTATAAATCATCCAGCTCCAACAGGATACCGCCTGAGGCAATCTCTGAGCATCGAATCTCACGGACCTGTCTGGCTAGAACAAAAAAGAAAAAAAAAGAGGTTTCTGGAATGCTCTAGCAGATTTTGACCAGTTACGTCACACATTCTGCTGATAACAAAACATATTGTGCACATGTGTGTGTGTGTGGAGGGGGACGTGCGTGCGTGTGTGTAGGCGCGAGAGAGAAAGACATAACTGCTAACGTCTCTCTCCATATTTTTCCCTACGAACTTGCATGGATTCTAAACAATCCCAATAACAGCAATTTCATGCCACCACACGTCTTCATTATTGGAAAATCATTTTAGCACGCGCCTATTAATTAAATAAATGGTGAAGCCTCAACCATATTTTTTTTAAATCAGTCGCATTAATTTCTTGTATTGCCCCTCCTCAAAGATGCTGCACTAACTCCAGAAGACAAAATAATGGTGACTCTCCTAAAAATATTGACAAGAGCGTAGCAGTAAATCCACGGAGGTCTCTGGACTGCTGTCTGTTTGCCGAGACCAACTCTCGCAAAATTACTGTCAGGTTTCGGCGAACCCTTCAGCAGTTTAATATTCTGAAACACGATAATTTTTTTCAGCCAGCAACAGACAATAAATTTCCACAAAACTACTTTTAATTTGTTTCTCTTTTTTGGGCAAAAGTTCTCGACCTCCACTTCCCACGACAAAGCCAATAAACTGAAAACACAACAAACAATAAACTTGAGCTTTTGTATCTCCGTCAACATGAGAGCACGAATCGTCTGCTATTCTTCTTGATGCTGATAGTTAAACCGGAAGTGAATTTGTACTATGGCCTCGTTCTCGAAGTTAACTCGGGGGAAAATCTGTCTGCAAGCAGTCTAACAGAGATATTCGTCCGTGGCATATCATCAGTGTTGTCTGCAAAGTAGAACATCGAGACTCTTGTAGACACGTGTTGTAGTCTTCGCCATTTACATTTATATGTTGATTCCCTGGGTCTCGGTACCAAGAACGCCCTTATAACAAACTGTTCTTGCCAATGATGTCACATAGCTTATTTCAGAGGATATCAGTAATACCAACAACATTGCAGTCACCGATAAATCGGTTTAAAGCAAATGTGTCCCTTTAGACACTGTCTTTTCTGCGAGAGAAGGAAAGAAACAGAGCTGACTTACTTTTTCCTTCGTTCTTGTCAACATCCTGCTTCCTTCGACACAAATGGGATTGTCTAGATAAACTACAAAATGCTGCAGTTGATTGCTACATGTGCGATGTCAAACTGCTGCTTTTTCCCTCCACAAAAAAGCTTGGCTGTGCAAGCATTACAAAAGGACGAGAGCCAGTTGTCCTGCAGTGCTCTTTACAAGAAAGTTTCAGCGAGGCTTGCAAGCTGATAATTAATGATGCACTCAATAGGTTACAAGGCTGAAGACGGACAACTTTCATTATTTGTCTCACTGTTGCTGCAGTGAAGCTACGGAGACTGAAGAGGACAGGGGAAAAAATATAAAAAAAACAGAGGACAGGTTCAGATCAATACAGCCTTTCTCTTCAAAGAATTTTTTTCTGGTACTGAAGAATGATTAGTATAGTTTCTTATATTATTTCCTTAGTTCACCACTCATCAATCTGAGAAACGTAAAACACGCACGAACACACACAAAGAGAGAGAGAGGGGTTATCTAACATCAATAACTTCCGCCTTATAAATAATCTCCCTTGAGGAATCTTGAAATTGTAACCAATGTATCGATCTCATCTTTTTATTTGAGAGACATTTTCTTCGACCTCTTTAAAGTATACGAATACACGTGTGTACAAGCAGGTCGCATGAACCAACTTAAACCCACACACACACACACGTACGCATGGACACGAATAAACTAGTCTATAGAATTATTCAGTAATACGTGTTAAAAAAAATATTCCCGACAAATAAATTTGTAGCAGAGCGTTTTCTTCCATTTAGGCTTCGCAATCCCGCACTCTTACTGCGTCTCTCCACTCACTCTTGATTTGATAAACTGTTTTGTAAACTGGACAGCAGCCTTGTCTTTTCTCGCAACTTCACTTAAAAACACTTCGCTATGTCTGCTTTTTAATCACTATTTTCTTTTCTCATTGGCTACAAAAAGAGAGGACACTCTGTGTTTGTGACAACTGTTCGAAGGACTGGGTGTCGGGGCTTTCTCCGGTTTCCACCCCGCTCCCTCTCATAGTGCGAAATCACCTCAAGGTGGAAGCACTTTCCTTCTAAATCAACCAACCTTTCGTCTTTGAACTCTCTAGCTACGGGGAAGCTATTGTATGTCTGCCCCGCTGTCACAACTACTGATTTGAATAGACATTGAAGGATGTATTTGCTATAGTACTTTGCCACCTCTTCGTAAACTGCGACCGTTATAGTAAGTGACATTTTTATGACATTTTTAACTTCCTTTCACAGGCCTGCAATATTTGTTCTTTGCCAATGTTTCTAAATTGCTCATTAAAGACCGGTTGCTGCAGAATAACCAAGGGACGTAAAGCAACGACAACAGTAATGACGCAGAGATGTCAGATGAGAGGATGTAAACACATCCGGGCACTCTATACGTTATCCTCTCCATCTTTTTCAAATACATTTGAACTGGTGAGAGAAAGGGAAGAGATTTCACTTTTTCGGTCAATAACCAGCCGGATATTTCGTTGCCATGGTGAAGAAGTAAGAAATCACCGCTCCTATCACGATAACGGAAAATCCGTGTCACTGGTTTTTAAATATTTTTTTGGGGGGGGGGGAGAGGGGGATGGTATGAGAGAGAAGCCTGCAAGGTGATAAAGCACGTGCGACTGGGATACTCGTCATCTTGCACGTGCTCTTTTCCTTATTTTCCTTATGTTTGTTTTTGTTTGGAAATGCTGCCTGAGGCCATTTCGTCAATTATTTAGCTCGTGCCCAATACGCGCTCATCGGTGGTTAGCGCGGAAGCAGGAGCTCAGTCTGTTGGTCACTTTGTTCCCTTTACTGAGACAGAATTTAGTTATATAGATAACAGAAGAAAATCACTGTTGTGTTATAAACTGGTAAAGTATAAAACAAGCTAGGTTTCCTCGTGACAGATCTGTGTTGTAGTAAATCACTGAACAGGAAGTTTCAGGCTCGTCTATCAGCGAATTATTTTTTTACAATGTCAAGTAACTGTGAAACAGGATACATCACATTTCAAAGCTTCTGATTCCTGATTTATTGAATTCCATTACTTCCCCCAAAGGTATAAAAAGTAGATGCTCAAAAAAAAAAAAAAACCCAGATGAAAGAAGATAATTAGCACTACATATCATTGGGCTTTTAATAAACATTATCTAACCTAAAATGTAATATAAGCCACCACGAGAAATGAGGACAGGCTACAAATGAGATTGGAGTAAATCAACAATTTTGCAAGTAGATAATAAATAATGAAACAATGAATTTTAAAGATTACCTATTATTGTCTCTTCATACTTGAATGAGAGTATCATTTGGATCACCCTACTGCAGGAGTAGGGAACATATCCGGCTCGCGAAATCATTTGATCCGGCTCCGCCCACCCCCCGGCCCAATACAACCGTAGATTTCAGCAGCTCTATAAACTTTTTTTTCCCAGCAACACAAATTTATACTAAGTGGATCATATTAATTAATGTAAATTTTCAGGGACAAGTAAGATCGAACGTCACACACGAGGACACGAATGCCTGGTTGGTTTAATAGGAAAGTGTTTCCATCTTACGGCGATTTCACACTATGGGGGAAGAGAGAGTGGGGAGGAAACCGGAGTACTCCGAGAAAACCCTCGACGCCCAGCTCTGCAAACAGGTGTCACATACAATGTTCCGAGATCTGAACCCCGAGCCGCTCACTGAGGTGGTTACAAGCGATTTTATTTTTGCATTTAGTTTGGTCTTGGTCTATGTGTTGGTGACATAGAAAAAAAAAAGTGGAATAGAGCATAGAAGCTCCTACAAGAGGTATTCCCTCTCTTCATTGTGATGTAGTTCTATGGTTGCCAACTTAGTGTAAAACAAGCGTACCAGCAGTTTCTCTCTCTTACACACAATTTTTGGTGTATGTTGCATTAAAAGGAATATTAATGTCAAACCTCATATGCACACCATGGTGGTTTAAGAATAGGCGCAACATTCACTGTCCTATAAAATACTGTTTTACTAACGGTTCTTGTGAAAGCCTGCCATTTATGGCAAACAGTTAAATGCAAGGAACACAAATATATACCTCATTAAATACATAGTTTAAAATAAAATAGAGATTCTGTACAAACATGAACAATCTTGCACGATTGTTATAAAAATACAGCTTGCCTTTATTGAAGCCCTCTTTTTCTTTTCAATGCAATCAAACTCTGTAACATAATGTACGAATGATGAGGGTCAGTACTTGTAGTCTTCACAATAACAACACTTTTAAATGACTTCTGTTGAACCATAGAATGTTACTTTCCAAAGTACTGCTAGAGTTTGAGCACTCAAATGAACATTTACAGGTCCCTATGCAACTGAAATGTCTTTGATATGTTCTTTCGTATCCTTTACACAGTTGGTTAACTCTCACACCTCTCTTGTTGTAAGGATCATAGATGACATGGCCATTAAATGACCCATGCTCATCTCAAGAACTCAAACAGCAATGTAGACATGCTACCCTATTTGTGTGCAAAAGCACCCTCTGTACTAGGACTGCTCATAGCCCTGCAGAACAATATTTGGTTACACAGGAATGGGGTGAAGACGTTTGGTGTTTTCCCAGCAACTAAAGCCCTCTAAATAGGTGCCACATGCACAGAAAAAAAATAGCATGTCTAAGATATGAGCCCAAGATAGACAATCCTCACTGTATTGGTGACAGGCACTAACCATTGTTTCACCAGACCACCCACCAGACTGAGAAAGGAGAGTGGCCTACTCTGATCTAGAGATATCACCTTTCTAATTAAAGAACCCATGATTTATGATGTAAACTTCATCTGGGACTGAAAAAAAATGACTATATATATATTTGACTAAAAACGTGGAATAACTTAATGCAGGTATGTTCTCTTATAATCTTACAACACATGGGTAAAAAAAAACATTGTAAAAAAAATCTGCAAATACAATTTAAAAACATTCACAACCTTTGCCTTCGAAATGAATTATACATCACTGTTTCCCTTCGTGGCAGATCACAGCACCATGTCAATGAACACTTCTATGAAACATGAAAAACAAGTCCATGGAATAAAATGTGACTTGCAAGAAAGTTGTTTTCTGCCCAGGGCTCTTATAAACATAGACTTCCAAGAAAGCCAGAACTCTGAACTCTTCTGGACTGAATCCAAAGACACGAATTATAGACTTTGTTTACAAGACCATCCATAATCGCTTGATTTTGTCTCACAAAATAGTATAAAGAATATATTCAAATAAAAGGATTATTCACAAAACTCCTTTACATATACTGTAAGCATCTAAAATTCTACAATAAACAAGTTTATAGTTTACCATGATTTTGTAACATTCAGGTTCCAGTCCTTAAAAGCTGTCTGGAGCCACATATAAAATGAGGCTTAAAGTAACAGATTAAAGGATAATGAAAGTCAAATTAAAACTGGGCTTAAATTATATATATGCTGACCTTCTAAACTGTTTCTAGTTAATGTTTTGTTTTTACACAAGTTCACTTATAATTCTGCCAAAAATATGGCTGCTCATCAGTACTCTTTTGCAATATCATGTTCCTCTCAGCTCATTCTTGTTATTGGTTCCTCTTTGTGTTTTTTGTATTGATTTTATGTTATGTTAGTACTGTTGTTTATTCTTTTATAGTTGATAGTTCATTATTTTCCTGTCCCTCATATGCCGTCTGTTTCGTTCTTGTTCTTATGTGCTAAGAGCATGCTCCTTAGGAGTGTGAGTATGCGCTTTACAACTTTTGCATTTATTATTATTACTCAGTGACTCCCATGCTTTGTACTCTTTTGCAAGGGAAAACAAGCCAACTCTAATTTCAGACATAGGAGGAACTGTTCTCTCGGTCATACCAGTTTCTTCATTTTGCACAACCTTCCTTGCAGTTATCAGGTTCAAAATTATATGGCACAATCCTCAGATTCACCATGCTGGCATTTTGAAAACCACACTTAGGAGAGTGAAAGCAAACACAGGTGGTAGATGATTTTGATGTCACCTGCCAACCAAAACATGAATACTGATTTCAAAATATTAAATAAGCAGCCATAATTATGAAAAAAATTTAGCAACATAAAACCGTAGGCCACTGTCTGTCATCAGTTTGTTTTCTTCTTGCTTGCTGCATCTGAACAAGTGTTTTCTTTTACATTGCCTACCATACTATTTTGAGTCAGGTAAGATACATCAGTCATACAAGCAATGGATCTTTTCTCTGATCTTGAGGATATAGGCAGTAGTCGGCTTAAGAGACTGAAGGAAAATCTCAGAATAGCAACTAGAAGATTCACTGCAATTATAACAAGGACTATACAATGAAAATCACAAAAACTGTTGCTACAAAGGTAAGTTGATAACTCTGGGATGCCATGCTGTCTTTCACCTCTAAAACTAGAAGACAAAAAAATAAAAACCAAAGGAAAAATTATTTCTTTAAGTAACAGCTGGTTTAAACATCCACTCTCTAGGCTATAATTATTTTAAAACTTAAGTTTAAAAATCTGTCCAATAGCCCAGCATAAGAAATGATTTGCTCGTCTGTAAAACAGAAACACAGTAAATATTAATGTTTATAACATTAACAATGAACAGAATCATAAGCAAATGAACAAACTGCTCACAGAAAAATGAAGGTTAACTGTTACAACCAAATGTCCCTCACCACAAAATTTTAATGGGCAACTTTTTATTTACATATACAGGTTTTAAATGATATTTTTTATAAATGATACATGAAGCTGTGTTAAACCAATGTTTTAGCAGTTCGTCTCAGTTGATGGCTCTTGGATCTTCCTTATTCAGGAAAAAAATCTTTACTCTTCCCTTTGGTGTCATTACTTCCTCTGTTTCCTTGGATAGCATCCATGAGCCCACACCATATGCCAGAGTTGGAACACCTGTAAAATAACCTGATGATCTTGCACAAAGTGTAAGCGAACAAGCATTTATCATTTTACTAATTTAGATTCTCACCCTGCTCATTCATTTCTCTAAACTATACTTAATCACTATACCAACATCCAATCACATACCCACATCAATACGCAACAAATGCATATGTAAACAGAGTCACACACAATGATGCATAAAGCAATGAGCTGTAAGCAATTCTAGAAGAAAGGAATGAGATAGAACAGAACAAGATGATTATTAAAAGTAAGCTAAATTAGAAAAATAAAATGTTGCACTCAGTGTATCACTTACCGAGATTGAGGACCTTAAGAGCAGTAAAAAAGCTGTCTTCTCCCCCTAGGTCTCTCTTAGGACTACGAGTACAGTGATATTTGATGAAAGGGTAGCAGCCTGTGCGCAGTACGTGATAGTTCACTCCCTTTACTTCCCAGTTGAAATGAGACTGGGCGAACTGATCATTAACCACAGAATTGTAGTATACACAAAACGATGTCCAGTGGGGGAGATCTCGCTTTTCAAGGTGAGCTGTTAAAACCTAAACAAAACATCCAAAGAGATCAAATGAGAATAAAAAAGAAAATCTTGGAAGTAATATGGTAAAGACAAAATGAAATGCAATAATCACTTTAAAAAGAGACAAGATTATAAGGTATGTTTTGCACTCTATAAAATGCTATATAAATAAAGATTTCCTGAATAACACACATAGTACACTCTCAGAGAAGACATTAAGCCTACTGAAGTTCTACAGCGACCATGTCCTCCCAGAGGGCTCTAAGTCGAGACAAATGAAAAAAACAATGAAGAATTGAAGGCCAGCAAACTGCTTATCAAAGCAACCTTTGAAAATAGGCAATGATGTGGCCTGGGTCATCCATGTAGACTATTTCAAAGATTGACAACCCAAAGCCGAAAGAACTGCCTATGCAACTCTAGATGTAAAGCTTGTTTGTGGAGCTGGAACCTCTAGTTTGCTATTTGGAACAAGGTAGGTAGCTCTAGGTACTGAGGTCAGAAACTATGGGTCATCTTGTATCCCTCAATTAGGTCACCCTTCAGCCTTCAAAAGGCTTAACAGTCTTAGCTTCTTAAGGTGTTTGGCACACTCAAGGTGGGCAAGCTCCAATACTAACTTTGTAGCTTTATACTGCATGTTCTCAACCAACACGGCATCCTTCTTAAACACTGATGACAAAGCTACATGCCCATAGTTGAGATGAAGCCACACAAGACCGATATACAGGGACATCAGTGATTGCCTGTCAATACAATCAAAGAAGCACTTAACAAGACCAAGCAACGAGTCAGATTTGTTTTCTTTTTTACACAATGCTGAAAGAAATTCAGTATTAGGTCTATGTAGACCCCCAAGTCCCTTTCACATGCAGTTTCTGCCAGAGCTGTGACCCCTCATGAGGTTGTAGTTATGAAGCAAGGTGAAACATTGCCACAGGGCAAAGTGAGGAAAACAAAGGCAAGCATCTTATCTCTAAAATTGGAAAGCAGCATACAGATCCCGCTCCTACTATACGGAGCAGAAACATGGAGGACGACCAAGGGCACAACGAAGAAGATCCAAACGTTTGTCAACCAGTGCCTGCGCAGAATCCTCAGAATTCACTGGCCAGAGAGGATAAGCAACACCGACCTGTAGAGAAACGAAACAACAGCCCATAGAGGAGGAAATCCTGCGGAGAAGATGGGGTTGGCTAGGACACACCCTAAGGAAACCAACATCCAACGTCACAAGACAGTCGCTGACGTGGAACCCCAGGGAAGAGAAAGCGAGGAAGAAACAACTGGAGACGGGACCTCGCCGCCGACACCAAGCTCACCGGATTTGGATGGGGTCAGCTGGTGACGGTAGCCCAGGACAGGAGGCGTTGGAGGGCGGTCGTCGATGGCCTATGCACCAGGAGGGGCGAAGGGCATAACTAACTGATACAGATCCCGCAAACATTGTTTTATATTATTTACCCTAAGCATCTTTGCCACTGTGTTTTATTTAACTACCACCCCAGGGATAAAGCTAAATATTCGTCATCTGGACACCACTTTATCAGGAAACAGGATACTTGTCTTTAAGTTTCCCATGGTGCCCCAGAGCAATGATTTATCCTCAGTTCATAACTATGGCCCCTGATGGGCATGCAGGTTTGCCTGAAGCTTCTATCATCCACGAAGCTGACCATGGCTGACCTTGGTGTCAAACATTCGGATTAGGCTTTGGACTACATTTACATGTCATTCATGAAGCAAATGAACAGAAATTTATCTAGAACATTGTGCTGTGGAATCTCACTGAGAATAGCCTTCCAATCAGACAAATGTTGTTAATCACCCTATGCTGCCTTCAGTTTCTGGGAAATCCTTGACCAAGTCTAGTATGTCATCTCAGACTCCATAAGTCTTCAGCTGTGAAAGATGTATACACTGTCATACACTTTGGTAATCAAAGCAAATAACACCAATACCATTGCCCACATCGACTTGTCTTGACCATTCACTAACACAAGCAGTTAGGTGGTACATGAGAGGCTGTTAATGCCATGTTGGCAAGGCAAGAGATACAATTACATGTGCTTGAGCAATCCGTCTAAGACAATATTCTTGATTAATGTCTAGCTAATTAGGCAATAGTCTGCTGAAACGGATTTGTTTACTGTCTTAAAGAATGTCTTAAAGAGTAGACCGGTATGACCATTCTTCCTGTCCCTCAGGAGATACTCTTCATTCAGAGATTCTATGCCAGAGGCCTGCAAAGCTGTTTACTTTCTTGCAGTAGCTTAAGGTGGAGACCATCAGGACCCTGGACTTTTCAAGGGTTTAGTTGCATGAAGTGCATTAGAATTTGCTAGTTCTTCATCCTCCTAAAACTGAAGAATGTCTGAGGCATCCTCTTTAGTGAACACACTAACAAAAAAGTCACTGAAGACCACCTTCTGTCAGTCCAAATAATGATGCTGTCTTGTTTCTGTAAATCTACACTACCAGACCTGGTCCCTAACTATCAGTTGGCATACTGAAGGAAGACTTTAGAACTACTAGCTGCTCAAAGGTGTAATTTCCTTCCTTACTTTCAATTTGGCCAGACTCTGGATTTTGGCATAATCCTAATAGTGTCTCCTTTCTCTGGTTGCCCAAGCTCAAAAGCTTATTCAATCAAATGGATTATGTTAAAAACAAACAAATTTTTTTTAATTCACCCCAATTTATGCATCTTTTTCATTTCATGCAAATGGATGGTGGAGGTATTTAAAATGTTATGATCATTTTGACAACAACCACTTGAAAGAATGTATATATAAAGTCTCCTACATGCATGCACAAACACACACACACACACGCTCACATGTGCACACCTCAGAAGCCAGTGGCTTTATGGCATGGACACCCCTTGAAGCAATCAACAGCCTGATGGCGCTGTTGATTTTTGTTAGCATGCCAACTTTGATAACTGGTACATGTGACACATCTCAAAAACTCTCAGAAGTACTACTGGTGGCAATACTCCTGTGAAATCTGACTGTAATAGGGAGAAAATTGTTAAATAAATAAGAAATGTTATTAACAAGTCAAACTGTAATTTAAAGCAGGTGCTGTATGCAATTACAATTTAAAGCAATATACTGTCACTGCATATAGATGAGTGCACACACACACACATATCACAGCTTCTCTTGATGGTACACTTTAAATAATTTTTTAATCACAAAAGCTAAACCAACCATGCTTCCATGCGTGCACTTTTTAAAAATCTGTTAAAACTACTTTTTTTTTTTTTATCTCCTTCCATCTTAAAATTGAAGTTTCAATATAGGTTTTACTATTTATAAAAAAGGAATTTTTAAAATTATTATTTGTGTAGCTTTTTAAGTCTGCTCTTCACTTTTTTGTATTGTTGTTTACTCTTTAATGAGTGCCCTATTATTTTTGTATAATTTTGGTACACATTCAATATAGCTACAAATCTAGAAATAAGAGGAAGGTGTAGCCAGCGTTGTAATTATAAAGTTTTTTTAAACAAATTTATAACGACGGGTTTCTAATGGCATTCCATGCATCAATGTGGGTTTTTTGACACCTTTTCTGTGTCGTTGCCTACAAATTTGTATCTGCGTAGGTTTTGTTATAAGGCGTCAACTGCTTCTTTACGGCGTTATTTGGGAAAATTTATTATCAACCGTGACAATTTAAGTCGCTATAATCTAATGAATTCCATCATTGAACGAATCCGTTGCTAAAGGGAAGTTTCATAGGTTGGTTGTGATTAGTAACTTGTTGAGCTTGGAGTTTTCCCAATGTAGTGCAAGTAAAAACGGTCAACCTTAACATCGTCGGAACCTACATTATTTTGATTACGTGGTAAAGACAATGAAAAATTGAAAAAAACTACATGCATAAGCATTTCCTACTAGATTACATAATATTCAGCTGGTGAAATATGGTCAAAAACTATATCATTACAACTGTCTTGTACTTGCAAGCAGCCCGCAGACAACGGTTTCTCCAGCCACTGGCCAGCTTAACTCTTGAACCATTTCAGGATATCACGCTTTGTCTTTTAGAAATTAAATTACAGAATAATGTAAGCTAAATTGGATTACATGGAACTAGTTTCAGAATAAAATAATAAAATGGGGCTCTTTTTAGATGTTAGTAAATTCAACGATCTACCTATTTATGTTGTTTCACAGCTTAATTATATCGACTCACAGACACGCAGCAATTCCGAAATGGTTCCAATCTCTACAAGATCCGCTGCAAGTCATATGACTGACTTGGTGCTCAATAATTCCTTTATTAGTAAGTCGTCAGACTTAGCAACCCAACCCAGTATCTCATTCACTCTTAAATTGTGAAGCCTATACCTTACACCAAGATGGGGGCATGTACTACCACGACGAAAATCTTTTTGATGATTATCAGTTTCGTGTTTTGGGTAAGTATGCTTTAGGTTCAGAGGGTAAATATTTTGCGTTGGTGTTGTCAGATTTTTCAATTCTGTGATAGTCATAGTTAATGAGGATAATGTTAGACGTCTGTAATTCACTAATGAGAGTTAACAGAAGAGGTTTGTTATTATGTATGTGGAGTAAAATTTATCTGTCTTAGTAAATAACATTGCTGATTACAGTCTAGTTACGTTTTTTTTTTATTAATGCTATTGATAGTTCAAAGGTTAGGAAAAAAAAAAAAGGAAGCGGCCAAATCATGTTTGTAATACAATTTAAGGAGTACGATAAACACTACAACAAAGAACTGTTTCAACAGTAAATCTGCAAAAACTGGGAAGTACATTAGTTTCACAAGGAATTGTAAGGTACATCATTTTTCAAAGTTATAAACAATGCAAACACTTCACGTATTTTTATTATTCTGAGAATGTTGCTGTGCAATATTTTGTATATCACACGTTATTTAAACAAAAGAACCAACAGAAAAGGTTAAAAACTGTTTAAAATTGGTGTGAGCATTATGTGAGGTCTGCAAGGAGCTCTTGTGGGAAAAAAATTTGTTAGTAATGTGTGTGTTGTTTTATACTTAGTTCTTTTCTTTTTAAACAACTCAGTGATAAATCTCTGTCTCCTTTTACATTATAATCTGTATGAATACACTTTTGATACATTGTCCAATTTTTTCACATGGTTAACTGCATAATAAGAAAACAGATGATTATTGTTTTAAACATCGAAGCAGAAATTATAGTCTTCGATAAAGTAGTGTTATGAGCAGGGGTGGGCAATTAATTTTCCCAAGGGGCCGGATGAGAAACTGGGATGGTTCTAGAGGGCCAGATGAGAAACTGGGATGGTTCTAGAGGGCCGGACTAATATAGTTAACTCAGTTTTACCCAATACTGTATGTATAGTATATTTACTGGTGGGCGGGCCAGCGGGCGGGCCGGTCAGAGACAGGAGGCGGGCCGGATCCGGCCCGCGGGCCGGCGTTTGCCCAGGTCTGGTTATGAGTAATGGGTAAGAAACTGAATGAAGGGAACAGCCTTGTTAAAACAGTAAGAATGAAAATACTTGTGATTATATTTATGAGTAAATATTATAGGAATAGAACTTTTTTGGTACATTGAAAGGGTTCCAGAAAATTGTAAAGTAAAAAGGTATAAATTTGTAAATATGATTTACAAAAATCAAGCAAACGTACCATTGTTGGAACCTTTCAAGACTTTTTTGTGTGTGAGTATCATAGTTTTTCTCCTATGATATAATTTGCTTAAAAAATGATTTTTTAATGTGTGCAATCATTTCAAATACAGGGTGCAGCAGTTGCCCTTTGCTTCATCAGTGCCTGGGTTTTCAAGACTTACAATGACTTTGGACACCTAACGGAATCCACACTTATTCTGCTGCCAGCTAGCATTGTGCTAGGCATAGGCATTTTCATGTTCATTGTGGGCTTGCTAGGGTTCATCGCTGTCTGCAAGGAGCACAAGTTGCTGTTGTCCATAGTAAGTAATGCTAGAAGTGAAATAAAATGTAAGTTTTCTAAAGAGTTTTCAGTACAAGAACGTACATTAATTTTAGTATCATACATTTATTCAGTATCTTGTTAATGGTATCAGCACAAGAGTAATACTACAGTTATTTAGTATCTTTTTAGTATTACTGGCAGCTGAGTACTCTTTTCTTCCAGTTCTTCTGCCTCATCCTGGTCATCTTTCTGGGAGAGGTAGTGGCAGGAAGTCTTGGATACGTCTATCGCAAAGATGTGAGTATTATACCATTGTCTTCTGATTTGACTGTATTAGTAATCATATTTATCTGTTTTTCTGGCCCTTTACATGCATAGTTATTATTCATGTTAAAATATGGTTTATATATAGATTTTTAAAAAAGTTTGGAGACACCAGTAATGTTTAGCAGGGTACTGGCATTGCCAGGGTGATGTCCCCTCTACTCATGTCTGTGAGAGTGGAGGGCATCTACCTGGCAGATTGAAGGACAAAGAGGGGAAGAACAACATATACCAGTGGTGCCCAACCTTTTCTTTCCTGAGGGTCACATTGGACTTGATCTTGCGGGCTAGAACATGGCAGTTTTGCTAGAATCATGACGTTAAAAATGAAATTATGTTGTCTCGTTAAAATGAGCGGGCCAGATGTTTAAGTTTGTTTTTGGAGTCTGGCGAGAGGAAATGATGGAGTTAATATTGTTGATTTTACAGATTTTAGGGTCCAAAAACTTAAACCAACACAATTTTTTAATGGCAGGTTGAAAAGACTGTTTCTGATGGTCTCACCGATGCATTGAAAAATTACAATGACACCAACAAGGCTGGCCAGATTGACTACCTTCAAAAAGAGGTCAGTTATCAACATGGAAGAAAATAACCAGCTCAGTTCTGATAAGCTTAGGATTGTGTCAGCAACAGTTACAAGTTCTTGTTGATCCTGTTTCCCCCAGCCTATCCATAAGCCATGAGTCTGAAGACATTCTAAAACCCGTTAGGATCATGAAATGGTTGAGAATATACAAGAATTATAAAAAAGGTACAAAAATATAGTTGCCTATCTTGTCATCTTAAGAGAAAGTGGGGAGTTTGCAAGCAAAGCCTACCTGCAATCAATCAACAATCAGAATAGATAAATATGTACCATATTGTGAGTTCCAAGAGTGTTAATCACTATAATTTCAGCTAGTGACAGGCAAGCACCATAATTCCACAAGGGTGTAGCATAAGTTATTGTCTCACTGTAATAAGAATAATAATTGTAGAGCATGTTTCCTGATGTGGATGTGGGCTTATTATGTTCAGTTTTCTTTTTCCTCAGCTGCACTGCTGTGGTGTGCATAATGCCAGTGACTGGACAATGTACCCTTTCTCAAAGATGGCTGTTCCCACCTCTTGCTGTAATTTGACACAGGTTTACAATACCACTACCTGTAATACTCAGATTGGAAGCAAAGACATCTACAATGAGGTCAGGCATCAACAGTTGGTTTTTTTTTCTATTTTGTGCATTTGGGAGCCAAAGATTGAGCTAATTCAGATGGGCACTTGGCATTGATGAAACTATTTGTGGAGCATTTTGAAATTAAATAACAGTTATTGATGGATGTATATAAGTGTGTAGAATGTGGTGGATAGGTAGCACTTTTTGGTGGTGTCAATTTTTAAAAAGATTTTACTATAATATTCATAATGAATGCTTGCCAGTTTCTGAAGAAATAAACAAGCTGTGTGTGTCCACATGTGTGCGTGTGTATGTGCATGGGTGAATGCATGCTTTTTGAATTGTCAACTCAAAAAATTATCCTTTTCTGGGTATTCCCAGAGTGTGTGACATTCTTCATGGTTGGCAAAACGCAGCCTTTAAAACCACATCATCTATATAACTATATGCATTCTTTATCTTAATCTAGAAAGGGTATTATTTAAACTGTAAAATGCTATTGTAATGATGCCTTCTGTTCATTTTTACATCATATACTGACATCTTTAAATAGATCGATAACACTCTTTTTTGTATATAAAGAAAATAGTCACACATTGCTAAATATAGCTAGCGTATTTAAAGTTAGGCTATCCATGCCATAATTTGTGATACTAAGCTTGCATCCCTTTGACTATAAATATCAACAAATAAGTGTCACGTTCCTTTTGTTTTGGTTTTTTCTTTTTTGTGTGTACTACAACAAATGTGAGCAGACTTAACATAAGATATAACATTGTATACGGTTCCCAAGGTTAAATAGGACCAATCATATAGAACTTGTAGTCCACAAATATGCTGGCAGTTATATTATTTTTACTTTTAACAACTTTGCTTTCTTATCTTAACTTTGCCATTACTTAGGCCTTTACTCATTTTACTGCTTGGCGGATGTGACCACATTCAAAATAATTTGGGGTAAATCATGTAATAATTGTAAGAGAATTTTTATGTGCTTTCCCAATGTTCCCTAAATAGGGAGCCTATGATTTTTTGGCTTCATGCATAGCAAGGTCCATTCTGTTGATGTGATATGGTAGACTACTAATTTTGATGTATAAAAGCCTTCCTTGGTTGTCCAACTTTTCATTCATAGGCAAGATGTAGGAGTTAACTAACATCTTTTGTCACAGGGCTGTCTAGATGTCTTGGAGCACAAGTTTATTGTCAACCTGATCTACATTGCCAGCACTACAATATCCTTTGCTGTTATTCAGGTTAGTAAAAGCACTTGACCTTTTTCCTTTACAGTCAGTGGACTAGAATTGGTGCTTATTTTTATGGATGGTGATCTACAATTTTAGTAGAGTAGAAATGACTACCTGTTTTCAAAAATAGGACTGTGCTGTTAAAAAAAAAGTGATTTATCTTATGATGGTAACACTTCTCTTAATTAAATTAATTCATTCTAACAAAAATTTACTCATGACTTCTTGATCCTAATCTTTGTCCACTTGTCATAAAAAATAAATGTTGTTTATTAGTAAAATCCATTTTTGACTTGAATATGACCTTAGTCATAAAATTCAGTTCAACTTAAAAATGCTTTAAAAGTTGCATAGAATTAATCATATTGTATTTTCTTATGTTTTCAAAGTATTCTGCACTAATTTGCCTTCATAATTTTATGCTGCAGGGTTAAGACTTTGCTTTTTTTTTTCCTTATTTTGTTCAGAGCCAATATGGTATGAAAATGTACTTATGCATTCTAATATCTGTACATTATATTTTATTTCTTATATTTACTTGAATGTGATTTTATTAGATTCATCAGGAGCAACTAAATTTGTGCAGATTCTGGGATTGATCAGTGCTTGTATCCTGATCTGCCGAACTCATGAGGTGAAGTACGACCGCCTGGAGAATGCACAGCGCAACGGTCTTCGGGTCTGAGGTGTGGGACCAGCAGGTGCAGTGCTGACAAATTTACTGGCTGGTCCTACCCCTGCTGTAGAGCAGGCATCTCTCATTTGGAGAAAGCTTCTTTTTGTCTTCTGTCTGTCGTGAGGCACATATTTTGTCTTTTTCTTGTTTTATTGTAGTCCAGACAAGACTTATGCAGATATTTGTTTCCAGTGTGTTGCATGTGGTATTATTGTTGCTAGAGGTTGCATTTTATATTTATTGTGCCAGACATTATTTTCCACGTGTGGGGAAGAAGACAGCAGATGTGGGATGTTGGTCATTTCCATTGAGGCTCTTTTTCTGGATTGTTTCACTGGGATGAGACTAAGACTATTGTGTATCATTAGAGATGATAGGTGATTGGAGAAAGGGTTAGTCTGTTGGATAAACATATTTGGAAAGATCACTTCCTCACTAGATGGATCTCATTCTGTGTCCTAATAGCTATACTTCAATGGATTTTCAATTAGTTGTAAGTATTTTATCTTTCTGCACATTATGCTATCAAACTTTGGATTGTAGTGTATTGACTGCATGAGCAGGGAAAGCCCTGCTTACCGGTGATCGCCTCAACTTATTTATTACTGACTGGTAATTGCAGAACTCCTACTATGAGGTAGTATTAGGAACAGATGACGTCTAGGCAGGCTTATGAATAAATAGCTTTTAATGTAAGACATCATTGTCACAAAATTAGCAAAATAAAGATGAGGTGCATGGAATGTGTAAGCAGCTGTCTGTGAGGCAGCTGAAGTGTTGGATTAGACTGTCAGGCACCTTTGGGACATTACTGAAAGGAGAGAACTGCAGAGATAGATTTGTGACTGGATAGCTTGTGATGTTTTTTCCTACTTTAACCAGTTTGGCCTTGGAATTGTTACAGAGAAACACAGATTGACCATTGTATCAATGTTTGTGTGTGGACAGTTATCATGATATAAAAAATATGAACTTTTAATTAAATCATAAAAATCTGTTCAGCTGCTAGACATTCTGGTAAGATAGGAATCTTCTTTCCATGTTTTCAAAAATCCCTAACAAAATCTTTGGTATAATGCAGGTAATTATGCTTAATTTTTGGACTACCTAAAGATACACAGTATTGCAAGTAGATTTTCGACTTGAAATATGCATATTACAGACAGGCTGGTGCATCAAAGTAGACAGTATTTTATTTTTGAAGAAGCTGAACATTTTGTATCTTAATATTTCAGTGGCAATACTCGCAAGCATTGGGTGCAATCTCACAAACCCAGAAGAGATTAGATTTGTTTCTCAATTTTACTATTGTTTTGAGGGTTGCTACTAACCCATGTTGCTTCATTATTTTGGCATTCTCTGTGTTATGTAAATTAGTTGCTTTGTTGCTTACATAGTTAATAACTCACCATGAAAAACATGTTAAATTATTATCTGTGAAGAATTAAGATATGCAAATTATTACCACCGACATCTAAAAAAGCAGATTCTGTTTCATTTCGAATGTAAAAATTGACATTGTGGAGTTTTCCTTGATCTGATGTACACATACATGTTCGTATCAGTCACAAGTCCAAGCAGGGTACAAAAGTAGCAATGTCTTTTAAAGAATTAAAAAATCCACTTTAAAGACTGGACATTGTATTGGAAGTCTTGTAAACATGACAACAGTGGGGGAGCAGATCGAGATCTGGAATCTGTGATAACTGGTGCAATACCTCTCAACTGACCCATTTTTTCACTAGATACTTATGGAGGGACTGGGCAGGTAAGGTAGTGACAAAGATGCACCAGTCTCACAATGAGCTGGCCATGAGAAAAGTGGGATCTCCACTCCCCAACGATTAAAAAAATAGTTTTTTTTCTACCACACTGTTGGCACGTGCTGTGGTTTAGTATTTGGACAGCCTGTAAGATTGGGACAGCTGATAGCATCGAACGAAATGACATATCTTTTCAAACGCAACTAGTGTATGTTGTAACACATTCAATTTAAATATTATTGTATATAAGAATGTGTAGAAAAGCATGTGTGAAAGACTTTTGTGTTAGACCTACATATTTAATATTTTTGTGATTTTAGGTTGGTTTTTTTTTAGCTTCCCTTTTATCACCTTGTAATAGTTTTTCACTTTGCTGGAACAGAAATATGGTTGGTTTTTTTTTCATGTAGGATGAATAAAATTGCTTTAAAATGTTTGATAAAACAGTACAAACGGGAAGGTGCAAATGTAAGCCTGATGTTAAAGAATCTTTACACATAATTTTTATTAAAAAGTTTCCATTTAAAGAATGCATATTTACACAGTTTAGATACCAATAAGCTAATAGAAATTACAAATATAAGTGGTTTCTTTAAACTGGATGTATAATCTAACATTGGTGGGCTATGACTCTTGTGCCACAGTGCTAGTGCCAGATCCCACTTTTTTTAGGACATGAACATAAACAGTGTCCTTCATGCTGGAGACCAATATGTCATCCTGTCAAGAATTCTTAGCAGGAAATGGATTGCATTGTGATATGTGTCATTAAGTGTATTTCAGCACTTGAAAGAAATTTTTAATCAGAAAATCTGACAATATCTCTTAATTTTAGTAACTTTAAATGAGCTGTGAAAAGATTTTACTGTTAGCAGTGAGATTTCTATTCTGCAATGAAACGTGTATATATTTTTATTTTCTCTGAAAAGTGCTGCACTCCTCAGTAAAATTAATAAATGGATTTTTTCTACAAATTTGATTGCTGTTATGATCTACTGAACACAGATGTCCAGATAACTTGACGAAATACTGGACAATAACCAGCTAGCCAAAGCTCTGTCTGTGGAAATGGAACTGCCTTGACGTAATCATGTGAGCACCAACATAGATTTCAGGCACACATGAATGCAAACATACCTTACATTATGCTGCTTCCTGTTACAATGACAAATTATTATATGTGCTAAAACAAAAGTTTGAGCACCTTATTTAAATACTCCTTTGAACAGGTGCGACAGGAAATGTGCTTCTACAACCTCTGACTCTCCAACATATCTTCCACACTGATGAAATGTAGTGATAGAAGCCAGCTTTTATTTTTTAATACAAATTCTTTAATATAGCGTGAAGTGACTACCCTAAAACCATAAAAAAGACAAAACCAACAACAGAAATAATTATTATTCTTTAAAGGCACCAAGAAGTAATGGCAATAACCAACTTTATTAACCTTGGTGTTGGTATTGTAGTGACTGTGTAAAACTAGTCGTGAAATGCACAAATACAAGTGATAATAAAAATCATATCAACTGCACTTTATTCAAATACTGCTTTGAACATATGGTTAAAAAGATTACACCTGTTCAACAATAGGTTCTGGTAGAAGACTTGCCTGAAATGTCAGTATTTCACCCTGTTTCTTTTGTTTTTGTTTTTTTGTTTTTTTTGTTTTTTCTTTTTGCTTGTTTTTTTTAAATCCTGGAAGTAGATTGCAATGGTTGTTGTGTTGGCTGTCAAAGGGTTGAGGCCGAAACCCAGACATAAGCGTCCTATCACCTCCTGTTGGGTTTTTTTCTTTCTTTCTTTTTCTTTTTCTTCTTTATAATGGCAGCAAGGAGGGGCGGGTTAGAGTAGCGTAAAAAAAAGTAAAACAGACCTCAGGCATACGTGTGGTTCTTTAGGTGTCGATCAGACTCATCATCATCATTCCTTGTTACTCCTCAAGGAGCATAGGGCCGCAACAACACCTCGCCAGCGAACCCGGTTTTGGGCAGCCCCCCTCAGTTGGGCCCATGTGGTTCCGGCAGCCTTTGCCTCGCTCTCTACTGATCTTCTCCAAGTCTGTTTTGGCCTTCCAACTTTTCTCTTCCCCTGCGGGTTCCAGTCAAGTGCCTGCCTGGCAATGGTGTCAGCCGGTTTGCGCAGGGTGTGTCCTATCCAACCCCACTTGCGCTTTTTGATGTCTTGACTAGTGGCATTCTGGTTAGTTCTTTGGAAGTCAACCTGTCGATCAGACTGCACCAAGTCAAACTTTTTGTTTTCTTTGATTCTGATCAGCAGAGCGTACACAGACAGATTTGTGTGAGGGCATGCATTATCAGGTACCGACAGGAGTGATCGGTGGAGGAAAAATGCAACTTGGCAAGGATCCAGATACCATCTTGGGGGCTTGGCTCTACACACGATAAATAAGTAAACCGATCAGTGTCATACATAGCCCACAAGGGCTTAGGTACACGTGCACTTGAGGAAGGCTGAAGACTCTGGATGACACTTTTCTGGAAACCGAAAGAGTGTGATGACTCGGGATATTGATGAGAGTCTAGGTTATTAATAATGTTCTCTGCCATTTACAGCTAAAAGGGAAACAGATCGATCACACATCAGCCTCTTGCCGTGTGAACACTACTCTCTTCATGCACGTCATGCACACTGTGGAGGAGTATCCGAAGAAAAGTCGACTGTCTGCTCAGTAAAAAGGTGTCTTGACTCCGAGAGCCGAGACTTATCTACTATGCTGGTGAGGAAGTGGGAAAGATAGCATTTAGTGATTAGTTTAATTTTGTGTATGTGTGCGTGTGCGCGCGGTCGTGGGAAATTTTATATCCTATGTTGACAAGGCCCGCAGAGCTTTTATTTTGAGGAGCGAAAGGAGTGGGAGGATATTTAGCGCATGCGTAAGTGGGGGTGCGTTTACGTGTGAGGTGACAGTGGCCACATGGCAGCTACACTAACGGTTAATGGTCATCAACTGTTGGGGGATTCCTTTTGGCCTCGGTAAATAAAAAGGCAAGAAGGGCTAATTCCTACTGATGGATGATTCTTCAAAATACCCGCTGAATATCTTAGCCCGTTGTGATTTCAGTCTGGTGTAGTTAACGGAAAAAATCCAGGTTATACCCCAGCTGCCCTCCCCGAGAACATTTATCATCCAACTGACGATGTAAAAGTCGATAAGAGCCCACGGGACTGGTGCCGTACCCAGAAAGAAATACGTTCGCTCAGTGGTACAAGCAAGTCAACAGAAAGTGTCTACCCACATTTCATACACTCAACTGACGGGGACAACAAAAGACGATGACGGAAGGCCAAAATGGGATCGCTCAGTCCTCGACTTTGAATGATTCTTGTAAAGCTGCCAAGACCACAGACCCACCGCGGTCAACATTTTCATCTTTACTAGAAGGAATTAAGTTCATTGCAACTCACTAACTCTCCCCTGCCCACCATCAAAATTCCCTTCCACTTTGGAGATTTGATACCTTCAAACACTGATTTACACAAAAAAAAAAGTATTTAAGCATAACCAAGGGATATATGCACGTGATAGCCAGAGTCAGTGTGGACCATCAAAGAAAACCAGAGATAAAGGAGAATTTGACAGAAAAGCTCTATTACTGACACCTTGGAACAGATTATCTGAGTTCGTAATGTTTTGAAAAAAAAAGCTGCCTCCTTGCTTTCCATATTAACCTCTTTGAGGAAACAAGATGCACTTCTTATGAGTCCGCTCATTTAAAAGTATTTACACTCGGCTTAGCCTTTAAGAACAGATCAGCTATTGATTAGCGGTACTAATTACACCTCTTAAAAACATGAAAATCACCTATTTCCTGCTGATTTTTGAAAACATATACCTTGCTTCACCAGCAACGGCCACAGTCTATGGAGAGGTAGAGTGTAGGCAGGTGCCGGTAGGGACCATCCCAGTCTACCCCTTGTTGATAGCAAGCGTACAAACATTTGCATGTAGATAGGATCTCTGTATACCACTTACTCTAATGGAGAGCCTATATACATTGTGCCTGTAGATACGATCTATGTATACCCCTTGCTGATGGTAAGAAATCGAGCAAAAGAAAGAGCTGGTAAGTAAACTATCCACCCTAACCCCTTCTTCCCCTTCCCCATCCACAACAAAAAGGATCTTGCGCAAGTGGGAGAGAGGTTTGCTACAATATTTTTATAAACAGTCCTGGTAAACATATGTCAACATTCTCTGCAGCTTTGTCTGCCCCAAGGTACAGGGTGACTTGGCGCAAGAGTTGGTTCCCTTACTCGGGTGCTGTCCCCTTTCAGCGGTGCAGGTAGTAGGAATCTTTGGGTGGAGGGGTAAGTGGAAGGAGAGGAGACAACACCCGTGGCCTTATAGACATATCGTTTTCACGGTCTGCCACACGCACTTTCCCTCCCAAGCCTCAAGAAGACACAAACTTGACTTCCACCATCTTGAAAACGCACTCATCACAAAATCGTTTTTGAAGTGCACAGAGGTTGTAAGATCATCAACAATGTACACCCGTATTTTTTCATGCCTATAGTTGGTTGATATGATCCAGACTTTATAATTTACAGGTCTTACAAGTTCAGTCGTTTGGTTGTCTGTAACCTGCTGACTTGTAACTCCCAATGCTGCTTGTGTTCTGTTGTAGGACACATTACCTGTAATCGATGACTGAATTTTCCGATAAGATATCGGAGAGTGAAAAAAAAAGCAATCACAGGATAGTTTGTTGTTCAAATAGACGATACATATACTTTGTGTTTCTCATTGGTAGTCTTTGGATAATGTTGATATTTGTCAGAAAAGACCTTTATTTTTATGTAAGTGTTTTATAATGGACTTAACAGAAGATTTTAATTCACATCGCGAGGTCACTCCTAGAGAGGGGAGAATGAGTGTGCGTGCAAGTGCGTGTGTTCGTGTGCTGGTGGGAGTGTGGGTGTGAAGAGTTATTGTCCTCCAAAAGAAAGTACTCTGAGTGCACGATGTGTGTCCTGCTCAGGGGTACATACCGTGTAACTGAAAAAGCACCCCCTTCCACACATACCTCCACTCCTTATCCTGTGTTCTCGCCCCTTACTTGTTCAAACGTCTCCTTTCATGCTCACCTTTATATCTATTTACATTTCCGAGCGTACAGTATATAGATTGGCCTTACATCCCATTTGACATGACACGTACTCCGGCAGTTGTACACGCAGCACTTTAGAAACATTCTGTTGTACACAAACCGCGAGCAGCAGTCTTGCTGAACTGTATCTCCTACAGTACACTAGGTGTACACATAGATATATATCTGCGATCTTCATGCTGCAGTAGTTTTTGGTACCTAAATATCTGCTTTACATCAGATGAAACATATATACAGCACCAGATCATTTGACGACGACGACGACGACGATGGTGATGATGATGATTAACAATGTAATTTAGAAATTCATCCATTATCACTATTATCAAAATTAAAATCAGCAATACTAACTCAAAAAAGGTGTGATGGAGCTATTTACCAATCATTAGAGCATCAGAGTAAAACCCACGTGCGGCGGTGTCGTTGGCTGCGGATCTGACTGCATGACAGGACAAGAAGGGGAGTGCGAGCGTGGGCGGGGGAGAAGGAGGGGTGTACGGGACGATTGACGTTTCGTCAGAAGGGGGCGGGGCTTGGCCCGGTGTGAGCGGACAGACCTGTGGGGTCAGATACACCAGATAAATATCTAAAATATCTTTGCTCCTAAACTTGAGCCATCCAGACAGTATTACCTACCCACACTTTGTGCACCCGACCCCAGGCTCCTGGCGTCGACTATCGTGAGAAACACGCACACACGCAGTGCGTGCACACAGGCACACGGACGATAGCCCTCTACCTCGCTCACCTGTCCTACTCCTCGCCGAGAGTTCGTAAACATGGGGTAGATGGTCTCCATTCAGCAGCAAGCTATAACAGCTCGCGGCAGTGTCTTCGGGTAGTATTCGTTGTTCCTGAAACTACAAATGGTGTACCCCGAGTGCGTAGGCAACACTCTCTTGTGTCCATCACTGCGAGGGTTGTGTGCATTTTTGTATGGACCACACTTATTTTGGCCAGAGGGAGTAGGGTTCTTTCAGTACTATGGTGCCCTCCCAGGCTGCACTACGAGAACTGATCCAGAGCCAGCCGGCAGCCACCATTATGCCGACGATTAGACAGTTCGGCACTTGATCCCACTGCCTCTTCGAATCTGACGGAGAGGTGGAGTCAAACTGGTAGTGGGTCGTGAGAGAGAGAGAGAGAAAAAAAAAAAAAAATCCGGGGTTCTGCATCGAACTCAGGACTCCACCATCTCACACCCACACCCCAGACCGCCCCAGCGTGACATCACGAGACGAAAGAGAAGGAAGACAGCTCACAGTTGACAGTGTCAACATCCCCGCAACCCATCACAGGCCTTAGCTGATGGGGGGAGTGTTCCAGACATGTCACGGCTGCTCATTTTCTTCATTGTCTTCATCGTATTCTCCTCCTTACCTCGGTGTGCTTCTCGCTCATCTGCTCACCTGCTGACCTCCACCGCTAGCCACCAAGACGACGTTCAGGTGGAGGAGAACGTTGAGGAGGACGGGGTCAGCGAGTGCAGCGACAAACCACACACGAGCAAGGGGGAGTGTTGTGCTGACCGCAAGCTGAGACAAGAGATGAGTTGTATGAGACAGGAACTAACAAAACTGAGCAAACAGTTTCAAAGTCTGGATTTGGAAACTAAAAAATACTTTTCAGGTAGGTGCTAAAGTATTATTTTTATGTTAGAGAAATATTCTGATATTCCTGTGCATTTGTACGTTTGTAAAATTTTTATTGCTACGTGCTACACACGTGTGTATGTGTATATCTGTTTATTGAAACTAAGATGCATGCTTATGATCCATGTATATGTATGAGGAAGATCCAAGTATTTGTGTGTGTGTGTTCATGAATGCCGACACGTGAGTTCACAAGGGTGACACTTTTATATAAAGTATCTACAAAGTTATCTAACTATGGTCATGTATTATTTTATGTAGTACCAATGTCTAACACTGTGTTACTTGCATGTTATAAATAACAAAAGCCGGTCATTAAATATTTCTTAAACTTTACAATACAAATTCATGATACGCAAAATTACTCGCATTTAAAACTTGAGCTATTTTTGGAAATTATCAATGAAATTCCTTTTCGGTATTTTTCTTGGAGCTAGTCTTCCCAGAGTGCAAACCCTCCCGGATTTACTTAAGTCAGCCCTGACATTACCTACTGGTTTCAGGAGCTTACAAATCTTTTCATGATTTGTCTACCATGCCTCAAAAATTGTGTAGTCTACTTTTTTTAAAAAAAGGATCACTACATCACACCAACTGTTTGCAATTTCTCTATGGCAAAAGATTTCATCTTCTTAAGAAATTTTGCTGAAGGAAGGACACGACTGGTCTGGTTTTTAATGTCAAGAAATATAAACTTGATCAAAATGGTCTCTTCTAAATTAAATATAGTCTCTCCTGAATGACAGGATGACAGCGAAGGACGGAAGAGACTATCGTGGATGACAGAAAGGGTGACTGAATGACAGAAAGGATGGGCGTGGCCCGAGTGGGTGAGAAGATGACCGGGAATATTCCCCACAGAAAGGTGGACCGAGGGTGAGAATATATCTCCTGTAGGATTTTAACATTATTAAGACATAAACACACTGATATTACAGAGGACGCTTGTGTAGGTGATTGCATCGGGTCCGTCCTTTCGCCATGTTCAGGTGTTATACGCCACAAAACGCAATGATCCGCATCGCCCTCGTCAGGTACACATGCTTGGTGACGGACACGAGACTTTGAGAAATCTACATAATATTATAAGCATCATGATGGTATAGCAGACAACTTTGTCGGGAGTCGTATGGAAGAATGTTGTCAGCTCCGGCTGCCAGTGTGTTCTGGAAAGAGTCTATGACACTCTGTCTCATTGAACACATCTACATACCTATGGCATGCTTCACCGAGCGTAACGGTTGTGTTCCTCGCGTCATTGGCGGACACGCTTTAGTGAGCACGAAGTTATGCACGTCTGGACGTAGATATGGAGTTCTTTCCACCTTTTTCCTCATAATTTGCCCCTCCCCCTTTGTTGTTGTTGTTGTTGTTGTTGTTGTTGTTGTTGTTGTTGTTGTTGTTGTTGTTGTTGCCACTTTCCATGTTTGTCCAAGCGACACGTCTTTGTTTCGCGACTCAAATCTCCATGTTACCTTTTTCCACACTTTTACGTCTGTGTGCATTGGCCAAGCATGCAGGTGAGTAAATGACAGTGTGCGTGTGTGCGTGCGTGATTAGAGGATAGATGAGTGAATGAGCCTGCGTTCGTATGGCCATGCATTCCTATCCTTCTCACACTCAGACTACGAGGACAAGCACACACATGTATACATAAATATGCATAGCTTTCGCAATCTTTCTACTGTTCGCTAATCATCCATGTAGTCGCCCAACCCATTTGTCTATCCATCCACAAATATAGGTGTGCTAGGGGGCCTGCACTTCTCTTTTCTATTTTTTGCCTCTCGCACAGAAGCTTGGGAACACACACACAAACACACATATAGGGAGAAGGTAAGCAAGAGAGGAGCACTAGAGAGGAAGGGAGAAATCTCAGAAAGAAGAACTCATGTCCTGGTGTTACTTTGCGGAGACGCAGTTCGAGACTAGGATGTGTTCGGTCTTGTCCAAGTCTCCAAAAAATCGCCAGTCTTGTGTTTGTAACTGACACTGGGGCCCACCCGACGTTATGGAGGATGGGTATCATTGGATATCGCTGGGTATCGCCGCGAGGGCCATTCATGACATGCAGAACCTGCTCTGAACCTGTCGACTTGCATTCGATGAGGCACCGTGAACAAGCTTAAAAGAACAGAACAAAAAAAAAAAAGTGTTCACAAGCTTAAAGGTATAAGAGCATACTGGAACATGTTGGAAATCAAAAGCGTTTGGGTATTCAGGAATAATTTTTTTGGTGCTCAAATCAGGGATGTGAAACTTTTAGCGGGTGCTTTGTCACATGCAGGTTGAAAATATTATTTGATATTTGTACACAACACGTACGTCTGTGCACTTGCGCGCGCGCGCACGTGTTATGTGTGTTTTGAGAGAGTGTGTAATGTCTTTTGTCATTAGTTAGACTCTGACCATTGATCACTGTCGTCCACTGGGAATATTATTGAATTAACAGTTTTCATAGGTCATGTCCACCAGCAGTTGGTGCAACTTACCTTGTAGAGGTGTGGTGGCTTGCGCTCCTTGTCGATCCACAGAGCGATGTCGGCAGGAGCCTTGTTCTCCTGGCAGGTCCAACCAAACCAAACAGGTCTGTCAGGGGAAAGGCCAGACTAAAATGTTGCCCCCTGGTCCTCCAGGTTGGGCTATTTGCTTTGGGACAACAACCCACTCATTAAAATAAGAGCTGTTACAGAAACCGCAACAAAGGCCTGGTCGGGAAGAATCCTCTCTAGAAGGGCTTATGATGGTGGTGGTGAAAGCCTGGGAAGCCACCTCGTAGACTCATCTTTTGACGAACCACATGGGTCCAACTGAGGGTCATCTGGCGAGGTGTTGTTGCGGCCCTATGCTCCTCGAGGAGTAACAAGGAATAATAATATTATTAAAAAAACATAGGTCACGTGTTCTTGTGGAAAAGGCTGCGCGCGGTTCTCTTTGAAGCAGTTATCATGCTTTTTGCTTCCTGGAGCAGACTTCAAAGTGCAGCTTGTGGAAGGTTATCGTTTTCGTCTGTTGGATTAAGATAAAATAAACGCTCTGTTCAAGCTCATCGCTACTTCTTGACGGGAAAGCAGAAAAGGGACAGGGAGACAAGATATCTTGAAAGTGGCTACAAATGTTTGAATACTTCAAGATACTGTTAAGACGAGATTAACATTTGTTAATCAAGGTAAAGTATTGATAGTAATTTAACCACTAAAATTATTATACCGAGCTCACGCCCTCAGCTCCATATTTACTGTTCATAAATCTATGTTATCTCTCTGCCGCCTCCTGGCAAACAAAAGAAACTTTCAATGTTTTCAGAAGTGCCATTTTTAGCCCACAATCTACAACAAAACAGCTTTTGCATGTTACAATAAACTTTGAGAAAGACAATAGCGGAGGACTGGGGGTGTCTGGAGTCAAACAACGGAATTTCAATATCGCCAGATGCCCACAATGTCTGCATTAAATCTTCTTTGTGAGCAGTTCGTACCTTTTTTTCATCAAGTTTATCCCCAGTCAAGGACCAGGCCCCATAGAGATTTGCTATTGTCCAGTACCTGGGAGGAACTAAAAATACAGTTTCCACAATCACAATGCACGAGGATAAAACAAGTTGAGCGTATCGCCGTCAGTAAACAAGGACCTAACTGGTCACGCCTCCTTTGGGGGCTGAATTACTCCTTTATTGACTAATTCCTTGTGAACTGCTTTTAAAAGTAAGGTATGTCAAGTTACCTTTTAAGTCAGATATAATTAACGGTCTGCCTAATCACAAAACCAAAACGAGCGAAGTAAAAAAAAAAAAAAAAGAGTTCTCGAAAACACAAGCGTGACAAATGAAATGTTCTATACCCTGCTCTACCTCTTTAAAAAAAAAAAAAAAACAACTTTATTTTCGTATCTTGTCAGACGATCTAGTTCTTTTTATCTAACGATTTGTCTACAGGGTTTGTCTTACCTACCCTTCCCTCTTCACCCTTTCCTCGCCCCCCTCTGTGCATTTGGTTCTTCTATGCTGTCTCTCTGTTTGTCCCCCCTTCTCTCTCTCTCTTCACTTGCTTGTTTCAACGATAGAAACCTGACATGAAGAGCAAACATGACTGAACAGGAACAGCTGACACGTCCCACGGCGATGCAGAAGCAAGAAGAAAGAAAAACGAATAAAATCCAATTATGGTTGGGTAGTTATAATGTACTTTATAGACCGTGATCGCAGCAGGTGTCTGTTTCATTCACCTAAGCCCCGCTGTACATTCGATCACCTCGCTCCTGTTGTCGGAATGACTGTTACACTTGACAACGCTCGATGAGCTCTTCCGCCACAATGGCGACAGGATATGCTGTGTGCGCATGCGTGAAGGTCTGATTCCGCCAGGCGCGGTAGCCATTGTCGTGTGTAGCGAAGAAAACACACAACCACGAACAAACAATCAGACAAACCCGCTATAAACATTTTACTTTATTGTGGCCAATCTGGTGCTGGCTTAGGAATTCTTTTATTGGATGTTTGAGCTTAAACTGTGTTTTCTGATTTCGGGAGGTATATATAAATATCAAAGGGCTGATCCTCGAGTAGGTGACTTTTGAAACTCTTGCCGCATCCAAGTTTAAGATTAGTTCAGAGTTGAATTAATCTTAAATTGTATTGAATTTGCACAAATTGCGAGTGCTAAGAACGCAGTGTTGTCATCAGTCTCCCCGACGATCAGTGTTCCTTAAAGAGAGTTATCATGCATTCCAAAGTTAGAGATTCTTTCACTCCATAGGGCATTAAAAGTATTAACAACACGCAATCACACATGCACGCACGCACACACATATTGCATGTTTACAAATGAACTGCAGATGCACGATCCTTTGCAGTGCGAACTAGGAGCTAGCCATCAAACCAAAAGGCAGGAAAATAGCATAAATGAATGAACGAAAAAAGTGGAAAATATGAAGGAAAGAAAGGAAATGAATAAGAGACGAAAAAAGGATAAAGAAAAAATCAAACGAAACAAGACAAAATAATAAAGACTAGTAATGGCTTTTGTTTATAAAGATGCTGCAAAACAAAACAAAAAAATCAATTTTTGCGTACGTTTATCCGTCTGCCTGATAGCCGCCACTCTAGTGACGAAAAATGGTCGATTTTCACAAGCGTAGGTTTACTTTCAGAAAAATATAAAATCGGTTTACAACTCAAGATGAAGATGCCTTCGTAGGCCATTATTAATAATTTTTGGATGATTCAGATTGTTCAATGCGGGTTTGTGTCATTGATATTGTGTCACTGGTTCCATCAACATCGAGGATTTCATGTTTCGTTGGACATAGAGGAAAGGCCGTTGAGAATGAACACTGTGACTGAGGACTGAGCGGCGAGAAAGATAGCAATGACGAGAAACATTTCGATTCCATTGGTTACATTTTGGGCGCACTCTTGTACGAGGAAGGAAGAAAAAAGTATAACTGATATGGTGGGAATATCGCGCTATTTTCTCAGTGATTTCAGCCTTTGGGATGAACTCTTTGAAGACTTTGCGACCATCGACCCCCCCGAACACAAAATAAAATGTCCCTTCAGGTCTGTTTTGAGAAAAGCCCCGTTATTTTACTGCCGTGTCCCCTACCAGTTTGGACCATAATGTTTCTGGCTCAATGTTTGTTGAACCTATGACGGGTAAAATTCCCTGTCCATCAGCTTATAAATATGTAATTTATCTCAGGGAAAGTAACAGACAGCAGATGGAGATAGCTAAAAGATGGCTTAGTCCTACAAACGAATAAGCCGCTTACCAACGCTGTCTCAACGGCTATTAGCCCATGAGATCCTTTTTTATTGCTTTTTATTTTATTTTATTTTATTTATTTTACCTTTTTCTTAATACTCCGTGATTAGTAATACGATTTTGAGATGTTTGATGCTTGTTCGATTTTCGAGATCCTTTCTTTTCTTTGGTTCCTTAGCATCATTAACATCCCCCGTCCTTCTTCGTGCCCCAGACGCAGGAAACACCAGGCGAAGAGAAAAAAAAAGAATAAAATGCTATTTCAACATTTTTGTTTCAACATGCGCCATAGCAGCTGCACACTAGCCACACATTCGTCTCTAGCATCAGTCGCTGTGGCGACAGGAATGGCAATCAGAGTTGAGGCTGATAATGTTTTTGAAACCCACGCTTCCGCCCTGCTCCCCATCAGCATGCAAATGCAGCTTCACCGACTGTTTACCAGTCGTCTGGCCGTGCAGCACGTTCCTACTACGTCCGACGTGCTAATCACGTAGACGCTGATATCGCCGTCAACAATCTGCTCTGGTGAGCATGTCTCTTTTTTTTTTTTCCTGCGCCTCCGAGACCGTGATGACAGGCAGCAATGGCTATAACTCTTTTATGTGAGATTATTCCCTCTTGCACCACAAGACTACGAGGATCATACGCAAAAAGTCGGAATTTTTATACTGGGTTTTTTCCACTGGTGGGTTGGAGGTTCGATCGTGCATTTTTCCATAGCTGGAAACAGGTCTGGCTCTTGTAGAAAAATGATGTGCGTGGGTTGCTTCGAAGTTTCTGTAAAAAAATTCTGAGTGCTTGGGTTTTGCCCAGATGAGACACGAATATTAGCATAAACATAACGCCATACTCCGAACTTAAACTAATTACTCAGAGAGTAAACGAACAAGGCTCACATGCTGACAACTGACAAATTTCTTTGATTTTTTTTTAGTTTGTTGTTACTTCACAAATGTCAAACTCCGACTGAAAAGTTTCACATTTTTTTAAAAGACTTATTTAAGAAGGTAAAATTTGCAACGCTTGGAAATGTCTGTCCATGCATAAATTTACTTTACTGTAGCTTCGCAACAAGGCTGAAAAAAATGTTGCATTTCGTATTTAAAAATAGATTTACCTGATTTAGTGATATTTCGCAAACGCAAATATTCAGGAGATTGAAAAGTCCATAGAATGCACAAGTTTAATTTTCTTCGATGCCAATCCCATATGTCCTTCCCCATACCCTACCCCAACAAAACTAACACACACAAAAAATGTTAAGTCGTAAAAATTTAAACTTCAATATTAAAAATGACTTGCTCTTATATTTCTTTTTTATCGCAATTAAGTGACTGAAAAAAGTGCACAAAATAACAAAAATATAATAGAATAATCTGAATAATGATGCTAATATAAAAAAACAGCAAACATTAAAAAATGCGAACAAAAATCCATGAATAAAGTTGGCCACGGAACATCCGGCTTCTGTTACTTCCGGAAAGTAATACAAACATGCGCCACCTCGAAATTCCTGGTCATGGAGAATTATCGACAACATTCTGCAGCTAGAGAAAATTTGCATGAAAGGTTAAAACTGGATGAATTTACTGTCCTGTAAAATTGCCAAGCCATTGCCATGACATTTTACGGCCATGAAGGCGTGTGTCATGAGAGAATTACAAAGCCTGATGTTACTTTATTGTATATTGTCGGAGCTTCGGAAGCAAATACAAATCTTCTATCATATAGTCTCTTCTTTTTCTGTGAGAGGGGAGAATGGGGTTACAGGTTTGAACGAGGACACTGAACGAGCAGATCCGGCTTGATGGGTAGGCTTGGTGCAATTTTTTTCCTAATGAGTGGGTAAATCTGTGCAGGATATTATTTCCAAACCTTTGGATGAATAACCCACTTCTGTTCTAGAAAAATCCCAGTGCATAAAACTAGGATATACATCTAACATAAAACTGTTATAAAGAAAAAAAATTGGAACTTCTTTCTTTCAAAAATCACTCCTGTGCCGCTTAGATGCGTTGCACACGTGCAAACGAAAAGTTGTGCGGAGAGGAATGAAAGTCTACCTTAAGCAATTTTTTTCTTACTTAAAACAGTTTTAGTTTAAAAATCTAATGTCTTGTGTACTGTGTTTCTATAAAACTAAACAGATTTAAGGCCTAAAGTGTATGAATTGTGTTGTGCGACCGGCCTCAGGACTGTATATTTACGATATCGGGGATTTCACTAGTAAAAAGAGAGCAGAGACAATGTGTTTATTACGTTAATTATGTATCTGTGGACATACGTGACGTCCTAGTTTGCTATTGTCTGCATGGGGACGTTTGTAGGTGTGTATATCTACAACGGAAGGGGGAGGGTACTTCGCCAAATTTAGAAAATAGTATCTTGCACTGAGCTTTACCCAGTCATTAAAAAAATAAAATTGTCTCTCCTTCTTTTTTCCCTCAAATTCCACAAAAAAACCCTTTGTCAACAACCCACTCTGTTGTCATGTCAAGGCAACAATAAATAAAAACGGAAATAAAGGGAGTGCGTGTGCAGTTGATAATAATAATAACATCATCATCAACTTTTTGTCGAGTTAGAAGAACATCAAGAAATCCAGGTGTCATGGTGACGTCATATGTCATACGTGACGTCACAGAACGAGAGTCAGTTCGGCAGAGGGCACAGCAGTAGCTTCTGGTATGAGAACCAACTTTTAAATGTAGACAGCTTTGCACCTGACTCAAACCTTTCAATACCACGTGACCTGTCAAAAGACAGGGTTCAGTACGTGTGTTACCGAGATAATCGAATTTCTGAAAAAAAATCTAGGATTTCCCACCCACCTACACAGTCAGCCCAAACCTGAACTTGTAGGAGTGCCAACCACCGTTAGATGTACTCGTTTGCACAAACGTCGTGAGCAAAGGGGTGCGAGGGTAGATACTACCTCTGTCACTTTGCATCTGTTTCTATGTTTGTTAGTATTCTTTCTTTTCTGTTTTTAATTCTTTCTTTCTTCTGTCTGCCTGTGACTCGCACACACACACACATCTCTCCGCTCTGTGCACAGTTTATGCTGTACCCACTTCAACGAACTTCTACACCAGAAGCATTTTTTTCAGTCACATTGAGTAGTACGTGTCCGGCACGTAAAAAGGACGTTACATCGCAGTCGGTGACTTGAACAAGACCGAAGCAACGTAGATACTTAGTTTGTTCAGGTAAATCCTTGTCCTGTTTACATCAACTGCTTAAAGACTCACGCGGATAACACGTCGATTTTGTAATCTATTAACATGCCTATCCAGCCGATAATTGATTTTATCCGTTCATCAACGCATGTGCCCACCAGAGGCACGTGACAACCGGATGCTCGTAGAACATGGTATTTATGACGGACGCCGTCGCTATTGTACGCCGGACACAACAAAGCGAGTTACAGGCTCGATATGAAATAATAATAATATTTTTTAAAAAAAAACATTTTTATAGTTGGCGCTGTTCCCTTGTGATCCCTTTCCCCACTCCTTAAAGTTGATAGGCCTTAGAACCTTGGTAACGATACGAGCGCAGAAGAACCCCGTATGATGTCTTGACTAATCTAAACACAGGTGTTAGCTGCTGATAATAGGTCCCTCAACGAAGCCTCCTCTTAATTCTGAAACAGATAAAACTTTTAAAATGCGTATCAGCTTTCACACCTGCGTTCTTAAGATGATGAGAACGAACGTCTGCGGTCTCGAGACTACACAGCTTGCCTACATGCACACCTGTGCGCACCTGGGAGAAACAACAAGAGGGAGGGAGAAAGGTCGCCAGGAGACGGGTCACATCCTTGAGGAACAGCATCTGTTCGAAAGCGGGAGATCCTGTATTGTATTGGGATGGTGTGATTAGAAATGATCGTTTAATACATCGCGTAAAATAACTGTTTGATGGAATGCTTGCTGTCTGGACATGCTAAAGCTTGAACGACACGCAATCCTCCTCAGTCTCTTCCTCTTTCGGGTTTGCACTGGTTTGAGCAAATACAGTGTGCAAAGGTGCGCCCAGGTGTTCTAGGTCGCCTATGTGGGTTTTTTTTTGGTCTCACACACCCTGGCGTGAATCGCTATTGTATACAATGTCGTTGTCATTTACCGATTTGTGAAAGAACACCTGTAAAGAAACCTTCTGATGTCCAGACGTGTCTGCTCTATTTGGTGACCTTTGACTTCTTTCCTGGTATCAGCTCATTATCCAGCATCATGAGTACCCTTCTTAAAGATCCATTAAATTACAGTATTTTTACAACCACCATTCCTTCTAGATGCTTGCTTGAAACACCAACATCCTTGTCTGTAATCAAACACGGATCCGTCAGCATTTTTTTTTTTTTTTTTTTTGGGTGTTTGGTGAGGCACACTTCCTTTAGTTTTATGCAGCATATAAAAAATTGTCTCAGTTTTCTTTTTAAAAAAATGATATTTTATAATCTCCCTTTCCCGCTAGCAGACCAGCTCATTGGCAAACGTCTGTCTCCCTCCCTGACTGTCGCCTTGACTTCTCTCTGTGCGTGGTGATGTTTGAAGACTTGCATTTCGCGAACAAAGAGACAACAAGGCGCAGAATTTGAGAATTTACATTGTTTTTAAAGTTTTCCTCAAAGGCCTACACGTTTATTGGTTTATTAATTTACACGTATGCATGTCTGAGCGCACATACTCACATGAATATATATTTAAACATAAACGCGCGCGCGCGCGCACACACACACACACACACATGTAAGTATGCATAAAACAATTTGGTTGGTAATGTTTGAGTGTGTAGGTTAGTTTTCCTCCGGCATTATAATTCAATCCAATCTGCAATTCGTCCGCCATTTTGACTTTCTGAGAATCAGGAGTTTAGCAGTTCTGGTTTTGGTTTTGTGAAACACGGAATAGGTTAGTTCTGTTTTATATTAGCGCAGTATGTCATTGCATCGCTTTATTTTTGTCCCTCATACAAGTGTCACTTGAATACAGTTTAAGAATGAGCATCACACCTCTGTGACCCGGCAATCGCAATAAAGTGCGTGCCCAGACATTTAGTCAGGGTGTACAACTAGTAGTTTCCCAGAAACACGAAAGGCTCTAGGGCAGTGGTTCTTAACCTTGTTTGAGGTACCGAACCCACAAGTTTCATATGCACATTCACCGAACCCTTCTTTAGTGTCATCACGAATTGCGGGAGTGTCCTGACCTCCATGGCGGAGGCTCCGCCGAACCCCTGAAACCGACTCACCGAACCCCTAGGGTTCGATCGAACCCCGGTTAAGAACCACTGCTCTAGGGGTATAGAGGGAGAGTTGCTCGTCGCAGGTACGGGATTTCAGGTAGCCACAGGTACGAACGCCCACATTAAACTCATAAGCGCAGACGCACGCACATTCACACAGGTAAAGGCGGCGGCGGCGGTGGTGGTGGCGGTGGTGGTGGCGGGGTGGGGTGGTGGTGGTGGTGGTGGGTGTAGTGTAGGCGTCACACAGTGTTATGCTGTGTAGGCAGTGTTCAGGTCAAGGATACAAGAAACACTTGTAAATACCTTTGGTGTTCAGATAGGGTGACTGAGAGGTTCAATACTGATAGGACTGAATACAGCAACTTCCTTGTCCGTCTACCTGGCTCATTTGTGTGTGTATATATATGTGTGTGTGTGATCGCACTCTACTCTGACTAGCCTCGGAGCAAACTAGGGCGTTATAAATTATGCCCTTAGAAAACGTTCGCTACTATAACACATTTATGTCCCACGGCTCATTTATCACCGGGAGTGCAAATACAGGATTGTTTATGGGGATGTGGGCGGATGAAAGGTGAACATGTACCCGCTATAAAAAAACACACACACAAAAAATAACATTCATAAACGTTGATAACCATTTTACATTATAGGACGTTACACAGCAAATCCTTCTCTATCTCTCTCCTCGTAAAGGGCGAGGTTCAGTTCAGTCCCATGTCCGGGCGTAGGGGGACCGTCCTGCAGCAGCAACAGACATAATTTTCCACCCGGTCCTCTCTTGAGCAGATGAGAGCAAAAGGGCGAGGGCTAAATGGAAAAAAATTGTTTTCTTACTTCGGTATTTCGATAATAAAGAATTTTCATTGATAATTTAATCTACTCCTCCACCTACACAGCGTTTTACCTCCGAGGGAAAACCTGCATATATTTTGTTTGAGGTTCCATATCAAGACATTGCATGCAAGTTGACTTCGACCCAATCCTCTAGAGACTTGGTCTGTGACCTGCAAATGTCGGACTTCCCTCCTACACGTGTTTCTATGGTAATGGAGGACACAGCTATGAATTCTGTGTTGGTGTTTTTATTTATCGTCGCCAGTCCTCAGAGTCGGACCAGGAACACGTGCAGCTCATATGTAAATAAAAATAAACCCAGAGTCATAGATGACGTCAAATGAGTTAGAAAACGTAGTAAAGAAAACACGAGTCACTGAACAAGCGTCACCACCTTATAAGTGACGTCAAATGCAAGTTGAAATGTTATTTGATGTCACTTCCGTGCAAGAATACATTTGGAAGAAAGCACATCCGCTTCTTTTTGTCCTGAAACACTGTTTTCATCGTAAATATATACAAGCGATCTGTGCGTATGCGTCAGGTTTCGTTGCTGAAGACTGTACTTCTATGTCTGTTCCCTAAAGGAACCTCTGACGAGAAAATTTCAGCCATGGATTACTCACTTATCTATACTGTACACTCTTTGTCAACCTTCCCCCACCTACTCAACCAGCACCTACCCTACTCCTCCCTCTCCCCAACTCTCCCCCTGATCCGCTAGTCGTCGTGTCGGGGCGGACGTTGACGAGTATTCACTTGTGAATGAAACTCGTGTGTGGCACAGCTGGGATCTACAGCCAAGCATTCAGTTTTTAAGTGTTTAAGCTGCATGAATTTACATGTAAATTAAACCGAAACAAACTAAAAGTTTCAAACTGCACGCTAGTTTATTTTGTTTTCTAAATGTATGCATTCATAAAAAAATAAGAAAGAAAATGGACATTTTTTCTCCCTCTGTGTGTGTGTGTTTTGTGTTTGTGTGTGAAGAGCTAGGGCCCGGTGGGAGAGAGGGAAGACGGTAGAGGATTCACAATGTTTCAAAATCCTGGCTTCTAGTTCAGTCTGTCGATTTATCAATGAAATACTTTCACCGGCATTAATAAACGCACCTCAGGGTGAACGCGGACATACGTATCTTTTTCAATGTCCTGCTGGGTGCGCATTTATAATGAAATGAAACTATTCACGGGGTAGACAATGAATAAAATATTTCGTGAAGCTTACAAGACCATCTTGCGATATAATAGCTTATTTCATCCTGCACCTTTCCCTCCAACCCTCACAGCCAGAAATCTTTCTATGAATACACATATTTTTATTATAATTTTAGGTCAATATTATCTCCTGTTCTTTCATCCTTTTTTCCCACTTTTTTTTCCTTCTTCGTTATTTTGCTTATTCTCTCTCTTTTTTTCTGTCAGCTAGCGATTGCAAATTCTTTCATCGTTTTCTTGCAATTATAGATGGACAATTTTTTATGCTTACAGGACGAGGTTTGAATTAATATAAATATTTGTAACAAAAGAACAGTCGCCGAGCCTGTCTTCACTTCCAGTTCCCATACAGGGTTTGTGGCCATGCATTTAAGGCTAGACTGGGACACAAAGCATGTTGCTTGTATAACTTAGCCTTGTATCGGTCGTGCTGAGATAAAATTACTGAGTTGTAAGCCGCCCAGGGAGCAGAACGTCTGGGTTACGGTGGCAGCCACATAACTCAGTATCTACTTCTCTTATCTTCTTGTCACGGCTCATTCTCAAAAGTATTTCACTGTCGGGTGGCGAGCATGTCTACGGTGTTATCTAGAAACATAGCTTTGAAGTGTTCAACACCTCGTGCATGTTACAAGTCTTGTGCAGGCGAAGCTAAGCGTGACGAGTCCCGTAACCTTTATTGCACAATCAGAAATTTGTGAAGCGTACCGTGATAGAGGGTTGAATTTTTATATATTTTTCTATTGTTATCTGTCCAAGGTATTATAGTGTAATCAAATGTCTTCCTCGAACACTGTATTATGCGAAAAGAAAATTTTTGTTGCATTGTTTCTTGTAATCATCATCAGCAGCAGTAGCATCATCATCATCAATCACGATAAGTACAAATATAAATCAACATAATAATATTATTTTTAGTAGCTTTATAGGTTTTTCGGATTATGTTTTAGCCATTCATTTTAAACATCAGTGTGACTATATACTTACCGGTGCAGAAGTTTAGATAACTGAGACTGCCACTTAGAAAACTAAAAATTAACCACAACGATGACAGAACAACAACAACACAACAACAACCCGAAAAATAAACCGCGACTAGTAAGTTAAACAGTTAAAATTCTGATACCGCTACAGGGAGAGAATCTTGTTTGCTTGTCAGCCCCTAATCGTAATGAATGAGACAAAAGGATTCTTCTACACGGTCAGCTGCCTTTCCTCTGGAGAAGACCTGGGCAAAGGGGCGGCCCGCGGGCCGCATCCGTCCCGCCTCCTGTCTCTGACCGGCCCACTCGCTGGCCCGCCTACCAGTATATATACTATATATACAGTACTGGGTAAAACTGAGTTAACTATATTAGTCTGGCCCTCTAAAACCATCCCAATTTCTCATGCGAACCCTTGGGAAAATTAATTGCCCACCCCTGCTCTAGAGGTTTGTGTCAATCTGGCGAATTTTGTGCAGGTCAATGTCACTGGAACTGCAAAGCACCATTGAAGTTCTTTTACGAGCAATCAGAAGCTCAGAGTGACCCACTGCCATATCGGCGAGTACTTGAAAGAATCTACAGCTTGCTAATGTCTGAGATGTTCTACTTTCATTTTCTAAGAGACTATTTCCAAAGCTTAGTAAGATTTTCCCCGAAGCCCCTTGTCCTCCCTTCCCTCTGGTCCCTCCGCCATTCAGTCTGGGGTCTGATGAATTGGACTCTTGTTCCAGATGTCAGCAGATTTTTAGGGAGCAAAGGCACTTCACAATATCAATGGTTCCCACTGGTCGGTGACATGGTGGGTGGTGAACTGAAGGTTACTTGGCCGCTTGCCTGACTTTGTTTCGAGGAAGCTTCTATAGCTGGCTGGATGTGGACATGTTGCTACAGGTTCTGCCATACGAAACGTGAAGTGAGAACTAAAAGGTCTTTGTGAACTGTAGTCAAGAGATAGCCCGACGAGGGCAGATTTTAAAAAAAAAGTCACGCTGTTGACGGGAAGACATCTTGGAAGACAGCCAGAATGAAATCTCAGAAATTGTTACATACCATGCTTTATTTGTAGCACTTTCTTCTTTCGGAAAGAAAAACTTTTTTCAAAATTTTATCAACAAAAAACTTCCCGTGGCCATGCACCGTACACATTACATCATTTTCCTTCTACTTAAACAAAACTGGACCTGTCTGTATCCAGAAAAGTCCATGCACTATTGTGTTGGATAGTTCCGACAGACGACAATAATTTGTCGACAGGTGCTAAGCTGTTGGCTATCAGGTGTCGGGAGGAGATGTCGTAATTTGCAGGTGAACATATGCCAGTCGTAATTTACACATTGCAAAACACAGAGAAATGTGACACTGTTATAATTCGGAGATTACAGTTATAAATGCACAGAATTGCAGATTACAAGGTATAAACACTTGCCAATGTTGTAATCGTCGGATCACAATAGGTCAGTAACGACCTCTGTGTACAGGACCAATATCTACATGATTATTAGTCAAGCAGTTGTAAAGGTATGTCATCATCGCAAAGAGCATCTGGGTGCACTCCCTCATCAGCATCTTCCCCTTCCATTTCGATAAAAATTGGGGAATATTTTAAATATGATGCACCCGTAGTTGACTAAGTAGTTAACACCGATGGACCAGGTTTGGTAAAATATGACATCTTCATTTGCGAGATACATGGTACATGACACCCGTAACCGTTACATCAAACGAAGAAAAGAAAAAAGTTAAAGGATGGATAGACGAGAGAGGTGGAGATTTAATGAAGGAGAGGTGAGAGCGAGAGAGAGATGGAGAAACCGAACTGTAATTCCAATTTTTCAAATTTATTCACTCAGCCAAAGGTTATAAAAAAAAGTCTTATAAAAAATGTATTTATCCTGATATTAAAATAAGCGTAACTATCACAATTAAGGCTACCTGGAGCTCAAGAACTGCCTGTTCCTCCTTCTGATATCTTCTTTTCTTTCTCGGTCTGTCTACTGGACTATTCCTCCTTTCTACTGTGGTAAACCAGAACATGTGAGATCGCGAACATTCCTGAGAGCAGTCATGAAATTCCAGCATCATTTTTGAGCTGTTAGTGAGGGCGGTGCCATCTTATCTCCTTTTCTGCAACCAGTCTAAAGACTCAGGTAGACATTCCACAACTACTGGGTCACCTGTAAGAAAGTAGGTTGTCGGCTACAGTCGGTCTTGCGGGTTCGAACCTGCGGCTAGAAAGACTAAATGGAGGTATGAAGTTCATATACATTTAGGGTTTAGACTATCCAGTTCACCAGTCTGTCCCTACCTGAAATGCCTCTACGAAAATACAACTAATTTTGAATTTATAATATACAGTCTAAACAAAAATGAACATCGCGCGATTATGTTGAATAAATTACTGCTACGTATTACTTCGTAATTAAATTTTCCAGGCATTGTTTGAGCTCCTTGTCACACATTCACAAAGGCATAATTTATCTAACAGTTCACATTTTTTGTACAATCTACACTTTGGCAAACGATTGCTTCGATCTTTGTGCGTTTTTCGTGGTGAGCCAACAAATGTAACCAGACTCTATAATGTCATAATTAATTGAAATTAATTTTAGTTAAAGTCAAACAACTTAATTAAATAATATAAAGATATGAATAACTAAAGTGAATATGGAGTCCATTATTTAAATAATTTTTCAGAAGTACCAGACTATCGGAAAAAGACAATTAATAAACAACGCATTAAAAGTAACGCACATTATCAATATGTTTACGGAAAATTTTTCTATTCAAATACGTGTCTAAATAACTTATGTTTCTACGAAATGTAAAAATAAGCATACCATAAATATGCGACAAATCTCTATACAAAAAGGACTGTAATTATAAATGATACAAACAGTGCAACAAATATTTGCCAACACATTTATACTTTTTATGCATCCAATAGCAACTTCCCTTTTTTTTTACTCAAATACTCAGTTAACATTAACCGATTCGTCAAATGAAAACATCTCTTTTTCGGAAATGTTACCAGTTTTGGGAAATCTTACTATCTTACTAATAATATTTTTCGAGTATTATTGCTTACTGCTCAGTTATTTTCTTTATACCTTGCTTGATTTTTGTAAGATGTTGAGTTTTATTATTTTTGAGATCTGAGCTGACATTATTAGGTTCTTAATTTTTCCTTTATGATGTTATTTAATTTACTGTACCAAGTGCGGAGTATCCCTCATGAATGAATGACATTTTTATCAAATATTTGTGTCCGTGTTGACACTCATATTTTGGAATGAGATGACCACCTGACCACCAGAATGCAAGCAATCTGCGGAGGACGTGTACGGTGTTTGTCAGGGAGAACTAAGAATAATGAGCTCGCTGCTTGCTCTTTTCACCCTCCTAAAAGTAACATCCTGGCAACCTTAAGATAAACGATTATAAAACCCTGTTCAAAATATTCATGATGTCTGGTTATGCCCTGGGCTATGACCTCTGGTATAATTTTTTGACTATAACAGACGCTCAACTCCAAAGATATTATTGTCTCTGAAGATATGCACTCTTTTTTACTCGACAGATGCACAGAAGGAAAAATGCTTCTCGGCATCGTGTCCAGTGGGGGCAGTGAAGTCCGATTGTCTGTGTCTGCTGTACGTGCTGCACCAGAAGCTCCCCTGGCTTGAAGCACGTGATTACTGCAAGAGCATGGGTGGCAACCTCGTCATCGTCGACTCGGAAAGAGTCACCAAGAAAATACGATCATTCCTCGACAGCAACATTGGTGAGATGAATATGCGCCTGTATGAGGGCTGTTGCCAGTTCATTTTACAGCTCTTTGTTTGGTTTTTGTTTGTTTGTTTGTTTGTTTGTTTGTTTGTTTGTTTGTTTGTTTGTTTGTTTGTGTGTAGCCTTATTTTGGCGGTTCACCATGTTTGGTCTTCCTTCCCTGGCTACTCTGGATTTCAGTCCTGGTCGGTTCTGTGTTTTCCTTCAGTCTCCATGTGAACGTGTAAATTCCCTCCTTCTTTAAGTGTTTAATTGAACCTTTTGTTGTTATTGTATGCGTTTTCCATGTTATTTAGTCATGAAAGCCACCCCCCCCCCAATCAACCCAACTCCATGATGTCCAAGACATCTGCCTGCATTATTTGCCATTTCCCTTTTGATATATGGATTTTCTACCATGGTTAATATAGATTTTAATCGTTTCTTTCCCAACTGCATATCTTTTACTGACATTAGCAGCTTAAACATATAAAGCAGCTATAATTTAGTCTTTCTTTATTAAAAACAATTTCAGGAATGGAGGGACAACGGTTGATATTTGTTGCTGTGCAGTATCTATTTTTTAATTACAAATCTTGTTTTGTCTTGCAGGGAAGAAAGCAAGGAGAAGGGTGGAGATCTGGACCAGCTTGATACTGACAGTCGAAGGAAAACCAGAACCTGCTCACATCAAACTTTTTACAACGACGAGAGCCCAAGACTTTTACTGGCACACGTTCACCGGTACTAAACAACTTGACTATACCAACTGGGGGAGAAAACCTGACAAGGTCAATGAAGGTTTGCTGGCAATGCCTTCATGTGTAGCTATGATAGGGAAGGATAATTTACAGTGGGAAGCAAGACAGTGTGTGGAAAAGAAATATTTTGTGTGTGAGTTTCATTTAAGGCCAGCGAAAAAGAATCGCTCAAATGATAGACAACAAATGCAAGAGAACTCCAAAACAGCCTGCGAAAATGGTTGAAAAAGTACAAGATGGACCTATGGAGGAAAAAAAGTACTTGAATGGTATATAAGTGGGTACAAGACCTACAGGTTGACCTTTTTTGCAGCTCTTTGGTTCATCTGTACTCATTTTTGTGTTGGTTATTACCTGCTGCTGGCTGTTGGGACATGAGATACTCGTGGAGACAGGAAAGTGTGTTTGGGAGAGAGAAAGAACAAAATGAAAAGTCTGAGCAGCACCAAGAGGAACACTTTTTTTGCTTTGATGTTCACACAGCTGTGTCCAACTACTCTACTCGACTTGTGCAAAATGAACCAATAACTCACCTTTTCAAAGTGATAGCAACATCCTGATTGTTGTTTTGTGTCTGTGTTACTTTACAAGACCTTTTTTTTAAGTGGTCTGGTCCTTACAACTCACTGGTTACTTTTTATGGATGTTTTTCACGGAAAAGTTACTGTGCACATTGCACTCCCTGCAACTGAGATCTACTGTGTCTAAATATTCACATCGCTTCTAGGTGTTTGTTTCCTGCACTTCTTTGCAGACTGTGACAGCATTGTTATTTTATACACTAGGTTCGCAAGACTTCATAGGTAGAGTGTACATTTGTATGGTATATTATTGTCTACGGTCTTTACAAGTTTGAGTGTGTATATCATCAATGTCCGACTCTTTTTCCAGGGTATTACTTTCTGTTGCATCAACTCACTTTTTTCTTTACAAGGAGGGATTTCCCTTGCATCAGTTTCCAGTCCTCATTGGGATAATGACTGATCGCATAAAACTTAATTCTGTGCAGTCAAAGATAAATTTATTCTCAATGTGATATATTTAGTATAGCCCTATTGTTATCTTGATGTGCAATGCAGAACAAGGGGTGAACGGTATTTATTACCTCATGATAATGTCCTTAAGCAGATACGTGATCAATATGTCAGTATTCTCATTTCATTTTGGTTTAAATACTATCAAAAGCTGTGTTATATTCATTCTTTTGCCTTAATTGTTCTTTTGTTCACTTAAAGATGGTGTGAATTGCAATAAATTATATTGAGCATACCTGTGTTTATCCTTATGTGTTTCAGTGCAAATGTGTGGTTTTTATGATGTGTATTTGCATGTGCATGCAAGCACACGTGACAGTTCACACAATCTGTACAACAGTTTTATATATTTGCACCACCTTTTAGGAAGGCTTTTAAAGTTTTCTCTAAATATTCCTCATATAAAGCAAAAAAGTGCATCATTCTGCTTCATTAAGTAGGCAAAGAAGACTGCATAATTATTTAATGTGATAGTAGTTTGCATTTCAAGGTGACATTAAATGCTTGGGGCAAATTAAGAAACACAAATGCCTTCTTAAACTGGAAAAATGCCAGACATATGAACCATATTGCTTTGCTTATTTTTTTTTCTAAGTAGGAAAATACAATGTATCTTAATTACTATGTGATGTTCATACCATCCATTGCTTTCTGTTTATCATATTTATATATTTTACAGTTGTTATTTCACTCATGTACCTAAGAGTAAGGAAGACATTGTAAATATTGTTTAGGTTACAATGCTATTCATTTCTATAGTGCCAAATGTATTTATATACACTTACTATGTTCTTTTCCATTTTCTCAGCATAAGCATCTGTGACATGATGGTTAATGTGTTGTCGACAAGTCAGAGGGAATCTTGAAAGCGTATATTTTTTGAATAAGAAACAAACCAGCGTGATGGAAAATAAATGTTTTATGGTTCATTTTATGTCATTTATTATGCTGATCACTACAATGTGTGGCATTTGGGAACGACTCTGCTTGCATATGCAAGTATGCTCACTTTTTTGGGTGGTGGTGGTGGTGGTGGTAGAAAAAAAGGTAATAAAATTTCAGTCACATAAATTTAAACAGTAAATTGTAAAACATGTCAGCAAAGAGCAAAGTAAATTTATTTTTATTCCAATGACACTCTCAACACAAGTCTTTTGCAGCACATTTCGATAGATATTTTTTTAACAGTTCAGTGCAACTGATTGCATTTTTGAGAGCTTTTGGTAATAAAAATTATGGCATCTCTTCACATCAGATATTTAAAAAAAATATGGCATCTGCCCTTCGTGCTTTCTATCCAAGCATTAAAAATAATGCAAATAAAAGTGACTAAATGCAACAAGTTTTAAAAATTGCTCTGGAAACTTCTTTTCCATTTGCGATGACACTCAAACTTGTTTTTAGAGGTTATGCGATACTTGTGCATCTAACATCAATGAACAACATGCAGTTTCATGATATTACACTGCTGAAGCAATCATGATAATTGTAACATATTAGTACTTCCTTAATGCATAAATTAAATTGTACTGAAAAGTGAAGGCATACTTGTGCATTCAATGTATGTCATTGGAGAGAATGCTATTTACTCCACAGGCTTGATTTACATTTTTATTTCAATATTGATTTCACTAGGGTCCCACAACTCTTGTTTTGCAAAAGTTTCAGTTTGGATATGGGTGCCAAGCACAGTGTGATATGGTCTTATGCTCTGTGAACTGTGCTTGATTATCACCTCTTACTCAATCCCCCACCCCCCCAAAAAAAATGCTAGGAATCAAATTAACTAAAATAATTATAAAAGGGGGAAGACTAGAAACAGGCATAAATTTAAGAAGCTGTTAAATCTATCTGTTCTGAAAATAAATATACTCACAAACTGTGAAATCTAACCCAGTGCAAAACACTTGCTGACAAAATGAGAATTTAAATCACATTTAAAATACCTCAAGACCAATTAACAACTGCTTGAAAAAAATATCACTGATACAGCAGCTGAAGTTTTTCATACATTCTACAAAAGATGCAAAATAATTAAGTCCACAGCAAATAATCTTAGACTTCATGAAAAAGAGGGCAGCAGCATAAATTATTGGAGACAGCAGCCCTTGACCCTTTGACCCAAGGTTATACAGAAGTAATTTGGGCTGTATTTTATTACCCTTAAGCTGTAGACTTTGGCCACAATATACATTCAGCAGGATGGGGTCATAATGCCTTTCACTTAAATAACAGTGGAAATCCATCAGGTTAACAAAAGACTGTAAAAAGGACAGGTAGAGCCTGGAAGCAAGTCTCTCAACAGTCTTCATATAAAATTTGTAGCCTAAGGTCTTCAGGACGTTAACAGAATTTTATGTAAAAACTGTTAACCCTAAATATTACTTGTGCTTGGGATTTTATGCAAAAGAAGTTAACACCAAGCATCACTCACGTATCCTGATCTGGCCCCACATTCAGAATTAACTTTTTCTTTTCACACAAAATTGCAAGCCCATGTAGCACTTATGTTAAAGCCCAAAAGATTGAAAGATCAACATCAAGCACGACTTTGTTTCTGTACATGTGGGAAGCAGGAGCACTGTAGAAAAAAATGTCCTTAGCTGCTTGTTTATAGTTATGGGGATAGACAACCAACAGTCTTACAATAAACCATTATGAAACTAAGCTGAAAATAACAACTGCCTATCCCCAAACCATGATAAAGGTCCCCATGGCCTAGTGGCTTTGTGGAAAAGGGAAAGAAATAAACTTATAAATCATTCACATTTATAGAGTGCAGCCTGACCAAAAACTGAGCAAACTAAAGTAGTTAACAACAGTGTGGAATGCAGAGAAAATGTAAAAAAAAGTAAACAAATCAACAGCTCTAGTAACAGCTTTGCAAATACAGGCAAAAAATGCTTAGAAGACAGCACCTGCACCAGTGATCATTCTTTGCACTACCTGCAGTCAGTTGAAACAATTTGGAAGATATAGTAGTAGGTTGCAGATTTTAAATTAAAAAAAATTCAGATAACCAGTGATAACAGAAGTAACTTAACATTCAAACTATTGGTCATCAAAGGTATTATTTTATCCTGCATGTCATTGCAAAAGTGAGCAATCAGCACAATTTTTTTTCATCAACACAACAGCACAAACAATTTAGACCTGTTTGTTGTCTCTTTACTATACCTGCACACAAAGAAAAGCACAACCAGGTGTTCTAGGGTGTTCTAGTGTTCTGTACCAGCTGTGCTGTAGATATGGTGCGAACAATTTATGTCATCATAATCATCATCCTCACTGCTCCCTCAGCCCAGATTGGCAATGATTGGAGGGAAGGCCACAATGAAGATCTTGCTACCAATGGTACACAATTATGCATCTCCAATATGACTCGTCTACATTGTTAATGAACTATAATTGGTTGATAGATTAAAAAAATTACTAAAATGCATAATGCATACAATAAAATACCCAGATGTATATAAGACGGGCAATAACTTGCTTTTAAGTGATTATATTAATCATTTATGCTGCATCTCCACAGCTTAACAATGGTGATATGCATATCTTTAAAGATATAAATTTATTTTTCAGAGAGAGATAGCTAACACAGACTGGGTAGAGGTGTACACAAGACATAAAACAAAACAGAGAAATGTTTTACAGACAGGCATCAAAAACAGTCATCATACAGGTGAGTCATTACTGCCTGTCAAATCATTGTATTCATTAATGGAATTCTGCAGATTGACATGTTCGTGGATTCAATAATAAACAAAAATCTTTATATATATAAAAGAAACATTAAAAAATTAAAACATTGCCCTTTGTGAAAAATAACTGGTTTGTACTGGAGGCAAACAGAATACCAGAAGATTAACAAACAAAATAAGCCTGCTGGCTGAAGACAACATTTCAACAAAATGCAAAACAACTTCTCATTCATCTTGACAAATTATCTGATAAATGTCCTAGAAAAATCAAAAAAATTGCACATCTGCAAATTTCTCATTGTTGAGAAAGATTTTTTTTCATCAAACGCTTGATAGGACTTTAAAACCAAAATGTTTCAGTATAAAAGAAAGCGATACAAAATAGAACAAAAAATCTACAAACCTTGGCAATACTTAATATTTTGATTGCAACTGGCATGCATATGTATTTGACTCGGTAGATATGACCACAAGTGTACATGTATGCAACTAGTTGTGGAGTATCGTGTATGCCCATATATGTGTGTGTACAGGGAGGGATCGATTTATGTGATGGCTGCATGAGTGCATGTGTCAGCATTTTTACAAATTTTGTAAGAGTTAAGATTGTCAGGTGACCATTTTTAGGTCATTGAGGAGTGAGGTGTTAGAGACCTAACCCTTCTTGGGGCTATGGAAGGGCAGTGTCTCCTTTTCCTCAAAACTTTACTTTCCCCAACCCTCAATGGAGTCAGGTACCCATTTTTAACAGATGGGTTGACTGGGCAAGTCTGCTGTGACAAATCTTCCTTAGAATGATAATTTAAAGTGGACATTATAGTCAGTATAATGCTGTTCACCTATTACACATTTATACTAGATTTTAGTTTGCTTGCTAATAGTTGCTTTTTTTCTGTCAACATCACAGCACTTGACAGAAATATGTTTCCATGCATAATTACATTCAGTTTCACGTCCAAATCATCAATGAAAAATGGACATGTTCAAAAAGCCATTCATATTCACAAAGAATGAAATAAAAAATCTGTCCTCAAATTGACTGCTCAACTTGTTTAGTCAAACATGAGATCCAGTCTATTAATTTTCAATCACAATGCTAAGATAAAAGTACACAACACATCAATTAAGCGATAATATGAATGCAATCTAAAATACTGTATCAAACAATTGGCACAAATTCTTTCAGTAAATTCACTCAGATATTTGGATTGTAGGAGTGGGATTCAAGGATTGAACGATTATCTGGATCACAGGTTTATTTCACAAGCTATAATACAGCAGCAGATAACTGGATATGTGATCCTTAACTTCTGCATGGAAGTTAACAGCAAGAGACGAATTCACAGCATGAACAGTGAAAGGCATGTAAATATTGACAGCAAACCAACATAAGCCGCGCTTAACACTGAATAGGTGTACAAACTCGATAACCAGCAGTAGATGTTTTAGTGTGCCGTCTCCACTAAGCAGATAGGGGACCAGAAAACTGTAAACAGATGATACAATGCTGTTGTCACAAAAACAAGAATCAAATCTGCTAGGACAGCAAGGCTGGCAATTAGCTTACTGGGCAGTCAAGTCATAAATAAGTGCAACAAGTTGACACATACGCAGCTCAAAAACATCAATTTCTCATGGCTTCTTTGTCGATGTTTGAAGCTTTCTTCTGGTTTGCTGAGTGGTACTAGTTCTGCTGGTCAAATGTAGAGCAACAGTAAGGGTGCCAGACATAAGGGGCCAGGCTCTGAAGCGACCCAGAGCTTGCAGGAACTGTCTGCTGAGAATGCAATGACTGAGGGAATACCACAGCACAGATGTTGCTTAGAGATGACTGAAGTCAGCTGCAGCTTGGAATCAAGGATTAGGACAGACTGGGTTGTAGAGTCCAAGATTCCAAGAAAACCAGCACTGTGTGCTGATACACTGATGGGAGTGAAATCCTTCTTCTGGTCACTGGGGTGAAGCCCAGCGCCTGTGTATGGCTCAAGGGTTATAGCACCTTTCTTTAATTTCTTTTCAAAGAAACATACAGCATGTCCTCCTTTGTCTGCCACACAGATGACTTCACTTCCATCTCGAAACATCACAGCACATGAACTGGTCTTTATGAAGGTAGAATCCTCTTCTGACACAATCAGCTCTTTGGCTCCACTATTCAGATGTATCCACAAAAGAGACCTATAGCCGCAGACAGCTATGCCTGTGAAACCAACGCTGAATGCAGTCGTCTTCATATCCAATACATGCATTTCAGAAGGCTTTTTGGTGCTGTCAATCAGCAGAAGTCGAGGGTATGGTGACTGAGACAAGAGAGCGATGCATTCATCAGTGATGCAAGAGACCTGGTAGATGTTGCCTCCAACGCGGACCCGTTCAATGATCTTATCTTCATTCATCAGGTCAATATGTGGATCTCTGTCACCATAGGCAAGCCATACCTGACCATTGGGCAGGGGAGCGAATGAGGTTGGCACTTTGCCAGACCCTTTGAAAGTAACTGGTGAAGAGCTTGTGTCCTCCATGATACTGGAAGGCATGATGGATGTTGGCATTTCAAAAGCACTGACTTTAACTGCTTGTTTCCTTCCCTTTCCCCCTCTTCGTGACCTCTTCCTCTGCCTGCTTTTGCCAACTTTTTCACCTGAAGAACTAGCCTGAGGAAAGAGGCTCCCACCTGGAGGCACCGGCACAGCGGGTTTTTGTGCTACAGCTGCATACGACATAGACTGACCAAATGAGCAGCTCGCAAAGCTAGATGGTGGCATGTCAGCATAATGGCTGAAGCCGGAAGTCAAGTCTTGCATGGCTGTGCTGACAGCAGATGTCTGATGAATGACTGTCTGAGGTAAGGAACTATCAGTGTCATTAGCTACCAAGTCTGTGGACAGATTCTCCAATCCTTCTGCTAAGCCAGCTCGGTCTGGGTAGGATCTTTTGGTCGAGTCAGCACAGGGAGCAGGGTGCGTTGATAATGGGACCGAAGACCAATGTTTAATTTCAGCTAATTTAGGGACAGGTGGGCCCACCAGAGTGAGAGGAACAAACATGGCTTTTTTTTGAGACTGCGCATCCTTCTCCATTAAGTGAGAAATTGCTTCTCCTTTGTGAGCAGGCCGTTCTGATGGAACAGCTGTTTCTGTCATCCACTGCAAGCTGTCTGCAGTGCTTTTGCTTTGAGCTGATTCTGCAACATTTTTTCCTGGTATTGCCATGTTGTGTCTACTCTCAGCTGCTTCAGCACTTTTATTCTTTGGTGGTGAAGTGCTTGTGCTTGTGCTTGTGCTCTGCACTGCTGCAGTACTCTTCTTTTTCACTTTAGAAGTCTCTTTGCTTTTAAGTACTGCAGTACTTTGAGGTATTGTGGTACTTTTGCTTTGAGATGCTGTAGTGCTTTTTATCTTAGGTTCCTTGGTACTTCTGCTTTGTGATGCAGCTTGTGGTGTACTCTTAACCTGTGGCTCTGGTGATTTCTTATTCTGACTAGTATTTTTGCTTGGTGGTACTGATGTACTTTTCACTTGCGGATCTGCAATATGTTTATTTTGAACAGTACTTTCAATTTGTCCTAGGATGGCACTGCTGCTTTGCGGTGCTGTAGCACTAATTTTCAGTTCTGTGCCAGTCACACTGTGCACTGCTGTTGCATTCTGCATTGTAGTATGTGATGCCAATGTACTCCCAATCTGTGTTGCTCCAGTTCTTGAATTCTGAGACGAGATATACTGCTGTGATGAAATTATGTTTTCACAGGAGGCCACAGGAGTTTTGCTTGATGCCCTTGAGGTCTGACTTTGTTCTACACCAGCACCCTTCTTTTCTGTATCTGCAATTTCTTGCTTATGTGGTCCCATAATACCAGCAACCTGTGGTGTCTCTGCGATCTTCGCTTGTGGTGCAGTCCTGGATTCAGCAGTAGTACTCTTGTCTGGGATGATTGTACTGCCAAGATCTGGAAGTGATGCCAAAACCTCATGTTGTTGTGCAGTAGAACTATTACATTGCGGTGCTGGTGACATCTCAGTGTGCTGTGCTGGAATTACTTTTCCTGTTGGTGGTGATAATTCTTCATTTTGTCCTGAGGTCTCTTGTTCAGAGAAAGATGAATAATTAACCTTGACTTTTACAGATCCCGCAATAAAGGAGAGATTTTTGGTGATGTCGTCAGGACGGTCAAGGATGTATGATTGTTTGGCTTCAACCTGAAAGGAGAAAATTTACACAAAATTCATCATTAGTAAGAAGATAAATAAAAATGATACAGAAATTGCTTAAGGCATAAGTGACACACAACTTTATAATTTCAGTGGGTCTCATTGAAGAGGTGTATCTCAAAAGTAACGAGACCGGTGTCACAATTTATTTCATTTCCTACGACAAACCACATGGTTTCCCCTTCAAAGTAAACCCCTTGAGTATAATGCACTTTCTCATCTTTCTTTGCCATGCTTCAGTACACTGATGGAGGGATTCTTCTGGGATACCCATCCCCTCCACAATTACGGCTCTTTTGATGGCCTTCACACCTTCAAAACCCCGTTTATGACCCCCTTGAGCATGGGGAAAAGAAAAAAGGTGAAATGGAGCAAGATCAGGTGAATAGGGAGCTTGTTCGAAAACAGCTATGTTCTTCTCGTCCAGGAACTGCCAGATAATCAGGGGCTTTGTGAGCAGGTGCATCATGGAGGCCATAGTGATGGAACTGATGGTATCCAAGAAAATTCTTCCAGCAGTGCATAGAAGCATAGCAGAGAAGGATGGAAAAGTGCACGAGACTTGAGGGGGATTACTTTGAAGGGGATAGTTTGTTATTAGGAATTGACTATGACTCCCACCTTATTACTTTTCAGACACATCTTGTATTTGGTGAACTTTTAACAATTTTAACTGAGGGTCTGAAAAACCCCTTGCCTTTTATGAATGGTAAAACCAGGTAACTGTAATCACATGAGTGTGACAGTCAGTATTTGCAATATCCTTAAGAAATCTACATTTCCTCACATTCTACAGCCATATTTTTGGTATTATTTAGTTACATGAGCTTAGGATACTGTGTTGCCTAGGTGATAAATTTGGAACTGTATGTTGGCGATATGCTTGGTACACTTCTTTTTGTTTTAAAAGATGGCTATCTTTTTCTTGTTGCTTTTCACCTCTCTTAAACCATCTCTCCTCCTAGCTGTATGTAAAAAAGTAACAAGATGAGAGTTAAAAAAAAGAGAGAGGAGTGTGTGTTCATGAGAAAGAGGATATTGAATTAAAAAAACTTAAGCAAAGTATTATCAGGCATAAACCTTCTAGTGATGCACATGGTGATCCTGCTTAAAGATTTTGTTACGATTGATATCAACATGAATATTGCCTACAGTCACATTCTAAGAATTAAAAAACACCATACCCATCATCAAGAAATGTCTTCATTATTAACCATATATATACAGCCATTGTGGATGTCTAGTGACATCAGGGCCCCTTTCCATGTCGTAAACAAAATATGTCTACTCCCTGACAGTCAAATTTCCTAACTGATGGCTAAACTGATGAACCATTTAGAGTGCCATGTGCAAGCGTGCACCACACACAAACATATATACACATTGACTTTAACCTCCTTGGCATCACGAGGGCTTACACTTTATGTTAAAATAGTCTGAAGCTCGAAATTTTATATAAATAAAAACAGTTAACTTCAAAAATCCCTTGGGTAACCCGATTCAATCCCCAAATGCAGCATTTAACACAAGTTCCATTCAGGTTTAACTATTTTTACCTAAAATTCTCAACCTGAGTTAAAATTTATGGCTAATTTCAGGAAAGTTAAACATCATCTCCGATTAATCAGGCCAGGTAAACTTATTCAAGTCTATCTTTTACAGGAAAGGCAATAAAGCATGTGTGTTCTATTTGTCTTGCATTCCACATCAAAAATCTCTACTCTGCATATGAGAAACTTAATGACTGAAATTTTCGATAACTGTCCACAGCAGTTATACAAACATACAACTCCTTGAAGACATTATTGTGTTAATTTATTTTATTCTGGTTGGAATTCACAATGTTTGATATTCTGCAGTTTCATTATCATTGCAGAAGACATTTTTTGTGTTACATGTTAAGCAGCAGATGGTATCCAGCCTAACCTTGATTGACTGGACCATAATATATATGTAACAACACAGAAGACTGAACCATAACTCAATCGGTTTTTTTTTTCACCATAGAGTTGTAAATTGCATGACCAAAGCAAATCTTTTTATGTAAGAAATATGTTCAGGAGTTTCCAAAACGAAAAAAGCAAGCATTTTAATTTAACAGCACAACACCTTGTTGAAAACTATTCTTCAAGGCACCTTGTAGGGAAGTCAACGCCGCAGTGGCTAGAGAAAGAACTGGCTTACGAATGTCAAAGACTGTACTAGTTGACCTGTACAGGACCTGCTGACTATTGCCCACAGTAGGCAAGAGTGGTGGGCCAGTTAGCTGTGTCCATGTGCTCCCCACCACCGACAGGTGCCGGTCAAGGGACGACCAACTGACTGAGGTATTATTTCAAACCTTTGAAAGTAAAATTTTTTTAAGTAGAACCATTAATTACTGAAGACAGATATAGTGTGGCCAACAAACACCCAACTTAGAAAAAAAACCTCTATGACCCCAGAAAGACTTAGAAGCCACAGCATCATTTAAGGTATTTGACAGCTGAGCAAATGAACAAAAAGGAGAAGTGTTAATACTCATCACAGTTTCACTATTCAAAAATAAATAAAAATTGATATATATATGTGTGTGTGTGTGAATTACAATGTAAGGTGACCAGACGTCCCGCTTTAGGCGGGACAGTCCCGCTTTTGACCTCGTGTCCCGCCTGAATATCGGGCGGGATGCCCAATGTCCCGCTTTCTGTCTTTCTGACAAGTCCATCAAATGTCCCGGTTGTCTTTAAAAATCACTTTATTCGGAGTTCTTGGACAGTGACGACACCATCATCGGCACGTGTCCCGCTTTCGCCCCCGAAACGTCTGGTCACCTTACAATGTCAAGCTGATACTTAAATAAATAGGTATGTGTGTGTGTGAGTTAGCAAGAGAGAGACAATATCATGTTGTAACTCAAATAAATAGGCGAGTAAAAATAAGATATTTCATTCCTCAAAACTTTTAGCTCAAGCCTCCAGGTAGAGATAAAGTGTATGTGCAGTCAATCTTATTTAATGAAGACTACAGTTCAGCTAAAGATTTATGTCAGAACAGAGACATTTACAGGCAGAATGAAAATCTCAATAGCAAAAAGTGATGAACACTACTAAATGAAAGACATTTTTCATCTCCAGTAAAACATTTAAATGAAAGACATTTTGAAATAAATTTTATCACAAAATTTTGAGCTCAACCAGATCTTGGTTAAATAATTAATAACAAACCATTATGAGATTCATCAGAAGAGAACTGCCATTATTAATCATTTACTGTCTGCTTGAATTCATACAATTAAAGCTATTTTTGTACACACATTTCAAAACAGACATCAGAATGCAATAATTGCACAAAGATCTTAAATTCGAAGCAGCATGTGTACATGGTCAGCGTAAAATCTTGCTCAGCTTTCCTGCTCCCTCTCCCCTGTTCAATATTACCATATCTGTTTATGACTCTGCCAAGAACCTAGCTGCGTGTCATATTCAACAACAGTTCGTCTCCCATACTGTCAAGTCATGCTATTATCATCTCTGATGCATTAGCCAAATCTGAAATCATCTTCCCATGCACAATTCCACCAAACTTGTTATCTCCCTTGTCCTCTCTTGTATTGAGTGATGTTAATATCTAGGAACTGTGATTGACGACAAACTCACTTTTACCACCAATACTGAGGTTATTCATAAGAAATGTCAATCTCGATTGTACTGTTTACAAAAACTCCGTTCCCTGGATGTCAACAAAAAGGTTTTAAGTGCTTTATAGATGTTTTCTTGAGTCTGTGTTGACATTTGGATTTTTATGTTGGTATGGAGGATTGAGAGCTAGTAATAGGAATGTGTTAGATAGAGTTGTGCATGTGAGTGGGAAGGTGATTGGGGAGAAGCAGGAGTGTCTGAGTGAGTTGTATGCGAGGCGAGTAGTACGGAAGCGAGAGCGATAGTGAAAGATAGAACACATGTTTTAGCTCAATATTATAACCTTCTTCCGTCCAAGAGACGTTTTATTGTACCCAGAGGCTTCCACTGCCCGTTCTCGAATAGTTTTATACACCAGTCTGTTGTATTACTGAATAAGTGTTTGGAAGGATTTGTGAGTGTGAGGGTGTGGGTGTGTGGTTTGGGAATATAGTTTTAGTGTTGTTTCTTATTTAGTCGGGTATTTACATGGACTGTAGGTGTTTGTGTGAGATGATAGTTTGAGTGGAATTAAGTTGTTATTAAGTTTTTATTATAAGTTTTATTATCAGCCAGTTGTTTTACCACGTCTTTTAATTTCTCCTAGTGAGATAATAAAGTTAAATTGAATTGAATTGAATTGAATTGAACTTTCTTCTTGCTGGCCTTCCTGACTTTACCATCCACATTCTCCAGCATGTTCAAAACGACACCTTCCGCATCATTTTCTGTTAGAAATAACCTAATCATATCACTCCTCTCTTTGCTGCACTCCACTGGCTCCCAGTTTCCCAATGCATTCAATATAAACGTCCTCTGTTATAAGTGCCTAAATGACTTGGCCACCACCTTACAATTCAGTTCACTTCATATCTACACACCAAATTATTCTCACTCATCCTCTTCTGATCTTTGCAGACTTTGTATTCCTAGATCAAGACTATGGTCTATGCTCCTTTTCTGTCTCTGGTAAACTCACCAGGAAATGAACCGCCACTCCAGATTTGCAGGAAACCTTATTTCTCTTCTTTTAAAATGTCTCTGAAATCTTGTTATTCTTGCCCTAGTGTCTCTCTGTGTGTGGGGGAAGGGGATCTGCATGCACATGTGCACATTCTTTGATACGTTCATCTTGAAATGCTGTAGCAAGAATAAGCACTTTATAAATACCTTAATTAATATCTTATTAAGGAATCAAAAAACATCGTAAATCCTGATAAACATAGATACATAAACATCCTACATCTTAAACTTTGCTCATTCCAAGCTCATGTCAGGTTAATGAAGTAACAGTCTAACTCAGTTCTATCAATCTTTCATTGAAAGTCTCATCACTTTTTCTTTCATTTCTTGGTTCCACAGCCTCTCCCTAGTGAACAGGAACAGTCTTGTTTCCCTTGTTAGTATATTCCAAGATCACCGGAACCAGGCAGAGCAATTTGGCAGCCTTTTATCATCAGCAAATCCTCAGGAAGCCATCATGCATTCTATTTCTGATCATGTGTTGGCATGTGAATTTTCACTCTTGCAATCTGGCTATAGGTACGCAATACCTATATGCTGAACCAATTGTCACCTCAATTCCATGTCGTTCACTTGATAAACTCTACTGGCTGTTCTCATGTACTAGCCTGAGGTGGCCTGGGGTCACCAAGTGCATCTATTGTTGGAAATGTGTATGTGGGAGAGAGAATGTGTGTGAGAGACACTATTTCAACAATATTATCTATTTTATTTCATGTATATGTATATTTTATTGCTAGTACGAGCACTATCTTGAATTGCGCCTGGGGATCAATAAAGTTGCATTGTATCAGCTTGCTCACCAGACAAGCTAACATACTTTGTTATGCCTTTAAAAAAGAAATAAATGATCAAACGTTTGTTTTCCTCAACTAGTATAGAAAGTATAGCAAGCAATATTTATGAAGCATCAACAGCAGTAGATCAAACTATGAAAAACGTAATTTAATTATTTGGGTTATATAAATCTCTGATATTCAAGCAGATCAAAGAAGTAGAAAATAGTGGATGAATTTTAAATCCAGGATTATGAGCAGTAGACCTCCAGCCTCCAGTTAAAACTGTGCCAATAAGACACTGATCCAAAACATAATAGCTTACTGCTATCAAAACATCTATCATGTCTAGTAAGTTAAATTGATTTTCCTTCCTCACATATTTCTGAGGTAAAAGTAAGTCTTTGATAAGATTTAATTCAAGGGAAGAGAAGCAAGACATATGGGGCCAGGTTCTGATGCGACCCAGAGCTTGCAGGAACTGTCTGCTGAGAATGCGATGACTGAGGGACTACCACAGCACAGATCTTGCCTAGAGATGACTGAAATCAACTGGAGCTTGGAATCAAGGATCAGGACAGACTGGGTTGTGGAGTCCAAGATTCCAAGAAAACCAGCACTGTGTGCTGAAACACTTATGGGAGTGAACTCTTGATCACCCTGATAAAAATCTGCCCCTGTGTAAGGAGTAAGGCGAGCTGCACCTTTTCTCGATTTCTTCTCAAAGAAAAACACTGCATGTCCTTCTTTGTCTGCCACACAGATGACTTCACTTCTGTCTCGAAACATTACAGTACATGAGCAGGCCTCTTTAAAGCAAGAACTTTCTTTCGACACAACCCACTCTTCAGTGCCACGATATCTGGGTATCCACAGAAGCAATATGCTGCTGCAGACTGCAATGCCAGTATCACCGGCACAGACAGCATTGACCTTCATCTTTAACTTACGTACAACCGTAAGCTTGTGATTTCCATCAAGAATTTGAAGAACTGGCTCTGGAGACTGGGAAAGGAGCAGAATGCGTTCTTCATTAAGACAGGAGATGTGAGTGGTGTATCCACCAATTGTGATGCGCTCAGTCATATGGTCTTCATCCATCAGCTCAATGTATTGATCACTAAACCCATAGGCAAGCCAGACCTGGCCATTGGGCAGTGGAGCAAACGAGGTTGGTACCTTTCCACTTCCTACAAAAGTGACAAAGGAGGAGGTGTTGTCTGCCCTGATGCTGGTTGGAATTGTTGATGCTGCCATTTGTAATGACTCAGCCTTGCATGAATTTCTCCCTTTTCCTCTTCTCCTGTGTCTGGATTTCTTACATTTGATAGAGATTGCAGACGAAGCTGACAAGGTTTCTGAAAATTTCTGCTCTGACCCTGCATGAAACTGACCACCTTGTGGCAAAGACTGGAAGCCTGGCGGCACAGAAATAGGAATTTTCTGTGCAGCTGCTGCATATGACAAAGATTTATTGTGCTGAAAGCCTGCAGCATCCAGTGGTGTCATAACTGAGCTATCACCTGAACAAGGAGAAGTCTGAATGCCTCCATAGGTATCAGCACCACCCATCACTAGAGATGAAGAATCATAAATAATATCTTTCACTTCGTCATCATGGTGTGTTGAAGAGCTCTGCCAGGAAGACTGTATATTGTCTTCCAGATTTGTTGGTGAAATGAAATTAGAACATTCTGAAAATCTCAAAAAGGGAAACATATGGGCATGGGAAAAAGGAACTTGTGCAACTCTGTCTCTGAATGCTACATCCAGCCCTGACAGAGAACCTAATGCAGCTGGTGGAAAAGCATCTACAAAAGTGTTGCCGACAGTATGGTGCGGTGAATAATCTTGTAAGGAAGTTGTGTCCAGATGAGAACTTGCAAGAGAAAACATGCTCTGAGCACCTGTGTCTAAAACAGGTGAGCAAGGGGGTGTTGTGAGAGAGGTTGAATCATCAACAGGTGAGTAAATGGAAGTTGTGGGAAGAGATGCTGACATTTTGGATTGGAAATCACCACCAGTGTAGCATGCTGTGTAGTTCTGCATGTCTTCTCTCTGAAGAATGTGACAGAAAGATGTCTGCCTGCCTGCTATCTCTAAGGATTGATAACCAGGCCCCAGATCATCTTCTTTCTGAGAAGCTTGATGTGTAAAGGACTGACTGTGCAACTGGTCACTGTTTAACAAAGGCACTGCTGATGGTTGTCTCATTTCTACTGAACGTAATTTAGGAACAGGGGGGAAAACAGAAGTCAATGGAACGAAAAATGGCCTTTGTGAAGCTTGAACGTCCGGGTTTGTAAAGCATGGCTCAGCAGTCAGCACTGATTTATCAGAATTATCTGTCACCAGCAATGAACGCAAATCTGCGTGTTCTACCTCTCCTACAGTACCCTTGCAATGTGGTGCTGTTAAGGTGTCACTATTTTGTGAAACATTAGCACTACTACTTTGTGATGCTGTAATGTTGCTGATTTGTGATGCTAGAATACTGCAGCTTTCTGAGACTGCACTACTGCAGTTTTGTGGTACTGTTGTACCACCACTTAGGGGTACAGTAATAGTCCTATTCTGCACTGTATTTATATTCTCTAGTTCATTACTGCTCTCTTCTTCCACCGCTGTGAAACTCTTGCTAAATGCTGGCATTATGTTCTCATTTTCTGGCAGAGATGTAATTATGCCTTTTGGTGGACCAGTACTCTTGTCATACTGTGACAAGCGGTTTTCACTGTGTGGTGCATTACTTCTTGTGTCTTGAAATGTTTTACTCATCCTGCCTTTAAGTTCTGTAACACTTCCAATTTGTGATTCTGTAATTATGATATTCACATTTTCAGATGAAGCCATCTTTGGATCAGATATGATTTTTACCAAACCCACAATGTAGGGTAGGCTTTTGCTGGCGTCTTTGGGAAGATGCAAAGAATAGGAAGGCTTGGCCACTACCTGGAATGAGAATTTTGAGCAAAAACATGTACGTTTATTAGAAATGATGCAAGAAAAAAAGCTCAATTACAAAGAATTACAAAAATATTAACAATATTCATGACTACAGAATCACCAAAATTCTCAAGTTTCAACACTGATGATTACGATCAGAAATGATATCTCAAGAAGAAACTTACTGATTTCAAAAGGAAACTTGCTGTCTTGAAGTTCTGAAGAAGGAATGCCTTGGGAGGGTCAGTCAAAATAGAGTATCTTCAGAGATCTACTCTACGACTAATTGAAGGAAATCTGGAACTACTTTGCAAATGCATCCCAGTAAGAACAGCTATCAGCTTCAGTTGAAACTGACTCCCTGAAATCTATAGGTACTGAATCAATGAGTCATAGTAAAAGAAAATTTGATGGAAAACTTCCTCTCGGGCAAAAGATAGAAATTGTAACAATTTGGTGTGAATTGTAATAACAAGAATAAAGCTTAACAGACAAAAGAAGTTCAAAACCCACAGGTTTTGCATAAAGCAGACACAACAGGCATGCTTTTCATAAAAAGGACACCCAGCAGGTTACATCAAACGTCTTTCTGACAACAAATTTGTATTGTTTAATTTAAGATTTGTTACCATCCTTCGTATGGTCAAAAGATAATTCTCGGTGTTTAAGAAATGAATACACAAAGAAAGAAGTCAACAATTTGCCAGAGACACTTTATCACCTCTCCAAGCACTGATGACAGACTTGTATACAAAAATTAAAGATGGGCGAATGCTATTTGGTTTAAATACAAAGTAATATTTTTTATGAATGTCATGAAACCAAATACACTGTTTTGTCATGTCATCGAATGTAACTACTTTTTTATCTTTAAAAAAAAATCAGCTGTACACTAACCACTGGAAAAAGGTATTACTATTAGTAAAATTTGTGAACTTGCATGCACAAACTTTAGTAAGATGGAAGGCAGAATAAATTTCACTAAATAAATCTGAACAGCAATAGTCATGGAAACAAACTTTCCTCATAGCATATGAAAATGCAACATTGAAAATTCTGTAAAACTTGATCGAAAGAAAATAAGATAATAAGCAGAAGATAATTGAACATACTGACTGCAAAAGGCCCATCAGCTACATAGGTAGATAGGACTGACTGGAAGTGCAAAATGTTATTTACATGGAAGCCATGTTTACACCATTCACCATGACCAACTACTTTTGGTTTGTCTGAAACCTAAACAAATGGTGACTGTAACTTTTGTTGCAGTATACTCTGGGTTTTCCAATGAGAATTCACCATGATGAGAATGAATAACCACTAATCAACTACTAGCTGTGACTTTCTAACTCAATAATAAATGAATTTCTCCAACCAGACTTACCTGAAATTCAGGCATCATACTTAGAATCGTAGTCAACTCCTTCTTTAAAGTTTTAAAGCCAGAAGATGGTTGGGGGCACCCATCATGATGAAGTGCTGTTTCCACGCGAGCCAGAAGGTTTGTTAGCTGGGTCTGATAGCTGCATACCTGTGAAACAAACCATTTTCACCAAATGAATGCAATGCTGTAAAAACAAATTCTAATGAAACATCATGTTAGTAAGGTGTTTAGTGACAAAGTACTAAACTGTTCCATTCCAACACTTCTCACTTCCACAACCAACAAAATCTTTAAGCTATTAGTTTGTATTTTAAATGTTTAACAGGAAATATCTACAAAGATGCTTATTTTCAGATGGTAATAATTTCTGAGTTAAGTTGTATAAGAAGCAAGTACTTTATCCACACTTTTTAAAAAAAGCCAAAATATGTTGGAACTGGGCTTCTGCAACCATTTCTAAAAGGTACATCATCCCCTAAGCCATGTGTAACCATGAATCATAAAACAAAAAAAACAAAACAAAAAAAAAAAAAATAAAAAAAGGACAATATCACATTCTAAGAAAGAACTGTAACATTAGTGTAAAGGTTAGCGCAAAACATTTTTATCTTCTGTTGTTTTTGCTATTAGAATGCTGTAATATCTAAAATGATAATCCGTCAAGAATCTGGGCTTCACTGTCACTGGAGATATGACTCTTGATCAACAAGTTACAGCTCTTTGTCAGTCTTCCTATTATGAGTTCTGTAACATCAGCGCCATCCGTCATATTCTCTCTTCACGCACTACTAACATTTTTGTCTGTACTTTCTCAGCTTGATTACTGCAACTCTTTGCTTACTGGCTGCCCTGCATACCTTCTTCACAAACTGCAGAACGTACAGAACAAGTCTGATGCTTAGAGCTACTCTATGTCACTCCTTTCCACCGTTTTCTGCACTGACTACCCATCCATTCTCGTATTCAGTACAAACTGTCCATGCTGTGTTTTAATTTCTTTTCTGGCACCTGCCATATTTCTCGGAACTTCTCTTTCCTTACGTCCCAGCCAGACAATTACGCCTTTCATCTGATGACTGTCTCCTAACTATTCCTGTCACCAGAATAACATGCAGACACAATATTTTTAGTTACTGCAGCGAAACAATGAAACTATCTCCATATCTGCCACCTACCCACTATTTGAATTCTTTAAACTTGCACCGAAAACGCACCTCTTCCTTAAGCATTACTCCTAACAACAGTCAACAATGCTTGTCCTTTTTCACACCCTCCACCCTTTTACACTTATTCCCTGCTTGTCTTCCTTTTGTAAAGAAACCATATTCTCAGTTCTTGTTACTTGGATCCTCTTTACTTTTTTTATGTCTTTTGTTCGTCATCAGTACTGTTTATCCTTCTGTCATTCATGTGTTATTTAGTTGTTCTTCTGTCCCTCATATGTTGCCTAAGTTGTCCTTATGAGTGTGAGTAAATGCTATTTAAATTTTGAATTTATTACCATTATTATACAGACTTGCAATAAATATTTCACATGCACCTACACATACGTACCTCGATCTGACGTTCCTTTATCTTTTTTTCGCAACTGCTGTGTTTTTTATAGAACACTTCCTTGGCCTGGCGGTGCTGCTTATCTAGTCTGGAGTGAAGCTGGCTGATATAGGCCGCCCATTCTTTATCCACCTTTAGGCAAGCAGATGAAAAAAATGTAAATAAGAATTAAAAAGGACAAGGTTATGTCTTACTTGCCACCTGCACAGTTGATCACTTGCAGTTAACTGCTCCTATGGCCATTACAGTATAAAACTTCTAGTTCTACTCTTTACCTATGCATTCAAATGATACTAGATGTTTGCATAAACTTACCTTTGTTTTGGATGCCGTTAGCTCTCTCAAGGTTTTCTTCATATAGTTCTCTTTTTCATGCAGATTCTGCAACTCTTTTTCAATTCTGTCTTTCAGCTTCATCAGTTTTTTCCCTTGTGGAAGCTCTTCTTCCTCTTGAGCAGAACTTCGTGCTTGTGCACCTAGACTATCCAAGATCCCTGCAATACCTCCAACAAGACCAGATGAACCTGGAAGGATGCCTTCATGATTAAAATACAAGTTTAACAGGCTTGTGCCTTCTGCTTGTGACATGAATCCATGTAGTGGGCAGGGCTGAATTCCTTCATGGTCAGGAGCAGAGGAGTTTGTATTTTTGTTTTCTCCATCAATACTGTCAGGGATTTTATTAACTGATGGTTGGCTGTTTGTTAATTTCTGAACAAACTGGAGATGCTCCAGGAGAACCAAGTAGTACTGTTCAGGGGTCAGATTCTGTAACTGACTGCATCTAATGGACCAGTCCCGGTTAAACTGCTCTACTAATGAGCATGTACACAACTGTTTCCCTTCTGCTTCCATCCCACTCTGCAACTCTCTAGAGTGGTCAGTGCTGTCTCCTACTGGGACTCCTGTTAATGTTTCAAATCCAAAGGTTACTTGTACAGGTTGAATTCTAGAATTTGTCTCTTTAAGGACCCCAGATGATGATAACTCTGCCTGTGAGAGATCCTTCTCCACAATGGCATCCATTGTAGAAGAACTTGAATCAGAACTACATACACTTTTATCTAGCCCATCATAAAAAAACTGTGAAAAAGGCACCTGTTTCTCTAAAATATCTCTGGCAGCTGGTAAACCTGATAGGAAACTATGACCATCTCTGTCAAGAGTAGCATCTGTGGATTGTAAACCTTCCTCTGGAGGCAGGTTGGTTTTCACTGTAATATCTGTTGCTGGTGATGAGCACAGCTTATGACTTTCACATTTTTCTGCAACTGCCTCAACAGGTGAATACCTAAACTCTCTGCTTCATCTGTTATCCTGTCATCTGGTTGTAAATGTGACTGGAGAAGAGACCTATGTTTTTCTGGAACACCCTCAGACATTGAAAAGGAAGACTGAAAACTGTCTCTGTCTGCAACCTCATCTTGTTGCACAGACGAGTGACAAAGAGGCTCACCTTTATCCAAAACTGCACCAGTCTGTGAATGAACCTCATGCTTATCCAGAAGTGAACTCGGAATGCTGTATCTGTGTTAACAGCAGCATCCTCTTCCTCTAATACTGTATCAGATGACTGAAGACCTTTCTGGAGAAGGGGTTCAAATGTCTCAAGAATAGTTTCTGTTGGTGATGAGCTTGACTGGGAGCATGGTTCACCTTCATCCAAAAGCACTACAGAAGGTGATGAATCAGAGAGAGAAAGAGATTCATCTTTTTCTAAAACAACCTTAGCAGCTGCGGAAGACAGTGAAAGATGCTGGTTCCTCTCAGCAACTGCTTCAGTTGGCGATGAATTTGTCTGGGAATGAGGCACCCGTTCATCCAAAAGTACGACAGATGGTGATGAATCAGAATTAGACAACAGCTCATCCTGCTCAAAAAGGGTCTCTCCTGGTGATGAATCAGAATGAGAAAAAGGCTCATCCTTCTCTAAAACTACCTCAGTGGGTGAAAAACTTGCCTGAGAATGAAGATCCCCATCATCCAAAAGTACAACAGATGGTGATGAATCAGACAGAGAAAGATGTTCATCCTTTTCAGGAATAGTCTCAGTTTGAAACAATTTAAAATAAGAGGGTGGTTTAACTTTCTCCAAAACTGTGTCTACTTCTGATAATGCTGGATGAACTTGAGACTTTTTTTCATCTAAAACTGCATCATCTTCTGGTGAAGTTGGCTGAACTTGAAGCCCAATGTCGTTTAAAACCTCATCAGCTTCTAGTGAAAATTGCTGAACATTATTATCTAGAACTGCGTCAGCTTCTGCTGAATCTGACTGACAATAAGGCTCCTTTTTCATCTGGACTGCCTTTAAAGGCACTGAATTAACCTGAGCATTTTCCAAATGGTCAATGTTTTCTTCAGTTCTAGTGCTAGACTCATCATCATGTGTCATCCATGCACCATCCTGGGGTTCCTCCAGACCATCCAGCAAGTTATCTTCTGATGGTAAGACACTTGTCTGAGACTGAGAAGATGTTTGCCTTCTGAACTATCATCCTTACCCTCTTCCTTCATTTCTCCATCATGATCTATGGTTTCAGCATCACTTATGTGTTCTTCTAACACAGTTTCATCTTCTTCACAGCTTTCAAAAGTGTCTTCTTGTGATTCTGACTGTACCTCGAAAGAATTTTCTAAGAGTTCCCCATCATCACCAGCTGGATATTTGTCAATAGTATCTCTGAGAACACTCTGGTCTTCACCAATGTCTTGGCCATCAATCCTCTTATTAACCTCATTATCTATCTTGCTGTCTCCACTGTCATTATTTTCAACAGTTATGTCTAAATGTCTGCTTTCCACTGCACAATCTGATAACTGCTGGGAAACATTAGATTCAAACTGAAGCTCTCCAGAAGCAGGAGACAAAGATGGTGCTGATCCATTTTCATCACTTGTCAAACCAGATCCCAAGATGTTCTGAATGCCATCTCCCTCCATGGAGTATAATATCTGCATACAAAGATGCCCTGTCTACCCTATGTGATTCACTGCACACACAGAAAAAAAGCAGTTTTCTTCACCAGTCAACTGCTACCAGAAATAACTTAAACAGTAAAGCAACTTCTTTTCCTCCATATGGCATTCTAAAGACAACACATTTGTATATCATGATACATGCATCTGTTTTTGTTTGTGTGTCATTTTTTTTCTTGTAAAGAACCATAAGCTTTTTCACAGGCCAAGTATTTTGGTATCATAATATATTGGTATCTGCACTAACGTTACTAAGTTTCATTAGCTTTAAAGTTTTCATAAGACCCTAACATGGCCTGAACAATAGGTTCAATGGTACTTGTTTCTCACTTTTTCTAAATCCTCTTAAAGAAAGAACAGGAGGATACAAATTTAGGCACTGGCAATAGCACTGTGCTTTCAGAATTAAAATTCAGAAGTAATTTCATTTGAATCACAGCCTTTTAAGTAGTTTTTATCTTGTACAAGTTGAGCAACATGAAACATCTGTGCCAATTTTACTGCTATACATCTTATTGTGATAAATCCACAGCGAACTGTCAAACAGCTGTAATCATGCACTCCTGATTTCCACTGGAATTTCATCCCTTTAAAAAAAAAAAAGTCTTTTTGCTCGTCTGTGAATTGAAGATTGTAACACTATAGCAAACACTTGTTTCAAGCACCAACCATGATAAAACTGCTTCTGAAGCCCAATCAATATCAAAAGAGTCTGCAACAAACTATGCTTTTAGCAACTGGAACTACTTTCATTTTTTTTCCCCCGTGAGTTGAAACCGAAATAGAAAATACTGTGACAAATATTACGTCACTTATTGCCTAAACATGACTGTAAACAAAATATCATGTTTATGCACGCCACGTTAATGCTTACCGGAAATGACCTCACATCGACAAATGCCACAACAAATTCTCTACTCTAGATTCCGCGTTGCTTATTCAATAACTCGAAATACGTAACTCAAGTGTTTATTGCGTTTGATAAACCTACAGCCACAGCATATGTTTATTTTGTTTTGTTTACAGTCGACTTGTCATGCTGCAGACACTTGCTCCTCACAAACCGAAAATAGAAAGTAACTGTAGCTGTGAATATGCGCAATATTCGCTTTAAATAGTTTTAATTAGAAACAAATAGTGTTGTACCTGTGTGTACAGCCCACAAAGCTCCTCGGGATATTTTACGGGCTCCCTTTCTAAACGTGAGACTTCTTGGTATATAACACTAAGGGGAGAGCATGCAAGCAATTCGATGCAAGTTAACTCCCATGCTATTCAATCAAAATGGCGTCCTCGTGTTCAAACATCGATGTGCTGGTAGAGCCGGATATTAATACTGTTCCCTCATGTTCCCACGGTGTGTTTCCAGAATTATTCGTTTACCGCTGACGTTTCTAGCTCCTTTCTTGTCAACTTGATTTATTACCACCTTGTTTCATTGTACCAACAGCTGAGGACAGACTCAGAAACTTGAGAAAAGTTTGATAAGATCACGAACTAATATTTTCTATGTAGGTTCCTGATAAATGTTTCGGTGACTTTAAAGAGTAATTAAGTTAATTAAAAGAAGGTCTGGTATTACTTTCTCTGTAAAGCACCCAGTATGCAGTAAACTAACTGCTAACCCTTAGTCATAACGCCCCAACCATCCATCTGTGGGTTTGTTTTCAATTTTTAAAAATGACTATAATAATTATAAACCTGTGGTGGTGGTGGGTGCGTAGGATTGGTAAACTACACAAGCTTTGATTTATTACAAATATACATGTTTCTAATATATGCATATTTTGAAACTTTGTGTTTGAAAGGAAGTCCCCATAATTTTGCAGGACCATGTCTTCTTTTCGACCAGTACACGAAGGATGGGAGGAGTCGAAAGTTCTTTGCGTGCTCAGCATTCAGGAATCGCAAACAGTGTAGTTTTTTCCGTTGGGCAGAAGACTTGAAATATTGCCACAGCAAAGGACAGCTAGCTTCAGATCCTCTCTCCCAGAATGAAACTCAGATACAAAAATGCGAGAAAAGCCACACTGCCAACCGAAAAAGGTAGTGACATAATTTTTGTCATAATACTAGGGAGAAAAACTTTTGAGCTTTTCATAGGTTTTTTTAAAAGGATCGGGAGGTGGGTGGGGGTGGGGACTATAAAAGATGCATTCAGTTTCCTGTGATATTTATTTGGCTGGTATGCTTTTTACTTTTTCCGGATTTACCATCTGTTTATGATTATTTTTCAGTAAAAGGAATATAAGTATATGCTGAATAAACAAAACTACAATGTTCTGTATCAGAAACCATGCATACATTCTGGCCTTTTCATTTGTAACTTTTACCATATACTTTGGTTTTAATTATGTTTTTTGTCATGCTTAATTTCTTTATCCACTTCTTGACATTCGGTGTAGGTTTTACAAGAGCTCTGGGTATGCTGTCAGAAGCAAGATCCTAAATACACGGCACTGTATTGATGACAAAGCTTTTTATAAAAGCTTCAAAGATGTTGCAGCAGTTCTGAAATCTTACACTTAATTTGTTCAACAGATACTTGCAGTTTAAGAAGTTGCCATGCAAAGAAAGAACTGCTTGCACTACCTGCGGCATTGTGCTGTTGCCTGGAGAATTAAATGAGCATGAAAAGAAAGGTCATGTCCTCCGCCACAAAGTCAAACTCCATGATCTCCAGCATCCCACATCTTTCTTTGCACCATATGAAGACAATAAGACATATGCAGTTAGTATTGATTTAAGTGTTAACAGGGTTAAACATGTGAAACTATGTTAAGTCACTAGAAACTATATTTAAATGTAGGAGTTCTAGCATTCAAACCAAGCTGTTAACACACTGACATCTTTGCATGTGAGTGTTGAATGCACCCTTCAGTCTTTCGTGGTACTAAGTAATGAATGTCATATTCAAGTTTTTGTACAAGGCTGTATTACAATATGTATTACAATTTTTCACAAGCTGCATTACAATATCCAAAACATTTCCTAAAGAGAGTTGCATCCCTTTAAAAAAAAATTTTGAGGGATATCCAGCAAGGCGGATAAAGATGGTGATGGAAAAAAAGATATGGAAATCAGCAATTGTCCTGACCATCCAGATGCTGGTCTTCTAAATAATGACATATTTTAGGTGATATTCCAGATGGTTTTGATGGCAGGTTTTGATACAAAAAGATCTTCAGGATTTTGACTATCAGACTAGATAGTATTATGATCATATATTTCCATCTGTATAAAAAGCATTGTTCAAAAGTCTGCTGAATCCATGTAATTTATTTGGGATTTACAAAAAAAGTGATGTCTCAGTCCCAATTCAGGTAGAAAAAAACTGATATAATTTTAATTTATCCGCCTATCATTGAATGTCATGGCAGATTCTGTCGAGGAGGTAATTCATGAAGCATCGTGGTTTTATTATACTGCTGGTATAGGTTTCAGGAATTACCTCCATTACACCATCTACCTTGACATTCAAGTAATCAGTCAACAGTATAATAAGAACTAATTTTGACATTAATTTTTTTTCTTTTTTAAAGCAATACTTGTTCTCAGATACCACAGTGGACTTTCTGTTGTCTTATCTGGAGAGTAAAGATTTCACACATGTCCTTTGTGTTGGTGCTCCAAGGTAAGACTACTAGAAAACTTGTAATACATGTGAACCAGCATTTAGAATTTTTTTCAAGATTATAAATAAACTAGCACATTAAAAGTTTCTGACACTGTGAAGTAAAAACTTTTTGACGTGAATATGCTAACATCTGACAGATAAAACCAGCTTGTGAAACCTTCCTTGTACAAATAAACTATGTGCAATAACACAGACAAAATGACATTACAATGAGTCCTCTTAAAGTCTTGAGAAATATATTTTCAAACAATTTTTGGATGAAAACTTTTTTTCCAAAGAATTCATGAAGCAATCACTTTGAGAAAGAGGTCAGGGAATGTGACTTTGACAAGCCTTCTGTTGGATTTAGATGAGCGCTATGTGAGTATAATTATACTATTTTGCCCTTTGATGATAAGAAAGAATAATCGACATTTTCAGGCCAGTTTTAAATGTGGCTCAACTGCATGACAAAGATCTTCAGGATTAACTGCATGACATGATGTGGCTTAACTGCATGACAAAACTGTAATGCTTAAAGTACATCATTGCACCTAATTAACAATGTACACAGATTAATGACAATAAATGTACAGATTTTTCACAGTGCTGCTCTTTTTAATATGCTCAATTGTGGTCAGTATCACTTTTAAAAAAGTGACAGCTATTCTGAGCATTTCTCCTCACTGCTAGAAATATTAATGTGCCATAATGCGTAAGTGATGAGGAGGCCATATAAGGTATTTCTGAACTGACATCATAGTCTTTTGAAGGGTGTGCATTTTCACGTTTCAGATGCAAGTATATCCACGCAAACAGATGTGTTTATACAACATGTTCAACCACTATTTTTTTGACTCCAAAGGAGAGTCCATCTTCCTATCTTTTCTGCATGATGGTGGTAAAGGAGTAGTCTTAGTGAGTGATCCACCCTTTGGAGGCATGGTGGAACCTCTTGTAGCCACCTTCAGGAAGATTGAGCAGTCCTGGCAGCGAAATGTGGAAACAGGTGTGTCATCAGAAAACTTAAAAAAAGAAGTTTTTGTTCCTTTCATGTTGTCTTTATTTCTTTTTTTTTTTTTGAAATTGCAAAGCAAATGCATTGCCACAAAATCCTGCATTACCTTCAACATTTAACTCTTTAACTTAAAGTCTTTACAGTTCACTCAGAAAAATAGAATTTTTAAAAACCCACCTTTACCTGATAAATGAGCAAGTAGAGTGAAAAGCATAGAGTTAAGCATTCATTTTACTCATTTCTTAAGACATGAGCTTTAGAGCTTTGTAGACTGCATTAAGCAAAATAGGATGTAAGTGGTAAGGCTTTGGTTTTAATTTTTCCTCTTTTTTTTCTAGTTAATTTTACTCATTCTGGGTTTTTTAAATTGATGCCACATTGCTGTCATTTCATACTTTTTAGATTTGTAAATGTTTCATGAGATGCCATTTAAGCTTGATCAAGCCTTCATACATTGAACTCTTTATATCACACAGTTCCTGCAGTGACATCCGTAGCTGCATTTTAAGATTTGTGAACGGAGACCTCTACTGAAGAAGTTCATTGTAACAGTTATTTGTCAACAGTGGATTTTCTTCTAGTATTTTTTTTTGGTAATTTAAGTTCGCTACTTCAGAGATAACCATAAAGATGCACAACTGAACATCCTGAATGTGTTAAATATTTATTTAACCAATGTCTGTCTGTTTTGCAGATAAGTGACTTACCAATAATCTGGTTCTTCCCCTACTTTATGGAAAAGCGCATTACAGATGCAATGCCATCTCTTGACGATGCTAGATTATAAGGTATGCCATAACTAAATCAGAATACAATGCAAAATCCACTGTTTTTTAAATATGTAAAATTATGTCGCCATTGAAAAAATTCCTTATTAGGTACAAGTTTATAAGTTTATAACAGTATTTATTGAGAGATGAGTTATCAGTTACTACAACAAGGGTAAAACAAATATAGATAATTAATGAATTGTTTCTGTAATGGATGCCTTTAGGTTGATTATGAAAATCACACCTTATTCAAGACAAAAGAAGTTAAGAAGAAAGGTAAGCCCTGTCCGAATATTCACAAACTTGCCAGCTGAATTATTTGCTCTTCCAGCATCAGAAGGCTACTGGTAAAAATTTTATTTACTGCATTTGTTACATCTTTGCACCATTTTCGAATACTAGAAAACTGAGCTCTTTTCTTTCTTGAGTGTTTGTTATCTATTATTTGATTAACACCAACTGGCTTTGTAATTTTTGAAGGCAAGCTAGGATTCAAGAAATTGAGGAAATGTTTGGAGAAATGAAAATTGCAGTGCCCATTGTGCAAAGATTTTTAATAAAATATTACTGCTGCAAAAATATGTATAAACATATAAATAAAAGATTTCACCAAATATCTTTAGCTGCAGTAAATGTTTTCCATGCTTCAATAACTATTTGGCATTATCTTTGTACACAAATCCATGGGTTTTTGGTTTGTTTGGGGTTTTTTTTGGGGGTTAAGCAGTATATTGATTAACATTTTCACAGGACATATCACAGTCATTATATTCTAGCCGGTTGTATCAACATTAACTCCTTGTGTTTCACAAAGAATTTACTATGCTGTTGCTTTTATATTGTTTTTGATGAAATTGTTGAAGACTTACTACTGTGAGCTGGGTTAGAATTACAGGTTGGTTGTTTTTACCTAGTAGACTCTGTGGTTCATTGGAAGAATTAAGTGTTCTTTGCATGTAGGTTCTGCGCAAAATGTCAGAGGTTCAGTGCAGAAGAAAACAGACACTGTGACAAGTGTGGCAGCTGCACCTCTAAGGTTAGAGATGGATTTGTCATTAACTTTGGTGACTTCTTTTTTTAGTTTTTAATGCAAGCGTGTATTGTTTGGGATAGGGGATATCATCTCATCACTGAGCTTTCAAAATTTAATTTATAGGTTGTTTCTGAGTGGATAGTTGCAGGTAGGAGGAGAAGAGTATGCACTCAGCTGCATAGACCCTTCCAAAGTGCTCTGCATTTCTGGTCTAAGAAAAATTCTAGTTATTTTTTAAACATGGCATAAAAGTTTTGTTGTTTTTAACTCAGTTTTTGTTACTAAAATATTAATTCAAATCTATTTGACTCATTTCTGTGTTCATCGGATAAATTTTAGTGACTGTTGATCTAACATCTTATTCAACTTACCGCAGTGCTTTTTTTGCCTGTAGGATCTGTTTACAGGGCTGGTTGGTTTGCCATGATATGGCCTTACCTGCTGGCTCAGCATAAAGCACCAATTCCCTCTTCTCCATTCTTTTGTCTCAACAAAGTAAATGTAGTTTGATTAATCTGTGTGCTCATATTGCTCAGTTTAAACTTGGTTTCTGCAACCAGGATGGAACCACCTACAAACACTGTGATTCGTGTAAGAGATGTGTGAAGCCTTCACGTGTCCACTGTCCACAGTGCGATGTTTGTGACCTTCCCTCTCATATTGTGGGCAGCAGCAGCACAAGCTAGGTACCAGTTTCACTTAATACTTTGAATGAAATTAGCTGCAGGGTAGCTTCACACAAATTAGCTTCATTTAATTCAGAATTTCTTGCTGAGTAGATGGTCATTTCTTCTTTATCTGTTTGAATAAACTGCAAAGAGTAGAGCATGGTGAAGAATTCTAGGTGTGCATGTGATTTTCCTAGACAATTTTTTTTCATTTCGAGGTAACAGTTACATTTTATTTAGAGGTGGTAGTTACATTTTGTTTCAGGTTGTTACATTTGTGGTATGGTGGAGCACAAGAGAAAGGATTGTCCACAGAAGTTTAGTTTACCCCATCAGAAGTAAGTCTGCATAGCTGTATTTCTGTATTAACTGTGCTTTCAATAGATGGCCAGATCATTAGGAACCGTAGGGCTACAGCTGCTCTAAAACTAAACAAACTACTGTCCTGTTTAATGGGTTAATTGGCCATGGCTGCTAGAGGGTCTGTAAAAGAGTTGAGTAGTAATTTTAACTCATAGGAGTCACATCGTAGACCCTTATTATGAAAGCTCGTGCGAGCGCTAAGATTATAAAGGCTAGTAAATATTTCCATTCCTATAGGTAAAGGATGTAACTGGATATTGCTTATGGAATTATTTTTCTGGAGCTACCTTTCTTGACATTGTTTAGTCGATTGTTTCCTAGAGGTAATTTAGAATTTTCTAGATATAGTAACTGTCTTTCGAAAATGGCAAGTCAGTGATTAGAGGTTTCATGTCAGTTCTCAACACAAAAAACACTCAAACTTTATGAATATACAGCACTTATTTGTGTGTTTAGATTCATCCGACTTTTTCTTAAAACCAATAGGTCGACTGGCCATACTATCAAGAAAGAAATTGTACAAGGAAAACTTCGTTTTAAAGGGAAACTAAATGAGGAAGATTTAATTTGAAGGACTTAATATTTATGGGCATAATTCGCGTCATATATTATTACTACAATAAAATGACTGATTAACTGCTCCTTTTTTTTTTGCTGCAGACGCAACAAACGGTTCGCAGAGGAAAAGGATTTTACGTCAAAGAAAAGACGTACAAAGACCTGATCTTCATTTGGTTTTGCCGTGTTTTGTTTATTGCTTTAGTTTGTATAAAGACAGTGATGTCACCCATTGTTCAGGAAAGTGAAACAATGTTTTTGTTTTAAAAAAAGGGCGCGGGCACGTCTAAAAATTCTTTTGTGATTTATTGGAAAGATACGTGTGTGCCAAATGACAAGATTGTTCGTGGCAACCACGTTACCATAGTTCTTAGCGTAATGTGATATTAACCGATTCAATGTGAATATTGTTGATGTTTTTTATGCATAATTTTCTACTTTGAAACAAACCAAAGGGTTTTTTCAATAAAGAAGCCGAAGTGATAGTTTGTGAGAAATACATCAGTAGGCGTCGGCAAACAAAGTATCTTTAAGTGGAATAAACATGAGGTTGAAATGACAGGCTACGGGTGGATGTTGATCATGTAAGAAAGTGTGGCTTCAAGAGGTCCCCGCACTTCACCTCTTGAAACGCGAGGAATCCGTTGACTGATTTATGTGTGACTTGAAGGTCTAGTGGGGTGTAATTCATGTATAATCCTGACACCTGTGTTGTTGACTTCTTTCTGTGTGGGGATATTTGTAGGTGGGTTTCCCGAGAACGGAAATGTGTGTTGGGGTTATTTGGGGAAATGGTATCTGGCTCTGAGCTTTGCAGAAATCCACCAGCGGGTTTCCCCGGCAGACGGGTGCACCACTAACCAGAGACAGTTGCATATAAACATACTACTTCCACCCTCGACAAGCCAGCACATGTTCGGGTGTATGTACGCTACCACTGCATTCTTCTCGTGCGTTCAAGCAAGCAGTTGTCTACGAGTCACCTGCAGATATCTCGACCTTCAAAACGAGGAAGTAGATCTTTAACTAATTTCGATTCCTTGCGAAACACCTGTGGAAAAAAAATATCTTGACTGGAAGGTTTGCACTGTCAGATTTTTTTTTCTCTTCTAAATTCCCCCTCAACGTAAAAACGCTTCCGTCCGGCCGCTGTTTGCACAGCAAGAAACTTGAGAAACTTGTCGTTTATGGACTTTAGGTTATCGGAAGGTTTGGGGTGTGGTTATCGGAAGACGAGGAACATGTGATCACCGGGAGATTATGATGCATGTGATTACCACTGGAGGGAAGCTGCCTGAAGTGTGCGATGGATCACAAAGACAAAAAGATGACTGTTTGGGTCATGAGCAGCACGCGATCAGTGTTTGTGACCCCAGGTACAAAAGGTCAGAGGAGGCCAGCAGGTGTTGAGCAGCAGACTCACAATTCGAGTATGTCTATATGTATGTCTAACCAATCAGTTTTGTGGGACTTTTCATCTTCCTGCTGTTCCGCTTCAAATACTCTGAATGTTGATAGTCTGAAACTTCACATTTGTTTGGGTGTCCTACTGACACGCGGGGGGAAAAGCCCGACCTTTCTTACCCTGATGAGTTTTCGCAAAACGGGTTTGAGTTGTGGCGACCGAAGAATTAATTTCTAATAAAGAATGTGTGTTGGGACACTTCTCTGGGTTCTGCTCTCATCTCGGGCACGCTGTTCTTTCTCTTCAGGTGGCATCTGTATTATGTTCTTATTCCAATCCTTCTCAAACCTACAGTTTGGCTAAAACACCAATCTCCCATCACCACCACCACCAGCATCAATCCCCGTTGATGATGTAGCTCAAGCGGTGGCTGAGATGCCCTGGGGTAGAGAAAAAAAGATGGAGTATCGTCCGCGGGGTCTGTACTACGAAAACAAGACGCTTTTCCTTGAGTTCCTGACTTTGCCCTGTGAATCTTTTTTCTTTTGATGACACGCAGGAACAAAAAGGTCAAACACGTTCGACAGTCAGTGTCCGGTTACACAACCAACAGAGGAGAGAGAAACAGGTGAGGCAGGCGAAATTCAAGGAAGATGGTATAGACGAGGACAAAAGGATGAGAATAAAGTCCACACACAAAAGAACATGAGATAAACGCACACCAGTGAATACGCTTGTGTCCACTTCCTCACACTCACCTACCCTTATATCACAACAGCCACACACACGCACGCACGCAGACCACAAGTACACAAATGTTGGTATATAAAGGTCGATGTGATTATTATTACTTCCTGGTCGAGTGTTGTCACCCAGACACAGCGTGATCACTCGCTCACGACTCCACCATCACAACCACCCCCGACGGCCAAACAGTTGGGGGAGAGGTGCTCTTTAAGGGAAGTGTTAGGGGGTCGTGGCAGCCACTGGGTAACGACGGTGTTGTCACATCGGTAGTGGCATTCACCTGTGGCGCTTGCTCAGGTAGACTCAACGGTTGTGGTGCAGTGGAAGTGCTCAGCGCTGGATTTTTCAAGGTGTTGCCAGAAAGGGGGCAAAATGGTACCTGTTGGCTGAGGTAGGACTTGCATACCTGTATATTATTGTGAGGAATCGATTTGTTTATAGAAACAAGCAGTTGAACACACCACGTAATCATTTTGGTAATTTCTTTGAAAAAAATATAACTTTTGGTCAGCACTATAAATATGGCCAGAGTTTCGTCTAGTCGTTTCTCGTGTTTTACGCAAAAATAAATAAATAAATTACTGACGCTTGGACTTTCTGAAAGAGAAAAGAATTCCCCATTCTGAACTACTGAACGTCAGTAGTCTGATACACACTTCCAAATTTGATTCGCGCGTGTGTTTTGTTGTTATTATTTTCTCTTGAGGTGTGTTAAATCCCTGAAGTAATACGACACACCTGTGTATTCAGAGGGGTTAGAAGTCATTCTGTTCCACTCACACTCTCAAAAGAAGACTTTTCTCTCTTGTAAATAACTCTAAAGACAAGTCTCGCACCCTCAGACGCCTCTCAGTGCTGAGAGACATACTTGACCCGAACCAGACCCTTACCATTATTGGCTTCTTGCAATCTCGAATTTCATCCTGTGCTTCACCAAACACAATTTATTTTTGTTCCCAGTAAATCTTGAACAGACACACCACTATTTAATGTTTTTATTATTAAATGTGAGATGCAATATAAAAACATTTATTTCTCTAACGACAATGCACTCCTTTCCCTGTATGTAAAACTCACCGTTTTGTTTAAATCATCGTTTACACATCATCTTCAAGCAAACCGATCATTTAAATATGGTTCTGGCTTACAGCAACGCATGTAAAAAAACTTTGAAAGTACAGTGTTTCAAAGTAAGAAGCTTATTATTATCACTAATAAAAAAACATTTATAGATCAAAAGCGCCCTTTCGATTTCGATGGTGGTTAAGGTTGAAATGGTCTGGGGATGAAGTACACATGTTTGCTGATGTTCGGGGATTTCATGTCCCCTTTCGCAGATAACGAGGTCGAGATGATACTTATACGAGTGACTATGGTAAATAGTTCATGGCTGCTACACGTGTACAGAGCTACCAAGTGGTAGTCATATATTTGTCGGGTTCAGAAGGTCGCGGAAGACGGAGGACATTATTGGGTTCTCAGCTCGCGGCTGTGACATAAAAGAACGTGTTCTCTTGATCATCGTCATCGTCGTCGTTTCCCTTCTCTTTGTAATCCATAAAATAATTGACTTAATTTCAAGACTTAATTCAATATCTCAAAACGTCGTATGTCTTGAACATCAAGAACACCTTCATACTAAAATAACCTGTTGTTTAATTTTCTTGAATTTTAGTTCTTTCTTTTCTTCTCAGTTCCTCCCCGGTCTTTCTTCCTTACTTCCACCTTTTATTTTCATCCATTTATTCATTTTCTTTCGTTCGTTTTTATTTTCGGTGATACACATGTTACGAAAGTTTGTTTCTTGTTTGTTTTTTGTTTCAAAACTTCCAGATAAAGTTCACCAGATACCCGGGGTCACGATTTTAAACTTCCGAGATAGTGGAGGCTCAGATAGTTAATATCTTCGGGTACTTGTCTTGAACTTCCTGGTCGTGTACGTGTGTCCCTAGATAACACGATAGCTCATAGAAATAACGACTTTCTATTCCCGCTACTCACCCGTGTCCTTTCAATAATGCTCAACTTCATTGTCAACAGACACCTGTTCATTTCTCCAGATGTATTTTTAGTGACACGTGATATCTTTCAACTGCTTCAGGACTATTAAATCCTGTATTACATCAAATATAAGGTTGGGACAGAATATACAGATCCAGGGGGTTAATAAATGGTGGGTGGGTATGAGCGTGAATTCATCGGTTAAGGAACAAACTTTCTTTCCATTACATATTGGTGGGTGTGAAAAAAAAAGCTGTTGCTTGGACACATAAGTGTTTAGACAACACTGTGTAGGGTCTCACTATCAACCTGCGCACACATAATGAGATCGAAAGGTCAAAAGTTGAACTCTGGGCTTGAGTTTTGAGAAATATGTTGGCCCAGTAATTGCACCTAATCTTTTTTATCACACGCGCACGCGCGCGAGAGAGAGAAAGAGGGACCCATTATGCTTTCTCTTGTCTGCTCAATTGAAGTGTCAGTCATTCTAAGGAAACTAAAGCAGAGGAAAACACTTCTTTGCTCCTGTGAGTCCCCTCGACAGAGGAAAAAGACGATAACCTAATCTGGTGGTGACGTCATTAATAACGTTTATATGGCCTTCTCGCACTCAAAATGAAGTCTCACGAGAAAATCAACAACCGCTCTTCTGAAACTTAACGTCCCCGACATTTTCAAACCTGTACATTCTTGACATAGATTTTTTTAAAGTTTCTAAGGATTAATAACAAATATTTACACATAGAGATAGCAGAGAAATATCGCGATTTAAGAATGAACAGAAAGTGGGGTTAGTTGATGTGAACGGCGATGAAAAAGGAGTAAGGTTAGAGCTGTCGGCTGCGCGAGACATTGTCAGAAGATTGTCTAATATGCTGTAATTGTGTATGTATGGAAAAAACAAGGTCTTCCTCAAACTGTAGGTTTGGGAAAAGATAGAATACGAACATAATGCAGATGGCTAAGCTTAATTCTTGAAAATTGTGTTCAACAGTTAAACCTTTTTTTCCACCTCCCTTCTCTCATATTTTCTGTCCATCCATCCATCCATCCATCCATCCATCATCCATCCATCAAAATTGTCACGTGATTTTTGTATCTATTACACAGGTCAGTCGTGGTCTGAGAAGCGCACACTGCGAGGTTCTGTCACCGGCTGTGTACAAGTGATCGTGTGTCAGTCTACGACTGTCTAAACAACATTTCAAGTTGAGAGAACCTCACCAAAGCCTACACCTCAAAAGAAAACTCAGTCACAAGGGAGCCGATTGTCCTTACACGTTTCGGCCACCCGAAACTATGGAGTACAACAGCACCCAGCATGTGTGCCTGCATGCCGGATGGTTGCAGTATAAAGCTTCACAGGTAAAGACTCAAAATTACTTTTTCTTGCCGATGAAGATTGGAACAGTGAGGAAACGAGGGCGGGAGGGGATGGAGAAGGGAGGGGTGAGTGGGTGGTTGTCTGACAACAAACTAGCAACTAAGACTTTAATACAGGGAAGCAACCCCCCCCCCTGTAAGGATGTGTGGGTTAGTGAGTGAAACGTGATGAGGAAGTGCGTGCGTGCGTGCGTGTGTGCGTGTGTGTGTGTGTGCGTGCGTGCGTGCGCGCGTGTGATTATGCTAAACCGGCTTTTTCAGTTCCATTTCTCTTTGGTTATCATTGTGAGCATATCTTGTCATCAGAATGTGGGAAAGACGGCTCACTGACCTAGCACCCTCGCTTTCATAACAACAGAATGGAATAGGAAAACCGCAGAGCTATTATTGGAGTGGCCGGGGAGGGAAAGAGGGCTTGGGGGGAGTCACTCATTCATCTGAGAGGTAACTTTGATAAAAAGGGTGGTGGTGAGATTCGCTACAGTTAATTGATTCCTACATTATGCCTACATACTACATAAGAAGAGAGAGCAGCCTAGTGGTTACAGCAACAGCCTCGGAAGGTGAAGGTTTGGCCATTTTCTGGGTCGATACCTGTGTGGCGCAGCTTACGTCACTCCCCCTCCCAGACCTACACACCCCACCTCCACCACAAGGAATAAGACATGGGCGCCACTCCTCAGAAAGAAAACCGGATCCTTATTGGATCCTTAGTGCCTTCAGGATGTAGGACTATCTTTTATATATACATATAAAGTATTTTTTTAAACGTGAATGCACTTACTGCTGTACTGTCGCTGCTATTAATGTCGTCAAGTGCTAGCTATATATATATTGATGTGTTTTACCTTGATTTACATGTCTTAGCCACGTAATACCACCCCGCTTCCAAAAAAAAAAAAAAGGTTGAAAAAAACACGATGGACTTAGAAGAGGGAGACAGGACTAGAATAGACACAGGAGAATGAAGAAGAGAATAATAAGAGGAACAGCTAGAGGACCAGAGTGAGACTGGATCAAAATGAATATCGACTGGAAAGTGAATAAGACAGGAGCAAAATGGTCCTAGACAGGAAGTGAATGAGACAGGAACGAAATGAATATCGACAGGAAAGCGAAGGAATCAAGAGCAAAATGGATATAGACCGGAAGTAAATAAAACAAGAGTGAAATGGTCCTAGAAGAAGAGAAGCAGACAGAAGATGAAAACTATTTAAAGCTAACACACACTCATGTATAAATACTTGATAAGTAGAGAGAAGCGAAAAATATACCTTGAAAAACATCAAGAAGTAACTAATAGGAAGTTGAAATGTAATTAGTGATTTTCTTGGTAGTTTTTTTTTTTTCAGGATTCCTACCCACTCCTCCCTCCTCACACTTGAACTAACGAGGTCGTTGGTCCGAATCAAGCAGGTTAACGAGGTGCGGGTGCCACTTACTCACAGGCTGGCAACAGTCGTGCCCATCCATCAGTCATTTTTATGTCCAGAACAGATTTGATGGCTCTCATCAGTCCCCATCCACGCTGCAGTGCGGCTTCATTCAATTTAACATCACTCAAAGCACAGATTCGTTAGATGACGACGACGACGACTGGCTGGTAGCCAACACAGTTTTTTTTTTTTTTTTTTGGTCGAACATTGAAAACCCAGACTCTCAATTGTCGCCTGTAATCAGGTTCACTTACGACCATCTCTAAAAATCGCTGACCGAGAATTTTTTTATGGGAAAGCAGTGGATGAGGACAGTTGGTTAGGGTAGTGGTAGAAATCCTTCTTGTCCCCACGAAAACTAGTAGGGTCCTGGGTTCAGATCTCCTTTCTGGGCGAATTCTGTTCACAGAGATGGCGTCCATTTGTTTTCTCCAGGTACTCGAGGTTTCTTTCTTCATCATCCCCACCCCTGCCCCTCTCTCTCTCACTGCAATTTCAAAGAAACCATGCAGCCTAGTCTGGAAATGAAAGTGTAAACATTAATTGCAAAATAAGCTAGTTTAGGACTGGTGACCATTGTGTACATGTGTATTTAAAAATAAACAAAAAAGACAGCCGCCACAAAGTTGACTGCGGTTATTGAATGACACATCAGCGTTAAATGCGAGTTAGCAGCCCGTCGATGTCGCCATCAATTCTTTGTGACAGCTGCAGCGGGGGAAACGGAGTTGAGTGGGTGATGGGTGTCCTTATCATGGGGGGCTGACTTGTAAGATGTTGTCCATGACGAACATTATGTCTGACAGCTTGTACAGAAATAGCGAACTTTTGCCATCAGGGGTCAAGGGTTAGAGCTGAAGTCAGCAAGACAGCTGTGTGCAAGGAGCCTGAGTTAAAGACAAATTTGTGTAAAGAAAACCTCGACAACAACGACGACGACACCGGATGTTTTTGGTTGAAGACTACGAACTGTGCTGATAGTCTCGACACCTGGCAAGTCACGACATTTCCTTAGCATCGGCAATCAAGAACAGGTGTTGCAAAACATTTTCCTACTTTTGAAAAATGTCAGAGGAACAACTGCTTTGTTAGAAATCGTCATCAGACGCAGTATCACACGTTCGCTGATCACCGACATCGCACTGGTGGTGACAGAACTACGATCTCACGGGGCTTGCGTTTCTATAATATTATCGTCTGCCACGTGATCAGTCGACGTGTTCACTGGAGTAGCGATCGTTGGCTTGTGTGACGTCACCGGAGCGGTGAACGTTGATTTTTTCCATAATGACGTCACTAGCGAGTGGCAACCACTGACCTGTGTGGCGTCACTCGACTAGCGGTCGCTGATGTGTTTGTCACGTCACTAGACTAGCGATCGCTAATGTGTTTGTCACGTCACTAGACTAGCGATCGCTGATGTGTTTGTCACGTCACTAGACTAGCGATCGCTGATGTGTTTGTCACGTCACTCGACTAGCGGTCGCTGATGTGTTTGTCACGTCACTAGACTAGCGATCGCTGATGTGTTTGTCACGTCACTCGACTAGCGGTCGCTGATGTGTTTGTCACGTCACTAGACTAGCGATCGCTGATGTGAGTCTGTCGCAAATAAACCCACCTGGCCCCAGGAAAACTACAGTCAGTCCTTTTTCCTGGTAAAAGTTTTTATAAGAAGAGTTTCTGTTCAGTAACTGAGCATTTATCACAACAACAACAACAACAACAACATTTGATTTAGTGCATACTACCAGTCCTTGGGTCATCAGGAAGTCATTAGGGAGGCGCGGTAGCTCACTGGTCACTCTTTCCTCTCTTGGAAGTGGAGGGGAAGGATGCTCATGGCGCTTCCTCCTTGTCAGCCATACTTCCCTGCTCTGACACAAGTGAACTTTTTTTTTCTCTCAGGCTTTGAGTGCATGTTTCCAGCCTGGCATGGAACAAAGGACAAGAGAAAGTTTCAGGCTCAAATAAGACAAGGGATAAAGAATGTTTCAGGCTGACATTGGGGGAACATTTCAAGAAGCATTGCTGAAGTCACGTGACAACTATTGCTTGATGTGTGTCAGTTATGTGTTTGATATCTGTGAGGCATGAGTCGAATAGTATGTGTCGTGTGTGAATCGAACACGTGCCTGAGTGAGTATCAGGTGTGTAAGATGCGTTAAGTATGAGTTCATGATATCCTACATGTGGTTGGAATGTGTCGGATAAATGTCAGATGCTTTGATAGCAGCTTCCGTGTAATATGTTTGTTAGTTTTCTTTTAAAATATTCCCAAGGATTAATCTTACAGGAAAGAAATAGATAAGAACTATATTTTGTTATCAATTTGTTATCAAGTGACATTTCCGTTGTAGTGATAAATAGTTTCGTTGACAGTTATTCCACTGGTGCTTAAAGCAGAATCATAAAAGTCATCTAGATTTTCTTCGAGGGCAAAATAGATAAACACAGCACAAACATATACCCCAATGACTTGTGTGTGTGTGTGATTGAGAAAGAAAGAGGAAGTGAGAGAGAATGTAAGAAAGAGAGAATCTACTAGAACTAGACAAACACAAAAGCAACTCATCGCTCGGTATTGTTTGCTCAGCTCTGATATTATTGTACTCTTGCTATTTTGCAACATTTGTTCAGATCTGTCTCAACCATCAAATGTATAGTAATTTTATTCCATACCACCTCTTCCCTGTCTTCCTTCAAAAGAAAAGACAACTTCGTCTCCTCGGAGCGGGGGTGTGCGATATTTGTAGAGAGGAGAGAGAGAATTCACCTGATTCAACAAACTTGTCCCGATCATAACTGGTTACATTCTTCCACTTCTCCACATATCTGAGTGATGTTTACAGACTAGATGAGATGAACCTACTGAGTGTGTGATGTTACATTTCTCTGGTCGCCATCAGCAGCAAGGTGACAATTAGAACTGTTGCTGCATCGGGACAAAACATCAACTTCCTACTTTCCTCCTCTCCCTCCCACCTTCCCCCAAGTTGTTCATCTCCAAAAAGTGGCTCTTATCCTCTTTTCCACACCCGATAGCAAGAACTTCATCTGCTTGTAGTCGAGAAACAGATAAGAAACAGACCTCCACCATGTCAGCGACAACATTTTGATTACGAAGAAGAGTTGGAGGGATAATGATGAGAAGTTTGTTGACTTTCATGGAGAAAATAGGAAGTAGCTAGTGACACTCCATTATCAAAGTGTAATGTGATCTTCATCTTGACAGACTTCTGCTTCCAGAATCAAGAAGACAATTGTTTTTCATTAGAAGGAAGGATCAGCACACATTCTATACCTTTAGTGACGACAGGAGTTACACTGTCATGGTAAACACATTTGGAAAATATGTTTACTGCCGAGCAGACCATTTTTAGTCCTGATCAATTGGATATGTTTGTCAAGGTGTGAATTACCCACAGGTAATCCACAAAGTTTCGCTCAGTGCACGGCCGGGTTTTGCCCGGACTGCAATGCCAAATACCTGAAACTATTGTCCCCATTGTCCTGGGACTTGGCGCTCGTGGCAGACCACGTGACCATAAGGCCGGTGTGTGGTACACCTCTAGACACTAGCTGAATGGCTAAAGACCAAACTGTCAACTTTATGTCTCATGAAGAATTTAACCGACTGCTTGGTGTTGATCCTAAAGTTAGTTCCTGGAGGCGCGTGATGCAGCTGACCCCAGACACCCGCCGTCAATAACTTCCTTGTACCTGACGTGTACTGAGTCTGACCGAGATAATATGGGAAATTTGTTTGTCTAAAATAGGTTTGCTGAAAACATATTCAGCAGGGAGACTTTAAAATTTTAAACTTTTATTGGGTTTGGTACGAAAATGTACACTTACTAAACCCACACATACATGTACAAATATTCGGCAGACACCCCTGTACTCCTGTCTGAATACTTACCAACATGGATCACTGCACCTCAATACATGTACACACCTACTTGTATACACAGACACCTGTCGTATGTTTGTGTGCCAGAGCCTTCGCGAATCAGTTTATTTCGCGGCCTAGTTGGAAAAAAAATACATAAAAAAAGTAATCCCACAACAAGAACTGTCTGTTGGTCTGTCTGTTGGTCTGTCTCTCTGTGTGTGTGTGTGTGTGTGTGTGTGTGTGTGTGTGTGTGTGTGTGTGTGTGTTGCTTTCTACCGCATTTAACATATTTTACCATTTTTTTTTTTTACCAGTCTCCTCCACACTCATTATTATTATGTTCATACCTCGGTATCACCTGTACAATCACACCTGTACACACAAAGGCATGCACACGATCGCAGCCGAATTCGCCATTACATGCTTGTTGTCAAAGTAAGCACCTTCAGTAAGTCTCAACAACAGTCGACACTTCTCAAGGCTGACAGTCACGTGCACATGAGTGAGCACGTGCACAGTACCTCACGTGCCTAACACAATATTGTATTGCGCACACTGCGCAGTCGTCTCACAACCATGCGCGTCACTGAAATTAGCAGAACTAACTGATGTGAGGACAGAAATGCGTATTTGGGACACTTACCTTTCGTCACGTGACCCTGTAGCGAGGTTTATACATTGTGACAAGCGTCGGCGAAGCGGACAACACGCTCCGGCAAAATTGGACAGGTGCTGGTGCGGTGTCCTTTGACTTGTGGGGCACACGTGTGAACCTAACTGGTTCCAAAACTTAACAACAATAATTCCGAAAGCATTGACTGTGCCTCTTGGGGGTGATTTTGTGCACCTGGGATGTATATGATAGTATTCCTCCTTCTTTTCTCTAAATATACTTTTCTTTTCTGTGCACGCCCTTGCATCACACAAAAAGAAAAAAGAAAGAAAATGTAAATACTGTCAATTTGATAGGCTACTCAATAATTAATCTTTTTAAATGAACTGGTATACAACCTACTTAAGAGAGAGAGAGTTCAGAAAGAAAGTGGGGAGGGTACGGCAGAAAGGAAAAGACAAATGGAGGGAGAGACAGGAATAAACAAAGGGCAGGCAGAAAAAGAGAGAGGGTGAGGATGAAAGAGAGAGGGGGAGAGGAAGTGAAAGAAGGAAGAAAATGTGAAAGATTGAGGGGAGAGGGAGGATACATCTATGTAACGATGTGGATGTAGTGATATGATCATATGGCGGTGATGTGGCTGTATATGTGTAGGTTGTAAAATCTAGCGTCGACGTCATTACCACCCCAACCCTACCGTTCTCCCTCAAAAACAAACAAACAAACTAAAACTGTTCTTGTTGCAGAGAGAATGGAAGTCTGTGTGGGCGGTGCTAAAGGATGGCATCATCTTTCTCTTCCATTCAGAAATCACAACTCTAGAGAACGTAAGTATAATAATCAGTTAACATTCAGGACATCTTTGTGTCACGTGACCTGCACGTCAGCGCGGCTCTGAATGTCGATCCTGACAAGGGTGCACGTGCTTTTTCACACACTTTATTGTTTTTGCAAGCCTCAAAATTACATCCAGATTAGAGCTGACATCGTGACATGTCAGACAATATTTAATACTATATTTGTTACCTGAAATTCTTTAATCGTGTATTTAATTATTCGAGAAGTCCTTTCATCACCTAAACCATTCTTGAACGCTTTCCAGCACATTGGAACACTTCGTCTGGACCAGAATTCTTCAGTACAGTTCAAAGACGACAAAAAGCATGCCTGCAAGTTTGAAATCCATACTTCCAATAAGAAAAATATTTTTAAGGTAAGTTTTGCGTATTGTGGTATTAAAGAGATGTCACAATATTCAAGCAAACACGCAGGATTCGGCCAAGGCCAAGCTTGGTCCAAGCTTGGGCGAATCTTGTGTGTATGCTGGGATGCTCATTGGTGTGTGTGTGGACGCGAGCGATGTTGTGCCTTCTGTATCATTAATCAATGTTTAGATCAGCGGTTCTCAACCTTTTACTTGTGGCGACCCCCCTGACGAACACCGGTACGTCCGCGACCCCCTTAGCCAGCTAGGTCGGTGGAAGAGCGGGGGGGGGGGGGAGCCTTAGCTAACCTCGAACGCCGCGTCGTAGAAATCAACAACGGAAGAACAAAGTTCGTATCTGCAAGAAGTATAACTGTTAATGAAAGTTTACTAAAGCAAATTCTGCGGTGCTAATAAATATTATTTTATTAATTTTATTGGACACTCTCTTTGATTAATGAGAAGGTTGAGCCTGCTTGCTGTTGCATAGAGAAGCGAACCTGTGTGCGATGTTCGTACCCACTGCTATTCGCAGCTCAGCCTCTGCGTCCACACGATTTCTGTATTTCGACTTCAGCCAATGCTGAAAATCCTTGCTCACACATATACGAAGTTGAAAATGGCAGAAGAACTTTCATTGCTTTCTCAGAAAGGAGAGGATATTCACCGTTGATGCTAATCCAGAATGTTGGCACTGGTGTTGTTTGGAAGACCATTTTCAGGGATTGGTCACTCGAAAGGTCGATGAGCTGATCTTCTTCTGTGGACAACCCGCTTGTGCTAGGATCAGCCAGAAATGGATTACGAATCCAATCGTATTTAGTCACATCAATTTCAGCGAAGTAATACTGAAACCTTTCTTGCAGTCCGCTTAGATGGGCAATAATTACATTTTTCACCTGATCAAGATTCAAGTTGTCAGCCTTGCACTTACACAAGCACGGAAACATCAAAAATATTTTCTCTTGCGTCCACAACGAAATTTTTCGGACGAAAGCATTCATCTTGTCAGTTGTTTGTAACATGTTGGTGTCCTTCCCTTGCAGAGAAGTATTCACAACGTTCAGCTTCTCAAATATGTCCGATAAATATGCCATTAGCAGCAGCCATCGGTCGTTCTTAAGCCCCCACCCCGCACTGTCTGGTCATGGCCTTCTGTCAGGGTCCTAGAGTACTAGGAGTGAGCAGTGAGCACGTGCGAGGGGAAAGGGTGTGAATGATGGACGTTTCCTGACTGCGTGCCTTTTAGATGTTTTTTTTTTTTTAAAAAGAGAGGTGTGACTGGAGAGGGAGAGGGGAGTCAGCGATGAGAAATTGGGGGAGAGAGAGGGCAAAAGGCGAGAGGAGGGAGATTGGAGGCTTAATTGTTGAGAGTGGGATTGTGTTTTGAGTTTTGGAAGTGAGAAGTCACTGCATTGCCGAGACAGTGTACTTGAATAGGGAGAAGCGATTTTGAGTTTGATCGCCCTCACCACTCGGTTACACAATCTAAGCTAATTTCACTAATACCGGTATAAGAAACTTTTAAAAAAGGACCACCTTCGCGACCCCCTTGTAGGCACGTCGCGACCCCCCAGGGGGTCGCGCCCCACAGGTTGAGAACCGCTGGTTTAGATCCTTCGGGAAGCATTATTTCATGTGAATAAAATTTGTTTGCTGTCCTCCACAGGTAACGACACCGTACGAGAGAGAGCTATGGCGAGCATACCTTACAGGTGTTTTCACAGTAAGTACATTTATTTCGCTTTTTAACATTTATTCATAGTCCATGAAGTAAAGAGTTTAATTCGGGTGGACTGAACCCCGAACATGGGTCACGTGACCGAACATGCAGTTACTTCGAAGAGTAATAATCGTTGGTGATTTCTCCATATGGGAGTAGCGGGGTCATTGAAAGGGTGAGACCTCACCTAACTATAGCCAACATTGACCTGTATGTTGCTGTCATGAAATGTTTATAATGATGTAGTCAGAGCATGGTGGAGTATGGTGATTTAGAGTCAAGATATATGTTCTGTGATGTCCCTTTGTTTGCAGAACTCTTGGAATCAGGTGGAGCATAACTTTCCGCTTTCTCTTACCTAGGTTTTATAAATGAAGATTTCCTTCACTTTTTTCAAGGCATCACATGACTTTTGTTCAGGACTTTTGCATCACATGTACGATTTCATTAATAATCATTTCAATTGTTTGTTTCCCTCGTGTCTCCACCCCGTCCACCAGAAGACTCTGTGCATATGGCTTCTGCTTTATTTGTAGGGTATCGTAAGCGGAGATTTCATCTTAAGCCCAAGAGAACTTCAGGAGATTCAAAGAAAAATAAACCAGGTGAGACGTCAGCCTGATGCCGGTGTAGCCCTCCTGTCTCCCCCCATCCCACAGACTGACGCCTACAATCAGAGGACTAGTCCGGCCCCCACCAGCCTGAACCGCAATTCAGTCTCCCAGGTGTCCAAGAGGTCCGACAGCAGCGGCAGCACGGCCAGTGCGGAATTCGACCCTCCTCTCCCAAACATCAGTCCAGCTGACTTCAACAAGTCCACTCGGAGCTCCATCAGTGAGTGCGACTCTCTGGATCTGAACAGCGGGGGGCCATTCATGGTAAGAGTAAAAAATTAGGCTCACAGCAGTCCTACAGGTACCTCCAACCAACACACCAGCCAACTGTTGCAAAAAAACTTCATCTAGTTGCTCATTTAATTCGAGATAGTTGCTAGAATAATGCTAGATGAATCTTTTTGCAACATTTGGCTGGTGTGTTGGTTGGTGGTACCCGTAGGCTGTATTTCTTATGAGAAATATTTATATTAGAAACACAAATGGGTTAAAAAGACACACACACACACACGAAAGAGAGATTTTCCCTATAAGACCAAACTATAGCGGTAATGCTATTCTTAAAAAAACCTTTGACATCCAAGAAATTTGTGTCAGTGAAGTGAATGATGAGGCAGATAAAAGTAAGCAGGGATATGAATCTTACTGCTGAGATTGAGAGAGACTGGATCATGAATGAAACTTTGAGAGAAACAAATGATCCAGGAAACATGAGGGATTTTAGTATTTAGTCAGAATAAAAAGTTTAACCTTGTTAACTATTTTATTATTTTAATCATTTAAAAATATTTTGATGTTGTTTATAGTATTCATAACTAATTTTAATGCATTCACTTTGTGCAATGTGCAAGCACTTTAAGTTGTGTTTTTAATAGAAACAGAATGTTTCCTGTTAATCATTCAGCTATGAGATTGCTGAATTTCTCTCTTCTTTTTTTCATTTTATTTATGAAGAGACACAAGTTCTATACAGATGGGAGGAATGAAACTCCTAGGTAAGCGATAAGACAACATTAGAAAACAGTCAACATTAAAACTGCACTTGCACAATTTACATGCATGGTGATAAATCCACACTGATAAAGGAACTTTTGTCTTAATTTCTGCAAAAATGAATCCGGTTAGGGGAACAAGTTTATCATAAGCAAACATTCATTAAGCAGTTATGATGCAGTAACTTCTCCAATACATTTTCAGCTGGTTCTTTCCCAAGTGTTCTCCAGAGCTGGCAGAACGAATCTTGAAGTCCAATCCTACACAAGGCAACACACTTATGCGTCTAAGCTCCAGGGACCTCATTTCTGGCAGCTATGCTATCTCCAAGTGCATGAAAAGGTTTTTGACCTTTTAGTCATCAACTTCAATGCAGTTGGTTAAAGTTAAACTGATCCCTGGTTTTATTGTTTTTTGGTTTGTTTGTTTGTTGTCAACTTTCTCATAAATGTTAGGATTGTACACATCAGTCATGTACAGCATGATTTTTAAAAAAAATTAAGCCTGTCCCAAATTTTAGAGTAAACAAATGGATAGAAAACTTTTTTCCATAAGTGTATTAATTATGTTCTAGTCTTTGTTAGTAAAAGGGAAGGAAAGTGCACCATGTAAATATTGCAACTTTACAACTTTTGTCTTTTTCTTTCGTTAAAATAAAGCTGAAGACAATAAATTGTGAATAACAGAATAATCCCATTTAGTACCATTTCCCTATATTCACTATGTCTTAGAACTGGAGAGGTCTTACATTATGAAATCATCCGTGTGGCAGAGGGGTACAAGATCAAAGTGCAAAATGAGGTGAGCGAACACGGATGTTAGTCTTGAAACTGTTTAGAGAATGGCTGGCCATTAACTAAACATTATGCATGAATGCTAGCGATATTCTTCCCTTGCTGTTACACTTGATAAATTTTAGATATAAAAGACAATTCTGGGTTTCAGCATTCACCCATGAAATGCCTGTCAGAGGTGATGAGCTTTTTCCAGAAAATGTCAGGCGAGGCCACCACATTTCCACTAAAGACAAACAGTTTGCAGGAATTAGGAATTGATGAACCTCACTATGCGGACTTTATTCGACCTCGTAAGTAGATTTTATAAACCTATATGCTTTTCTCTCTCTTTGTCCCTCTTTTTTTACCTTGCTTTCTCAGTCTCTTGTTCTGTGTGTGTGTGGGTGGTGGTGGTGGTGGTGTGCGTGCACATGCATATTCAGTCTTGCAGTAGTTTTCTGACATATTTAAAGATGTCGTTTAAGTGCAAATTTCATGGTGAAAATATTGGGTATTTACTTCTCTTAATAAAATAGTACAATGTTTTCAAAATACCTGAAACAAGAAAACACTTTTCTCCTGTTTCTTTAACATCAGCACTTATATTTATTCAGCTTAAGATCATCCTTTTATAACACTGCTTGTTGACTGTTATGATCACAAAGTTTTCTGTGCCTGCTTTCATTTACATATTTGCACATGTATGTTGTGCTTTTCAGCTTCTTGTCAGATGATTGATAAGAATTCATCTATAAGTGAGTAATTCTAAGCCTATTTCCCACTAAATTTAACACTTGCAGTAGACAACCAGCAGGGATGTTACCATTAACATTTTGTTTACTTGTTTCTTAAGTAAATGTGCTAGCCAACTCCCCATTATATTTCACTTTCTCATGCTAGGATTTACTTTTCTAAGTGGCAGAATGTTTTTTCATATCAATGTTTTGTATAAAAATTCCAGTGTCTGATTTCTCAAACACGCTGTAAAGCAGAATTTACCTAGCATATGTGCCACTATTGTTTTAGTTATAAAAGCAAATAAAATCCATGTATTCATGTCTTCGGATATTTTGGGGCCTTCTTGATGAAAGAGCGGTTTCACTGACAGGCTCCTATGAACAAGATGGTGTGTACGAAGAACCACTGGCTATTAAAGGCGACCTCTCAGAAGCATTTCCCCCACCCCCACCTCCTATATGCTTAAGCGAGTCGGACAGACAATCCCTCAGTCAAGTGAGCCAAACATGGTCCTCTCGAAAAAGTGAGTAATTTCTTTCTAAGGTGCTGGAAGAGGATGGTAATTTACCATGTGGCGCAATCATGCAATCCCTCACTATTCCAGCAAGCCAGCACCTTCTTTCTTACTATTTTTTGTTACTTTAATATTTTCTGTAATTTTTTTGCACAGTAAAGTATATGTCAATAATACTGTATTCTCAGGTGCACTTCAGATCCCTCATTGACTATTTAATCTTCAAACTTCATGGTGTGGGTGTGGGTGGCAGCATATGCCTGCAAGTGTGCTTGCATGTGAATGAATCAGAACCAGACAGTGTGAGAGGAAATAACCAATGACCAAATCAGTAGTTGAGAGAGGGTCAGATACATACTCTGATCTCACTTCACTTCAGATGAACTGAGCAATGCTGGTCGTGGTCTGCCTAAGACAATGAGCAACCCAAAACCTACCAAGCCCAGTGAGATGCGTACTCTGTCAGACATACAGCTGCAGATGCAGACAGACAGTAAGAGTTGAGCCACACTAATAAATTGTTAAAATGTTTTTTTCATTTGATTTGTATGAGCTGTATCATGCTTGATTCATTGGAAGGCTTTTATGGAAAAAAGAATAATGAATTCTCCAGGAAAAGTCAGGCGATCATTCTTTGACTAGCTGGTTTTGGGGGAAAATTGTTTTCCTATAGTAGTAATGTACAGCCCTGTACATAACTAGATACTCAATTTAGTTCCTATGAACGTAGTGTTTGAGTAGCTCAAACTATTTGTATGACAGTTGAAGAGGTCATTTGGTGACATCAAATTCCCCAGGGTGACCACACCATTATGATGTCTCCTAGGACGGCCCGGTCTTGTAAATTTTATGCCTTTTAGTGTCCACTTGTTTTTATCTGAGCAAGTAGATATCACATTTTTAAAGCAATAACAGTCACTGGTTGAGAGTCAAATTAAGCTGATGAATGTTGATCTTTACTTCATTAACTATATACTCTCCTGTTCGGTGTACTGTTACATCTTGACTAAAATGTGTTATTTCTTTGCTGTAAAATAGTTATTAGGACTGCTTCCCAAGTATTTTACAAATTATTTGCATCCATTTCAGAATGGTTAATGATGGTACATGTTAAATGTTAACTGTGTATATTGGAAGACAATATACAGTGTAATTGGACCTCGTTAACTAACATCATTAAATATCCACACTCTAGTTATGTCTGCTACAATAAGGCAAGGCCTTTCTTAATGTAATCATAGGACTGTTTTTGTTTTTGTTTAAGGTAACATTGTTCTGGGTATGTAAGGTATTGCAGATTTTTAACTGCTTAATGCTTTAACTGCTTTAACACTTTGAAGCTTGAGTATGTCATGAACATAAAGCATGCTTGTATATAGTTACTATTTCCTAGTGAGTTTGCAAAAAGTTTTTATTTGCATGTTTGAAGATCAAACCAATGCTTTTGGCTTTAAGGACTCTATTCCTAATTCACACCTCAAACTCAAAATTTCAAAAAAGAAATACAGTTTTTGAGAAATTTTTTGGAAGCTGACCATCAAAGTCCAGTGACTGACATTAACGTGAGCAATCCAAACACACATGCTTCACTCTGTAGCATGGCTAAGCAAGTCTCTGACAAATGAGGTTCATAAAATGTCAGATGTCTAATATGCAAGTGTAAGAACATAAGCAAACTCAGTGTGATCTTTAATTTAAGATTTTGATGCGCTATAGTCTGCACAATGATATGAACATATTTCCAATAGTAGTACATGTAGAAAATATTATTATAAAGTGGTCACATATAGATACACCTCTTATTGCAATAACAGCAGAAAAAAGTATTCTAGCTTGGTGTTAGGACATTTTTTGATTCATTGAATAATGGCAGAAAGATATGATTATAAATATTCTTACATTTATAAATGTGAGAAATTTATGTTAATACGCAGCCCTGATGTTTCTTTATTTTTGCACTTTCTTCACAGTTATTACATGTAGACTGGTACTATTATACTTTTAAGAGGTCAAACGTGGAGTGGAAACAAGACAATCCTATGAATGCTAGCCAGATTCTTACCCAAATGCTTTCATCTGTCAAGTGTCACAAAACTTGATCATTTATAAGCTTGGAATCTAGATTATCCAGTTGTCTTTACATGCTGGAAGATATTTTTTTTATAATTTTCTTTGCTTATAAATTTGTATAGATTCACAGAAACTCCATGTAGATCCTTTAGGATGTAGCCTAGACTTTTAATATCGATCAACTCTCTGGCAAAACCCAGTCAATATCCTAAAATGTTTTTTTTTGTCTGTTCATTAGAAATACTAAAGCATGCCTTAAAGCTACAACTAGACAATTTGTAGAAGCATTTTACCTTTTTATTTGATACAGTTAACCAGGTCACTGAAGCATTTTGGGGGTTTATTGACAACATATATAGCTGACTGCCTTGTATGATAGCTTGATTGCCAACTGTCGTACATTTACAAAATTGTAAAACTCATAATCTGTGCATTAACTTGATTCTGTTTGTAGGATATAATTCATATAAACCTTTCAACATCAGAATTTAATTATGCATTTTGAAAAGACCAAATCTCCTTTTATTTCTGTGACATCTTAAAAACAAAATTCAAGTCATCCCACTTATGCTTTTCTTCGCCCTAGAAAATTAGTGAAAAGATTTCAGCACGTTAACTAATGACATCTATATATTCCTGTGGCCTTTCAGAAGTTAATTAGAGATTACTTTGCCACTACACTTGCAGTTCTACTTGAACATCAGCAGTAATTTCCCCTGTTGCTTTATATTTGATGTGTGAATCCTTACTGAGACATGATGTTTGATGTGTGGATCCTTACTGAGACATGTCTCCTCTTTAAGACACATTTTCAGACTGTATTGAGGACTTGACGTGCTTTTAAAAGTTATTTTTGTCTCACAGGTGTCATAAAGGATTTTGATGACCAGTTGGAAAAAATATCTTTGGATGGTGAGTTAATTGGGAATTCTCTCAATGTTTCTTCATGTGTATGTGTGTGAAAGACAGACAGAGACAGATTTATTGTGCTTTTTAAAATTAATTTCAGACTTACCCCCTCCTTTGCCGGAAATCCCAAAGGATCGCCCAAAACTTAACCTAAATCAACCAATTTATGCAAATGACGACCAGTCTACCAAAAATGGCAATGGTGAGTACTGTGTAACTATGCACACACATCCAAAATAATTCTGTTATACATTCTTGTGACTACATAGCAGTGTACTCTTTATGCACAAACAATAGATTACCCCTGATGACTAACTCGACTAACTCTTTCATAAATCCTAACAGAAGAAGAACTTGCAGAACTTTGTGCATGATGTCTTTCATGCTTGCATGATTAGTCTTATAATTGGACACCCAAATTATTTGCATGTCACAGTTATGCTTTTGACTGGTCAGCTGAATGAAGAGTAAATTGTAAATATTATTTGCTTCAATGATTTCTCATGACTTCTTAAATTTTCCCTTAAGTATATGTGTCTCTACACACACACAAATCCTGGTGTGTGTATATTGCTCTGTTGCACTGGTTGCAATAGTATTGAAATGGCTGTAGATTCATGTGCCTTTGTGTCTGGGAAAATCCCTGAATTATTAACAAACGTGCATGCCTCAGGTTTATGTTTAATCTCTTATAGCAGGTTTCCTCCCGTTACTAACAGCTGTTCTGCTTTAATGTTTATCATGCTTTAACTAATCCAATTAATTTTTTTGTGCTCTGTATACTGGACATCACTAACTCTCCAGGTATGTGGTGGAATCATTTATTCATGCTATTCATGCCTTGCAACATAGTATGCAGCCATATGCCTGGTGTTGTCAAACCTAGATTCTGGGATAAAATCACCATCATAAGCATTTTCAGACAGCAAATCAAAATGCATGTCATAGGAAGACAGTTTCATCTAAGAACCATGGGCACAGTCATTTAGTTGTAATACACCGTATAAAGGCCACATTTTCTATTAGTAAAGCTTATAGTTTTCAATACCATGGTTGCTCACGACTGCTAGATTTTATCGAATTGGTGTACATTGTGTGCATTAGTCTCCTGAACAATGCATTAAAATCTGAGTTTTTTGCTTGCCAAGAATATCAGCACACACTGTCTCTTAATGGTGCACTTGGAGACTGTAATAGTTGTGTAAAATAATTGGTGATAATAATCCATTGATGATACCCCATTCCCCAATAATCTCTGCAAGTATCAGACTCATTCCTCAAATTCTAGAAATTGACTGCAAAACCTCTCTTGTTTATAAACATTACTTCAGAGAATGATAATCCTGATAGTATAAAGGTAATTTTGTGTAAAGGTGAACTGTGAATGTTCTACATCAATGGAGTCCAATTTTTTTATAATGGTTATAGCGATAAAAGAACGCAGTAGCAGCAACATTGGTAATGGAAAGCATTAGCAACAACAGCAACAGCCAAGGCAACTAGCTATATACATGTATACATGGTGATGCACAGTGCTATTAATGCACATAAAGTGGCTTGTACTTACAAAAGGGGATCATTACTAACAAATTTCATTACTAACAAACTCTGTAATAACAATGCCTTACTGACATAAGTAAATGAAAGTGAGCTACACTACAAAGATCATTTTTAAAAAATTAAATTATGAAATGTGCACTTGTAAGAGAAATATGTATGCTGATTATATTCAAACTGTATGATACACAGCTGATTGAATATAAAATAATGTAAGGCTTTCTGACAGGCCCAGGGCTATATGCATTAAAAGTATAAAATATTAATGGTTCACAGAAAGAAAGCTATATTAGAATAAGATGTGTACTGACAGGTCCTGTCAATACACACCCTCGCTATTCTCAACGGTCCATGTCTATGCCCATGCCATTTGACACTCTGCCATCATTTTCTTTGGAGTCTAAAGGTGAGGTACCCATTGTTTTCCTTTATCATCAACCAAGCAGAATAAGCTCCCCCATGGAAACTTAATGCAAGAGATTAATTGCTCTTTACCTTCACATGCTTTTTCAGTGTAAGCATTCAAAATGATTCTATTAACTAATCTGCTCAAGAAGCTGATGAGGGTTCATTTACTTTGTGTTAAATCATCAATGCAAGTAATGGTACAAAAACAAATCAGCATCCAAATTTAAAAGAAGAATTTTGTACTGTTTTTCTGTCTCCAATAATAATAATAATAAGCTTGTTTATACTGTGTAGTGCCATATCCCAGCCCTTTGGAAAATCTCATGGTGCTTTTATAAAAACATATTAACAATAAATATTCAATATGTACCTATATTTCCTTCTGATTAAGGAGCTCAATGCATTTACAAAGTGTCTAGCATTACAATGCACAAATAAATTAGTACACCCAAATGCCATATGACTCTTACCAACCACTCAACTATTCAAATATGAGAATAACAATGAAGATTACTTATAAAGCTCAGCTCCCTAATGACTCACAGCACTTTACAAAAAATATCAACTAACATAATAAAAGCCATATCTCATACATTCAAACAATTAAGGATCGAGCTACTAGGAGGATGGGGGAAGAGTCGGTCTGTCAGCATTGGCTGTCTTTGAGGTTTCCTCCAACGAATAAACTAATTCCATAGAAAATCAAGTATATGGCTGCATCCTTTGTTCTGCATGTTGCATGACAATCTTTGTGTTAAATTCTTCATTTATAGACATCTGCCAGTGGTAAAGACCAAGCAAACTTTTACCAGTTGTTAAAAGAAGCAGCCACTATCATGCCCTTGAGAAAAAGCATTTTAAAACTCTAGGTCCCATGAACTAATATGCTAATATCACTCAACTTTCCCATCATACAAAATTTTTGTCACATTTACTTCTCAATAAATTTCAAGTTTTTTATATGGTACAGAAGACTAATTCAATTTTTACCTGTCTTGTGAAATAACATATATAATAGAGTCAATGAATTGTGCTATATTTGTATAAAATAATTGTTACTTTAGATGGGAAAAAGGTACTATTAAAAGAAAATGTCTCATAAGTTTGTATAGTAGCAAGATATTGTAATAAAAGAAAGAATTTCCTTGGAGATGCAATAAGAATAAGATTAATTTTTGCAGTGATTGCAAATACAAAGCCACCGATGGTTACTCCAGAAGGAAAAAGGCAATCTAATCCACGCCCTGGACTACCCTTGCAAACAAGCCAGTCCTTTGACCAAGGAGTGAACGGCACTAACATTCCAGGTAAATTGATGTCAGCCACGATGGCACCATTCTTCCTGTTCTGTCTCAGTGTGTATTTAAACAGCAAAGTTTGGGGTTAACCTGTGAATCTGGCACTTTCAGAGTGACTGACGCAGAAAATTAGCTGTGAATGTTGAGTTTTGCTTAAACATCACTTAATGATGTGTGTGGGGATGCTAGTACAGATGTTTATTTCTCCTACATTTTATGGCATAAAACACTTGTAATGAGTACTCTTGTTAAGGTTGTTCGTACAACCATCTTGCTCATCTGTGGCATTAGAATTATTTCTTAAAGATACCCCTTTTCTTTGTCTACCCATGATAAATTTTTTCTCCCAAACAGTGAAAAATCACGGAAAGCCTGTGTTGGGATTATGCATTGTCAATTATTACTACTATACCCCAGCTTGTTGGGTGGGGGAATGGGAGATGGTGGGTTCCAAAGATGTCCATGTAAACATGATATGTTTGCTTTCTCCAAACCCATCACACCCACTCTATCTCAGGCCCACAAAAGTGCATCCATGTTTGATGTACCAGTTGCTGCTTTTGTAATCTTTTGTCATCTGGCAACCAGACTGTCAATGGTTGAGTTCCTTAAGTCTGACAAAAATAACACGCAAAAGTTCCGTCTCACCGTTTTTATTGAAAATGATGCTATTTCTCTTTGGCTTTGTATTCTGTGTAGCTTTCTCTTGCTTGCTAGATTATATATTCTTGATTAGTAAGTATTGAGTCATTTTGTATTATGCCTTCAGTATTTCTTATACCTAAATGCTTTAGCCAGTAAAGATGATGAACATCCTTGCAAACAATGGTTGAGCTTCAGAAAGAAAAAGAATGTTTCGCAGGGCCATATAAGGTTAAATTGTATTTTGGATTGTAGATATTTCTAGATATGTTAATACATGTGTAGCTGAATTGTTTGACACTACGTATGTTTCTTCCCACCAACATTAAACCTCAGTCAAAAAACATTTATGCTTTTTGTGAGCAATTATAAAATGCTAAGCATCAAGAGAAAAACATGTCGATAGATATCTTAAATAATTTTAAGAGACCTCCCAGTAGACTTTTCGAACAATTGTAAAAAAAGATTTCTCAGCATTTTGCATTTTAGATAATCATTATTGCCATATTTTTGTTCCATGTGCTCATCTGTACCTTCTATGGGACACATCTCCCACCTGTATGACAACCACCACCTGTCTGCACGCTTCTGCTAATATGTGCACGCCTGTTTTGCTGCAACTGTTTGCACTGCTACTTGATCAACTATATATATATAAAATGCACTTGTTTTACAATTTTCATTTTTCCAAAACACATGGTTTATGCTTATCCACTTGTGTTACTCTAAATGCCTGCTTGTTTCCTTCTGTATAATGAATTGCTTTATCATTTTCCATGGTACCAAAATATTACCCACTTTACTCATTATGTGATGCTTTCTTCCTTCCTCTCAATGTCATGCACACAGTTGCTGTTAACCAATCACACTTCAAGCTAGACTCTGCTTCACCTGTGCCACTTGATGTGCCCGCAAGACGCACATCCCTCCCCCTGCCTTTACGTCCAACTGTATGGCATCGCTTTCGCCAGCGCTGGACATCACAAAAGTCTAGCATTCCCCTCCCTCTTCCCCCTGACATCTCTGATCAGATAGCAGCAGTGCAGAGGAGAGCGACAGCAGTTCAGTTAGTGAAAGCGGAAATTCAAATGGGGAGAAACAAAGTGCAGATGTGTATTATACCCCTGTGCTAGAAGAAGATGAAGAAATTTATGACTTAATGTATGTACCAGGTCAGGGAGGCCCTATCCAGTTGGCTCTCAACATGAGCCCCATGCAAGATGAGCTGAGGAAAAAACTAGAAGCAAGAAGGAGCAAAGTGGATCAAGTTGAAGACACTGTGAATCAGGAAAGTGACAAACTATATGAAAACCTGTATCAAAATTGACTGTGGACTTTTCCTTGTAGCATTCTGAACTGGCAGGACACCTTACAAACTGAAGGTGACAGAAGTCCTTTAAGGCTTGTGATTTACATTCCAGCAGTAATCATTACAATGTAGAGCACATGATTACAGTACATAAATATTGTGTCATGCTGTGATTTTTAGTGACAAGAAATCTATAAAAGGAGATTTAAGATTATTCCTTTAAAGGTTATTGTATTTCAATATCCATATTCACGTACACATAGTTGGTAATGCACACTGCCGTTTAAGAAATTTCTAATAGTTTTGAGAGCGAGTTTAGAGCCGATTTCTCTGCCTACACTTGGTAGGACAAGAACAGAATCCATCTTTATGGACAAGAAATCTCTCATGCTTTGATAAAATGTAATATTTTAAATGGAAGAATGCCACCAAACTGTGTACACAAGTGCGAAAAGCACGTCCTTAAGGATGAGGATGCAGGGGATGCAGCTTTAGTATGTGGTTTACTTTCAATGGCCTGTGCACTGTTGAAGTACTCAGTTGATTTGTCGAGTCACAATATCTAGCAGAAAAGTTTATCCAGTGGAAGCAATGACATCAGCAATTTTTGTTTCAGCAGGAGTCTTTGGAACCCATTTATGCTAATGTTAAAGTTTTTGAACAGAGAAGCCCCAAGCAAGATTGTTGCTAAAACACAAATGTTTCGATTTTGAATCTTGAGTGTACATGACATCCACTGTAGTTCTGTGTTTATCCTGCCTATGGCTTCATGGATCTTCTCAGCTACTTTGTGATCATTTAGTGTCAGAACTTGTGCTCACAGTAATTATTGAGTTGTTTTTCAGCAAAGTATAAAGCACTTTGAGACTGCCTTGATAATGAGGAAAGTCAAACTGTTGTTATTATTAAATGCAACAGGAAAGAACACTGCCATGGAAAACACAAAACATTAATTTCCCAGTATCCTGCTTGCCTTGCTCTTCACTTATTTTCACCTACGCACTAGTTTGTTGTAAAACTTTTGAGTGAAAAATTAATAACAAAAAGACTGTTAAACATCAAAGGAGTCTTGCATATCCCTCAACTGGTTAAGCGGTCCGATGGTGCAATGATAAGCACCTGCCACCAATACAGTGAAGATTGTCCTGGGTTCAGATCTTGGGCACGCTGTTCTCTCTGCATGTGACATCTGTTTACAGGGCTGGCTGCTTTGCCATGATATAGTCTTAGCTGCTGGCTCAGCGTAAAAATCCATTCCCCCTCTCCCCTTTATCCACTGGAACTTTTTCATATCTTTTGGTAGCGTTTGTTGATCATGGACTCAAGTCCTGTACTAAGCGAATACTGGTTCTCCTCTATATATTTATGTGTTTGTGTGTGCAACATCATGTAACCATCTACACCTGCTTAAAGTTCAGTATTTCATGGATGTGGTAAACTGCTGATGTCATAAATCATCCTGATCACTTGCAGCCTACATATTGCCCACATCTTGCACTTCATATTAGTAAAATGTTTGTCACTATCCTACCAGCTATTCCAAAGGTTGTGGCTTGAATGAAACAAGAATGATATAAACACATCCACACAGCAACAGAAGGGCATGCAAATTTTAGAACATGAACAAATGCGTGTGAATGAAGAAAGGTGTATCCCTATTACCTTTGTACTAACACTGAGTACAGTAAGAACAGGCCAACAGATTTGTAACAGGTTAATCTGGCTACAGACCTTTCTACTTATTACATGAAAATATAAATACTGTCTGAAATAGGATTCCTTTCTGTTAAGTGTCTAGGCAAACATGGAGACTTTCTTCAATGTGGATTTTAGGAAAGTTATACAAGCTTTCTTCAACAGGACTTCCACTAAAATGGTTTTTTGTGTTCCATACTTTTTTTTTTTTGCATCATGTCATCAGTGATGATAGATGTCTGTGTATTGTAGTGTAACTTTCTGACGTGGCTATTCTTGTGCTGCAAGGGCCATTGGTAGTGTAATAATGCAGATGATTTTGCATTATCAGTAGTACCAATATAAGGCTACCTGTGCAAAGTACGTAGCTGCCAGTACACAAGTTATTGCACACTTTGCTGGCATAGTGGCGACAATATGAAAAAATGCCAGGTGGCAAAGATTTGCTGTCAGAAGGGCTTAGGCGGGTAGGAGACACAAAAGACTGCAAAGAAAATATCAGGACTTGCATGTGATAAGCATCTAAGGTCCGTTGTTACTTTTTAATGTCCTGTACATGTTTTTATTAAAGTATTACATAGCAAGCTTTGTTTCATCTCATTTTGAAGTGACTCCAAGTGTCTGCATCTGGGTACACCAAGCAAGCTATCATGGAAACTACAGTAGTAGCAGCACGCTAGTAGTCCAATTCTTCAACTTCACTAAATCTCTTACAAAATATAATCTAAATACAGTTTAAGCAGCATGATTGCTTTATAACCCACTTCATTGCTTTCCCCTCATGATTCCTCTTCTTTAAGTTTCAAACAGCAGGAATATCCCCCCCTCCCCTACACACACTGCAGTAGAATATATCAAGGGATGCATCAAACACCGAAAATGTGAAAGCACGACAATCCTGATGTGTACAATGTTTGGGGGAGATGGACGAGTGGAGATGTGAGGTGTGCAAGATATTTTTTGATGCTAGTTTATGTTCAATTAGATCTTTTCACATCAACCATTACACTTTGCCTACTTAAAGAAGAGATAAGTAAAAATAGTGAAGACTTTAATTGCTCTAACCAAAAATGTAACACAATGCACTGAAACAAAAAACACTACCAGTAATTCTTGTCAGCCATAAAAAGAAAATACTGTGCAGGGGCATCTGTCATTTTTCAGATCAAGACATTTTCAGGGAAGCATGTTTTCACAAGATTTTTACAGTATCTGAGCATGACAGCATGCTAAGTTGTACTAAAACGCACAAAGGCCAACACTCAGTGGTCGCTGACCTATGGGGTCACCAGCTGAGGCAACATATGTGACAGATTGTGTAAGCAAGATTCACAACATGGAAGCTACCCTCTCAAATTCAGGATTTACAAAACAATGAGACTTTGTGCTGAACATCTTTCTTCGCCAACCCATCCTCATTGTTCAAAATGCTAAACATGAACTAAAATTTGCATGCCATCTTACAAAATTTGTAATGTAAATATTCCAGCACAAAAATGACACAAAAGAATCAGACAATATTCTATCTTCTAACTGCAATTTTTGTTAAAAATTTTTAAACGAAGTTAATAAAGTTTTGAAAGTTTTTCAGTAGCAAATATAAACTTACAACTGGTATCAAAGAACGCCAGTTTTTTTTTTAATTTCTTTTTAATTTACTAGAATCTCTTCGATGATATTTGCCTTAGATACTTGACCATCATGGTCTAATGACCTGCTGTTTGTAAAAGACCGTAGTGTGATGAAGAGAACCATCTGATCCCAAAAATAATACAAAACTAATTCCTTATATATCAGTCTGAAAACTCAGCCAAATGAGATTGCCACATTGCTTGTACTTTGTTCACTCCTGCAATTTTTAACATACTATTTGTAAAGGTTTGTCTCACGCAGGCACGAAGTTCATAAACAGGCAGCAAAACTTGCAATTGTTTCCATTTTCTTCCATCCTCATTCATAACTCACACAGGACAAAATTCTCAGTGATTACACATTTCTGCACTCCTGAAAATATGCAGCAAAGTGGGTAACACTTGGAAAACGATGACCTCAATACAAGCAAAAATGGCATCCACAAGGTTGGGTGGGGGGGGGAGGCAAGACAACACCAGGAAATGCCAATACAGTCCTCTGCCCCCCACGCAATAAATGCAGGATGCAAAGTGGCTGACTTGTAGACATTTCATGCAGCTATTTCTGGTTGACAGCCTCTGTCATGTCCTCTCCTTCTTTCTTCTCTCTCTTCTCTACACCTGCACAAAAATATGGTTATTTGCAATTAATTATTTCTTATAAACAATAATCAGCTTGAGAATCTTCTAAATGGCCATATTTAACCCTAAAGTATGGCTTTTTGTGATGGATCAGACTTTTTTTAAAAATCTTTGTATAAGAGCAGTGTGAAAGGCACCCAGATGCAGAGCTCATGATGACAAACAGGTACTACTCTTGAGCAGAGTCAGATGATGGAATCATAGTCTAGCTTGGAGCAGATCAGATACACATGAAGTTGGATTGTGTGGTCTGCCCCCCACCAGCGTGATCAACTACTCAGAGAATATCCAGAGCTTTCTAACATAAGTGGTGTTGAGATTTCATATGGGGAAAGGAAGGATAGTTTTCAGACGACCTGTTAGCACAAAAGTATGCTGTGGTCAAACACAAACTCAAAGACAACCATAATCATATTTTCGTATACTCTGCAAGAAATATTTTCTCTGTAGTAATCTTTGAGTGAAAAAGAGCATGAGACTCAAATGGAAAGTTGCAGTCATCATATTTTGTTACAAGGCAGGGGTGAGGGGGGAAGCATAATATACCAATGAATTATACAAAATAATTCACAAATGTAAGAAGTGGCCAACAGAAAAATGGCTAAGGTTTTCTACAAATTAGACTAAAGCAGACCTGGGCAAAGGCCGGCCCGCCTCCTGTCTCTGACCGGCCCGCCCGCCAGTATATATACTACATATACAGTATTGGGTAAAACTGAGTTAACTATATTAGTCCGGCCCTCTAAAACCATCCCAATTTCTCATGCAGCCCCTTGGGAAAATTAATTGCCCACCCCTGGCTTAAAAATGTTTGCAACCTATCAAAGAAATGTATTACTAGAGAGTCAGGTAAATACACAAAAATTGTGTTGAAAAGATGTAGATCTTGAAAATGCTCGTCTCAGCTGCAAACTGGTTCTTACCGTCTGGTCCCTCACTGCTAGTTAGGCGTCGTTTACGTGGGTTATTAAATCTCTGGCGCTGAAAACGGGGAGGAGGCAAAGGTTCCATTCCAAGAACTTTGTGTATCTGCCTGAAGGCCAACAGGCGGAGAGCATGCTACAAAAAAAAAGCAACAGGCACAACCCAATTAGAACTGGTGTTATTTTCATCTGTTGCATATGTTGGTAATTACCCCTGTACCATTTGCTGTAAAAATTACTAACTCTTCACAACAGACCATGTTGAAGATCTCCAAAATTATTCTACTTCTTAAATCTTGTTAGTTCTTTAACTTCATTTTGCCCCTACACAAAGTTCATTGGTAACAGTACTTTAATGCAATAATGACGTGCCCAGATTTGTGGAGAAGGGGAAGCTCACATATTCCTCAGAAGTTAAACTGAAGCAACTGCAAAATTAGCTTATGACTATGTACCTGTGCCGATGCTGTGAGATCTTCCCTCATCTGATTGGTCAGTGATGCCAAAGCATCAGTAGGCTCCTTCTCGCATGGGTCATACAATCCTGGCCCACCTACAACGGAAAAACAGAGAACTAAAAATTCTAGAAGACCGTAAGTTATGCTTGCATAATTATCTGCAAAAAGAAGACATTATCTATGTCAGTCTGTTGGTGAACTAGAGCAAGACAGCACAAAAAATGTTGTTTTGTAATTAAAGCATAATGCTTTGTGGAACAGCACTCTATCTTTATGCTACATAAATAAATTATTTTTAAAAATTCAGGTAGTTAAAATTTATATATCATCTTAAACTTCTGATTTTAAAAATGTGTTACACAAGGCACTTGAGTGTAACAGTTGTAAAGAGATTCTAGCTACAAAAGATTAAAATATAATTTTTAAATGTTATTAGCTAGGAATTCTTTACAATTTTAACACTTAAAAATTCTAGTGGACTGTAAAATTTGATCTCCCAGGTCCTGGAAACTGTAACATGTATGAATATTACTTCTCCTAATCTAAAAGTGTACCTTGAAGATTGTTCAAGGTAAAGGCTGGATCAAAAGGCCTCCCCACCCCCACCCTACCCAGTTTAATGTAAGAGTTTACATCTGAAACTACAAATCTCAACAAAATGCATACCTGGCAACAAAATGCCCGAAGCAATACACTCAAAGACTCGGCGCAGTGCATCTCCAGGACTCATGTTTGGGCCTCCACTGCTCACACATTTCTCTACAAGCAGTTCCATGGCCTGCAGTCACAAACCAGCAGATAAGAACCATTTTGATAACATGAATTTAAGTGCAAACAAGAACAAGCTTTAAACTAACATTTTATGTGTCTTGCCATGTTTTTTCTTCAAAATTGTATTAAGACAATAAAAGGCTAAAATGCTTTTATTAGTATTCATGAGCTAAAAAGAGACAAGTTAACGTGTACGTTCAAGCACAAAAAAATGAAAATAAAAGATAAAAGTTACTGCTCTGGACACCTGGATGCAACATGATATGGTATGATCTGCCCAAGCCAACATTTGTGTGTAGAGGTGAGTTCTGTGACCCGTAAAGTATGCTGACAATGTGGAGTACTAATAGAAAATTATCTGGTAGGAATGTTACAACAATGGCCTACAAGCAAAAGACCTGTAAAGGTGAGGAAGTGGAAATAAAAAAGAACCAGGATTTCAACACTCAGAAACAAACAAATGCGAATATTTCCATGCTAGGAATTCCTTAAGAGTTTTTAAATTGCTAACAAGCTTACCCATTCATTGAGATGTGACCATGTAGGTACACGCTGGCACAGATCCCTCAGTATGCGTATGATAATGACACATGATGGAAGTCCTGTGGCTCTAGCCTGTCAAATTCATGTCAGCATACATACAAACATTCATCATTAGCCTTTTTTCTTTCTGCGATTGTTGCACATTTCTACAGTTGTGCACAGGTCATCACTGTCTTGTCTCCAGTCCTCCCTCAATGTGCAGCAAAATGCACAGTAAAACTATAAAGGTTATTCTGCTTTCAATACATTACAATATTAACTTCCTAGTAATCTGTTGTTGGGGATTGAAAAGGAGAATAGTAATTTCTCTTTCAAGAAAAGAAAGGGAGCTTGATACATATCTATATCTGGGACACTGCACAGCATGCCACATTGAAACATCAGGATTATGGAGTCAAGTCAGTGCAGAGGGTAAGTGGGGAGAGGAGAAGTGATCAACACGTTTAATCTCTAAGCCCACATTAAAAAAAAAAAAAAATCACAATTAGTCACAAATTTTCTTCTCATCCTCTCATCACTTTCCCACTGCCACCTTTATGGCTGCAGAGGAAAATGTTTTAGCATGACTGCTGTAATGGACACGGAGGAGGTGGTTCACATGGCTAACAAGTGACCGTCTTCAAATCAAAACATAGTTTCAGTCCAAAAGGACTTTCGTTTCTGTAAACTGTACCTAATTCTGGAAATTGAGGCTGCATTTACTACTCTTTATGGGGTTTTTATTCAAAGCTTATTTTCCACTTAGCACATAACTGCTGTACTTTAGTGCATGTTAAAACATTAAACATTATTCAAAACACATCAATACTAGGCTTGCGACGGTTGTTTGATTGAGGCAATCTGTTCATGTTGTCAAGAAAAATTATATAACACTCTGGTGTCTTGACATCCCCCACCCCACAATGCCACATTTTCTCAAAATTACTTTGCACTAAGTCTTAATTTTGTTGCTAAACTAAGCATTAGCCTGGCTTGCTTCATTTACTTGTTTGATCTAATTAAGTGCTGACGTAAAGACAGGTCACACCACCTCCGCCACATCTACGTACATCACTTTCCAGCCTCATGATCAATCTTGAGTTAACTTTCCTTTTGTCTGACCAAGCACACCATCATAATCATTGCATGAATGCTCACTTTGAAAACCCTTTTTTTCCAGCAGCAAAGATGGATGAAACACTATTTTAGAGAAAGCTTTTTACACTGTAGTCATTATATTAATAAGCAAAAGAACAAATACTAAACTGCAACCTTCTTGCAACTGACCCTAGTGATGCTAGTTTTCATTTTACACAGCCTACACTTGACCTTTTTCTTGGGGAGGTGTGGGAGTGAGAGTAGGAATGACTAGAACAGTGTCCTAATCAGGCCAAGATCCACAAGGTCGATTTTAACAATATAGCTACAATGCAGGCAAGATCAATCAATTTATGCCCATCATACTGCAATTCAACTGTTTCCTGCTCAGCATTGCTTACACAATTACCAATTTATTAATGGCAGTTTAAATAATACACTACAAAGATTTTATGTCATCGTCAAGAATTTACAGACAAGAAAGACTATTTCATAACAGACAGTTCAGAGCACTTGCGCATTCCTGTCACCCACCCACTCATGCAGTTTTGTTTCTATCCATCATTTGCTTTCACTCAATTTTGTCTTTTTTTTTTTTAATATTTATTTTTCTCATTCTCTTATTTCGAAAGACTAGGTCCCTGATAGGCACTTTGGGACACAAGAGTTCTGGTACAGACAGAACCAGTCTCCTTTCCAAAGGCTTGCTCAGGAACCCCAAAACCACCAAGGCTCTTTCCAGTTAAAAACAAAAAGCCACTCTTCAACATAAGCCTTATTTTCCCACCTCTGCTGAATGTCTTAATTATGTGTGCTTGCACTGTCAAACAAGTTTATGATGGTCATACACAGCAGTAATCAAACAAAGCATGTTTTACATCAAAACAACAAGGAAAAAATGTACCATAAGGCTGAAAAGTAGGAAGAAAAGTGTCAAACCTGGAACCATTTAGCATGTCGGAGGGCAGCTAGAGCAGCCAGGCATTTCTGCCTATCCAGAACATCCGGCGGGTCTTTCACGCTTATGGTCTCTATAACAATGGTGCGCAGAGTTTGGTCTCAGTGCGGCCACGTGGAATGGGTGTTTGACCATGTGTGGGGGTCCGACCCTTCCCACACAATACTGTGCACATATGCGCAGGTGTGCAAAGTGTGGTTTGGGGTATGGACATGGCAAAGCAGATGCAAGGACAAAGGCGCAAAATACCCAGTCTCTCTCATGCTCCTAGTCTTTGATTGTCTTCAGATTTGGTTTCCAGATTAAAAATACTACAGTAGCTTATGAAAAGCCCCTAGTACTATTCCCAACCACAGATGAGTGCTTTCCCTCCCTCTTGTTAAAACAGGCTGCAAAAATTTAGCATAATATAAAACTGGCACATTACAGTGGCTGCCTTTTTGTTTCACAACCTGTATGACGAGCTTGACACTTATCTGTTAATCTTCATGTTTTCACATTGAAACAATAGGTAGGAAATGTCTTTCTGTTATCAGCTCATATTAAAATGTAAAATGAAACTTTTGATTAAATGAAATCTATCCAGCTCAACTTGCTACAAACCACATGCATCCATGTGTACATGAAAGCGTGGTATTGCAAGTCCACTAGTGATCTTTTGCATAGAGAAACTGCTTTGTGCCTCATTGTTCTTGCACCACTTAAGCACACACCTCCATGGTCAAAAATCCTTCCTTTCCTTCTTCTATCCCATTAGCCGCAAACAACCTGTAGGTATCTAGAAGGCTTGGCACAGCATACATGTCAGAATTAAAAACACAATGAAATTGACATAATCATCACCTGGAAAACTCAACAAACATTACTGTTAAGGGAAATTTCTTCTTATGAGCTACAATAAGCCATGAGTTGAACATGGATGACTAGCAAGCCTTCTTCAAATATGCAGCAGGTTTGTGTGTGTTTTTTTTTTAAAATCTTGTTCCCCACCGCAACCACCTGACTCCATGAATGATCAGAAAACTGCATGTAGAATGATCATGCTTACTTAAAAAAATAAAAGCAAAGAATTTTTTATCAATTTATAATTATTACAGCTCAACATGACCACTCTACAATGACAAGCCTCAACACTAGGATTAAGGGGGGTGCTCAATACATAACAGTACGTAATCAGCAAAACAAGCCACAACCAACAACTGCCTGTTAGTTTCTTCAGTGCTAAAAGGTCAACTCCACTTTGCAGTATTCTTGACAGATACCAGATCAGGACAGCAAAGGTAGTCTTCAAGATAATGAGAAGGCCTAACTGTATGCTATAAGCTACAGGCCCAACTATTAGCAGACTACTGCTGTCTGATTTCAATCATCTTGCTTCTACTAAACAGCATTCCCTTAAGCCATTATAATTCCCACTGCCCAGACTTTTGGGAGAATTTTCTCCTAGGCAGAAACAGCAAAAAACATTAAAATGTATTTAACCTTGCCTTCCTACCCTAAAAAGTATTTTTTCCGACTTAGATTGTAAATAAAGGGTAAGTTCAATTGTTTAAATTTAATCCCTCAGGGTTATTCATATCAGTTTTTTTAAAACCCTGCTAGTAACTCATCAATTTTCTTGCCTTTTTTGCAAATATCCTAAAATATTTAGAATATATCAAGAAAAAGGTTGAAGGAAAGAACTTAATAGTTAACATATATAAAATTATGCAATCTCATTACACCAAATGATTCAAAGGAAGATGGTAACTAAAATCTATAACTAGTAAATGCCAAGTTGTAGATTTATTAAATGCAGGTTTGACCCTTCTTTGCACCAAATCTGAAAGTTTTACAAGGCATGAAAGTTGTGGCTTAGCTGCTTTGAATATATCTAAACAAGCAGAAGGTTAGATAAGTTGCTAGATGTCTGAAATTTACCTCCTTCTGGCAGATTAGTATCTCGCATTATGGGGGATGTCAGGGTTATTGTGCATGAAGCGCTGGGCTCTACTTCTGACGTCACAATGATGGCAGCCTCCTCTACACATCGCCTCACATCATACTTGTCTTCTGTGACAGTCTGAAAAGGGATGAAGAGAAAAAAAAAAAAACACCAAACCAACCATGTATTATTTTTTAAACATGCATTTAAACGTAATATAAACATGGAATAATATTAACATCTATTTTTGTTACTGTAATCGCACAATGCTGGTAATACCAACCCTTAGATTGACCAGTGTGTACTCCTGCGTCTGTGTATTCTATCAGTCACAAAACAAAGATATGTATGTGTGAATGCATCTCCCTTTCTGTTCACTGGTTAAAGTGTCATTGTCAGTACTTTTAAATTCAATAATTTACTCAAATAATATATATGTGTAGGTGCATTTTAAATTATTTTCCTCTAATTCTGATGACTTCCTGTACTGAGTGCAGCTTACTGATGCAAGTAAACAGGTGTGTATGTGGAATTCTTTTATTGGGAACTGGCACTCGTGTTCTTGTTGGTGGAAAGTGGGCAATAGCACAAGTCAAAGTAACTTAGGAGAGAAATACTGTTTTGAATCACAAGAAAAAATTTCATCAGTTGAAAAGAATATGGTTTTGATGTGTGCAACTTCAATATTTTATGTTGTTGAATGTGATAGATAAACAATAGCTGTGATACAAATCACAAAGTTTAAGCAGCAATAGCTTGAAAACTGAGATAAAGACGCAGCTTTAGTTTTGATTTTCTTACATTTTCTTTTACATTTACATTCTTGAACATTAAAAATTTACTCATTTTTAAAAAACCTTATTTTTGTTCTTATACCTACTTATATGTGGAAATATTATTTCAGAAATATTCGAAACCTGATATTTTTTCCAGCAGTTTTACAAAATTAGATCTACATGAAACAAGCACACTATTTTGAGGAAAAAACCTTATCCCTCCTGCATGCAGCTTAACAAGTTATGTTAAGGAATTCAGAATGATGCCTTTTAGAAAAAAAAGTATTAGCACAATCATATTACTTACAGCCAGTTGCTTTGGTAGATTGTCCGCAATGCGCTCCAGTAGAGTTCGCGTGGGTTTTTCAGAGCACAGCACAACCAAGTTCACATTAAGATCTCCATGCAGCAGCAGTCCTTTAGCTAAAACTCCCACCCGCATCACACCTTTTAGAACACGACTTGCATTCACAGTCTCATCCTTCTTGTCACTGCATGAACATCAAATGGTTATGGTATAAATTATTTTTCAATTTTACAAGAATTATTAAAGAATTATACACTTGAATGGCCAACAATTACCTAGCTAATGTATTAAGCTTTGATTTTGTTTCAACCTGAACCTTCTCCCCCCTCAACCCCACTTCACAAGATATTCACTGGCCAATTGGTACATTGCTCTCACCTTGAGTTCTCATCTTTTCTTTCTTTCTTAGCCTCTGTGGTTTTTGGAGAATCACTGGATAAACAAAAACATATCTGATAACTTATCTTCAGCACAAACCGTAGAAAGCCTTCACTTACACTTTCTGTAAAATCACAACTGTAATTACTCTGTTTTTCACTCAAGTGGTATGGTGGCAAAGGAATAAAGAAAAATAAGTTTTTTGCTCTGCAACCAGTGTCATTTGTGCTGCACTCCACTTTCTGTCTCATGCTTTCCTTGGGAGTTTTTTTTAAATTACAGTTTGTGGTACCTTTTTAACCATGGTTTTTTCACGCAATAAGTGCATACAGACTGCTAACACTGACACATGACTTGAGTTTTGGTATGTGCTGCACTGTATCTCTTAGTAAAAGCAATGTTGAGAACAGGTGCAGCAGAGTGAATAGAGTACAGGAGAGTGAGATAAATGATTCAAAATGGTCTACTAGGAAAGGAGCCATAGTATTCAAGGGCAGATCGATGATCTTGCCTTAAGTTTTTTGCTGAAGTGGAAAGTATTAAACTCCAACGGTCTTTTGGAAAGAACAAAACAGAATTTAAATTATTTTTTCTTCTTTCACACTTTTCCTCATGAAAAACACACCTTTCTGCCAGGTAGTCAGACACCTGCTTTAGTGCTCTCTCGCATGCTGTTACTATGGTTTGAACAGACTGCAGCTCGTTTTCTGTTGGGTAAATACTGGTGTGCTTGGCATTTACATGGCGGTCATCTGAAGATTCAGGTTTTCTCATCTAGCATCAAAAAGGGGGTAAAATGCATAAGGCTTCTCAAAATATTGTTAACTTTTATCTAAGATTTTTCAAAACCAATAGCTCTGGTCACCACCAGCATTCAACAACAAAACAATTTGAAGCAATTCACTAATTCAACAATTTCAGAACATAAACAAGACTTTTTGACACACACAAATTGATATTTATCAAATATTCTAGAAAATGTCAAGACACAAAACATATTTGGTAGGCTAAACCAAACAATATGGGAGAGATGTCTTTGAAAAAAAATTCTTACCACAGGTGCTGGGCCCCCAACAAAAGGTGCTCTGGGTCCAATCATACCCATTGGACCACGATGATAATACTCATCATAGCGACGCTGCTGCTCCCAATACATCTCCTCTTCCATTCTGTCATGTCAGGAAAAAGAAAAGTTCCTCTGCTTAACATGAACTTTGACCAATCACCAAGACCTGGACAAGTAATAGTTTATGAATTTTCTCGACTACATGGAGGGAGGTGGGGGTTGGTGCTTTTACTCAGACCCAGCAACTAAGACTATATCACGGCAAGGAAGCCAGCCCTGTAAACATGATGTCACATGCAGAAACAACAGTGTGCCCACGACGAAAGCTGAACCCAGGACAGCCAACTCTCACTAGATTGGTGACAGGCTAACTGCTGCACCACTGGACCATTTACTACTACAAGGGGGAAGGGAAATATGGATGGAAGCAGTGAACAAGATAAAGCAGTTTGGATATAAAAGTAGTCTGAAAACCAAAATTCCTGCTTCTCTGACATAAAAATGAGATAATGAAGAACTGAGAGATTTAGATTTTAAAAACCTCATTTCTTCACGCCATCGATCTTCTTGTTCCCGACGTCTCCAGTAATCTTCTTTTTGCGCCTGTCGCCTAAGCTTGTCTTCTTGGACTTTACGGGCTCTGATGCTAGGCTTGACTTCAACCTGCAGGTTTGGGTCCACCTTTTTCTGCACAAAAGGCAAGTAAAGGAGAAAAATAAAAACAAATCAATAATATCTACTTAGAAGCAGCACGTTGTATGGCAACACACCATAGAAGTACTAATAGTAAGGGCAATGGTTACACAGTAATAAAGGATTAGTCATACTTTATATTAATACATAATTTAATTTACAGTTTGATGTGGGAGAACATTTTCAGTACTGATAACTGATAGTACACAAAACAAAAAGAAAATCAATCATACAAATTTTAAGAGAAGCCCACCTTATACTGTAAACGATGTCTCCGTCCTTTGAGATGCATTTCTTTAGCATTCGGGTCATTAAACTTACATTCACAAAGCTTGCAGTTAAAGCTGACAGTTTTTCCTTGCTCGTTGCGTACTTCTTCAATGTATTCATGGCCTAAAACCCGCAAGCAAGCAACTGAAAATGCTGAATGAGTACACTGGGCATCTACATGTCCTATAGCAACTCTTCAACTACCAATCAGCTAAGTTATCTTTATGCAAGATTTCGCGCTAAATATGTGTAAGTACATAGGTGGGTAAGCATGTCTTAGTTGATAAAATCGTCATAAGACCCAGGAATGAAAGTGTGGAGAACTCCAAAAGAGAAAATTTCAATACCCTAACCCAACCATATTGTTCTTGTCAGTCAAGAAGTAGCAAACAAAACGTGAATATAACCATAACCAGGAATGCTCACCTACTGGGGCAACATCTTTCTCACCCAAAATGTTCAGTCGTTCATCTTCTTTCACTGTTTCAAAGATTGAAAAGAATCCATGTGTTTTATTTGTCAAAAGTAAAGTCTGCAACTATTAGTAAGACGGTTTCAATTTTTTAACACCAAAAATTAATGGGTTGTTATGAAAACACTTAGACCATACTAACTACTGTGGCACAATTTTTGTTAGTAGATTTAAGCTCCTTGGTGCTGCTCATTTTGTACACATTTTCATACAAGGTCCTGACCACAATTTTTAATAGCTTATTGCTAAAATAAACACGTTTTAGGCCTTTCATTTTTACACCCCCTAATCTACAAGAACAGTACACAATGAAAGCAAAACAGTTGAATACACTGAACTTCTTCTGAGAACTGATGATTGCTATACCTGAGAACATGAGGACTGAGAAGGGGAGAGATATGGAGAAAGAGTAAGACAGACAAATGACAAGTCACTCACATTCTTCTTCTGATATGGTCTGCATGGGTTCTGCCTTTGTCTCAACAACCTTCACTTCTTCTGTTTTTGCACCTGTGGTTCTCAGAGTTGTCCCACCTGCAAGCACAGAGATGCATAAGGATAGTTTATTTAAAACTACTACTCTTGATTATTTTGATTAGGGAACTCCAAGCATGCTCAATTTTTCAAAAATCTTAAAATTGTGCAATTAAAAGAGTGTTACCATCAAACTTGTGTCATAAGCGTCACTCACCCACGAAGGTGATCTTTGGTGCTGCAATGACTTTTTTGACACCTCCAAAACCTGCAGCTGCACTGGTTGGAACTGGAGTTGGAGTTTTGGTCACAACAGTTTTAGGTGCTGCAATTGCAGCAGAGGATGTGGTTGATGATGTGACATGTGTGGTACTGACAGATGAAGTAGTCTTTGGTGGAACAGCAGTGCTTGACCCAGAACTGGATACCAATACTGGGTCTGTGGACGGGATTGGCTTGCCCAGCTTTGTATGTAGCTTCACCACCTGCAAGAGGTCATTAACCAAGGAAAAATTAGATGCATAATTAAGATCTGGTTCATTGCCATACAGAAACACAAGAAACAATAAACCCAATTTCAGTATAACCTGACATGGAAAAAAAAAAAAAAATTAGTTTCCTTTAAAATAGTATCAACATGTCTAGGAGAAGTTCTGCTTTGTAGTTTACCTTCTGGTGCTTGGCACCTCGTATGTGGGCAGCATAGGCATCTGCACCTGTACAAGTTACGTCACACAGTTCGCACCGTAACTGGTTGTGCCCACCCCGAACTGCTGGAGCTTGTGATCCCTTTGCTGCTGCCTCCTTTTTCTTGTGCTTTTGCCCTTCTAGATGCTCTCTATAGGTCTGCCACACACAAAGCCAAACAACCCAAGAATGAATAAACTATGCCAAGTGAACAGATTACACAGAAAATGTCAAGAGTTACTTTCCATGTTGCAGATATAAAAATGCTTACCTGTGGCCCTGCACAGCTGATCTTGCAAACATCACAATAATGGAGCTGTGGCGTTTTGGGAGGTCCTTTGGGCTTTGCTTTGAATTGCTGTGTCCCTGGCTTCTTAGCAGCCCAAGTGCCAATGGCCTTGGCAGCCTGCTGCTGTTGGTAGTAGGATGATGCTGCAGAGTACACTACAGCATCATAGCCTGCATACACACAAGACTCTAGATTGAAAACTGCATTTATTTAGACTACCGGCATTATGTTTTCAAAGGGCAGTCCTGTGGTGACATGCCTTTGAAAACATGCTGAGAGTTAAAAGGATGATTGATTTTATCGTCAAATATAAAATATGTGACACATTAATAAACAAGTTCAGCTTGGGTTTAAAATTTTGTGCCTTGGTGTCACAGAGAAGTATGTACCAGCTTCTGATGCTGACAACTATGAAACCCAGGTATAGGTTTAAATGATGAGGTTTCATTTCTTTACAAGATGTGTGTTCTGAAACTAGGAGTAAATAGCGTAAAAATAAAGACACAAGCTTTCAATCAATACTCTCACCTAAATAATAGTTTAAAAAAGCAAGAAGTCACTGTGGTTTATAGGTACACTTACAAACTTATAGATACACTCAATCCAAAAGCTAGGAGCACATTAATAAAATGAATCTTAATGCCTGTAGCCCAATATTTTTGAATATATAGAACTTACTCATGTATATTTTGAACTTTTCAGGCTAAAGTTATGGAGAATAAGATCCCTTAATGAAGTGTTAAAAAAGAACCCCTACTGGACTGACTGTTCTGTTTAAAATAACATCAGGAGTTAGGCAGGGATGTATGCTACTGCTTCAATGTTTCATTAGCTACGTGGACATTTGCTAAATGTGGGTGCGTAGAAGATGGGGGTGGGTGGGGGTGGTCACACTGCCTTACTGTCACCAAGGTCTCACATCAAGCCATCAGCTGCAGTGTTCATCTCCCAATGATACCCATGGGCACCAGTGGATGATAAAGACATTCCAGCCCTATTTTACAATGCAAGAATCTAACCATGCTGCAAACTTTAAAAACAAAGTAAAACAGGTTTTATTTCACTGCCCTTACTAGGATACCACACACAAAATCTGGAGTCATCTACTGCCAGACAACAAAACCCTGATAGATGATGGCTCAGACAAGTAATTACTTATGGCTACCTGACATTTAACATTTTCTTACTGTAGTTAATGCAGAACACTTCATGGTTTACCTGATATGCTACTCTGGGTGGTAGTGGGAGCAGTGTAGGTTGTGCTATAGGTATTGACAGCAGGGGTGGAAGCTGCAGGATATGTGTAACTGTTGCTGGTGGTTGTGACCTGGACTGCTGTAGCTGCCTTTGGGGCAGCTGCTTGTCTCTTGCGCAGCAAACCCAGCACCCGTTGTGAAGATTGGTTTTGCTGTCATTGCAAAATTTGAGAATACCTTATACATAACATGAAAAAAAACATTTTTGAGTAACTACAATGAAAATTGGTTTTTTCCCAACGGTAAGATGTATGACTTTCTGTAAACAAATGATTACAATGCTTTGTCTCAAATATTTCAATTTTGAACAAAAGGAGAAAAATCCTGAATTCTACAGTTAAAAAATATATATATATTTACTGATGATTTGTTTAAAATGGCATTTACATTGTGGTTAGAGGGAATATTGAACTGTCACAATATGCCTAAAGATTTTTGTCAACATTTTGAGCCAAGGTTTCACTAAAACCTATTGATTTATAATTTTGATGACAACTGTACCTTCTGCTTTTTACTCCTTTTTGGTTCAACTGGCATAAAATGGTCAACAAAACAAAATATTAAAAAGGGAAATGTATCAACCTGTTTGATAGTGGGCTTCTGTAGCTGTGTAGGCAGTGGCTGCAGCTGGAGCAGGCTGGTAATATGCCTTAGGCTGATCATAACTAACAGCTGGCTGAAAATACAAAATAATTAACATGCAAAATTCCTTCAATGTATGAAGCATATGATTTGTAATGAGCACAACAAAGATAAAAACACTTTTAAAGGGATTCTTTTGCCAGACATCATATACTGGGTATAATCATGTTCACAATAAGAACTATACATGTATCACATGGTGATGTGGTAAAAATACAAAAAGCCCTAATGATTGTCTTGTGAAAAAACCCAAACCATTAGTCTCATGCATGTTTAAAACAAACTATTCCAAACATACATTATAAATGCTATTATTAAATATACGGGTGGCTCCATAAATCTACAAATTTAAATAAAAAATGGCAGGTATATAGCTTAAAAATTTTGCATTTCTAATTATAAAAATCAGCGATACTGTTGTGAAAGAAATTTTGTCCCAAAGTCAAGCCATCCCTAAATTTATATTGTGCTGTTTATATTCTTTGTAGATCTAATGTCACTGTGTATGACCCATGCATTAATTAAGCACTGCACTTATGGGATGCTGTGTTCTAAAAACATATACCAAGTTTATCTGTTATTAGGTAACTGCAAACAAAATTTTGTTTCCTGTATACCACTTTAAAATATATGTTACTATAATGAGTAGGAAAATACAATAATAATATATTTATAATGCAAAGCATCACGATGAACACAGAATCTCACTTTCTGAGCAGACCAATAATGATAAATAAAAGATAACAACCAGTGGACAGTGAGGTATGTACAGGGACGGTGAAAAACACGAAGAAAAGGTAAACAGGGTTCCCAGGGATCAAGAATGGCGCCAAGTAAGGACCTTTCATGCATTTGTAATGACCGTAAATGACAGTCATCAATGCTTAAGTTTTGCTCATGTGCGGTCGGAAAGAGGTATTATTTATCAATCTTATAAATCAGTGCTGTCTTATTTGAGCAAGGTGGGGAGGTTCTTGATTACCAAAGTAATCCTTAACACAAATGCGTGTATTTTCCAGAAATAGTTTCATGTGCTTCTTGTGTCTATCAGTAAGCGTGTGCTTCTTCAAAACACTTAGGCTAATTGACGAAAGATTCAAGGATATTTTGCAGGCAGCACATCGTGCCCAATGTTTATCTTTAGAGTCTTTTATCAACCAGTCTTTATATTTTTCTTCCTTTAGCCTGTTCTCCTTAAAAGAACACTTCCCCGGCATTTTTTGAATCGTCAAGAAGACAGAGAAATGTGGTCATCTGTCAAGACTAAAATCTCGCGAAACTCAAGTTCTTGTCGCGAACAACTGCTCCTACATACTGTTATCTGAGTGATTTGTACCATTTGGAAACAAACCAACCTATTTCACACTCTTTCATTACTCTAAGAACCTTACTGTAACAGCCACTTGCGCTCGTGTAGTATAGGCATACTGTGTTGTTGCATGAGCTGCTGGATAACTTTCATATGCCTGTCCAGCCCGTGGAGCTGCTGTCCCATAAGCAGCTTGAGGAGCTGCTGCAACGTATGCAGGCTGTGCTGGATATGCTGTAGCAGGCTGTGGATTTGCTGGCACAGGATAAACAAAGTGTGCCATTGCACCTGGAACTATCTGCAAAAATATGCAAATTTTTCTTTCGAATGAATCAGTGCTCTTGGTGGGACAGTAAACTTATCATCTACATACAGCATCAAAGAATATATTGCAGGTAATGTAAAAGATCCTAGGTAAAGATGAAAATAATATCAATCAGTATATGCATCGAAGTGAGAAGTACTAGAATCCTCACAACCCAAGTTCGTGTTTGAAGGAAAAGCTACACTGCGTATCATTCCGCACAAAACAAAGAACGGTCGCAACTAGGATCGATTATTTTTTTTAATTTCATTCTGGAGGATTTAAAAGTTTCTATTTAATATTATATATATACATTCCATACTAATGTCCAATCCATAGAAGTATTAGGAAAGTTTGTTGAGTTAAATGTCTTTTTTTAAAAAAAGGTCTTAAGCAAACCAAGCAGTTAAAAATTACTATTTAGAAATAAAAGGGTCAACAACTGAAGACGAAGAACTCTCCCTCATTCACTCACACACATACCGAAACATCAATACCTCTGTACACATTACACATGAGCACCAATATGCACTTATGAAGCACACGCAGAGGTACAAAATGAAAAATTATTAAAATAGTCCAACACGGCGTCAGCTTTTGTTGACAGGATTTTTCGGCTGGCCGAATCTCTAATAAAATTAATCAATAACCTAGCCATAAAACGTTAAATTTAACATCTCATCGTCTAATACGTTGTAATACAATGTAATATATATGAATAAAGCCAGATTTATCTTAATAGCAATGTGACACAACCTGCATTTTCCTGATAACGACCACTCGACCTATCCGTCTGCATAGGCAGGCACGCTGGATCCAAAATGGCGTCTAAACTCTGCATACCTACTTTATTCACAATAGAAATGGGCCGATAAGATGCCGTATAGCGCAATAATGCAATTTTTAAAATAAAACACACTTACCCTGTTGACGTTGTATGCAATCTTTGGATATCCTTTAAAATATATGAAATCGATAAAATTTTCGGAAATTTTTCATCCGAAACGCCGGCTTTTAGGTACGTCTACTTTAGTGTCGTGCGCACCGCTTACGTCACTTCCTTTTGAACGGTCCGAAATGCACCCTGCGTTGCAGGCAAACTTGTAGTAACATTATTTTTATGAACGGATCATCAAAAAAAGAAAAAGTTTGAAAAGCCTCTTTAGAATGCAAAATTTAATCGAATCACAACTTTTAATTGGTCTCATATTGTATACAAAGTAATATCTTTTATTATGATGATGCTATCAATAATAAAAGCAATTTTTTGACATCGATAGCACGATATAACAGTAATAACTCATTGCATTGATGCGAACTTTAATAATTCCCCGATAAAACCTCCCTCGCTGTTTCAACAATGTTGAAAACGTCCAACAATTTTATCTGGGGGTAATATTCCTTCGCATTGTATACACGAGAAACTCTGCCTATATTTGGCTATATATACATAAAACCATTCTCTCTCTCTCTCGAGATCATTTACGCTTCAATAGAGTGCATTGAAGCTTGAATGCATACGTAATCTTGGACTGACAAATATAGTATACGAGTATATATATATACACGCAGGCCCGTTCTTAGCCCCCGCGGGGCCCGAGGCAAAGGGCATGTGCGGGGCCCTCACATAAATCCAGCAATAGCTCAATGCACGAACGTTCATGCGCGATAAATCCTCGGTGTCCAGCAGCCTTCTGTCTCCAAGCGCGTCCAGCGAGAATGTGATACGGCTGACTATACTTCCATATGCCTAGTTACCATATCAATCAAAAGCGCGGGGCCCTTTGAAGCGCGGGGCCCTAGGCAGATGCCTCGTCCGCCTGCCCCTAAGCACGGCCCTGTATACACGACCGTGGGGTAACCCGGCCTTGGCCCCGATCGTCTTGTACATACAGAACACCGTAGACGAAAATATACGTACTGTTCAAAACAATGGAAAGGCCACTTGTATACTCAACCAATTTTCGTGCCAATAAATACACAGACAATAACATTGAATTAAAAGCATTTGTAAATTCATTAAATGAAACATTATAAGCCAATTTCATTGAAACAAATCATTGTAACAAAAATTTGAGGATGGACTGACATAGACTGTTTTCCAAATTCAGAAAAGCGATATCAGAGTGAAAAGTCAATATCGAGTGTTCACCATTGGCCTGAATGTAAGCAAGGCACCGTTGTCTCATAGAAAGATAGAGGGGAGCTCTGTAGGTCTTCCCCACCTCACCCCACATCATGACTGATCCACCACCATAGCGATCACATTCCATCCCGGTACCGCTCTCCCTGTCGTCTCATCTGATTTGGCCATCGTGGAAGGACTTGGCAAAGGGAGATTTATCAGTGATGAGGACTGCGCCCACTGTAGCATTGTTCATGCCAAATTCCTCTTGCCCATACCATACGAGCAGTAATGTGTGCAGGTTTCGGAACAGGGTAGACAGCGGGTCGCCTTTACCAAAGATTACTCTCTCTGTCGGTAGTGGCTGCTTATATCTGTGCCTTGAGTGCGCTGGGAGAATATGTTCTCTGTCTTATAGACGACAGAACAGTGAACCTGACCTGCTGTCTGGATGTTGACTGTGTGCATCCGGGGTGTTTTCTCTATTCAACACTTCCCGTTGCATTGCAGACTTTGAATGATAGAGTGAGCAACTCCCAATCGGCGGCCAATATCTCGCCCTCCTGCAGCCATGCAATGACCCACTCTTGGTCAAAAGTACTTAATCGTCGTCTCTGGTGCAAGATTAAAAAGGTGCATAGAAACCACCAATACTCCTACCTCCCGGGCTCTAACATTATATATAACGCAAAATCTATATATTTTGCGTTGACAATAGACATGGCTTGCACGTGCAGTACATCTTCTCTACTGTTCAGTTCTGCCTGGTCATATGGATATATGTTGCAATTGCACGCCTTTTTGTAGGTACAATGACCTTTCTTCCTTGACGGCTGTAATGAACACACACAAGACCAAACTGGATGTCGGTCAGGATGGTCATAAAATTCACGTTGACTGTTACCCAACACAACAAATTTAGCAGAAATGGATTTTGAAAGAAATTGCTCACTGCTGGTACAAATACGATTAATAAAAATGTACAAAACATGAAGATGGTCTTTCCATTGTTTTGAGCAGTTTAGTTTCACTTACACGCGTACCCACTGGGATGTTCTGGAGCTGTGAAGTGGTAAGACCTAATGTATTACGATGAAATGTTGATCACATTTAGGGGACAAAGTGTAAACATTGCGGTGCTACCGAGCACTCCTACCTCACCCCTTCATAATAGAATACTTTCAGAACAAAACGTCAAAAACTTTGAGTTAATTTGCTGTATATCTTTTTTAAAGTCATGTCTAACACACAAATAATAATAATATAAAGTGAAAGATACTTTGGACAGCAAGCTATCCAAACCACATAATCTACATTTTAACATTCCCGTAGACAAAATGAACATTCTGCCTAGAATGGAACAAACGACACACATTTGCATGGCTCTCAACCACGGACCAGTTGCACAGCATATTTCTCATCTTAAACACTTATAAGTCTTATAAATCTATTTAGTCAATCAGTTTTACGGAAACAGTCCAAAACACACAACAAAATTTTAAAACATTTTTGGCTAAAATTGTTTTAAATAAGATAAGACTGTTTAATACTTTCGTTCCCGTCCACACACATTTTGTATGCGCCTGTGCAACGCATCTAAATCTTAGAGGTGCGATTTTTGGGAAAAAAACTGTTTAAATTTGCTTCTTTACAACAGTTTTACATTTTAGAAATGTTGAATCATTAGCTCCATGTGAACAAACATATCGCAACCCTCCGCCTTATTTCCCAAGACAGTTTGGCGCAAACCGTGTGCATCACTCTCTTACTTAACGTTTTTATTGTTTCACGCCATCTTCTTTTATCGTGAAGAGGATTGTGACAAAGTCGCCATAAACTGTCAAAATGCTTCATCAGTTATGCGACATCGATTGCTCGAACTAATATCTATATACGTCCATGTTCAAACTGAGAGGGGAAAAAAAGCAACGTTGTAAAAGCTTCCTGGATAAACTTCAAATATAATTGCTGGGGCCATATTTATGAAGCAGAGGTAACTTTGTTCCAGGATTAGTCCAGGTTAGTTCCAGATACAGCAAGGAGCGGATGCGAGGTCCTATAATTGGAAACAGGCACATACCTAAAGATTCTTGTTTTGCACTCAATCCATGTCAAAGACTCTGTAACTTGAAGGCTATAAGGTCAGTGAACGTGATCCACCGTGTCTAAGGCACGTTTGTGCCAGGCGGACCCTATCCATCTCCTTTATTAGTGTTTGTCTCCCCTCATAAATTAGGCTCTCAGCAGCAGCAACAAAAAAAAAACAAAAACAAAAAAAAAAATAAATAAACCGGAATATGAATGTACCTCTGTTTCAGAACCTACAACCCTCGAAACCTGAACGGTAATAAGAACTTTAGACTCAACAGAATGAAAATTAGAATAAAAGTGGAATTGTCAGTAAGATACCATGCAACGAGTATTTTAATCACCTAGCCCAATGCATCTTTCAAGTTAGTAGCTATAGTTCTTGATCACACGTTTTTCACAAAGCAAAACAAATCAAAATTACATCAAGTGAATTAAAATAGTCGCTCACAGCGCTTTACAAAAAATTATAAGTAATAATAATAATAATAATGGTGTCAAAACAGAGTTCATTGTGTTCTCATGAGCATACATATCTTTATAAATATGTGTTATACGTGTGTTTATAAAAATGTGTGTTCCTCGAAAGCTAATATTACAGCGGAGACATCATCCTTTAACATGTTTTCTATCATACAACTGTTTATGACAACTGTCGTTTTAGTTATGTGTATTTTAATATTATTCAACATTCATTTCTCCACAATCTTCGATTTGCGGTGTTTCTTTGGCTCATTAGACATATCAAATGTGCGGAACTGCACCGAAACGTAGTTTACACGAACTTGTATTACTGGACTGCTGGCAGGCGATTTTTTTTTTTCCAGTTAACTTCTAAAACGAGGTATGATACTGCATAGCTTCCGGTTTATTCACATTTCAGATGAGCTACTAAAACGAGGCATGATACTATAAAGCTTCCGGTTTAGTCACATTATTCTGTGTAGGCTCGCCGAGACTAACAGTGGGGAACTTCGCAAGAGAAAAGCGTTGGTCTTGGCAGACAGACAGCAATCCACCTACACACGTCCATGGTTATACACGCTGTCACAATTCTTCTTTTCGTCATCAATAGAACGCCGATCATGTACCATTATGGGTTAAGACCCTTTTACACTCTCTTATAAATAGATATAAATGCAGATATTTTTTAAACACTGACGACTACGTCCATAAAACCTTCTTTCCGAGTAACCTGAAAGCGTTGGGAAGAGCAACAGTGCGCATGCGCAGTGATTGTCGACGTTGAATGTGGCAATGAAAGATGGTTTGGTATCAGTCTGCCGATGGCCTCAGATTTCTGTCTCGTTTGCGAAGAATCTGAATTGCTTATACCGCGCGAATCGAGGAAACTCGCCCGCTCCGATGTTTCCACTGAGAATCCAGTTACCGTATGTTTTGAAAACTCTTTTTAATGTATTTAAAATGAAATATTTTCTCTAGATCTCGATCATTGACATGTCTAATCTCATTTCTCCCAACTACGGGTTTACTTTCAGCACCCTCTAAACAAAAAATATTTAAATAATTGTGAAATTTCATGAAAAAGTCAAACTTCACATGATGGAATATGACACATACCTGATAAACGACTAACTCATTCTGAATGGGAGGAGCTGGAAAAAGTCAGCGTTTAGTCGTTAAAGCTGTTTGGCACAGGCAATGTAGACATCATGTCTTTTTTTTTAAATAAAAAAAAGGAGTGTGGTGATCTTACTAAGACACATAGCCTGGTTAAGTGTTACAGTTTTGAATTGAAAGAACTTGACAGATGTAAAATAAAAATATTTTCATGGGAAAAAAATCTATTAAAACCTTTCTTAATTCAGACCATACCAACCTGCTGGAGTTCACCCCTTACCTCCCGATTTCACCGTCATGCATACTCGATGCGAGTTTATGGGTTACAGATTTTCACTTGCATGGATATTTACATTTCATGATAAATTGTGCTTGGGCAGGACTTGTGAAGAACAGGCATGTTTTAAATAAATCCCATATAAATAAACAGTGCCTCCGAGAAGAAAAAAACACGAATAAAAAGGGGGAGCGCCGTAGCTATATATATATAAAACTAAAGGGGCAGTGATAAACATTTTTAAAGAAAATTTCGTAATGCAACTAGCATCACCAGTGACATTTTAATTTTATGGTTCCGCGTAATTCGCTCATCATCTGTTTATCGATATTGTACGCGTGTTATTGGGCATTTTGCACGCAATACGTTGCTAAGAATCCAATCTAAAACTGAGTTCAAAGTAGCTTACAGAGTTAAAAGAGCTTAAATGTCATTACATTGCATTTGAAAATGAGTGTCGTATTAGTTTTTATTCCTTGCCTTTAGACAAACACAGCCGTGTCGAGCTTTATAGACGCTAAGATTGGAAGTGAAGGTGTCGACGATGTGATGTAGTGATGTAAGCCCACCTACAGAAGGTTATAGGGCCTTTAATCGTCCTGCGATCTTTGCGTCTGTAAAACCTTTCTTGCGTCAACGTGTGGAGCGTGACGCTGTTAGAGTACTATGTCCAGTTCACAGCCACTGTGATGATTAAAAAGGTCGTCTCTGGTGAACAATACATTGAACTGGGGCGTAGGAACCATGGGTGGTGGGGTGGGAGGGCAAAGGTCCTTTAGCTAATGGAATAACAGAATACTAAATCAATGTTCTTATATCATTATTTCATTAAAACGTAACTGTTACGAGTTCTTAATGTTTGATTGTGTAAAAAGAAAAAAACAAGATAAGACCTCTGCAGTGATCTAAAAATATAGACTTGGGTGGTGGTGGTGTGGGGTGGGGGTTGTCTGATATGTGTAACCGGACCCCTACTCACAAAAAGTCCGATAGTCGCCTTTGTTGATAAGGGGATTTTGATAATTACATTTTTGGTCACAAGTGTCTCTTTGGTCAGAAGCGTCACTTTCAGTCAAGAAGGTAAGTGGTGAACGTAAGGAAAAAAAAAACATTTACATGAGATTGGTTTAATATCTGTTTCTTTATTCATCGACCATAAATGCATTTTCACATACAGATTGCAATGACGCGCATTTTACATTTTTCCAGAAAACTTAGTGACTCAAAAACAGAATCATTTAAATACGTAAGAAAATAAATTAGTATATTTATTTATTACAAAATTGAAAAATAATTAGCATGAAAGATGCCACTGTGTGCAGGATGAAGATGACTCGCAAATCCAGTTTCCAATACGGCAGCTAGAAAGTACTCGGTCACCTGTGATGTCGGCCGAGTCTCAAGAGACCATTCTAAAGGCATCAGATCATGTAACAGGAATATCAGAGGGAAGCTCTGTCTCAGAGTCTCAATCATCTGATCTGGGGTACGGTTCCGTCTCCTCCTTGCCATGTCCTTCGCAGCAGACAGTACGCAGTGGCACCAGTTCTGAAGTCAGGAAGTCACAGGAGAGTAAATCAGTTTGCTCACAGAGGTAGCGTAGCCAGTGGCATAGAAAGATGCTCAGTTTTTGGTAGGGACAAACTTCATGCTGACAGAAGGGGCGGCCTTAGGCATGTGCAAACTGTACACCAGCATAGCGCCGCCACGCCAACAGCAACAACAACAACAACAGCAACAACAACAACAGTTTATTTATTTAGCCCTTTACACAATGAGCGCTTTATAGAAATAATGCATAGACTAAATCATCAAGAAACATGCAACCGTATTCACAAATAACAGACACGCTCACTTCTACAGCATACACACTCACAAAGTAAATTACAGACGCACGTCATGCACGCTCATGGTCAGGGGAGGATCGCCATTCTGAGAAGATGTGTCTTAAGTTTAGATTTAAAGATGGTAAGAGAATCAGTGTCGAAGGCTGACGGGTAATCCTTTCCAAGTTAATGGGACTTGGTAGGAGAAAGACCTCTGTACATACACCTTTGTCTTAGACGGACACGCAGAAGCTTGGTGTCAGAAGAATATATATACAACAATCAATCAATCAATCAATCAATCAATCAATCAATCAATCAATCAATCAATCAATCAATCCTCTCTGTGCCGTCTGGCACGTGAGATGACAAGGGACCTCCATCTGCTGGTTTCCTGGGGTTGTTTCGAGTTATAGACCTCTGCTCTTAAGGCTCGCCTCCATTTTTCTTTGGATCTCCCTCTGTTCCTCTTTCCTTGCGGTGTCCATCGTTCTGGGGATGGATGCATGCAACACGCGTGACTTAGCCATCGCCAGCGCCGCAGTTGGGTTGCTTCTGTCCGAATCCTATATCTCTCGATCAGCTCTTCGTTTAAGATGGTGTTGAAGATCTTGTGTATGCAACGCCAACACTTGGTTTCGAACACTTCCAGCACTTTGACGCGTATAGAAAAACACTAAGGACGTTATATATATATAGAGCAGAAAGAGAAAATAACGACACAACTGACGGCAATGTGGCCGAAAAACATTATGTTTCTTGTTAATTAGTCTGCTGTATTTACTAATGTTGCTAAAGTCGGAACAGTAAGCTATAGGTAGTATTATAACCTTCAGCCGAAATGAGAATATCATGGGCCGCCACTTGGTTTTATTGACATTGGCGGACGAAGGGGCCACCGATTCTTTCTCTGCCCAAGGCCTCCACGAGTCTAGATTCGCCTGACACTGAACGACATTCACTTTCTTTCCTCCTAATTTTTTCTTCTTTTTTTTTTTTTTTGAGGGGCGGCTGTCCCCTCTCTTCCTCGTTCCTACGCCACTGGTAGCATCAGGTTTCCAACTGTAGGTGGATATTGGGGGTGTTAAGGATGAGCTCAATTGCAAACTGCTTGCAGATGGAAAGAAACATGTTTATGCTTTCTTTTTCTATAAGTTTTTTCCTATTAGTTTTCTCCCTATTCTCTCTGTGGTGTGTGTGTATGTGAGAGAGTTTTACTGTCTCCCAAAGTAATTATCTTTATTTTGGCTTCTAGATAAGTAATTATATACGCCTGTTTCAGTTCTGGAAGTGATGGTCCTGTTTGCCGCATATGTCATGATGGAGAAGATAAAGAGGAGCTCATATCACCATGTCACTGTACTGGCTCGGTGGGGATGTTGCACCTGTCCTGCCTGGAGCGTTGGCTGGGAACCAGTCACACCACTCGATGTGAGCTGTGTCGATACGAATTTATGCTTGAAAAGACAACACCCCCCCTAAGCGAGGTAATGTCTGTTCCAATGATATATTACAATGCCACAAAATTAAATTACTTCTTAAGATTTGAGCATTAAACTACAAATTGTTTTTAGAAGAATTATGTTTCCCAGCAAAGAATAAATCTATCAACGTACACGTAAAAACCTTTCATGGTTATTAAAGAGCACTTACCAGATTTTCTCGATTTGCAGCGAGCTCAATGCACTTTACAACACAGAGATCGTAGAATGAGGATGTGATGGTCTTGGGAGTGAAAGGACAATCTATGCTGTGGTTTATGGATTCAGCCTTGTATTTCTTTTAACGTCGTTTTCAGTTTTTCAAGTCTCCCCCTCATCCAAATCATGGACTCAACACCATCTGTGATATCAGCTGCTTCTTTGTGTTGACACCCGTTTCCATAATTAGTGCATACCTATGCATCAGGGGTGCCCTTCGTTACTCACAATGGCCTGGTAGCTGGCAGATGCAAGGCCTCATTCTTCTTACTACCTGTCTGATTGTTATCTACATCACCTGGCTGGGTGTAAGTCTTTGATATTATTGATTTCTGATTTAACATTAGAAGATCAAGACAGAAAATACCATCAAAATCAAACCTTCCATTTAATAGAGGGAACACTTCTCTCTTTATATTTGGAACTGCTTAAAGTTCTGAGAGGGAAAGGGTACATTTTTTTCTGAAGAGTGGGTAAAGTTCAATACAAGATACTGAATATTCTCCTTCCATTTTTGAGATACATGCCTATAAACAAGGCCACACACAAAAAGAAGTCGACACTAACATCAGGATTGTGCACATATATTTAAACTGGGACAAGTGGGATGTCAATATTAATTAGGCATCTATGACATCATGACATTGATTGGGGAAATATTACTTTTCACGGAGGTTTATTCAGTCATCAAAAAGAAATTACGACCTGCTAGGCCTTTAAATGCTTTCACCTTTTTTAGGTCACTTAAGCACCTTTGGTATGCATTCATGTAATTACTATTACTACAATTATCAACATCTGCAATACTTTTGCATTACCATGTCATTTATATAGACTGGAGAGACAACAGAAAAATAAATATAGAATTATCTTTTACTCCTGTTTATTTAGAAGTGGATAAAATGATTTGGATAAACCGAATTTAGTGTTATGTGTGATGTAACAATAAACATATTTTTTTGTTCTAATAGGTTGCCCTGCACTACCACGTAACAACATTTCAAAAATGGCGACTGAAACACCAAATGGTAAAAATCACCTCTAACAAGTCACTCAATGGCAAACCTGTCTTCCAAGCCCTGAAACGAAAAAAAATTGTGAAGCAGAACCCTTCTCCCTCCTCTCATCAGAACTCAGACCAGCAGAGCAATGAACTTAATGAGGCTATGCTTTTGTTCCATCCAGTGCTGAAATATTCCACAAGTCTTCATGCCACCAAATGGGAGACAGATTTGGAAAGTGGAAATAGGCTAGAGAATAAAGCAGAAATGGCAGATTGCATGGACAAAACCAAGGCTACATCCGCCAAAGAGCACAGTTCAGCCTTGGATATTAAGTTTGAGACAAATGTATAAAGTCTCCCAATTTCTTGAACTAGAACAACACCTATAAAATCTCTGTTAACACATCAGTTTTGGCCTTTTTTTTTTTTTAAACTTTCCTTGAGGAATTTTAGCAGTAATCAATTTGTGCAGGATGTTTTGGTATTCAGCTTTCTGCTGTAATCACTTAGATGCTTCATTTAAATGGAATGGGGATGATTGTCAATTTCTTACAAATATTGAATGTTCCACCTGTTACATCTAATCGTTTCTTAAAAGCCAATTTATCTACTACTCTGAGATCTCCTGTTTAAGCAAGCAAGATGGAATAAAAAGCATTGCTTGTCCCCAACCATCAAGAAAAAGTGTTATTCGCAAATCATGCTCCCTGTATGGATAGTTATAATTTACAAAATTGTATGTCACAAGCTGTTGATAATTGCACTGTTTACAATCCTTTGGACGCATTTTGGGTTTCCTGTCAGCTTCTGACAGATTTAATCATCAGCTAATGTAACCAAATGTTTTAAAATTACAGTGGTGTGAACAAAGAAAAACTGGCTTATTGCAACAAGTTATCCTCATGATTTGTGTGCTCTGTGAAAGATTTTCCTTCCTTTCTATTGTAAGCTAACAGCAGGAAGTAGAACTGTTTTATGAAACAAATTATCCTACTCATAAAATCTCATTACTGCATCTTTATTTTTGTATGAATCATTTTATGTGAAATAAAACTATAACTACTGTACAAATTCTGAATATATTGTATACAATTTCAGTAAAGAAAAACCACTTTAAAGTGCTTATTTTGGAATGATTTTGTGCATGCATGTGGGCATTTAATTGCAGAAACTTGCACTAGGGTGTTCATGTATATGAGAGTGGCAGTTTTGCAAAATTATTTTTTTCTCACCTTTTGCCTGCATTTCTGAACTGCATGTTAAAGAAATATTAAAGAAATAATTTTAAATAATACCTAAGTTTTGCTTATTATATCAGTATTTTATGATTAAACCTATTATTTGTTTAAATAGATATTTATGTTTTGTACACCCACCCTTTTTGTGTTTCTCAGCATGGTTGAATGCTGCCTATATATATATCCTTCTCTCTGTATGTTCCTTTTAATTCATCAGACATGTTTCTTGGATTTCTTGCATAAATCTCTGATACATGATTTTAATTACTTGAAATCACTTCCATACTTTAAGATAGTTGACATACATTTACCTTTCTTCAGCACAGTTTAAAGCAAATCTATTATATACGCAATATCTTTTTTTACCCTTATGAACATTTATAATCATGCATATTTTTGTTTAAAGTTCTTAGTTTATAAATAAATACTATGATTTACATACTATTTTGTACTGTATGTATGTTTTATATACTTTCAAGAGTTGTTGAGACCTTTTGCATTTGACATGCCATTATTCATCATCATTCTTGATTCTGCTTGAGAGTTGCAGTTTAAAATGCTTCAAATTAAAAGTTGGGAAAAATTACAGTTTTTTACATTTTGAGAAAATTTATCTATTCAAAAATAAAATGTCTAAAGTAACATGATGTTCTGAGTATCTGAGATGTAGATTTGATTAAAAAATACACCAGTGTCATTTCAGGAATTTTTATTTATATCTGCAATAATTTGTAAACTCATGATTTCTAGGAATACATTTCTATACACCAAAGAATGTACATATAGATAAATCTAATTAAAACCGCACATAATTTACATTCACAGAAGCTAAGAACTATGTTAACAAGTGTCTTCTGGCAACACTTTTGTGTGCGTAAAACACACAATTAATATGTTTACAAAAAGGTCAGGAAAAAAAATGATAGCATACTGTTGTAATTATATATAAAACTGTCATTTATTGTTTCCTGGTTCTTCAAATTTTAAAAGTTCACTGTTAAGCTTTTCGTGATCAACACGATGTTTCATGAGGAATTTGTTATTTAAATGAAAGACAGGAATGTCAAATCTGTACATTTTATACCATCTCTTGTTCTCGGGCAATGTTATATCCACTTTCTCTAGTTGATACTGAAATGTAAAGGAAAAAGGAGATCAACAAAACTAAAACACAACATTAGAGTGTCGTATACAAACCCTTTGCATATAAAAATACACTTTATGTGTCATTTGTATATGTTAGCTCCTGCTAAATTAACCTTTGAAATTGCTTTTTGTAGCATATGATTGTTGCTGGAAATTACATTGGCTATTGGGTATCATTATTTCTTTCAAATTTCAGCATACTCCCCCATCCACTCTCATGCATGCTTCTTATTATAGTGCCAATTTAGTAGACTGGAATATATGTCCATTTTTCCTACCCTGTGCTGATAGGAGCGAAGTTCTTCCATGGCTTCATCGCAAAGAGGGCAGGGATTTTTGGTAAAGAGCGTGAGACGAGGTAAGTTACTGCGACTTGAACACATTCTTCTAATGATCACACCAGCCCTTGCATAAATCACCATTTTTCGAAATGACTGAGAAATAACCTTTCACTTAAAGACAGATCACGCTTTTCAGCACATTCGCATTGAAGGGAGATAATTTCTGCGTCACTTTGTCGACAAGTGAGTTATCTAAACCGAAACGTTAGCAGTAATATTTCGATGAATTAAAATTCGAAAGCTGCAAAGTCATTACAGATGCCTAATACCTTGTGGGAACATAAATATTCAGCACTTTTCTTCTGAATGTATGAAGGCGAACAATTACTAAGCACAAATCATTGTTATTATTACCGATAGTAACGTACCAATGTTGGTAGGACGGAGTCATCAAGCAAGCTCTGTAATATTATTATGGCATCAGTCAGAATTTTAGCATGTATTCAACGAAGAGGAAAGGATCAAGCTCCAAGATTAGCTTCATTTACTGAGGTGACTGCTGAAATTTCCTGCTAAATTCTATTGCTTGAATATAAGAATAAAAATGCGACTATAAGCAGTGTACAGACCAAACAGTTTTCACCATTGTTATAAACAATAACTTCTACAACTAAACCACTAAATGTAAAACGACTTTTGGTCGCAGTATCCATTAAAGCACTTCAGTATTGTAATCATAAGTCATAGTCACTTGTGTCATCAACACAAAATGATTGTTTCAGTGCGTTGTTGACTATTTTGAGGAAGCTGATGGAAAGGCTCAAGTCAGTGTACAGCTAGTGGATGACAAACTTCTAATCACTGACAGTCCTTCAGAAAGTTGTCAGTTGTTCATCAAGGTAGGTACATCTGACTTTATTACCAAATCAAGGTGTAGATTTATTTAAAAGAATGTAATTTACCAGGAAGGTACTGCATGGTGCCCTCATTCTTGATACCCATTATTTTGCATAAAATACTACAAAATTGTAAAAAAACAAATTAATTGATGGACTGATTGTTTAATTTATTTCAGTTATATTTTGAACTTCTTGAAAAAAATTTTAAACAAGAGACTTCATGTTGTTTCTTCTGTAATGTGAATGTAACAAATGGTAAAACCTTATTATGCCAGTTACTATTGTTAATACAGGGGAAAAAAGTTTTAACTAGTTTGTCTGAATTTTTAACAATACCACTGAAGTAACCCAGTGACAACACTACAAGTACACTGTTCATTCATGCAATGAATACCTGTCTAAAATCTCATGTGCTACTGTTTGATGTTTTTTGGTCTCAACACATATACTGGTTGACTCATTATGAAGTGGTATTAAACATTGCAGAATAGGAGAAAATACCCATAAATTTTTGTTATGGTTTGTTGTTGCTGTCAGAGTGGTAGTGGAAGACTTCAGACATTGTTTAAATAGAGATACAAACCCATGACATCCAACTCTCACTGTCGTGGTAACAGCATACGTTAGCCATTGTGCCATCACCTATCAACAAAGTTCTTGTGACAAACCCTACAAAATGTTATTAATTAGGGCAGTCAAAAGGTGGCTTTGCGGCCTATGCTCCCGAGGAGTAACAAGGACTAAACTACTAACTAAAGGTGGCTTAGTTAATTTAGAATGTAGCCTTGTACGCGTATAGCTGAAGTACTTGAATGATGACCAGTAATAGTTTAAAAAAGCCCTGATATTTAGCAAAAGAGGAGAATAGCACAATGCTTGTAAATGATAAAAAATAATCAAGCCTCTTTTTTTCAATGTTCCAGCATCCGCCATTTTGCCCTGTTAAAAGTCTTAGTCCTGAACAAGCTGCCGACCTTCCACTGTCAACACATCAAAGAGGAATTAACACAGGAGCAGCAGTCATTCTGGAGTCAGCAGATGGGAAAATTTTATTGACAAAAAGAGCCCCACATCTTCACACATTTCCAGGGATTTGGGTTCCTCCAGGTCATTTTATTTTATTTTATTTTTTTTTTACATCAGTCACATAGTATAACAGAGACAAGACAAACATGTAAAGGTGCTGCTTAGTGTTCAGCAACTTTTTTTGGTAGCTATATTAATAATTAAATTTGTAGAGCACATTTCCCTCTTGTGGAGGCGAACTTGGTGTGCTATACTAAAAGACTACAAACAGTTAAGCAACAGTTATCATACAACAAAGAAACATAAGGATTAGTAAATGGATGGCATTGTGGGAAAGATGTATGGATTAAGATAAATCTTCCTTTTGTTACTTCAGCATGTAATTTAGGTTACATAATGTCTGCTGACATGTCTCTTGATGAACACGTTTCTCACATTTGTCGTTCTGCATACTCTATGAGCTCTGGAAGATCAAACTCTTTTCGCCATAATCTCCATCTCAACCACCAAAATTCTCATCTGCTCACTTGTTCTGTCTAAACTAGACTACTGCAATTGTCTTCTTGCTGGCTGTCCACAGGTGCCTCACTGATAAGCTTCAGAAAGTCCAGAACTCAGCTGCTCGCTTTATTTTCAGGACTCGCAAATCTGGATATGTCACACCACTTCTTCACTCTCTTCATTGGCTACCAGATAAAGCTAGAATAGATTACAAGCTCTCAACTCTATGCTATGGATTCTTTGAAGGCGCCTCCCCCCATTACTTTACTGAAGTCTTGTCTGTCCACACTCCTGCCTGAAACGTTTGCTTCTCATCAGACTCGTGCATTCTGTTCCTCCCTCCCACAAAGACAGTAACATGCGGACAAGGAGGTTCTCCCTCTTTGCTGCTAAGCAGTGAAACCCTCTTCCACATCACATTTGCCACTCGGACTCCAAAGTTACATTCAAACGCTCTCTGAAAACATATCTGTTCACAAAGTACTATCCCTGAATTACTATTCTTAACTCCCTGGTAATACTGTCTGTCATGCCAAGGACGTGTACATATATATTAGTTCGTGGTCATGCTAACCAACAACTCAATCTTACACTGTTTATAGTATCTACATCACTTCATACCTTGATCCATTGCTTTACTTTCTACTCTTGTATCTCATCTTTATGTTGTTCAGTGTGCCAATAGGTACCTCACTGTCCACTGGCTTTCATTTATCATTATTGGTCTGCGCAGAGAGTGCAATCTATTTTGGTCGTGATGCTGCGGTTATAAGTATTTCCTTTATAACAGTTAACAGTTTTTAGTTTTTGGTGTTCAAAGGAAACATAAAAGAAAATGCACATAATAGTTTCCTATTTCAGTTTTTTTTTAATTAATTAAATGTTAAGTCTTCAAAACTCTTCATTTAGGATGTGTGGAAGTGTTTGTGATGATTTTTCTTTAATACAAGTTTTTACCATGTTTTTGTTTCATTTTCAATCTCCAATTGACTGGACCAGGTGGTCATATAGAACAAAATGAAACAGTAAGTCTATTATAATAACTAAAAGATTTATTTTCTAATGTTTATATCCAATACTTAGTGCATAATCATAATAAAAGATGTGGACATTGTGTGTTATTTCTTAAGTTATGTGGTTGCTTGAACTGCAGAAATGTCATACACAATTCAAATTGTTATTTCTTTGTTATTAAAGAACAGGAAATGTTGACAGCGTATCTGTTCAGTTTTTAAGAGGATTGTTTTTTGATTCATTTAAATTAGGAGCAGCAAAAATTAAACAGTTTTAACATTCCTTTAACTCTTATCCAGCTTAGAGTTTCTTTCCCATCCACTGAGCAAATGTGATTTTTCAGATATAGAAGTTTGATGGAGCCAGAATAATGTAACACGATCATGAAATGGGAATAGTTTGCAGAGTAAATTATTATCACCAGCAATCTTTTTTTGTCTTACCTAGTCCAGTTCATTTTTGTCACTGTTGTTCATGTTTGTTGGTATTATCAGCTTTCACAGACAGGACTCCGGGAGCTTTTTGAAGAGACAGGACTCAGACTTACAGAGGAAGATTGTGTTGGAGAACAGCTACTGCCTTTGGCTTTGTGGGAGGTATGATTGCAAACAGTTCACTGTCGATGACTGCATCCTTTAGTTAGTAGACTATTTGATTATTTCAAATCCATCTTTTTGCCCGAGTTTTGTAGTGAGCATTTTCATTTTAATACTTTGCAGTCAGTTTACCCACCAAAGTTATCTCTTGGAGCTCCTGCTAGGCATCATGTTGTTGTCTACTTGTATGCAAAACTGAAGAGCCCATTGACCAGTGAAAGGCTACTCAAAGAAGTAATCATTGATCCTAATGAGGTGGCAGCTTGTGTATGGTTGGACAGAGAAATTGTCTCTGCTATTGTCAATCAAAGTGAAGAGAGTGGATGTACTAAGGATCTGGACTCCACCATGATGCCAGATACTTTGAGGTACTGCCAACTCTCACTTCACTTTCTTTTCTGGCTATGGCAAAATACATGCTTTAAAGAAATTCAGCAAAATAATTTTCCGCTGAGTAAATTTATTATCCTTCTGTTTATGCTAATCTTTCGGGTATATTTCTGAGGGAAGTTTTTTGTTATGGGTGTTTCAAACCCTAACCCTAGCAAGCTAAACTAAGTAAGACAAAGATGACTTTTAAGACTATGATCCCTTCAGTCTGATTTAAATTAGAAGCAGAAGATTCTGTACAAGTTTATGATTTTTGTAAGCTTAATCATATTTTATTTTATATCCAAATTTGATTTCACAATTTTTCAGAGCCCTTGTTCTAGATGATACAACAGAAGCAGGTGGAAGCCATCATTCCTTTGGAGCCATTCTTGCGATGTTCTGGGGACACTGATGATTATGAAAGAGTAAGCACGGGAACCAAATATGCCCTGGAGCAATTCCTTTTGAAGACATCAATATGAAGGCTGCTTTTATCATTGCTTTCAAATAAAATAAAACACTTCTAGCACCTTGCAGCTTCTGAAAAATCTAATCCTTCTTTTGTATGAGTCAGTGCACCTTGAGAATATGCTTTTTGTTTTGTGTTTGTGGTTAGTTCCTATACATGTTGTGGTTGGCGAAAGTGCAGTCTGATGGCACATTGGTAAACAGCTTGCTACCAGCACAGTATTGTGGATTATTGATTTACATATGACTCTTCTATATTTCTTTGTGGAGCTGGCACAGGGTTAGCGGAGCTGCCTGTGTTAAAACTTAGTGACTGACTCAACATCAAACACCCTCATCTATCCAAAGAGTATTGATTTTGTGACAAGAATAACACCCAGATTCATTTACCCAGAGGATTTCTGGTACTGACTGTATGTATGGATTTTGCTTATAATCCTGTGACTGGATGCGCAAGAAAGAAAGACAGGGAGTGAGGAAAAAGGCAAGCAGGGGGAAATTGCACAGAAAAATATGCTTGTTAATCTTTTGCCTTTGTCAAACTTGAACTTGGAAGGCTTAACTGGTGTCACCGCCTAGTGGTTGCAGGGTCAGACACTGACCAATTTTAATCCAGACGGTTCAGTGTTTGAAGTGAACAACAATATGTGGGGCAGGGACTGTTAACGGGGATGAAGTGTCTTGTCCAACAGCTTATTATTATTATTTTTTGTCCATTGCAGTGTTTCAAACACTCAAAGCATTCTCGACAAACGACGGCACGATGTGTGTGCTCGCTCTCTAAAGTACATGAGGTGCCATTTCTTCAAAACTGTAGTCGGAATGGTAAATATAGGACGCAATAAAAACATCGCGCAAACGCCCACACAGATGTGAACAAAATTAAAGCACGGACTTGCGTGCTTAAACGGTATAAAACTTGAAACAAGCATCATGAAGAGAAGAATGAGTGATTTGGGCCAAAAGAGAAACGAAATTGAGAGGGATTTTTTTTTTTTTTTTTTTTTTTGAAAAGGATTGACAGCGACCTTTGAGTATTCTTAGACATATCACAGTCTCCTCCTCCCCCACATTTGAAGACCTGCAATCGTCTAAATGATGGAGATATCAAATTATTTTAGAGATATTATTCTGGATGCTTCCTCCCACATGATTTAGGGAAGCTGTATATTAGGCTGGGAAGCTGGGAGAGTAAGGGTGGTGGGTTGCGTCGACTCAGGCAAGCTATACTTGGAAGGACGGATTCAGGTATATCTGTGGCAGATGAATGTTTGAGCAGGTGTTGTAAGGAGCTAGGAATTTTCACCTTCCGCGTTGCAAGCACCCATCTCCTCAGGAATAGAAATGCATTACATTAGGTTGTTGCAACAACAATAACAGCAATAATAATAAAAATACTAATAATAATAATCATCATCATCATCAATCATCATCATCAAGAGCACTTATTGCAATAGAGGAAACGAATAGCCGGGGGAAGCCTAAAAGCACTGGCAAAGAAGTGTACTGGTTCGATACCAGTGTGGTGCAGCAAACTTCTCTCCCAGTCGAACCCAGCTGTGGGAATATGTACAGTGTAACTGACTCCTTAGGAAAGATAAGTCATCGAGGTTGATGAGATGGGTACCACCCATGAAGCTAGCCCCAAGAAAAGTGTAGTGTTTAAATTGCATATTGAATGACGAGCGATCACAATTCAAGGCGGCATGACATTTAAGAGATGTAATAATGTTTTCTATATACTGGCAGGGGCGGCTTTGATCACATGTAATCTGTGGACCTGCACAGTGCCACCAAATTCCAGGGGCCGCCACGCCAAAACATATATATATACTTGAATATAAAACAGAAACAGCTAAATTGCAATATGGCCGAAAAACACCGTGTTTCTTTTTAATTAATCCGCTGTAAATCACACCAGCGAGTTAATATCTTACTGCGACAAAACAAAATAAATGAAATAAAATTGATAAACAGCAAACACTGACAGGATACCTTGGAAGCACAGACAAATTAAACCAGTTATTGCTAAACTTTTTCAGAAGCGTCTTAAAGAATTATTAATAATAAATGATTTGTCTGCTAATAAAAATCTTAAGTTCATGCGTATAGGTAGTAAATGTAGTTAATAACAACAAAAGTTAAAAACAGCAACGTGGATGAAAAACAAAACCAAAAATCGCATGTCCTGAACAATTGGGAAATCCTTCCAGCCCTTAATTTCTGCAGAGAAATGTGGAATGGGGAGGTCAGACACTGTAGAAAACATTGATCTGCTAGGAAGGGGATTTTTTTAAATTCACTGTTTTAGCGAATGACTTTTTTAAAAGTATTTTCGTCACGAAACTGACCGCCAGTGAAGATCTGCTCTTTTGCTTGGACACGTGACTGCGGTGTATCGAAATGGCTAATTTACACCAAAGAAGAGGTGCCACCTTTTCTCACACTGGTAATCAACTTTGGTAGAGCAATCTCTCCATCTATCTTGTTTGTTAACTTGATAGAGTTTACTTCTATCCTCTTCGTACTTGTTTTTTGTGTTTTCTTCCCTGAAAACGGATGTATTTGTCAAAACAACAAACATCGAGATGCTATAAACATTATAGACATCAACGTAAAAAGTGAAAGAGAAGTTCATTTTTGTGCTCCACCATGTCGAAGCCAACACACCTGACTGCCCTTGGAGACTATTTACTTGTCTATCCCTTTAATGCACAAGATATTTCGTTTGGATTCAAAGCCAAGAAATAAAAATGCGACATGTTTTTATGTTTTTAAATAAAAAAAAACTATCCTGAGCAATGGCATAATCTGGAATTGCTATGTAACTTGTTATATAACCTCGAAGACACGTAGCATTTTATGTTTACGAACTTACTGAAAAAATAAAAAATTAACACGATTGGCTGAGTAGCTATGCCTAGTAGCGATTTCGTACCTATTTTGATCGGGTGGCTGGAGGGGATGCTCATGAAGGGGATAGAATCATCCTAAAAAAATCTGGGTCAGGTGTCCACCATAAGAGAAGTATGTCTGCTCCTAGGAACCTGCGACTTTCTGGTCGTCGCTGTAGTGGTGACAAATGAGTGTTATTACCACTAAGCTACAAAATCGTCCCCTGTGACAGTTGTAACGGCGTCAGCCCTTTAATTATAGGCACTTAGTGCCGAGAGGTGATGGTTGGGGTGGGGGAATAATTGCATTCCTTTTTCATAAACATGCTGACTCGCCGTGTGCGAGCTGAGTTAAATACTCGCGTCGTTCTGTAACGGACCCCTAGCGGTTTGAAAACGAAAAACAAAATTATTAGGACGCAACACACAGAGGCCATCCGGCTTTTTTTTTTTTAAAGGAAGCTCCGCTGCATATTTTCGGAAAGCCTCGTGCAACATCGCACAACCACTCCCTCTCGGTGGCGTGTAGCTGTGAGAGTGCGGTGGATGAAGTCGAGGAAGGAGTGGCATAAAGGCGTTGGCTTGCCAGCCAAGTGTCGAGGGCTTGTGGAGGGCTGAGAGCAGGGGGAAGTAGACGAACGATGAAGGAGGAGTGTCAGGACTATAGGCAATCGTCAGACAATGGTTACATAAAAAGTCAAGATTGCTCAAGACATTGGCACTCCGCGCAGCAGGCTGTCAGTCACTCTAGGAGCGCGGAAACATTGCACATGCAGCAGAAGTGCTAGTACTGGCGGCTGTTGCGAAGCGTCCGAGAAACGCAGCCGACTGATCAGCCACACCACACCACTCTCCGCCATCGGCAACACACGAAGCAGACGATGCTTGGCCCCAGCAGACGCGTGATGGTCAACTCGGCCGGGTGGCTGGTGCGCCCCTGCATCTAAGGACTTAAATCCAGTTTAACTTCATTATGGTTCATTTCTAACCTGCATTGCATGATGTAAGTGTGCATACATGCCTTGCCAAGTGCGTTGCTCAAAATCTGCGAACCAGCGAATCAGATGCAGGTAAGTGCGCTTTGAAAGTTTGAATCCAAACGGCTGATTATAACCATCATACGACCGTGGAGTTACACAACACTCAGTCAGTCCATGCCCTTGCCTAATCTCTCGGGTTTTATTATGCATAACATGCTTCCAGGGTGAAACCTCGACAGCGTATCAAGTCTCTCGCTTCCTTTGTGTGCATTTAATAAGCCCTGAGCCAGGTCGGCTTGACCCAAGTGTCTTTTTTCTTCACTTTTCGCTATCCACACCTCGCTACATGTTCTTCTTTTTGGCCATCTCCAACAACAGAGATAAGCACGCTAGCCTGTCAGACCGACTTCTGGTCTACCAATGCAGTTAGTTTATTGCCAAAAGAATTATCTTTGATTTTTTTCAGAGGTCTTAGTCTTGGTTTTCGGTTCAAATTTTCTCGAATAAAGCCCAGCACCCGTTTCCCCTCCTCCTGTGTCAGTGTCGTAAACTGCAGTCGCACGCGAGCGAACGCAACGACAGTTTGAACCGGATGTACTTTTGCAGTGAACGACATCTTGAGACTGTCGTCTGTCACTGGGAAAAAATATTTACTCGAGCCAACGACAGGTTTTGATCTTCACAAACGGTTGTAACCCTGTCTAAAGCCTCAATATTAGGTGACATTCAGCCAGCTTTCCGAGCAAGTAGTATCTCAGTCGAGATCATCTGATCGTCACTATCGTGCATGTGTCAGATGTTGCACCCTCGACCTTCGACCTCGTTACGTATAATGCGTTTGAGGACACCAGATAGCAGTCCTAAAATAATAACAATAAATTGTGATGACAGTATCCTGACAAAGCTCGGTCGGGCTAAACAGCCATTGTCAAGCGAGGATAGGCTGCAAGCGACTCAGATTTCTATGTTAGATATCATTGACAACAAAGGCAACGCAGTGACATTTTTTAAATACTTTAATCCGAGTTTTGACAACATTAACACCTATGGTTAAACTCGTTGGAAAGATAGGATAGTCTGGAGGAAACCCGGGAAGCTATTTGTATTTCACTATTTGTATGTCTACTTCTGCACTGATGAACCATTTTAAAAAAATGAAGGCATGGCTTTTTCTTTCACCTCTCCATAACTACAGCTCGGTTCTCTGTAATGTTACTGCAGGCATTGGTGGTGGTTGTGGTACTGTAATAACGAACGCTCAGTGTAATCGTTCACACTGTCTACTCATTAGTAGTTTCATGACATTCTCGTTGGCCTTTTTCACGCGCCCTCACCGATTATCAGAAACCTCATCCACCGAATGACCTGAGGTCGTGACTAACAAGTCAAATATTAGCAATTATTGCTCCTGTGTGGTTTTCTTTTTTTTTTCTCTCTCTCTCTCTTCTGTCTTCGCGTCTTTCGCTGTCCACATGATTTGCGCGGCTCGTATCTGTCGTTCGGCTGCTGCTGTTATCTCTAAGCAAACAATCCGTCGACCTGAGCTGCAACCGCCAAGCCTTTTTTTTTTTTTTCTTTTTAGTTTTCTACATCCTTATCGTTATCACGAGAGGAGGGAGGTAGAGCCATAATCTTGAACATTTTTATACCGCTGTTGCTGCTTGTTATCACGAAGGAGGGAGCAACAGACAGACCGACCGACCGACTGACCGCATCAGCCCTGCCGACATCGATAGAATCAAGGGAACCAATCCATTAACATGGGTCGGATAAACATATCATCGGGTGAAGGGGAGGAATATGAGAGGGACCGTATCAAAACCGTGTCAAAGGAAGGGGTGAGGGTATGATGAAGGCTCAGAGATGGTTGAGAGGGCGCTGTTACACATATATCACGAGTGCTGGGTCGTTTGAGAGATGGAACTCCTTCAAACCACGGACGCATATCTCTGGACTGCTTCCCGAGATCATTTCTTATCCTCTCGCCAAGTTGTAGCCCAAAGAGTCATAGACCATAGAAGTATGTTTGTCAGGTCTTGGAGAATCATTTAGCACTTAAATAAAATAACTGGGACCACGATGAAATTCTTAAAGTCATCTATAGACTTGCAATAAATTTGTTATAGTTACTTTTTGTGTTGTTTTGTTTTTTTTTAAAGTTTTTTGGAAGAAGTTCTCATCCTCCACTTCCCGCGACTGAGACCCAATAAACTGAAAACATAACAGACCATAAAGCTGGAGCTTTGGTACCTCCATCAACATCATCTGCTCTTGTTCTTGATGTTGATATAAACCGGAAGTAAATTTATGCTTTGGCCTCGTTCTAGAAAGTTAACGCAGGGAAAATTTTTCCGCAAGCAGTCCAACAGAGATATTCATTCGTCCGTGCTCAAAGTTTGTTACCGTACTGAGGAGGAGAATAGTAAACTGAATTCGTTCCTTTTGTTAGTCTTTGTCAAGGTTCTTGTCGTTTCTCGTTAGTTATTAGTTCGTTTCACTTCCTTCAATGCTTGTGTGGATAATCTCTGATTCCCTCAACAGTTTCTCTTTCACATAGCTCGCGAAAACACAGAGAGAGAGAGAAACCAATGGAAGCAGAAAAAACCTGGCACACGCCGCTGTTTGTGCATGTCGGTGTGTTTTTTCACTCTGATGCCACTGGCGAGTTCCAAAAAAGAAAATAAATTGACTGTTTACTAACAGCAAAGAGCGGCGAGTGGTACTGCTACTTTGGGCAACCAGGAATGCAAGAACTATTTCTTCGTGACACCGCCATTAACCTATAACATTCTTTTTTTTTTCCTCTTTTCCTCTCTGGAGATGACAGGACTTCACTGGCTCTATCGTCAAAAGATCGTTTCACATCGACATTATTATTGGCCTGCAGGAGGATCACCAGACAGGAAGAGCGGGTTTTTTTCCTTCCCCACTTTTTTTCTGTTTTTTTTTTTTTTTATCTCGGTCTTGGTGGAGGTGAACAACCTTGATACAACAGCGCCGTGAAGGAGAATTCCGGACATTTGCATCACCAGCGTCTCCTTTCCCGACCTCTCCGTCCTCCCCGTTCCCCAATCTCTTGTAGCTGGGTCACTGTGACCTACATTTGCTGACACTGGGTCGATAGTCTCCCATGCGTAGTGAGGATGCTTGTGAATGTAGCAGTAGTGTGGAGGGCACGCAAAGAACGAGAGAAGGAGGGATGTGTGTGTGTTTGTTGTTGTTTTTTTTTTTTTTGAACATTTAAAACATTTAGATTAATGAAAGTACCTTGTGTATGTGTGGGCGAGGAAGGAGGGGGAGGTTACTACGACCAGTACATCATAAAATATCATGTCCGTTTTTCTTTCAGTTGATTCCATGCATTTTTAACAAAGGTGCGTGCTTAATAATTTTTATACAGGAAACCATAGATACTATTCGTCTCCGTAATGAAATAGACAGGGCCCCTGGTTCTTAAAACTAACGAATCTTAATGTATACATGACTTCCTTTCTTATTTGACCTTTAGGATGACTATGTCCACCCACAATCATCGTCACACCCGCTTCAGCCTCGATATCTCTCTTGTCATCTGCACTCACTGGTGCATACACTTTTTTGAATAATGTAGACATTTTGTAGTCACCACCGCCGATCGACTGTGATTACCTTTTCTTGTTTCGGCGGAGATACCACCCCAGCATGAGACAGGGTTCCCCACAGACTTATATGATCCTGTGTCTGTTTTATGTACAGTTTGTAGCTGCTTCTTCTTTCTATGGTGGGACCGGCTCAAGGCTGGCCTCTGGCATGAAACGAACCTCATGTTGACTGATTTGACCCCCAAGGGCTGTGGCGAAATGTAGGACTTGCTGAGACAAATTCCTCCCTTTCATATATTTACTTTGACTCTCCAATAGCTTTGAAGAACGCCTTAATAAAAACAAGGAGGAATGATCTCAACCTGACTCCCCTGACGGATTCGATCGCCCGGCTTCGCCTTCTCTCCCTCACTCCACTGGCCGGTATCTACATAATCAGATTTAGGTCGGTCCTTAAATGCGACTTCGGAATTCTCTAATTTGGTCAAATATGTAGGTCCGGAATACAGAGAACATTAGCTGTGACATTTTTCTTGTATAGTTAGGGGATGTCAGAGTGTATGCAATTTTCTTGCGGAAGAAGCAACTGTGAAGACAGACATTTCTAGAAGATCTACATCATATTGATGCCATGACACGAATCTGTAGCAAAATGAGAAATAATTGGCAGGTGGGTGAGGGAATGCGTTCTCAACTTGTTCGCATGTTCTGTGTACCACATATGTCAATGCCGTTGAATGAAAAAAAAAAAACAAAACAAAACACGATGATGATGTAGATGACGATGATTATTTAAAAATTTCAGACTTGTCCAAGATAACTTTCAGATCAGTATTTCCTATCCTGGGAGGGTAAAGGTGTATCTTCAAAGTATTATAGTACGCGCGCACGCACACACACAAACAACAATAACAACAACGCGGGCGTGCACACACACAAACGCACAAAGATCCATTCGCACACATTACTTATTTTTACTGTTTTGTCTTTGCTTGTCTGTTTGCTTGTCCCTCTGCCTATTTATCCACCAATCGCATTTGAAAATATGTCAGATTATTGAAAATATGTCAGATTAAAAACAAGTACTTCTGTAAACATTCACGGTTATAGGAAGTAATTCAACTTTCAATTAGGAACGACAGCTAAGTGCTTTCAGAATACACATTCTTCCAAAAGGTTATTAGATAATAGCCCTCACACCTAGTCGCTTTTCATCTTCACCTGCTTTTAACCTTCAATGTTGAGGGTCTTCGCTAAAGAGAACACCCCAAATTCTAACATTTCCCTTTCCTAACCGAGCGATCAGCTTGCAGGGGGGAGGAAAAGAATGAATGGCGCGGCGAGTAGTCTATCTGACGTCGCCAATGGACCAGCCAGTCGATGCTTCCATCGATCTGGTTGTGTGCGCGTGCGCTCTCCCATCCTTCTTCTTCCCCCTCCACCCCATTCCTCCCTCCTACCCCTTCCTACCTCCGATCGGCCTCCCAATGCACGCGCACGCCAGTGCACGAGCGGTGACTCAAACCGTGCACGCATAAGCTGGTGGAGCACAAGACAAAACGCACTCCCTTACCGTGGACGATGGTCGGGCCTCCTGGCTGGCCGCAACAAGACAGCAAAATGCCGATCCTGCGGACAGGGCAGCTGGTCCGCTTGGTTGTGGTCGTCGTACCTTCTGCAACAGATGGCACCGACACGTCGGATTTTCCGTTACAACGAACCTAAAAACCGACAACTGCCAGAGAGGTATTTTTATTATTATTATTATTATTATTTTTCTCAATGCATCGTGATGGGTGGCTAGGCTTCTCTCAAGATGCATCTATTGTATATGTTATGCTAAGGTCGTCGATGTGGAAGTGCGGTTGACGATGTTGTAGACGGAATTGCGAGGATGCAGCAGGCAGGGAGGGTTACGTGAAGGAGTTGTTACCCTGCGGATGTGTACAGTGGCGGCAGCGAACACAATCCTGGTCATTGGCAGGAACGCGAGCCTGGTGCGCAGCGCCGCCTGTCTCCGAGGACAGAGCTGGTCGTTGTGGTGATGCTGTTTGTGGTGGCTGGCACAGGTGGTCGAGGTTTCGTCGAGTGTTTGTATTGATTCAGAGTCAGTGTAAGTGTGTAACATTATGTGTGCAGCGTTTCGTTCTTGCATCATCATCATCATCGTCATCGTCGTCGTCGTTTCCGTTTATTTATTTTCCTGTTCTCAGGTGTCAATTAAGTGCACAAACACATGCTTTCATGTATTGCGTACATGTGTATGTGCGCGTGGGTATATATATATATATGTGTGTTCGCATGCTCTGTTTTTTGTGAATTCATTCATTTCATTCCGTCCATGTGATGCATTAACCTATGTTGATACTTTAAATAATTAAACTATTCATGGTATTGTCCTGTGGGCAGTCACAATTAGCCTGCAGGACTTAGCTCTTGTCATAGGTTTTTAATTTTAGTCGGAAGTGCGGAATATTCTACCAGTGCTTATTTCATCAGGTATTTTCATAATTAAGACTTTGTCAATAACTGAACTTACTAGATTGATTTATAAAAACTCCGCGTGCCCATCCCAGTCTCCCCCAAAAAGAAAAGGCTTTAAGTAATAAAAGAAGGGTGGTAATCGAGCAGATACTCATCTGGAAAGTCGATACCGCAGATACCCAACATTATAAAAAAAAAATGTTTGTAATCGATAATACTACCGGTTGAAGAATCGAAGACCTTTTTTGTGCTCTGCCCTACTAACCGATAGGCCGAGGTAAAATATGAGTCAGCTCGCTGATGATGGACGCGGGTGAGTGGAAAATACGCTCACCACAGAGACAGGTGTGGCCTGCAGGCAGGTAGAGTGCGTGCATGGATGGGTTCCAGAGCGTGAAGATGGAAAAACCCAAGGAAGTGCCTTTTGAAGATATTTCTAGAGGTCTAGTGGTCCTGCGTGTGTGCATGGTGTGTGTGTGGTGGGGTGGGGATCAGAGAATTCTGAATATACTTGCAAGAACGTCTACACGCAAGAAAAATGCATAGGTATCACGTATCCACACTTGCATACACATTCATCAATCCTATACATTTAGCTGAGGAACGGGAGGTGGGGAATGAAGCAGAGAGAATGAAGGGATTTAATCTGAGCCACACACTCGTTTTTCATTCCAACCCTCGGCGCTCGCTACCTGTTTGTAACACGACACCTAAACACGGTTTGAATAGCAAGTAGTTCCAGATCATTACCCTTGCAGAGTGTGCAGCTTAAAAAAAAAACAACTGCAACTGCAAAGTAGACCCGTCGATACCTTGACCCTCGACCCTCGACCCTGGCCTCTAGACGACCAGACCGTTCCCTCCTTCGTTCAACGTCGGCGCCAGCGTCTCTGCCTTTTATTAAAGGTTTCCAGAGATGTGGGGAGTAGGGAGGGGGATGGACGAGAGCTGGGAGAAAAAATACCTCGACGCAAATATTTCTGCTGAACAGTTCGGTGGGCAATGAAAGGTATCGATCAGTTCAAAGTAGCAGGCAGTGGTATGTCAGGTCCCCCTCGACCCCTGCCCCCCGTGGCTCGCTACCCGTCTCTCTTAACCTAGCGCTGCAGGCTGCGATAAAATTTATAATTTCCTTTTTCTTTCAAGTGGTAATTCAGAAGATAAGAATGTTTATGATTTTTCTTCTGTAAGTCAAGCTCGCGGTAGGTCTCCCAACTCCTACCCCGCTCCTTACAAAATACAATCATACAGTTTTCTTTTCCTTTCATCTGTGCGCTACACAGACTTTATTTGACACATTTCATTCCGAAACAAAACAAATCCCAAACAGTTATTCTCGATTTCATTTGTTTTCTTCTCTTTTTTTCCCCCTTTTTAATAGCATCTTATCTCCCTGCTCATCTCACTTAAAGCGCCACGAAGGAGCACTCAAAATCTCCTTCGGCGCTGGAGAGTGCAGCTGACCATAAAAGCTACCAACTCCTTCCACAGTCGGTCAGCAGGCAACCCCGGCGACAAACAGCATCTTTAATAGCTTTTATTTGTGCCAAGCCCTTGTGATGGGGTGTCATTCTCGACAGGAAGTGGCTGTAAGCCACACAATCCTTCTGCAGCAACAAATGTCTTGCAGTCAGCTCTGGTTTCCAGCCACTCAGGTCTTGCACTCCTCCACAGAAAGAAGTATAGTCTTACCTACATCCACCATTGTGAAATAGTTTGTATCGATTTCTTTTTCTCGTCTTGCTGTACAGATCTGATGTGATACGGCTTTAAAAATGTGATGAGAGGCAAGCGGACAAAGACCTGAGAGACAGAATTAATAACAGGTGACAAATCTGCGCCAGGTGACTCGCGAGTTGCCTTTAACCTTTTTACGGACAGCAGGATGATTAAATCGAGTTGCAAGGGGGACAGAGGTGGAGTGTGGTGCTGGCACCATTGTGTGAGAAAGATGAAGAGGAAGTGGGGAGTAGCGAGCAGAAAATTGCGATGATTACTAAGAAGAGAGAGAGAGAGAAAAAAAAATAGGGGCGAGGGGTAATAGATGGGTAGGAATTGAGGTTAATATCTCTGTTTATCTCTTCCCATACTTTTCTCCTATTCCTCAGTGAATTCATGCGTTCATCACACACGCAACGTGCTTGATTTTCATACCTTTAAGGTTTCTTCTTCTTTTCGCTTTTTCCTCTGTGAATTCATGCGTTCATCACACATGCAGCCATTTAATTTTGATACCTGTAAGGTGTTTTGTTTTTTGTTATCATATATCACTAAATTCTAATGTTTCAGACACGCCTGCCTAGCTCGTGACCATGGCAGCACGCAAGTCCAGGGCAGCCCCTCAACACCACAAACACCATCAAGAACTGGCACTGCATCGTTCGACGTCTCCCCGGGCGGTTGACGACAGACGCGCGGCTTCGACAGCGGCGCCGCCTACACCGTCCGACGTGCTTCAGCTGGATGGAGACGTCAGACGCATGGTCCGCAGCATGGTGGGCAGCCTGGAGACCGTGGTGGGCAGCTTGCATGGCATCGTGGGTAGTCTCCGCCAACTTGTGTCGCAGATCGACTCGGTGACAGAGAAGATTGACAAGTGCTGTGGCGGTGGTGGTGGTGGTGGTGGTGGTGGTGGCGGTGGAGGTTGCGGCAGCCGCGCAACGCCGCGCCAGGCCAGACGTGGACGGCACCTGCCATCGACTGCCACATTAGCTGTGACTACCACCACTACCACTGCCGCCACCATCACCACCACGAGCAGCACCCGCAGCTCGCTTCGTGCATCCACAGCGTCTGTCTGCGTGCAAACCGCGCACGTGCCTGCCAGAAGTGACGTGGCTGAATTATGTTTGGGAGCACGCGTTGGAAAACACCGATCCCAGGACTGGTCCAGGAGGCGCCCTGCAGTTAGGCCCGGCAACTCTGACTGGAGCAGCAGCAGTCCGTGCGAAGAGTCCTACTCCACGCTCAACTGCAGCACATCCATGGTTGGCGGTTGTTCCTACGTCACAGGGCGTAACCTTTTCGGGCAGCTCCAACTTCCGGTTCCGGTTCCGCTTCGCAGCGCAGCTGTGGTGGTGAGCAGACGATCGAGTTTCCAAGCAGATGGCTTAGGCGGAGAGGAGCCTCAGCCTGCGTCCCTTAACCCGCTTCCATGGCTGCTTCCATCTTCCGAATGGGGCACCGACCCGGTTTCTCTGCCAGTAGCCTCCTGTCGACGAAAACACTACATATCAGCAGACAGACAGAGGTGTGCTTCTGTGGAACCTTCTGAAATGGGACTTAGTCCAGAGACCTCACCTTACCTCTGGAGTTGTCCTAACCGATCGAAGGATTTTCCCCCGTATCCTAGCCACCGTCACGTGGCCACAATGTACGCACAGACCAGAGACTCGGAGGAGGAGGACGAGGGAGAGGGGCTGACCGATGCAGACATCCAGCACTGGCAGCTGATGATGGAAACTAAGTGTGGGTCTGTGGGGTCCCTAACGCCCCAGATGGATTGGTCCTACCTCGGGTTGACGGACGCTGCTGCTTCGCAGGAAACGGATCTCCCCGGAGACATGGTGCAAGGTGAGGGATTCTCGTATCTCCCCGACGGACTGTTGGTCGACCTTCCCTGCCCGAGACTCCAGCCCTACGATCTGGGGGACTGCTCAAGCCTTCAGAGACTATCGCAGCGCCGCCCGTCGGAAAGGTCGGAACAGTCGACGAGAGCCACGTCGGACTGGGCCAGTAGCGAGTGCTCGTCCATCAAAAGTTCCGATGACGAGGACGATTCCAGGACGCATTCCGCGAGTTCCTCCCCTTACTTGAGGCACAAGGTGTACCAGACTCGCTCCAGGCACTGCGGCACCGTGTCGCCCCTCGTGCAGCGAAGAAACGGACAGAACGAGCGGACCAGCGTCTTCGTCACGCGGTCAAAGTTCGTCGTGTCGCAGGCGACAACGTGCGGCGCCACGGCGGTACCGCCCGCGGTGGCGGTGGCACCTGCGGCCTACTGTGGCATCTACGAGTCGGCCATGGAGGCGGAGCTGGAGCAGCTGAGCGAGGAGGAGCTGGACGTCAGCGACTTCTCCGACGTCGAGGCCGACGCCGGCAGCGACTTCACCAACAGGTCGTCGCTGACGTCAGGGGAGGCCGAGGAGGGGTTGCTGTACGACCGCAGCGTCAACACGTGGAAGTCCTACACCATGACACACATCGACTCCGATGATGCGTTGTCGGAAAGCGCATCTGATGTCAACGAGAACTTCCTCGATGTGGCTTACGCCAAGCCTGCGTTCGACGATGTGAAATCAAAATTCAGTGATATACATTTACCGGCGCTAGCCTACTAGATACACAGCATGATATTTTAATCCGAGAAACATTGTTTTGTCTTTCATCCTGTTTACATTTGTTAGTATGAGAGCAGGCTGCTTGAGAAAATGAATAGATAAGATGCCGAAGAATAGAAAGACATTTACGTTTTCCTTTTTTTATTTTTTAATCAGCAACATCCGGGGACTGTTAGTTTGATGAGTTAGGTCGCATTTTTAACTGAATGCCAGAATATTATAACAAGGCCAAAAAGAAAAACTGTTTTCTCATTTTCAACGGGTAATTAATCCGGACTATTTATTGTTGATCTTCCGCAAATGTTCTTTTAACATCAGTTTTCGTTCACAATACATGCTTTGTTATGTCGTGTTTGTTAAATATTGCGTGCATGTGCGAATGCTTGAATGAGCGCGAGAAGGGGAAATAATAGAAACGAGTCTCATGATTAGTGGAAATGGTTAACAAAGAGCGAGAAAGAATGTTAAATCATGGACGTGTATGGGTGGATTGCTGTCTGTCTGCCAAGACCAACGCGAAGATTCGCCACACCAATACACACACAGATAAAGAAAAACTGCAGTCCTTAAAATCCAATAATCATTCAACTTATATTTGCAATATTACTAATCAAACTGTGGTGTTTGGGCAGTGGCAATGAATTCCTATTTGTTTGGAGGGGTAAACGCCATGCGTTCTCTCATCAAGGGAAGGAAAGTGATTCTTTTCTCACCTAATAGACTTCTGTGCATCAATATGACGGATAAATGGATGATTGATGGTTTGCTGAAAAGATGGATTGACGTTTAAAATTTGATTCCTTTTTCCTTTGAGAAAAATATGTCGGAGACGCGCACACATATTTTTTTAAATACCACCTTTTTAACCCAGACCTTTTATGTTTGGGGCAGAATTTCTGTAGCCAGAACAGCTCAAGAAAAAAGCAAACTACTATGTTCCAGATAATTCTGAGCAAACAGACCGTCGTAATAAGTTGGAAACCTTTGCATGTGTCATTTGGACTTCAGCATTTCCTTGTATTTGGCACCCTCTCTCAAAGCTTATGACCCTTCAACAAACCTGAGGTCGAGTTCGAAGAGGTGGGGAAGGTGGTTATAGTGGTTTTACCCCGAGTCAGCAACTCAAGTTATATCACAGTCAAAGCAATCAACCTGTAAATAGATGCTACATGCAGAGAAAGAAACAGTCTGCCTGAGACGAGAAGTGAACCAGGGCAGCCAACCCTCACTAACCGTTGCGCCACTGGACTGCTGGGTCATTGTGAGTTTTGACCATTGAAAGGTAAATAGAGCTATATTAATATGATAATGAGGATGACCATAGCGGTGTGTTATGCTTTATCCCATAAAACCCAACATTGATTATGACGACGACAAAGAAGAGGAGGAGGAGGATCTGAGGTATACTTTTCACAAAAACCCAGTCAAACGAAAGCAAAACTTGGCCATTTAGCCACGGGAGTTTCCAGACTGTTTTTCTAGTGTTTAAACGCATTCTGTGAACCTCAGTATTATATCAAAAAGCTGTATAGGCTTAGGCACCGGGATCTTGGTGTTTAGGAAATCCTGTATTAGTTGAACAAGTCGTTTACAGGCAGTTAGCAGAAAGAATATCATTTGTTTGAACATTTGAATGGGGGGAAAAAAAGCAAAATCGGATTGGTTTACAAGTCCTTTATTTTCCAAGGCATGAGCTGTAATATTGTGTCAAATAAAAATGATTTCTTCGTAAGACGGAAACTCCCGAGCGACAGCCAACAGAATGTTAGGCATGCGGACTTAATCGTGTATCTTATTATAATAATTATTATTATTATTTGCTGGAAATAGAGTAATCAAATGTGATTTTTTCTATAAAATCTTTCGTAAACCAAGGCTTTTCAATCCCTTTTTAATTTAGTCATACACACAATTGTTACACAGACACCACCACTACCACCCGACTTCATTCCAAATACATTCACGCATCAGTTACATAAAGATTTCGAGTTCCTGTCATTGATGTCTTTCAAGATGTTGTTACATTCTGCCAATGTGTTTAATCACTTTTCTACGGCTTGTTAGAGTCTCTGCAAGATAAAAAGCGTTTTAAGCAAGTTGTCATTCCGAAATACAGCCTGTCTCTGGTTTATGGTCTTGGTGGTTTTAGGCTCCAATTGTCTCATTCTTGTAAAGCTTTAAAGTGTATTTCTTGCTGTAGTCACTTATATCTGTCTTTCTCTTCCTTAAATATTAATAATTAGATTTGAAAAACAAATAATTTGTGTGGAGGTGATCTCAATACTCTGAGCACAAACGAATAAACAACAATTCAACCATAAATCATACAAATTTTGGTGTAAAGTTTATACCAGTCTCTTTGATAAGTTTTCAAAGGTCCACCTGAACTGAAATGTTGCTCAATTTACTTAGTTAAGCTATTAAAATAATAGTCAAGCTAATAACCTGAGCATTTTGACTTATGTGAATAGACGACACACTAGACAACTCATTCAAACTGGCAGAAGATAAACTAATCAAAGGGACGTAAGCCACAGAAAAAAGGTTTCACCGGTTATCTCCCATTGCTTAGTGTTTTGTTTGTTACCTGATCCGCACTGAAAATTTGTTTATATATATATATCTTATCAAGGCTTTTAAAGAAGATACTGTTACTGTTTGCAATTGTTCATTTCAATCTGTTTGTTTTATTTCTCTTTAGCAAGATGAATCCGGATGCTATTTTTTATGACACAAATAAATCACACAGGAAAGAGAAGCATTCATGCCAAAACTTTTTTTTTCAAACTACTTTTCTAAATACAGTTTGAATTTATTGAGGATTGTCCCCAACAACATAACAGCTGTTGTAGCCAAGCCCCGATCACAATCTCTCTGATCCATTCTTGCTGATGCCATCGTAACAGATGAAACTGGAGTTGATAGTAGATGCTGAGAAAATGTTCATCTCCTCGCGTGTTTTCCACGTGAGAGTTGTTCCACATTAGAAAAGGGCGATTAATGTATAACACATATATTTGCGGATGCGATTTCTATCTTAAAAACAATTAGTGAAACAATTGTCCAACGCTGTGTATAAAGTAGTGGGTCTTTAATGAAATGTTTGACAGAATTGTTCATATTAGGGAAAGAATAAACAAAAAACAAAATAAAAAAATTAGCTCCACCTAGGTTTTAACACACTCGATCATGTCAAACAAATGGCGCTGCGTGTAACCACTCGATTATATGGTTTCTCTTGTATGGTTGTGCAAGTGCGGTTTCCCACACGACTAAAGTTTGCTTCCCTTTCACCTGACACGCTGGAGTTACTGAAGCATGACTAAGTGGCAGAGTGCGCTCTATATCACCTGTCACACCTATCGTCTTATCACCTGCTTTACCCTACTACCTTGATGGTGGTAGCCGGGTGAATGGTAGGGTAGCTATCTGCCCCCTACTCTTTTTGCGTTTTTCAATTTGACTCAACGGTTTGACATGCGAAGTTGTTGTTGCGATCCCCATCACCGTATTGGACTGTTTTGTGGGTTTTTGTGTGTGTGTGTGACTGACATACTTTCCATGATCGACCTCAATCTGTAACGTTGACTAAAGGTCTTCTCTGTGACCGTTTCAAGATTCTGTCAAGATTCTCCTAGTGTAATGTGGCCTCTTGTCTGGTAGGACAACATGAGAACAGAAAGAATCTGCAATCCCAATATCCATGGAAAAGTCAGTCCTCATTATAGTTTGACCCCTGCCCTCTCTCTCTCCCTGATACCCCAGATGACACAAGAGAGAACAAATCAAGCTGTAGTCAGATAAGATTAACTCGATTTAGGAGTTATAAATTGTCTGGTCCTGCATTATCCTTCTTCTCAAACGGAGTTTTTGTTTGTTCGTTGCCGTGAACGTTATGTGAAATGTGTGTGGATATATTTTGATTCTGTCGGGTTGCTGGACGGTGGAGGATTGGAGGGTTAGCAGGCTCCGCACTCTCTTTTTCCGTTTCACACTAGACACTTCCTCCATTTATTTTCTCTTTCTTTCGTTTTGCTTGCTTATTCATCCCCCACTCCTCACATACACCACTGACCATCTTCCTGGTGGGAACCTGTTCTTAATAAAATGCATCATCATTTCCTCCACCACCACCCTTTAAACAGATGTATTAAGGGAAAGTCATTTCATAAACTCTCCTTTATGAGCTGGACCACTGGCTTTATTATCTTAGAATGGGGTAAGGACAAAATTGAAATTGGTGTCAGTTTTGCACATCAAGAGCTTAATGCTCTGTGGGCTTGTCTCACCTGGAAAGTCTGGAGTTTGACAGACCCCAGTAGTACATGTGTACTCACAGACGACAGGTCTGTCTCCACTATCATTATTGCACCAGGGACACCATATGACTGCAGAAATAATTTAATTAAGGCATCAGTCTGACAACTCACGATGACAATACTTCGCTGAGAAAAAGAACGAAGTCGAAATAGAAAGAAAAAAAAGGCGCCGGCTACAAATTATTAATTCGAAATTCCGTCGGATAATAAAATAATCTCTTATGACTGATCCTGTCTGGGTGGAGCTTGCGTGAGTCATCCCCACCCGACCATTGACGCAAAGCTGCCGTCTGCCAATTGTTCTCTAACGGTTCAGACTGGCCTCACCTGTTCAAGGGGGAAGTAATCGCTCTGAAGTTGTTTATCCCCTCCCGCTCTTGCCGCAGTTGTCGTGGATCACCAGGACGCAGAGGTCAGTTATACTAACAGACGCTGGGGGACAACCGGCGCCTGGGAACAGATTGAAATAGCATACACGGATATTAAATGTTCCTCCGTCATCTAGCGGTCGTTAAAGTGTAACCCAACACCGCGCATTAAAAACTTTGAATAGACTCTCGAAAGCTGACTATACGCCCTGAGTATTGTGGAACATCTTCCACGGTCGGGGTCGCGCTCCCTTGTTAAACTAATAACCCTGGAAACCGATGCCAGCAGTCACACGGACTAGCTGCTGTTCTGAGCACTAAAGTATCAGTCACCTCTAACCGACGACATTTGAGGGGCATGCCTTCTACACATAAACACACCACAGAAGACACAGGTAATCCTTCATAAGAGACACTAATTTAATTTACAAATCCGTATCACTTTGCTCTGCATATGAGCAGGTCTTGTCCGTGTTCTGAGTCGGTAATCGAGCATGAGTCCACAAGTTTGTTCATTTTTTTCATTAAGAAATTTTCTCTTCTGGTGGTTCGCAAAAGCGTTCTTGTTTTCAGACGTGGGTATGACATTTGAAACAAAGCAAAATCCAACCAACCAAGCAAACAAACAAACCAAGCAAACAAGCCAAGCAAACAAACCAAACAAACAAACAAACCAACCCAACCAACCAAACAAACCAACCAAACAAACCAACCAACAAAACAAACAAACCAACCAACCAACCAGCCAGCCAACCAACCAACCAACCAACCAACCAACCAACCAACCAACCAACCAACCAACCAACCAACCAACCAACCAACCAACCAACCAACCAACCAACCAACCAACCAACCAACCAACCAACCAAACAAACAAACAAACAAACCAAACAAACAAAAAACAAAAACAAACAAACAAAAATAAATAAAAAGAACAAACCACTCTTGATGACGTCCATGCAAGCTAGTTTGAGAATGTGCGTAGTGTGGAATGCCGGGTAAGGTGCGTAGCTATGTCAATAAGTTTAAATAGTTGGAATACGAATACGATAAAAGGATGTAACCGGAGGGCAAGATAGGTCAGAGTTTCCCCACCTGGGATCCAGGAACGAGGTCAAACACTCGTGAGCATTTTCAGATCCTGTAAATTTGTTGTTGTTTTTACAGAAGACTTGAATCCAAAACTATTTCAGCAAACATTGAATACTCTATCGCGGTCAGTTTTCAGGAGCTATTCAATTTACGATTACTCGGGTTTATCTCACCGGAAGTCTTCGTCTTTTTTTAAGTACACGATTGAGTGGCTCTTTAACTGGCTGCGAAAAAAAAAGAGAAAAAAAGTCCGATCTGGGAATTTCTCTCTCTCTCTCTCTCTCTCGACCGATGTCAGCGACGTCAACGTGTTTGCCAACTTTGCTGTTTGTTGATTTTCATTTGGGAGCCACCGTTGACGCATCTTATAATGGGTAACATAAAAGCTGTGATATCCGTGTTTTAGGAGGTGACAAATTTTTAAAGGAATTTAATTTTATGCATCAATCTTTTGTGTGTGTGTGTGTGTGTTTTAAATCTTTTGTCAATTCAGGCGAGAGAAATGGAGTATTTATTATATTCAATTCATATTGCGTATAAAAATCATTCAAATGTCTCTTTAATTCACTCAGATATACAAAGAAGATTTCCCGATAAATAGGGGTAACTGTGATACAAATTACAAAAATGACTGGACAAAGGTTCCCGCAATGAAAAATCACTAAAAATAGTACCCCTCACTCGCAAAAAAAAAACCAATTAAAAAACTATTGCCTTGATTGACAATATTGGAAATTCTTGGTAGTAAACTTGCTATGGCCTATGGAACAGGTTTTCCCAGTCGTTATTTATCACAGTCTTAATAAAGTCGTGCGCCATTTGTTCTCCTTAAGATTTTGAATGTTCCCACACACCGGACTTGAGAAATGCAAAGTAAATCAGATTTATGAATATTAAAAAGTAGAATGACAAAATATCAAAGTTCTTAGGATAAATATCTCTGAAAGCAAAAGGCAATGTTGATGTCAGCGAAGTATCACACTTCGCTGAAACTAGAGGCGTCCATCATGCGAATTTTCATGTGAACATTAGTCACAACAGTTTCCTTGGCTTTATTTAGAAAATTCACGAGAAACAAGGTTGGGCATTCGAAACCAACTGAGGTTACATGCAGTTTGCAAATACTGTTTTGTCGACAGATTATTTGGCAGTAAGCACGAACGTTGTTCAGATACTTCACACGTGTAGTCAGCCAATAGCTCCACATCAAAACCGGACAAAGTCTACAGTCCACACTATAAGCTGGGGGTAAAGGTCACATGATTTCATAAGTCTGCGAGATCGTCAATATTTCGGCCGCGGCGGTTCCTGAGCTTTGCAGGCCCTTTACAATTAAATTTCTCAGAAACATGTTTTTTGTTGTTGTTGTTTTGTTTTTTGTTGTTGTTTTTTTGGTTTTGGGTTTGTTGTTGTTGTTGTTTTTTTTTGTTTTTGGTTGTTTTTTTTTAATTTTTTAATTTTTTTTTTTTTTTTGCAAGTTGTGAGTGCGAGGAGTTCACTTGCTAGGAGCAGGGTCTTCAGAGTGCAGTTTGCCGTTGTATTCCGTTTATATTCAAAGCTTTAGGATAGGGTGGGTTGGGGAGGGAGGTGTTTTTATCTGTGATTATTGTCAAAGGACTTTCTGCTCCGTCCCAGCATCTGCTCGCACTGCCCCCACTCCAAACTTACTTTCGATTTCGATTTCGTCTGCGTGATGAATAAGCTCCTGTGCAATAAGTTTTTGCCTTGGGGAGGGGTCTGAAAGTCTGAACATTATTATATTCAATTTTAAAGGTGTGCACACTCTTCTACTTCACTCAACTGCGCCTTAAGAGATATAGCACTTAAGAACCGAAACAAACCAGCTAGTACCCCATCTGGCCAGATCTGACATAAACTGGAGACGGAGGTGTATTTACAAAGGGTTTGCAATGAACATTTTCGAAAGCAAAGTGTGTTGCTTAGCAAATCTGCATTCTGCGTATGTTGACGAGGACGAGTTCCTTCTCGCCGAACAGATGTGGTGAAAGAGCATGGTCGACTGACCTAAGGAGGACCTAGGCGTCTGAATGGTTCCGCGATTACTGCGCATGGCATGGACTGCTTGCTTTCAAGTGCATCGGTGCGGAACGACGAGCCGCCATTCTGATTGGTCCACGAGGGTGAGAGGCGCAGATACAAACAAAATGGGTCGAATGTCATCCGTGTTCGCATGGCCACTTTCCGTTACACAATTCTGTCCGGATGTATCAAGGTATATGAGTTTTGTGGACTGGAGCTAAAAGCACGTGTTAGATGTAAACAAATTGTTACAAATTAATTGTTTATTATTACGACGGTCTCACGTTTTGTGGGTTTCTTGGTCACTGTCAACCATAAGCAATAACTAATATAGAGAAAAGAAAAATAGTTTTATACTATACTAAACAGATTTGAGACAACTTTTGTTCCTTTAGTAGAGGTGTGTGTGTGTGACAAAATCATAAATGTTATAAATATTTTTCGAATATCTTTTTTCACTTATTCTAAATAAGAGATTTTAAAAATTATATAATAAGGAAAGATCACATATCTACTCTCTCTCCCCCTCCACACAAACACACGCACGCGCACACACACACCACAAAATATCTAATTATAAATATGTATTTTACAGACTCCAAGCACCTGTGTTACTATAATTTTGCTAATTTTAGTGATAAGAAAATTTACAGTCACTAACTTTAAGCGTGCGTGAAATTCTAGTTTTTGTATACGATCTGTAGCACCGTGATTTGCTTAGGGATTCTGCATAACTCTGTGTGTATATATATATAAAGAAAGTAAATACACATGCATAAAGAAACAGAAAAAAACATCATAAGAACAGAGACAAACGATAAAATAACTCATAAAAAAAAAACAGAACACATGTATAGCAACCTGAGTAGACACCAACTGACCACAGAATGTAAACAATGCAAGTTTAAACTTCCACTATTTGAAATTAATTTTATGTCACTCAAATCCACTCAGTATCCGTAAGGTGTATTTCTTATGTGAGAATTTAATTATTTTATTTTTTATTTAATTTTATTTATTTTTTTTTTTTTTTTGCTAGCATATTTATGAGACTGATTTAGTCAATGGCATATTCAGATGATATCTGTGCTCGTGATCAAGTTCATCAGACCATCTGAAACCAAATTCATCCATGTCTGAATGAAATATTCTAAACACTTTGCAAATTTCGAAAGGAGGACGACATTCGTGCGATCGTCACGCTAGCAATGTGTCAACCAGAAACATTTGAACCGTGTGGTTTTCTGCGCATATTCTTTGCGCACCTGATTACGAATAGATGGATTGCGGCTTTATGGCAATATATGACAATATTTGGACTGGCGATCGCAGCAGCTCCACGTTAACAGCCATATTCTTCTCGATCTCTCACATGCACATTGATATGACTAGTTACAGTTCTGCGCAGACTCCTGTGAGATAACCGCGCAAGGATGATCACGAGGTACTGAAAAAAAAACAGAGGAAGCCCAGCAATTGTTAGTTCTGCGGAATAATAATAATAATAATAATAATAATAATATAATAATAATAATAATAATAATAATAATAATAATACAACAGCCCTAAAGTGACAGCCATTTCTATGTAGCCATCGTTCGAATGGTTCATGTGAGAAAAAAAGTTCCTTTGGCAGACGTTTCTCCAGCCCCACCCCATCCATTTCTCTCTCTCTCTGTAGAGCAAAGCTGGTGTCAAACAGGGGTGGTCAAAATGCATGTGCACCTGAGCAGGTCACATATCGTTCACCTGAAAAGGGAGGACACGTTCATGCCTCCTTTCACCTTCTACGTCACAAGTGCGAGTGCAGGAGTCCGCGTGCGCCGGGTACATTGTCATATTTCGCCCACCCCACCCAGTCACCATCACCCACCACCCCGACAACAATGAAACGGATGTGGCTGGTAATGAAGACGGTGATTCTGAAAGCTTGTGGGTCAGGCGCAGGCACTTTCAAAGGCTGACCTACTCGTGTCGCCGGGTGTTTATTAGGGAGGCACCACGTGACCCTGGCGATGACGCACGAAGTAAGGTAAGGCAACTCCAGCACAGGAAAGACAACTCTCATCTGTGAAGCGATGTCGCCCTTTGCTGTTATGTGGTTTCACGATCAGATGACAGAATTTGCAGCCCTTGTCATGGAGGATGCCTCCGCTTTCCCTTCCCCCTTCTACCCTTGGTGTTCAGAAGCTTAATTAATAATACAATGATACAATGTCGAAGAAGGGTTAAGCGTATTATAGAATAAAAAATACATTTAAAAATTAGATTGGACATATTTAACATTGATTCAATGGTTCTGGTCCATTTATAGTTTATATGTGGATATACCTGAATGCATTTACTGATTTAACTTATCTTCTTTTGTCATGAGTTGCTGCCTAAGATGAACAATGTTTTTCTCTACTTAGATTCTTTCCCCGCTCAATGTATTTTTTTAAATTAACAAAATATTAATAAACAATCATTACCACAGAACAATGATTTGTTTTGAATTAAGTTGCTTTATAACTCTTGATTTCAGTCTCAAGTTTGTCTCTGAAGAAACTTTAGACAAAAAGTCTAACAATAAATGAGTCTGGTTATAATAATAAAAAAAATACCTCCCTACCGAACAAGCCAATGAAAGTTTAGCTTGAAAGTAAACAGTCTGTGATGTAGTCATTACACTTGGCGGAAACTCCCACTCTCAAAATTTATGAACCGTTCGCATATATTTGAAATGAGTCTGCGATCACCTTATTTTCAAACTGAGTGTAAACATGTTGCTTCTCTCTTGGCTCTGGCAGCCATGCGTTTTTAATGACGATCCAACCTGGCTATAATGATAAACTCGTTAATGTTCACCATCCCCACCCCAAAAGACATCACCGGATGTAAAAACAGTCCCTCCCCATCTATAAATAGTTTCTTTTCTTGGTGACGTTTCTAGGGGAGAACTACTGTGGCATCGACACTAGTTGAAACCTGATATCATCTGAACAAAAGCTCCTGTCTTTATCATTGACTCCGTCCACTATTTGTAACTGGAATCCATAAACAGTGCCGACCGCCAGCCAAGTTTTGTTTTGATAAAAAAAAAACCCAAAAAACAACAACTAAAAAACGAGTAGTTTTTTTTTTTTAAAACGTGAACTTCGTGAGATTCGTTTATTGATAGATTCGTTTTCCTTTCTTCTGGCAAAGGAATGTTTTTAAATATATTTTTTGTTTTGGACAAAATGACTGGGCAGACAAAACGATAGAGGTGAAGGTATGTTAATCAACCTGGCAACCTCATTTGGCTGTTTGCAGAAGTCAGGGAGGAGGAGGAGGAGGAGGAGGAGGAGGAGGAGGAGGAGGAGGAGGAGGAAATTGGTGTTGTACACCGAGCCAGCAGCTAGGGCTATATCATGGCAAGGCAGCCAGCCCAGTAAACAGAGGCCCCATGCAGAGAAAGAATAGCGTGCCCGAGACGAGAGCTGAACCCCGGACAACCAACCTTCACTGTATTGGTGACAGACGCTAACCGTTGCGCCACCGGGCCGCCCGACCGCCAGGGAAAAGAAGTTGCGGCCCCTTCATTTTGTGAATTCCAGATTTATAAAGGAAAGCAAAGGTGGCTGGCAGGCAGGCAGGCAGACCAAAAAAAAAACAACAACAAAAAAAGAACAAACCAAAAAAAACAACAAACAAAACAACGCCCCTCCCCACAAAAAACAAAACAAACAAAAACAAAAAAGAACAAACAAAAACAAACAAAAAACATTAAAAAACTTGTAACCATCACTGAGTCATACATTCATAATCGTCAACTAATTTGCATCCTCTCTCTCTCTCTCACACAACTCACTCATAGCACTCCTATACACCCACCTAACACAAATACTCTTACACACAAACTCAAATTCGCACATAAACATGTATACACCTACTCACAACCGTCTACATCACTTTCTGCAGTTGGACGGCGGAGGTGTTAAAGCTATTACTGTACCTGAGTGTACCTGTTCCTTTTAACAAAGAGAGAAGGAGGAGGGATTTAAAGCGTCTTGACGAGAATAGGGAGTCGAAGTACTAAGGAATGTGGTGGCTGTCATCTTGGATGATGTTGCTATGGGGAGATGACAGAAAATATTATCTACACCTTGCAACTGTGCGTTCACCACTTTGCACGACTGCTGGACGATCTTGGTTAGGTGTTGCCTCGGTCTTCCCGAGCCACGAGGAGTGAAAAGTTGCAGAGGAGTTTCAGCATCTCCGTGAACTAGGATCGAACCTTAGTTACAAACCGCTTTGCAGATCGTTTACATCGATGCTCATTACTTGATGATCTTATCTTCAGATCGTCCCATTAAAAACCTACCTGAATGGTCCAAGTTATAAACAGATTCTGGTACGAAGAGATAATATAAACATATTCTGTAAATTTCAGCGCCTGAAACACAGCAAATTATTTGTTATCCACGGCTACTAAAAAAGAGAGACTTGAAGAGGCGATGAAATAGTTTTATTTCCTTTCTCAAGAATCGTACTTCCCTTTGCGATTTTATGTTCGAGACATTAATAAGTGATATAAAAGGAGTCTCTAGACCGTGATATTTGTCACCACTCTGGTAGGTCTTTAAGATGTGACCTGAAGTCCCCCTGTGGCTTTACAATACTTTCTTTATTTCTTGTCTCCTAAGAGATGCCTTGGGGATATAATCATGCACACGACAAAAATAATTCCCATTGAAGCTAAGATTACCTCTTTCTATCCGTCATCGTGATTTCATTGGTGTCAACCCCTCACTTTGAACCAGCTAACTGATGTCAGCAGCAATACCACAGAGACTGGGGGGCTTCACTGGAAGAAAGAAAAAACACACAATAAAGCTATTGTACTTCAAACTTTACTATGACTATTTTTTTTTTATTTTTTTTTAATAGGTGGTATAAGTAGGAGAATATCCGGAATGACTTCCCGCTTCAGAAAAGGAGCAGCTAAGAGGATTCAATGGAGTTATTTAAAAGGCGACCTGAGAATGCTGGGAAGGTCTCTGATCATCCAAGGGTTCACTTTTTTTGCTGCTGAGTACAGTAGGCAATCAGTACCATAATACTAAAAACAGTTCGTTGTCTTCAAACGGGGAGGTCAGAGGTCAGTCAAATATAACTCCAGCTCAAATCGTCCTGTGTAATTATGTCAAGAAACAGTTCGCTCGTCCGGACCCAGGATGTCTACCCGGCAATTTCTTGGGCGTTTAATTAGCCCCGGGCGAGCCCCACTGTCCTAAACCTGTCTCAAAGATAAAAACAAAGGATAAAAATGTCTTTGACCTACTGAATGTATTACTGAAATGTGCTGAGATTTTCTGTCAAGTGTCTTAAGTGAGTTTTAGTTATAACTAATGTCTTTGAATTTCATTCCCTCTCTCTTTCTGCTTCCGTCCAAATGTTAGGACATGCAGTTTTCTTCCTTTATCTTGTTTTGACATTTTTTGTGGCAGCAGGCAGTCACCACCACCACGTCTGTAAATGTATCACTTAACTATCGCACAGACGACAACTGTCAGTGTTGTTGCTGCTTTTGTTGTGTTACAAGAATAAGAAATAAAACCTTTCTTTTTCACGTCGTTTTCTTTTTCCACAACCATGACAGACGTGAAAAGTTTGTTGTTTTTTTATTTATTTTTTTATATTTTTATGTTGTTGTTTTTTTGGTCTTTCAGTCCTATGAATGTCTTCTAATTTGTTTCGATAAATGGAGAGTTCAGTCACCTGAAAAGGAAAGAAACCACGAGTCTTTGTTTACCTACGACGGAGAGCGCAATACTCCTCACCCAGGACATTCGAGGAGATTTATCTTAAAAAAAAATAGTTAAATACCTGGTTCGTATCGGAAAATAAAGATGTAAGAAATCTGATTTCATTGGTTCGCATAATAGCACAAATGAAAGCGCACAATACAGATTTTTTTTCTCTTTAGAAATCCTGTCTGCCGTATTTGGTAAAGTGATAGGCATGTATCTTTCTCCGCCCTGAGGCATTGTATATGCACTTTTATCTGTAACAACAAGAACGACAAGGACCCATTATTCTTTTAGGTCGAGTTTTATCGTTTAATCGGATGAAAATTGAACCTTTTGGGATTTTTAATTTTTTTTTTTAGTATGTAAAGAATACAAATTCATCATATGCCCAAACGTGACGGCGTTCTCTCTTTCTCTGTATGTCAGTCTGTGTGTGTGTGTCTCTCTCTCTCTCTCACACACACACCTAGACACGTGTACACATACGAACACACGTACATACATGGGGATATTTTTCCTACAGATCAGTATGAGCCACTTATCCGAACGAGTGGATTAAAGAGTGATCTTGATGACAAAAGCCTCTGTCGTTCGGGTAGGTGTTCCCTGCCTCTGCCCAGCTTAATTTATCTCTGGACTAATTAGCTATAATACAACCTTGATGAACTGACACAAGATGGCAGAAAGAACTTTGTGGCCATCCCTCCACTCTAAGGGCCTTACAAGCGCTGTACATACCAGTTGATGTCACGTGATATGACGGGCGACTTGTCCACTCTGCTAACTCTCGGCACCAACCGGGGTAGATATGGGTTGGTAGCGGGAGAAGGGGGACACCAGACAGGAAAACAAATATGTTTATCAAACAAATTAAAACATAAAAGAAGTTCTAGTTGAAATGATTTTGTTTATAAGCAGATTGCCTTGTCTGATCAACCAGCGCCTAATACTTCGTGGATTCACGGCGATGTAGTGGAGCAGCCCCTCAGGGGCGGGAGGTATAAAGCGAGGGTAAGTCTTTGGGGCAAACTGTTTTGTTTCCAAAATTATAAAACGGTCCCAAGATCCAGCAGGTGTTATTTTACTCACAGAACAATAGTTATCAAGCGGTGGCAACAGGTGCTTTCGGGTAAAATATGAAGTAGTGCTCGCAGGGTCAGGACGATACTTATGAACTTCGAAAGCAAGATATTTTACCTTGAGTTGCCTATTTTGGCTTATTCTCGCTTCATAAGAAAAGTGTGTTTTCAAAGTATGCTTAGATTATGGCGAAAAGATCCCACGAAGGGCAATTTCGAAAAAAAAAATAAAAAACTGCATCAGGAGCCTAACACAAACACGAACTCTGCGTGATCGCACGTAGAAGGCAACCCCCAGTCATGTCTTCTTATTTTTCTCCGAAGTTTTTTTCATTCTTATTTTGCGTGTCACTCTGTTTTGATTCACCTCATGTGAAGGGGAAAGGGGACCCTGCGAGGTGTGACCCTTTAGAACTCTGTCCCTTTTCGCTCAACCAAGCTCCGACATTTTATGGGGCTGAACAACCGTCCCAACTTTTGTTGCTCTTGTGTTTTGAGTTCTCAGCGTAGGACGAGCGTTGAAAACTATTGTAATCTAATATCCCATAATGCATTGCCCAGAGAAATATTAAAAAGAGAAATCAATGCAGGAATTGTTGCATGGTTTGGATGTTAAGTTTTATTTGTATTTTCTCACCTTCAGAACACTTATAACATGTCGTTACAAAGGAAACATCGCCACGACAAAAATACCTTGTATCATAAACTCTCCTAGGAAACAACCTGTACACCAGTTCGGCTCAAAAGAAACTTTTCTCATGGCTTTTACTCCGCAAATTTAAGGAAAGGGATTGCTGAAAAGGACACGTTCACAAGCAGCCTTGTCATCCAGAGAAAAGAACTCACAGCTAAATTATGAGTGAAACTCAAAAGGTTGATTTCTTTGATTTACATTTACAATATTGACATGTTTGCATCTTTGATATGTATGTGTGTAAGTAGATAGGGTGTGCAAGAGACATGTATAGTGTGTGTGTATGTGTTGGAACACAAGAAGGTGCAACTGTCTAGCTGAGGGCCTGAGTGAGTCTGGCGAGGTGGAGCCTGTCATTAATGTCCCACAAAACTCCCCTCGACATGCTTGATGCCCGTACACAGGCGGCGCTCGGCCTTTATATCAAAGTTTTATTGTACTGAACGTGTGGATCGGTTCTGTCTCTCTCTCACTGTGTGTGTGTGAAAGAGAGAAAAATTATAAAGAAGAAAGGGTAAATGAACCAGTTTTTGTTGTTTGTTTGTTTGTTTGTTTGTTTGTTTGTTTGTTTGTTTGTTGGTTGGTTTGTTGGTTGGTTGGTTGGTTGGTTGGTTGGTTGGTTTTTGGGTGTTGATCTTTGTAAGACGTAGTGAGTCTGGTTGTGATACAGCGTTGGGTAATCTCTTTGTTAGTGTTGTTGTTGTTGTCGTCGTCGTCGTCGTCGTCGTCGTCATTGTTGTTCATTTTGTCTCTCAGAGACATAACGTGTCAGAATTTCAGGATTTTAGGTTTTTGTTTCTGTCTTGTCTTTTATTTCTCACACTGCTCTTGTCTCGCTTCGACATTTTTGTAACCGTGTTCGTTTTCCAGCGACAACTAAAATTTTGAACAAATTTCTTTTTCTGTAAGAGCCTCTTCTTTATAATTTTTCTTTTCCAATATTGTTCTGTTTATTAAGCTATTCCATCCATTTTCATCAACATATGCCAGGACAGAATATTGTCGAAAAATTCGACATGAAACCTTTCGGTTCTGAAGTTCCACTGAAACTATTTCTGACACAAAAGTACACACTACCTGTCTCTTGCTAGATGTATATTGTTTGTTTACGGCTTGCCTTCATTGCAATCATCCCGGTGTTTCTGGACTCTTTGTAAGCAATTGTAGCCTTGTTTGCGAGTCTGATGTTCCGTCTATTCTTTGAAACGAACGTCGGCGCGAGGTGTTGTTTACACTCCAGGTGCTAAGTGCTGAAACACTATCATGCTTAATTACCTGTAGAAACCATACCTCGTTGTGGAATTTTTTTTCACTGGGGTCACAAGGTATGTGTGCCTTTTTCTGGGATCCATCAGGTTACTTCAACGTGTACTCAAGTAGATCACACTGGACATAAATAGTATTATGTATCGATAGTGTTTGTGCATATTAGATTGTCTTTATCATCGGAAGAGTAAAACAATGGTAGGTTAATGATAGTGGGCAACAGGAATAGGTGGTTAGTCTGTTGTAGGGGAAGCTTAAGACTGCGCTCAAAGAGGACCAGTTCTGTTTGGAAAATTGCGCATGTTTTTTTTTCTTTCTTTCTTTCTTTCTTTCTTTCTTTCTTTCTTTCTTTCTTTCTTTCTTTCTTTCAACTTTACTTAAGTCGACGAGTTAAACTACCAAACTGGCTGTATTGGTGTTAGTTTAGTAGTTTTGAATTTGAAATAATTATGCCACCTTCAAGATTAACTTGTTTTGCTATTCTCTTTTTAAAAAAAAATAAATAATAAACCTCCTTACAACCTCTCAGGTGGCGAGCAAACTTTGCAACAACCTCCCTCAGGCCTGCAAAAGCTTTCGATCTCTGCACAAGACATGGCCGCATTCTCTCTGCAGCATGAAAGTATGAAGCAGATGAGATTTTACAGGATACAACAGTTTCTAACAAGGAGAAGAAGAAGAAAAAACTTTTCTTGTCGACCTTCATCCTCCTCCGTCCTTTCTCCGGGTTGGCCCTGATGCCTCCCTTGCAGTGTTTACTTAGCTTGCTTGTCTCTCGTGTCACGCGACCCTGTGATGCGTGAAGGACACGGGGATGTCGTGCACGTTGACCTCCATGTGCTCACCGTTCAGCAAGGGCACATAATTCCTCCCAGCAGGGGAGAGAAGGCGACCGTCAACTGCTCCATTGTATAGCGACACCAGCGGTTCTTGACACCGGAGACAGAGATCTGGAGGTGTGTGAGTGTGTCGAGTCCCTCTGTACCTATCAGAAATACAAACGTGTGTGTGTGGTTTTGTCTGTGTTCGTGTGCGTGTTTGCATGTTTATGCATATGCAGGCCTGTTCTTAGCCCCCGCGGGGCCCGAGGCAAAGGGCATGTGTGGGGCCCTCACGCCACGATCACACGGTTTTAGTTGGGATCTAAAGTCACTTTTTTCCTCAGGGATATCTCGTCTTTTATCATTGACAGCACGCTGCATACACATTACAACATAAGCCTACGATAAATTTATTTGTAACGTTCGTCAATAGGTTACAATCAAAAGCGCGGGGCCCTAGGCAGATGCCTCGTCCGCCTGCCCCTAAGCACGGCCCTGTGCATATGTATGTGTATGAGTGCGTTTATTCCAGTATATGGATGTTAATCCGATTGATTGTATTTGTGTGTGTGTGACTATGTATGTGTTTGCTTACGTATTTGTTGTGTGCGTGCGTGCATGTTTTGTGTGGATGGGTACAGGTGGGTGTAGGTGTGTGCCTGATGCATGTATGCATAAGCCCTTCACTTTAGTTAACGTATGAGCATGTGGATACAGGTGTGCACGTGGATGTGATCTGCATATGTACATTTGTACTCTTGTGTGCATTTATATTTATTCCAGCATACGTATGGTTATCTCTGCTCTTGCCTGCATTTGCACCTGTGTGTGTCGGTCGGAAAGAGGGAAAAGTGTATCTGTGCGCGCACCATCATGCAATGTTTAAGAACATTTTGGGTAGTGTTGCTGTTAGCCATGATTGTACTATCAGTCCGCTGATATCAACATATCAAACAATCCGCTCCAGATCGTCAACGATTCCCCCAGAGCTTAGTGTCCAGACTGGTCTCCTTTAGCAAGAGCTTCTGTTTAACATCTTCGCGTATTGGATCGGATTTGGAACGACAAAGATGTTAAAGATTACCGAGTTTTCCCTTTTTATAAAAATGTATAGCCTGCAATTGGATTCCTTGTTAGTTTGAAGGTAAACTGATACAAAAACTAGTCTTTACTCAATTTCTCGCTGTATGTTTCCTTGCGCTGTTGTATTCGAGGCTTTAAAAGGAGTCTTTCGATTGCGTTATGTTACCACTCGGGTAGGTCTTTAACAAACAAAAAAACAAAAAAACAAACAAAAACAAAAACAAACAAACAAAAACCAAACAAACCAAAAAACAAACAAACCAACAAATAAACCAAACAAAGACAAAAACAGAACCCTAAAGAGACAAGTGAAGCTTGAGCTGATCCTGTTACGCGATATAAGTTTAAAACCTCTTCAAAGTCTCTTTTTTTCAGACTGCCGACTGAGGCCTTTTCAAGCGATGTTACTGCTACCCAGGATTTTAAATATTAACAAAGCCGAAGGAATAAAGGGGCTCACCGTCTTGTAGGTCACAATCGACACTGAATCTAGTAAAACTGCTATAGTGGCCTTTTAAGTTCTCAGTAAGTTTAATAGCACTGAAACGTGTCCCACCCTTTTCTCCACCGATCTCTTATGAAAACTTGGGGACCTCGCTTCTATTCACCACCTCTGTAAACGATGTATGTTTTAAAAAATGGAGGACAAGACTAAGATATTAGGGAAACAGTTACAAATGACTGCGAAGGATACAATAAATAAAAAATTATAAATAATAGTGCATGTATGGCCTTGTTCATCCTGTGAAATCGTAGGACATGACTGCGTGCAAAGATTCACCAACACTCCAGGAAATAGGACCGAGAGTAGAGTTCAACTAAAGATGAATCCGAACTTAGACGGTGGACAAGGGGAAGGTGATCTGCAAGCCACTGAAGTCCTCATATATGACTCGATGGAAAGTGTTGTTCGGGAAGCTGAGCCATGACATTTGAACTTTTTTCCCCATTTCTCCGATCTTTGAACGATGTGCACTCACCACGAGTTCGTTTGTCCTACGTTTTCTATCAGATAAAAGTTGTATTGCCAAAGGCTTTCAGGAGGAAGAGTGGGGTCGGGGTGGATGAAGAAGGGGCTGACAGTCGTTCACGGATCGCTAACCATGTGCGTCGGGGATGTCTCCAGGCGCCACACGGATGTAAAGTCCCCTCCTCCTCCTCCCAATCCTCTCTGCTGAGTCGATTGCCGGACTTGGGTAGATGTGATAGTGATACACCATAAATATATATCGCAGCTCTTCCTCAGCAGCAGTAGGGTTTAAAAGCGTACGAGAAAAACCGGTAGGAAACCGGAGCAACCGAAGAAAACTACCGAAGGTCAGCTCTTTAAACAGGTGTTATAGACAGAAATATGTTTCTCGGATCAGAGATACGAACTCATGATACCCGATTCTCACTGTTCTAGTAGCAGGCGCTTTAGCCAATGCGCACAGTGAAAGATATTTGCGGGTATTTTTACGGGGGCAAGACAAGACACTAACAACAAAAGGGTAAGCAACTCACCATCTTGCAATCCTTTACCCAGTCCAAGTTTTTGACTGTCGACAAAGGTTTTTGCGTGAGGCAGAAGCAGCTTGAGGAACTATTTCTAGTTTCTAAAGGTATAAATCTTGCAATGCACTGCTGTCTTCATCCGTTGCTCCCGGATGTCGTTAACTGTAAGCAGGATAGCACATTACTGGTAATAGTATGATATCGCGGGCAATAGAAACGATCGGGCCATTAAAGGGACATTTCGGGCTAGTAGCAGGGTAGCTATAGCCTTGTCACTGTCTCGTTGGCTAGTTGGTTGCTTTGGCGAGAAAGTGGGTATCTAGAGGTGACTCAGGGCCATGAGGAAAGAGGGAAGGGGAAGCTTGAGTAGTAGGTCACCTGACAAGATCTGAATCCAAGACTTCTTCATTTCAGCGTTTTGCTGCTCTAGAAAGGTGCATCTTGGGCCCGTGGCTCTTGCTGATGGAGTCCACACGTGCGCTGGATACCTTTCCGCCGCAAAACAAAAACAAAAACAAAACAAAACAAAAAAAAAAACAAAAAACAAAACAAAACAAAAAAAAAGGAAAAAAAAAACAAAACAAAAAACAAAAACCAACAACTTTCATTTCTACCTAGTTTTCTCAAATGAAAATTATTGATAAACACATTGTGGTACATGATACACTAGTCTACAATGTTTAGCAAACAGCACCATCATGGCGATAAAGTTTTAAGGTTTTGTCTGAAGATTTCTCTTTGCAACGTAACTCATTTGTTTCTTACTCACATCTTTTTTCCTTTTTTTTTTTGTATTTCTCTTCGATAAAGTATTTACTTAAAACAGATTCGGCTACGATGTATTTGGTTAGGCTTGGTTGCTTCTAAGGGGAAATCATCTTTGTGAAAAGTTGTAGACAAACTTATAATATAGTGAGCTGCTTAAAGATATACCTTGTTTCCCTTACTTATCTAATCCTTACCATTGTAAGATGTAAATTACGAGAATTCGGTTTCTTACCTGAAGCAGAAAACTTGGCAAAAGTCAACTCAATAGAAGTGACAACATTTCCGGTGTTTTCAAAAATTCCAAAACAGGGATACCTCATACCTTGCTTGATTTCATTGTGCTGCGATCATTAAAAGGAAGGATCAGAATCACAAACTGGTATGTCAAGCTTTTCTTTGGTGGAAAAAAAGAAGAGGCTTTATTTTCAATGGTTGGCTGCGTTTCGCTGAAATAAGAGAAGGGCTGTGTCCTGAAAGGAAGAAACGAAGTGGGTAGAGACGTCTGGTAGGGAGGACACTGGTGGTGTCTCTCTCTCTCTCACACAAACACTCACTCACACATACAAACACAAACACAAACACACACACCCAAAACACAAACACACACACACACAAACACACAAATTTCTGGGACTAAGACAAATATTAACACACACACATGCTGTACTCAAAGTCTAGATGTCATGGCTGCCTATAAAGCACAAGTTCAAAGACGTTAGACCGTGGACACCTATAAGCGATGATAAATGCTTGAGATAGTAACTAACCGTTGAGGTCTTCACAGCCACCTTGAATACATTGTAAAGTAGTCTGGTAAACGGAATCCAACAGTCGCTTCACACCGCAGTTAAAAGTCAGACGAAAACCACATACCCGTTTCAAACAACAGTTAGGAGTTCGAGGAAAAAACCCACACAGTCATCCCAGGTAGGTAGATAGTTTAAAAATATAGCACACAGCAGGTTTTCTCGACATGAAAACAGTAAGTTACTGTTCACTTTCTCTTTTCCTGTCTTCCCACTCTCTTCTTCGATCTTTCCTTACCTGCCTCTCCTCTGTCTCTCTTTCTTTCTTACACTCTCTCACACACTTTTTCATCATACAATTTTACGATCTTATCATCAGGGTAGAAGACTACAACCTGTTTACAGTCGCTGCTTTCATTTGCATGTCGCGACACACACCCTCGTGACGTCACAGAAAGGTTATCTCGCGAACATCTCCGCACGGCTGACCTTGGGGAGAATGGCACCCCGGCCAAAGGGTAGAAAGACGATACTGTACTGCAAACAGCAGCCATGTTCGTGAACCGAGTGCAAAGTCGCGTTAGCTGGATACTAAAGGCTAGTCGCCAGCTAAAATGCTTATAAAATATTAATAATTTAATTGATTGCTATGATACTAAAATTAAAATGCAGTGAGGTAGGAACTAGCGGGGAAGTCGCCCTCTTAAAAAAAAGATACCGAGGAAGCAAGAATGTCAGCATGGAGTTTTCCACCTCCTCCTAAAAAAGATGAGCATCTACCTACGCCATTAAAATGTTAGTTAAAAACTAATATTCTAGTTGATTGCTATGAGTAAGCTAGCACGACTGTCGACCTGATGCTGGAAAAAGGTGCTATGCAATTATTATTATTATTATTATTATTATTATTATTATTATTATTATTATTATTATTATTATTATTATTATTATTTTTTCACTACCCAACCACAAACAGAAAAAACTCCAGAGGGAAAATTTATTTTCTGTCTCCCCTAGGAACTTTCTAATTATAAGCATATATTTTACAGGCTCCACACAGTTGTTTTGCTATGCTTTTCAAAGAAGTAGAGCTTATTTTTGCGCAACTAATTACTGGGCTGGGATTGAACACGTTGCAAAAATGTTCACACTGTAGCGAAACCACAGTTTGACCAAATAGAGCTGGTTAATTTTTAAGCAACTATTTTGGTAAGGCCCCTGAATGATGTTCTAAATATGGAAACGGTTCTTGGAGGAAAAATGTTCCCACCCCCACCATAAAGCTTGAGTTTTTGTACTTCTTTCAACGCGAGAGTTTGGATCGTCTGCTTTTTATTTTATTTTTTTAAATTGATGTTGATAGTTAAGCTGGATGCGAATTTGTCCTTTTCTATGCTGGACTAGTTGAGGCCAGTATAAAGTAAAAAAACAAAACAAAACAAAACAATAACAACAACAACAACAACAAAACCCGCGCACCCCTTCGGCATTCTCCAGGATGGGTATACCGTATAGCAAAATAAATAAATAAATAAATAAAATAATAATAAAATAAAAATAAAAAAACAAAAACAAAAGTGTGCCACTTGAGCCGTCGTTCCTACCACAGAGCCTGCGGTCAACACAAGATTTCCGGAAATCCTCGACGATTGGTATCAGTACATCAGTATTGGTATCAGTACATCAGTATTGGTATCAGTATATCAGTATTGGTATCAGTACATCAGTAACCAGTGTGATGACGTGTACGAGCGCAGACGACACAGACAGGATGTTGTGGGACTGGCAGAGGTACAATGGATCTGGTTTGGAGAAACACAGACGCTCCAGGGCCACAAACTTTTTATTTCATTCCTGACTACTTGTGTGTAAATTTAGCAACACAAACTGGCTTTTCGATACCCATGAACTCAGTCCTCAACACAGATGAAATCATTTCTAATGCTCCCTTTCCCTGTTGTCCTTTCACCCGTATGCACATCACGTGCGCCCTACTGCTCCAGGCATTCTCCTTTGTCCAACAGGTTGTTGTGGGCATGGCAGCTTTTATGTTGCCAGCAACACCTCGGATGATTTATTTTTTTTATATATATAATCAGCATGAATTAGATTCTATTTTTGATCGGCGTTGCTTTAACCAGGTTTCAAAAGGTTGAGAAACGGCTGTCAGTGTCTTATCAATGGTTTGCCGGATGTCCTATTGTAACTACTGCTTGGCTCTTGGTGGATTTCATCTCATGTAAAAGTGTGTCACTTAGCGAATAGCGCTGCAAGGGTTCTTTCTCTCATTAAATAACGCATATTTTACATTCTAGTAGAATCATTTATTTACATAAAAGAAATTCGGGTTTTTTTTAAACCTCTCTGATATCTCGCGATTAATATTTGTGAGAAAAGATAGCGAGCAGGGAGGAAACAGAGAGAGAGATTCGAACGATGGTTATTTTCGATGCGACATTCAGGTTTCCACAACTGTAAGGTAACCTAACCCTAACCACAATTTCTACCGGAAACGAGCTCACTCAATGCGGTTGCCCGGATGACGATTATAGATCATTGTTCCATGGGGAAAATGAGAGGTCAAACGGCGGAAAACGAATCTTCTCGTCATTTTTGTAAAGTAGATATGGTCATTGATTTATTTATAAAGTTAGAAAACTGAAAAAAATCTACACATTTAAATAAAATTTTACAGCTTTATTTGTTCTTACAATTACACTGGGTATAGGACCGATAACTCTGAAAAATAGAAGAGGGTGTACTTTGTGTATAGCATTTTCATTTAGCATCAGATTTCAGTTAAATCAAGTACAGTTTGTTATTTTTTTTTAACCTAATTGATTCCCTTTGATATTCTCCCTACAGCATATCTTAACCTGAAATATGTTGATATCTATATACGTTCATAATACATACACATAAGCACGCACAAACGTACCCACCTACGCACACACAGACACCTGCTTCAAAGGTTAGAAAATTAATTTTGAATCACTTAATTTTGTTAAATTCTTTCTACCTTTAGGTTTGCTTACAAAAGCTATAATTTTGTCAGTGACAAGTTTCTATTTTTTCCCCCTTTAGTGTGCGAGGATAAAAGATCCAGTCGCGAAAAACATTGATAATGGTACACAGCAACTATAAACCTCTTGACTTCAGAGATTACAATGATAATAATTATATTGGTGGCGATATGACAGTAATGGACAGGCATATCTGTGTTTTGCAAGATTCATGCGCATGCACTCCCTACAGAAGAGAAAGTTATCTCCCTTTGTGGCGGCCACACGCTGCTACCCACGAAAAATATTCAAAGGTGTTTGATAGATAATACAAAAAAAGTTACTATTTGTATTACCCAAAACTTTATAATATAGTGTAATATAGTGTCTTTGGTATTATTTTGGGGGATAATGTAGAAGTTTTAATTCAAACAACCAACAATTGCTATATTTCTAACTACATCATCGCAATCTCAACGCGTGCATCCAAAGTTCGGGAACTAAAGTTCTTCGATCCATCGCAATGCGTAGGGAAGCATTTACACCTGGCCGACCCTAAGTGTTGTGTGCCTGTTGTTTTAATTTCAACAGTAAACTTCGCCACGTGAAACCACCGTCTCAGATTTTGCTGAGCTTGCATACCAGCCTCGACCTTTGACACTTCGTCGCGGTACCTTGTACAAGTGTCTTCCCTCACTTTGACCTTTTTTTGTGGAATGACGGAGTGGGGAGTAGTGGTCTAGTGACCCCGAGTTGACACCGTCCAGCTGTGATGATATCGGCCTTCACCTAATCCTACCTCCTTATCTTTCTCGTGTGTGTGTAGTCGCTTTTAGTTAGTTTGTAGTTCTGGGAGAAAAGTGCTTCCATCTAGATTTGGCGCTATGAAGGGAGAAGGCTTCGCAGGCGGAAGGAAAGTACCCGAAATAAAACTAGCCCCCAAAAGATTGTTTACATACAGGTCCTGACACGAGATCCGAACCCTTGACCATTCGGTTCTGAATGTAGTAGCGTCATTCATACATGACGTTTCAAGCATTGAGAACCGGGTGAGCGGGCGAACATCAAGGATATACCACCCTTTTTTTACTACTAATACATGCAGTATTCAGTCTAATACCATCCATTCCAACACACATCACCCACACTTATGGCTCTGTTCGAGCGATTGACCGCTGCTGGTCTGAGGCGAGGAGGAGGCACAAATCGTGCTTCCTTTCCCTTTCTTCGACAAAAATAGCAAAAAAACAAAAAAAGCAAAAACAAAACAACAACAACAAAACAAACAAACAAACAAACAAAAAACAACAACTGAAGATGTGGTAATGTGGAAGTAAAAATCCGTAGTTTCAGTGGTTTTTTTTTTTTTTTGGCCGTGCACTTTTTTTCATTTTTGTAATTTTTGTCACAGTCATCCCTATTCCTAGACAAATGCCTGGCATCGTTGCATATTTGTTAATGAGCCAGCAATAAGTTTGGAATTAAAAAAAGTTTTGAGTGATATTCTCCCTCAGTACAAATTGTATAAAGTACAGCAGATTTGGCAAAAACAAAAAAATTAATTCCTTTTAATATTTATCACCCCGTTTTAAGAGCCGATATGTCCATGATCTATTAATTATAATGATGGAAAATACGTTCCGCATCAAAGCGAAACAATTTTTGAGTGGGATGAAATTACAGATAAGGACATACAGCTGTCAAACTACTGAACATAACTTTTAACAAGTGCTATTAACGAAATATTAAGACAGACTGTAAATGTTCAGAGTAGGTGAGTAGCACCGATGGGACGGGATCACTATTACCAAAAAAAAAAAAATAATAAAAAAAAAAACCCACCCCCAACCCCAACCCTCACCCTGTTCTCCTCCCGCTGGACCGTTAAAGGATGGCTGGTCATGCGGTTACTAGGTCAGCTGGAACTAGAACACAATGTTGAGGCTCGTGTGATATGGGTAGAGTGGGGTAGAGTGGGGTAGGGTGGGTAGGGTGGAGTGGAGAGGGGCTGGGTGTCACGCAGTAGCCGTGTGTTTGTACACATCAACATCTGATTGGGTGGTGTCCTCCTCCTCAGGCGACTGTCAGGTGAAGGCCAGACTCCGCGATTGGTGGATGGGTTCAGCTCCGGGTCACCGATGATGCAGGGGTGAGATGTCCAATGAACATTGAAGTACTCAAGCTCGAACACCTATACGCCTTTCTCCAGCTACTGAAAACAAACAAACAAAATCCCGTTACTGACATCTCCCTGTACCTCTCACACCACATTGCAAAGACTCTTCTCTCTCTACTCTCTTTCTCTACACACTAAAACAACAGTAATTCAGAAATATATATATGTTCAGCAAACACAACAGGAAAGCCGATGTGTGCCCAGTCGTCAGGCAAACCAACTGTAATTTATAAAAGTTTCTCTGTCGGTGCCTGTGATTGTTCGGATCATAATATATTCAGAGCATTATAACGGCCGACTCCCTGTAATTATCTAGCCCGTAAATAGACAGAACGCATGACCATGTTTCCAGGACACTGATTGGTTGATCTCTGACCTTCTGGCCCCATATGCAAATGACCAGCCTCCTTCCGCATACATTTCAAGTCTGTAAGTATGTATACAATTGAAGTGTTTAGCTAGAATAATACTTTCTGTAGCTGCAGACTGGAATTGTATACATAAAATGAATTGGATAACAGCTTCTGAGTATAATATAAATGAAATACTTTCGTTTTTACCGAGTTTTTTTCTCTCTAGCTATAGAATGGATGTATAGTGCATATATAGAATGCAGCTTCGTGATAAGATAAACTCCAAGATGTAATTAAGATTTTGAATTGCAATTTGAAGCCATTGTCGTTTGTTGGGTGGGGAATGAGCAGATAAGTTCTTCGTGTGTTAGTTCGTTCTTTCTTTTATTTTACTTTCCCTTTTTATTTTTCCGTTCACCTTTTTCTTTCGTTTTGTTCCTTTTTTCCTTCATTCTTGTTTTCTGTATTTCCTTCTATCACTTTGTGCTACTTGTGATAGAGTTTCTTTCCCTAAATGTCATTGCATAACTTAGTACATGGCACATTTAATAAGCAGCCATCTTAACAAGTAAATAGCACCTACAACAAAATGTCTAAGTTATTACTTTCAGAAAAGTAAAAGAATCCTTCGTCAGCCATATGAGACCAAGACCAAAGTCTGCACTATAGTTCTCATGAGCTTCCTCAGTTTATGTCAGCCAACAAAGGTCTGTCAACCGTGTCATGACCGTTAGCACAGTGGCCTAGTGTGACGCAAGTAGCTTTTGTTTCTCGTGACGACAGAAGACTCCAGTGACGTTAGACGAGGTCTGATTCCACGACCTACCATCAGCATTGTCTTGACCTTTATGTCTCTATTTCTCTCCACTTCTCAAGTGCCACAGGTTAGAAGGAAGGACTCTCTGTTAATGACTCTACAAAGCTATGCTCCTGGCCCTCAGTACACTTGTTTAAACTTTTCTTTGTCCTCCATTCTCCGCACGGGTACCTCCATGCTACTGTCAGGGAAGGAAGGGAAGAAGACAGCGAGCGAGTGACAAACGAAAGGTACTCAAACACAGCATGATACTGTAGCTGCGGGTGGTCGGCTAGTGAAGTGGAGAAGGGGAAGGAACCAGGATGACGCACAGAAAACCCCCGACAGCCAGCCTCGTGAACAGGTGTAAATTGCGAGAGCCTCCGAGACGAACTCTGAACATGGGGATGGACAAGTAGTGCAATGATCAAACAAGCATTTGTTATTGTTAGTGGTGGTGATGGTGGTTTTAGTAGGAAAGTGCATGCACTTTGAGGTGATTTTGCGTGATGGTGGAGAGGGAGGAGGAAACTGGAGTACCCAGTACCCACAAAAGACTCCCCAGCGCCGCGAGAAAGTCTCAAATATCGAGAGTATCCCGAGACAAGACCTGAACCCAGTGTCTTTTATTGCAGTGGTGACAAGCTATAGCACTCTACTCAAGCGTTTGTCGTCTAAAGTCTATACCATAACTGAACTGGATTTCACGTTGAGCCAGAACACTACCCACCTCTATCTATCTCACCATATTTCGGGTGTCACATCGAAGTTTCCAGCCCTATTGCCCGATAAATAACGAGGAAGGGAGGGGTAGAAGAGATGGTTGCGTTTGATTGGTTGGTTGGTTTGGCAAGAGTGCATCAGAGAGCCCTTCGAGCAAGGTATCATATACAGAGGGCGTCCCGTGACGAAATCTGAGCCAGGACCTGCAGTGCAGGGAGTCAACAGAATAAAAAGAAACAAGCAAAACAAAAATCCCAAACAAAGCCCCCAAGAAAAAAACTCCCACCGAATTACCAGCGCCTGAAAGGTACTTGACCTACCCGCCTGTATCTATGTAACGGCTGTGGATTGTGGCTGTGGTAAACTAAGAGCTGTTTACTTCAACTTCCAACCTCTAGCTATATAATTTCGTTGCTAGTTATGTCCCTAATGGGTATGTAACATCTGATTAAATCAGGGGCATCCCTAATGGGCAGTGCCGGCGATGACAGCAGAATACAAATAATGGACACGAGCTTAACTTCGTCACACTTCTCTGAGAATTCTAATTCCAAATTATTTTTTTTTCTTCTTCTTCTGCTGTTGTTGTACAGCTGTAGCATCCATTTCAAGTGCTTCTGGGAATTTTTCTTACTGCTGGACATTGATCAAGGCCTTGAGGTTAATAAAAAAAATTTCAGCATTCTCTTCACAGTTGCTGTTTACCATGCACAAATATTTCATTCACCAAGGGTTGGCAGATGATACTTCTCAGGTCCATGCATTTGGCTTATCCACATGGCCTGCTCTGCAGTGTACCCGAGAAAACAAATTCTGTAGGTAGTCCTAATTTAACTTCATTGTGAACAGAAATGCTCCTTTATAAAATGTCTTGCAGCGAGAACTGGTGAATTATTTCCAGAACAATGTTCGTCACCGAGTTATTTAGTTATTAATGATAACATTTCGATTGTAAGTTTTTCTGTACTACACAGCTACTTGTCGGGTAGAACAATTAATTTAGCTTCTTCTTGAACAAGAAAACCAAACCGAAAAACAGTTCTGTCAGGACAAACAAACAAATCAACCTTTGTCAACCGACCAAGCCATAGAAAATAACCCCGGAAAGACGGATAAAACCGTTTCCACATTTGCCGACAGGGACAAAATTGATGTTATGTCTGTTTTACATAGATTAAGTCCGTTTCTTAAATCCAACGGCTTTATAGTGGTGTGAGAAATGTGTCACCGAGGCTGTGTTGACAAGAAACCTCACTTGAAATTAGTTCTATAGCATTTCCATAGCAACGGTCACGCCGCCATGACAGGCACCACCGCGAGCTTATTATCTTCTAACAAAGCTTCTAACAATGGCCATTCATAATTAACTTCTGAAATAGGATTGACCACGTTTCCTGTGCTGAAAGATATTGAGAATTCAGATGATCGTAGGATTGCAGTTTGTGTGTGCAAGAAAGGAAACCTTTGATAACAGAGGCAAGAATCGATAACTGCTGCAAGTTCCAGTAATTTTTATCCCTCGATAAAAATTACCTGGAATTACATCTCGAGTTATCTGTTGTATTGGGATAACAAAATATCATTGAACGACTGTATTGAAATTAAAGTGGATTTTATAATAACAATAATCAAGTATGGACTTTGTTCGAGTAGGGAAAGAGGGGGAAGATGCAGTTAAACCCTGGTCTAATCCAACTCTTTGTATATGTTTTATATGTTTGTCTTTTATTACTTGTCTGCATACTTGCTCGAATGTTCTAAGTAGGGTGGCGTCTGTATATCAGACACAAAGTTGTCTTGTTCTTTCTTGGATATAGGTTTTTTTGTTTTTGATTGTGGCTGGCTTTTATTTGTTTGTCTCTGAAATAGAAAATGACATGACTCGCTCAATGGCTGTCACGATTATTTAAACGAGCCGACAAAATCAAAGAAAAGAAAAGAGTAAAAACCAGTCGTTAAGGTTCTGCACGAATGGACTTTAGATACTTGGCATGTTTCTGAGTTTAGTCATCCTTGTCATAACACTACGCTGTTCAATACAGAAGAAGAAAAAATCTTTCTTGATCATTAACCTTTCCTGCGGTTGTGAGAAGAGTGAATTGTTGGCGACATCACTATTTTGGGGGCCAGCTATTTTTGGTGATGGGGATGCCCATCTCGCCGCCACTGCCTTTACCTCCTCAACCCTCAATAAGTTTGACATCCATCCCCGACAAGATCAGTGGATGGATATGCAACGTGATAAGAACACTTTAAATTAATGATAAAACTTAACAGAAAAAAACACTATCTGTTATTGCTACCATGATGGGTTAAAAAAAAAAAGTCCGCAGGTCAACATTTAAACGGGAGCCTGAAACTGAACTCATTTAATGAAACCATTTTCGAGGTGCGCAACATTAATACCAACACTTTTCTTTTTTGAACTTAGCAATAGCCTATAGATAAATTTGAAAAAAAAATCACAGTTTTGTGCACATTTTCTAGAACTACACGACTTCCGGTTCCACGCTTTAGACATTTGCGCTTCGTGTACATTACATCAACACTTGGGGAGAGACGCAAGAAAAGACTTTTCAAGAAAACTGCTGGTTTTTTCCCACCAGGGTTTATTGGACAGTATATTCGCCACCATCTCGTGTTCCTCCCACCACCTTTTTTATTTAAACAGTGGAAAATACCGTTTGCACGCCTTCATGGAAATTTTTTATGGCGAGTCGGCATGACATCAACAACTCGACCTCACGGTTCATGAATTAATGATTGAGTGCTCGTGCGTAGTATGGTCGACTTATTGCTGTCAAGTGGCCCCATGACAACCCATTCATCATGGCTATGAAAGTAATCTGCCACATCCCATCCCCTCCCTTTTTTTTTCTTTCTTAGATGCCTGCAGGCAATAAACAGCAACTGTTTCATACAAGATGATATTCCGTCAGTCAACTGTGTAGAAGTCTGGACTGAAAAGTGGAACAAACTTTCACAGGTCATATGTTTTGAAAGACTTTTCAGGTCATTTTATCAAACACTAAACTGTTCGCTAGGTACTTCTTGCTGTTCATTGTACCAACACACGCCAAAGTATCCTATATACTCATATGGCTGATGTTTGCTAATGGTGGATGATTCCACTCAATGTAAAATTTAGACCATACAACTTTTCCTAGTTTTGTCAGGGTTACTCCACGCCATAAGATAAGAACATTTTTGTTTATTTAATCTGAAGCCAGACCATAGCCTGGAGCAAGCAAAGACTTTTCCCTTTGCGTGTTAAAAATGGATGTCAGAGAATTTCTTTCTGTAAGTGTGCTCTTGGTAAAGTTTTTATTGAAATACAGCCTGTGCCTATGACATTTTAACAATATACTCACTTACTTTCGTTGTTTCTGAGTTCCCTGTCAAATGTTGAATAATTAAATGTCTGCCAACTGGATCTACCTGCACATTCAGAACTTCCACTTAGTTCGCGATTTAACTTCGTGAATAAGTGATTTCTGTTATTGTTCAATGTTTCAAAGACCTTTGACTGTGGTTTCTGTTCGCTTTTACTCCCACCCACCACTTTCTATACCGACGTTGACAACCAATGATGGTTAATCTAAACATGATAAAAAAAATAAAGACAAAGATATATTTGGGAGAAAATTTTGAATAGTTGATTTTCGGATCGGCCTGCTAGCGCAAGACGAGTGTATTTAAACTTTACTGGTTGTTGTTGTTGTTGTTGTTGTTGTTGTTGTTGTTGTTGTTGTGGTTGTTGTTGACAAACTTCAACTCAATAGGTGAGAAATCTCTTGCAGTTTGGGACGTTTTGCAATTTCTGACCATCACGTGAGAACCTCGTTAAGATACAAGAAAACTCAGAAAATGTTAGCTTAAGCAGCTTTTATTCTTCTATGATCCACATTTGCATTGCTTTTCTACAAATTCTTCTGCTGTGAGTTATATATATATTTTGCATTTGATCATTTTAACATAAAACAGAACTTGGCTAGAATGAGTTCCATTTGTTCACTTCTGCTGAGGAAAGAATCAACAAGCACGCATCACATACACAGAGGAAGATTTTTTTTTTTTTTTATTTTTTTGCAAACTGAAAATAATAGTTTAAAGCATTTAAGCGCAATACCTCGTTCTCCTGTTCTTAAGTGAAATATTCCACGTGTCTGCACATACCTGTGTGTAATCTTTTGACGATTTCTGATTGACTCACCTTCCACATATCCAAAAACTCTACTCAAATGAGCCTCGCTGGGTAAACAACTCCATTACATAATTATCAAATGCATTCTGTAATCATATAGTTAAATTGTTTAGCTACAAAGTAGTCTATTACTCCAGAATTTAATTTTGGATATAAAATAAATTGGTTAGCAACTTCAGCATATTGTAAATCAAATACTTTGGTTTTACCGTTTTTTTCGTCTCGAATTATAGAATGAATTAAATATATAATCAATTGTGTAGCAAGTGAGAGAAAAAATGATATACATTCCCCTCTTGGTGTGCCATGGTGCACTGAGTGGGTTTACGGGGTCAGTCAACGGTGTCTGTGTACCCGGCGCTGGTCCTAATCATGCACCTGTTGATTTCTTAAGCAGTATTTTCCTGTCTATTCTTCTCTCACTTTCCTTTTCCATCTCTTGGGAGGGGTAACTTGCTTTAAAGACCGAGTGCTTCGACTCACTGCACTTTTACCTGTAACTTCTGACAAGCAGCTTGAAAGGTGTTGAAAGGTCAGTCACCTGCCACCAGGAGCCGCCGCCTCTGACCTAAAAATGTCCTCCTGTTCAGACTTTAGTCATGCGCACAGCAAAACAGGTTCACTTTTTAAAAATATTTTATTTTTGCCTCCCAGCCTCGCTTACTGTATGAACTGCGCATGTTTACATCTGCTGAACACAGCCTGTAACGGGTTATGGGTCTCAAACACAAACATTCTGTTTGTTCTGGTAGCTTTTAATGGCGAGGGTATTTACAGCCTACCCCACTCAAGAAAACACAGACACAACCCCCCATGTGCACAATTTTACATCTGAGTACAGATACACTTGCTTTCAGGACAGTTCGTGTGAACGGGGGAAACATCAGGGTGCGAAACAGCTAGCTGACGGATTATGCAAATGTTTTAGGCGTCAACCCACTTTCCCTCTATGTGAGAGCTTCCGCAGATTAGTCAGGTCAAAGGCAAAGGTCAGAATTAACAAAGACTGGAAGCTCAACACAAAGAATGTGTCAAGAAATTGACTTTTTTTCTGACCTGGTAACCCTTTAGACTTGATTTCTCATCTCTACCCTTCAGACTCAAGGGACTCTCCTATGAAACTTCTCATGAAGAATGCGCGAAGAACCCGCGTTGGAGGAGAAAATTGCTTTTTGTTGAAGCACCACCACCATTCCCACCCCCACAAGATCAAAACTTGGAGGGAAATGTTAGCCCTTTCTATTTGCTAATTTAACTAAAGTCAAAAAGAGTAGTGACGAGCACAAACAACATAATATAGTTAGTGTCATGGACAGAGAGAAATTTAAGTAATACTGATGACCAAAGAAATAGGCACAAACCCATTGAGGCCTCTAGAAAAAAAACCCACCTCATAATAATACTTTACCCTGGTGGTTTGTGCTCTTGATGGTAGAACAAAAGGCTCCGCAGGTCTGTGGTGTTGGGGGAAGGAAGTTACTCCTACAATCCATTTCTCCAGCCGGAAGTGATGTCTGATTATAAGGGAAGTTAAGAACCCAGTCAGGTGACACATTTGTACGCAGAGACAATACAAACATATTATAGTCTTTAAATTACAGCTCCGTGAACAGAATCGTTTATTTACTTATTTCAAAGTTGGCAATTTCCATCTGTTATCAGCAAGTCCCGCAAAGCTGTTCATCAAATTTTGCAAGATGCTGCTAACCAATAAGTAATAGAGACAAAACTTTTGGTGAGCAGCATCTCCACACACAAGCAAATGGAATCAAGGGAAAAAAACACAAATATCAGTTAGAGGCATTTTTGCAGGAAGGCTGTTACATTATCGTAACCACAATTTGAAAATACTGCTCTTACTTAGGTTTGTGAAATTTAACAATTATGTAGAATTCTTACAATTTGTTATAAAAAAATAGCAGCAACGCAGACATATATTTTAGATATATTAGGTGTAGCAAAAATGTCTGGACTTCGTAGATTCTATGCCACATGTATCATGTACACTTCCTTTACTGATCTTTGTTCAGCAGTACTCCTGTTCAGTTGAGTGTCATCAGTAAGGTTCGTAAACACAGGTGTAAAAGCCTTAAAGACAAAAGGTAAGACATGCATATTTTGATCAGCAGGCAAATCGTTTCCAAAGGACAGCACTTGCTGATAGGGTTTGCTATTTCTGTTGTGCCAGAGGACCCTTGTAACTGCATCTATTCTCGTGTTTGTGGTTGTATTCTTTAGAGGTCTATGTTCACTTTGTATTGTTATTGTTGTTGTTGTTGGTTTTTTTTTTTTTGTTTGCTTTTTTTTTTTTGGTAAGAGCACCTTTGAAAACTATTCCTTCTACCTGTTCAGCCACTCACATATATATATATATAATTCTTATACTTTATTCATCGACTGCTTGCCTATTTTCTTTTGAACATTATAAAGCATTTACACTGTCACACAATGCATTACAAATTCTGAAATTCTGTCGAGTTCGTCCTTTTCTTTGTATATTGCCGTGACATAACCTGATGTCAATTACTTATCGACTTCAGACAATTTCTTGTTATAGAGGACACACGATCGTAGTTATCGCTGCAGCCTCATCAATAGCTGGCATCATTGAAACTGACTTATTTAGCTGCTTATTTTACTGACTGCCGATTTTTTTCTGATTTTTTTGTTGGTCCTGTCTTTTGCTAGAAGCTTGGTGGGATCTGTAATGTGCTTATAATAGAACATACTTCTTTTGTTATGTCTACTAAGTCTTCCCCACCAGCGACCTCCCATCCTACTTTATCCAGGCAATGTTTCAAACATATTGTTAGCTCGTAGACCATCTCATTGTTTTATGGCTAATAATATATTTTTCTTTATTCAGACTGACAGTCCAAGCTGACAAGAAAGATTTTGTCACACATGGCTCCTGGCACAAGCTCGAGACAGGACTGTACAGACTGTATGGTGGCGATGGCTGAATTTATACTTGTCACCGTTGTGACAGATTCTGAGAGGACAGTCATACAAACACTAGGAATATATGAGTAAAACTGCCATGTTGCTGAAAAAGGAAATGCATTCTTCCCAGACACAGGTCCTACACAAGATCCTATCATCAGTACCTTGAATGTTTTGCTGTTATATCGTATACCTCATACAGTAACCTGAACAAGGTGCGGTTGTTCGGTTGGCACACCTCACAGGACTTTGTGGACATGGCGGTCGGCCCTCCACGTACAGAGGAAGCTGTCTTCTCAATGTGCGATCATTTTATAAAGTAGCAATTCCTTCCTGTTCATTCAGCCCATTTACAGACGGGGTATTTTATGTGCAGCTTGTGTCAACAGACAGGCTGAGCTCAGCCATCTTTACCAGGGGCAGACAACTGGCAATAACATTCTATGACGTCATACGCGGTTATGTGCCCGAGGGTGATGTGAACAGACGAGGGAAACCGCCTGTATCGAACTTCTCGAGAATCGTTTCTCCCCTTGCAATTTGGTGCTCGATTAATTATCATTAATAATTGATGTGATATTATCATTAATAATAGATGTTTTTGAGCGAGAAGTGCATCATCACTCGGTAAGGTCTTTAAATGCGGGGAACTCTGCGTGTGGGTGGGTGTGATGTATATACATATATCGTCCATGCATTTGAGATAGTGTAGTTGAAGTATTTATGTCACTGCCTTGCGGACACTGATTTTGAGGTCTTAGTCCATCCCCCTCTTTCATCAGGAACAATGAGAACTAGGTAGTTTAAAGTGTGTATCCGAACACAGCTGTTTAGTGATAAAGCGAATAGTCGAGTGTTTACACACCGGCGTTAGAGGCGCAGAAAGTAACGGGTGCACATCTTTGTGGCGTAACGTACTTCGCTCGTGTTGACCCCGGGTGGATACTACTTAGACTCTTAGAGGGAGAGGGAAGGAACAAAGATGGGTACCGCCCTCTAACAAAAACTGACCCCAACGACCGAAAGTGACTACAGTAGCCGAGTCCTCGACCTACATCAACAGGTTTCATAGGAGTCTCTCAACGGGAGTCTCGAACTTCGTTTTAGCGCTCGCTCAATCTTTTTTCTTTTCTGTTTTTCGTTCCCCCCCCCCATTTTTTTTTTCCCCTACGACGCATTTTGAACCTTTGAAACTTTTAGAACAAGGCGAGGGATATGAATCAAGTATTGAACTAAAGAACTGAAAAAAGATGGGTAGATTCTATCTCTGCTGTCCCTAGTCTAAAGTAAAATGATTTTTGTAAACACTGACGGTAAAGAAGACAGTTGACGGAGAAGACAAAAGTTCAATATCTTCATAGCATCAGAACTGCTGTGCAAAACAAACAAACAAACAAACAAACAAACAAACAAACAAACAAACAAACAAACAAACAAACAAACAAACAAACAAACAAACAAAAAAACATAAAACGAACATGCTTAATAATGGGAGCGCTACAACCCATTAAAACCTACAAAGGAAATTATGAAATTATGAAGCTCCTTGTAGTAAGATATATGGCGATAAAATGAGACACTGTAATATATACAGAATTAAGATGGTTATAGTGAGGACACACTAATCCGAAGGCCCAGTTGGGCGACATACCTGTAATTCTGTACATTATGTCGGAGAGTATTCCACTGTGCAGTCCATCCACTTCTCGTGTGATGATGCATTCCGCTGTCACGTGACTGCAGGACTGATTGCGCGCGTGATAGGAGATAAACTTCTAAGGCTGTGAGAGGAAAGTTATCTACAGGATTAATCAACCGTCCGAAACCGCCAGGAACCCGCTAATATAATGAGAGCGCAGTGTGATAGAAGGCAATAAAAGGGTTTCCGCATGATGTGTTTTGAAAAGGCCGGGAAGTCTTTAGAAGCCATTTTGGTATACCAACTGTCCAAACTGTCTTGCGATCAAGGCGATCAAATATGTTTACGCTTGGTCTTTTCAGTATGGAAAATTAAGTATGCAAAAATCAGTGAAATTTAAGGAAGAAACTACCTTTCATCATCGAATGGTTGATTCTCAAGTCGACGTCAACGACAATGATGGCATCTGGTAGCGTCTCGGCTACAGAATGCTTCTTGGTCTCGGTCATCTCACACACTATACAAGCGCAACACTGACAGACTCCACGACTACATAATCTCGTAACTGAAATAGCTTTTGTTAATGATGTATACTGCCTATCCCAGCTGAGTATATTTGGAAAAAGTTCTACTGTACAGCTTTTCCTATAAATATCCACAATACACTTAATCTCGATAATCACATGAACCGGCAACAAGTAATCGACTGATGAGTCACACAGGTGGCGGCATCAACAGCAGATTAATTGAAATCCAGCTGCTTTAATTAAAATTTGTTTTTTTAATCCTCGTCCTGTTTAGTGAAATGGTTTTTGAGCCTGGATTATATTGCATTCGACAAATTAATGTTCAGGCGTTTCTCAGGTGATAATGCGAATGATCCTTACTTTCTTATCATATCCATTACTACAGTCTACAGCTAGCATGACAGCATTCATAGCCGTTAGCTTATGTATATTTATAACTAAGGGTGGTAGTAATCACCCTGTCGTATGATTGAAATTCTAAAATTGAGAGAGATAGACATGTTACATTTTGTCTTCTTTACAAGAGAGATAGACATGTTTCAATTTGACTTCTTTACAACCACATCAAGAAACGTAAAGGTGAGCCATGAAACCCCATCCAGGTGAGAGAGGGGAGGACACAGGGTATCTGGTGTACCCGGGGCAGCGGCTGTGAAGGGGGCCCAGCCTTAGTCAGCGGATTTGTTTTCCGTCTTCTTTTTATTTTCTGTTTAAAGAAAGGTTGACGTAGATACTTCAGTGTCATTATTCTTCGTTTACTAACCACTCAGGTGTAAACAACTCTGTGTTCAAGTAGTGACGTAGATCCTAGTGTACTTGTCTTATGTTTGCTTTCTATATTACCTTACTGAATGAAATGTAGATATTGACAATCAAACTGTAGACATATTAATATAAATACATGTATATATACACTGGGAAAATAAATTATAATTACAATTATATGGTGCCCGGAGAGATCGTTTGCTGGGTCGGTGCTGGTTGGTTGGCCTTAGTATAGTAACACATGCTTTGTACATGGAAAGTGCACGTGGTATAAAATAAAGACCCTGGTGGTCCAGTCCACAAGGAAGGTGACACGTACCTTCCAAGATCAAGATGAAAGAAGGTTCCCCGTATCACATAATCTCTTGCTTCTGGCGGTGGTTCTGGTTGTATGGTGATTTGAGCTCATGGCCATCTTATCGTCTCAATGGATGTTGCCGATGTTTGGTGGGTGTGATATTTACACATGCGACTGTTCTGAGGTAAGTTGAATTTTTTTTTTCACGAGATACTAGTGATTGTTTTTAATAAGCTCATAAAAAGGTATATGGGAAAAAGAACTGAAACCTTTTTTGATGCCGTGGCTCTTCTTTCACAACCATTAACAGTTATGGGAGAGAGAAAGATTGCGCTTGACAATTACATTAATGGTCCTCGAGATCAACACTGCCTAGCAAAATTATGACAAAACTAACACAGACCACAATGGGGAACTTTTAGAATATGACTGAATATGTAGCTTGATGATGTTTAGATATGAAATACAAAGACACACAAGTTTTATAAAAAAGACCATGGCCACGAGAACACAACACTCCCGTTTATTCTCTGTGACAAAAGGCTGCACCGCCAACAGACACATTCCGAAAAACTATGAACGAAGTTGTTTCGTTCATCTGTCAACTAATCAAACGAACAGGCTAGAAACCCAAGAGAAAAATCCGAAAACAAAATTATATTTCCAGAGATTTCGTAAAAAAAAGCAGCTAATGAGGAAATCTTCAGCTGTACAGGACATGGTGTGGCCGTGGGTCCAATTATGCCAGTGAGAACATTCAAATCGATTCCTCAGAAGCGGAAAGCGACTTCAAGAAAAAAAAAATGAACAAGAAAAACAAGAACAAAAGCTGCAAGAACAAAAACACAAAGAACTGATCTGCAGAGAAAATCTTAAGATTTGCATGAACAGGAAGTAAATCCCTCAGGTCCACAGGCGCTGTAGCTGCGACATTTTGTGGACAATTTTTCCTTCACCACTCCCTCTCTCCCTCAGTCTAGGACTACCGTACACAAAATGTACGATTCATTATATCAATAAGATAGAAAAAAAAAACAACAACAACCCCAGCATAGAGAGATATTTGTCGACAAAAGCTGCTTTCTCATTACGGCAATAACATCCTTAAACAGAGTGTAAGAAGGACTAAATGGACAAAGTCATCGTGATCGCCTAGAACCACGAACATTTCTTCCTCTTGTCCCCTTTCTTCATCACCGTCAGTTTAAATACTTTGTCCAAACAGCTTAATAGAGAAAAAAGCTGTGCGATTATAATACTGTCATTATCCCTCTGAGTTAGACATTTTTAACATCGATATCAGGGTTAGTGTGTTATATTGTGTGTTTATATATATAAAATATTATACCAACGCTTATACCCACCCACCAACACACACACAAATGCACAATCGAGTCGTCTGCCCAGCCAACACATTATCTTACAGCAAATCGATTCTTCGCTTGGCAGACAGAGTTGCTGAGACAGGGTGACATTCGTCCAACTGTGACCAGGGAAAATCAGTGTTGATTGGAGGCTTCGTGTGTCAAGGTGTGGATTTTGTGATTTTAGACATCGACTTGTGGGCAAACTTCACCTACTGGCCACCCACCCATCACTCCTATCTAGGACTTCTGTCTCCTGCACCTGGACCAGGAACTATAGGACAGTGTATAGGAGGACCCGAGGCCCAGCCGGTTACACGATCGAGGTCAGTCAGACGACACGGACGAGTTGGCAGTCATCACTTTCACCTGGCGGTCCAGGTAAGACCGGTTCTGGCTGTTTGTCGTAATCGCCTCTCTCTGTCCGGTAGCCACTGTGATGTAAGGACAAGTCTTTGCCTTAGGGGACTGATGGCCTTGACTCCTGTCTCCCGCCCCACCAATCAAACCCTCACCTCTTACTGCGAAAAGTAAGCTCAATCAGATGGGGGTGGCAGAGGTTGAAGGATAACTCCTTTTCGCGGGACATTTGATGAGGGAGGAACTGGCTTGGACATTTCTTGCAGAGTGAGTTTAGGACTTTTTGAATGTGCGGCAACTTCATTGAAGCTCAAAACAAATGAAAGCTTCCTACACTTTGTACCAGACATTGTACCAGGGGACAAGGTATCTTATAAGCTCGCTTTTGTCACTAATGTAGGTAAGAATAATATTTACCTGAGTTTTATAAGGGCCAGTTGCATAATATGTTTCTTAAACTGGTCTAAAGAAGCAATTTTGGTTTTTTCGAAAGCCGGTCCTAAATCCTTCAAATGTGTTGAGCTAGAATTTTACCAACCTTTTAAACGTGGTTGCCTGTTCTAACCGGTTCCGAATTGGAACTAGCTAAAAAAAAGTTGAACAGCGATGACCACGAAGGTATCTTAGTGGTCGAGTTGGCCTATCGCGTCGTAATGGGACCTACTAATGCTCTGTTGATTTGACATATATATATATATCCCATCGTACTCAAGAGTGGTTGGACCATCGGCCACGCACGCAGCTTTGTTATTGTTGTATTCAATAGGACACCTAAACATTCCTTTCAATATTTCTGCTCCCACTTTTGTATCAAAAGTTCTCCTTTTACTGCTTTTACCATGGGAACCGCCATTTTTACATCCCAGTGGCGATCGCAACAGGTCCTCCTCAAACACATTGCTAGACACTTCATTGCCTCTCAGCAAGCTCGACATGCTGTGTACCCGGCCTCTGGTCGCCACTAACTGGACCGTGACGACCTTCGACCTTTAGCCTGTGTGTATTCATCGCGACTGGGTGGCTACAGATTCCCAATCCCCGCTCTTGTCGGAAACACGTTCCCCTCATCTTTCTTTCATCGTCATCACTAGAAACTATAGAGTTTGGTCGGAATTTATGAGGCTAAAGCGGCGATGTGAGCTGTTCGCGACAACACGATCGAAATGGCCATTTATTTGTTTTGGCTTTTATCGCTTGTGGTACCTTAAACACCTATTTCCTGACAAACAAGGGGTCCGTTACTTTGATTCTTGCCAATGCCAGTGAACACAAACAGAAAAGAACAAAGCGGCCGCCATGGAGAAGCCAGAACTTTGGTCAATACGAAAACCAACTGCAGGCAGCAATAAACACTCCAAGTCTTTCTGAACGATGCAAATAGCACAAAGGACGAGCCACGTGTTTACATTGTCTTTCTGCCCACACATTACAAAAATGTGGATGAAAGGCTACCGCAGCTTGTGGAATAATTTAAGTGCTGTTAGAATTGAGGTGCGAAGTCATTTTATGCCGAATAGCAAGAATTTTTCTTCGTATTACATGGCTGAGACACAGGAAAAGGTGAATCATTGCCATCACGACCGAAACAAACGATGGTGGGTGTTCTCTTTCAGTTGAACACAGGAGCTTGGCTGAATAATGTCAGTTGTTGGCAATTTACTTTTGGCACTCATCTAATCCTTTTATGTGAATCAATCTCCGAAGTTCTGAAGAAAGAAAAAAAGTTTTTTCCGCTGTGTTCAGCAAAATGTCGGCATGAGATTATTAGAATATATATATACTATAACATCTCCAGTCTTAACTAGAACTAAACAACTTCACACATCATCCTTTAAATGCTGTACAGTTTGGGTATTTATTGAAACAAATGATCCAGTAGTTTCATAAAATACAACAAGAAAATAAAAAAACAAACAAACACCCAGAAACGACCAAAGTAAATACACTCGGACTGTTCTTGTGGGACATTCGTCACGTGATCAGGGTGTGGACTATTCGTGACACCGAATCTTAAAGTTAAAGTTGAACATGCAGTTACTGTAATCATGAACGACAGCTGACCAGGTTCATATTTTAAATAATGAACAATGGGTGGATGATGCTCAGCTGCCGTGGTCCGTCAACTAAACGTGTTCGGGTGCGCAACCCTCCAACGATCCCAGCTCAAACACCTGCTTTTAGACATCTTGTACCCGCTTGTTTGTCTGACGATTCTAAACTGACCATTCAGCAGGTACCAACGTGTCCAGGTGACCTTACCTCGCCAGTGTATTGTGGACATTGTCACAAGCTCCCGCTGTTCGGGAAAGTCGGCGGGTCAGCAATGGCCCCAGTAAAATTATTTGTTGAATGCATGATGGCGAGCTATTGTTCCCTTAGTCTGCGGCTTTTTCGACCACACACACACACATGAGACAAAGCACAGGAAGGTTTACTGATCAGACTTTCGAAGATGTTTTTAACAGCTTTTCTTACTATGTCCTCAAAACCCTCTTCTTTCAACCTTTCCGGTCTTCGTTTATGGACATTAACCATTTCCAGTCCAATAGACATTTTCAAATTTTAAAATGTTTAATTTCACATGGCATCAAGTGGCTTAATAACTTGTGTCTCAATGTTCCTCGTACTTACTGATTAATATTAATTAGTGACATTACAAAATTTTAGGTGAGATCCATACGAGAGGAAAATCATGGAATGTCATCTTGTTCTCTAATAAGTAAACATGTCATGTAATTATTTTTATTTTATTCAATGCTGTAAACTCTAGACCATAGTCTATGTCCAAGACGCTACATCTGCAACATCAGTGTCACAAGAAAGCTTAAAAAAAATAATAATAAACTGTGCCACGATGGCTGGGTAAACAATTTTGTCGAGAAAATCGAGAAGTATCTGACATGTCACTTGACAGTTTTAACTTGGTCTCGTCCTTACCGAGAGTAACGCTCCATGGGAGACATCGTGACCTCGGGTCACGTCCAGCAGTTACGTCTCCCATCCTCCCACCCGGTGTATACTACAATGGCCGAGCTTACTTTTGTAAAGCTAACTGCACGGGGTGGCGGCAGGGGAACGGGTGGATGAAAAGGCGACTCCATGAGGTTTTACTGCTTTAATACATGAGTGATAGATTTTAATGACTGTTGAACTAACCGAACCCCTCTAATAAACACTGACACTTCAGTTTACTCGGCCTTAACTTGTGTGGATCCTCCAGAACTTTTTTTTAACAGAAAGGACCAATTGTTAGTACAGTTATGTCTCCAATACTGGAGCAAGTCTGTTGTGATTGTTAGTCCAGAGTTTTGTTAGGTTCCAGTCGTACGAAGAAGTGAAGTGTCCTTTCCCAGACGAAGATGGACATTACACGAGCTCTGCCATTGCAATGTGTTTGCTTCATGATGCAGTCATCGACACACCAGCTCGAGAAAAACAATGTCATGTCGTGTAGACTCAAACGGCGAGGAAAGCAGGTGAATGATCGGGTGGGTGAAAACAAGAAGTTGGTCAACAGACACCACATCACACCACCCAAGTCATCACATTGTCCGTTGTCCACCCCCAACCCCCCTAACTCCTCGTGCAATGACGTCAGTGGGCAACCGTACCTAGGCAAAACCCGAGAAAATGTGGCATACTGCGATCCACCCGTGAAATTCAGGGTAGAACGCGGTGTTGATTTCACGCGTAGCAGTTTAGGTGTTTTGGAAGGGAGGACTACGAGAAGAGATGGGAGGGTACTTAGACTACACCTTTCAGTCGTGCTCCGGGCCACGTGCAAAGGATACTGCCTACTATTGGAGTTCGGAAGCCATGACACCCGCAGCCAACCAATGAACAAACGGGTTGCCGCGCTTTTTGACCGCTTGACTGGTTTTCGTCAAAAAGGAGAGTGTGACACCTCGAGGCAGTTTCTATGGAGGTCGAAGGTAAGGAGGGTAGGGTGGAAGGGGAAGAGGGCTTCATCGTGAGCCACCCCGAGTCCCTGCTGCTGGAAACCGGTCATAACCAGCAGTGAGCAGACCTACAGCGTCACGGGAAGTGTCCGTAGCGAGCACCCGTATATAAGGATCTCACGTACATCGCACTCAGGAAATCTACCCGTGAAGTGTTTCGTTCATAATTCGTTGCTGCCGGTGCCTTTCACCTGTGGACATTACCTGTGCTTACACCTGGTCTGTATCTGTCGTGTTCTACCTACTTTTAACTTCAGCAGTTGTTACATACAAAACTTTAAAAAAACATTATGCATGCTTTTGAACTTTAAAATTTTATTTTAATGATCATGTGGGTTTTTGTTTTTTTTCTCGCGTTAGTACTTAGTGGGATTTTTTTTAAATTTTGTCCGTGTGCTGGTGTTGCTATCTGCCAGTCGGACTGAGAAGATAAAATGGTGGCTGCTCAACCCTGATTGTCGGAAGAAAGACCCAAAGTCGCACAGCAACTCGCGGGGTCTATTGATAATACTTTTAAAAATTTCATTTCCTTTGTGGGGATATAAATACAGATAAAAACCTGCCTCCTTTCCCCCGCTGTGACATGCAATGGCTACACATGCACTCATTCTTGTCAGACATGCGCAGTGCGAGCTGTGCTGCAAGTTGGGGTCACGAAAAGGTCGGCCGTTGACGATTGGCGAGAAGACGGGTCATTGGGTCCAGTCTGTCGTGCACACCATCCATGTACATGCCTCTGTGATAATTATTTGATATTAGAGATTTAAATAATTATTTACATCTTTTGTGGAGTATTTCATCCCACAATGAAGGAGCTAAAAACTGAGTGTAAATAGTGTAAAACACGGATTACAATCTCCAAGACATCGATCGTTACAAATTTCTCGTTAGGTTTCGCAACTTGAAATTTGCTTAACATGGATTTTTCTCTTTTCAGGTTTTCTTCGTGACGAGGGCTGTGGCTGTCGCCTTGTGTATATGTGTAAACGGCTTTGAAAGGGAAATCCTGTGTTTGATATTTGGAAACGAAGATAATTTTCTACAGCACCGATTTCTAAAAAAAAAAATCTATCGCAAAAGCGAGTTCAGGTTCTCTCAGGAGTGTTCAAAAGATTCGCACGATGAAGCGGTGACTTACAAAGCCCGGACAATTCTCAGGAATTGGCGGCACATCAAAGTGAGTTCTGCAACTAGTGTTAAAATCTTTCCAAAAGTAAGTATTATCATTCAAAGCAATGGCAGACAACTGTGAGGTAGGCGAAAGGACTACATCCGCATCCTTGCCTGCAGGTTCTGGAAGTGGTGTGCAGATCACAGTTACTCCCCTCGATGACTTCCACGTTTCCGACTCAGGTGTTGAGACGGAAGCAGAATCACCTCCCTTGGAGTTGAAAGATGAAGACAGATCGACTGGTCATCCAGATCACAGCGGTTCCAGGCCCATCCTGCATCCCGCTTACGAAAAAAAGGCAGCGGCTGGACTTAAAACAGGGGGCAGGACTTCACCACATCTGCCACACAAATTTCTCTCCCCCAACGCAGCAAGGTCGGACAGCGACCTCGGGGACAGTATCGACAGTGCTGGGGGTAGCAGGAAAGGGTCGTTGATCGATCAGATCATCCCACAGTTCAGGCAAGACTCTGTCGACAACTATTTCGACCCGCACTCCGACCGGGTGTCCATCCTTGAGAGGGACGAAGACAACGCAGCGAGATATGCCCGGACACGGGGGGGCCCTCGTCTGTCCATCTTCTCCATTTACAGCCACACCAGCAACCGGTCAGACGAGTCCTTCTGGGACCCGATGGAGTCCATCCCCAGTGCCAACCATTACGAGCTTCCAACCTCTCATCCCGATACGTTCTTGGGCCGGAGTAGGCCGACCTTGTACCAGCTGAGAGAGGAACCGGTAAGTTTTTTGACATTTTCTTTTAATATTTTTCAAAAACAGTTTAGTTCGTAAAAAAAAACAAACAAACAAAAAAAACCAACCAACATTTGTTGTACCGGTGTAAATTAAAAGCATGTGCAGTGTTATGGCTGTCTATACAATGTGAGCAAACATGCGGATCTGCATTGCAAGAATATCTTGGTTCACTCGGGTTCAGGTAAAAAAAAAAAAAAAATAAAATAAACGAAAAAAAACCTGGTTCTTTATTTAGGTGAGACAAATCTCGAAATTTTGCTTAAAGATGGCGACGTGAGGTAATTCATACAAAATAGGATTAGTTCCGCTGTTCCGAGAAACATGAACCTTTAAAGGTGGCTCTGCGTTGAGCACAGACTTCAAGCTCCACAGTCGGGTACTTGGGTATTGTTACACCCATGGAAGTATTACTCGATGGCACATGTCAGTTGATGTTGCATAACAAACCTGTTAGCACAGCACCCGACAATAACACACCCGAGCAGCAGGACACAAGCTGTGTATTGGTGGTGTGCAGGTAGGACAGGTGTGGGTGGAAAGCAACCTTTAGTCGCTGTTTAAAAGCGTCTAGGGGAGGGAAGAGACGGGGTGGATTACTATAGGATGAGAGGTGGGAGGGTGAAGAGCGAAAAAGTGCAGTCAACAGGACAGAACGACACATGCCTTTGAAACTTTCTAGCCTATTAAACAGATTCTCGATTCTTTTTGGTAGCCTGTAAAGAAAAGTGAGATCTCGAACACCTTATGACATTCAGTATTGGCTTTGAAATTGTTACTTTTTGAATACCGACAAAGAGACATTTTTAAGGCGTATTTGGCGAGGTGTGTACGCCTACAGAGAATAAAAGCGACAACATTAATAAAGACCCGAGCATTTGATGAGACCATTGTTCTTCAGAAAAATAAAGTCGGCTTGATATGTTCATACATACGTGAATATAAAGCAAATATTACAAAGCCACGCAGTAGGCAACTTGTGTCAACTTGTTGGACAAGTCATGTCAAGTGCAGTCAGACACTAGAAAGCAACAGAAAAACAAGCTGTCGATCGGAAGAATTTTTCGGCATTCTCGACTGTTTGTACAAGATACACGGGTAGCTTTCACGACCCTTTTATTGCTGAAAACATCGAGATCAAATTCACATTGTTTACAAATATTACAGACTTTTCTTTGTATATTTTGGCGCCATTCTTCGAGGATTTCAATAGTTTATTGCATGCTTTCCTTTTCATTGACTTGTCCGACTTTCATTTCTTTGAATCAAGTAGTGTATTCATAGCGAAGTCCTTCCCATGATTTTTTTTCTGGTATTCTACCCCGATCCCATCTCAATTGTTACGAAGTTTAATTTGCTTCTCCCTGTTCAACAATTCTTTTATTAGATTAATCTGGACGCCATTATTAATAATTTATGACCATGAAGACTAAGATATGTTGTCAAAGTTGTAAATATTTGGCTAAGTTTTATATTCTTATAATTTGCCAAACGTAAGTCAAATATTCGCCAATAAGTCCTCTTTAGTCAAGACATCTACAACACTTTGTGAATGTTTATTTTAAAAGGAAACACCCACGCGGCCTACCAGCACCATTGGTACTGATCTTGACGACAACGCCGTTGAAGAACCAGAAGTCAAAAAGAAAAAGCCTAAAGGACCGCAGAAGCTAGGATGGATCCAAGGGGTTTTGGTAAGTATTACACAGAAATAAGTTTGGTCTATGAATTACTGTCTGGCGTGAGACCCATTTGTTAGGCTAAAGAATTAAAAATAATAGTTATGTAACAGCAGTTGTTTTGGAGAAGTACAAATGCTAGTTCTCGGTCTCATGGTTACTTGTTTGTGATTAAAAATTGCAGCCAAAGGATGTTTTTAACTTTGCTAGACATGGAGCCGTTAAGGTCAAGGTAGAAGAATAATAATTTTGTCCATCCAATGACTAAGCTTTGTTGATATGTGGGTATCGTGGCCTTATCGGGAAAAGCAGGATCAGAACTGTCAACTAAAACATTGAACATGGCGACAATGTCATTCTTACTGTCTCATTACTTTCATGGTCTTTGCATTTTTTTTTTTTTTGTCAGCCGTGAGATGGTGTTATCAATGTTTATCGAGAGCTTTCGGAAATGTTTAGACTGCATTTTATTTACTTTGGCGCCTTGAAAAAAAACTATTTTTGTGGCCTGAAATCGTTGGTATTTGTGTTCTAATATTGTCACTGCATTCCAACAGGTTCGGTGTATTCTCAACATTTTCGGTGTGATGCTGTTTCTTCGGATGACGTGGATGACGGGGCAAGCTGGGATTGGTCTGTTCTCCATTATCATCCTCATCTCAACAGTGGTGGAAGTTATCACGGTCATGTCCATGTCAGCCATCTGCACGAACGGAGAGGTCAGGGGAGGTTAGTATCGTCTGTTGCGATTATTGGTGAAAATAAGACGAAGAAGTTAACAGTTGAGTGCACACGCTGCACAAAGAGCAAAAGGCACTTGACTGGAACCCTCAGGGGAGGAGGAGAGTTGGGAGACCAAAGCAGACTTGGAAAAGAAGAGTAGAGAGCGAGGCAAAGGACGTGTGAACTACGTGGGCCCAACTGAGTGGGGTTGCCCTATCCCCTGGCTCCTCGAGGAGTAACAAGGGATAAACTAAAACTAAGCCGAAGCTTATTTAGTTACTCACCAGGTAGAAAGGTCAACACTAACAGCGGATATACAAGATCATCTGGAATTCACGCTGGATGGCTTCTAAATGGATGCTTCTTGCGTTTTACAGGTGGGGCCTACTATATGACATCCCGCAGTCTCGGACCAGAGTGGGGCGGTGCCATTGGAATCGTCTTCTCCTTGGCGAATGCAGTATCAGTCGCCTTGAATGTTGTGGGTTTCTCGGAGTCGGTTCGAGACATCATACATGTAAGTATAACCCGCGGATAAATGCAAAAATCAAACTCGGCTAAGTGTAATAAAATTATGGACTCTTTAAAACCTTTCATGTATATGTATCTGTTACTTATAGGGCCAAGGTTCAAATTTTACTGGTGACCCAACCCACGATGTGAGAGCCATCGGCTGCCTCACCAATTTGCTCATCCTCGGCATCGCAATGATCGGTCTGGACTTTGAGAGCGCCACGCAGCAGGTGCTGATGGTCATCCTTGGTGTTGCCCTCGCTAACTACTTCGTCGGCACCTTCATCCCGCCGTCAGAATCCAAGCGTCGTCTTGGCTTCGTTGGCTACAAAGGTAAAACAGTTAGCCTGTTGGCTTTGTTGGCTGGCATGATAGGTTAGCTTGTTGGGTGGCGAATTCTTTTTATGTCTTGGCTTTTTGGCTACTACTTTGCTTAAACATTGATTCGTGAACATAACCGGATTTCATACTTCTGAAACTATTTCGGAAACCTCCACAAGTAAAAACAGTAAGTTGATGGCTGCAGTGATTTACGACGGAGAATGGTTTAGGCAAGATTTTTCATATCAACTTGATAGCGAAGAGAATTTTTTTCTTCCCTTTTTTCCAGGATCTCTTATCTCGCAAAACTTTGGGCCAGATTATCGAGTGCAAGATGGAACGATGCAAGACTTTTTCTCCGTCTTCAATATTTTCTTCCCTTCGGCTACGGGTATCTTGGCTGGAGCCAATATCTCGGGTGACTTAAAGGTGAGGGGTTTTGAACCTTTAAGGTAAAGGGTTTTGAGAAAATTGTTGCATCAAAGGCTCGAAGTTTACAGAATGTTTCAAAAATTAATTTTTATGCATGCTCATTCCTGATAATGTAGCATCAGTACTGTTTTGTTTGCTTGAGTCGTGTCCAGAGTAAGTACTGTTCCACATTAAAAAAACACCATATTTATAGCGATTGCACAACCAATACCTGAAAAGACAAATTGTAAAAACTTTGATTTCATCTTTGAAACTCCGGCGACAGGTTTTTATGACATCGGTATCTAACGTTGTATATTTAGAATCCGTCGGTGGACATTCCCAAAGGATCATTCCTCGGCATTTTCATCACTAGCACTGTCTACCTGGCTGTGGTGTGGACATGTGGAGGCTGTATGGTCAGAGACGCCGTGGGAAACGCACTTGATATTCCTCCAACATCACCATGTCCATTGAAGAGATCCAAACGTGCATCAACGAACTTGCGATTATGGCCTCGTGAACTCTTATGATGTGAGACATGATCCTTTTCTACTGTATGAGAAAAAACCTAAGCAATAAAAAAAAATATATAGATATGTTTCCTATCTTTTCTATTTTTTTTTTTTATCTCAGGCATAATGCACACACTCACACACACGCAAACTCACACATTTTTTATTGTGTGTATTATTTTATTTTTCCTTGTTTAGCTTTCTTGTATTGTTTTCCGCTATACATCATACATTACTATACAGTGTAGTTGGTAAATTTAGACCTAGCCTTAACCGGAAAAATATAGACGAACATTGGCATAAAAAAATTAAATAATTGTTTTAAATGACCGTCATGTAGCAACTAATAAACCAAGCTCAATGCAGTGTTACTATAAAGAATACTAGCACCATCCAGAACATGCAAACAGATATGCAAACAGCATGGCAAAACACACCAGGACTAGCCGGTTTGATGTAAGTATTCAAAGCAATGGGAAAGACTGGGGGGAAAGGTCAAACTAGCAGAACATAAGCGGAAAATCAGACGAAAGTGCTTTTCGACTTTTTTCAGATCATGGGAGTGTCGTCTGGATACCCGCCAATCATCTATGCTGGAATTTTTGCAGCTTCCATCTCGTCCGCTCTCGCCTGTTTCGTCAGCGCACCCAAGGTCTTCCAGGTGAGTGGTTTCCCTGTTTGTATCTCTCATTTCTCTCTTTACCGTGAGCCTCATGTTTAAAGTACGACTACACAGAGACTTCATGCGAAAACCTTAAGATGTCAATCGATAGCAGCCACATTTTTCCCTTTGTAATTCCCACGAAATGAAATTAATTTGTCACAATCTTCATATCTTACAACTTTTCCCCAGGGACACCTCAGCTAGACCCTGACTGGATCCTGCTTTATACCTTAGACCCATGAGATATGTGCACCCGGTCCCTGGTTAGCTTGGTAAATTTCTAATTTTAAGTCCTTTTAATGGCATCCACAAAGGAATTCGACTTAATAAATTCTTTTAAGTCAGTTATGTTTGTAATTGGTGTTTTATTGACTAGCCGCATGCACGCTTTTATGGTATCATCTCTCGGAAAATCTCGTACAGCTTCGCTGACTCGGCGAGAATGCTGACGATTGGTATTTCACATTTGCAAAATAAAGAATGTGATGTTAGGAAAATGTTAATATTGTCGATACTGTAGTCATACAATCGACAGCAGAAGCAAGCTGTCAAACGCAGTTCTCATCTTTCTCTGGATGGTGTGATTGTAGGCATGTATCTCGAGAACGGAAAGGGGACATTCCCCAAGAGTTTGGAAAATATCATCTTTGACTGAGCGCTAAGTGGTCAGGTTTATGAGGTTCAGTAAGAAGAGAGAAGATCTTACCTACTTTTGACAGAGAAAACGATACTTCACACAAACATTAAAGTATCGAGTAGAACATTAGTGGGATCACTGTGTAAACAAAGTAGGAAAACACCTTTGACGTAAACAGATGTCTGACACTTGACCTCATAAACTGTAGTGTCAGTGACTTTTATTGCTGGTGGGTATCTTCTCTTGGCGATGCCATGACAAACAAGAAAACGATACCTTTTCAATTCGTAGGTTGTTTACTGTTTTCAGTGCTCTTGTTTCAATTTAACGACTCGCAGCATCACAAAAGACAAGGGTTAAATGTCACCATGGCGGAGCTATCATGTCGCCTGCAAGAAAAGTATTTTTTTAAAATCTCGTGGGAAGAATTGTCTCAGCTCTTCAAAATCTCGTGGGAAGACTTGTCTCAGTAGGTTATGAGGTCGAGAGGTTGGTGTAATGAGGGACGCACTGTTCTTAACATTGTGGTGCTGCTGCAGAGCATTCATATGACCTTTTCAAGAGTTGCATCTCAGCTATTGAATGTCACTTGGAGTTACTTTCGATCGAGACTGGAAACGCCAAAAAAAAAAAAAAAAGACCAACCTGATTCACAAACATAAAGACTCATAAAAACAGGAAGTCCCCTTTTTACTTACTATAAAAGGCTTTCGTTGCAATTCACTCCTGTTGTTAAGTTCCAGGGTAATGACAGACACAACACTCTTTTCCCGGTTGTCCCTCTATTAGCAAGATCCAGAGCACAGTATTCGAAGAACACATAAATAAACTAAATTTAAAAAAAAACTGGCACAAAAATAAATTAATTTTTAATGTAACAATTAAGATTTAAATTCACTATACTACTAATTTAATATTCTCCAGATAAATTCAGTCGAAAAGACACAGACTTAACAGGTTTTCACGCAAATAATTTACTGTTTTTAACGAGTCCGGTGAGGAGTCCTACTCAGTGAGGAGTGGCTGTTCTGGGTTCAGAACTCGTCTCGGCTACACTGTTCTTCATGCACGGAATGGCCGTGATATAGCCTTAGTTGCTGCTTCGGCGTAAGCTCATAACCCAAGTCTGTTCAAGACTTCCCAACCCAGCACTGAGGTGGGCTGTCAGGTTCCGCTCTCCAGATCGAGGACACAAACAGCAACAAAAACCGTTTTTCGCAGACCTTATCTCCACCCCCTCTCAAAAAAAAAAAAAAAAAAAAAAAACAAAACAAAAACCAAAAAAATAATAAAATAAACAGTGGCCGTCATGAGATGCTCATACCCAGGTTATCCCTCGCGCAAATCACTCTCCATCCGCCCACCTCTTCCTCTTCCCGTTGGCATCCCCCGCCCCCCCCCCCAAAAAAAAAAATAAACCCAACTGTCTCAACTTGTTTGTTTATGTGCATGCCATGTCCTAAATGTTTAGAGTCGCTAGCAGAAGTAGACTGCTCTTGTAGGTTAGTGTATCTACAATGATCTTTTCCTTTTTTTTTTTGCAGGCCTTGGGACGGGATAATTTGTTCCCTGGTGTTGGTTTTTTTGCCGTGGGCAGCGGCAAAGGCGATGATCCTCGACGTGGCTATTTCCTAACCTTCTTCCTGAGTGTCGGTGTCACCTGCATCGGTGAGACATTTTCTTCAGTTTTCAGTCTTTCTTGACATTCTTGTTTCTCGCCTCATTTTCCTTCAAACAAACCGTATTCGTCATTTCACCTTGTGATGGGGAAAAAAAAAAAAAAGAGAGAGAGAAGCAAACGATATATCTATGTCGTAATTTTTCAAAGTTCTTATGCAACGTGTGTGTAACAACCCTTCTATTTTTACAAAATCCTTCTGCAACCATTTGTGCAACAATCTTTATTTAGTCTTAAGGCCGTCATTTAACTTCAATTTCATGTTTATATTGTACCTAATGTGGTTTTAAAAGGTTTTTTTTCCAAATTATTTGGTTAAGAGACAACGGCTTTTAATACAAGGGACTTAATGAAATTAGAAGTGACAGTATACATGTAGTTTTTGAACTGAATTTTCTTTTCAGGATCTCTAGATGCTATTGCTCCAATTATCTCCAACTTCTTTCTGATGTCGTTTATGATGATCAACTACGCTTGTTTTGAAGCTGCCCTCGCGAAATCACCAGGTCAGTGGCACTTAGTCCGGCACAAGTCATTTTATAACTCAAAAAGTGTAAGATTGTATCGCATTGCAAAGCATCTATAAATGGAACGAGAATGACTTTTTAATTTATCAAATCCAAAACTTCCATGCAAACACCCAGCTAATTAGGATTTACTGGGTACAGGATTCCGCCCGTCATACCGTTTCTTCAACAAATGGCTGAGCCTGCTGGGAGCCCTGATGTGCTTGGTCATCATGTTCTTGCTGATGTGGTGGGCCGCCCTCGCAACTGTCATCGTCTGTGCTGCCCTCTTCCTGTACATGAAATACAAAAAGCCAGGTCAGTGGAGAAAAATGTTCTCGCAAATTTTGCCTGGCCCAAAGGACACATCTGCTGCCATGTGTGCTTCTTAGCAGTTTGCTGCCATTTATTTCCAGCAGTTTGCTACTATTTATTTCTAGCAGTTTGCTACCATTTATTTCCAGCAGTTTTCTATCATTTCCAGCAGTTTACCACTATTTATTTCCATAACCTGTATTTTTTTTTAATTACTAAGAACGGCTCGAACAAAATCTGATTTTGCTCGCAGAAAGTAAGACGCTTTCTGGAAAGATTAAATCTGTTTGAAATAAGTTTTAAGTTTTTATTTGGAAGATCACGGCTTTCAAGTAATTAACTGAAAATAATTTGGGTTTTTTTCAGATGTCAACTGGGGTTCATCGGGGCAAGCTCGAGTGTACAACGAGGCCCTTAGATCAACTCTGCGACTTGTCAATGTCGGCGAACATGTCAAAGAACTATCGGTAAGGATGAATGATTGACAGACACTCTTTGGAAGCATTTGATAATCAGACCCCCTTTCTTCTTTTCTGATGGATCCATCTTTTAGTCGAGAGATGTCTCAAATAACATGCTTTCTCTCCCTTGTTGCTGTACTGTTCACATGACTTGTTATGTTTAGTATGAAATAATGTATTTTACATGCCAACTTCATGCCAATATACTTTGGTATCTTTGTAGGACATAATGTAAGAAAGCTAATTTTGTGTGAATCGTAAATAACATATAAATTGTTACAAACATCCTTACAACACTCAGTTTGGGTATTTTCGTTTGCTCCAGGCCACAGATGCTGGTTTTAACCGGGTACCCTCGCAACAGACCTGCTTTGGTCGATTTGGCCTCCACGATCACAAAGCGTCAGTGTCTCCTTATTTGTGGTCACGTGCTTCAGGTGAGGGAACTAAAGACACGTGTAACTAATCTTAATTAATCCTCTTCTCTCAGGATGGGGCAATGGCGCCAACGACTCTCCTCCGGCCATCTTCCAAAGAGGTGGAGATTTTTTTCCGAAGTAAATGTAGTCTGTGTAAAGCGCTGAATTCCATTCAAGTGACTGCTCCACAAGATCTGGTCTGTGCATCTCTTTTCTCTACTGGATCCTTCTCTCGTGAGCTTCTCAATTTGTTTTTATCTCAGTAGCAGAACTTCCTGGTACTGATGATAGATTGATGTTTTTCTTCCTTTAATCTTTGGTGAAATGGGCTTTAGATGATTGTCTTGGTGAAATTCCCAGTCCTTTGCTCGTCAGTCAGGTTTGACTTTCTGATGATCTGTCGGGGTTTCTGCAGACTCACTGGTGGCTGCTACACATACCCTTTTTCTGTCTCATCCTGGACATAGTAACAGGCACTTGATCAACCAAAAAAAAAAAATAAATAAATAAATAAATAAATAAAAATAAAATAAAATTAATTTTAAAAAAATCATTTGGGGTTATTCAGACTTGATTATTTCATTTATTTCATTTTTCTACCATATATACACCTTCGTACTTCATCCAGACCTATGGCGGACACCCACTACCACATTGTTCCAGCTTATTTTGTGACAGGATTGTTCTACCTGTGCAGGGTGATATGCATGAGCACCTGGCCCACCTGCGATCAACAGCCGTCCACCGCTGGTTCCAAAGCCGCCACGTGCGTGCGTTCTACACCAGCCTGGCAGCCCCCGGGGTGCGACTTGGGGTTCAAGCCCTACTCCAGGTGCGTTTGTACTTAACTCACAATGTACTATGGAAAAAAATCTATACTCAGTGCGTTAACATAGACAATTTATGCTGTATGCCCAGGTTACTATCATTAAGGCTCTGAAACTATTCCCTCCCCCTCATCTATCTACACAGCATCAAGGGAGCTTATTCACTTATGTGAAAAAGAGAAATTTTATTAAAGTTATCGCCCCTTTTAGACTGTAACGCTTCATTGCCCCATTAAATTCATACTTAGTGAATTTTTTTCTTTGTGTTATTTTAAAGTGTTTTTTTTTTTATTTATTTTTTTTTTTTAGCGCGTTTTATTTTGTGTTCTTTTCTGTAAAGACCAACCTGAACGGTTTGCGGTTTTTTTTTGGTTTTTTTTTTTTTGAGATATCAGTAGATAGTTTTGTTGGCCTGGAATGCTGATGCACAAAAGTTTTAGTGTTTGGTTTAAAATATTTGAGAACATAAGGTGTTCAGAGACTTGCAAAATAAAAGGCACGGAGAAACAATTTAACTGAAATTAAAACCTGTGAAAACCATAAAAGTAATGTAAATTCGAGTCAGAACAATATTCTGTGGTTATCGTTTTGCGGACTGTATGTGTCGTCTGCTTTGCTGTAATATATTTTCGCAGTGAAATAGTTCGTCTTTAAGAATCAAGTAAAGGGTTCAAAGTTCATCACGACGTTGACCAACACGAATACTCGCGGTTGACAAGAGTAGAAGACGATTATATGATTATATTATGTGACCCTCATAAAGCGATGGAATGAATTAACTAATCTAAATTATTGAGTTATTGAGTTATTGATGTTACATTAAGTAAAGAAGCTATTTGAAAACAAAAAGCTAGGAAACAATTGGGAAAAGTGGCTAAAAAAATAATCCATTTTTCTTCTCTTTGCAGTCACAAGGTTTGGGTAAGCTCCGACCGAACGTCCTTCTGATGGGCTTCAAGAGCAAGTGGCAGACGATCAACGAGAAAGAGGTTCATGACTACGTGGGGATCATCCAGTAAGTGGTGTTAGGGGAGCATTCTGTGCTTGAGTCATGTAGATGTAAAAATTAGTTAAAACAAATAAAAAACAAATTATGTAAAATTGCAAGTTACGATAGAACTAAAACTCCACGAAGCTCGTTTCTTCAACCTTCAATCTAGCTCTTAATTTAATTAATGATTTTTTTTCAGCGACGCTTTTGACCTTCAGTACGGAGTGGGCGTCCTTCGCCTTTCAGGCGGCCTTGACGCGCAGAAGGTCCACGATGACCTGTTAGATGTTACCGAGGAGACACTGGAAGACCTGGAATTCTCTAGCTCTGATGAAGGTAGGAGAAATGGAAAAGAAGGATTCGTGACGTGTGCTACAGTGAATTTTGCAAGTGGACAGTGTTATTGCACACTCCCCAGATTTTCTCTTATTGTTATTATGTATAAATTTATTTTAGTTTTCTGGAATATTAGTTTATTTCTCAACATGAATCATAATTTTTAAAAATTTATTTTACTGAGTGCTCTGAAAGGCGGAGGAATGTATTAAAAAATATTTTGCTGCTCAACCTATTTTTGTTTTTTGTTTTCTCAAACTTAAATATAATTGTTGCTTTCATATCATCTATATTTTGCGTTGTTGACAGACGAGCAAAAAGGTGACAGCAAATTCAAGAGGTGGAGCAGAAAGACAAAAGCATCATCCAAGAAGAAACCGAACTCCAAAGAGCCCAGTACTGCTTCCGTAGAAAATGGAGTTGTCCTCACCACCTTTCGCCAGAACCAGCCAGACGGTTATGTGAACAATGCCTTCACCATCGCGGATGAAACGAGAGAAAGGAATCAAAAGAAATTTGAAAGCGATGATGACTCTATTGACGACACAGGTAGGCAGAGCGAAATTATTTGAAAAAATTGTGGAAGAGCAAAGTGAAGTTGAAACAGATATTTTCTGTCGAAGAGAATAAGATTTTTCCATGTATTTTAATTACGTGCTTACATTTATTTCAACATTTGAAAGCCCTCAGAGTGTTTACTCGTTTATTTTGCTCAATGTAATTAACGTATAATTAACTCATCTGCCTTCTTATGAGTTTCTTCCCTTGTTCGCATCCTCAGATGACGAAAGGAGAGAGAGGGATGCTGATGCAACTCCTGATGTCCCACAAAACATTTTGGCCAAATATGAAAGACATAATAACCCCATGTTGAGCAACAAATTCCGGGGCAAACAAACCGGAAACATTGATGTCTGGTGGCTTTTTGACGACGGAGGTTAGTTCATTTTAGTAAATCTCTTAAAGTAAATAGCAATCAACATACAACTACTGCGCAATGGCTAACTTAACCACCAATCCCCTCCTTTCACCACCTCTTTCTTTTCATTATACCCTAAAGATGTTATAAATCTCACATCTTCGTTAATTCGATTCAATTTTAGTTAATTTAGAGTGGTGGTGCGTGGTTGGAAATTCAATCCGGATGTTGCTTCTTATAGTAATGTCTTGAGGAATTTTATGGCAAGTTTACTACCGATCGTGAGACAGACTGTGTAATTAAATATACAATGATGCATGTCCAGGTCTTGGGCTGCTGATTCCTTACATCTTGTCAACACGGAAGCGGTGGCGAGAGTGCAACCTGAGGATCTTCTGCGCTGGCACCAAGAAAGCCAACATGGAGAACGACCGTAAAGAGTAGGTCTTCGAGTACCTAGTACAATCTTTGCTTTCCAGCTGTTAATTGGGCACGAGTCAGGACACGTGACATTTCAAACTTTGCGCACTGAATCTGAAGACCCAGACTTCCAAAACCAGCAGGTGGACTTAGTTTCGGAGGACCTTTTGTGCTGCCTTTTTAATTTTTTTTTCTTAAAAAAAAAAATAAATAAAACAAAACTAGCGCAGGGTGATCGCCAAGTAGCAGACGATAATATTAAAGACAATATGATACGCGTTTCTTATAATGGAAGCTTCAAGCTCATTGTAATCGAATGCACTGGATGACATCTTCCCTTCGGGTGATTGGTTAAGTCAAATTCATCTCAAAGTTGTTGTGGACTGTAGAATACTAATAAGATGGCATTCTCTGTTGCAGGATGGCATCACTTTTACACCGATTCAGGATTGAATACTCCGACATCATCGTCGTGCCGGACCTCAGCAGTAAGCCTCGCAGGAGCAGGTGAGCTTCGGTCCTTAAACTGTGTGTTTGTTTGTGAGGGGAGCAATGGGGTCACCTGTCATTTCAGTCCCAACCCTAATGCCCCAGTCATATCACCCCGACTCTTGAGTAGAATTGACCCAGCTATGTTCATATCGTCTCTCCATTATCATATCATCGTCCCCAAATCGTATGTCCAATCGACCTACTTTCTCTTGTAGCACGATATAAATGCACGCAAACAAAACTCACCTGCGTAAACATCCATTAATTCGGAACTGGGACAAAGTAATGATGGTTTTCTGTCTTGAGCAAATAAGGTAATGTTTAACGGAAAGTAATTGTAGGAGTTGTGCTAACAGGACCTACTATTTCTTTATTTGTTTAGCTATAAGGAGTTTGAACACGTGATCTACAACTGGCGCCTGAAGGCCGACGAATCCCAGGAGGACTACCCTTGGAAAATTTCCGATGAGGATGTGATAACTCAAAAGCAGAAGGTATGGAGTTTGTTTTGTATTTTGCGCTCGTTAGAATGTCTCGGTTGAGCAACGCCGGCGCTAGGGAGGGTGGGGTGGCGAGCAGGGGCGACCACCCAAGGCCCCGCGCTCGAAGGGGATGGCGGGATGGTACCTCAGGAGATGAAGATAATTTGTAGTTTTCACAACCTTTCAAATTACAAGAACTCAAATTTCCTCACTCGGAGTAAAAAGTAAATTCCTTTTCTTTTGTGTGAGTAAATTCAATCTTTAGAGGACAAGAATTAAAAAAAATTATTTCCGCAACCATGGAAAAATCTTACGCTTTCTCTGTCTCTTTTCATTATATATCGCATTAAGCCAATGTCTGGGATGTAATGTTCCTCACTGTGTAACTGAAGCAAAACAAACTAAAGGAAATGACCATCTTTGCAGATTTACATGCAGCTGAAGATCAGAGAGAAACTAAAGGAACATTCTAGTGACGCATCGCTCATCGTTGTGTAAGTAAAACAGGAAAACACTTCAGATAGCTATATTGTGATGCAGGAAAATAGTTCAGTTGTCAATAAATGCTAAGTCTTTTTAATAAATGTACATCCGAGAAGAAAATTCAGACAGAAGCATGTCGATACTGGCACCTGTTTTGGGAATTCCTGCTAAAAGCAGTGTACCCAGATTAGGTCTGACACCCGGGTAAAGCTGGCCATGGCAGAACAGGACCACATTGGGAGCAGCATCAACCTGTTTAGGAAAGTCTTTGAGATGAAGACAATAAAATGAGCTTAAAGAGCATGTGAATGGAAGCATCATCAACTTAAGGGAGTTTGGTGGGGGCGGAGTAACTTTGTATTAGGCAGTTTTATGTATCATTAACTTTTATTTTAAAATTCACTAATGAGTAGAATAACGGGAGTTTTTATTATTATTATTATTTTTATTTTTCAGGACCCTGCCTGTGCCTAAGAAGTTCTGTCCTGCCGGGCTGTACATGGCATATATGGATACCCTGACACGTGACCTCCCGCCCACGCTTTTGCTCCGCGGAAATCAGCAAAGTGTCTTGACCTACCTGTCCTAAGCACCGCGGACATCAAAGGGTCACGAAACTCGTAAGAGTAGCAGAGTCTTGACCGATTGTTGAGATAGAGAGTGGCAGACTATTGCAAGGATACTGTGCTAGAAAAAGTTACCTGGAGACATTTTTACCTCGTGTTTGTCCCATGTTGCGGACCTCGTCTTCACAAGTCTTCATCTTCCTGCGCTCTTGGGTCCAAAGTGGGTGGACCACCAGCTCCGGAACCTTCGATATTGACTAACAGGTTGAACCAGATAGTTTTGTTCATGCTTAAAAAAAATGGTGATTTGTATGTAAGCAAGAAAATGGCAAATAATATGCAGTGAATTGCTTAACAGGAGTTAGACTGCAGGCAGCTAAACCACATTGGTTTTGTTTTTAATATGCGGAGATGTTTTAATGACATTTAACAGTCCATGTACATATTCCCTTGTCATCCCAACAAACTAAATCTTGCTGCTTTCAACAAGTGGGAGATTCTCTTACAGTGATGTGCATTTAGCGATGAACATAGGCCAGATGATATTTTTTATTTTGTAATATTTTTTAAAAGCATGATTAACGTTTATTTCATTGATCACGGTGTAAAAAAAAAAATCTTCGAATGTTATAAAGAGGAATGTTTGTGCTTTTAAGAAAATCGCTTAAATTTTAACGTTTTAAGCAAGTAGTTTTCTAAGTGCCCAGAGAAAATTTGCTCACTTAGTACCCCCTGGTGGCATCAGAAATAGTACTGTAGCTCTTGTGGGAGGTACCTCACTGGTGAGTATCCTCCTTTCTCAGGTTGAAGTTTCGCAGTTTATACGTTGATGCGAATGTGAAAGGAAACTACGGAATGACAACGATGTAAAATATGAATTGCGTGTGGTTATATATTTAATCAGTTGCGATGTAAATCTGCATTTATAGAACAAACTCGGAGCTTCACAGAGTGCCTAACGCAATGCCAACAATGGCTCAATTTTAATCAGTGTGATAGTGCGAATTTCGAAATGCTTGAAGTGGGATTAGTCCTATCCAACTGTAATTTCGAACTTCACTTTTATGCAACTAACTTTTTAAACTGTGTATTAATGAATGTCACGGTTTTATAACTGCACCCGACATAGGAAAAAAATGAAATAAACTTGAGAGAAATTTTGTTGTGGATGTTGATCCTTCCATTGAGCAAGAAAGTGGACAATGTCGAGGTCTCTCGAAGGTATCATTCACAGGAATTATATATATATATATCACAAACATTCAAACTATGAAACGGGAAGCTAACCAGCAAAACATGGAGATTAGTTTTTTTCTCTCTCTCTTTTTTTCTTCTACGGGAGGTGTGTATCCGCCTTCCCTCGCTCCAAGTAACCTGAGAAGCAATTCCCTCCCCACCCTCTCCCCCCACAAAGTCCGACAACTGTACTTGTCTATTATTATAATAATAGCTGCATTACAGTACGTAGGCAAAAAAAAAAAAAAAAAAAAACAGGTGAAAGGAATATTTACCTGCAGGCGACATAATTGTGTGCGGCATTGCAGCAACACCTGTCAACAACTTTTCTGTGTAATAAAGATGGCGCCTTGCAGTTTGCCACCAGCATTACAAACGTGTTTAAGTTTTGCCATTGATGATATTCTTCGAAGCTGATTGTCTATATTCACTGCAAGTATTGTGACTGTACAGGCTGGGGACAGGTGTCTTTGAAAACCTAAACTCGAAGATTATTTCTTGAAAAGAGAGAGAGAGGAACACCCCCGAAACAATCCCCCTCACCTAGATTCCCTTCAAGTCACCTCCGACCCCCACCTGTCAATCCCCACTTTTGTGTTTGCATAGCGTACGAAATAAAAACCATTGAACCGGAACTGAGCTCACATTTGTTGTGAGGTCAAGCCAGTTCAGCTGTTGCTTCGTGTAAACACAAATTGCAGTTTTTTTTTGTTGTTGTTAAAAGCAAGTTGCAAGCTGTTTGTAAATGCCAATCACCAGAGGGCGTAGTTACGAAGCGAGGGTAAGTCTATTCCCTGAACGGAAACATTGGGGAACTGGAGGATAAGCGTGTTGTATCCGTAGTTATAAATCAGTGTCCAGACCCCGCAGATGTAGAATTACCCATGGAATTGTGGTTCCAAAGCAGTGGGTAAAGTTACTTTGTGGTGAAATAACTCGAGGTACCTATTCCTAACTTAGCTTACCCCTGGTTTCTCCACTCTGCCCGAGGGTAACGTCTCACCTTGCTTCATAACTACGACCCCAGGGGTATTGAATAAACATCCGGATCTTCTCTGCACTTGAGCGTGGCTATTCCCGACCTCATATCTGCGAATAAAATGCATAATCATTAAGGGAAATATGGCGGCGGCCTCCGAGAAGCGGCTCGCTGACACGATTGTGAGTAAACGGTTTGTTTAACACCCGAAATTTAGAGCGGAAACGACGCAGCCTTACTAATTGACTACCATCCTGCTTTCCCATGTTTTTAACTTTATGTACTAAACGAAGGTGCTTTGAGTTTTGTACGATGTTAAAACAACCGAATAATGAAAGGATTTAAATGTCCAACGATAAGGACGAATATAACTGAGTGGGCTGCGTGCGTGCGTGTGTGAGTGTGTGTGAAAGAGAGAGAGAGAAATAAAGACCAACCTGAATGGTTTGCGTTTTTTGCAGATATCGGTAGATATAGGCGATATAAAACTAACCTGCAAATTTCAGTCTCCAAAACCCATCCGTCAATTAATTATCCGCGAGCAAAGTATGCGATTAGCACCTGCGATCAACGAGCGCCGCTAACTGTACTACGTCACGCTAACAGTGTACTACGTCACGTTGGTGCACTATTCACAACATTGCCTGCAATCAACACCAATCACAGCGACAGCTCGGGCTATTCGGACGTTGAAAGTCTGCATTTCTCATGCTAAAGTAGCAGGTTTTTTTTTTCAGAACAGTCGCTCATTCTCTCTCGCTCTCTCCCTACCTCTCTCTCTGATTGGTGTTGACTGCAGGCAAAGTTGTGAATGGTGTACCAGAGTGACGTAGTACACTGTTATCGCAGTACACTGTTATCAGTGCTCCTTGATCGCAGGTGCGAATTGTAGCGAATAATTAACAGATGGGCTTTGGGTGCTGAAATTTACGGGTTAGGTTTATATTGCTTACATCTACTGATATCTGGAAAAAAAAACCCCGCAAACTGTTCAGGTTGGTCTTTAAAGGGAGAGATGAAAGAGAAAGAGCAACATAGTGAGAACAGAGACAGGAACCTCCGGGCTAACATCAGACTACACAGCTTAAATCCCCAAATCCTTCTATACAAATCAATAATAACAGATATTAAACGCATAAAACATCACCCTACTATGCTAATAACACGTATAAAACCTCAAACAAACCTGACAAAGCTCCCATAACACACTCGGACCTGGCAGGCTTCTTTTAAGTGGTCTCCCCTGTATAACTCTTATACTTTTACTGTGATAACGGATATTGTGTAGAGGTCATGTCTGACTGAAAATATACTTTTTTAAATTTTTTGCTGACTCGAAATTTTTTCCGGTTTGTTCTTTTATTTCGTAATAAATAAGATTCCGCCATCCCCCTTTCCTTATTTTCTTCTTAGTTTTAAACGGTGTTTATGGTGGAGTCCGGTCGTGAAGTGCGGCAGTGGACTTTGTGACATTTTATAGCTGACACGTGTTCCTAGATTATGGTTTGAAAAGACAGGTTCACTGCGTTGGTCTGCACCGGTGTCACGATCCGAACCTTCGCCTCACAAAGTCTCAAAGTGAGCATGCGCCGGCCGGCAAGATATGCGCATGCGCAGGCAACATATACGCATGCGCAGACAAGATGGAGTCGGTTATTTTGATCTGTGGCGATAATGGATATTTTGAAACGAGGAATCGGTCATATGTTAGTACCTGACAGTATCTGTCTAGACTGTAGCGATGTAATCCAAAACAATTTACTTGTATGATAGGAAATATTTGTATTGAATAAAACGATGTAAATGATGTGTAACATAATCATTCGCTCATATTCGAAGACAGATTATATTGAATTTAAGGATGTGACCCCCAGAGACTGGTATTCACTCGTGTTCTAGAAGAGTCCAAGTTTTAAATTCAACAATGTGAAGCACCGAGAATGTAATCACTCAATACGCTGTCCGACGACCGATTACTCATATCCAAAGACGGTTTATATCTCGAATTTATTAATTCGGAAGAAAAGTCCTGAAGGGGATTTCGCACTTTTGAGGATGAAAATCTGGGGGAGGGGTATAATGGGGAGTAGAAGATGAGAAGGAGAGCTGAATGAGATTTTTTTTTCAACTTGTGGCTCAGTAAGGCTTCCTTTAGTTGGGGTATACAAAGCAGCCAGTCTCGTAAGAATCAAAAACCATAAGACCAAGACATTATTGAGCTAGTCCTAAAAAATCTGAATGCTCCCTATGCTAAATACGGAAATAAAGTAGTAGTTATTTCTTATTGTTAAAATTTTCTTTGTTTTAGTTCTGTTAGTTGACAAACTGTCAGACTACATCAGCTATGTTTTATACCATGATATAAATATCTTCCATAAAACATGTATATCATCCATCTTGTTATAAGGAATAAACTGTAGTGACTTCTTTTATAATATAAGATAGATTCCTAAAATCAGATGAACTGAATTTTAGGTGTAGGTTGAGGTCTATATCTGTGTGTTTTCTTGTTCAGCTACTTTGAACAAACATTGATAATTAGAACAAATTTAATATAGCCATTTTGTATAGTTCACCACACTTCAGATTGTCATATAGAAGCATACAAATCAAGGGTGTAAATAAATTCACTAAAACTGAGCCCTGACTTTTAACCTATTGTAATTAAAACTGACCCATGGATTTCAGAAGTTGTAAGTCATATTGGTGGATCAACATTCAATTAGAATATTCTCATCTTAAAAATAAAATGTAAAACATGTTATGATACAAAACTCGAGAACAAAATTTCTCTTAAAAAACCTTGATGATTATCATATTCCTGCTAAAGCTTAATTTTAAAGAAATAAAAGTCATTAGGCTCATCTAAACCCCCAAAATAGTTACTTTATCCTAACTACAGGATTCGTACAGATGGGAACTAATTTCTGGTCTTCTTTCCAAACTCGTCTTTAATATTTCCTAGACTGCTACTTTCAACAGTACATTAATGACAACAGTACATAATGTTTTCCAAGAGATCTGTAGCATCATAATGAGTTGTTGCTCTTTCTGTTAAACATGGGACAACTGAGAAAAAATTGACAAACATCTGTCTTATTGATATTGATATTATCTTATGTTGATGAATATCTGTGTGTTTCTATGAACCATTGTGTGTATGTGTTGTGTTGAGTTTTATGTGTGTGAGCGCGAGCTCACAGAAGTGATAGACAAGTATAAGAGTGCTAAGCAAAAAAGAAAAACAACAAAACAAACAAACAGGCAACAAAAGCCATACAGATCTTTGCAGAAGTATCCATAAAATTAAATGAAGCTCGATAATTTGCAGATATGTATGAAACGGTGCACTGCATACTGTCTAAATTCATAACCGGTTTAGACTAACAAAACTCTCCTTGAATCATGTGTTAGTTATCTCTTTGCCTTGATTTATTATCAAATGTCACAAAAGTGTTTCATTCAGCAATTGTGATTTAACATTCCTAAAATAATGGACTATCACATCCTTCATTCCCAAGACAAAAAGAAATTAAGCTTATGACTTAAAGATGAGTGCAGGATTTTGTAACTTAAAAGTGTGAATGAAAGTAACACCTCTCAAAGTTAACTAAACTGATAGGTTGGTATGCTACATTACCAGTTTTATTCAAGACCTTGTAGTCAGTAAAATTACTAAATTTTGAATACTGCTTGATGCACCTTATAATTCTTTTTATGCTTTGTTTTTCTTTCTAAGAAATATTTCATGTTTGTTTTCAACAAATTATACAAAGTGAACAACCTTTCCATGAAATAAAATGTTCATGGAATGAGATGTGTCTTTATTTGACTATTATTGCTTTAATATAACAGCCACATACAGATGGCTTATGTGACCAATATTTGGACCAAACTACATGTAAAGAGAAAGTCTTGAAGAACTGAGACTGTATTCTTTGAGTTGGCGCCAGTATCAGTAACAATGAAAATTACAACTGTGACAGTGTAGGGACTTTTAGTAAGCTGTGTTGATTTATTATCCAGACAAAAAACTGTCAATTTGTGTAGATTGTTCCACAGACTATGATCATGTATTATTCACTAAAATGTTCTTGTGAAAATAGTTTCTTAAATGCTCAGAAATACCATGATGTCATAGATAGCACACCACCGCTTAGTCTTCTTCCTGTTTGTCTGCTCCAAGTACGGGAAGTAACTCTCGTTGACAACAAACTTTAAGCCTCATTGTCTTTACAGAAATGACCCTTCGTATGACGGAAATGACCTGTTGAGTCATGGACAAGCTCACTTTGAAAGGCGAAAAGCTATCTCAAAGTTCCGATTACGACTGTGGTCGTCGAGAAGAGTTTGGTGGGAGTAGCACCTGGCTCACCTGGTTCTCCACAGCTGCGTTTGCCACACACACAGAGAAGCAGGTCCGGCTAAGGGATGGACATTACACTTCTTCCTCCGCCATCCGATTCTTCAGTTCATTTTTGTTTATTAAGCCGGCCTGGTAGACATTTCAGCCATAAAAATACATAATGATTCATAAAAGCGCCATTACACTACAAGCTATAATAAACCGTATAACACACCCAGGAACAGGTAAAAACAATCAAGCATTATGATCAAATACATAAGAAACGTGTAAACTTCACATTGTCGCCTTAGTGTCGACCTCCCTCGAGGTACATTTAAAGCTGTCACCAGTCTCGCGAGGCCAAACCAGGAAGCCTCCCCGAGCTTTGTTGTTGACACAAGAGTTCCTGTGGGGTCCATCGTGAATAGATGATAGGGAGGGTGGAGGAGGACAATGCTCCCTATAAGTGCAGCGCTGAGCAGTAGACCATGCCACTTTGCTGTTTACCAGATCATCCTGTTCTACCAAGTGAATCGGGAGATACAATATGTTTGTGCGCTTAACGAGGGAGCATTAAGCAGACAAGGAGCAATCTGAGGAATTTTGTTTTTGTTTTGGAGATTTTTATCTATATTCGCACTCAAATCTCCTCCTTGTTTGTGTGGAAGGCCTGATACAACATCCATGGCTGTGATCTAGAAAAGAAAGTGCATTTGTTCTTGTTGGTGCTTCACTTGGTGAGGTCATTGAACTTTGGCAGAAGCATCTCGAACTTTTTCTCATCTTGACCAAAGGGATTTAGAACAGGTTTCAACATCTGCGAGAATTCGTCAGGGAGACGACAAATTAAAGGTGAAGGCCTGAGCAGTGTAATACAGAACCTAGTCACCGACATTATGAACATAACCCCCACATCCGGTTTGTTATTTGCCGGTATGGAATCTCGGGTAAGACTTTCACGAACTCACCCGACAGCTGGAGGAGCAAGAACTTTTTGGATTCTTCTAAAGGCACAGGAACTCAGTCTCTAAGTAGTCAAAGATTATACAAAAGTAAAGCTGATATAAAATAAAAGGCCTACGGCAACAAAACCAGGAAAATTAAAACAAAACAAAAAAAGACAAAATAAAAAAAAAATTGAGAAGAAAAGTGAAAAGTATATCTGATTATTTTACACATTAAAACTAGTTCAGTAATGTGTTGACCTTATGGTTTTCGATTCTCGCGATTTCTGCGGCTTTGTGTAACCCCAGCTCCATGTTTAGTAGTTGTCAAAACACGATAATGGTTTCATTTCCCACTTATAAAGCTACCTATTCGATAAAAAGCTTGCTAAACTTTAAAAAAATGTAATTTAATTGGCAATAGGGGATTAAATGATAGATACTGTAGTTCTGAATCGTTTCCATTCAAAACCTTTTACTTGTATTCGTGTCGAAAACATTGATACGCCATGTTTCACTCTTTCTAGATAGAAAACAATTTGTCTCGAATTTGGAGAGTCAGCAGGTCCTCTACAGGACGACCAGTCCAGTCTTGGACATTAGTAAGTCAGTTCTTCTTCTGGACACCGCGGCGTCTGCTGCCCTCCAACGTGCCTCGAAGGATAGTCTTCTACAGGGTGTCGTGCTGGGTCACATGACCAAAGAAAACCAACTTATGTCGCTTGAATGTTGAAAGTAGATGTTCCTGGTGTCCTACTAGTGTAGCAATCTTGTTTCGTACAGTCGTTGGTTCTATGCTCTATATACGAGATCCCGAGCAATGGGTTGTGGATATCAAATTGCGAAGTGGGTCGCCGAGACCTGACAGAAGTTGAATACAACAGGATTTCATCATACGGAAGTTCGACCCGTAAATTTTTTTTGTTTATCTAGTTCATCAGTGTCAACAAGAGAGGAAAACTTGTTTTCGCCAAATAACGAGAGAAGGGGCGAGGAAAAAAAAAAGAAGAAAGAACTAGGGGAAAGAGAGAGAGAGAGAAAAAAAAGAAAGGAGAAAAAAAGGAGGGGGAGAGAGCGACCTCTGTACAAGATGGGGTTTTTTCCCCCCCATAAAATTCTGAGCAAAACATACCTACTTCAAGAAATAAGCAAGCACTTCTCAGGATTGTTTAAGGATATAGAATTCCAGCTCTTCCATTGGCTGTCGTCTTGACAATATAAAAGTAATATAACTATACATCCCCGGCAAAACGTGGAAACCGAGGTCAAAGGTTTTCTCTCCATCGTTATAAAGCATATACATCTCTGGACTGGTTGCAGATGATTTTTTCCCCTCCAAAGTTAGGTCAAAGTTCATATTTGCTTCTTGCAAACGATGCGAAATGTCTCATTGATGGAGGTACAGCAGCTCAAACTTTACGCTCTGTTGCGTTTTCAGTTCTTTGTCATGGGACGTGGAGGTCAATGACTTTTGACAAAGAAGATATAAAACATAGGTTACTTACAAATTTATTGCAGGGTTATTGTTCACTCAAGGAATTTTTATCGTGGTTCTGGAAGAAGTGGTTCGCCGAGGTCTGGCAGCCTACAACTCCACGAGAGTTGATCTCGGCAAACAGTTTAGAAATATATATCCGGAACCCAACCCTTCCTCACTGTACTTGGATTCGAAACTATATGGCATGATTCCCATATACAGGACTTTTGGATGACCTCCCCTTGAAGATTATAACTAAACAAAGATGCCAGATGAGCTTCATGAGGTCCTTTTTGTACCACTCTAGAGCTGTGTAGTTTTTTTTCAGAAGATTGTATTGAAATCCGAAATTTTGAAAGGAAACGATTCAGGTCAGTACCTATCATTTAAGTCCAGTTTGCTATCTCACTTGCCTTCTCCTTTAACAGTAAAGGTAAAAGCACTCAAATACAGCTACTGAAAATTGGGGGAGTGTTAAGACAAAAGGAACACCTGCTGTTTAAGCAACATTAGAACTTTAAGCCGATCTTAGCTACTTTTCTGATGTATTTAAAATTAGGCACCAAGACAGAAATATGCATAAAATGGCATTAAATGAGTAAAATTGTTCAAAACAGTACCATTATTTTTTTGCCACAACAGTAATAAAACCATTTAGATGTTTGGTTTGCATTCAACCATGACCCAAAACAAGATTTTTAAAAATAAAATTCGAACTGACGACCCCACCGCGTCGTCACGGTTGAGATGCACGTAGATAAAAAGATGACAAGGAGCAGCTAGAGTTTTCATGCTTCGGTGGCGAGGTTCAGTGAATCATAAAGGATTTGCCGCTTGACCGTCGACCGATTTTACGCATCGTAAACTATCTTATAGTTGAGATTGTCTCTGTTAGCCAGAATCTTCTTCCTAAGGTCTATATAAACACATTTTGGTTCTTTTGGACAGGTGCTTGAAATAGATATCATTTGGATCGCTGATTTTCTTGTTGAGAGGATTGCTGAAAACACACATCACCAGAAACTAAAGGCAGGTGGCGCTGTTTATGGAAGAGACATACAGATGACTGACGTTTTGTGTTGCAGGTCTTGGACTGTTCTTGTAGGCGAACAATAAAGATAAACCAACCCGACCTAAGATGACATCCGAAGCAGGCAAAACTCGAGAGGCTGCGGAGAAGGACATAGGTAACACAGAAGTGAAAACAGACTTTGCAAGTAAAGTCACAGGAGAGTCCCTATATGAAAACACTTCTGCAAAAGATGCAAACGAGTTTAGCGAAAGTTACAGAGATTATGCAAATGTGAGCTACCCATGTCAGACAAACAAAACACATGATTTGGATGTAGCCGGACTACTGGATGGCTTAGAGCAACTGGAGGATAAGGCATCATCAGGCTGCTCGCCAGGATCCAAAAATTGCAACAGAGATGGGTCTGACATGAACGATGACATGGTCGTGAGTGTAGAAGGTCTGCTGCTCCCTGATGAGGTCTCAGTTCCCACCTGTGGAAGAAATAATGGCTGCTTTCATCATGAAGACGAAGCGCCCAACGATGGCGGAGGGTGTGAACGCAGCTCACCAGATGTCCACGGCTCTCCACCAATCCAGATCTTCGTCATTTCCAGCGATGAGCAGGTTAAGTCTTGCTTGTCGGCACCGCCGCTGGAACGATCATCCGGTGACGACAGCATGAGGGAGACGGAGACGCGGTCTGAAGAGCCGACGTCAGGATACGTCACGCCTCGACTCGGGCAGCAGCCAGATGACGTCAGCAGTGTATATGGCATGAGGTCATGTTTGTCCCGCTTGTCTTTGCTCACGAACAGCAGTGTGTACTCTGACATCACTTTCTGGGATCCACTGGAATCTCAGCCGCATGAGGACCACTACCAGCTACCAGTGGACGGCCTGGACCGCCTGAAGACCAGACGGCCGACCATGCATGAACTTAGGGAAGAGCTGGTAAGTGTCTCGTGTGTGTGTGAAAAAGAGTGTGTGTGTGTGTGTGTGAGAGAGAGAGAGAGAGTGTGTGTTTCTCGCTCGCCATTTCGTCAGTTGTCAGAAGTCTTGAACTGCTTTCAATCTCCCGACGGTGAAAAGGTACGAAACCACGAAAACATACCTCAAACTGCAATCCTTCGTAGCAGTTCATGATAAGTACAAAGCCAATTAATCAATTTAATGTGTTCTTATATAATTCGCAAACGAAAACACAAAGTGGTTACATAAAAAAATATGAATATGAATACACTTTGTGTTAAGACCGGTGCGAATACTTAATGTGATGGTAGAGAACTAAAATGTGTTCGATCGCTGATATGAACCGTATTCATCCCTGCTACTACAAATCATGTGTTTTCTCCGCTTCTCATGCTGCTCACTATATTCAACAGATTGTTCAAAACATGATCAACACACCAATAATAAAAACTGGAAGTGCTGCCACTTCTTTCTATGTGAATCTGAACTTCTGTCATCTTTTACTTAACTTAAATGCATTCGTCGAGAATATCACATTTCTGACAGTCGGAGCTTGGAATAAAGAAAATCCAGTTTGTACCAGGGTTTTATGATCCATGGTTCTTAAACTAAGCTTTCCAACCTTTATTGATGCGTTTTTATTAGGAAAGTTTGCTCAAATGGTTTATAGTTCGAATAATATTTTTGTAATTTATTTAATTAAACCGTAGATGAGTATACTGAACAAATATATCTTTCGATTTCTTTTTTTTTTTTAGTCAATTCAGAGACAGCTATACTTATTCCTACAGACCGACACATGGCAGACCAAAGTATTCTGCATTCTGACAGTAACCTACCCACAATTATTCATAAAGGAAACCAGGAATATAGACATCAAAGCTTATACGCAATACGAAAACCGAATTGTTTATACACAAACTTGCAACAGTCAAGAGAAATAAGCCAGGCTTCCTTGGGCAATGTTTTGTAACATGAGAAAGGAAAATTCGCTTTACAAGGTGAATGAAACGAGCTAAACATTCTTAATAAAAGAAAAACTGGGAATCCGGAAGGAGTTGAATACAGCAGGATCTGACCATTGTCATCGGACTGTCTACCTCGTTCACCAGTGACATTCGGTTTTGAAAGTCAACAAGCGTGCTTAACTTGTTTTCTTCAAATAACGAGAACAGGAGAGAGAAAGAGGAAGAAGGAGTTAAAAAGAAAAAGAAAAAGAAAAAGAGGGAGAGAGAGAGAAAACATAAAAGGAGAGAGAGAAAAGAGAAAAAGGAGGGGAGAGATATTATTTTCCCAAGATCTGAGTAAGACACCCGTACTTCCGTTCTCAAGAACTAAGAATTCATCAGAACTGTTTAAGGATATACAATTCCAGCTTTCATTGGCTGTATTGACAATATAACCATGTCTGTTAGTGAGATCAGTGTCCTCTGCCCGTGTTTGTTAACCTGTATATGGGGAGCGAAGTGGGAGGGAGGGAGATCGGAGTCACTTACCTCCCTTTTCCATACTTTTTGAATATGATTTTCTGGCTTAAACCTAGTCATATGCTTACGATTCTTCAAGCAAGCGTTCCATCTGTCTGAAAACAATATCCCAGCTGCTTGTTGACAAAATATCAATACCCTAGCACCTACAATGTTAAACGCGTTTATTCTTTCAAGAAAGAAGACGGGAAGAAGCATAAATTAATTATATCCTGTAGTATCTGGTTGCATGCTATGAACTGTCGAACCATCTGGGATTTAACAAACAATTAAAAAAGTAAGCAAACAAAGTTTAAAAAACCTGTGAAAGCTTTACTCGGTAACTTAACACTTTAATTGCTGCATTTATGCACCGAGGGTAGGTTGTCCTCCTGGGAGGAAAACGTGGAAACTAAGGCCAATCGTTTTGTTTCCGTACTTAGAAAGAGGTGTAAAGACTTTCCGGATGTTAGTTCGCTCCTAAGACACCCGTGACAAAGATGCCCTTGGGTAAAATAACATAAAACAACATCCAGGGGATCTGGACAGTGCGTCGTAACTGCGAAAACAAAAATGTCTTTTATTGCCCCTATTTTGTTCCAGGACAACAACTTACCCTCGCTTTATAAATAAATTCCCTGGTGAACATTGGAATAGAACTTGATGTCCACATCTACCTAGAAAAGTACAATTACTAGATTAGTCAGACGAGGAATTCATATCGAGCCACTAACCCACTTACACGCTGGTCAAGTTGATAACCTCTGACCTTTGTAACACACACAGTGTGTCCATCATAGTCGCATAGAATCTATAATATACAGACGTAGAGAGTGAGAGAAAAATGTAACAGATGTTTTCAGTTTTTATGCGCACTGCATTTTTGATTTTTTACCCTATTTTTTTCAAGGATTATCGATTGTCCTTTTCCGGTGTCTCGAACCTTGACACCATCACTGTGGAAGATGGAAAGACTGCGGAAGAGGAGAAGAAAGATGAACCCAAAGGGCAAAAGTTTGGATGGATCGTAGGGGTGTTGGTAAAAGAAATTTCTTCATTTCTTGCTTTTTACCCCATGAAGGACTCTGAGGAAATGTCAGCACCACTACTTCCTCTTTGGTTATTTCTTTCTTTCTTTTCTTTTTTTTTTTTTTTTTTGCTCTTTGTGTTTGTTTATTTCTTTTCTTTTGTATGTTTCCGTTTCTTTCCTCTTGTTTATTCTCTTTGTTTCCCTTTTGGCATGCCATTCTCTTTTTATTTCTTCTATTATTTTTTGTTTGTTTCTTTATTTGTCTAGCCCTTTTTTAACCTTTTCTTTATTTCATGTTGTTATCGGGGCGGTCTGGTTGCGCAAGGGGTAGCGCCTGTCACTAATACAGTGAGGTTTGGCTGTCCTGGGTTCAGCTCTTGTCTCGGGCACACTGTTATTTTTTCTCTGCTTGTGACATCTGTTTACAGGGCTAGCTTCCTTGCCGTGATATAACCTTAGTTGCTGGCTCGGCTTAAAACACTGATCCCCCCAATTTTTTTTTTAATCATGTGTCATGCTCCCGACAGATCCGGTGTCTACTCAACATCTTTGGCGTGATGCTGTTTCTGCGCATGACGTGGATCACAGGGCAGGCTGGGATTGGTCTCGCTTCCGTTATCATCTTGAGTTCCTCTCTGGTGACGGTTGTGTCGGCCATGTCCATGTCAGCCATCTGCACCAACGGCGAGGTTCATGGAGGTAGTGACATCCTCCCTGCAAGCGAACATACAGAGCGATTCACACACATCCACACAACCTCCACATCCCCTCCTCACTGCACTCTACCAGAAAGGACAAGACATATTCCATATTTACTTTTCCACCTGCACAGTACAACACTGCCACATAACAAGGTTCTGTACACTTTGCCTAAAGAGGTCGTTATGTTGCAGGTGGCGCTTACTACCTGACCTCCCGCAGTCTGGGGCCGGAGTTTGGTGGCGCCCTAGGAGCGATCTTCACCTTAGCCAACGCAGTCGCTGTTGCCATGCACATAGTCGGGTTTGCCGAGACTTTGCGAGATCTCATCAATGTGAGTTACTGATAAATAGAAAACAACAAGAAAACATTAAAGCCTTCCATTCAATGTCAGCGAAATTTTTCGTGCACCAGACTGTAACTATTTACATAAAATAAAAACAATAGCTTACTATCGCCCTAGACACATTTAAAGGTCACAAGGCAATACTTTGCCAACCCCTCTTTTTAAAAGACTACCCATGTTCAATATTAAAAATAAAACTGAATTCATGAAGATCGTGTCACGTGCAGGATAACGGTCTTCCAATCACTGGTGACCCACTGAATGATGTGAGACTCATCGGATGCGGTACCATAGTGATGCTGCTGTGTGTCGTGATGGTTGGCCTGGACTTCGAGAGCAAAGCGCAGATCTTACTTCTTGTTCTTCTCATTGTCTCCCTCCTCAACTATTTCATCGGAACGTTCATTCCTCCGTCTGAAGAAAAGCGACGAGAAGGCTTTGTCGGTTATCAAGGTAAGCAAGATAAATTCAAGGTTTCAAAAAAAATATGACTTGATTGCAGATATTAATGAGGTTCACATTTGAAGAGACTTCGCGAACTTGGGTTTAGATAGACGATGGGAAAATATTGAAAGAAAGTCTGTCCGGTCGGCCATCGAGCTCTTGGCTTATGTGACTGAATGACCTGTGCTTCTATTATGATAATTATGATTGCATACTAATTACATATATCACTGCATTTACATAACCTATAATTAATGAAATGATCAGTTGTATTCATTCAGCTTTCAAAATATTTATGAAAGGGAATGGATTGTAGAGACTATAATTTTATACTCTGTAATTTTCTTCTCCAGGATCGATCTTTCAGGAAAATTTTGGGCCAGATTTTAGGGCAGCGAACGACATTGATTACGACTTTTTCAAAGTCTTCGCCATCTTTTTCCCGTCAGCCACTGGTATTCTTGCAGGAGCCAACATTTCCGGTGACTTGAAAGTAAGCTGTAGTTTGAACATTCTCAGCTCTTTATCTATGTGAGAGAGAACCTAACTATCACAGTATCCTTCACTGTCTTTCAACATTATCAAATTGTCTTACAACTTCCAGGATTTACATACATGATTTATATTTGTTTTTCGAGTTCTTCATTCCACACATTCAAGCATGCGATTGATAGTAGCCGGGATAATGTCTGCACAGGAATATTTAGCCCTAAGACACACCAAAGGTTTAGAAATTCTCACACAATCCCTTTTGGCCATAAAGTTTCATTTTTACTTCAGAATCCGTCCATTGCGATTCCTCGGGGCACCTTCCTCGCCATCTTGCTGACGACAATAGTGTACCTGGCCATCGTGTGGACCTGCGGCGGTTGCATGCTGAGAGACGCCGTGGGCATCGGGGTTGTCGCCACCAACGTGACCCTAGGTCTGGATGAGATTCGGAATTGTGGAAACGAAACATGCAAATATGGACTTCAGAACTCACATGCGGTGAATACTTTTCTCCAGTTTTTTGTTTGTTTGTAATTAACACAATCTATATATCCATCGCTATTTATCTCAAAATTTTCTGTAAATAGCATCAGCAATGACTATTTCAGATAATGGGCTTGGCATCTGGGTTTCCGCCGCTGATATACGCCGGTATTTTCTCAGCTACTCTCTCCTCTGGTCTTGCTTGTCTTGTCAGCGCACCGAAGGTGTTACAGGTGGGTTACATGTTTTCTTTTGGATCCAGTATTTTTCGAATATTATTATCGCGCCTAAAGTGTTACAAAGGAGTTAAAATTTTTTTATTTTTTTTTTTCGTCTTGTCTCTTTCTGTATTGTCACAGGAGAATTAACTTTATTCCCTAAAATATTCTCTCTTCTTTGCTTGAATTTTCTAGATATCCATCGTATTTTATTTTTGCTCCTCTTCGAATGTTTCCGTTTCTTCAATTTCTATGCCGGTCATCTTCTGTGTGCTTTCTACGTGAGCAAATGTGTGTGTGTGTGTGTTTTCTATTGTTATTATTGCTGGTGGAGACAACACTATGTATTTCTTTATTCCTGATCTCTGGTTTTCAGGCTTTGGCCAAAGATAAAATTTTCCCTCTCATTGGACTGTTTGCGAAGGGTTATGGGAAAAACGAAGAGCCAAGACTGGGTTACATCTTAACATTCGTCATCGCCGTCGGTGTTACTTGTATTGGTAATGGCTTTCACTTACGTGTTGACGATAATAAAGCTTAGTATGTTCAAACTCATATAAATATTTTTGTTCTTTTTGTCTTTTTTTATCACTTCATGGTCTTTGGAATGAATCGAGTATTTTCTGCGGTTGAGATTTCATTCTCATTACCGCTATAATTATTTTATTCTTTCTCTATTTTAATCTTATCCCATTTTTTCAGAAAATAATTGTTATTCCCGATTTTCCTTAAAAATTTTTTTTTTAATGTTAACGTTAAATTTTGTCTAAGTTAGAAATTCGGTCTCCACTTGTTAGTGCGGAAATGGTGTTAAAAACATTTAAATGTATTTTATTGGTTTCTTTCTTGTAATCAGGATCACTGGACTTGATAGCCCCAATAATATCAAACTTCTTTCTGATGTCCTATGCCCTCATTAACTTCGCCTGCTTCGACGCTGCCTTCGTCAAGTCTCCAGGTAACTTTTGTTCTTCTTGTCAAGTTTTACTGAAAATTTTAAAGTAATTTTTGACCGAAATAAATCTGAAATAAATCCCTACATATACTTTATACTATATGAGAGTTTGAAAACCTGTAATGTAAATCATTGTGGCACTGTTGATACTGAAGGTGCTCACTGGAGTGAGAGACAAGTGAAATAAAAGTAAATAGAACTCGGTTTGTTCTTTGAATTATCTTTTAACCTTTGCTCTCTTCTAATGCAGTATTTTAAATAATTTTTTTCTATTGTACAAACACATAACTTTAAAAGCTAGGATCTTGCCCACTCCCTTTTGTACAGACAGCGACAGTGGCCAGGACCTGTCACACTTCCCTATTGAATAAGGATCAGAATCCAGGATCT